>NC_086452.1:132973245-134312155 GCF_028390025.1 Pseudophryne corroboree
ACGCAGCACCTGACACACACACACATACGCAGCACCTGACACACACACACACACAAACACATACACACACACAGCACCTGACACACACACACACACAGCACCTGACACACAGACATGCAGCGCCTGACACACACACATGCAGACATGCAGCACCTGACACACACATGCAGCACCTGACAGACACACACACTCACACATGCAGCACCTGACACACCCACACACACAGACATGCAGCACCTGACACACCCACACACACACGCAGCACCTGACACACATACATACATGTGGCATTTAACGCACACACGCACAGCACCTGACACACAATCATATACACTCAGAGCACCTAACACACACACAGAGCCGGCCCTAACCAATATGATGCCCTAGGCAAGATTTTGTCTGGTGCCCCCTAGCACCGCCACTAGTTCTGCAGGAGATGCCTGGCATGAGTCAGCAGGCAGCTCTGCTACCGTCAGGCGCTTTCTGATTATGAAAATGCATCTTATTTACATTACTATGTGGCTACGATGCACAAGCAGCTTCTGCTGATTAAAATGATATGTTGCATGCCTATATTCTGTGTGCAACTGTAGCTATATCTGCATACGAAATGCTAAACTTACAGTGATTCTCAGGAATATACTGCAACGTAGCATTTCATATAAAGATACAGCCGCAGTCACACACCGAATATAGGCATGCTGCATATCATTTTAATCAGCAGAAGCTGCTGGTGCCCCTAAGCATACCAAATGCCCTAGGCAATTGCCTAGTTTGCCTATGCCTAAGGCCGGCTCTGCACACACATACACTCGCAGCACCTCACACACACTCGTATACACACGCAGCATCTCCCACTCACACATATATACACATGCAGCACCTGCCACTCCCACATACATGAACAGCACCTAACACACACATATATACATGCAGCACCTGACACACACATACACGCGCAGCACCTGACAGTCACACACATACAGATGCGACACAAACACATACACGCTCAACACCTGACACCCACGTGGCAGCTGACGCATACAAATGCAGCACCTGAGATACACACATATACACGTGCAGCACCTGAGACACACACATACACGTACAGCACCTGACACACACACACATGTATGTACACGCGCGGCTCCAGGCACACACATACGTACGTACACACGTGGAATTTAACACACACACACATACACGTGCGGCACCTGACACGTACGTACGTACGTACGTACACGTGTGGCACCGGACACACACACATGTATGCACACGCATGGCTTCTGACACACACACACACACACACACGCGTGGCTCCTGACACACACACATGTACGAACACGCGCGGCTCCTGACACACACACGTATGTACGTATACGCACGGCACGGAATGTGTGTATTCCAATGAGCACACAAATCTGTGAATTAGCAGCTCCACCATTGTGTGAGTGACAGTAATCTCACTCTGTGAGAGTGCTGAACCTGCACTTACCCACAGGCTGTGATGGCATACCATATCTGTATTGCGCAAGGAACTCGTCCATTAAGGCGTCAGCCTTAATGATCGGAATTTCATTGCTTTTTGGAGTTTGAGTGGAAGAGTTACAACAGGTTTCTGAAATTTCGATCATGTCTAAGAAGCCTTAATGGGACATGTGAAACCGTAAGGTTTTTTGTCTATGGAATATAACTATGTGCATTAACTCTGATGTGTGCAGATGATACACGTATATACAGGTTGAGTATCCCTTATCCAAAATGCTTGGGACCAGAGGTATTTTGGATATCGGATTTTTCCGTATTTTGGAATAATTGCATACCATAATGAGATATCATGGTAATGGGACCTAAATCTAAGCACAGAACGCATTTATGTTACATATACACCTTATACACACAGATTGCAGGTAATTTTAGCCAATATTTTTTACAACTTTGTGCATTAAACAAAGTGTGTCTACATTCACACAATTCATTTATGTTTCATATACACCTTATACACACAGCCTGAAGGTCATTTAATACAATATTTTTAATAACTTTGTGTATTAAACAAAGTTTGTGTACATTGAGCCATCAAAAAACAAAGGTTTCACTATCTCACTCTAACTCAAAAAAGTCCGTATTTCAGAATATTCAATATTTCGGAATATTTGGATATGGGATACTCAACCTGTACCATAAAATTGCTATTTATTGTTTGTTGGCATCTATATAACCATTTATATGCGGAACCGGGTAACTATATACCAGTTAGTCTTATGTTGACAAAGCTTTTGCGAGACATACGTAAGACGGACCAGCTGGGCATCCTACGTGTCTATTCAAATGTTTAATTTGATGTATATTTAAAAAATATATGCTCATCCTTGTAATTCAGACAGCTATACACGGTCTGGTACACACGCTGGAACTACCAGCGATGTGCACCTTCATATATCGTATATAGAATAATTAGTTCAACTACCGTGCAATAATTACATCTACTACAGTGTATGAGAGTGGCAATCAGTGGAGTGCTTATCTATTTAGTAAGCTGATGGCACCTGCATATACCTGATGTTTAATGTATCTATATAGTGAATGAGATTGACAATTAGTGCAGTATTCACCAATAAAGTGGGCTGGCAGCACCCGCACATGCTTACGGTTTATTCATATTAATATGTGATAACTTTCAATGTGAAGTGCGCACATGTGCTAAAAACAATTTTGTATGTGTACACTGGATATTGAGTCCTCTTAAGCTACCCATACAGTATAAATGGTTATATAGATGCCAACAAACAATAAATAACAATTATATGGTATATTCGTGTATCATCTGCACACATCAGAGTTAATGCACATAGTTATATTAAACATCATTTTCCGTGAGTGAAAGTCATAACTAGCGGGGCATACATTAAATGAGCAGGTTCATGGCACCTTTATGCATTCAACATTTATCATCTATTCATATTGATATGAATATATAACATATACATGTAAAAGTAAATTACATGTATACGTTATGTGCACATTGAATGCTGAATCCTTTTAAGCTGTTTTTATAAACAGCCATATATATTTACATAAATAAATAAACGTCTATTGCAGATTATATGTGTGTTTTGCCCTTCTTCATCTGGGCATTATATCTGTGGATATCACTTTTTCTATATGAATATATTCCTTTATAGATACATATCTGATCTTCCCAGGGAGTGAAACATAAATCAACATATGGGAATTCATATGACATCAGCTCATACAGTATATACATACCACTGTATTAGCGATTTATTTGTAAATGCCCCTAGTCACAGTGAATATTGAAATACACATTATATGAGCACTATTGAAGGCTCATAGGGCAGCTCATCTGTAAAACTAAAAACATACTGAGTATGAAAAGGGATTACTATTAAAAATTATAACATTCCCGCTTAGCAGATTGCTGTACAAATATATATTTGATTGCAAGTAAGACACAATGAAATAAATTTATGATATTGATAGGATATTATTTCCTGTGGAATACTATATCAATTATTTTGAGAGATATTTGTAAGAGATACATATATGGAAATTAAGTATACCTGACACTATAAGTGAGAAGTAAACTATTTGTAGACTGTAAATTTGTAGACTGTAAACTCTATAGTAAACTAATAGTGTATTAGTTTACTATAGACTATACTTTCATCTGGCACTTTATGTGAGAGATGGATGTAACACCTACAGGATAAAAGCTCTCTATAATATTGCAGAAAATCTTTATCCCTAAATAAAAAGCACATTGAATGCTATGTGGTATAAATACGTCTGACACTATATGTGAGAGATAAATATAGCATTCATGGAATAGATGCTTTTTAAGAATTAGTAGGGAATTGTATTCCACCATGAGAGCTTACCTGACATATTTTGAGATAAATTAGTCCAGTCTAGCTGGGGACCTAACCATCTACTAAAGAGGACATCTGACACTTTATGTGAGATGACTATATGAGAACATTCAGGCAAATATATTAGTACATATATGTATATGTGAACAATCTAACTTTTTGTCGCTTGTTCGATAAATAATCAACATATATTTCTCTTATCTTGAGAAACTCTATTCTCCCCGAAAACCTAAATTCAGTACATCAGCACTATTACAGCACTGCTAATACGGGAACATATGGGATAATGTTTTCCTGAAACTCTCTGGATGAAGACTACTAGCTATCTCTGAGTATTTAATATATTGAATAACCTGGGCAGTGAGACAGAATATTTCAGATGAGCTAATAGAATAACATTGTAACATACTTATTAAACACTCTGGGAGAGCCAAAGAGTAACATTTGAGGTATACTTATTAACATTCTAGGAAAACCCAGAGATCAACATTTGTATCATATTTAAAGATACAACTGCAATACTTTTCAGAATAGAAGATATCACAAATCAGTTACTTTCATGAGACAGTATATATAAGTAATAGACACAATAAAAGGTGCCCAGCTGTGAGTTTTTTTTAACAATTTATAATTTCTTTCTTTTTTTTTGTTTTTTTTTCTCTATTACACACAGTCTTGTCAATTCTTACACCACTTTGTATTTGTTTTTTAATATTTTGCATCAGTTCATCCGAGAAATCTTGGATGAAATAGTAGACACTACTCAATAATTTTAAGGATATAATAAAAGTTATTTTTTAACCTTTGTGCACCAGAAACAGATCCTTTCTTCTCTTCTCTCTCTCTCTCCTCTTTTTCTAACAATGATATGATCTGTGGTAGAGCCCCTTGCTTGTATATCTATATGATATGAATAACCAATATTAGGGGGTCTCTGATATGTGGAACGCTCGAAATAAAAGTAGAATTAATTAAAACTTAGTTTCCTGTGCAACAATATCCTTTTTCCCCTTTCCCTTAAATGCAACAAATCAGAAGCTACAAAGTTTTATTTTTGTGAAAAATATATGTTTTGTAATGAGTCGGACTGATAGCATTATATTGTCTTATACTTTATTTTCCCCCGGCTGGGTCCACAGGTTATCCACAGGATAACAATGGGATATGATGGAGCAACAGCGTATTGGCACCACAATCACAAGCTTTCAGTCCTCCCAGGATGCAATGGGCTCGTACATATATATCCCCGCCCACTGGTTCAGGCAAATCAGTTGATTGATGCAGCAGGAAGCCGGACCATGGTCACAGGGCTGCTGTGTTTGGCAGCCCTAAGCTTTTTTATTTTATTTTTATAGTTTTACTACATTGTTTTTTGAGTGATCTTTCCTAACAGTGTCTTACACGCATATTGGAAAGAGTCGTTCCAACAACTCTCCGCCAGGTCGCAACAATGCTTACCCACGGTACAAGTGCTGTCTCGACGGGCGTCAGTGTCGGATATACTAGCAGGTCCAGCAGACATTACCAGGTTGTGGCCGGAGCACAGGGAGAAGGTATGGCATTGGTTTCCGCTTAGAAGGGGTATACAGGCACAGCCGCACTGTTTGGGGGGAGACTACCAAACAGTAGCTGGCACTCCGCCACCACGGGTGCTCAAGCGCTAGGCCTTAGGGATCATAAGCACCAGGATTAGTATGAGGCTGCTATCCCTAGGGTTGATGTCAGCGGTGGGGAGTCAGACGCTTTCCTGGTCACCCCTCCCCCCAGTTCATGATCAGTGACCGTGCATCTCCCGCCATGAACTGATTGACTCACTTCTGTCTCAGACGCTATCACGAAGGGACTCGGTCGCAGCATAGGCCACTGCGTCTGTATACACTAAGTTTACCGCTAAGAGATCGGGTTGCAGAGGCGTTCATTGAGCGTCTGTGTCCACTAAAAAGTTACCGGAGTGGCAGTGTATACTAGTAGCGTCTGGATCCACTCAGCGTCCACGAACGTATTGCTCAATCCTGGAAGTGGGTTGAGTCTCCCTGTATCCCACTCTACAGAGTAAGGGTTATATAGCACTAATTTTCTATCTACTTTGGTTAGTATGAATAGTTAACTTTAGTGCCTAGTGCATATGAGTCTGTGTACATTACTGTGGTTTTATTTGCTATGCGTCTGAATACGTTAAAGATTTGTATAGAACAGAATTCAGTAATATTTACTCCTACATACTTTGAGATGTGTTTGTAGTTTATAATATGCTCATATGACTAATATATAACGTGACTGACTGCTAGTGTGATTACTGACTTAATATAAAATGATTGTCGGTTGATCTTCTGATCCTCAATGCAGATGCATGGGTAGGGTCCCATATGATATCACTTTAGGAAAAAGTGGTTATAGTCACAAATTGTGTAGTACACTGTGAGAGTGCTGATTATTTATCATGTTTAAGAATGGCAAAGGTGATGAGGGTACACTTACAGTAACACCAACACTCATATAATGTTGTTTTGCAAAAACTGTATTATCCTCTATGATCTGGTACAGGATGGTTCATGTGTAAAATGGTTTGCCATTTAGCATAATACTTCCCTGATCTTCATCACAGGCCTTGTCCAGTTTAGCTGAAAAGTTAATTCTTACACTATTAACCCATGCAGCTCTCTACTTGTGGTATATCCCCAACAGCTTCTCCAATAAGACAAACTGATGAACTGAAGGTATATAAATATATCATCGACTTTGCGGTCTACACATGATAATCATCAGACGATGAAAGCTCTATATACTCTACTTCAGCATATACGAAGAACAGGTTAAAAGTATTAGCTAAATGAATAAGCTGAATAAATGAGAGCATAAAAGGCTAGTCTGTCAGTAAGGGCAGCATAGCCTGGGGTATAAATAAGGCACCTGTGTTTAAACATCCTAAAGGGCCTCTTCATGAGGGCAGAATTCAGGAAAAAGGTTTTTTTGTCTTACACCCAATAAAATAGAAACCCAGTAAATGGGATTCCAATATCTTTTTCCAGCTGGGACTGTTTAAAATAAGGAAGTGCCTCCCAAAATAGATATGCATGTCATTGATAGTGCAAAAATCTATATGACCTCTGCCATCAAAAGAGGAATGGTTTTCAAAAAAAGACCATATTTTCTTTGTCTGTGTCAGTTATAAGGTCAGCCATGACTTCACCTTGCAATCTACGGCGACACCACACTGGATAGGCCCAATTTCACTAGATCTTGTAAGATAAGCAATGTTTGGCCTGGTTAGTTCTTGGACCACCTTGAAATACCAGGTGCTGTAGGTACATTGGGTGAGGTACTGGAAGACAGGTTTTCAGTGCCTGCAAGTGAGCAAGAATCCCACATAGCTCATATGGACACTAATATTCTAGGACATCAGCAATAACAGCAGTTTGGCTCACATACATGGAAAGCTGATTCAGAATCTAAGAAGGTTCTGGAAACTTTTCCTTGGCTGGAAGTTTCTGTTTGGGAAGGTATTCTCATGTCAGAAACAGACTTCAAGAAGGTCACATTTCCTTCAACATATAACCCCAAATTTAGGGGTCCGGTTTAAGCCTTGTCGGTCATAAAGGAATGTAACAGCCCCAAGAGGGCAAGTTTCCAAACCAGAAGGGGGCCGGCTTCTTAAGTTTGCACAGATCTGGTAGTAGTCTACAAACAGATGACTAGGTGCAAGAAGCGGTATCTCTAGGTTATGCTTTTCCTTCTAGAAGCATCCTCCTCAAAAGTTTTCTGTTTCAGCCCATCTCAGGTAGAGGCGTAGGCGAGGGATTTGCATGAAGCAGTTCAGAAATTGCTTTGGTTAGGAATGGTCATTCCGGTAACCCATGCACAATGGGGTGGGTTTACTCCTACCTGGATCCTTCACCCATTATAAAATCTCAAAAAGTCTGAACAGATAAATTTGGGTACCACGGTTCACATGGAAACATGGTACTCCATAGTTGGTGGGGAGCAAGTAGAATACACAGTATTCCTGGATAAGCCAGGAATCTTACCTTCAGGCTCCTATAACACTGTCCATCAGTGTTATCTCAGGGTTACTATCCTTCAGCAACTTTTCAGTTTTTTAGATCTTACCCTTTGCATTAGCCTTAGCCCCAGAGTATTTACCAAAATGATTATGGCTGTTTATCTCCACTAGCAGGGGATAAGAAAATTGCCATACCTTGACAACCATTTTATCCTGGAACAAATACAGGAAAGGTTTCTGTGCCATCTGTAACAATAACTTGTCTGTAGAAGCACGGGTGATTCATAAATTGGCAAAATCATCTCTGGTTCCGTAACTATGGATGGCTCACGATGGGGCTGTACTGAATTTAAGTCTGCAGAAAATAGTTACCTTAAAACAAGATATCCAAGGTGCAGTTAAGGACTCAGGAGTTACACAGTCAATATCAATTCACATAGCAATGCGAATGATGGGGTTGATGGTGTATAGACATGGTGGAGTGGCACAATTCCACTCAAGACTGCTCCTGCATCAGTTTCCTTCTATAGCTGCATCACTGGATATGGCCAATGTCATTGATGTTGGGAGTTAAGCAGTGTTGTGCTTGGTTGAATCTCTGATAAGAGACCACATGTGAATATCAGGGGGTGTAGGTGGGCTAGATGGACAATAACCATCTACATCCATACCACACTGGATATGCCCAATCTCAACTGATCTTGCAAGCTAAGCAGTGTGGGGCCTGGTAAGTACTTGGATGGGAGACCACCTGGGAACACCAAGTGCTGTCCGTAGGACACAAACAAGTATGTAGTACTGGCAGAAAGGGTAAGAAAGTCAGTAGTCTGGTGGCAACAGACATTCCATCCAGGCCAGAGGACACCCCTTTTGGATATCAGGATGGGAGATCCTGACAACATATGCCAGTCTTTAGGGCTGTGGGGGCCATTGTCCGGAAGATTATGATTCTGGTGATTCTGGGCCACAGAAGAAAGTTGCCTGCTAATAAACCTGTTAGCATATGCCAGTCTTTAGGGCTGTGGTGGCCATTGTCTGGAAGATTATGATTCCGGGGATTCTGGGCCACAGAAGAAAGTTGACAACATATGCCAGTCTTTAGGGCTGTGGGGGCCATTGTCCGGAAGATTATGATTCCGGGGATTCTGGGCCACAGAAGAAAGTTGCCTGCTAATAAACCTGTTAGCACCTAGGGCAATATACTGGGTCCTGATTCAGGCACAGGACATTCCTAAAGGAAAACCAGTCCAGATCCGCAAGGACATGGCAGTAGTGTACCTCAACCTTCAGTGAGGAACACGCAGCTAAACAGCAAGGAAGGAGGTAAGTCACAAACTAAAGTGTGCAGAACTCCATCTTCCAGCCATGTCCACAGTGTTTTTTCCGGGAGTCCTAAACTGAAGAGCAGATTTCTCAGTCGACATGCCATTCACGTAAGTAAATGAGCTTTACACCTTAAAGTCGTTTCAGTCTCAGGTAGACAAGTAGGGCTGGCCAGAGATAGATTTCATGGAGCCCCAACTAAACAACAAAGAGCCCTTAATCGGGGCAGGAACAAAGGATCAGGGAGTGATCTTTGTGGACATCTTTTTAATGGGAATTTCATTTCACTTATGTGTTTTCTTAAATCATCATGCTACCCAGGACAGTGAGGAAAATACAGCAAGGAGGCCGAGTTTCTAATAGCTCCGGCTTGACCCAGAAGGCGTTGGTACACAGATCTGCAGAAAATGTTGAATGCCATTTCTGTTTCTTCTACGCTCGGATCTACTAATGCAGGCCCCTTGATATCACAGATATCGGGATCGACTGTCATGACGTCGTGGCTCTTGAAGTCTATATCCTCAAATCCAGAGGATTCTCACAGATGCTCAGAGCAAGGGAAACTTCCTTGGCTCGTATTTATCATCAAATATAGCAAGCCTATATTCATTGGTGCAATGGAAGATGTATTGTTCTAGCATTCCTTCAGGCAGAAATGAAAAAAGGTTTAAGGGTGGCATCCTTGAGAAGGCAAGTGTCGGCATTGACTGGAGGGTTCCGAAAGAAAAATTGCCAAATTGCAGGATGTGTGCAATTTTTTCCCTTTGTTCCTACTACAGTGCCTGAGGATTTAAGTCTAGTCCTCGAAGCCCTTCAAGTTGCTCCGTTTGAACCACTGAATAAAGTGGATTTTAAATGGTGGACAGCTAAAATTGTCTTCCTGCTGAATATTGTATCAGCTAGAAGAGTGTCAGATTTAGGAGCACTGTCATGTTAATCTCCTTGTCTGATGTTTATCCAGATAAAATAGTTTTCAGAACTAGATCTGAGTATCTTCCTAAGGTGGGGTCTAGATTCCACCTTAATGAAGAAATTGTAGTCCCGGTTTTTAGGAATCGGGATTTTCTGCGGGAGATGCGTCGCTGGACCTAGGTGGTCATTCCGAGTTGTTCGCTCTTTATTTTTTTATCGCAACGGAGCGATTAGTCGCTAATGCGAATGCGCAATGTCTGCAGTGCGACTGCGCCAAGTAAATCTGCTATGCAGTTAGGTATTTTACTCACGGCATTATGAGGTTTTTTCTTTGTTCTGGTGATCGTAATGTGATTGACAGGAAGTGGGTGTTTCTGGGCGGAAACTAACCGTTTTATGGGTGTGTGTGAAAAAACGCTACAGTTTCTGGGAAAAACGCGGGAGTGGCTGGAGAAACGGGGGAGTGTCTGGGCGAACGCTGGGTGTGTTTGTGACGTCAAACCAGGAAAGAAGCTGACTGAACTGATCGCAATGGAAGAGTAAGTCCCGAGCTACTCAGAAACTGCTATGAAAGGTCTAATATATGTCATTTGCAATTTTGAGAAGCTAAGATTCACTCCCAGTAGGCGGCGGCTTAGCGTGTGCAAAGCTGCTAAAAGCAGCTTGCGAGCGAACAACTCGGAATGAGGGCCCTAGTCCGGCCATTAAGGATCTACATGGATCATACCAGTGCCATCAGAAGGACAGATTCTCTCTTCATCCTCTATGGATTTCACAAAAGGGGATGGCCTGCTAGCAAAATGGCTTTGAATGACGATTTCAGAAGCATATTCTCAAGCTGATATTCCTGTTCCGGTTAATATCTCTGCTCACTACACAAAGGTAGGTCCTTCATGGACAGCACAACATGGTGCTTCAGCAGAACAGATATGTAAGGCAGCCACATGGTCTTCCAATAACATATTCTATAGACATTATGCCTTGGATACTTTTGCCTCTCATGATGCTGAATTCAGGTGTAAGGTTCTCCTATTTAATCAGGAGCGTCCCCACCACTAAAAATTGCTTTGGGAAATCCCATTGGTATCCTGTGGATAACCTGTGGACCCAGCCAGAGAAATATAAGTTATGGTAAGAACTTACCGTTGACAACGGTATTTCTCCTATGTCCACAGGTTTCCACAGAAATACCACACTGACGCACCTGATCTGAGAAACTTTATACTCACTAAACTCTAACCTTTTGCATGGAAGGGTGTGTATGTGTGTTCTTCTCGCCTGAATAGGCTCCATCATATCCTATTGTTATCCTGTGGAAACCGTAACCGTAAGTTCTTACCATAACGTATATTTTAACTTCATTGAAATCCCAAACATGCTACTACATACCCTCAACATTCATTTATTGGGAACATTCATGCATTAACCTTTTTTGGGGATTTGTCTCAATGCTGGGGAAAGAAATACCATGGTCTAGAGTACAGTATTACTTAAATAAAGTGTGTGTCAGGACTGGGGATTTTTCTGTACCCAAACTGGGGCTTATGGTGGGGGATGGATTGGGGGCCATGTTTAAAAATCTGGGAGACTTTATTAGGCTTCTGCACATGGAGTTGGCAATGGAGTGTACTAGGCACTGGATAGGGAAGTTGAGATGAGAGATTTGAGAATCAGCATGATAGGTTCTAGTATTAGGTAACAGGCCAAGAACTGATAATGAATAACAGGAACCAAGCTGGGACAGGTAAAGAGTGAGGAAACTGTGTTGGAACTGGTAGTGTATATAGGGCATCATTCAGATCTGATTGCTGCTGTGCACAGCGGGCGGTCAGGTACTAACTGCGCATGCATATGCATGCAAATGCGCATGCGCGTCGGACAGCAACAAAGGGCATTGCTGGTCAGTGACAGGATGGTGCAAAAAATCTGATTGCACGGGCGTTCACAAGGTGATTGACAGGAGGAAGCCGTCTGTGGGTGGTAACTGACCGTTTACTGGGAGTGTCCAGAAAAACGCAGGCATTCCCAAGCATTTTCAGGGAATGTGATCGCACTGTAGGAGTAAGTCCTGGGCTGCGCAGAGACTGCACAAAGTGGATTTTAGCAGCTTAGCTTACACATAGAATCGGGGGCATAACTAGAATTTTTCTCCCTCAAGCTAAAAAATTCTCTGGAGCCCCCCACCTCATAATTGGCACTAGCAAAGTAAAGAATTTGCGTGCGCCGAAGCCGCATGCGCCAAAAGCAGTGTGGCGTCATTAAAATGGGTGTGGCTTTGCTGAAAGTGGCTTGGCGTTGCAGGAAAAGACTACCTTATACCGCTGTTTTGCAACATGCACGCCGAGACATTGGCGACCACAGGGAAAGAATTATAATCCTGATTCATGCCTCTTACATTATTTGTCATTGTTCCTCCTTATAGTAATGCCCCTTACACATTATGCCACACACTGCAATGGCCTTTAGACATTATGCCACACACCATAATGCCTGTGACACATTATGACACACACTGTAATGCCTGTGACACATTACGCTACACCGCAATGACCGTTATACATACCACACACTGCAATGCCCCTAAGATATTATACCACATACAATGATCATGATACAGTATACCACACACCGTCATGTCTGTGACACATTATGACACACACACTGCAATGCCTGGTATACATTTTACAACATACCACAATGTCCATGATACATTATGCCACACACCACAATGCCCGTTATATATTATGCCACACACCGCAATGCCCATTACACATTAAGCCCTACAGTAAGGCTTCTAATTACTTTGAAATTACCTGATCATTGCCATGGGTTTCATGATCTTGGTTTCATGCTCGTTGCCAGGGGTTTCATGCACTGGGTGTCAAGCTTGTTGCTAGGGGGTAATGCTTGTTGACAGTGGGTAATGCTTGTTCTCAGGGATTTCATGCACTGGGTGTCATGGGGAGTAATGCTGCCCAAACCGCTCCCTTCTGTTCAGGGGTGGAACTCCGGAGACAACGGAATTGGTTGTCATCAGGCTTCTGGCCCTGAAGGGGTATGGCACCTGCTCCATAGTCACCCGTTCTGTCTGCAGTACACATTCTGCAGTGCAGCAGGAGCAGCTAGCGGAGCCAGGAAGTGAGCGCAGTGCCTACCAGCATCAGCGGCGCTCTCTCCTCCTCTCTGTACTCCCTGCTGCTTTGCTCTGGTCACGGATGTCACATGACATTCTAGCGTGACCCTGAGCCACTGCCCAGGACACATAGCAGCTGCCAGAGCACAGTCACAGTGCGGGAAAGTGGGGCTGTCACTGTCAGAAAGACTGTGTACGGCCGGACAGACTCCTGGAAATGCTATGCAGTACTACACTTACACTGTAACTACAAGTCCTATTGGGAGAGGAGACATGTGAGGGATAAGCAACCAAAACAATTTTTTTAATCTTTATATTATACTGTATATATGCAATCATCCAGAATGCAGCCCACCAAATAAGACAGTCACAGTGCCATAATTAGCGGCACAGTGACAGTGTCTTATTTGGAGTGCTGCATTCTTGGACGATTGGTAACTATTTTGCCATATACAGGTGCCCAATTACCTTACAAGGAGAGCCGGGCATCAGAGTTTTTTGGGGGGGACTTTGTGAAAAAGGGACAGCTGTGTGTGTGTGTGTGTGTGTGTGTGTGTGTGTAAGGGGGGGGCTCTGCATTAGTGTAGTGTGATGTGCATGTTGGAGAGAAGCTGAACAAAGAGGGTGCTGTGGGGGGATGGGATCTGTGTGAGGAATGGATAGCTATGTGTGGGGGAGATCTTTTAAGTGTATTGCGCTCATCTTTTACTTTTTTTTGGGGGGGGGGCACCGAACTGTAACTTGCCTCCGGCCATCGGGGATTAATTTATGCCACTGACTCTGTTTAGTGTGCCATGGGCACCACTGCCCGATCCCTCCCATTGCTGTTGCTGCCGCCACCATGCCAGGATAGCAGGGCGGCAGGGCTGCAGCCAACCCTATGCGCTCCCGCAGGTCCCAGAACCTCCTAGATACTAGAAATGAAATATGAACTCTAGCATATCTTCTACATGACAACGGCCATTTTGGAGGGGACATTTAGCAGATTGACATGCATGTCAATCTGCTTTGTAGTCTGAATCAGTGGCAGCACCCCAGCAGCCCTGCGCCTTCAAGCCTCCGCAGTGGCTGCGGGGGCAGTAGTTACGCCACTGCATAGAATCGCACACAGCTAGTATACACTCCCCCTGGAGTCAGCGACTATCTGAACGTAGGACAGCAAAATTATCAGCCCAGCAATCAGATCTGAATGGCCCCCATAGTAACTGGGAGGAGCCAGTAATGTGTCTGTTACCAGGCTGGTACTGGTAATGCATATGGTACCAGGCTGGGGCCAGTATTGCATTAAATAACTGGGCTGCAATTGTTTTGCTTTAGATAACCGGGCTGGAACCAGCGATGTGTGACAGAGATATTGCACATGACTATACAGGACCCTGATGGACCAGGATTGTGTCTGAAGATATCATATTGAACTGACAACTGGCCGGTGCTCCAGGGAGGGTTTGCTAGTCCCTGATTGGTTGCCAGAGTAAGCTGAAGCTGAGAAGTATTTCAATTAGAGAAGCCATGGCCAGCTGACCAAATCTAACATGGTGGTGCCCATGTTGGAATGAGTTCATTGAAGAGGTAGCCAGCATGGCATGAGGCAAAACCTGACTGGGATGCTGGAGGAAAGTAGCAGGGACTAAGATCTCACCACTTGCTGGAAGAAACAGCACAGAGGTAAGTATTAGTGATGAGCGGGTTCGGTTCCTCGGAATCTGGACTCGCCCGAACTTCACCTTTTTTTTACACGGGTCTGAGCGACTCGGATCCTCCCGCCTTGCTCGGTTAACCCGAGCGCGCCCGAACGTCATCATCCCGCTGTCGGATTCTCAAAAGACTCGGATTCTATATAAGGAGCCGCGCGTCGCCGCCGCCATTTTCACACGTGCATTGAGATTGATAGGGAGAGGACGTGGCTGGCGTCCTCTCCGTAATAGAAAAGACTAAGTCTAAGAGTGACATTTTTATAATTGTGGGGAGGATTGGGGACGGGGAGCAGCTATTAGGGAGTACAGTGCAGGGTTTTGATTATACCACCAGTGATTTTAATCCTTTGTTTCTCTGCCTGAAAAAAACGCTCCACCATATCTGTGGCTGTGCTCACTCAGTGTGCTGCACTGCTGCATGATATATCTGTGCTGAGTGTACTGCTCTGCTCACACTGCCTAATTGTGGGGACTGGGGAGCAGTTATAGCAGGAGTACAGTGCACAGTTTTGCTGACAGTGACCACCAGTCCAGTATACGTTTGTCTGCCTGAAAAACACTCCTGTGTATTTTTTTTTCTTCATACTAGTTTGTTTAGCTGTCTGCTGACAGTGTCCACCAGGTCCGTTATACAGTATATTATATATATATAAGCAGCAGTACGGTAGGCCACGGCTGTACCTACCTCTGTGTCGTCAGTGCACTCATCGTCCATAAGTAAATATAATACTATACTATCTATCCATCTACATTGTATACCTGTGGTGTTTTTTTTTTCTTTCTTCATACTAGTTTAGCAGTCTGCTGACAGTGTCCACCAGGTCCGTTATACAGTATATTATATATATATAATCAGCAGTACGGTAGGCCAAGGCTGTACCTACCTCTGTGTCGTCACTCGTTGTCCATAAGTATAAGTAATACTATACTATCCATCCATCTACATTGTATACCTGTGGTGTTTTTTTTTCTTTCTTCATACTAGTTTAGCAGTCTGCTGACAGTGTCCACCAGGTCCGTTATACAGTATATTATATATATATAAGCAGCAGTACGGTAGGTCACGGCTGTACCTACCTCTGCGTCATCACTCGTCGTCCATAAGTATAAGTAATACTATACTATCCATCCATCTACATTGTATACCTGTGGTGTTTTTTTTTCTTTCTTCATACTAGTTTAGCAGTCTGCTGACAGTGTCCACCAGGTCCGTTATACAGTATATTATATATATATAAGCAGCAGTACGGTAGGCCACGGCTGTACCTACCTCTGTGTCGTCAGTGCACTCGTCGTCCATAAGGTTAAGTAATACTATACTATCCATCCATCTACATTGTATACCTGTGGTGTTTTTTTTTTCTTTCTTCATACTAGTTTAGCAGTCTGCTGACAGTGTCCACCAGGTCCGTTATACAGTATATTATATATATATAAGCAGCAGTACGGTAGGCCACGGCTGTACCTACCTCTGTGTCGTCACTCATCGTCCATAAGTATAAGTAATACTATACTATCCATCCATCTACATTGTATACCTGTGGTGTTTTTTTTTTTTCTTTCTTCATACTAGTTTAGCAGTCTGCTGACAGTGTCCACCAGGTCCGTTATACAGTATATTATATATATATATATATAAGCAGCAGTATGGTAGGCCACGGCTGTACCTACCTCTGTGTCATCAGTGCACTCGTTGTACATAAGTTTAAGTTATACTATACTTACAATCCATCTACATTGTATACCTGTGGTGTTTTTTTTTCTTTCTTCATACTAGTTTAGCAGTCTGCTGACAGTGTCCACCAGGTCCGTTATACAGTATATTATATATATATATAAGCAGCAGTACGGTAGGCCATGGCTGTACCTACCTCTGTGTCGTCACTCGTCGTCCATAAGTATAAGTAATACTATACTATCCATCCATCTACATTGTATACCTGTGGTGTTTTTTTTTCTTTCTTCATACTAGTTTAGCAGTCTGCTGACAGTGTCCACCAGGTCCGTTATACAGTATATTATATATATAAAAGCAGCAGTACGGTAGGCCACGGCTGTACCTACCTCTGTGTCAAAGGTCAAGAAAGAAGGAAAAGATTCCTTATATTGGGCACACTCGGACTGTAATATTTACTTAAAATCAAATCCATCATGATAGATGTCCACAAATTCTAAAATTTAACTTTTATTAGACTGTTTAAAAACATTAGCGAAATATAGTGCATGTGAATAAAGTTGTGAAAGTAATAAAGTGAATTTAAAAAGCTTAGCCACTGTGGTTGCTTTTTTATTTCCTCACTGTCTCCAGTGTCTATACAATGTTGCAATATTTGTAGCAGTTACTGTTTGCCTTATGTCTGTTACTGATACTTTTGTATCTATCAAGGATGACTCCTGTTAGAATTTCAATATACCACCAGTATTATATTTTTATTCCATACCAGTAGTGTGCGCATCACTAACTGTTCCTACTACAGTGGTAACTCATCCTTAACGTGTCTGATGCTGATTGTTAGAGACTCAGTATTCTTGGAATAATTATCCGTGTATTGCTGCTCTCCATATATGGGACAATTAATGCTCAGGGCACTTTATTTCATATATCAATATACCTTATTTGTTCAACAGTGCATCAATACCCGTTATACACATATGTGGCTTATTTGCAGGATGTATCACATTACAATAGGTCTTTAAGTGCACCTATTGTCATGAGAGCAGTTCTTTTGTTGTCAGAATCACACTGCTCTTATTCGGTGTGGTAAATTCACATTGATTAATTTGTGTGTCTACACCAGTCACTTGCACATGTGTAGAATATA
The DNA here is from genome assembly GCF_028390025.1 of Pseudophryne corroboree. Taxonomy (NCBI): domain Eukaryota; kingdom Metazoa; phylum Chordata; class Amphibia; order Anura; family Myobatrachidae; genus Pseudophryne; species Pseudophryne corroboree. The sequence goes on from NC_086452.1 coordinate 132,991,023, forward strand.
ATAGGGTTTAATGACACATTCTTGTATATCCCATACAGCTTTTATTCCTTTTAAACTGTGGGATGTGCGTTTGTATGATGAACAAATATTTCTTTATATTCTATAGTGCCCTGTATTCATGCTTATTTGTAGCAGGGAAACATCCTTATTCCCCTCTATATTCCCACCCAGCTGTCAATCATTAGAGTACGCACACGTTTTTTACATATAGATGTGTATATTAACATCGATAATGCCCCCACATTCGTTGACTGCTATGCGCATCCCTATATTAAACCGTTCGGCTCTCCAGCGCCGCGTGTACCCGCTGGCAGCTGCTAGCCGCGGCTCTCATATGTGAGAGATCCCGCGTGACTCTGTGTGGTCAGAGGGCTGTTTTCAAAGCGATGTGCATACAATTACTTCTGCTGCTATGAGAGCGGCGTTATTTCACATAGACAGGTATCAGATCCCTCTCAGACCGGCAATATATCAGTGGCTAAGCTAAACTAATGGAAAGGACACATAATGGTTGCGTCCGATCCCTTCCTAACGATCGTTTCGCATCTGCTTCATCAAAGGAAACCCGATTTCCGGGTTTGAGGGAGCTATATCCCCTGTCTCAGTCACTCATTCGTCAGTGCTTTTGATTGACAGACTCAATGGCCTATCAATTGTTTTTCATATGAAATGCTTTTTATTTTGACATAATTTGTATGTTTTGACTGCTGATTTTAATACCCAGATTACAATGACCCATTCATTTACAATGGATCCTCTCTTCTCTAGTGACAGCCATCTATATCTTATCCATATCATTTTATCATTAGGTTTTAGATATTACCATGTCCCTAATATATGGTGTGCCAAGAGGGCAACATAACCGATCTGAACTACGATTGGTCAGTAATGCGATTAATCAGAAGTATATGAGATTCATCATTTTTTATTCTTTATTTTTTATACTGGGGATTGCTCTTCATATATACTTTATTTTGTGCATACCTTTATTGTGAAAAATATTAAATATAGGATTTATTATGATTCAAAATATAAGGGGAGCAATGGATTTATTTCTCTCTTTAGGATGGTTACCCTCTTGTTCCAACCATATGCCTTTAGGTTAATTGCCGGAGAATATTTGTGATCATGTCTCTAATTCTTATCTGTTCTCCAAACTTATTGTTGTTCTCCTCATTTCATAATTGATGGACTTATTATTGGGCATATGTCTCTTGAGGAGTCTAACATGTCTATTTACTAGATCTTGCTTGATCAATGTGTGATGGGATTTATAAGTGACTTATATCCTTACCCTTAGTGGTGTGTGTATACCTTTATCAAATAATTACAATTGTGAGGAGGGTATTTATACTGTGACATGTCTCTGATATATGTGAAGCTGTAACTTAATCCATAAGTTCCTAATCGAGCCCACATGTTCCAAAACTCTCTGTTTCAGGGGTCTAGTCGTCATTCCGATGTATTTTTTGCCACAAGTACATGCAAGGCAGTACACTACCCCATTGTCTTGCAGTTTATATCATCCTTAATGGCATGCACTTTACCATATTTATCCCTGACTTCAGTTGTTTTTACCATAAATTCACATGCTTTGCACTCTCCACACCTATGTGATCCTGAAATTGCTCTCTCCCTTCTCACGGTTCTATTCTTTATGCTGTAGTGGCTGTGGACTACTCTATCTCTGAGGTTCTTTGCTCTCCTCCAGCTCATAGATGGTTTGGGTCCCAATTCTTTAGCCAGATCAGGATCCAATTTCAGGATTGGCCAATGTTTTTTTAATATTCCCAGTATTTCTTCCCACTCTGAGCAGAAATCTCCTACAAACCTGATTACTTCAGGTTTCTTGATCTCTTTTCGATTTGGATATAGGAGTTGGTTCCTGTCCTGCTGTTTTGCCTGATGTCTTGCTTTTTTGATCACTCTTTTTGAGTATCCCCTTTTGAGAAGTCTGTCACTAAGTTCCGTCGCTCTCTGGTCAAAATCACTTGCTCCAGAGCAGTTCCTTCTCATTCTCAGGAATTCCCCCTTGGGGATTCCTTTGAGTACCGGGGGGAAAGTGTGCACTGGATTTGTGTAAGACGCTATTGGTCGCTGTATGTTTTCTATACAGGTCTGTGTCAATTCTGCCATCTTCCATCTTTTTTATTCTTAAGTCCAGGAAAGTCACCTCTGAGTCGCTAATCTCATATGTGAGTTTCAAATTAAGCCTGTTATTATTTAGTATGTTATGTTATTAACATACTAAATAATAACAGGCTTAACAGGCCAAATCGAAAAGAGATCAAGAAACCTGAAGAAATCAGGTTTGTAGGAGATTTCTGCTCAGAGTGGGAAGAAATACAGGGAATATTAAACAAACATTGGCCAATCCTGAAATTGGATCCTGATCTGGCTAAAGAATTGGGACCCAAACCATCTATGAGTTGGAGGAGAGCAAAGAACCTCAGAGATAGAGTAGTCCACAGCCACTACAGCGTAAAGAATAGAACCGTGAGAAGGGAGAGAGCAATTTCAGGATCACATAGGTGTGGAGAGTGCAAAGCATGTGAATTTATGGTAAAAAAAAACTGAAGTCAGGGATAAATATGGTAAAGTGCATGCCATTAAGGATTATATAAACTGCAAGACAATGGGGGTAGTGTACTGCCTTGCATGTACTTGTGGCAAAAAATACATCGGAATGACAACTAGACCCCTGAAACGAGAGTTTTGGAACATGTGGGCTCGATTAGGAACTGTCAAAAAGACCATAATAAATTTAAACAATTAACTACAGTGGCCAAGCATTTCCATGAGAGACATGCGGGCAATGCCACAGACTTAAGAGCCTTTGGAATTGAAAGAGTCCAATTAGGGATCAGGGGAGGTAGTTTGACCCAAGAACTACTTAAAAGAGAAAGCCGGTGGACATTTCTACTGGATGGACTCCAACCGAATGGACTTAACGAATACATAAACATTTCAGCTTTCTTAGAAGGCTAGAATAAGGGATAAGAAAACACAGGTGATGGTTAATTGGCAGAAAAGATGAGACATGTTCATACATATTTCTTAAAAAACAGAGCAAAAGGGATTACCACTTTATAATGATTTTGAAGCCCAGGATAAAGGACTGAGTCGCACTCACACGTTTCAAAGTTTCACTTGTTAGTGTTTGGTTTAATTTCACTTATGTTGTTGCATTATCACATTAGGGCACTCCTTCTCCTGTTTCTGCAGCACAATGCATATAAAACTAGCACAATGGATTAAGTTACAGCTTCACATATATCAGAGACATGTCACAGTATAAATACCCTCCTCACAATTGTAATTATTTGATAAAGGTATACACACACCACTAAGGGTAAGGATATAAGTCACTTATAAATCCCATCACTCATTGATCAAGCAAGATCTAGTAAATAGACATGTTAGACTCCTCAAGAGACATATGCCCAATAATAAGTCCATCAATCATGAAATGAGGAGAACAACAATAAGTTTGGAGAACAGATAAGAATTAGAGACATGATCACAAATATTCTCCGGCAATTAACCTAAAGGCATATGGTTGGAACAAGAGGGTAACCATCCTAAAGAGAGAAATAAATCCATTGCTCCCCATATATTTTGAATCATAATAAATCCTATATTTAATATTTTTCACAATAAAGGTATGCACAAAATAAAGTATATATGAAGAGCAATCCCCAGTATAAAAAATAAAGAATAAAAAATGATGAATCTCATATACTTCTGATTAATCGCATTACTGACCAATCGTAGTTCAGATCGGTTATGTTGCCCTCTTGGCACACCATATATTAGGGACATGGTAATATCTAAAACCTAATGATAAAATGATATGGATAAGATATAGATGGCTGTCACTAGAGAAGAGAGGATCCATTGTAAATGAATGGGTCCTTGTAATCTGGGTATTAAAATCAGCAGTCAAAACATACAAATTATGTCAAAATAAAAAGCATTTCATATGAAAAACAATTAGGCCATTGAGTCTGTCAATCAAAAGCACTGACGAATGAGTGACTGAGACAGGGGATATAGCTCCCTCAAACCCGGAAATCGGGTTTCCTATGATGAAGCAGATGCAAAACGATCGTTAGGAAGGGATCGGACGCAACCATTATGTGTCCTTTCCATTAGTTTAGCTTAGCCACTGATATATTGCCGGTCTGAGAGGGATCTGATACCTGTCTATGTGAAATAACGCCGCTCTCATAGCAGCAGAAGTTATTGTATGCACATCGCTTTGAAAACAGCCCTCTGACCACACAGAGTCACGCGGGATCTCTCACATATGAGAGCCGCGGCTAGCAGCTGCCAGCGGGTACACGCGGCGCTGGAGAGCCGAACGGTTTAATATAGGGCTGCGCATAGCAGTCAACGAATGTGGGGGCATTATCGATGTTAATATACACATCTATATGTAAAAAACGTGTGCGTACTCTAATGATTGACAGCTGGGTGGGAATATAGAGGGGAATAAGGATGTTTCCCTGCTACAAATAAGCATGAATACAGGGCACTATAGAATATAAAGAAATATTTGTTCATCATACAAATGCACATCCCACAGTTTAAAAGGAATAAAAGCTGTATGGGATATACAAGAATGTGTCATTAAACCCTATTATATTCTACACATGTGCAAGTGACTGGTGTAGACACACAAATTAATCAATGCGAATTTACCACACCGAATAAGAGCAGTGTGATTCTGACAACAAAAGAACTGCTCTCATGACAATAGGTGCACTTAAAGACCTATTGTAATGTGATACATCCTGCTAATAAGCCACATATGTGTATAACGGGTATTGATGCACTGTTGAACAAATAAGGTATATTGATATATGAAATAAAGTGCCCTGAGCATTAATTGTCCCATATATGGAGAGCAGCAATACACGGATAATTATTCCAAGAATAATGAGTCTCTAACAATCAGCATCAGACACGTTAAGGATGAGTTACCACTGTAGTAGGAACAGTTAGTGATGCACACACTACTGGCATGGAATAAAAATATAATACTGGTGGTATATTGAAATTCTAACAGGAGTCATCCTTGATAGATACAAAAGTATCAGTAACAGACATAAGGCAAACAGTAACTGCTACAAATATTGCAACATTGTATGGACACTGGAGACAGTGAGGAAATAAAAAAGCAACCACAGTGGCTAAGCTTTTTAAATTCACTTTATTACTTTCACAACTTTATTCACATGCACTATATTTCGCTAATGTTTTTAAACAGTCTAATAAAAGTTAAATTTTAGAATTTGTGGTCATCTATCATGATGGATATTTGACTTTAAGTAAATATTACAGTTCGAGTGTGCCCAATATAAGGGATCTTTTCCTTCTTTCTTGACCTTTTATAGTTATTATATTCCTTGGAGCACCTCCCAATATAACAGATACATATCTATATCACTGAACAAAAGGGAAAGGACGGAAAAGAATATTAGAATACAATTTGATCAAAATAAAGTCTGTGCGACCCTTTATTCTTTCTTATTCTTTCCTACCTCTGTGTCGTTAGTGCTCTCGTCGTCCATAAGTATAAGTAATACTATACTATCCATCCATCTACATTGTATACCTGTGGTGTTTTTTTTTCTTTCTTCATACTAGTTTAGCAGTCTGCTGACAGTGTCCACCAGGTCCGTTATACAGTATATTATATATATATATATATAAGCAGCAGTACGGTAGGCCACGGCTGTACCTACCTCTGTGTCGTCACTCGTCGTCCATAAGTATAAGTAATACTATACTATCCATCCATCTACATTGTATACCTGTGGTGTTTTTTTTTTTTTCTTTCTTCATACTAGTTTAGCAGTCTGCTGACAGTGTCCACCAGGTCCGTTATACAGTATATTATATATATATATAAGCAGCAGTACGGTAGGCCACGGCTGTACCTACCTCTGGGGGACATTCTGCGTCGTTCGCTCAGTAAATTTCATCGCATCGCAGCGATTTTCCGCTTAGTGCGCATGCGCAATGTCCGCACTGCGACTGCGCCAAGTAATTTTGCTATGAAGTTAGGATTTTTACTCACGGCTTTTTCATCGCTCCGGCGATCGTAGTGTGATTGACAGGAAATGGGTGTTTCTGGGCGGAAACAGGCCGTTTTAGGGGCGTGTGGGAAAAAACGCAACAGTTTCCGGAAAAAAACGCAGGAGTGGCTGGAGAAAAGGGGGAGTGTCTGGGCGAGCGCTGGGTGTGTTTGTGACGTGAAACCAGGAACGACAAGCACTGAACTGATTGCAGATGCCGAGTAAGTCTGAAGCTACTCTGAAACTGCTAAGAAGTGTGCTAATCGCAATATTGCGAATACGTCGTTCGCAATTTTAAGTTGCTAAGATACACTCCCAGTAGGCGGCGGCTTAGCGTGAGCAACTCTGCTAAAATCGCCTTGCGAGCAAACAACTCGGAATGAGGGCCTCTGTGTCGTCAGTGCACTCGTCGTCCATAAGTAAATATAATACTATACTATCCATCCATCTACATTGTATACCTGTGGTGTTTTTTTTTTTTTTCTTCATACTAGTTTAGCAGTCTGCTGACAGTGTCCACCAGGTCCGTTATACAGTATATTATATATATATAAGCAGCAGGACGGTAGGCCACGGCTGTACCTACCTCTGTGTTGTCAGTGCACTCGTCGTCCATAAGTATAAGTAATACTATAATATCCATCCATCTACATTGTATACCTGTGGTGTTTTTTTTTTCTTTCTTCATACTAGTTTAGCAGTCAGCTGACAGTGTCCACCAGGTACGTTATACAGTATATTATATATATATAAGCAGCAGTACGGTAGGCCAAGGCTGTACCTACGTCTGTGTCATCACTCGTCATCCATAAGTATAAGTAATACTATACTATCCATCCATCTGCATTGTGTACCTGTGGTGTTTTTTTTTCCTTTATACTAGTTTAGCAGTCTGCTGACAGTGTCCACCAGGTCCGTTATACAGTATATTATATATATATAAGCAGCAGTACGGTAGGCCATGGCTGTACCTACCTCTGTGTCATCAGTGCACTCGTCGTCCATAAGTATAAGTAATACTATACTATCCATCCATCTACATTGTATACCTGTGGTGTTTTTTTTTCTTTCTTCATACTAGTTTAGCAGTCTGCTGACAGTGTCCACCAGGTCCGTTATACAGTATATTATATATATATAAGCAACAGTACGGTAGGCCACGGCTGTACCTACCTCTGTGTCGTCACTCGTCGTCCATAAGTATAAGTAATACTATACTATCCATCCATCAACATTGTATACCTGTGGTGTTTTTTTTTCTTTCTTCATACTAGTTTAGCAGTCTGCTGACACTGTCCACCAGGTCCGTTATACAGTATATTATATATATATATAAGCAGCAGTACGGTAGGCCACAGCTGTACCTACCTCTGTGTCGTCAGTGCACTCGTCGTCCATAAGTATAAGTCATAATAGTATACTATCCACCCATCTACATTGTATACCTGTGGTGGCTTTTAGTTGTGCGCAAAATATGGAGAACAAAAATGTGGAGGTTAAAAAAATAGGGAAAGATCAATATCCACTTCCACCTCGTGCTGAAGCTGCTGCCACTAGTCATGGCCGAGACGATGAAATGCCATCAACGTCGTCTGCCAAGGCCATTGCCCAATGTCATAGTACAGAGCATGTAAAATCATTGTGCCTCTTTTTTTCTTTGCGTCATGTGCTGTTTGCGGAGTATTTTTTGGAAGGGCCATCCTGCGTGACACTGCAGTGCCACTCCTAGATGGGCCAGGTGTTTGTGTCGGCCACTAGGGTCACTTAGCTTACTCACACAGCTACCTCATTGCGCCTCTTTTTTTCTTTGCGTCATGTGCTGTTTGGGGAGTACTTTTTGGAAGGGCCATCCTGCGTGACACTGCAGTGCCACTCCTAGATGGGCCAGGTGTTTGTGTCGGCCACTAGGGTCGCTTAGCTTACTCACACAGCTACCTCATTGCGCCTCTTTTTTTCTTTGCGTCATGTGCTGTTTGGGGACTATTTTTTAGAAGGGCCATCCTGCCTGACACTGCAGTGCCACTCCTAGATGGGCCAGGTATTTGTGTCGGCCACTAGGGTCGCTTAGCTTACTCACACAGCTACCTCATTGCGCCTCTTTTTTTTCTTCTTTGCGTCATGTGCTGTTTGGGGAGTATTTTTTGGAAGGGCCATCCTGCGTAACACTGCATTGCCACTCCTAGGTGGGCCAGGTGTTTGTGTCGGCCACTAGGGTCGCTTAGCTTAGCCATCCAGCGACCTCATTGCGCCTCTTTTTTTTCTTCTTTGCGTCATGTGCTGTTTGGGGAGTATTTTTTGGAAGGGCCATCCTGCGTGACACTGCAGTGCCACTCCTAGATGGGCCAGGTGTTTGTGTCGGCCACTAGGGTCGCTTAGCTTACTCACAGAGCTACCTCATTGCGCCTCTTTTTTTCTTTGCGTCATGTGCTGTTTGGGGAGTATTTTTTGGAAGGGCCATCCTGCCTGCCACTGCAGTGCCACTCCTAGATGGGCCAGGTGTTTGTGTCGGCCACTAGGGTCGCTTAGCTTAGCCATCCAGCGACCTCGGTGCAAATTTTAGGACTAAAAATAATATTGTGAGGTGTGAGGTGTTCAGAATAGACTGAAAATGAGTGTAAATTATGGTTAGTGAGGTTAATAATACTATGGGATCAAAATGACCCCCAAATTCAATGATTTAAGCTGTTTTTTAGGGTTTTTTGAAAAAAACACCCGAATCCAAAACACACCCGAATCCGACAAAAAAAAATTGGTGAGGTTTTGTCAAAACGCGTTCGAACCCAAAACACGGCGGCGGAATCCAACCCAAAACCAAAACACAAAACCCGAAAAATGTCCGCTGCACATCACTAGTAAGTATCAGGCTTTACCCTGGAGTGTGGCAATGTGATTGGATTAAGGCATTTGTAACTGGGTCAGAGAAGGCTCAGTCAATCACAGAGGGTGACAGCATGTTCTAAGGGCAAAGTAATTTTGCATTTGAAAACAAAGATCAATTACAATATCTTACCCCATCGATGTTAAACACAGTACCTTCACAGAGAGAGGCCTTAAAAAAAGAAAACATAATTAATGGAAACCTTTAAAATTTTACATGCATTTATGTTGTTATGCTACTAGTTTCAAAGATTACATATGGTGTATGCCTTCTGCATACACCATATGTAATCTTTGAAACTAGTAGCATAACAACATAAATGCATGTAAAATTTTAAAGGTTTCCATGAGGTCGCTGGATGGCTAAGCTACATTGTTACAGCAGGCTAAGGTACATTGTTACAGCAGATTTACTAATGATGTTACACCCAGACAGATTAGCAAGGGATGTCGTTTATTTGTTGATGATAAATAGCATAATAAAGTGTTGTTAGCCAAGTAACTTCAGAGATAGCAGTAATGTGTTATTAAATTAACAGAAATGTATTTTATTTGTAATTCATCATCAGTTCCCAGACTGTCAATAGTCAAAAAAATGAAAAAATGTAATAGGGCCTACACACATGCCGATCTTTCTGCATGATATGAACGATCTCGTTCATTAATGAACGAGATAACGCTCATATCGTGCAGTGTGGAGTCACCAGCGATGAACGATGAGCGGCCCCGCGCTCGTTCATCGCTGGTGACATGTCGGCTGTGCATGCAGGCCAATATGGACAAGATCGTCCATATTTGCCTGCAAGTCTACGGAGCCGGGTGACGGGGGGAGTGAAGAAACATCACTCCCCCCATCACTGCCTCCCCGCAGCCGGGTCGCCCGTCGGCCGTATCTGCCGTCGGGCACCTCTGCGGCACATCATTAAATGTGTAGGGACCATAACACTATTGTGTCCAGTTATTGTATAATACAGTTGCAGCACACTGTCTGCGACCTTGGATCAAACATTAATTTTATTTATTAATTAAACTTTGATTTGTGAATCTAAGATCACTGCCAGTTCTAGTTGTTTAAGGAGGCATGTATCTATTTTCTTATGTTCTACATCTAGATAATAACTCATTAGATCAGGGCTTCTCAATCCCATTGCTAAAAATTATGTTTTGAATGTTTTCTTAGCTATATATACAGCTAAAATATTATTTTTTCACAAAATTCTTTCTTTGCCGCTAACAGACCTTACATTAATTTGTTTGTGGAGGGGAAAATTAGCTAAGCGCTCAGTGAGTGGTGGTGTATAAATGATTATCAGCAGCAGCTTGGGAAGGGAATGCCAATCCCCAAAAGCACACTTAGATAGAAAAAATTACCAAGTTGCGCTAGACAATCATATAAAAAAGCATTTATTTTAATGCATAAAATGTATTATAATAAAAACAATTCTCCCGGGAGTAAAATACACACTTTAGAATGACATCTCTATAATTATAGACCTACTGCTAATTTTATAACAGAAGTACAAATTAGTACTAATCCAGAGCTTATGACCCCAGGGATATCACTTTAAATAGAATATTACCAACAAAAATAAATATTATCTGTTAAAAGAAAAAAGAGAAAGTCTGTGTAGACATACATAAACTCACTTGGTCCACATGAATACCGAACAGTCCTGATCATTTATAACTGTGAGCTTAATCCAATGATCCTGTAGTAGACCGGACTTTTATAACATAAATTAGAAACTTATGTAGTTGATGCTGTGAGCAAATGCATAATTGGTAAACCACTGGCCGCTGTGACAAGGGGGAGAGCCCGGAGCAATGTTGCTGCGGTCAGCCGCTGGCTCCTGCACGGGGAGTGGAAAGCCGTACCTGAAGTGACCGCCGGACTGGATGAGATGCGGCTGTGTATAGCTGACACGCGGCTGCAATATCCGGACGGTTGGCTGTTACCTTGCGTGGTACAATATATGGGCTCTCAACAGCAGACGGCTGACCTGTGCTCCCACGGGCAGCTCCGATTGAGCCTCCCTGCAATTGCCAGTGTGTATAGAAGATGGATGAACACTCAGGCGGCGGCTGGTCCGTAATCAGTGGTATACCATAGTAGCAATATTAATGAAGATAGCTGATCTCCCGCACAGAGTAAAGCTGGATGAGGCTCCAAGTGAGGTTAGCAACAATAAGCACCTGTATTCTAACGCGTTTCAACGCCAGCAGGGCGTCTTCTTCATCAGTAAGGTGTCTGCTTCCAGTGTAATAGGTAGTGGTTTCTAATCCTGGGTGTGACACCTTTTGATATTAACGTCAATCTAAAAGTACTCAGTCAAGGTGGTCGATCAGAATTGTTCGAAGGGTGACTTCAAAACATCTCTAATAGGTACTGCTGAGGCTTCAAACCGGCCTCGTGAATTCAGTATTCAGAATTCCTATAATTCCTATATTTAGCCTTCAGAGGAATAGCGGAATCAGCAAATTCATGCCAAAAAGGACCTCATGGATCAACTATGGGCGTGAAAAGTGGATACGGATATGTTGTCCTTACAGTGTCACACAGGTAAAGACTTTCCCAAGAACAGCCAGTTGTGATCCAGTATCCATGCCTCGTTCATCGCTGGTGACATGTCGGCTGTGCATGCAGGCCAATATGTACAAGATCGTCCATATTTGCCTGCAAGTCTACGGAGCCGGGTGACGGGGGGAGTGAAGAAACATCACTCCCCCCATCACTGCCTCCCCGCAGCCGGGTCGCCCGTCGGCCGTATCTGCCGTCGGGCACCTCTGCGGCACATCATTAAATGTGTAGGGCCCATAACACTATTGTGTCCAGTTATTGTATAATACAGCAGCAGCACAGTGTCTGCGACCTTGGATCAAACATTAATTTTATTTATTAATTAAACTTTGATTTGTGAATCTAAGATCACTGCCAGTTCTAGTTGTTTAAGGAGGCATGTATCTATTTTCTTATGTTCTACATCTAGATAATAACTCATTAGATCAGGGCTTCTCAGTCCCATTGCTAAAAATTATGTTTTGAATGTTTTCTTAGCTATATATACAGCTAAAATATTATTTTTTCACAAAATTCTTTCTTTGCCGCTAACAGACCTTACATTAATTTGTTTGTCCCTTCAATAAATGAAAATTAAAGAGCAGCAACATCACCATCAAACATTGCACTTTGCTACATATCAGCTGAACTGACTACTGAATTTATTTGGAATTAAATCTATTCAGGGGCGTATCTAGAGAGGAGGGGATCCATGTGTAGTCTCCGGGTGTGGGCCCCCTCCTCTCCCATCCCGTAGTCTGCGGCAGCGCTGTTAGTACTCTTTCTGAGCGCTAGAGAAACTGGCCCAGAGTCTACAGCGCATGTGCAAGTCTCTGAAAAAATGGCGCAGATGCCATTTTTTTGGAGACCTGCGCATGTGCTGTAGACTCTGGCACTGTGCCAGAGTCTCTAGTGCTCAGACAGAGCACTAACAGCGCTGCTGTGGCTGCCGGCTACGGGACTCGGGAGAGGAGAGGACCCACACATGGACACCAGAAAGGTAAGTATGTAGAAGAAATGGGTGCAGTGTGTGCGATGTGGGCCCCCTCTGGACCCAGGGGCCCATGTGCATCACAAACACATTACCCATTATACATATGCAACTGAATCTATCCAACTTACTGTAAATGTATGTTATATATAGAGATGAGCGGGTTTGGTTCCCTGAGAACTGAACCCCCCGAACTTCACGTCCCGAGCCCAGTTCCAAGCCCGGCCTGGGTTTTTCCACCTGACTCGGAAACCAGAATGAGGCATAATGTCATAATCCCGCTGTCGGATTCTCACGGGGTTTGGATTCTATATAAGGAGCAGCGCATTGCCGCCATTTTAACTCCGCCATTGGAGAGTGTAGCGAGAGGATGTGTCTCTGTCCTCAGTGTCTGTGCGGGAGGGAAAGTGTGGTGGTGATTCCAGTGCTGTCTTATGCTGAATCAGTCCAATTAAGTGGTTCTGTGATGTCCTGCATCAGTCCAGTGATGGTATCTTGTGCTGCATAAGTGCAGTCACAGTGGTGGTGTCCTCTGCTGCCATATGTCCAGTACTGCTGTATAAGTCCAGTCCAGTGGTGCTGTGTTGTGCTACATCAGTCCAGTGGTGGTGTCCTGTGCTGCCATAAGTGCAGTGCTTCTGTATAAGTCCAGGCCATTGCAGTGGTGCTGTGTTGTCCTGCATCAGTCCAGTGGTGGTGTCCCTGTGCTGCTGTATAAGTCCAGTTGCACTGCCGTTTATGTCCAGTGATACTGCCGTATATGTCCAGCAGTACTGCTGTATAATTACAGTGATACTGGCGTATATATCCAGTGGTAATGCCGTATAAATCCAGTCCAGTGACACTGCCATACAAGTCCACTGGTGCTGCATTATAATTACAGTGATACTTCTGTATATGTCCAGTGGTATTGCCATATAAATCCTGTCCAGTGATACTGCATATATATCCAGTGGTACTGCAATATAATTCCAGTGATACTGCTGTATATGTTCAGTGGAACTGCCATATAAATCCAGTCCAGTGATACTGCCATATAAGTCTAGTGGTATAAGTCCAGTCAAGTGGTGCTGCCATATAAGTTCAATGGTGCTGTCCTGTTCTGTATATTATTTACTCCAAATATAGGGGTTATTAATATTTAATCCAAATAATTTTTACTGGGTTTGTCCTGTGTGGTGTAGAGGCATGCTCTCCTTTGATGCATTTTGCTATATAACAAAAAAAAATAATGGAGAACAAAAATTTGGAGGATAAAATAGGGAAATATCAAGAACCACGTCATCCTACTACTGCTGCTGCTGTTGTTGCTGCTGGGTGTCGATTGTCATCCCAGAGGGGAAGTTAGAAGACTACTTGTACTAATTCAACTAAACAATTGACTATCCAACAGTCCTTTGCAAGGAAGATCAAATATGACAGCAGTCACCCATTTGCAAAGCGGATTACTGAAGCCATAACAACTGTGCTGGTTTTAGACATGCATCCGGTATCTGCCATTAGTGCAGTGGGACTGCAGAGTCACTCCTAGATGGTCCAGGTGTTTGTGCCGCACACTCGTGTTACCTAGCTTAGTCATACATCTACCTTATTGCACCTCTTTTACTTCTTTGCATGATGTGCTGTTTGGGGCCTAGTTTTTAAAAGTGCCATCCTGTCTGCCACTGCAGTGCCACTCCTAGATGGGCCAGGTGTTTGTGCCACACACTTGTGTCGCTTAGCTTAGTCATACAGCTACCTCATTGCACCTCTTTTACTTCTTTGCATGATGTGCTGTTTGGGGCCTAGTTTTTTTAAGTGACATCCTGTCTGCCACTGCAGTGCCAATCCTAGCTGGGCCAGGTGTTTGTGCCACACACTTGTGTCACTTAGCTTAGTCATACAGCTAACTCATTGCACTTCTTTTACTTCTTTGCATGATGTGCTGTTTGGAGACTATTTTTTTAAGTGCCATCATGTCTGACACTGCAGTGCCACTCCTAGATTGGCCAGGTGTTTGTGCTGCCCACTTGTGTTACTTAGCTTAGTCATACAGCCACCTTGGTGCAACCTTTTGACCTAAAAACAATATTGTGAGGTGTGAGGTGTTCAGAATAGACTGGAAATTAGTGGAAATTAATGTTATTGAGGTCAATAATACAGTAGGCTCAAAAGTATCCCTAAATTATGTGATTTTAGATTTTTTTATGTTTTTTTTCTTCAAAAATCATCCATATCCAAAACCAAAACCAAAACCAAAATATGAAAGGGTGGTTTTGGCAAAACCAATCCAGATCCAAAATGCGAGCATGGAGCCAGAACTAAAGCCAAAACACAAAAAATGAAAAGTGCCATCGCACATATCTAGTTATATATCAGCAGCAATATCAAAATAAATTTATAAAAAAGAACACATTTATGTACATTTTTTTCTGTACACAATAAGGTCAGTTATTATCACGTTATACATTTTACTGAATTTTTTGGTTGACATTATAAAGTCCAAGCTTTGGCCACTGAGCTACATTTACCTGATTTTTTGCCTAATGACCATTGTCTTTTGCAAGAATTTTGGGCTGATTCTGAGATGGACACTACTTGCTACGTTGAGGCAATATGAGAATATGCTAATGGTACAAGAGACTGCTGAAAAAAAAAAACCCTTCTGCCGGAATCAAAGATTCAAGTGCTGCATGCAAAGATGCAGCATCATATCACTGTTGGGACTTTTGGTCACTATAGTTGCAGTCATTGCCCGTCTGAGTATGTCTAAGCTTAAATAGAATGTGCGATAAAGCTCCTCTGCAAAGGCCAGGAAATCTGCAACGGAGGATGCAGAACCCACCTACAGCACACCTAAAAATGGGGCACCACACCCTCATTTTGAAAAATGGTCCCCTTCGCCGCCCCCCGCTCCACCGCCCAAATATCTATCATGCTGCTGCTTTGTGGCACTGTGGGTGATCACACAGAGATCACAAAGAGATTGACACAATTACTTATTGGTAAACACAATTGGGTTTACGTACAACTCGGTATCAGATGTTTAGTCAAAAAATACTACTATTTACCTACAAATAAATCCATATCTTTATAGTTTTTCAAACAAAAATCAAACTGCCAGACCCTCAACAGTTTAATCGCCAAGTGCCTAAATTTTGTTTAACCAAGAATACTAATTCCATTTGTGACATTAATTTTAATAAATAAAAGAAGAAAAAACAAATTATATTAAAACAACACATAATTGATATAGTAGCAATTACAGTGAGTAATATCACCTGGTATACAAAACATGAATATAAAATGATTCAATACCAACAATGCAGTTTCTTCTCAGAAGTTATTTATTTTCTCCAAAACAGCTGATGCTGAGCATTCACTACTGTAGGCAAAGGCTGTCTGTAGCCCAAACAGGGCCAGTGCTAGGGTGTCACACAGTATCACAATCGTATTCACATTATACCACACGAAGTGCCCCTGATTCATATTGCACCAGAGAGTTGTGTACCTAATTCACATTACGATACACAGTAGTGCTCCTTATGCACAATACCCACAGTAGTGTCCCTTATACAAACAACATCCGCAGTAGTAGTGCCACACAAAATGCCCACAATGATAGCGTGCCTAATACATAATGCTCACAGTAGTCGTGCCACACAGAATGCCCACAGCAGTAGTGCCACATAGAACGCCCACAGTAGTCGTGCCACACAGAATGCCCACAGCAGTAGTGCCACACCTAACCCCCACAGTAGTCGTGCCACACTGAATGCCCACAGTAGTCATGTCACACAGAACACCTACAGTAGTCGTGCCACAAAGAGCGCCCACAGTAGTCGTGCCACATAGAGCACCCACAGTAGTCTTGCCACACAGAGCGCCTACAGTAGTCGTGCCACACAGAGCACCCACAGCAGTAGAGCCCCACAGAGCACTCACAGCAGACATGCCACACAATGCCCACAGCAGTAGTGATCCACAGAGCGCCCACAGTACTAGTGCCACACAGAACATCCACAGTAGTCATGTCACATAATGTCCGCAGTACTAGTGCCACACAGAATGCCCACAGAAGTAGTGCAACAATTAATGTCCCTTACACATCAGTAAACCGGAGGGGAGATATAGGTGGTGTGCGGTACATACCGCACGCATACCGCACATATCGCACGCAGAGTGCTGCCGACGCCGCTGGCTAAAGTGCAGTGGGGAGGAGGGAGGGACCAAGCCGGAAATGCGCTTCACTTCTGCTGAGCTGGAGAGCACCGGCTCTGTGCGGGAGAGTGCTGCCGGAGTCGCTGCCTAAAGTGCAGTGGGGAGGAAGGCAGGGCCGAAACCAGGAGATTTATTACCTGGGCTAAGCCATTAACTTGATGCCTTCCCCCCCATTTAAATGTGTGTGTATATAATAAATATATATATATATAGATATATATATATATATATATACACACACACTCCACAAGGGCAAAGGGGATAGCTAGTCATTTTCACACTTTTTACTTGTATTTTTTATTTATTTGTAGTGATGTGCACCGGGTTTTGTGTTTTGGTTTTGGATTTGGTTCCACGGCTGTGTTTTGGATTCGGACGCGTTTTGGCAAAACCTCCCTGAAATTTTTTTGGCGGATTCGGGTGTGTTTTGGATTCGGGTGTTTTTTTTACAAAAAACCCTCAAAAACAGCTTAAATCATAGAATTTGGGGGTCATATTGATCCCATAGTATAATTAACCTCAATAACCTTAATTTCTACTAATTTCCAGTCTATTATGAACACCTCACACCTCACAATATTATTTTTAGTCCTAAAATTTGCACCGAGGTCGCTGGATGACTAAGCTAAGTGACCGACACAAACACCTGGCCCATCTAGTAGTGGCACTGTAGTGTCAGACAGGATGGCAGATTTCAAAAATAGTCCTCAAACAGCACATGATGCAAAGAAAAAAAGAGGTGCACCAAGGTCGCTGGATGGCTAAGATAAGCGACCCAAGTGGCCTACACAAACACCTGGCACATCTAGGAGTGGCCCTGCAGTGTCAGACAGGATGGCACTTCAAAAAATAGTCCCCAAACAACACATGATGCAAAGAAAAAAAGAGGTGCACCTAGGTCGCTGGATTGCTAAGCTAAGCGACCCAAGTGGCCGACACAAACACCTGGCCCATCTAGGAGTAGCACTGCAGTGTCAGACAGGATGGCATTTCTAAAAATAGTCCCCAAACAGCACATGATGCAAAGAAAAATGAAAGAAAAAAGAGGTGCAAGATGGAAATGTCCTTGGGCCCTCCCACCCACCCTTATGTTGTATAAACAGAACATGCACACTTTAACAAACCCATCATTTCAGCGACAGGGTCTGCCACACGACTGTGACTGACATGACTGGTTGGTTTAGGCCCCCACCAAAAAAGAAGCAATCAACCTCTCCTTGCACAAACTGGCTCTACACAGGCAAGATGTCCACCTCCTCCTCATCATCTAATTCCTCACCCCTTTCACTGTGTACATCCCCCTCCTCACAGATTATTAATTCGTCCCCACTGGAATCCACCATCTCAGGTCCCTGTGTACTTACTGGAGGCAATTGCTGGTGAATGTCTCCATCTTTTCCACATTTTCTGGAAGTAAACTCGTACGCCGATTGCTGACAAGGTGAGCGGCTGCACTAAACACTCTTTCAGAGTACACACTGGGGACGGGGGGCAACTTAGGTAAAATAAAGTCAGTTTCTGCAAGGGCATCCAAATTGCCTCTTTTTCCGGCCAGTATACGTATGGACTGTCTGACGTGCCTACTTGGATGCGTTCACTCATATAATCCTCCACCATTCTTTCAATGGTGACAGAATCATATGCAGTGATAGTAGATGACATGTCAGTAATCGTTGGCAGGTCCTTCAGTACGAACAAGATGTCAGCACTCGCTCCAGACCGCCCTGCATCATCGCCAGAGGGTGGGCTTGGAATTCTTAGCCTTTTCCTTGCAACCCCAGTTGCGGGAGAATGTGAAGGAGGAGCTGTTGACGGGTCACTTTCCGCTTGACTTGACAATTTTCTCACCAGCAGGTCTTTGAACCTCTGCAGACTTGTGTGTATGCCGGAAAGAGAGATACAACGTAGGTTTTAAATCTAGGATGAAGCACGGTGGCCAAAATGTATTGACCACCCGTGAGTCCTGGTTAAGCAAATTAAGGGCTCCATCCACAAGTCCCACATGCCTAGCAATCGCTCTGTTTTAGCTCCTCCTTCAATCTCTCCAGCTTCTTCTGCAAAAGCCTGATGAGGGGAATGACCTGACTCAGGCTGGCAATGTCTGAACTGACTTCACGTGTGGCAAGTGGTTAAGTGGACATTTGGTACAACTGCATTTTTTAGGACACTGGTGACTCTTTTTCTGAGGTCTGTGTACATTCTCGGTATTGCCTGCCTAGAGAAGTGGAACCTAGATGGTATTTGGTAGCGGGGACACACTAACTCTAAAATAAATTCTCTAATTCCCTGTGACTTAACGGTGGATACCGGACACATTCTTAACACCACCCAGGATGCCAAAGCCTGAGTTATCTGCTCTGCAGCAGCATTACTGCTGTGATATTTTATCTTCCTCGCAAAGGACTGTTGGACAGTCAATTGCTTACTGAAAGTAGTACAAGTGGTCTTCCGACTTCCCCTGTAGGATGACAATTGACTCCCAGCAGCAACAACAGCAGCGCCAGCAGCAGTAGGCATTACACTCAAGGATGCATCAGAGGAATCCCAGGCAGGAGAGGACTCGTCAGACTTGCCAGTGACATGGCCTGCAGGACTATTGGCTTTCCTGTTTAAGCAGGAAATTGACACTGAGGGAGTTGGTGGTGTGGTTTGCAGGAGCTTGGTTACAAGAGGAAGGGATTTAGTTGTCAGTGGACTGCTTCCACTGTCACACAAAGTTTTGAACTTGTCAATGACTTCTGGTGAATGCGCTCCAGGTGACGTATAAGGGAGGATGTTCCTAGGTGGTTAACGTCCTTACCCCTACTTATTACAGCTTGACAAAGGCAACACACGGCTTGACACCTGTTGTCCGCATTTCTGTTAAAATAATTCCACACCGAAGAGGTGATTTTTTTGTAATTTGACCAGGCAAGTCAATGGCCATATTCGTCCCACGGACAACAGGTATCTCCCCAGGTGCCTGACTTAAACAAATCACCTCACCATCAGAATCCTCCTTGTCAATTTCTTCCTCAGCGCAAGCAACACACATATCCTCACCCTGGTGTATTTCAACAGTGACATCTTCAATTTGACTATCAGGAACTGGACTGCGGGTGCTCCTTCCAGAACTTGCAGGGAGCATGCAAATGGTGGAAGGAGGCACCTCTTCCCGTCCAGTGTTGGGAAGGTCAGGCATCGCAACCGACACAATTGAACTCTCCTTGGGGGTTAAGTCTTTTAATTTTTCTAGCGGTAGGATGAGTGCTTCCAACCTCATGTGAAGCTGATCCACTACCCATGAACATAGGACAGGGCCTCAGCCGTTCCTTGCCAGTCCGTGTCATAAATGGCAGATTGGCAAGTTTACGCTTCTCTTCAGATGCTTTTCATTTTGATTTTTGGGTCATTTTACTGAACTTTTGTTTTTTGAATATTACATGCTCTTTACTATGACACTGGGCATTGGCCTTGGCAGATGACGTTGATGGCATTTCATCGTCTCGGCCATGACTAGTGGCAGCAGCTTCAGCACAAGGTGGAAGTGGATCTTGATCTTTCCCTATTTTACCCTCCACATTTTTGTTCTCCATTTTTTAATGCGCACAACTAAAAGGCAACACAGGTATCCAATGTGGATGGATGGATAGTATACTTTATGTATGACGACGAGTGACTGAAGACACAGAGGTAGGTACAGCAGTGGCCTACCGTACTGTGCTATATACAGTATAATGGACCTGGTGGACACTGTCAGCAGGCTGCGTTTATAGTATAAAGAAAAAAAGACACCAAAGGTATACAATGTAGATGGATGGATAGTATACTTTATGTATGACGACGAGTGACTGAAGACACAGAGGTAGGTACAGCAGTGGCCTACCGTACTGTGCTATATACAGTGTAATGGACCTGATGTCCTACTGTACCGTACTGCTATATATATACTAGTTGTCAGCAAAATTCTGCACTGTCCTCCTACTATATACTGCGCACAACTAAAATGCAGCACGGGTATGGATGGATAGTATACTTGATGACACAGAGGTAGAGCAGTGGACTACTGTACCGTACTGCTATATATATACTGGTGGTCACAGCAAAATTCTGCACTGTCCTCCTATTATATATACTGCGCACAACTAAATGCAGCACAGTTATGGATGGATAGTAAGTATACTTGATGACACAGAGGTAGGTAGAGCAGTGGACTACTGTACCGTACTGCTATATATATACTGGTGGTCACAGCAAAATTCTGCACTGTCCTCCTACTATATATACTGCGCACAACTAAAATGCAGCACAGGTATGGATGGATAGTATACTTGACGACACAGATGTAGAGCAGTGGACTACTGTACCGTACTGCTATATATACTGGTGGTCAACAAAATTCTGCACTGTCCTCCTACTATATATACTGCGCACAACTAAAATGCACCACAGGTATGGATGGATAGTATTCTTGACGACACAGAGGTAGAGCAGGGAACTACTGTACCGTACTGCTATATATATACTGGTGGTCAGCAAAATTCTGCACTGTCCTCTTACTATATATACTGAGCACAACTAAAATGCAGCAAAGGTATGGATGGATAGTATAGTTGATGACACAGAGGTAGGTAGAGCAGTGGACTACTGTACCGTACTGCTATATATATACTGGTGGTCACAGCAAAATTCTGCACTGTCCTCCTACTATATATACTGCGCGCAACTAAAATGCAGCACAGGTATGGATGGATAGTATACTTGATGACACAGAGGTAGGTAGAGCAGTGGACTACTGTACCGTACTGCTATATATATACTGGTGGTCACAGCAAAATTCTGCACTGTCCTCCTACTATATATACTGCGCACAACTAAAATGCAGCACAGGTATGGATGGATAGTATACTTGATGACACAGAGGTAGGTAGAGCAGTGGACTACTGTACCGTACTGCTATATATATACTGGTGGTCACAGCAAAATTCTGCACTTTCCTCCTACTATATATACTGCGCACAACTAAAATGCAGCACATGTATGGATGGATAGTATACTTGATGACACAGAGGTAGGTAGAGCAGTGGGCTACTGTACCGTACTACTATATATATATACTGGTGGTCACATCAAAATTCTGCACTGTCCTCCTACTATATATACTGCGCACAACTAAAATGCAGCACAGGTATGGATGGATAGTATACTTGATGACACAGAGGTAGGTAGAGCAGTGGACTACTGTACCGTACTGCTATACATATACTGGTGGTCACAGCAAAATTCTGCACTGTCCTCCTACTATATATACTGCGCACAACTAAAATGCAGCACAGGTATGAATGGTTAGTATACTAGATGACACAGAGGTAGGTAGAGCAGTGGACTACTGTACCGTACTGCTATATATATTTTGGTGGTCACAGCAAAATTCTGCACTGTCCTCCTACTATATCTACTGCGCACAACTAAAATGCAGCACAGGTATGGAAGGATAGTGTACTTGATGACACAGAGGTAGAGCAGTGGACTATTGTACCATACTGCTATATATACTGGTGGTCAACAAAATTCTGCACTGTCCTCCTACTATATATACTGCGCACAACTAAAATGCAGCACAGGTATGGATTGATAGTATACTTGACGATACAGAGGTAGGTAGAGCAGAGGACTACTGTACCGTACTGCTATATATATACTGGTGGTCACAGCAAAATTCTGCACTGTCCTCCTATATATACTGCGCACAACTAAAATGCAGCACAGGTATGGATGGATAGTTTACTTGATGACACAGAGGTAGGTAGAACAGTGGGCTACTGTACCGTACTGCTATATATATACTGGTGGTCACAGAAAAATTCTGCAATGTCCTCCTACTATATATACTGCGCACAACTAAAATGCAGCACAGGTATGGATTGATAGTATACTTGACGACACAGAGGTAGGTAGAGCAGTGGACTACTGTACCGTACTGCTATATATATACTGGTGGTCACAGCAAAATTCTGCACTGTCCTCCTACTATATATACTGCGCACAACTAAAACGCAGCACAGGTATGGATGGATAGTATACTTGATGACACAGAGGTAGGTAGAGCAGTGGACTACTGTACCGTACTGCTATATATATTTTGGTGGTCACAGCAAAATTCTGCACTGTCCTCCTACTATATATACTGCGCACAACTAAAATGCAGCACAGGTATGGATGAATAGTATACTTGATGACACAGAGGTAGGTAGAGCAGTGGACTACTGTACCGTACTGCTATATATATACTGGTGGTCACAGCAAAATTCTGCACTGTCCTCCTACTATATATACTGCGCACAACTAAAATGCAGCACAGGTATGGATGGATAGTATACTTGACGACACAGAGGTAGGTAGAGCAGTGGACTACTGTACCGTACTGCTATATATATACAGGTGGTCACAGCAAAATTCTGCACTGTCCTCCTACTATATATAATGCGCACAACTAAAATGCAGCACAGGTATGAATGGTTAGTATACTTGATGACACAGAGGTAGGTAGAGCAGTGGACTACTGTACCGTACTGCTATATATATTTTGGTGGTCACAGCAAAAATCTGCACTGTCCTCCTACTATATACTGCGCACAACTAAAATGCAGCACAGGTATGGATGGATAGTGTACTTGATGACACAGAGGTAGAGCAGTGGACTATTGTACCATACTGCTATATATACTGGTGGTCAACAAAATTCTGCACTGTCCTCCTACTATATATACTGCGCACAACTAAAATGCAGCACAGGTATGGATTGATAGTATACTTGACGATACAGAGGTAGGTAGAGCAGAGGACTACTGTACCGTACTGCTATATATATACTGGTGGTCACAGTAAAATTCTGCACTATCCTCCTATATATACTGCGCACAACTAAAATGCAGCACAGGTATGGATGGATAGTTTACTTGATGACACAGAGGTAGGTAGAACAGTGGGCTACTGTACCGTACTGCTATATATATACTGGTGGTCACAGAAAAAATCTGCACTGTCCTCCTACTATATATACTGAGCACAACTAAAATGCAGCACAGGTATGGATTGATAGTATACTTGACGACACAGAGGTAGGTAGAGCAGTGGACTACTGTACCGTACTGCTATATATATACTGGTGGTCACAGCAAAATTCTGCACTGTCCTCCTACTATATATACTGCGCACCACTAAAATGCAGCACAGGTATGGATGGATAGTATACTTGATGACACAGAGGTAGGTAGAGCAGTGGACTACTGTACCGTACTGCTATATATATACTGGTGGTCACAGCAAAATTCTGCACTGTCCTTCTACTATATATACTGCGCACAACTAAAATGCAGCACAGGTATGGATGGATAGTATACTTGACAACACAGAGGTAGGTAGAGCAGTGGACTACTGTACCGTACTGCTATATATATACTGGTGGTCACAGCAAAATTCTGCACTGTCCTCCTACTATATATAATGCGCACAACTAAAATGCAGCACAGGTATGAATGGTTAGTATACTTGATGACACAGAGGTAGGTAGAGCAGTGGACTACTGTACCGTACTGCTATATATATTTTGGTGGTCACAGCAAAATTCTGCACTGTCCTCCTACTATATACTGCGCACAACTAAAATGCAGCACAGGTATGGATGGATAGTGTACTTGATGACACAGAGGTAGAGCAGTGGACTATTGTAACATACTGCTATATATACTGGTGGTCAACAAAATTCTGCACTGTCCTCCTACTATATATACTGCGCACAACTAAAATGCAGCACAGGTATGGATTGATAGTATACTTGACGATACAGAGGTAGGTAGAGCAGAGGACTACTGTACCGTACTGCTATATATATACTGGTGGTCACAGAAAAATTCTGAACTGTCCTCCTACTATATATACTGCGCACAACTAAAATGCAGCACAGGTATGGATTGATAGTATACTTGACGACACAGAGGTAGGTAGAGCAGTGGACTACTGTACCATACTGCTATATATATACTGGTGGTCACAGCAAAATTCTGCACTGTCCTCCTTCTATATATACTGCGCACAACTAAAATGCAGCACAGGTATGGATGGATAGTATACTTGATGACACAGAGGTAGGTAGAGCAGTGGACTACTTTACCGTACTGCTATATATATTTTGGTGGTCACAGCAAAATTCTGCACTGTCCTCCTACTATATATACTGCGCACAACTAAAATGCAGCACAGGTATGGATGGATAGTATACTTGACGACACAGAGGTAGGTAGAGCAGTGGACTACTGTACCGTACTGCTATATATATACTGGTGGTCACAGCAAAATTCTGCACTGTCCTCCTACTATATATAATGCGCACAACTAAAATGCAGCACAGGTATGAATGGTTAGTATACTTGATGACACAGAGGTAGGTAGAGCAGTGGACTACTGTACCGTACTGCTATATATATATTGGTGGTCACAGCAAAATTCTGCACTGTCCTCCTACTATATACTGTGCACAACTAAAATGCAGCACAGGTATGGATGGATAGTGTACTTGATGACACAGAGGTAGAGCAGTGGACTATTGTACCATACTGCTATATATACTGGTGGTCAACAAAATTCTGCACTGTCCTCCTACTATATATACTGCGCACAACTAAAATGCAGCACAGGTATGGATTGATAGTATACTTGACGATACAGAGGTAGGTAGAGCAGAGGACTACTGTACCGTACTGCTATATATATACTGGTGGTCACAGCAAAATTCTGCACTGTCCTCCTATATATACTGCGCACAACTAAAATGCAGCACAGGTATGGATGGATAGTTTACTTGATGACACAGAGGTAGGTAGAACAGTGGGCTACTGTACCGTACTGCTATACATATACTGGTGGTCACAGAAAAATTCTGCACTGTCCTCCTACTATATATACTGCGTACAACTAAAATGCAGCACAGGTATGGATTGATTGTATACTTGACGACACAGAGGTAGGTAGAGCAGTGGACTACTGTACCGTACTGCTATATATATACTGGTGGTCACAGCAAAATTCTG
The DNA here is from genome assembly GCF_028390025.1 of Pseudophryne corroboree. Lineage (NCBI taxonomy): Eukaryota > Metazoa > Chordata > Amphibia > Anura > Myobatrachidae > Pseudophryne > Pseudophryne corroboree. The sequence continues at coordinate 133,016,799 of NC_086452.1, forward strand.
CACTGTCCTCCTACTATATAAACTGCGCACAACTAAAATGCAGCACAGGTATGGATGGATAGTATACTTGAAGACACAGAGGTAGGTAGAGCAGTGGACTACTGTACCGTACTGCTATATATATTTTGGTGGTCACAGCAAAATTCTGCACTGTCCTCCTACTATATACTGCGTACAACTAAAATGCAGCACAGGTATGGATGGATAGTGTACTTGATGACACAGAGGTAGAGCAGTGGACTATTGTACCATACTGGTATATATACTGGTGGTCAACAAAATTCTGCACTGTCCTCCTACTATATATACAACTAAAATGCAGCACAGGTATGGATTGATAGTATACTTGACGATACAGAGGTAGGTAGAACAGAGGACTACTGTACTGTACTGCTATATATATACTGGTGGTCACAGCAAAATTCTGCACTGTCCTCCTTCTATATATACTGCGCACAACTAAAATGCAGCACAGGTATGGATGGATAGTTTACTTGATGACACAGAGGTAGGTAGAACAGTGGGCTACTGTACCGTACTGCTATATATATACTGGTGGTCACAGAAAAATTCTGCACTGTCCTCCTACTATATATACTGCGCACAACTAAAATGCAGCACAGGTATGGATTGATAGTATACTTGATGACACAGAGGTAGGTAGAGCAGTGGACTACTGTACCGTACTGCTATATATATACTGGTGGTCACAGCAAAATTCTGCACTGTCCTCCTACTATATATAATGTGCACAACTAAAATGCAGCACAGGTATGGATGGATAGTATACTTGATGACACAGAGGTAGGTAGAGCAGTGGACTACTGTACCGTACTGCTATATATATTTTGGTGGTCACAGCAAAATTCTGCACTGTCCTCCTATTATATATACTGCGCACAACTAAAATGCAGCACAGGTATGGATGGATAGTATACTTGATGACACAGAGGTAGGTAGAGCAGTGGACTACTGTGCCGTACTGCTATATATATACTGGTGGTCACAGCAAAATTCTGCACTGTCCTCCTACTATATATACTGCGCACAACTAAAATGCAGCACAGGTATGGATTGATAATATACTTGACGACACAGAGGTAGGTAGAGCAGTGGACTACTGTACCATACTGCTATATATATACTGGTGGTCACAGCAAAATTCTGCACTGTCCTCCTACTATATATACTGCGCACAACTAAAATGCAGCACAGGTATGGATGAATAGTATACTTGATGACACAGAGGTAGGTAGTGCAGTGGACTACTGTACCGTACTGCTATATATATTCTGGTGGTCACAGCAAAATTCTGCACTGTCCTCCTACTATATATACTGCGCACAACTAAAATGCAGCACAGGTATGGATGGATAGTATACTTGACGACACAGAGATAGGTAGAGCAGTGGACTACTGTACCGTACTGCTATATATATACTGGTGGTCACAGCAAAATTCAGCACTGTCCTCCTACAATATATAATGCGCACAACTAAAATGCAGCACAGGTATGAATGGTTAGTATACTTGATGACACAGAGGTAGGTAGAGCAGTGGACTACTGTACCGTACTGCTATATATATTTTGGTGGTCACAGCAAAATTCTGCACTGTCCTCCTACTATATACTGCGCACAACTAAAATGCAGCACAGGTATGGATGGATAGTATACTTGATGACACAGAGGTAGAGCAGTGGACTATTGTACCATACTGCTATATATACTGGTGGTCAACAAAATTCTGCACTGTCCTCCTACTATATATACAACTAAAATGCAGCACACGTATGGATTGATAGTATACTTGATGATACAGAGGTAGGTAGAGCAGAGGACTACTGTACCGTACTGCTATATATATACTGGTGGTCACAGCAAAATTCTGCACTGTCCTCCTTCTATATATACTGCGCACAACTAAATGCAGCACAGGTATGGATGGATAGTTTACTTGATGACACAGAGGTAGGTAGAACAGTGGGCTACTGTACCGTACTGCTATATATATACTGGTGGTCACAGAAAAATTCTGCACTGTCCTCCTACTATATATACTGCGCACAACTAAAATGCAGCACAGGTATGGATTGATAGTATACTTGATGACACAGAGGTAGGTAGAGCAGTGGACTACTGTACCGTACTGCTATATATATACTGGTGGTCACAGCAAAATTCTGCACTGTCCTCCTATTATATATACTGCGCACAACTAAAATGCAGCACAGGTATGGATGGATAGTATACTTGATGACACAGAGGTAGGTAGAGCAGTGGACTACTGTACCGTACTGCTATATATATACTGGTGGTCACAGCAAAATTCTGCACTGTCCTCCTACTATATATACTGCGCACAACTAAAATGCAGCACAGGTATGGATGGATAGTATACTTGATGACACAGAGGTAGGTAGAGCAGTGGACTACTGTACCGTACTGCTATATATATACTGGTGGTCACAGCAAAATTCTGCACTTTCCTCCTACTATATATACTGCGCACAACTAAAATGCAGCACATGTATGGATGGATAGTATACTTGATGACACAGAGGTAGGTAGAGCAGTGGGCTACTGTACCGTACTACTATATATATATACTGGTGGTCACATCAAAATTCTGCACTGTCCTCCTACTATATATACTGCGCACAACTAAAATGCAGCACAGGTATGGATGGATAGTATACTTGATGACACAGAGGTAGGTAGAGCAGTGGACTACTGTACCGTACTGCTATACATATACTGGTGGTCACAGCAAAATTCTGCACTGTCCTCCTACTATATATACTGCGCACAACTAAAATGCAGCACAGGTATGAATGGTTAGTATACTAGATGACACAGAGGTAGGTAGAGCAGTGGACTACTGTACCGTACTGCTATATATATTTTGGTGGTCACAGCAAAATTCTGCACTGTCCTCCTACTATATCTACTGCGCACAACTAAAATGCAGCACAGGTATGGAAGGATAGTGTACTTGATGACACAGAGGTAGAGCAGTGGACTATTGTACCATACTGCTATATATACTGGTGGTCAACAAAATTCTGCACTGTCCTCCTACTATATATACTGCGCACAACTAAAATGCAGCACAGGTATGGATTGATAGTATACTTGACGATACAGAGGTAGGTAGAGCAGAGGACTACTGTACCGTACTGCTATATATATACTGGTGGTCACAGCAAAATTCTGCACTGTCCTCCTATATATACTGCGCACAACTAAAATGCAGCACAGGTATGGATGGATAGTTTACTTGATGACACAGAGGTAGGTAGAACAGTGGGCTACTGTACCGTACTGCTATATATATACTGGTGGTCACAGAAAAATTCTGCAATGTCCTCCTACTATATATACTGCGCACAACTAAAATGCAGCACAGGTATGGATTGATAGTATACTTGACGACACAGAGGTAGGTAGAGCAGTGGACTACTGTACCGTACTGCTATATATATACTGGTGGTCACAGCAAAATTCTGCACTGTCCTCCTACTATATATACTGCGCACAACTAAAACGCAGCACAGGTATGGATGGATAGTATACTTGATGACACAGAGGTAGGTAGAGCAGTGGACTACTGTACCGTACTGCTATATATATTTTGGTGGTCACAGCAAAATTCTGCACTGTCCTCCTACTATATATACTGCGCACAACTAAAATGCAGCACAGGTATGGATGAATAGTATACTTGATGACACAGAGGTAGGTAGAGCAGTGGACTACTGTACCGTACTGCTATATATATACTGGTGGTCACAGCAAAATTCTGCACTGTCCTCCTACTATATATACTGCGCACAACTAAAATGCAGCACAGGTATGGATGGATAGTATACTTGACGACACAGAGGTAGGTAGAGCAGTGGACTACTGTACCGTACTGCTATATATATACAGGTGGTCACAGCAAAATTCTGCACTGTCCTCCTACTATATATAATGCGCACAACTAAAATGCAGCACAGGTATGAATGGTTAGTATACTTGATGACACAGAGGTAGGTAGAGCAGTGGACTACTGTACCGTACTGCTATATATATTTTGGTGGTCACAGCAAAAATCTGCACTGTCCTCCTACTATATACTGCGCACAACTAAAATGCAGCACAGGTATGGATGGATAGTGTACTTGATGACACAGAGGTAGAGCAGTGGACTATTGTACCATACTGCTATATATACTGGTGGTCAACAAAATTCTGCACTGTCCTCCTACTATATATACTGCGCACAACTAAAATGCAGCACAGGTATGGATTGATAGTATACTTGACGATACAGAGGTAGGTAGAGCAGAGGACTACTGTACCGTACTGCTATATATATACTGGTGGTCACAGTAAAATTCTGCACTATCCTCCTATATATACTGCGCACAACTAAAATGCAGCACAGGTATGGATGGATAGTTTACTTGATGACACAGAGGTAGGTAGAACAGTGGGCTACTGTACCGTACTGCTATATATATACTGGTGGTCACAGAAAAAATCTGCACTGTCCTCCTACTATATATACTGAGCACAACTAAAATGCAGCACAGGTATGGATTGATAGTATACTTGACGACACAGAGGTAGGTAGAGCAGTGGACTACTGTACCGTACTGCTATATATATACTGGTGGTCACAGCAAAATTCTGCACTGTCCTCCTACTATATATACTGCGCACCACTAAAATGCAGCACAGGTATGGATGGATAGTATACTTGATGACACAGAGGTAGGTAGAGCAGTGGACTACTGTACCGTACTGCTATATATACTGGTGGTCAACAAAATTCTGCACTGTCCTCCTACTATATATACTGCGCACAACTAAAATGCAGCACAGGTATGGATTGATAGTATACTTGACGATACAGAGGTAGGTAGAGCAGAGGACTACTGTACCGTACTGCTATATATATACTGGTGGTCACAGAAAAATTCTGAACTGTCCTCCTACTATATATACTGCGCACAACTAAAATGCAGCACAGGTATGGATTGATAGTATACTTGACGACACAGAGGTAGGTAGAGCAGTGGACTACTGTACCATACTGCTATATATATACTGGTGGTCACAGCAAAATTCTGCACTGTCCTCCTTCTATATATACTGCGCACAACTAAAATGCAGCACAGGTATGGATGGATAGTATACTTGATGACACAGAGGTAGGTAGAGCAGTGGACTACTGTACCGTACTGCTATATATATTTTGGTGGTCACAGCAAAATTCTGCACTGTCCTCCTACTATATATACTGCGCACAACTAAAATGCAGCACAGGTATGGATGGATAGTATACTTGACGACACAGAGGTAGGTAGAGCAGTGGACTACTGTACCGTACTGCTATATATATACTGGTGGTCACAGCAAAATTCTGCACTGTCCTCCTACTATATATAATGCGCACAACTAAAATGCAGCACAGGTATGAATGGTTAGTATACTTGATGACACAGAGGTAGGTAGAGCAGTGGACTACTGTACCGTACTGCTATATATATATTGGTGGTCACAGCAAAATTCTGCACTGTCCTCCTACTATATACTGTGCACAACTAAAATGCAGCACAGGTATGGATGGATAGTGTACTTGATGACACAGAGGTAGAGCAGTGGACTATTGTACCATACTGCTATATATACTGGTGGTCAACAAAATTCTGCACTGTCCTCCTACTATATATACTGCGCACAACTAAAATGCAGCACAGGTATGGATTGATAGTATACTTGACGATACAGAGGTAGGTAGAGCAGAGGACTACTGTACCGTACTGCTATATATATACTGGTGGTCACAGCAAAATTCTGCACTGTCCTCCTATATATACTGCGCACAACTAAAATGCAGCACAGGTATGGATGGATAGTTTACTTGATGACACAGAGGTAGGTAGAACAGTGGGCTACTGTACCGTACTGCTATACATATACTGGTGGTCACAGAAAAATTCTGCACTGTCCTCCTACTATATATACTGCGTACAACTAAAATGCAGCACAGGTATGGATTGATTGTATACTTGACGACACAGAGGTAGGTAGAGCAGTGGACTACTGTACCGTACTGCTATATATATACTGGTGGTCACAGCAAAATTCTGCACTGTCCTCCTACTATATAAACTGCGCACAACTAAAATGCAGCACAGGTATGGATGGATAGTATACTTGAAGACACAGAGGTAGGTAGAGCAGTGGACTACTGTACCGTACTGCTATATATATTTTGGTGGTCACAGCAAAATTCTGCACTGTCCTCCTACTATATACTGCGTACAACTAAAATGCAGCACAGGTATGGATGGATAGTGTACTTGATGACACAGAGGTAGAGCAGTGGACTATTGTACCATACTGGTATATATACTGGTGGTCAACAAAATTCTGCACTGTCCTCCTACTATATATACAACTAAAATGCAGCACAGGTATGGATTGATAGTATACTTGACGATACAGAGGTAGGTAGAACAGAGGACTACTGTACTGTACTGCTATATATATACTGGTGGTCACAGCAAAATTCTGCACTGTCCTCCTTCTATATATACTGCGCACAACTAAAATGCAGCACAGGTATGGATGGATAGTTTACTTGATGACACAGAGGTAGGTAGAACAGTGGGCTACTGTACCGTACTGCTATATATATACTGGTGGTCACAGAAAAATTCTGCACTGTCCTCCTACTATATATACTGCGCACAACTAAAATGCAGCACAGGTATGGATTGATAGTATACTTGATGACACAGAGGTAGGTAGAGCAGTGGACTACTGTACCGTACTGCTATATATATACTGGTGGTCACAGCAAAATTCTGCACTGTCCTCCTACTATATATAATGTGCACAACTAAAATGCAGCACAGGTATGGATGGATAGTATACTTGATGACACAGAGGTAGGTAGAGCAGTGGACTACTGTACCGTACTGCTATATATATTTTGGTGGTCACAGCAAAATTCTGCACTGTCCTCCTATTATATATACTGCGCACAACTAAAATGCAGCACAGGTATGGATGGATAGTATACTTGATGACACAGAGGTAGGTAGAGCAGTGGACTACTGTGCCGTACTGCTATATATATACTGGTGGTCACAGCAAAATTCTGCACTGTCCTCCTACTATATATACTGCGCACAACTAAAATGCAGCACAGGTATGGATTGATAATATACTTGACGACACAGAGGTAGGTAGAGCAGTGGACTACTGTACCATACTGCTATATATATACTGGTGGTCACAGCAAAATTCTGCACTGTCCTCCTACTATATATACTGCGCACAACTAAAATGCAGCACAGGTATGGATGAATAGTATACTTGATGACACAGAGGTAGGTAGTGCAGTGGACTACTGTACCGTACTGCTATATATATTCTGGTGGTCACAGCAAAATTCTGCACTGTCCTCCTACTATATATACTGCGCACAACTAAAATGCAGCACAGGTATGGATGGATAGTATACTTGACGACACAGAGATAGGTAGAGCAGTGGACTACTGTACCGTACTGCTATATATATACTGGTGGTCACAGCAAAATTCAGCACTGTCCTCCTACAATATATAATGCGCACAACTAAAATGCAGCACAGGTATGAATGGTTAGTATACTTGATGACACAGAGGTAGGTAGAGCAGTGGACTACTGTACCGTACTGCTATATATATTTTGGTGGTCACAGCAAAATTCTGCACTGTCCTCCTACTATATACTGCGCACAACTAAAATGCAGCACAGGTATGGATGGATAGTATACTTGATGACACAGAGGTAGAGCAGTGGACTATTGTACCATACTGCTATATATACTGGTGGTCAACAAAATTCTGCACTGTCCTCCTACTATATATACAACTAAAATGCAGCACACGTATGGATTGATAGTATACTTGATGATACAGAGGTAGGTAGAGCAGAGGACTACTGTACCGTACTGCTATATATATACTGGTGGTCACAGCAAAATTCTGCACTGTCCTCCTTCTATATATACTGCGCACAACTAAATGCAGCACAGGTATGGATGGATAGTTTACTTGATGACACAGAGGTAGGTAGAACAGTGGGCTACTGTACCGTACTGCTATATATATACTGGTGGTCACAGAAAAATTCTGCACTGTCCTCCTACTATATATACTGCGCACAACTAAAATGCAGCACAGGTATGGATTGATAGTATACTTGATGACACAGAGGTAGGTAGAGCAGTGGACTACTGTACCGTACTGCTATATATATACTGGTGGTCACAGCAAAATTCTGCACTGTCCTCCTACTATATATACTGCGCACAACTAAAATGCAGCACAGGTATGGATGGATAGTATACTTGATGACACAGAGGTAGGTAGAGCAGTGGACTACTGTACCGTACTGCTATATATATTTTGGTGGTCACAGCAAAATTCTGCACTGTCCTCCTATTATATATACTGCGCACAACTAAAATGCAGCACAGGTATGGATGGATAGTATACTTGATGACACAGAGGTAGGTAGAGCAGTGGACTACTGTACCGTACTGCTATATATATACTGGTGGTCACAGCAAAATTCTGCACTGTCCTCCTACTATATATACTGCGCACAACTAAAATGCAGCACAGGTATGGATGAATAGTATACTTGATGACACAGAGGTAGGTAGAGCAGTGGACTACTGTACCGTACTGCTATATATATACTGGTGGACACAGCAAAATTCTGCACTGTCCTCCTACTATATATACTGCGCACAACTAAAATGCAGCACAGGTATGGATGGATAGTATACTTGACGACACAGAGGTTGGTAGAGCAGTGGACTACTGTACCGTACTGCTATATATATACTGGTGGTCACAGCAAAATTCTGCACTGTCCTCCTACTATATATAATGCGCACAACTAAAATGCAGCACAGGTATGAATGGTTAGTATACTTGATGACACAGAGGTAGGTAGAGCAGTGGACTACTGTACCGTACTGCTATATATATTTTGGTGGTCACAGCAAAATTCTGCACTGTCCTCCTACTATATACTGCGCACAACTAAAATGCAGCACAGGTATGGATGGATAGTGTACTTGATGACACAGAGGTAGAGCAGTTGACTATTGTACCATACTGCTATATATACTGGTGGTCAACAAAATTCTGCACTGTCCTCCTACTATATATACAACTAAAATGCAGCACAGGTATGGATTGATAGTATACTTGACGAAACAGAGGTAGGTAGAGCAGAGGACTACTGTACCGTACTGCTATATATATACTGGTGGTCACAGCAAAATTCTGCACTGTCCTCCTTCTATATATACTGCGCACAACTAAAATGCAGCACAGGTATGGATGGATAGTTTACTTGATGACACAGAGGTAGGTAGAACAGTGGGCTACTGTACCGTACTGCTATATATATACTGGTGGTCACAGAAAAATTCTGCACTGTCCTCCTACTATATATACTGCGCACAACTAAAATGCAGCACAGGTATGGATTGATAGTATACTTGATGACACAGAGGTAGGTAGAGCAGTGGACTACTGTACCGTACTGCTATATGTATACTGGTGGTCACAGCAAAATTCTGCACTGTCCTCCTACTATATATACTGCGCACAACTAAAATGCAGCACAGGTATGGATGGATAGTATACTTGATGACACAGAGGTAGGTAGAGCAGTGGACTACTGTACCGTACTGCTATATATATTTTGGTGGTCACAGCAAAATTCTGCACTGTCCTCCTATTATATATACTGCGCACAACTAAAATGCAGCACAGGTATGGATGGATAGTATACTTGATGACACAGAGGTAGGTAGAGCAGTGGACTACTGTACCGTACTGCTATATATATACTGGTGGTCACAGCAAAATTCTGCACTGTCCTCCTACTATATATACTGCGCACAACTAAAATGCAGCACAGGTATGGATTGATAATATACTTGACGACACAGAGGTAGGTAGAGCAGTGGACTACTGTACCATACTGCTATATATATACTGGTGGTCACAGCAAAATTCTGCACTGTCCTCCTACTATATATACTGCGCACAACTAAAATGCAGCACAGGTATGGATGAATAGTATACTTGATGACACAGAGGTAGGTAGAGCAGTGGACTACTGTACCGTACTGCTATATATATACTGGTGGTCACAGCAAAATTCTGCACTGTCCTCCTACTATATATACTGCGCACAACTAAAATGCAGCACAGGTATGGATGGATAGTATACTTGACGACACAGAGATAGGTAGAACAGTGGGCTACTGTACCGTACTGCTATATATATACTGGTGGTCACAGAAAAATTCTGCACTGTCCTCCTACTATATATAATGCGCACAACTAAAATGCAGCACAGGTATGAATGGTTAGTATACTTGATGACACAGAGGTAGGTAGAGCAGTGGACTACTGTACCGTACTGCTATATATATTTTGGTGGTCACAGCAAAATTCTGCACTGTCCTCCTACTATATACTGCGCACAACTAAAATGCAGCACAAGTATGGATGGATAGTATACTTGATGACACAGAGGTAGAGCAGTGGACTATTGTACCATACTGCTATATATACTGGTGGTCAACAAAATTCTGCACTGTCCTCCTACTATATATACAACTAAAATGCAGCACAGGTATGGATTGATAGTATACTTGACGATACAGAGGTAGGTAGAGCAGAGGACTACTGTACCGTACTGCTATATATATACTGGTGGTCACAGCAAAATTCTGCACTGTCCTCCTTCTATATATACTGCGCACAACTAAAATGCAGCACAGGTATGGATGGATAGTTTACTTGATGACACAGAGGTAGGTAGTGATAAAGCTAAATATTTATCGTATATAATACCCTTTATGAGGTCTAAGAACACTGTACGCTATCTACGTATGAAGTACCGTAAGGGTACGCACGTTGCGTAACAATCGCTTAGCCGTAGTCGAGACGCTGAAGCGTCACGTTCGCTCACGGCCAAGAGATCACAGGCAGGCACGCTATTGGCTGCCGACTAACGTAATGATTCGCTATAGCGTAGCGGACGCTCGGGACCACGAGGAGATCACCAGCGGCGCTGACGCTCACAATATTAAACCTTTGTATCTAAACCATAAACAGTGTATTGTGCAGTAAAACCTTAGTGTAATGATAGAGTGTAAATGCAACACAGAATAACCTTATTACCTTTAAAGCTGTTCGAGCGTCACCGACGCTCTGAGAATACTTAACACTATAAGAAATACACAGATACCGTGCTCAGGGTCCAACGCCTAATATATATATTATGAATGATATACTTGCAAAAGAATTAATACAAATACAAATCATACACTACAATATAACATAGACTAACTAACCAGATAACTACACAGGAAATACAATACAATACAATTACTATTTAAGGAAAAATAAGAGAGAAAGAGGAGAAGAGAGAGAGAGAGAGAGAAATGGCTCACAATAACAAGAAGATCAATATGATTGCGGAGAAACACTTACGCACAAGGGGAAACGATCGCATGTGCCTCGATATCCAGCTCCCGATTATCAGCAATGAGAACCGTTGAAGAGAGTGAACTGGATATGGTCGGCTGTCTATTTATGCCCCACACACAATACAATTCAATGGTCCCTACAATCTCATTGTTCATTGGACACAGGAATTCGGCTTCGCATTATAACAAAAGGTCATAGGTTGATTCATACAGGTGGGCTGTGACTGCTTCCAACTGTTCAGGTGGGTGGGATACTGGGTTTCCCGCCGCATGACTAAGTAAGAACAAATAATAGTAAATGGACATAAACTTCTTATGTCCATAACTATTCGCACGAGCGATTAATCCGCTCCAAACCAACACCGGAATATTGCTATTTAAATACTCTTCCGATGGGTACCAAACACCACTGTATGACCCCTGTTAGACCCTTCGTACAATACAAAGAGGGATCTCTCTGTTCAGGAACATGCTATGTTAACTAAACTTTCAGAATCTATCAAAGGGACCATGATCTACAAAATACATTATATAGTGAAAATATGTAACGATTGAGTCGCACGCTACGATCACATAAACTCTACCGTAAATATGCATACCGTGCGCCTGCGGGTGCCCGCGACTGTGAGTATGCGCACGTACGGGAGAGCGTACGCATGCGCAGCATGGACCTGTATGAGGTGCAAATATGGCAGTGTGTATAGAGATATTTTTCTGACTTTGACAGTCCACCCTTTGGCAGTCAATAATAACTGCCACCTTCTAAAACATTTCAAAAAGAGAAAAATATATGTCAGCGGTTAATACATTTCCATGGTTGGGTAAGGGAGGAGAGAGGAGAAGGTGTGAAAAGGGTATGACCTAGTGAGATAGCAGAAGCATGTGTGTATGAGTCCATGTTTGGGGGGTCATGTATCATCGTGCCGTATGTGTGGTACATCAAGCTTCGAGGTATTGCGAAGTATACATTTTAATTCCTTCTTATCCCGTATTAAGGGTCTGTGGATGGGCTGTCAAACTCTACCGAGCTCTTTTCGGCTGTGGTTGTAACAAAATGGGGGAGCACATTTTAGTTGATGATACATGAATGGGGGAGGTATGTGGTTGTTGATATCTGTGCCTGTATTCCCTATCGACTATGTGTGTCATTACCTGAGGGTTGTAGAAATGAAGATAAAGAACACTTATGGTAAATGCAGTGGTATTCTATGTCAGGTTAATGTACATTTGTCGGTTGAAGTCTTGTTCGGTGTCTGTTGGTTGCAGTCTTCTTTGTGCTTTTGCCCATAAGGTGCGGGCAAAAGCTGTCAATGTCCATAGATTTACATAAGTGTTGGGCTAGCGTAATTTTAAAATTTCTAGGGAAACTGGGGATCCATGGCATAGTTCATCAAAAATCTGTGTATAAGGTTGTCAGAACTTCTTCTTTAATCCATCTGTTGTCTGTATATCGGTTCATCAAATTCCTCGTCCAAGTGGGTCTTTTTACCTTGGAGGAAAACGGAAAAACAGGTAAAAGAAACGGACCGTATAATCGCATTTTCATTACATCATTGTTTCTACCGTTGGGTCATAAATCAAGTCCATTGGGATTACAGTTTCCTCACTCCTCAAACTCATTACCCTGGTACGATGTTTGCACTTCATTAAAGCCTGACCGCATCTAAATATCAAGCCAATTGATATGACAACACCTAAGATACATAGGAGAAACTTCCCAACATCCATTATGATTCCTTGAGCCCATTCTCCTAAACCTGAGAACCAATTTCGCGGGTTCAACCATGACACCCAACCAGTCAGCTCATTACCTACAGCAGCAAGAGTGAGATTGTGTCTCTTGCGAAATTCCCACTTCAATTGGAGAATATCGTCCATCTTTTGGTCTATGACCTCGACCGGATCCTCGGTGCTATTCGTAATATATGTGCAACATTTCACGCCGTATTGTGTTGCCAGTGTGATACAATATCCGCCTGTCACTGCTGTGAGGTAATTGAGAACCATTCTATGCTGTACCAGTTCTGTTTTGTAAGCTTGAAGTTCCCTTCCAGTATACCTAAACGTGCCATCATACATTTCAGTGATATTATCTAACAAATTTGCAAGCGCAGAGATGTATCTATAGTTCATCACTCCTCGAGCGGTGCGAGTGAAGTCTAACGCAAGCAGAACCTGAATCCCGGTGGATTCATGGATCAGACCAGAGGCCGGATGCTCTGACCTTTCTGTCAGTTGCCTTTTAACCACGTGCTCGTAATGGGTGTGAGTATAAGGAGCTTGGGCACCACGGTGTATGTCTTTCATTTTGTCATGTGATACAGTCATTACTTCAGGCAGTACTTTTCCAATATAACACAATCCTTCAGAGTTTGGGGCAAGCCACTTAAACGCCTTTCTCCCGCATATGAAATATGCATCATCGGGGAGAACATATGGGACGGAGTAGGACATAACCATATTACACACCTTCCATGTGAAATCTCCTAACCCTAATTCTTCCATCTGCTTAGTACACGTATCAGGTTGTACGATATGTGCACAGTATCCTGGTGATACCTCTCCAACTCTCGTAATCCTATTTCCTAATGTATACCTATACCGGAAAGATTTTCCTCTACTGGCTATGTGGCGTATAAGCTCTGTATCTGTAGGCATTCTATCTGCTCTATGCGAAAAGGTCATGGTTTGGTTACTCCATGACACTTCCCAATTTCCCGACTTTCGGTGATTGGAGATGTTGAAACATAATAGGGACCTATCCACATGGTATTGGTGGAGCTTCAAACTAGGAGGGCTGGAGATATTAAACCTCCTGTCCACCGGTCTCCCACCCTTTAGCTCAAGTACCTCCCCTACCGTTAAAGGAAATGGTACTAGCCCTGATTTGCTATGACCTTGAGGTACTTGAGAGCATACCCAACAATCTGTTTGATTTAACACACTACCCACTAAGGAGTGATAGTCACTCAATGGATGCCGGTCCATATGGGTATTAAAACTGGATTGGCATTTCTTAATGCACCCATCCTCAATGACATTGTTACAGAGCCTACAGATACAGTTTTCTTCAGCTAACAATCCTTAAAAGAAAATGTTTACAGATAACATGGCTGCTAGATCGTTTCCGGTACTCGCCTTTGCTTGGTGATTGGGTTGCTATTGGAAATTTACACCTCCATCTTTATCATCAGGACCTTTCTGGATCCTTTCTCGACCTCACTGATACTCTCACCGAAACAGACTGCTCTGGTCAACATCATGGTCAACAGGAAAATCCATATCACAGTCTCTTGGGGCAAGTCCATCTTACAGGAGGAGAAAAGAAGAAATTTGTAATGGGGTACAGAGAAAAAAAACAGTTTGAGGGGGAGAGAACTTGTTACGATAATAAGTTCTCTAATCTTGTTGTTCCTCTTGTTCTGCTGTCATCTCAAAGGTGCTGTCTTTCAGTCTTCCAAACGAACATTCTGGTGATGCAATATTCTTCCAAACCAGCGATCTATCTGTAAGGAGCAAAAATCTTGCATTACCATTTGTCTAACTGATGTGTGACATACCATCTTTAAACATGAAAACATGAGTGAGAAGAGAGAGGAAACAAAAAAACAAACGAGAGAGAGAACAATTTATATGCATGTGTATATTACTTAAATCAACAATAACCACCAATAGGAAAAGAGAAAAAACATTTTTTTTCAAACATTTTAAAACATTGCCAGATCATCAGGCTGTCATATCTACATGTCCAATGGATTTCCTTGCGCAGTCCCTCCCACCAGCACCTCCATACCCTCTGTATCTGGCCAGGATACATTGATGTGGGTAGGTCATGCTGGGGTTTGGTAGACTTCTGCAAAGACCAAACAGATATGCAATGTTTGAGTCCTATCAATGATCGTCAGAGATGGGGATAGAGAGAGAGAATAAAAAACATTTTTCGCAAATACATTTACAACTTTTTACCTGGTCATTCCTGTGTCTTCAGTGAATGACCTCCCAATTTGTTAACCGTTACCTCAGGCTTACCATCAGTCCTAATGATCACCTTTCCTGACTACATCTCATGGGTGTGGCTCAAAATTCTTCCTATGTGATCCCTGATTGTAATTTGGTGTGTCATATTTATGCTCATTTTCATGTCTAGGGGGTCTGACTTTATGTGGGTTATTACTAGAGATGAGCGCCTGAAATTTTTCGGGTTTTGTGTTTTGGTTTTGGGTTCGGTTCCGCGGCCGTGTTTTGGGTTCGAACGCGTTTTGGCAAAACCTCACCGAATTATTTTTGTCGGATTCGGGTGTGTTTTGGATTCGGGTGTTTTTTTCAAAAAACCCTAAAAAACAGCTTAAATCATAGAATTTGGGGGTAATTTTGATCCCAAAGTATTATTAACCTCAAAAAACATAATTTACACTCATTTTCAGCCTATTCTGAACACATCACACCTCACAATATTATTTTTAGTCCTAAAATTTGCACCGAGGTCGCTGTGTGAGTAAGATAAGCGACCCTAGTGGCCGACACAAACACCGGGCCCATCTAGGAGTGGCACTGCAGTGTCACGCAGGATGTCCCTTCCAAAAAACCCTCCCCAAACAGCACATGACGCAAAGAAAAAAAGAGGCGCAATGAGGTAGCTGTGTGAGTAAGATTAGCGACCCTAGTGGCCGACACAAACACCGGGCCCATCTAGGAGTGGCACTGCAGTGTCACGCAGGATGTCCCTTCCAAAAAACCCTCCCCAAACAGCACATGACGCAAAGAAAAAAAGAGGCGCAATGAGGTAGCTGTGTGAGTAAGATTAGCGACCCTAGTGGCCGACACAAACACCGGGCCCATCTAGGAGTGGCACTGCAGTGTCACGCAGGATGTCCCTTCCAAAAAACCCTCCCCAAACAGCACATGACGCAAAGAAAAAAAGAGGCGCAATGAGGTAGCTGACTGTGTGAGTAAGATTAGCGACCCTAGTGGCCGACACAAACACCGGGCACATCTAGGAGTGGCACTGCAGTGTCACGCAGGATGTCCCTTCCAAAAAACCCTCCCCAAACAGCACATGACGCAA
The DNA here is from genome assembly GCF_028390025.1 of Pseudophryne corroboree. Classification (NCBI taxonomy): domain Eukaryota; kingdom Metazoa; phylum Chordata; class Amphibia; order Anura; family Myobatrachidae; genus Pseudophryne; species Pseudophryne corroboree. The sequence goes on from NC_086452.1 coordinate 133,033,432, forward strand.
AGAAAAAAAGAGGCGCAATGAGGTAGCTGTGTGAGTAAGATTAGCGACCCTAGTGGCCGACACAAACACCGGGCCCATCTAGGAGTGGCACTGCAGTGTCACGCAGGATGTCCCTTCCAAAAAACCCTCCCCAATCAGCACATGATGCAAAGAAAAAGAAAAGAAAAAAGAGGTGCAAGATGGAATTATCCTTGGGCCCTCCCACCCACCCTTATGTTGTATAAACAAAACAGGACATGCACACTTTAACCAACCCATCATTTCAGTGACAGGGTCTGCCACACGACTGTGACTGATATGACGGGTTGGTTTGGACCCCCCCCAAAAAAGAAGCAATTAATCTCTCCTTGCACAAACTGGCTCTACAGAGGCAAGATGTCCACCTCATCTTCACCCTCCGATATATCACCGTGTACATCCCCCTCCTCACAGATTATCAATTCGTCCCCACTGGAATCCACCATCTCAGCTCCCTGTGTACTTTGTGGAGGCAATTGCTGCTGGTCAATGTCTCCGCGGAGGAATTGATTATAATTCATTTTAATGAACATCATCTTCTCCACATTTTCTGGATGTAACCTCGTACGCCGATTGCTGACAAGGTGAGCGGCGGCACTAAACACTCTTTCGGAGTACACACTTGTGGGAGGGCAACTTAGGTAGAATAAAGCCAGTTTGTGCAAGGGCCTCCAAATTGCCTCTTTTTCCTGCCAGTATAAGTACGGACTGTGTGACGTGCCTACTTGGATGCGGTCACTCATATAATCCTCCACCATTCTATCAATGTTGAGAGAATCATATGCAGTGACAGTAGACGACATGTCCGTAATCGTTGTCAGGTCCTTCAGTCCGGACCAGATGTCAGCATCAGCAGTCGCTCCAGACTGCCCTGCATCACCGCCAGCGGGTGGGCTCGGAATTCTGAGCCTTTTCCTCGCACCCCCAGTTGCGGGAGAATGTGAAGGAGGAGATGTTGACAGGTCGCGTTCCGCTTGACTTGACAATTTTCTCACCAGCAGGTCTTTCAACCCCAGCAGACCTGTGTCTGCCGGAAAGGTAGGCTTTAAATCTAGGATCGAGCACGGTGGACAAAATGTAGTGCTCTGATTTCAACAGATTGACCACCCGTGAATCCTTGTTAAGCGAATTAAGGGCTGCATCCACAAGTCCCACATGCCTAGCGGAATCGCTCCGTGTTAGCTCCTTCTTCAATGCCTCCAGCTTCTTCTGCAAAAGCCTGATGAGGGGAATGACCTGACTCAGGCTGGCAGTGTCTGAACTGACTTCACGTGTGGCAAGTTCAAAGGGCATCAGAACCTTGCACAACGTTGAAATCATTCTCCACTGCACTTGAGACAGGTGCATTCCATCTCCTATATCGTGCTCAATTGTATAGGCTTGAATGGCCTTTTGCTGCTCCTCCAACCTCTGAAGCATATAGAGGGTTGAATTCCACCTCGTTACCACTTCTTGCTTCAGATGATGGCAGGGCAGGTTCAGTAGTTTTTGGTGGTGCTCCAGTCTTCTGTACGTGGTGCCTGTACGCCAAAAGTGTCCCGCAATTTTTCTGGCCACCGACAGCATCTCTTGCACGCCCCTGTCGTTTTTTAAAAAATTCTGCACCACCAAATTCAAGGTATGTGCAAAACATGGGACGTGCTGGAATTTGCCCATATTTAATGCACACACAATATTGCTGGCGTTGTCCGATGCCACAAATCCACAGGAGAGTCCAATTGGGGTAAGCCATTCCGCGATGATCTTCCTCAGTTGCCGTAAGAGGTTTTCAGCTGTGTGCGTATTCTGGAAAGCGGTGATACAAAGCGTAGCCTGCCTAGGAAAGAGTTGGCGTTTGCGAGATGCTGCTACTGGTGCCGCCGCTGCTGTTCTTGCGGCGGGAGTCCATACATCTACCCAGTGGGCTGTCACAGTCATATAGTCCTGACCCTGCCCTGCTCCACTTGTCCACATGTCCGTGGTTAAGTGGACATTGGGTACAACTGCATTTTTTAGGACACTGGTGAGTCTTTTTCTGACGTCCGTGTACATTCTCGGTATCGCCTGCCTAGAGAAGTGGAACCTAGATGGTATTTGGTAACGGGGGCACACTGCCTCAATAAATTGTCTAGTTCCCTGTGAACTAACGGCGGATACCGGACGCACGTCTAACACCAACATAGTTGTCAAGGACTCAGTTATCCGCTTTGCAGTAGGATGACTGCTGTGATATTTCATCTTCCTCGCAAAGGACTGTTGAACAGTCAATTGCTTACTGGAAGTAGTACAAGTGGGCTTACGACTTCCCCTCTGGGATGACCATCGACTCCCAGCGGCAACAACAGCAGCGCCAGCAGCAGTAGGCGTTACACGCAAGGATGCATCGGAGGAATCCCAGGCAGGAGAGGACTCGTCAGACTTGCCAGTGACATGGCCTGCAGGACTATTGGCATTCCTGGGGAAGGAGGAAATTGACACTGAGGGAGTTGGTGGGGTGGTTTTCGTGAGCTTGGTTACAAGAGGAAGGGATTTACTGGTCAGTGGACTGCTTCCGCTGTCACCCAAAGTTTTTGAACTTGTCACTGACTTATTATGAATGCGCTGCAGGTGACGTATAAGGGAGGATGTTCCGAGGTGGTTAACGTCCTTACCCCTACTTATTACAGCTTGACAAAGGGAACACACGGCTTGACACCTGTTGTCCGCATTTCTGGTGAAATACCTCCACACCGAAGAGCTGATTTTTTTGGTATTTTCACCTGGCATGTCAACGGCCATATTCCTCCCACGGACAACAGGTGTCTCCCCGGGTGCCTGACTTAAACAAACCACCTCACCATCAGAATCCTCCTGGTCAATTTCCTCCCCAGCGCCAGCAACACCCATATCCTCCTCATCCTGGTGTACTTCAACACTGACATCTTCAATCTGACTATCAGGAACTGGACTGCGGGTGCTCCTTCCAGCACTTGCAGGGGGCATGCAAATAGTGGAAGGCGCATGCTCTTCACGTCCAGTGTTGGGAAGGTCAGGCATCGCAAACGACACAATTGGACTCTCCTTGTGGATTTGGGATTTCAAAGAACGCACAGTTCTTTGCGGTGCTTTTGCCAGCTTGAGTCTTTTCAGTTTTCTAGCGAGAGGCTGAGTGCTTCCATCCTCATGTGAAGCTGAACCACTAGCCATGAACATAGGCCAGGGCCTCAGCCGTTCCTTGCCACTCCGTGTGGTAAATGGCATATTGGCAAGTTTACGCTTCTCCTCCGACAATATTATTTTAGGTTTTGGAGTCCTTTTTTTTCTGATATTTGGTGTTTTGGATTTGACATGCTCTGTACTATGACATTGGGCATCGGCCTTGGCAGACGACGTTGCTGGCATTTCATCGTCTCGGCCATGACTAGTGGCAGCAGCTTCAGCACGAGGTGGAAGTGGATCTTGATCTTTCCCTAATTTTGGAACCTCAACTTTTTTGTTCTCCATATTTTATAGGCAGAACTAAAAGGCACCTCAGGTAAACAATGGAGATGGATGGATTGGATAGTTTACTAGTATACAATTATGGACGGACTGCCACGGTTAGGTGGTATAAAAAAACCACGGTTAGGTGGTATATATTATAATAATAATACAATTATGGATGGACGGACTGCCTGCCGACTGCCGACACAGAGGTAGCCACAGCCGTGAACTACCGCACTGTACACTGGTTGATAAAGAGATAGTAGTATACTCGTAACAACTAGTATGACACTATGACGACGGTATAAAGAATGAAAAAAAAACCACGGTTAGGTGGTATATATTATAATAATAATACAATTATGGATGGACGGACTGCCTGCCGACTGCCGACACAGAGGTAGCCACAGCCGTGAACTACCGCACTGTACACTGGTTGATAAAGAGATAGTAGTATACTCGTAACAACTAGTATGACACTATGACGACGGTATAAAGAATGAAAAAAAAACCACGGTTAGGTGGTATATATTATAATAATAATACAATTATGGATGGACGGACTGCCTGCCGACTGCCGACACAGAGGTAGCCACAGCCGTGAACTACCGCACTGTACACTGGTTGATAAAGAGATAGTAGTATACTCGTAACAACTAGTATGACACTATGACGACGGTATAAAGAATGGAAAAAAAACCACGGTTAGGTGGTATATATTATAATAATAATACAATTATGGATGGACGGACTGCCTGCCGACTGCCGACACAGAGGTAGCCACAGCCGTGAACTACCGCACTGTACACTGGTTGATAAAGAGATAGTAGTATACTCGTAACAACTAGTATGACACTATGACGACGGTATAAAGAATGGAAAAAAAACCACGGTTAGGTGGTATATATTATAATAATAATACAATTATGGATGGACGGACTGCCTGCCGACTGCCGACACAGAGGTAGCCACAGCCGTGAACTACCGCACTGTACACTGGTTGATAAAGAGATAGTAGTATACTCGTAACAACTAGTATGACACTATGACGACGGTATAAAGAATGGAAAAAAAACCACGGTTAGGTGGTATATATTATAATAATAATACAATTATGGATGGACGGACTGCCTGCCGACTGCCGACACAGAGGTAGCCACAGCCGTGAACTACCGCACTGTACACTGGTTGATAAAGAGATAGTAGTATACTCGTAACAACTAGTATGACACTATGACGACGGTATAAAGAATGGAAAAAAAACCACGGTTAGGTGGTATATATTATAATAATAATACAATTATGGATGGACGGACTGCCTGCCGACTGCCGACACAGAGGTAGCCACAGCCGTGAACTACCGCACTGTACACTGGTTGATAAAGAGATAGTAGTATACTCGTAACAACTAGTATGACACTATGACGACGGTATAAAGAATGGAAAAAAAACCACGGTTAGGTGGTATATATTATAATAATAATACAATTATGGATGGACGGACTGCCTGCCGACTGCCGACACAGAGGTAGCCACAGCCGTGAACTACCGCACTGTACACTGGTTGATAAAGAGATAGTAGTATACTCGTAACAACTAGTATGACACTATGACGACGGTATAAAGAATGGAAAAAAAACCACGGTTAGGTGGTATATATTATAATAATAATACAATTATGGATGGACGGACTGCCTGCCGACTGCCGACACAGAGGTAGCCACAGCCGTGAACTACCGCACTGTACACTGGTTGATAAAGAGATAGTAGTATACTCGTAACAACTAGTATGACACTATGACGACGGTATAAAGAATGGAAAAAAAACCACGGTTAGGTGGTATATATTATAATAATAATACAATTATGGATGGACGGACTGCCTGCCGACTGCCGACACAGAGGTAGCCACAGCCGTGAACTACCGCACTGTACACTGGTTGATAAAGAGATAGTAGTATACTCGTAACAACTAGTATGACACTATGACGACGGTATAAAGAATGGAAAAAAACCCACGGTTAGGTGGTATATATTATAATAATAATACAATTATGGATGGACGGACTGCCTGCCGACTGCCGACACAGAGGTAGCCACAGCCGTGAACTACCGCACTGTACACTGGTTGATAAAGAGATAGTAGTATACTCGTAACAACTAGTATGACACTATGACGACGGTATAAAGAATGGAAAAAAAACCACGGTTAGGTGGTATATATTATAATAATAATACAATTATGGATGGACGGACTGCCTGCCGACTGCCGACACAGAGGTAGCCACAGCCGTGAACTACCGCACTGTACACTGGTTGATAAAGAGATAGTAGTATACTCGTAACAACTAGTATGACACTATGACGACGGTATAAAGAATGGAAAAAAAATCACGGTTAGGTGGTATATATTATAATAATAATACAATTATGGATGGACGGACTGCCTGCCGACTGCCGACACAGAGGTAGCCACAGCCGTGAACTACCGCACTGTACACTGGTTGATAAAGAGATAGTAGTATACTCGTAACAACTAGTATGACACTATGACGGTATAAAGAAAGAAAAAAAATACCACGGTTAGGTGGTATATATTGTAATACAATTATGGATGGACGGACTGCCTGCCGAGTTCCGACTGCCGACACAGAGGTAGCCACAGCCGTGAACTACCGCACTGTACTGTGTCTGCTGCTAATATAGACTGGTTGATAAAGAGATAGTATACAATACATACAACAATATACTACTATACTGGTGGTCAGGCACTGGTCACCACTAGTCACACTGGCAGTGGCACTCCTGCAGCAAAAGTGTGCACTGTTTAATTTTAAATTAATATAATATTATGTACTCCTGGGGGCTCCTGCTATAACAACCTGCAGTGCTCCCCAGTCTCCCCCACAATTATTATAAGCTTTGCCTTTTATACATTGATGTGCAGCACACTGGGCTGAGCTGAGTGCACACAGACTGAGTCACACTGTGTGACTGGCTGCTGCTGTGTATCGTTTTTTTTCAGGCAGAGAACGGATATAGCAGAGAACGGATATATATTAAAATAAATAAAAGTTAACTAACAACAACTGCACTGGTCACTGTGGTAAACTCTGTCTGACTCTGCACAATCTCTCTCTCTCTTCTAATCTAATTTCTAATGGAGAGGACGCCAGCCACGTCCTCTCCCTATCAATCTCAATGCACGTGTGAAAATGGCGGCGACGCGCGGCTCCTTATATAGAATCCGAGTCTCGCGAGAATCCGACAGCGTCATGATGACGTTCGGGCGCGCTCGGGTTAACCGAGCAAGGCGGGAGGATCCGAGTCTGCTCGGACCCGTGAAAAAAACATGAAGTTCGTGCGGGTTCGGTTTCAGAGAAACCGAACCCGCTCATCTCTAGTTACAGTTGCTGGCATAATGCCCTTCTCTTCTACAATGATAACAAACCCTGGGCTTCCTCCAAGTGTCAATGAAATGGGGTCTTGGCTGATTTGATGCCTCCTCAAACGCTTGGATGTTCATCACCATCAACCGCTTTCCCTGTACCTCCCTGCTTCCTTGGATATCATGGTTATGTTGTTGTCTAGGGGGTGTATATACCTTGTGTGTGCTTCTAGGCCTGCAATCTCTTGCATAATGACCTTCCTTCAGGCAATTATAACAGACTTCCATATTTGAATTTCTCGCGGTGGTGTGGGGCTTTTGTTGGAGTGGTCTTGTGGTTAGGGCCTGTATACTTGTTGCCATTAACTTGTTACTTAGTGACTCTCTGTATCTGGTGATATTCTGATCATGATTAATGACGGCCTCTCTTAATGCGGCCACCGAGATATCTCTCCAGTCTGGGTTGGTGGTCTGTACTCTTGTACTTAATTCATCCTTTAAACCATTCATTAATACTCTAACCACTATTCCTTTATGTTGTGCATTTGTCTTGATGTCTGTGATCCCAGTGTTTCTAGCCATTATTTGCAGTGCTCGATTGAAATAATTAGAGATACTTTCCCCTTCGTTTTGTCTTATGGAGAAGATTTTGTTCCACTCGACAATGGCTGGGAAATATACTTCTAACTGTTGGTTGATCTGCTTAATACATTCCTGATTGTGTTCCTCCGTACAAGGTGCCTCCGTGTCTAATTTACAATCAGTAATGAACTTTTCAGGGTCAACACTGGAGGGCAAACATGTCCTCAGCACTGCTCGCCACTCTTTGTTGGTGGGTTCTGTGGAGTTTCCTAGTTCTTTAACAAATCTTTGACAGGCTACTAGATTTTTCCTAGGATAAGGAAATTCAGACATAATTGATCTCAATTCGGTCCGGGACCAGAGACGGCGCATTGCACTGTCCTTGACGGGAATGATTCCCTGATCGTCAGTCTTCCCATTGGGGACTGCAATCACCCTGACCGGATCAAACTCAGCTACATCATCTTGTGTTGGTCTTACAATATGTGGTACATCTGTTTGTGCGTGATATAAAACATTGTACGTACCTGTGGACACGACCTCACCTGACCCTCCGTTAGGGGGTTTGATTATTGCCTTTACCGATTTGGTCGTGTCCACCTGGATGTCTTGTAGGATGGCTTCTGGAAGAGGTGCCGACATTGTTCTGGGCTCACTTTCTTGTTTGTATTCCTGAGGGAAGTTTGACATGGGGTGCAACTTGCATAGGTTAATAGTTGTACATTCAACAGTATTACAATTATCATTGTTACATTTATTACACTTATTCTTATCATCTATACTACAGTTGCTAAGAGCGTTTTTATTGTTCAACCTTGTGCTCTTCTCCGCAACCATAATCCTCTCCATTGCCATGTCTCTCCTCTCAAGATAAGAGTCAGATAAGTCAATTAAATCTCTTTGTAATTCACTTTCCTGTTGCCATAACTGCAAATAATCATAATGTTTGATTCGTCTCTTTGTTGGTTCAATGAGACCTATCCTCCTCCTTAAATTCAGTAACACTTTTGGGCTAAAGCTGCCTATATTTGGGAACTTCTCCCCATCATGTACAGTCATTCTTTCCCATTCATCACATAAGGCTTGTGTGTGTGACCCGTACTTTTCACACATTACGTACCTTGCCGACCCTATTGGTCGGTTTCTATAATCAACCCGAACCGAGGTTGATCGCCTCCTTCCTGAACAACTGGCACCCATAATTTGCAGGTGTTACGAAACCTTACAAAAAACCAAGATATTCACGATAGGTTGGCGGTGAAGTTTACCGAGCACCTCACTCACTCTGCCCACGCCGACCAATACGACCTGGTCACACCGAAATGGTGCTGGCGTACTCGACCCTGGGCACCTATTAACCTTTGTTTACTGGAACATGCGAGGGATATCCGCAGAACACTTACTCTTTCCAGTAAAGGTGAGGTTGTTGGATAATTCCTGAGTGACCAGCGAACTTCCCTTTTGAAAAATAAAAAATTACACAAATCACGTCAGAATGTACAAATAGCGTTTATGACCCTTGGTACGTAAATGGTACTGGTCAGGTTTACTAATGCACACAATTACGTGCGGTACAATCGTTCAGTACATAAGCAACTAATCTTATGTACGGAGCGACCAACGGAATCGAAAATTGCGGCTGCGAATTCCTTCAGCGAGCTTGTATGGCCTATATGGGTGTTGCACCAACCCTTTTAGGTGTTGTGCCTGTGGACTGTATAGCGGACTTCCTTGTCTGCTGTACCTGAACCTGCTGGTCTGCTATGACCTCCTGGTCTGTTAAAGTATGACCTCCTGGTCTGCTATACTCTAATGCTCAATTTTTATGTTTAACCAAGGATGCCTCCCTAGCCACCGTGCATGTCACTTACACGTATGTACCTCACGAGAACTCGATGATTTCTTTTGGTTCAACCTCAAAATTGTATAAATGTATGTAAAAACACTCACTCACCACATGTATACTTTTGTTTCTATTTCTATTTCTGCGCAGAAATTTCTCTTTAGACCAGATGTGTTACAAATTAGGAGAAGGATCTATTAATTTAAATTTCGAATGTTAAAATAAATTTTCGCTATTTATCGCCTGTTGCGTTATTTATCGCGTTGAAATAATACTATCGTGTGACTTGAGTTACGTGGGCGTACCCAGACGCTCCGTTGCGTAATTTACGCTGCGTGCGTCGGCCTTTGCGTACGCGAGTCTCACCCTTTGTTCGAGACACGTGTATACCAGTCTTTATCCACCGTAACACAACTAACACGTTTATCAATGTAGATGATCCTTGATCGTCTACCAAGCACCACACCAATCTCTCCTTATACCTTTAGGTAGAGTTGCGTGTGCGCTTTACACTTTATCCCTTTAATGTATTACTTTTACACTTTAAATAGCGACAAATCTCTCTGAGCACGTTTATCAATTATAAAAAGGCAAACAGGAGAGTGATATACGAAAATACACAAATGAAAAAGGAATGCAGATATATATATATGCGTGCGTGTGTACGCAAGACAGAAAAATAAACAGTTTTAAAAGAGACTATCGTTTTGTTCTTACCTCCGGTCCCGGATTCCTTCAGCACCCTTTACTAAGAGAAGCAGACGCTTATCCCGACAGCACTACGAGGAATATAACCTCCCGCCCTTTGCTGATGGATAATGTCTGCTGAAATTACCTAGCAGAGATATGTGAAGGACTGGACGAGCCCGCAATTGATAAAGCTAAATATTTATCGTATATAATACCCTTTATGAGGTCTAAGAACACTGTACGCTATCTACGTATGAAGTACCGTAAGGGTACGCACGTTGCGTAACAATCGCTTAGCCGTAGTCGAGACGCTCAAGCGTCACGTTCGCTCACGGCCAAGAGATCACAGGCAGGCACGCTATTGGCTGCCGACTAACGTAATGATTCGCTATAGCGTAGCGGACGCTCGGGACCACGAGGAGATCACCAGCGGCGCTGACGCTCACAATATTAAACCTTTGTATCTAAACCATAAACAGTGTATTGTGCAGTAAAACCTTAGTGTAATGATAGAGTGTAAATGCAACACAGAATAACCTTATTACCTTTAAAGCTGTTCGAGCGTCACCGACGCTCTGAGAATACTTAACACTATAAGAAATACACAGATACCGTGCTCAGGGTCCAACGCCTAATATATATATTATGAATGATATACTTGCAAAAGAATTAATACAAATACAAATCATACACTACAATATAACATAGACTAACTAACCAGATAACTACACAGGAAATACAATACAATACAATTACTATTTAAGGAAAAATAAGAGAGAAAGAGGAGAAGAGAGAGAGAGAGAGAGAAATGGCTCACAATAACAAGAAGATCAATATGATTGCGGAGAAACACTTACGCACAAGGGGAAACGATCGCATGCGCCTCGATATCCAGCTCCCGATTATCAGCAATGAGAACCGTTGAAGAGAGTGAACTGGATATGGTCGGCTGTCTATTTATGCCCCACACACAATACAATTCAATGGTCCCTACAATCTCATTGTTCATTGGACACAGGAATTCGGCTTCGCATTATAACAAAAGGTCATAGGTTGATTCATACAGGTGGGCTGTGACTGCTTCCAACTGTTCAGGTGGGTGGGATACTGGGTTTCCCGCCGCATGACTAAGTAAGAACAAATAATAGTAAATGGACATAAACTTCTTATGTCCATAACTATTCGCACGAGCGATTAATCCGCTCCAAACCAACACCGGAATATTGCTATTTAAATACTCTTCCGATGGGTACCAAACACCACTGTATGACCCCTGTTAGACCCTTCGTACAATACAAAGAGGGATCTCTCTGTTCAGGAACATGCTATGTTAACTAAACTTTCAGAATCTATCAAAGAGACCATGATCTACAAAATACATTATATAGTGAAAATATGTAACGATTGAGTCGCACGCTATGATCACATAAACTCTAGCGTAAATACGCATACCGTGCGCCTGCGGGTGCCCGCGACTGTGAGTATGCGCACGTACGGGAGAGCGTACGCATGCGCAGCACGGACCTGTATGAGGTGCAAATATGGCAGTGTGTATAGAGATATTTTTCTGACTTTGACAGTAGAACAGTGGGCTACTGTACCGTACTGCTATATATATACTGGTGGTCACAGAAAAATTCTGCACTGTCCTCCTACTATATATACTGCGCACAACTAAAATGCAGCACAGGTATGGATTGATAGTATACTTGATGACACAGAGGTAGGTAGAGCAGTGGACTACTGTACCGTACTGCTATATATATACTGGTGGTCACAGCAAAATTCTGCACTGTCCTCCTACTATATATACTGCGCACAACTAAAATGCAGCACAGGTATGGATGGATAGTATACTTGATGACACAGAGGTAGGTAGAGCAGTGGACTACTGTACCGTACTGCTATATATATTTTGGTGGTCACAGCAAAATTCTGCACTGTCCTCCTATTATATATACTGCGCACAACTAAAATGCAGCACAGGTATGGATGGATAGTATACTTGATGACACAGAGGTAGGTAGAGCAGTGGACTACTGTACCGTACTGCTATATATATACTGGTGGTCACAGCAAAATTCTGCACTGTCCTCCTACTATATATACTGCGCACAACTAAAATGCAGCACAGGTATGGATTGATAATATACTTGACGACACAGAGGTAGGTAGAGCAGTGGACTACTGTATTATACTGCTATATATATACTGGTGGTCACAGCAAAATTCTGCACTGTCCTCCTACTATATATACTGCGCACAATTAGAATGCAGCAAATGTATAGATGAATCGTATACTTGACGACACAGAGGTAGAGCAGCGGACTACTGTACTGTACTGCTATATATATACTGGTGGTCAAAGCAAAATTCTGCACTGTCCTCCTACTATATATACTGCGCACAACTAAAATGCAGCACAGGTATGGATGGATAGTATACTTGACGACTCAGAGTTAGAGCAGTGGAATACTGTACCGTACTGCTATATATATATTGGTGTTCACAGCAAAATTCTGCACTGTCCTCCTTCTATATATACTGCGCATAACTAAAATGCAGCACAGGTATGGATGGATAGTATACTTGATGACAAAGAGGTAGCTAGAGCAGTGGGCTTCTGTACCGTACTGCTATATATATACTGGTGGTCAGCAAAATTCTACACTGTCCTCCTACTGTATATACTGCGCACAACTAAAATGCAGCACAGGTATGGATGGATAGTATACTTGACGATACAGAGATAGGTAGAGCAGTAGACTACTGTACCATACTGCTATATAATACTGGTGGTCAGCAAAATTCTGCACTGTCCTCCTCCTCCTACTATATACTACAATGCAGCACATATATGGAGCTTTTTTCAGGCAGAGAATGTAAATATTTTCAACACACTGAGCACAGATATTTGCAAGCACACTTAGCACAGATACTGTATTTTCAGCACACTGAGCACAGATATTTTGCAGCACACTGAACACAGAAACTGAGAGAACACTGCACGTCCTCTCGCTATCATCTCCAATGCACAAGTGAAAATGGCAGGGAAGCGCGGCTCCTTATATAGAATATGAATCTCGCGAGAATCCGACAGCGGGATGATGACATTTGGGCGCGCTCAGGTTAACCGAGCAAGGCGGGAAGATCCGAGGCTGCTTGGAACCGTGTAAAATGGGTGAAGTTCGGTGGGGATTGGATCCCGAGGAACCGAACCAGCTCATCACTATTTATTTGGGCTACGGATAAAAATAAAATAATACCTCTGTTATATCATCTGAGGTGGATTGCACCGGGAGCATGACATGGATGCTTCCCAGGCGCGACCCGCCTCAGGCCCTTTTCCCACCGCAGATTCCAACATGGCATATCGTCGGGTTGGTGACATTGCTGATGACGTGGCAGGGGCGGCACTTGGAGATCACATGATCTCCAAGTGCCGACCGTACATACACTGTGAACAGGAGCCGGGTTGCATCGACCCGGCTCCCGTTTGCACAGCACAGTTTGCCGGGTTGAACCCGTGTTCAACCCTGCAAGCTACCTGAGTAGGAATACCAGGTCAATCGACCCGGATTAATCCAACTGAGCCCTTTTACACCAACCAGCAACACGGGTTATGCACGCTCATGTCCAATAACCCATGTTGCAGCTGGCGGTGTAAAAGGGGTATACAATAATAACTCATACATTGATACATACATGAAATCACACACCTATACAAATACTTGCAGTCACACATCTAAAAACGTACACGCACACATACATTCACTCACATACATACATATAATCAAATACCTGTATAAATACATATATAGTGACACATATACATACAGTGACATACAAGCACACATACAGCTATGTAGTCCCACTCCTATTAACATACAGTCACACACAAGCAAACATTTATACACACACATAGCAGTCTCACACACAGTACCCTTCCCTGAGTCATACTCACTGTTTTGGCCATGCTGCTGCTCACATCTCCTCCATTTTCATCTATTAAAAAAACTAGATAAGTTCACTGATCCTCATGTTTTGGTTTTAGATATGGATTCATCTTCTTGTTTTGATTTTGGTTTAGCAAAGCCATCCTCATGCATTTTGGTTTGGATTCGATTCAAAATCAATTAAAAAATATATATAAAACCAGCTAAAAAAATCATGTAATTTTTTAAATCCAAAAAACTAAATTCAGATTTAAAATCCAAATTCCAAACCTTGGGAAGATTAGAACCGGGACACTGTTTGGTTCAGGGTCCTCTTGGGGGACATAACCGGGATTTGTTTTGGTTCAGATCCACAGAATTCGGGGTGGATTCGGATTTCTAGAAAACCGAACTGTACGTCTCTATTAAAAACCATTTATTTTATTTTTTGCATTTCCACAAGTTATAGGATTGCTTCAAATATTGCACTGAATTCAATTAATACTGTACATCATATGGTGGTACGGGGGCGAGGGTACTGCATACTGGTAAGAAATTGCCAGCGGGTACGCAGTAACACCTGCTGCTGTGCTGTGTGTGAGGGGAGAAGAGCGCTTCTCCTGCCCCTAAGTGCTCGTCCGGTCTCCAGTGGCGGCACATCTCTCAAATAAGGCGCCGCTACGTTAGCCAATCAAAGCTTGCGGGCTTGCAGCTGAGGCTCCCGATTGGCTCACGAACTGCCATCTCATTTGAGAGACATGGCGCTGCCGCTGGAGACCGAATCTGCACTGAGTTGCAGGGAGGCAAGCGCTGAGCTCTTCTCCCATCACACACAGCATAGCAGTGGTTAGTGGGGGCATATCTGGCACTGTGGCATATGTGTATGTGACACTAGTGGGGGCATATCAGGCACAATGGGACATATGTGTATCTGGAACCAGGGGGCATATCTGGCACTATGGGGCATATGTGTATCTGCCACTATAAGGGCATATCTGGCACAGGGGGCATATGTCTATCTGGCACTGTGGGGACATATATGGCATGGGGGCATATGTGTATCTGGCACTGTGGGGGAGTATCTGGCACTATGGGGGCATATGTGTATCTGGTACTGTGAAGGCATATCTGGCACTTTGGGGGCATATCTGGCACTATGGGGGTATATGTGTATCGTACACTATAGGGGCATATCTGGCATTAGGGGCATATGTGTATCTGGCACTGTGGGTACATATCTGGCACTGTTGGGGGCATATGTGTATCTGGCACTCCACTATTGGGAGCATATGCGTGTCAAGCATTGTGGGGTCATATCTGGCACTGTGGTGGCATATGCTTATCTGGCACTGTGGTGGCATATGTGTATCTGACACTGGGAGATCATATCTATATCTGGCACTCTGGGGGGCATATCTGCACTGTGGGGGCATATATGTATCTGGCACTGCACTATTGGGGGCATATGTGTATATGGCACTATTGGATACATATCTGTACCTGGCACTATTTGAGCATATCTTGCACTGGGGCATATATATATATATATATATATATATATATATAGGAAAAAAACAGCGGCACTCGGGGTCTTGTTAAAGAGTAAATTATAATTAAGACATCAATGCAAAACCATCAACGTTTCAGGGATTTAAACCCCTTTGTCAAGATGTGAGACTCTCTCACATCTTGACAAAGGGGTTTAAATCCCCGAAACGTTGATGGTTTTGCATTGATGTCTTAATTATAATTTACTCTTTAACAAGACCCCGAGTGCCGCTGTTTTTTTCCCTCTATTTTTGATTCCACACTGAAGGCACCAGGGCAACTCTCTCCTATGCCAAGTGGAGTGCCGGGCTGTGTTTATTTGATATATAAATATATCTGGCACTGTGGGAGCATATCTGCACTATGGGGGGCATATCTGGCACTGGGGGCATATATGTATCTGGCACTATGGTGACATATCTGGCACTATGGGCATGTGTATCTGGCACTGTGGGGGCATATCTGGCACTATGGGGGTATATGTGTATCATACACTATAGGGGCATATCTGGCACTAGGGGCATATGTGTATCTGGCACTGTGGGTGCATATCTGGCACTGACAGCATATGTGTATCTGTCACTGTGGGTGCATATCTTGCACTATGGGAGCATAGGTGTATCTGACACTGTAGAGGCATATCTGGCACTATGGGAGCATATGTGTATCTGGCACTGTGGGGCATATCTGGCACTATGGGAGCATATCTGGCACTGGGGGCATATGTGTAACTGGCACTATTAGGGGCATATGTGTATCTGGCACTCCACTATTGGGGCAGATGTGTATGTAGCACTGTGGGAGCATATCTGGCACTATGGGGGCCTATGTGTATCTGTTACTGCACTACTTCGGGCATATGTGTATCTGGCACTATTGAGGGCATATGTGTATCTGGCACTCCACAATTGGGGTCATATGTGTTTCTGACCCCACATATGTGTATCATGCTTACATATTTATTGGCCACACCCCATGTGGCATGTGGCCACCTACCATTTTTGGCATGTGCGCACACAGTACCACTAAGAATTTTTTTCTACTTGCACCACTGCTGTACATACAAGTTGATTCCATATATGCCGCTATAACGGTAGCTCTAATTGTTCTTCACAGCCACATAGGACTGCATATGATAACCCATGAGTACAGGGTGATATTGGGCCATGAGGAGGAGGCATTTTAAGGTGGCATTGCTGGTATTGCTTTGCCCCCTCACACTTGATTGAATTGACCCCATATACTTCAATCATACTGTATCATACTTTGTAGTTTTAAAAAATATTTTACACTTACATGGTTTACTGATATAAAATAGGTTAGCTGCTAATTATAAAATCTGTCATGCATTAAAAAAGCCCACTGAAAAGGAAAGAAAATACTGTATAAACCTGTATCAAAGAAATGTAATAAAATTCTTACCAAAAGGTTGGATATAATATCGATGTTAGGGTTAGAAGATTGAACCTGTTTCAGCAAAAGAAAATATTTAATAAAATCAAAGAATGCAGAAAGGATCACACACATAAACGTTATGTCATGTCATGAGATACAAGTCATATTAGTCTCAGTGAATAATATGAAGCATAATGCATACTGTAGTTCTGTATGTTCTCCTTATCATACAGAAATAAGCTGTTGCTACTCTTGTTAGATGCAGCAGTTGGATTGGGGGCTACAATGAAGTGATTGACTGGTTTCATATGCATGTTTCTGCTTTTCACACTGTACAAGTGTTTTTATTGTTAACATGAATTATTGTTAATATAATTACCTATAGAGGACACACAGGAGAGGGAGATGGGGATAGAGCTGCTAGAGGGGATGTTTGTACAAGCTAACACTTGTATACAGGTGGTCATATTACATGTGGTCATATGCTGTATCACTAATCTCAGATAACTAAAATATGGCCTTAACCGTAATATCATTATTGTTGTGTGAAATCTAATCTTCACTGAAACCATAAAGGCTTTGCTGGGTCCCTAATGCTGGCAATAGTGACCATACAGTACCGCTAGCTCCATCTAATGATGGCATAAGAGTAGAGTCACAAGCAGCGATAAGCTGAGCTTACTGCTGTCTGCTAAATACAGAACTGCATGGAGGTCATAACCCGTTTAGTAAGGGATAAAGGGGTTATTGATCATTCTTAAATGGATCCCTAAATGAGGGACATGATGGGCGTAATTTAGTAACATTAGTGCTCTTGCCTTAGAACTATTCAGAGATGCTATCAGCCTGTATAATATTGTCTGACAGCAGCTCCACTCTCTCTCCTACATGGATGGTTAGCAGGCACGCAACATGAGCCAGAAAGCCTCCAGCTTCTATTATTGGCAGATACCATCCAGTATCCTGTCCCACACAGCGCTGTGATTGTCAGAGCTCAGAGAAAGAGAGGAGATGGAGCACTGCTTTGTTTTATCAATGTTGTTTCCAATTGTAAAGTGCAATAGAATATTTTGCGCTGTATAACAAACTAATTATAATACTGTAACTATAAGCCAATAAGCATGGGGCTGGTCTCCTCACTAGGTCTTGTAAATACACAAAGATTGGCAGGTGCCAAGAAAAGAAAAGGATTGCCTTTTTGGAGCACTCTTTTACATTAATTGCTGTTCCATTGATATGATTGATTAAGTTAAAATGCAACTTTTAATATTCTCGTTATAATATAAGGGGTATAAACATTAATCAATGTAAATGTTAAAAAAAATCATTTAATAAACATGTAGCTAGCTACCTTTGTGGTGAATATTATTAAATGTGAATGTGTTACTCAGTCCTGTAATAAAACAGCTGTTCTCAAGTCACATGGCTTGATTGTCTGATGTTTATTTATTCATCATATTAATATTATGCTCTTTGGTTCCTTATATTATAACGAGAATATTAAAAGTTGCATTTTAACTTAATCAATGATATCAATGTAACAGTAATTAATGTAAAAGAGTGCCCCAAAAAGGCAATCCTTTTCTTTTCTTGGCAACTGCCGATCTTTGTGTATTTACAAGGTCTAACCATGTTTGTTGGAGCACCTCCAGCGCAGGATGAATAAAATCCCAAATTACTATAGGGAAATTGTCAGATAGCTGGTTATTTAATATGCAAAAATATCAATTTTAGGTTTCGGTGCAGGATACACTACATGACTATAAAACTCCTCACTAGGCCACCAAGGAATGGACTTTATTATCCACTGGGCCACATTACAATGGGCCCTGTGGGAGTGAAAAGAAAAGAATTCTGGTAGAAATATGGAAATATTTAAATGAATAATGGATGTTGGGGAATGGTGATAATAGGGAAAGCTTTACGGTGATATCTTAACTGTGCAAGTGATAGGCTGAGAAGAGCATCCTTCCAAACATGTGTATATTCTGTATATCTGTAAAAGTGCATGTAATCAGAGGCAGAACTCTGGGAGGCAACGGAGTCATCTGCCGCTGGGGCTCCTGCTCTGAAGGGGGGCACCTCTCCTCCCATTCTGTGACACCACTGAATTAAGTTAATTGATAGCTGTTGCTGTCTTTTCAGTGGCCGACTTCCTCACTGGTTCCTGCACCTTACAAATCACACCCTCTTTATTATACTGAATATACACATTTTACAAGTATCACACCCGGGATTAGAAATCACACCCTATTACACTGGAAGCAGACACCTTACTGATGAAGCTGTTTGCTCCTGTATAGGAAATATGAGAATTCTAACTATATGAAGATACTTCTCTGACAACTACACGTAACTTCATATAGTAAGAATTCTCAGGTTTCCTCTAGAGGAGCAAATAGCTCCATCACAGTGGCGTCACAACGTGGGTACGGGGGGTGCGGGCTGCACCCGGGTGTTACCCTCTGAGGGGTGACACCAAAGTGCAGGCTTCTACTCAGTGACAGGAGCTGGATGCTGCAACCCGACTCCTGTCACAGTGCAGAAGCCAGCACTACATATTCAGCAGTCTCCAGGTGAAGGCCGCATCCCCCGGACCCACAATGTGCCGAAAACGGGGGTCGGATCGCAAAGCCATGCCCCCTTCCGTGAAGTAACGCCCCTTCTGCGAAGCCAAGCCCCCTTTTCACCCGCGACCGCACCGGGTGTTTTAAACGTAAGTGACGCCTCTGCTCAATCAGTAAAGTGTCTGCTGTTAGTGTAACAGGTCATGGGTTCTAATCTTGGGTATGACTGCTAAGAAATTTGTGATTTAAAATAAAAGACAATTAAATGTATAAATACAGTATATAATTTTTTTTCAGAACACTCCATACACACACACACACACACACACACACACACACACACACACACACACACACACACACACACACACACATATTTATCTTAATCTAGGCAATAGGGGGGCACCAATATTTCTCTTGCCTCTGGGCGACTGTGACGAACTTACGCCAGTGCATGTAATTGCACCTATATAAATGTCCCTAAGTGATGTAGAGTATGGAACATTTACAATGTATCCTCTAAGTAATGTATCCATTGTCTGCACCCAAGCAGCACCTAATAATTTTTTATGGAAGCAATCTTGTTAAGTAATGTTCAGCAAATATATTTATCATGTGGAATAAGAAGATAAAAAGAAGTATAGAATTCCTTACCACACATATTAATTTACCAAGATCAGTAGCAGCATCTGGAAGACCTTCCTAAAAGATAAAAATAAATGGTTTCAATTAGTGTAAAATAACTGACGCCTTTACTTCAATTAACCATTAAACAGAACAAATATCTACTGTGTGCCAGAGATGATGAAAGAGCAAGACACAAATATATGTTATTGGTCGCTTTATTGTGGATATTTTCCCTAATTAAAATCAGACCTACTGTACATTCTGCACTAACCTTCTGAAGGTAAGTCGCTCCTTAATAAAAAAAACATATATAACTAGGCCCTCACCCATACGGGCTATATTTATAGCCTGCAGGCTTTGTTCCTGATAAGTTACATTTACAGGGCCTGGAAGTTGAAAGAATATGGTGATCCTGCAATGACATGGAAATATAAAGTTATTTTGCAGGGAGAAAGATACTGTGCACTATCCCGGAAATCATCTGCTCTCTCCATCCCTGAGCTGTAATTTAAATATTTCAAATCCACAAAATTAAATCTTGCTTTTGCATGTGGGTATATAAGTAGACACATTTAGGGACTGATTTCATACTCAGCAAGGAAACTCCCAGATCTCCAGATCCTCATCAGAAGAAAAACAATTTGCACCCAGCCAGACTCTGTCATCCTCCCACTAAGACCCTCCTCCAGACCTCAGTTAGGATACCGTGCCCGGAAGAGCTGACACAATAAGGAAGGATTTTGAATCCCGGGTAAGACTCATACCAGCCACACCAATCACACCGTACAACTCGTGATATTATACCCAGTTAACAGTATAAAATACAACGGAGCCTCTCAACAGATGGCTTCTAACAATAACCCGTTAGTTTAACAATAACTATATACAAGTATTGCAGACAATCCGCACTTGGGATGGGCGCCCAGCATCCACTACGGACTACGAGAAATAGATTTACCGGTGAGTAAAATCTTATTTTCTCTAACGTCCTAAGTGGATGCTGGGACTCCGTAAGGACCATGGGGATTATACCAAAGCTCCCAAACGGGCGAGAGAGTGCGGATGACTCTGCAGCACCGAATGAGCGAACTCTAGGTCCTCCTCAGCCAGAGTGTCAAACTTATAGAATCTTGCAAACGTATTTGACCCCGACCAAGTAGCTGCTCGGCAAAGTTGTAAAGCAGAGACCCCTCGGGCAGCCGCCCAAGAAGAGCCCACCTTCCTCGTGGAATGGGCTTTCACTGATCTAGGATGCGGCAGTCCAGCCGCAGAATGTGCAAGCTGAATTGTGCTACAGATCCAGCGAGCAATAGTCTGCTTAGAAGCAGGAGAACCCAGCTTATTGGGTGCGTACAGGATAAATAGCGAGTCAGTTTTCCTGACTCCAGCCTTCCTGGAAACATATATATTCAGGGCCCTGACTACATCCAGCAACTTGGAATCCTCCAAGTCCCTAGTTGCCGCAGGCACCACAATAGGTTGGTTCAGATGAAATGCTGAAACCACCTTAGGAAGAAATTGGGGACGAGTCCTCAATTCCGCCCTATCCATATGGAAAATCAGATAAGGGCTTTTACACGACAAAGCCGCCAACTCTGACACCCGCCTGGCCGAAGCCAGGGCCAACAGCATAACCACTCTCCACGTGAGATATTTTAGCTCCACAGTTTTAAGTGGCTCAAACCAATGCGACTTAAGGAAATTCAACACCACGTTGAGATCCCAAGGTGCCACTGGAGGCACAAAAGGAGGCTGAATATGCAGCACTCCTTTTACAAAAGTCTGAACTTCAGGCAGCGAAGCCAGTTCTTTTTGGAAGAAAATTGACAGAGCCGAAATCTGGACCTTAATGGACCCCAATTTGAGGCCCATAGTCACCCCTGACTGTAAGAAGTGCAGGAATCGACCCAGTTGAAATTCCTCCGTTGGGGCCTTCCTGGCCTCACACCAAGCAACATATTTTCGCCATATGCGGTGATAATGTTTAGCAGTCACATCCTTTCTGGCTTTGATCAGCATAGGAATGACTTCCTCCGGAATGCCCTTTTCCTTCAGGATCCGGTGTTCAACCGCCATGCCGTCAAACGCAGCCGCGGTAAGTCTTGGAACAGACAGGGCCCCTGCTGCAGCAGGTCTTGTCTGAGCGGTAGAGGCCATGGGTCCTCTGTGATCATTTCTTGAAGTTCTGGGTACCAAGCTCTTCTTGGCCAATCCAGGACAATGATTATAGTCCTTACTCTTCTCCTTCTTATTATCCTCAGCACCCTTGGTATGAGAGGAAGAGGAGGGAACACATAAACCGATCAGTACACCCACGGTGTCACTAGAGCGTCCACTGCTATCGCCTGAGGGTCCCTTGACCTGGCGCAATAGTTTTCTAGCTTTTTGTTGAGGCGGGACGCCATCATGTCCACCTGTGGTCTTTCCCAATGGTCTGTAATCAGCTGGAAAACTTCTGGAGGAAGTCCCCACTCTCCCGGGTGGAGGTCGTGCCTGCTGAGGAAGTCTGCTTTCCAGTTGTCCACTCCCTGAATGAACACTGCTGACAGTGCTAACACGTGATTTTCCGCCCATTGGAGAATCCTTGTGGCTTCTGACATCGCCATCCTGCTTCTCGTGCCGCCCTGTCGGTTTACATCGGCGACCGCCGTGATGTTGTCTGACTGAATCAGTACCGGCTGACTTTGAAGCAGGGGTCTTGCCTGACTTAGGGCATTGTAAATGGCTCTTAGTTCCAGAATATTTATGTGTAGGGACATTTCCTGGCTTGACCACAGTCCCTGGAAATTTCTTCCCTGTGTGACTGCTCCCCAGCCTCGAAGGCTGGCGTCCGTGGTTACTAGGACCCAGTCCTGTATGCCAAACCTGCGGCCCTCCAGAAGATGAGCACTCTGCAGCCACCACAGAAGAGACACCCTTGTCCTTGCAGACAGGGTTATCATCCGATGAATTTGAAGATGCGATCCGGACCACTTGTCCAACAGATCCCACTGAAAGATCCTTGCATGGAACCTTCCGAACAGAATTGCTTCGTACAAAGCTACCATCTTTCCCAGGACTCGCGTGCAGTGGTGCACCGATACCTGTTTTGGTTTTAGGAGGTCTCGGACTAGCGATGACAACTCCTTGGCCTTCTCCTCCGGGAGAAACACCCTTTTCTGTTCTGTGTCCAGAACCATCCCCAGGAACAATAGACGCGTTGCCGGAACCAGCTGCGACTTTGGAATATTCAGGATCCATCCGTGCTGTTGTAGCACCTCTCAAGCTAGTGCTACTCCGATCAACAACTGTTCCCTGGACCTCGCCTTTATAAGGAGATCGTCCAAGTACGGGATAATTATAACTCCCTTTTTTCGCAGGAGCATTATAATTTCGGCCATTACCTTGGTAAATACCCTCGGTGCCGTGGACAGACCAAACGGCAACGTCTGGAACTGGTAATGACAGTCCTGTACCACAAATCTGAGGTACTCCTGGTGAGGAGGATAGATGGGGACATGTAGGTAAGCATCCTTGATGTCCAGTGATACCATGTAATCCCCTTCCTCCAGGCTTGAAATAACCGCCCTGAGAGATTCCATCTTGAACTTGAATTTCTTTATATACATGTTCAAGGATTTCAAATTTAAAATGGGTCTCACCGAACCGTCCGGTTTCGGTACCACAAACATTGTGGAATAGTAACCCCTTCCTTGTTGAAGGAGGGGTACCTTGACTATCACCTGCTGCGAATACAGCTTGTGAATTGCCTCTATCACTGCCTCCCTGTCCAAGGGAGTCGTTGGCAAGGCAGACTATAGGAAACGGCGAGGGGGAGACGTCTCGAATTCCAGCTTGTATCCCTGAGACACCACTTGTAGTATCCAGGGATCCACCCGTGAGCAAGCCCACTGATCGCTGAAGTACTTGAGACGGGCCCCCACCGCACCTGGCTCCACCAGTGGAGCCCCAGCGTCATGCTGTGAACTTTGAGGAAGCGCGGGAGGACTTTTGTTCCTGGGAACTTGCAGCTTTTTCCCTCTACCTCTGCCTCTAGGCAGAAAGGACGCGCCTTTAACCCGCTTGCCTTTCTGGGGCCGAAAGGACTGTACCTGATAATACGGTGCTTTCTTATGCTGTGAGGGGACATGGGGTAAAAATGCTGACTTCCCAGCCGTCGCTGTGGAAACTAGGTCCGAGAGACCATCCCCAAACAACTCCTCACCCTAATAAGGCAAAACTTCCATGTGCCTTTTAGAATCTGCATCCCCTGTCCACTGCCGGGTCCATAAACCCCTCCTGGCAGAAATGCATTAATTCTAGATGCCAGCCGGCAAATATCCCTCTGTGCATCTCTCATGTATAAGACTACGTCTTTAATATGCTCTATGGTTAGCAATACAGTGTCCCTGTCTAAGGTATCAATATTTTCTGACAGGGAATCTGACCACGCAGCTGCAGCACTGCACATCCATGCTGAAGCAATAGCTGGTCTCAGTATAATGCCTGAGTGTGTAAAACAGACTTCAGGATAGTCTCCTGCTTTCTATCAGCAGGTTCCTTGAGGGCGGCCGTGTCCTGAGACGGCAGTGCCACCTTCTTTGATAGACGTGTGAGCGCTTTATCAACCTTAGGGGGCGTCTCCCAGCGTAACCTGTCCTCTGGCGGGAAGGGGTACGCCATAAGTAACTTTTTAGAAATTACCAGTTTCTTGTCAGGGGAAGCCCACGCTTCTTCACACACTTCATTTAATTCATCAGATGGGGGAAAACCCACTGGTAGTTTTTTCTCCCCAAACATTATACCCTTTTTTGTGGTACCTGGGGTAATATCAGAAATGTGCAAGACATTTTTCATTGCCGCAATCATATAACGGGTGGCTCTATTGGAATGTACCGTAGTCTCATTGTCGTCGACACTGGAGTCGGTATCAGTGTCGACGTCTGTGTCTGCCATTTGAGGTAGCGGGCGTTTTAGGGCCCCTGATGGCTTTTGAGACACCTGGGCAGGCACGAGCTGAGAAGCCGGCTGTCCCACATCTGTTATGTCGTCAAACCTTTTATGTAGGGAGTCGACACTATCACGTAATTTCTTCCACATAACCATCCATTCAGGTGTCGGCCCTGCAGGGGGTGACATCACATTTATCGGCATCTGCTCCGCCTCCACATAAGCCTCCTCATCAAACATGTCGACACAGCCGTACCGACACACCGCACACACACAGGGAATGCTCTGACTGAGGACAGGATCCCACAAAAGCCCTTTGGGGGGACAGAGAGAGAGAGTATGCCAGCACACACCAGAGCGCTATATAACACAGGGATTAACACTATATATGAGTGATTTTCCCCTATAGCTGCTTATATGTATAATACAGCGCCTAAATTTAGTGCCCCCCTCTCTTTTTTACCCTCTTGTAGTCTGAAACTGCAGGGGAGAGCCTGGGAGCGATCCTTCCAGCTGAGCTGTGAGGGAAAATGGCGCCAGTGTGCTGAGAGAGATAGCTCCGCCCCTTTTTCGGCTGACTTCTCCCGCTTTTTTGTAAATCTCTGGCAGGGGTATTTTACACATATATAAACTCTGGGGCTATATTATGTGTGTCTTTTTGCCAGCAAGGTCTTAATGTTGCAGCCCAGGGCGCCCCCCCAGCGCCCTGCACCCATCAGTGACCGGAGTGTGAGGTGTGCATGAGGAGCAATGGTGCACAGCTGCAGTGCTGTGCGCTACCTTGTGGAAGACCGAAGTCTTCTGCCACCGATTTTCCGGACCACATTCTTGTTTCTGGCTCTGTAAGAGGGACGGCGGCGCGGCTCCGGGACCGGACTCCGAGGCTGGGCCTGTGTTCGATCCCTCTGGAGCTAATGGTGTCCAGTAGCCTAAGAAGCCCAAGCTAGCTGCAAGCAGGTAGGTTCACTTCTTCTCCCCTTAGTCCCTCGTAGCAGTGAGTCTGTTGCCAGCAGATCTCACTGAAAATAAAAAACCTAAACTATTACTTTCTTTCTAGGAGCTCAGAGGAGTCCCTAGTGTGCATCCAGCTCAGCCGGGCACAAAATTCTAACTGAGGTCTGGCGGAGGGTCATAGTTGGAGGAGCCTGTGCACACCAGGTAGTCCTAAAGCTTTATTTTAGTTGTGCCCAGTCTCCTGTGGAGCCGCTATTCCCCATGGTCCTTACGGAGTCCCAGCATCCACTTAGGACGTTAGAGAAAAATGGCACTTCTGTGCATGCGTCTGCGGCGCAATGCGCACGCACAACGTACTATTAAAACAAACTATCTAGTTTCACACAGGGTCTAGCGATGCTTTTCAGTCGCACTGCTGGCCGCAGAATGATTGACATGAAGTTGGCGTTTCTGAGTGTAAACTGACCGTTTTCAGGAAGTGTTCAGAAAAAATGCAGGCGTGCCAGGGAAAATGCAGGCGTGGCTGGGCGAACGCAGGGCTTGTTTGTGACGACAAAATAGGAACTGAACAGTCTGAAGTCATCGCAAGCGCTGAGTAGGTATTGAGCTACTCTAAAACTGCACAAAAAAACATTGCCACCGCTCTGTGATCCTTTCGTTCGCACTTCTGCTAAGCTAAAATACACTCCCAGTGGGAGGCGGCATAGTGTTTGCACGGCTGCTAAAAACTGCTAGCGAGCGATCAACTCGGAATGACGACCATAGTTGCTTTTGTCCTTTTTCTATAGTTACCTAAACTATCTCTTGGCAGCACCACCAACCTATTGCCGAATAATTTTGTCTATTAGGCTTGATGTTGGTTTTACAATAATGTATCATAGAAATAATACTACATATACTATATCTTGTGCAGATTTATACTTTTCTAGTGATGTGCACGGACCAACATATTTTGGTTTTCATGATGTGCAATAACCCGTCTTATATGCTGGCAGTATAAAACAGGCATTATTATAGAATTGGGAGCAGAATCTTAATGGAGACTTTCTGTAAGTAGTACACACCTGCAGCCAGGCATGCGGAGACATTATCACAGACAATAATGGGAGAAAACTTATTAAACTCAAGGTAGACCATGTTAACTAAATACAATTATTGATGAAGTAACAGCGCATTAGCATTACAGTAATTCAGGATTGTCAATTAGAGTTAGAAATAAAGCTGCTTTATTAAAAAAACAAAAACATTTTATTTGTACCTTTTATATAAAGTATGAATTGGTGGTATGAGCTGAGAAGGCAGGCAGAGATCTGCATAGGCTCGAAGCCACATAAGCACCTGGAATTTTTGTGATATATGGTTAAGGTAGGCAGGGCTAGCCTTAGTGATGGACAGTTGGGGTCAGGTGACCCAGGGTGCCTATCAGGTTTGGGTAGGAGGAGTATACAGTATGCAGGGGTATATAGTCCTGGGTGTAGGCAGCCATCTTCCTCTTGCAAGTTTCTCCGGATGCAGTAAGGAGTTTAATTGTTGTTGTGGTCTGGTTTCATTAGTTTCCTTTTCCCCCTGCTGCATTTATTCTGTTTCTGTGCCCTCTCTGTCCTGTGTCTCCCCTTGCGCTATGCCCTGCCCGCGTAAATCAGCGCCCCCTCCCCGCCGCCTTGCTAAGGCCACCCACCCGCCCACGCGGCTGGTTATCGCCGGCCGCATGTGTGCTTGTTTCCCCCCCAAGTGCACCGCCCGCAGGAGAGCTGTTACTGCTCTCCTCGGGTGGCGGTGTCTCTCCAGCGGTGGAGCTTCACGCGCCGGGTCTCCGGCCTCCCTGGATCATCCGTCCTACCTCCTCGCGGCTGCAGTGAACGGGTCAGGTGACCCGGCGATCGGGTCCCGCAATGCCGCACGGAGCCGTGTTAGGCCAGTTCTCTCCCCAGCCAGTTCCCCTGCGGGTGCCTGGCTGGTTATTGATTCGGTGTCCATATCTGAGGTTTCAGGCGTGGCTGGGGGCGGGGCCTGTGCTTCCCAGTGCATCTGGGGGCGGGGTTGGTACTCTGTTTCCCCCCGCCGTTCCCCTGGTTCCCGCGGCTGTGGTGATCGTTGGGGCGTCGGCGTCGGGGGTGGACGGGCAGGCATCTGGGATTTATCCCAGTGCGCTCCCGGTGTCTCAGATCCTGCTGCCATTGGCCGGTGGCCTGTGGCCCGGTGGGGTGATGCTATCTGCTGGCCAGCTCATGGTACAGCAGATGGGGTCAGGTCACGGTACCATGGCTGCTTCATTTGCGGCAATAGGCAGTGCGTCTCAAGCTGTGCCCGCAGGTTTATTGCCGGCTGCTTCGGTGTCGGTGGCCTGGTCTAGGGCACTAAAATTTCCGGTCATGACCTCCGGGGCGTCGCCTGGTTTCCAGGGTGAGCGGGCCCCCTTTTCTGCCCCTTATTTGCAACCGGCATTTGCGCACACGCAGGGCTCCGTAACATCGTGGCTTGTCCCCGCGGGCCCGGGGTTGGCCCCGTTTGCGGGGTCTTATGCCGGGGGTTTTTCTCCCGGGGCACTCCCGCAGACTCCATATTGGTCGCCGCCGTTTCTGCAGGCTCCGTACGCTTGGCACCCTGGTTTTGCCGCTCCGGCCACCTGGCCTCCCTCCTTTGGTGCGGCCGTTAGCTCGGCGAACGCGGAGTCCTTGGCCGCGCCGGCCTCCTTTTACCAGCCCCCCCTTTCTGCTCCCCCCCCTCCATTGCCTCCTGTTCACCCTCCGGCAGCTGCCGATTTTGTACCTCCCCTCCCCCCCTGCTGTCTCCCCGTTAGGTGTCCATGTGTCAAGGGGGGTCTCTCCCCCCGGGTGGATCGTCTGGAGCCATTGCGGTAACGACTTCCAGTGCAATGCAGAGGAGAACGGCGGTGTCACAGAGCGAGCAGGTGGGAACAGTTGTAGCTGGTGGATCTCGGGTCCCTGAAGAGGTGCTGTCCGGCCCTACCGCCACGTCCGAAGAGGTGGGAGGTCCTTCTGGAACTGGTGAGATAGTTTTTCCTTCTTCTTCTGATAGTTATTCTTCCAGCTCTTCTTCTTATACTAGGTCTTCTGGTTCCCCAAGTAAATAAGCCAGGCTCATTGCGCATCGCATACACAAGAAAGATAGGAATGCTAGGGGCAAGGGTTCGGCGGTCGCGTCGGACACTCCGCATTTTATGGAAATGGTGCACTGCGCGAACACTGCGGTCACCAGGGGTTTGCGTAAACGGATGAGAAAAGATTAGGAAGGGTAAATATGTCGACATGTTCACCCTTACAGATGACATGCGGAAGGCTTTCAATAAGGCTAGGAAAGTCGGGGGCATAGGTGAAAATGCATTTCACAATTTTCATCAGTGGCTCCGAGGATTTTTAGTATTTACGGCGTGCTACGCTGAGATGAGGCCGGCGGAGTATCATAGGCCCTCATTCCGAGTTGTTCGCTCGGTATTTTTTATCGCATCGCAGCAATTTTCTGCTTAGTGCGCATGCGCAATGTTCGCCAAGTAAATTTGCTAAGAAGTTAGTATTTTTACTCACGGCTTTTTCTTCGCTCTGGCGATCGTAATGGGATTGACAGGAAATGGGTGTTTTTGGGCGGAAACAGGCCGTTTTATGGGCGTGTGGGAAAAAACGCAGGAGTGGCTGGAGAAACGGGGGAGTGTCTGGGCGAACGCTGGGTGTGTTTGTGACGTCAAACCAGGAACGACAAGCACTGAACTGATCGCAGATGCCGAGTAAGTATGAAGCTACTCTGAAACTGCTAAGAAGTGTGCTAATCGCAATATTGCGAATACATCGTTCGCAATTTTAAGAAGCTAAGATTCACTCCCAGTAGGCGGCGACTTAGCGTGAGTAAATCTGCTAAAATCCGCTTGCGAGCGAACAACTCGGAATGACCCCCATAACACGGTCAAAGGTGCACGAAATGTACTTGACCTCCAAGGGTTACATGTGGCGGGACTATGACGAGAAGTTCCGTCGCAACCAAGACGGTAACCCGACACTACCTTTGGGGTTTAAGGATGTTGAAGTGGCTGGAGGTCACGCAACATGGTAAGCCCCTCCCTGAGTCCCAAGGCGGTAAACCAGGTTTGGGCGTCCGTCCTAGCCCGACCCTAGGGAATAAAGGGAAATGCTTTGCTTTCAATGATGGCAAGTGTTCCTGGGGTTCTAGCTGCCGTTTTTGCCACTCCTGCAAGGTGTGCGGCACTCGGCCAGGGATTGCACTTCCACTCCCGAGTCCCGGCCCTCTGAGGCTGCTGAGGTGCCTGGAAGTGGAAAGTAAGGTATTTTCTCACATTAACATCCCGGAATTGACCAAATGGTTGGGTGTTTACCCTGACCTCACTTCCGGGCTGTTTTTGTTAGACGGGTTTCCATCACGGTTTCAGGCGCCCCATCCAGTCCTCGTTGTCTCCCATTGCAATTTGAAGTCCGCGTGCGATTTCCCTTCAGTGGTCTCCCGTAAGATGCAGGCTGAATCAGCTTGGGGCGCATGTGCGGCCCTTTCCCGTCCCCCCCTGAGCCCCAGCTGTGTATCTCTCCTTCCCAAGAAGGACCCGGGTCAATTCCGCTCATTCAACATTTGTCACACCCCCGTGGTGGCACGGTCAACGACGCCATCCCGGCAGAGTCTTGCAGGGTGCGGTACCAATCCTTTGATGAGGCCCTTCGATTAGTCAAAATGGCGGGTCCCGGCACCCTCATGGCCAAGTTGGACATTGAGTCCGCTTTCCGCCTGCTACCCATTCACCCTGATTCCCTTCATTTCTTAGGTTTTCGGTTAGGGGGTGGTTTCTAAATCGACAGGTGCTTGCCTATGGGTTGTTCCATTTCTTGTGCCTACTTTGAGAAATTCAGTTAGTTTTTGCATTGGTGCATGGTGTTGGCCTCCAGTCACCCGGGGGTTGCCCACTACTTAGACGATTTTCTCTTTGTGGGTCCGAGGGATAGTTCGGTTTGCGGGGATGTTCTGGGTTTAATTGCTAAGTTAATTCTGCAGTGTCAGTGTATGTGCAGGCGATAGGGGGTTTGGTTGTTAGGCACCCGCTTTTAGTTCTTCGCAATGTGCAGTTTTATAGGGAGGACGGTGTTCACCTTTCCTCTGCGGGTATTGGTGTGTTTTTAGAGAGTATCTTTCGAGTTTTGTCGGGTTGAGTTTTTTTTTCCCTTTGGTTTTGGTTGGATGGCAGTACGGATGGTGTAATGGTTAGCATTACTGCTTCACAGCACTGAGGTCATGGGTTCAATTCCTACCATGGCCCTAACTGTGTGGAGTTTGTATATTCTCCCCGTTCTTGCGTGGGTTTCCTCTGGGTACTCCGGTTTCCTCCCACAATCCAAAAATATACTGGTAGGTTAATTGGCTCCCAACAAAAAATAACCCTAGTGTGAATGTGTCTGTGTGTACATGTGGTAGGGACTACAGATTGTAAGCTCCACTGGGGCAGGGACTGATGTGAAGTATTCTCTGTACAGCACTGCGGAATATGTGTGCGCTATATAAATAACTGGTAATAATAATAATGGCGGTCTGCGTTTTTTTGTTGAAAATCCTTGTTGTGGCGGAAAGTCGCCACCAGCCAGCAGTCAAAGTTACATAAGTGGTCACTGTGCGGCAACCCCTTTTGATAGAACAGTGAGTGTGTCCTCCCCTTGTGGGTGGACTACGGATGTTCCCGTGCGGGTTCGTCCAAGGCTCTGCTAGAGTAAGGGGGGTGAGTCCTGCACAGTGCGGGTTATGTTTAAGGAGGCGGTTGTGAGTCCACTCCTAGTTTTATTGGTTTATTATAGTTGACTGGTGCTGGTGAGTTGGTAGCGCCTTTTCTCGCCATCCTCCAATATTTAGTTTAAATGACAGGTTATCAAACAATAAATGCCAGTTTGACCTTTTAAATCTAGCAGTTGGTGTCCGTGTGGTTATTTCATAGTGATAAACTAGCTAAGTGATAAATGTTAAGTGCGTCAGAATAAAGTCATGGGTGACTTATGCGCTTTCTTTGTAGGATAACTTGGCTATAGAGTCCATATCAAGACAGAAAAGCTACCTTAGGCTTTAGACACCTGGGCTTTACCTGTAAAGCACCTTCTTAAAGCATCTGAAAAATGCTAAGAGGCTATTAATCCAGCACACAATGTAAGACATAGTGGGGGTAATTCCAAGTTGATCGAAGTAGGAATTCTGTTAGCAATTGGTCAAAACCATGTGCACTGCAGGGGGAACAGATATAACATGTGCAGAGAGAGTTAGATTTGGGTGGGGTGTGTTCAATTTGCAATCTAATTTTCAGTGTAAAAATAAAGCAGGCAGTATTTACCATGCACAGAAATAAAATAACCCACCCAAATCTAACTCTCTCTGCCCCCCCTTGCAGTGCACATGGGAGGTCATTCCGAGTTGTTCGCTCGCAAGGCGATTTTAGCAGAGTTGCTCACGCTAAGTCGCCGCCTACTGGGAGTGTATCTTAGCATCTTAAAATTGCGAACGATGTATTCGCAATATTGCGATTAGCACACTTCTTAGCAGTTTCTGAGTAGCTCCACACTTACTCGGCATCTGCGATCAGTTCAGTGCTTGTCGTTCCTGTTTTGACGTCACAAACACACCCAGCGTTTGCCCAGACACTCCCCCGTTTCTCCAGCCACTCCTGCGTTTTTTCCGGAAATGGTAGCGTTTTTTCCCACACGCCCATAAAATGGCCTGTTTCCGCCCAGTAACACCCATTTCCTGTCAATCACACTACAATCGCCTGAGCGATGAAAAAGCCGTGAGTAAAATTCCTAACTTCATAGCAAAATTACTTGGCGCAGTCGCAGTGCGGACATTGCGCATGGGCACTAAGCGGAAAATCGCTGCGATGCGATGAAATTTACCGAGCGAACAACTCGTAATGAGGGCCATGGTTTTGCCCAACTGCTAAAAAATTTCCTGCTGCGATCAACTTGGAATTACCCCCAGTATCTGTACTCACACTATGATGATAATTTGCTGTTCTGTACTTTGTGACAAGTTAGAATTTTTTTCTGCCTCATTTTATAATAGTAAGTAGGTATCAGCATCCATCTGACAACACTACACGCTGCAAGGAAGCTTTCATGTGTGGTTTTAGTGCAGAGCTAATCTCTCCAAATGTGATGTAAAAGTGATTTCTGTGCAAAGTGGCAGGATTTTTTTATAACAACTAATAAGTGTTGTTTTATACCAAAATGTGTACAAACCCTAACCTAATTTATTGTGCGTCACAATCAGGCTTGGACTGGCCCACAGGGGTACAGGTGAAACCACTGGTGGGCCCCGCAGCCACGGAGCCCATCTCCATCTCTAAGGATCAGGTTCCAGACTGTGCACTTGAATTATACATTATACATATGTTACCTTATACTGGACTATGCTGTATTTTCTACAGTGCATTGCTGTTATAAATCTGTTATTAATCTGGTACATTATCATGCATGCAGCAGCTTAATTTACTGTGTATATTTATGAATGGGTCCAGACGTTGCACTCTCTAATGGTTAGTCAAACCAATGAGGTGGCAGGCCACACCCCCTCTGCAGAATGGGCACATCCCTAACATGGGCCCCTGGTGGGCCCTGCATTCCCCAGTCTGACACTGGTCACAATAATGCCATGAGTCAAACACTAACGGTATTCAGTGCCGGATTAAGGGGGCGGGGGCTCCAGTGGTAAGTACCCAAGGCCCCCCTGTCTGAAAGGACCCCCTGCCTCCTGCCAGATCGGATCTGTATTCTGATCAGCAGCGCAGTGCACCCCTCTCCACTGACAGGCCAGTCATCATGCTCACGCCTCACAGTTGCCAGCGCTGCTTGCTGAGTGATGGCTCAGCTGCCCAATAGGATGGTAAACTGTAGCCTGTGGCTCAGTGACTGGCTGAGCACGCAGGCTGCAGGGAAGAAGGAAATTCCCTTCCCTGGAATTGTGGAGTCTGTGGACTGTGGATTTGTGCTGACCGGGTGGAGACTGGAGAGACAGAGCAAAACTTTCATGCTCTCACTCTCCTATTAGCAAGTAAGGATTTATTGATTTTTTTTTTTTAGGTATGCATTCACACTGTATACGTATTTATGTGTGTGTGTGTATATATATATATATATATATATACACACACACACACACAGACACACACACACACACACACTGTATATGTATAAATTCTATATACATATATTTATGTATGTATGTGTGTGTATATATATATATATATATTCACAGGAACAGTCCACACTCTGGCCTTATCCACAAATGCTGGGGTGACTTCCATATAATAATGAATCCTCAAGATCCATTAGTGCAAATATATCCAATGAAAAATAGGAGCACTCACCAGTCTTCTTAGTATTCTCATTATTTATTAGCAGCAAAACATCAATAGAGGGGTGTAATCGACGTTTCGGTTCCCAAGTGGAACCTTTGTCAAGATCATAGAGTACAATGAAATGTCCCCTTATAAACCCCAGAGTGACCCTCCCCCTAATTAATACAATTACCTCTTATCCAATAATCCACCTACATCAAACATCTATAAAATACATATACAAACAGTACAACTACAGACAAAACATGTAAATAAAAGCTGAAATCCATAGATACCGAATGGACACACAGTTCACTAATGCTTACTATGTTCAGTGTTGGTTTGCGGCGTGCGTTCCACTGCGTCTCAGACTTCCGGTGTTTGGAACGCAAGTTCTGGACACCTAACCGGAAGTGCTCAATATCGTCACACAGATCTCACGTTAATTATTGGCTCACAGTGCTCCGGTCTCCATGGAGACCACACAGTATGTCAAACATACCTATAACTTACACAGCATCATAAGTATTGTATGCTGGTCTGATGTAATCATCTGGTGAGATATTGAGACAGGGAATATTATAAAAGAAAGAAAAAGAAAAAGTAGTGAACTTAATGTGTCGATTCGGAGGGGTCACATGGAGTCAGCAATACGTGAACCTTAGAATTTTTTTTTAACTGTATAAACAGTCTAGCTATATATACTATATAATCTCTGAATTATTAATCGTCTTTCAAAAGTAAGAATATAATGAAATAAAATAAAAAAAAAATAAAAACCCGGGTACGGACACAGACCATCCATCAATAGGAACCACAGAAAGCAAAAAAATAAAAAATAAGATATAAAAAATAAATCAAAAATCAAAAATTAAAGAAAAAATCTAAAGTGCATGTGGAGCAAAAATTTTTTACTCCATGTATATTTGAAAAATTATTCCAGAAAAATGCCATATTGGATGCCCTCATTCAGGCCCTTGGGGCGTATAGTATCCAGTCGAAAAATCCATGATGCCTCACGTTTGAGCAATAATTTTGCTCTATCTCCACCTCTCTTCAAAGGAGCTATACGGTCAATAATCATACATTTCAATGAAGCCAGACTGTGTTTTGCCTCAAAGAAGTGCCTTGCAACAGGCTTATCCGAATGTCCCTCTTTTAGTGCTGCCCTAATGGATAAACGGTGGTTCGCCATCCTTTCACGGAATGGGCGCACCGTTTTACCCACATACATCAGGGAACATGGGCATGTGAGTGTATAGATGATAAAGTCAGAAGTACAACTCACTCGCTGGCTGATCTTAATCTTTTGACCTGTGTGTGGATGGTGGAAGTATTCCCCGGAGGTCATGCTCCTGCAAGTTGTGCAATTCACACATCGAAAACACCCCTTCTTTTGTACCGATAGCCAAGAACCAGATTCTGATCTTAATGGTCTATCCGGCTGCATGAGAATATACTTTAGATTTTGTCCTCTTCTAAAGCTGATAAGAGGCTTTGCTGGTAAATATTTGCAGAGGGCTGGATCACTTTTAACCACTGGCAAGAGGTTTTTTACTGCTCGTCGAACCACAGGACCCGCAGTATCAAACATTGTTGTGACCACAAAAGGGTTTTGTGGCCTACATTGTTTCTTAGTGTTTCCTGTTGAAAAAATCTTGAGAGCTTTTTGTATACAATGATCAATAGTCTGTTGACTATAGCCCCTAGAGGAGAATTTCAGCTTCATCTCTTCCATTTGTATCACTGCTGTGTCAGGTTCTGAGTTATTTCGAAGCACCCGCAAAAATTGTGAAATAGGCATATTCTGTTTAAGTGAGCCTGGATGGTGGCTACTAAAATGTAATAGAGCATTGTGATCTGTGGACTTCCTGAACAGTCTGTGCCCATACCCGGTCTCTGTGGCATAGACGGTCACATCAAGAAAATTAATCTCACTCCCACTATACTCCATAGTAAATCTAATAGGAGAGTCTAGACCATTAAGGTGTTCCAGCATCCCCTGGAGTGCCGTCTCACTGTCCAACCAAATCAAAAATACGTCATCAATAAAGCGACAGTAAAAGCCGATACTATCCCCAAACAGCGGGAAAATATGTGTATTCTCATAAGCATCCATATATATATTTGCATACGATGGCGCTATGTTACTGCCCATCGCGGTCCCCGCCGTTTGGAGATAGTGTCGGCCGCCACACTGAAAATAATTGCACGTAAGAGTCAATTCTAGCAAGTTCACCAAAAATTCAATCGGTGGAGAGATCATCTGTGTACTGGATAAGGCTCTACGTACAGCCATCAAACCTTCATTGTGTGGTATGATGGTGTACAGAGACACCACATCCATCGTAACCAGGATCCCCCTTAGTGAGGCTGGAAGTGTACTGATCAAACCCAAAAAATCACTCGTATCCTGTATATAGCTCTTAGTCTTTTTGACATATATCTGAAGAAAACTATCAAGAAATTGAGCCACAGATGAAAATAGAGAATTCCGGGCCGAAATGATTGGTCGACCCGGAGGTCTCATCAAAGTCTTGTGTATCTTAGGTAACAGGTAGAGTATAGGACAAATAGGATAATCAGTTTTAAGAAAATTTAGTACATCAGAGTCAATCCACCCATTGGAAAAAGCAAAATCTAGGCTGCTATCTAGGCGATTCTTAAAGGGAATTGTGGGGTCTCCCCCCAAGATCCTGTAAGTATCACTGTCCGACAGCTGCCTCATTATCATAGTCCTTAGTATCCAATATTACCACCGCACCCCCCTTGTCGGCGGGGCGAATGGTTATCAAAGGATTATCCTTAAGGTCTCTAAGTGCATTCCTTTCCAGTGAACTCAAATTGTATCTAACATGTTTCTGTTTGGTGAGTGATTCCTGTATGTTCCGATCCAGTAATCTAGTAAACGTTTTTATTCTAGGATTTAGTGAGGGTGGATCATATCTACTCTTTTTCTTGAATTGAGTCATAGCACAATCCATTTTTCGTGCATTTTGAAATTTTTCTGTCAATCTGAGCTTCCTACCCAGTTTATATTTGTCAACTGACCATCTAAAGTTATCAAACTTAGGTGTCGGAATGAAACCAAGTCCCCTTGATAATAAGCTAGTCTCAGGTTCTGATAATTTATGCGAAGATAGGTTAATTACTAATTCTTCTGCGCTTTTGTGGTCTTCTTTTTCTCTTTTGTGTTTGCCCCGCCGAAGGTGGGGCCTTCTGCGTTTAAAGCCGCGTTATTGATTTTAGAGCGGGTATTAGCCCTGGGTAGGGGAGGTTTGCCAGATATCTGGGAATCAGAGGAGTCCCTGTCTGAGGATGATAAGCTATCAAATTGGGACTGATTCTGATAGCGTCTATTGTTTCTTGATCTAAATGTTAGTGAATTATCACTACCTGTGAGCCATCTGTAGACTCTATGGTCCTTATAATCACATTCTACTTTAGTGAGTTTGGCCCTTTTAAATGTTACCAAATCTTTATGATATTTATCAGTCTGATCTTTAAGTTTACTCAGCCACTGTTGTGAGGTATCTGTCTGCAGAACCTCAATTGCTACCGAACGTGAATCAGTTAACTCCGTCCTCACTTTCTTCAAATCAACCCCTACCTCTTCTATCACAAGCAAAAGTAAATCAAAGGAACATTTGTTCAGGACCGAGCACCATCTGCTACAAAAGGCTGGGTTATTCCTCCCAATCGTGGGGATGTTTTTAATACGGAAACCCCTCGGCAGTTGTTTCTTTTGTAATAATCAGACAAAAATTGCCCATGTAGCAGAAGGTCCACTTCCTTTTTCTGTAAATTAAGTAATTTGTGATACAAATCTAATGCACTCTCTGCAGGTAATCGCTCAAAATCACTAAAACTTGATAATACCCTCTCTGCATCTTCATCAGTTAGAGCTAAGAGATCATGTTCAGCTGAGAATAAGAGCTCAGTAGACACAATGTTATCCATATGCCAAGCAAACGGATAGTCACTTAAGTGAGCAAATATTTAAAACAGTAAGGTCGTCTATGCCACAGAGTCAAATCAACAAATTAATCAAAAATATTAAAAAAATGAAAAAATATAACCAAAAACAGAAAAAAAGGGTTTAGAGAAACTGCATATGTATTTATATATATATATGTATATAGATATATAGATACATATATATATATATAGATATATATATAGATATATATATACACACACACACACACACACACACACACACTATATGTATTTAAGAGAAGAGAGCAGAAATAGGCACGAAAGCATATAAGGGTCTTTGACTTTTGTGATTGGTTAGTTTAGGTTTATTTCTAGACAGATCAAGGGTATTTGGCATGTTATCAATAGTTTAGGCTGGGACTATCAGTATGGTGAGGATGGGAAGACTTTAGCAGCCTTTATAGGGAGTGTTCTGAAGAAAAATAATCCTCTTGTTGTTTTGGAAGGCTGAGTACCTTTGTGTTATATTGCAGCATACTGTGCCTCTTCCTTCCTTTGAGTGCATCTACATTTATTCCTTTCCCAACATTTCGTATATGCCAGGATCTTTCCAGCATGCTGTGCTGCCTTTGGCCAATTATAGTCCGCCGCCGTAGCAAATGTATCCCCCTGCGCAGCAGTCACCAGGATGACACTTAAAAAAAATAGTCCCCAAATAGCACATGATGCAAAGTAAAAAAGAGGTGCTGGATAGCTTAGCTAAGCGACACAAGTGTGCGACACAAACACCTGGCCCATCTAGGAGTGGCACTGTAGTGGAAGACAGGATGGCACTTTTTAAAAACTAGGCCCCAAACAACACATCATGCAAAGAATTAAAAGAGGTGCAATGAGGTAGCTGTATGACTAAGCTAAGCGACACAAGTGTGAGGCACAAACACCTGGCCCATCTATGAGGAGCACTGCAGGGTCATACAGGATGATACTTAAAAAACACTAGTCCCCAAATAGCACATGATGCAAAGTAAAAAATAAGTGCCCCAAGGTCGATGGATGGCTAAACTAAGTAACACAAGTGTGTGACACAAACTCCTGGCCCATCTAGGAGAGGCACGCACCCCTAAACCACACACACATACACACACACACACACACACACACACACACACACACACACACACACACACACACAGCAAAGCCTGTACAAATAATTTGGATAATAATAACAACTTGTTTATTTGGTCTGAGTTATATAAAAATATGCGGCACAAAAGAGCATACCCCTAAACCACACAGGGCAAACCCTGTAAAAATTATTTGGATTTAATATTAATAACCACTTGAGAATGCTGATTTATATACAGGAATGAAAAGCTATACCTTAAACACACTTTAAATACACTTTACCATGGAGCCGCTGCGTCCGCTATACTTAATACACACTACGTACTCTTTACGCTGTTAGCGTAAAGAGTCCCGTACTGTGTACGGACTTTGCGCACAAACGCAGTGCTGACGGTACAAAGTAAACACAGCGCGTACACACCCAGAGATACACCGCAAACCCTTAACAGCTATGCAATGCGATAATAATACACTTTAAACCTTAGCAGGGAAAGGAAGACACGACACCAGATTGTAATTAAACTGCTGGGTTCCGACACCACAGCATATTATTACTGAAACAGGGTTACAATATATACAATACAATACAGTACAATACAACAGAATAATGGCTACAGTCAATGTTACATACTTGTTTGGATTTCGCTGTGCTACTCAGTCTGGTCCTCCGTCATCTAGATAGATAACTTTGTGAGTCTTGTGTCTGACCTGACATGCAGCAGGCTCTCTTTATACAATTCTTCCAAAACCTAACACAATGGATACTGTAATCTCTTTGTCCATTGGACACAGGGATGGTCATTTACAGTACAGGAGAGGTCATAGGTCGGTTTGAATAGGTGGGCGATGTCTGTTCCAACTGCTCTTGTGGGTGGTCTCCTCTGGATTCCCGCCGCATACATAATGTACAGTAAATACAGTTTATATCTATATTCTGCTCCTGCACATAACTATTCGCAGGAACATGCAATCTTCTTCAAACCAACACCGGAATATTACCATTACAATACCATTTGGCTGGATACCAGACACCACCTTATAACCTTGTTCTGACCCCTCCTATCCTGTAAAGGGGAATCCCTTTGTTCTGTTACCATTTAAACTGCTGTAACTTACTGATGTGGTGCAGGGAGACTATGTGTACATTGTGCACTATTTGGTTTAAATATGTAATGTGTTTTGATAGCTTTCCATGCGTTCACAAACCCTACTGTAAATACCCATACCACGTGCTAATGCGCAGGACTGCGGGAGCGACCATAAGCAAATTGCGGATATGTGCACGTACGGCAGAATAAGTACACGCACGGAGGCCATCTGTGTGTAGTTTGTACTTGATGTGTGTACTGCAATATTTTTCTACTCTGACAGTCCACCCTTTGGCAGTCACCAATAACTGCCACTATCTAATCAATAAACAGAAAAATATCTACACAATATCTACAGAAGTTTGGTTTGTCGGGGAAGAGTTGTAGGTGGGAAATATATGACCTAGTGGGTTAGTAAAAAGCTTGTATGTATGAATCCATGTCTGAGGGGCATGTATCATCGTGCCGTATATGTAATAAGCTTCGAGGTATTGCGAAGTATACATTAAATCTTTCTCATCCCCTATTAAGGGTCTGTAAGTGGGCCAACAAACACTACCGAGCTCTTTTCGGCTTCTTGTTCTGACAAATGGGGTGCACATTTAGTTGATGATACATGGTGATGGAAACATATGTGAGTGCTAGTATATGTGGATATCATATGTGTGCCATTAACTGGAGGTTGCAGAGATGAAGATAAGACATATATATAAAATACATTCACATAAACATTTTGGGTAGGGCTGACGTATTTTTCCGGATGGATGTATCTGGGCAGAGGGGGAGACAAAAGAAAAACGCGTGAAAGAAATAAGCCATGGAATTAATTTGCAATCCTTATCATAACCCTGTCTCTATGGATGGGTCATAAATTAAATCTGCTGCTATAACAGCGCCCTCACTCCTTAGACTCATCAGAGTTATGCCGTGCTTGCACCGCATTAGAATTCGAACACACCAAAATATCGAACCAATAATTATGCCAACTCCCAGGATACAAAGGAGAAACTTCCCAACACCCATAATGACATTCTGAGCCCACTCTCCTAAACCTAAGAACCATATGCGTGGGTTCAACCATGAGACCCAGCCGGTCAGTTCATTACTCACAGTCGCTAAGGTAAGGTTGTGCTTCCTCCTGAACTCCAACTTCAACTGCAAGATATCATCCATCTTTTGATCGATGATCTCCGTGGGGTCATCAGTGCTGTTCGTAATATATGTACAGCACGTCACACCATATTGAGTTGCCAGAGTATCACAGTACCCACCTGTCACGGCTTTGACATGATTAAGGACCATTCTGTGTTGAATCAATTCCTTCTTGTAAGCTTGCAACTCCCTTCCTATATACCTGAAGGTGTCGTCATACATCTCAGTGATATTATCTATCAAGTTCACTAGCGCATGGATATAACTATAATTTTTAGTTCCTCTGGCAGTACGGGTGATGTCTAATGCGAGAAGGAACTGAATCCCGGTGGATTCGTGGATCAAATCAGAGGCTGCGTGCTCTGCCCTATCTATGGAGTGTCTCTTGATGATGTGTTCATAGTGAGTTTGAGTATAAGGAGCCTGAGCACTGCGGTGATCGTCTTTCATCTTATCATGGGTTATGGTCATGACCCCTGGGGTGGTTTAGCTGGGGTGGTCTGGGGGTGCTCTGCGTCCCGGAAGTGAACCCCTATAGTGTTAGGGACCTGTCCGATGAGGTCACCGTGAAGCAGGTGGGCAGGCTCATATACTGGCCAATATATGCCAAGAACCTCAAATATTATATTATGGTTATAATAATTTTAATGTTGTATGGTGCACCTGCACCCTTTGTTCCTATGTTGTAGTACTACTGTACTTAGTCCCAGCAAGGTAGCACATCCCATTATAATAAGCCAGGGTGTGCAGTCCAGGCCCCGTTTCCATATAGTCTACATTATGTGTGTGTCTACACACCTGAGGGATTGGGACAGCCCTCATCTCTGGATTAGCACCCCACCCACTGCCTCTCATGATTTTAAACAGGGAACCAGCACATTCTGACTGCACAAAAGACACAGGTATGATCCTTTTAATTATATACAAAGTCAGTTTGGGGGTGAGCTTTTGGGGCGTGGGGCTCCCTGTATTGCTCTGGCTGGGCCACCTTGGGGCATCACCACCTTACATTTACTTTTAACACTTATATCACACTGTGTTTGTTTTATATTTATGTAGCTTTTTTCACATATCTCTTACACTTCTAACACTGCTCAGCTAAACTTCACATTCTGATACTTTACTGCTGTCCTCCTTTTTTCTTTTATATTCAGCAGCCTCTTTCATTTGCTTAACACTGATCTTTCACTCCTATCCTTTTTCTGTGTGATGCCCTGGGGTGGTTTAGCTGGGGTGGTCTGGGGGTGCTCTGTGTCCCGGAGGTGAACCCCTATAGTGTTAGGGACCTGTCCGATGAGGTCACCGTGAAGCAGGTGGGCAGGCTCATATACTGGCCAATATATGCCAAGAACCTCAAATATTATATTATGGTTATAATAATTTTAATGGTGTATGGTGCACCTGCACCCTTTATTCCATGTCACTTCCCAATTTCCCGGTTTTCGGTAATTGTAAATATTAAAATATAATAAGGACCTGTCTACATGATACTGGTGGAGCTTCAAGCTAGGGGGCCTAGAGATATTGAATTTCTTGTCCACCGGTCTCCTACCCGATAATTCAAGTACCTCATCTATTGCTAAAGGGTACGGTACTAATCCTGACTTGGTCTGACCTTGAGGTACCTGTGAGCACACCCAGCATTCTGTCTGGTTTAAGACCTTACCCACTAGTGAGTGGTAATCACTCAACGGATGACGGTCCATGTCCATATTAAGGTTGGACTGACATCTCTGGATGCACCCATCCTCAACTATATTCTCACAATTCCTACAAATGCAATATTCATCAGACAATAACCCCTCACAGTGCCTCCGAGCTCCCTGACTACCAGACCGCTTACTGATGCCATCCTTTACTAAAGTGATGCGTTGATCCTGGGATACTACAAATTCATACTTGCCATCAGAACCCATTCAAGATCCCTGCTCGACCTCTCTGGGACCCTCACCAAAACAAACTGTCCTTATCAAAACCAGAATTACTAACTGAACCCGAAACGCAGTCTCTTGTGATCGATCCATTTCGTTAGGGGAAAGGAGGAAAATAAGAGGGAGAAAAGAAAGGAAAAATGCAGGGGGAGGTGAAAAAAGAAAGTGATACGACAACCGTTCTAGGTCTTGTTACGCTCTGTGCTCAGATGCCCTTCAACAGTACTGCCTCTCAACTTTCCTGGAACAGACACTCCAGTGATACGAGATTCTCTGCACTCTGCTCTTTGTCACGAGTTCTCTCCGGGTCAGCGACCTTCTTGCATTAGGATGAGTGGACCCAAGTCTCTCTTTCGGCGACCTTCAATGCTGTTGTGCTGGTTAACAAGACTTGATATGGTCCTTCCCACCTGTCTATGAGGCAATCTGAGCGTAAGAAATTTCGAATCATCACATAATCCCCAGGTTCAATGTCATGACAATTACTGTTCGGTAGGTCAGGAATCACCAGCTTTAAATTTCTTTGTTGATTTCTCAGCTGCTGGCTCATCCCAACCAAATATTTCACAGTCACTTCATTATTACATTTCAAATCATCCTGGGAGTCTATCATTACATGAGATTGTTGACCAAAAATAATTTCAAAGGGTGATAGGTTAAGGGGAGACCTGGGAGTAGTTCTGATGCTGTACAACACTAATGGAAAAGCTTCTGGCCACGACAATCCAGTTTCAGCCATTAATTTGCTCAGCTTGTCCTTAATAGTGCTGTTCACTCTCTCCACCTTTGCACTCACCTGTGGATGGTACGGAGTATGCAGCTTGCTATTAATTCCCATCAGTTTGCACATGACCTGAAAGACTTCACCTGTAAAATGGGTACCCCCTGTCACTTTCAATTATTCTAGGGATACCATATCTACACACAAATTCCTGCACAATTTTCTTTGCAGTGAACGTAGCAGTATTTGTGGCAGCAGGGAACGCTTCTACACAGTTGGAAAATACATCAATACAAACTAACACATATTTTAAATTCCTACAGGGTGGTAACTGTATGAAATTGATTTGTATTACCTGAAAAGGTCCGTCTGTCAGAGGGATATGGGATGGCTCAGTTGATAT
Organism: Pseudophryne corroboree; assembly: GCF_028390025.1. Classification (NCBI taxonomy): domain Eukaryota; kingdom Metazoa; phylum Chordata; class Amphibia; order Anura; family Myobatrachidae; genus Pseudophryne; species Pseudophryne corroboree. The sequence goes on from NC_086452.1 coordinate 133,078,031, forward strand.
TGACTTTTCAATATTCTTCCTCAAGCAAGTAAAACATGTAATTGCTCTCTTACCTGCATGAGAAGAGAATCCTGGCACACACCAGTAGGCTCTTACCAGCTTGCACATACCCTCTTTGCCCAGATGAGTCAGACAGTGTTCTGCCTCAGCTAAACTTGGAAGATATGCTCTGGGGGCCACCGGCTTACCATGTCCACCTGTCCACAGTCCTGAGGATTCCTGGCCATACCCCTTTGACCTTCAGACTGCCTTTTCCTGCAAAGAACACAAATCTTGCATTTCAATTAATTTTTGTGTATTGATTGTGTTGAATGTCATCAGTAATGTGATGTTCGTTTGTATGGGGCTGCTGACTGCTGATTTAGCTGCTTAGTCTGCCTGGCTGTTACCAAGTGAAATTGGGTCTTGGTTGTAAGTATGTGCTTTGCACTTGATAACAGTCACTCTGTCTGGTTCCTGTATCGCTGTTAGAAGCCTTTTTATGTGGGACGCTTGCGCTACAGGTGTGCCAGCTGCCATCATAAAATTTCTGAGGCGCCATAGGGACCCAAAATCATGCACTACTCCAAAGGTGTACCTGGAATCCGTGTATATATTAGCTGACTTACCCTTGGCCAATTCACACGCTCTGGTTAGGGCGACCAACTCAGCAACTTGTGCTGAGTGTGGTTGGCCCAGGGGTTCAGCTTCTATGATACCTCTGTCGTCTACAACTGCATATCCAGTACACAAGTCTCCCGATTCTGTCTGTCTGTGGCAACTACCGTCTGTGTAGAAGGTAAAGTCTACTCCTTCCAGTGGGTTGTCACTGATGTCAGGTCTCGCTGTGAAAGTCTGATTCAGGAATTCCATACAATCATGTGTTTCAGCATCTGCACTTAATCCTCCTTCACCATTATTCTCATCCTCCACCCTTTGTGCCTGTCCAGGCACACTTGGCAAGTAAGTTGCATGATTTAGTGAACTGCATCTCTTAATGGTGATGTTTACCGGGGCCATCAGTGATAATTCTCACTTTGTAAACCGAGTAGATGAGACATGTCTGGTTTGGGCTGAGTTCAGTAAGGCTGATATTGCATGAGGTGTATGAATGATCAGGTCATGTCCTAAAACTACGTCCTCGCTTTTACTTACCAGCAAAGCTATTGCTGCAACACTTCACAAGCAAGTGGGGAGAGACCGCGCTACTTTGTCTAACTGTGCACTGTAGAATGCTACCGGTCTGCTGGCATCACCATGTCTCTGAGTTAAAATACCTGCCACGCACCCTGCACTTTCGGTACCGTACAATTCAAAGGGTTTCTCATAATCTGGCATACCTAATGCAGGTGCCTGTGATAGGCACTCTTTGAGTCTCTCAAATGCTAGTTCGGACTCATCTGTGTGCAAGACCCGTTCTGGTTTGTTTGAAGAGACCATTTCCTGCAAAGGTAAAGCCAGTATAGAGAACCCTGGAATCCAGTTCCAACAGTACCCACACAATCCAAGGAAAGTGCGGATCTGTTGTTGCGTTTGTGTCAGAGTCATGTCGCGAATCGCCTGTATTCTATCAGCGGTGAGGTGTCTAAGTCCTTGGGTCAAGCAGTGTCCCAAGTATTTTACCCTGGTCTGGCACAACTGCAACTTATCCTTTGAAACCTTGTATCCCGTTTGGGAAAGATGAAACAAAAGCTGTTTTGTGTCTTTCAAGGACGATTCGAGTGAGTCAGAACACAACAATAAGTCATCGACTTACTGTATTACAACTTATCCACTCTCAGGTTGAAAGGATTGTAAACAGTCATGCAAGGCCTGAGAGAAAATACTTGGGCTGTCAATGAAACCTTGGGGGAGACGAGTCTAGGTGTACTGTACTCCCCTGTATGTAAAAGCAAAAAGGTATTGGCTGTCAGGGTGAAAAGGGACAGAAAAGAAAGCAGAACAGAGTTCAATGACAGTGAAAAATTTAGCAGTAGAGGGAATTTGCATGAGGATGACTGCAGGATTGGGCACTACGGGGAATTGGCTCTCAACTATCTTGTTTATCCCCCTTAGACCCTGCACTAGCCTATAACCCTTCCCCTCACTCTTTTTCACAGGGAAGATGGGACTATTGGCGGTGCTGGACATCCTGACTAGGATGCCCTGCTGTAGCAGCCGCTCTATGACAGGGTACACTCCTAATTCTACCTCTGGCTTCAGAGGATACTGAGGGATTTTTGGAGCTATCCTACCATCTTTTTTTTGTACTACTACTGGAGCTACATTCGCCATCAATCCAGTGTCTTTTCCATCTTTGGTCCAAAGGGAACCCGGTATTTGTGAGATCATTTCCTCTACCTTTGATGGACACTTGTCTATAACAGTAGAATGCAACATTAGCATTTGAGGGGTGTCTAATATATCTTGTACTTCTTGAGCGTGGTTCCCAGGTATATCCAAGAAGACACCCTGAGGAGTACAGTATATGACACACCGCATTTTACACAATAAATCTGTGCCGAGTAGATTAGTCGGAGCCGATGCAGCCAGCAGAAATGATTGTTTGGTTTGGAAGCCCTATCGTAATCTCTGCAGGTCTACTCAAAGGGTATTTTTGCACAGTTCCTGTTACTCCCATTGCCGAAATTGTTTTACGCGTGGTTTTTATACCTACCGTTGAATTTAACACTGACCTGGCCGCCCCTGTATCTATGAGAAAAGGTAATGGTACACCAGCTACATCAACCGTTACCTCAGGTTCACTACCAAGGTTAGCAATCAACTTCACTGGCTGCAGACTACAGGAGTGGCCCAACCCCTATTGTGTGTTGAGACCCTCCTGCAGCGCATTGGCAGCTACAATATGTGAGGGGGGTAGCTGAGAATTTCCGGAGGCCTGCCAGTCTCTCCTTGGTGGGTACCTCCTTTTTTCCCCTGCATGTGGCTCGTAATTTCTCCTAAGTGGTCCCTGATCCCAATTATGTGCATTGTAGTGTGGTTCATATCCTGGTCTAGGGGTCGGTATATATTATGTGTACCTTTATTCTTACATTCCGTCAAGTAATGTCCTACCTGGTGACAAGCATAGCATGTTACTATACCTGACTTACCATCAGGGGTCTGGGGTTTCAGCTGATATGGCTTTTTGGTAAGTGCGTCTATACTCACTGTCATCAGCTTTTCCCCCTGAGACTATCTGTGCTTACTGATGTTCCTGTCGTGCTCGATAGCGGACTCTCTCAATGCAGCCACCGAGATACCTTTCCAGTTTGGTAGAGAGGTCTGTACCCTTGCACTTAATGCCTCTTTTAATCTGTCCATTAATACAGTAACAGCTACCTCCCTGTGATGCGCATTATCTTTTATGTCCTCGATCCCAGTGTATCTAGACATTTCCTGCAGTGCTCGATGGAAATATTCGGATGCCATTTCACCTTCCTTTTGTCTTATGGAAAAGATTTTATTCCATTTGACAACAGTAGGGAAATATACTCCTAATTGCAGATTGATTTGCCGTACATTCTCCTGATTGTATTCATCAGTAGAGAGGTACTTCTGCGTCTAACTTACAATCAGTTATGAATTTTGCGGGGTCAATATTTGAGGGTAAACATACCCGTAGCACTGTTCGCCAATCTTTGTTAGTGGGTTCGTTGGCGTTACCTAACTCTTTAATGAACCTCTGGCATGCGACTAGATCTTTTCTGGGATCGGGAAATTCTGACATAATTGACCTGAACTCTGTTCGGGACCAGGGACAGTGCATGTCAATGTTCCTGATGGGAGTGACTCCCTGAGCGTCAGTCTTCCCATTGGGGACTGCAATCACCCTGACAGGATTTAATTCAATTACATCATTCTGGTTTGATTCTACAATGTGGGGAGCTATTGTCTCTGCATAATGTATGGTACCGTACTTACCTGTGGACACGACCTCACTTATCCCTCCGCTAGGGGGCCTGACTACTGCTCTTGTTGGTTGGGCCGTGCCCACCTGTGTGTCCTGTATGGTGGCTGCTAGAGAGAGTGCCAATATCGTGCTGGGCTCATCTTTCCTGCTCGCAGTCCTGGGGAAAATTTAAAATGGGATACAACTGGCAAGGGTTAGCGTTAGTACATTTATCAATTACTCTCCTATCCTGTACCAATGTACCATTGTCTGTAACCACTTTCTCGCCCACAATATATGGTGGTGGTGGTGCGGTATCCATTGTTTTCCCGCTAGGTTGGGAACCTGCTGCGCGAGCTAATTCCCTTTGCACATCCCCCTCCTGTTGCCATAAATTTAAACAATCTGTATGTCTAATCCTTTGTTTCTTGGATTTTATCAGACATATTCTTATCATTAAGTTCTGTAATACCTCTGGTTCAAAGCTGCCCACCCTAGGGAATGGTACCCCATCTTTGTCAGTCATACGTACCCATTCAGACAAAAAGTCTTCCGTGTGTGATCCATATTTACCACACATAACAAACCTCACTGACCCCTTGGGCCGCAGCTCTTCAACCTGAACCCTGGCTACAAAACGTCCACCGCTTGTGCAATTGGATCCCATCACTGACTTTTTCCTTTTTACGCAATCCCCGATGCACAATACGAATAGACGATAAAAGTTCTTAGAGCGCTTTCACCCACTCCTTCTCCGCTGAGTACCACGACTCACTCCAATAGTGACCACCGCGAACCCAGTGAGGTCCCTATCTGGTTTCTATTCACTGGAAGTGTTTAGGAGTGACTTACCTATTCCAGTGAATATACACCACTGGAGATTTTCATGAGAGAGACCAGCGAAAACTCCCTATACACCTATACACAAATCACGCTTGCGTATGCTCTACACAGCGCTAATAATACAGTGATTTTACGCAAAAGTTCATAAAGGGGTATCAAGTTGCGCTGTATATATCGCACCCACAAATGCGCGGTCCAATTGCACAGCATATAGGTACTTGTTACCTATCTGCCGTACAACCACGGGTCAATGTACAAACTGTGACCCTCAGCCCGGAGCGTAATACAAAAACCTTTTTACTTCAATACTTCGCGATACTTATTCACTATCACGCTCCTTTGCAAATCACCTCACAATTTGCGTATTCAACCTTATACTGACGTGAGTCAGCCGCCCCATGCCACCAAGCCTCCACTCACTTGATGTACCACACGACGGGATCCCGATTTCCTGGGGCTCAAATAACCACTCACTCCTACGTTGGCTCACTCAAATACACTTTGTTTTTCTGTTCAGAAAGTTTTAATTCATTCAGGTTGGCAGCTTTACCCAAGAGGCAATTTAAAAAAATGTTTTTATACTAAATTTTGTTTTTTTATTAATCTGCTTTAGAAACCGGGCAGTTTTGTGCTATTGTAGCGTGGCTACTGTCCCACCTTTAAACTAAATTAACTATTGTGTAATTTGTACTTGGCGTCCATACTCTTACGCACTTTGCATAAACACGCGACCGTGCGTGTCTCTTACGCTGCGTGCGCAGTCCTGTACTTTGTCCGAGACACGTGTACAAAACTGTACGTCCGTAATAAAACAAATCCCACAACTTCTATAAATGTGAGCAATACTAACTACAATCGCTCACTTAACACAACACAGTTTCTTTCTGTATAAACCTTTACATCCAGGCCAGACTGCATTTGTGCTTTACACTTACTTCCTTAAACATTTATTTTAGTTTTAACTATATAGCAACAAAATGTAACCGGTTTCACACAGATCTAAATTAATCTAACAATTTGAGTCTTATGGCAACAATGTGAGAGGGTATACAAAGGATATGGGTGCCTTTTGTTGTGTACGCTTTTGGCGCCCAAAAAAATTCACAGATTTTTAAATAGCTTTTTTCCTGTTTACTTTACGGGTTCTACCAGCATCTCTACAAACCATACAGAGCAGCCGTCATCTAATCAGTACACAAGTAGGGTTTTTAGTGTATCCACCGACCAAGAAAAGGTTACGTAGGATACTTTCTGTCCACCCTTTTGCTGATAGATTAAGTCTGCTGTTACCTGTTAGGCTGTGAGTATGTGGAATCCCTGACAGAGCCTACAATTGAGAATGCTGATTTATATACAGGAATGAAAAGCTATACCTTAAACACACTTTAAATACACTTCACCATGGAGCCGCTGCGGCCGCTATACATAATACACACTCTGCGTACTCTTTACACTGTTAGCGTAAAGAGTCCCGTGCTGTGTATGGATTTTGCGCACAAACGCTGCGCTGACGGTACAAAGTACACACAGCGCGTACACACCCAGAGATACACTGCAAACCCTTAACAGCTATGCAATGCGATAATAATACACTTTAAACCTTAGCAGGGAAAGGAAGACACAACACCAGATTGTAATTAAACTGCTGGGTTCCGACACCACAGCATATTATTACTGAAACGGGGTTACAATATATACAATACAATACAGTACAATACAACCGAATAATGGCTACAGTTAATGTTACATACTTGTTTGGATTTCGCCGCGCTACCCAGTCTGGTCCTCCATCATCTAGACAGATAACTTTGTGAGTCTTGTGTCTGACCAGGCCTGCAGCAGGCTCTCTTTATACAATTCTTCCAAAACCTAACACAATAGATACTGTAATCTCTTTGTCCATTAGACACAGGGATGGTCATTTACAGTACAGGAGAGGTCATAGGTCGGTTTGAATAGGTGGGCGATGTCTGTTCCAACTGCTCTTGTGGGTGGTCTCCTCTGGATTCCCGCCGCATACATAATGTACAGTAAATACAGTTTATATCTATATTCTGCTCCTTCACACAACTATTCGCTGGAACATGCGATCTTCTTCAAACCAACACCGGAATATTACCCTTACAATACCATATGGCTGGATACCAAACACCACCTTATAACCTTGTTCTGTCCCCTCCTATCCTGTAAAGGGGAATCCCTTTGTTCTCTTACCATTTAAAATGCTGTAACTTACTGATGTGGTGCAGGGAGACTATGGGTACATTGTGCACTATTTGGATTAAATATGTAATGTGTTTTGATAGCTTTCCATGCGTTCACAAACCCTACCGTAAATACCCATACCACATGCTAATGCGCAGGACCGCGGGAGCGACCATACGCAAATTGCGGATATGTGCACGCACGGCAGAATAAGTACGCGCACGGAGGCCATCTGTGTGTAGTTTGTACATGATGTGTGTACTGCAATATTTTTCAACTTTGACACCATTTATTTGGAGTACAGGACAGCAACACTGGACTTATACGGCAGTACCCCTGAACTTATATGGCTGCACCACTGCACTGGACATACGGAAGTACCACTGGACTTATATAGCAGTATCACTGGACTTAAATGGCAGTACCACTGGACTTACATGGCAGTATCACTGGAATTAAACAGCAGTACCACTGGACTGGATTTATACAGCAGTATCACTGGATTTATATGGCAATACCACTGGACATACTGTATACTGCAGTATCATTGGAATTATATGGCTGTACCACTTGACGTATATGGCAGTACCACTGGACTGGATTTATATGGCAGTACCACTGGACTTTTACAGCAGTTCCACTGGACTTATACGGCAGTATCACTGGACTTATATGGCGTATCACTGGACTTATACAGCAGTGTGACTGGACTGGATTTATACGGCAGTACCACTGGATTTATATGGCAGTACCACTGGACATATATGGCATTATCACTGGAATTATATGGCAGTACCAGTGGACATACATGGCAGTATCACTGGACATTTTTACGGCAGTACCACTGGAAAAGATTTATACAGAAGTACCACTGGATTTATATGGTAGTACCACTGAACATATACGGTAGTATCACTGGAATTATATGGCCGTACCACTGGACATACACGGCAGTATTACTGGACATATAAAGCAGTACCACTGGACTGGATTTATACGGCATTAAAACTGGATTTATACAGCAGTACCACTGGACATATACAGCAGTATCACTGGAATTATATGGCTGTACCACTGGACTTATAAGACCGCACCACTGGACTGATGCAGCACAACACACCACCACTGGACTGGATTTATACAGCTGTACCACCGGACTTATACGGCAGTACCACTGGATTGTACGGATTTATATGGCAGTATCAGTGGATTTATATGGCAGTCCCACTGGATATTTATACAGCAGTATTACTGGAATTATATGGCAATACCACTAGACAAATACGGCAGTATCACTGGAAGTATATGGCAGTACCACTGGACATATACGACAGTATCACTGGACATATACAGAAGTACCACTGGACTTGATTATACAACAGTACAGCAAAGTGGGATTGTATCTGCACACACACAATTGTATTATATCAGATTTGGAACTATATACAGCTCCAAAATAACCCCTATTGCATTCAAGTATTCACAATTATTTGTGGGGGTGCTATCGACTACAGCTAAGGTTAGTCAGCAAAAAGAAAAAGAGAAAAGGACTGTATTTGTCGATGCACAGGAAGAGGGGTGACCTGATTATCACAATCTTCTGGAGAATTATTAAAATTTAACTTTTATTAGTGTCAAATTAAAATAGTGTGATGATAACTGACACACAAACTACGAGTATAGACGAAACATAAAGGTTAAAATCAAGACGTATACAACATATACCACAAGTGCAATGAAATAATAAGTGTGATTAAAGATTAAAATATGTGTCCGCGTGTCTGTTCTTATATCCAATTATATAATATTGCTCACAATATTTACTCAGTCTGATAATAGTTGTCAGCAATTGGTCTTCATATGTTCACATGACCATTTGTCAGTATTTATAATATCTGGAGTATCCCACTCCTATGTGTATAATTGTAGCTGACAATATGATTCCAATGGTGTCTATAATATTCACACTGTGTATATCTTATATTCTAGGCTTGGTGGTCTGTCTTATTCCCCACTTCAATATAGTGTTTTAATCACACTTAAATGGATCACACTCAGTCTGTACACTTATATATACTAATATGCAACTTTGTCAAGATGGAGTATCATTCATTACATATATATAGTTTGTTCAGTAGTGGATGCATCTTTCCTGAGCCTTCTAAAGAGCATTCATTGGGAATACAGATTGGGTTTTTCTGCCTAAAAATTAACACATTCAATATCCTGGTTGGTACTTATGTGTAGATTATTGTTGTAAACAGTATAAATAGGTTACAGTGTACCAATATCTCTATGTGGTTGTATTACGTGCGCTCTTGATTTTAATGAGACTCTCTGTAGTCATGTAAGATAATTAGATCAGGAGACATGCCATTCCTATAGTGAGAGTGAGTACTTTCCTCACACTTCAATATAGGTATTATAAATGTGCAGCAGTATACTGTGTTGCAGTACCCCTCTTAAAGGTGACACCTCCTATATTGACAGACTAAATGTATCTGAATTAGATAGGGATAGTTATGTCCCCCGTCAATTATAGAGGGCCAGCTGGTTATTAATAATAAATTAGGTAATGGTGGTTTATATTCCTACCACTCAAGGTGTATATATGTTGAATTAGCTAAGCTAATTGGTAATCAAAAAGTACGGGTTCTGAGATGTTTATTATAGTATCAATATACCTGCTGCATAAGTTAATACTGCAGCACTTTATCCATTGGCATTCATTGAGTTGTATCATAAGTGTTTCCACATGCCTATTGAATTATAAATGACCACACACTTATAATTAGAACCTTGCTAGCTTAATTGCTACCTCTGGAGACAAAGATGTACTTTATTGTCTGTGCTGATAATTCTCAAACAGCATAGATTATAGGGTATGTTTCTTATAGTATTTATGTATCTGCCGGGTTCTGAGGTGTTTATTATAGTATCAATATACCTGCTGCTTAAGTTAATACTGCAGCACTTTATCCATTGGCATTCATTGAGTTGTATCATAAGTGTTTCCACATGCCTTTTAAATTATAAATGACCACACACTTATAATTAGAACCTTGCTAGCTTAATTGCTACCTCTGGAGACAAAGATGTGCTTTATTATCTGTGCTGATAATTCTCAAACAGCATAGATTATAGGGTATGTTTCTTATAGTATTTCTGTATCTGCTGCACAGATTGAAACTGTAACGTTTATTCTATTGGCATTAGTTAAATTGTATCATGCATATCTCCTCCTGACTAACAGGTGGCTTGGAGAATCAACTGTGAAACATTGTTGCGTTTCTATCTGTATAAGCCACAACACTGTCAATTACTGCTTTCTCACTGACATAGTTAGACTGACTGTGTCTGCTAGCCTAACACAATTTATCCGTCTACCTGCTATTTAGTGCTGTGGATACCATCGGAATCTAACTAATCACATAATCAGAACTAGTTATACATTAAATTGGTTTATGAGCAAGGACATAGACTGACACGCGGACACACGCTGCCCACACGCGTGTTCCGCCGTTACTCTGACAGCTTCGTCAGGGCTGAACCAGAATGCCTCTCCTGGCATGATATTTGAGCTATTGCCGTCTGCCAATCAGTGTGATCTGACTGGTCACGTGTGGTAACTGGCCAATCACTGTGACCCGTTTGTGGTCACATGCTCCATGTAGCCAATCACAGTATACTTTGGTCTCCATGGTGACGGCTGATAGCTGCATCGCGTTCCCGAACACTACTGATTACTCCTGCCCCTTCCTCTGTATAATGATAATTCGGCTGGGGTGTACATATGCTGTATTTTAGTAGAACTGTCCATCTTTTGGTATCATTAATTCTATTTATTAAGTCTAGTTTGGGACACTCAGAATAGATTCGTTTCACATGATGTATATATGCTTTTGCTTAAGGTACTATTACTGCTATCCATGTCCGGCGTCAGTATTACCCTGTACTCTGTATAATAAACGCATTCTCTGGATTCTTACTGCATACTGTATATACTGAATATGGATCATTCCCTATATCAGGTAAGTGAATGTGGGGGAAGTCTATCACATAATTTCATACTGGTCATTTGCTGAATACAGTATATCAAATCAGTATATTGAATAAAGAGTCATCAAGTTAATTGGATGTCCTGTTATATGTATTCATCACATATGTCCCATTAATTTTAGAGAATAGAGGCTATTACCTTCTACTTTATATTTTTGGTTATATACATAGGAACCACGTTAATATTATTTATGATGAGGAGATATATAGTTTTAGAGTGCTTCTAAGTGAGATTTTTATAATATGCATTTATTATTAATTATGAATATTCAGTCCAAGAGAATCAGATCAGTGTCTCAATTGTAGTGTCATATAATCTGCAAATATTATAATTAGATTCTGCAAACCTTATAAGTAAAGGTGAAATTATTATGGTGTCAAAAAAAGCTTGGAGTGAAAAGAATAAAGGTGATGGGGATACGGAGGGGTGTGAAGTGAATTAGGACCCCCTAATGGTAGATTCTGAAAGAAAGAGGAGGGGGAGAAAACAAACAACAAATAGTGTAAGTGTGAGTGAACGTAACTATAACAAAAGGTGTAAGTGCATACGTGTTAGGGACTAATAAGGAAGAGAGGTGGCGGAAAAAGCATTTTTAATAATTCAATCTACACTTTGGGTATCCACTGGGGGTGAAGATGTATTTATTATTTATTATGTTGTGATAAATATTTCTTTGTCTGGCTTTGGACCTACTAAAAGTAGTCATACATGGAGCCAGACATTATAGTGTTGAAATACGTCAAAAGATGAAATTTGGTGTATTATGTATCCAAGATGTGGGGATCATGTTGCTATTTCACTCTTTCAAGTGATCATGATATCCTATTAGAGCTTAACAAGGTAACGTGGATGATCAGAATCAAATATTAGGATAATAATGAGGGAAATAGAAGCATACTCACTCATAAATGCCTATCACTGGTGTGGTATATACCAGAAATTGAGAATCATATGCAGTAAATATTTCCAGGGGCAGAGGGTGATACTAATAACAGATAATGAATTGGCTTTAGCATCAATATATGTGTCCTGGTTGGATGCTGTAGACTTGTTATAGAGATAGATCTACTGTAAGGCAGATTAACTACTGTCGGAGAAGTTCTTCAAGCTATAAAGGGTATATAGCTGTTGGATTCATTGAGTCCATTAGGATATAGACTATCCAGCAGGAAAATCATTTTGGTCTCAAAGCGGAGTAATTCTTGATCCAAGTCTCCACCGCGTATCCCCAGCTGTATATGTCTCAGACCAAAGGCTTTGAGACCATTTGGGTCACTATTGTGGTAACTGAGGAAGTGTCTCGCTACGGGTTGTAGGGTTCTAAAGTTGGAGGTATCTCTTTTGGCGTTACGTATACTTCCAATGTGCTCTAAAATCCTGACCTTTAGAGGTCTAATGGTCTTCCCTATGTACTTTTTGTGACATGGGCATTCTAACTGATAGACGGTTCCTACAGTTGTGCACGTGATCTTTGGGGAGATTGGCCATTTTTTGCCAAATTTGTCGAAAAAGTAATCTGTGGGAACCATATGCACACAGGCTTTGCAGTTACCGCAGGGCATCGAACCCATTGATTTAGATTTTTTATCTGTGGCTTTGGCCAGATGACTATGGACAAGTCGATCTTTTATATTCCTGGACCTTCTCCAACTTGCTTGAGGTTTTGTAGGTAAAGCTAGAGATAAATCTCTATCTGTCTGGAGTATGGGCCAGTGCTTTTGCAGGCTATTCATGATCCCTTTCCACTGAGCATTAAAGGTGCCCACAAATCTTATGGGTTCTTCTCGGTGGGTTCTTTGTTTGGGTTTTAGTAAGGTATCTCGTTCATACGTACTTACTTCTCTGATCGTTCGATTTAGGAGTCTCTTACTGTAACCTCTTGTTTGGAGACGTTCACTAAGTTCATTCTGTCTGACATGAAAAGCCTCATCACTGGAGCAGTTCCTTTTTATCCTCAGTAGTTCTCCCTTGGGTATTGCTCGAATAGTAGCTGGAAGATGGGAGCTCTCTGAGTGTAGGACACTGTTTGTCGCTGTCGGTTTCCTATACAGATCAGTTGAGATATTTCCCTCATCATTGATGTGTATAGAGATATCGAGGAAATTGATGGAAGTCTGACTAGCCTCTAGGGTTAATTTGAGGTTGAGGTCATTGATATTCAAGATTTCAATGAATTCTTTCAATGTTCTCAATGGTCCTTCCCACAGTATCAATATATCATCGATATATCTAAGATATATCAATATATTGTCTGTGTATTTTTCAAAGACTTCCTGAAATACTACCTCCCTTTCCCACCACCCCAGGTAGAGGTTGGCATACGTAGGGGCACAAGCTGTCCCCATAGCGGTGCCCCTCACCTGGAGGTAGTGGTACTCGTTACAGGTGAAATAGTTTTTGAGGAGGATAAACTCCAATAGTTCAATGATGAAGTCACCTAGTTCATTATGGGTCTCCATACTCAGAAAATATTTGGTAGCTGCGATCCCCTTATCATGGATAATGCTGGTGTAGAGGCTTTCTACGTCGCATGTGGCAAGCCACACTCCTGGATTGACACTGAGATTATTTAGTCGATTTAAAACGTCCATTGTGTCACGGATATAAGAAGGTAATGCAATAACATGTTTGCGGAGATGGTAATCTGCGAAGGTACTCGCTTTTTCGGTTAGGCTACCAACTCCTGATAGGATGGGTCTGCCGGGTGGTTTCTTTTCATCTTTGTGTACCTTAGGTAATAGGTACATAGTGGGAGTTTTGGGTTTGGTCACTGTCAGAAAATCCAAGTCCTTTTTATTAATGACTCCATTGTCAAAGGCACTCTGAATCATGCTATTGTATTGACCCAAAAATTTGATTGTAGGGTTAAAGCTGAGTCGTTTATAACAATTAGCATCGTTCAGTTGTCTATTCAACTCATCCAAGTACATGTCCCTAGGCCACAAGACTACGTTCCCCCCCTTGTCAGAGGGTTTGATTATAATATCTTGCCATTTAGATATTTCGTCTAGGGCAGATCGCTCTGAAGGACTTAGGTTGTCGTCATGACATTTATGATGACTGAATAATACATCCAAGTCCTTGGAGACTAATTTATGGAACACTTCTTCTTGGGGACAAAGACTAGTATCTGGAAAGAATTTGGACTTTGATCTTATTAATGATTTGTTTCTGACAGCATCTTGAGATGTAACTACCGCAGCTGATTCACTAGAGAGATCCTCCAGGATTTGTAAGGCCATTAATTCATCTGTATCGACAAAGTTTCGTCCAGATATCTCTTTTTGAAGTTCTTGATTAATGAAAAACTTCTTGAGAAGGATCTTTCTAATAAATAGCTGCAGATCTTTTTCACATTCAAACCTATCCATAGTCTGTGTCGGTGAGAAGGATAAACCTTTGCTTAAAACAGAGATCTGTTCGGTTGTCAAAAATTTTTCTGTCAAATTGATAATTCTAAGGTCATCCATTTTCTCCCTTCCAGATAATTTAGAGTGAGTTATTTGTATCTCCTCCTCTCCCTGGGTTCTTCTCTCCAATCTAAAGAGTCTCTTTTTCTTCTCCCTCCCCGAGCCCCGCCTGATCTTTCTCCTTCTGTATCTGTGTGTAGCCGTGAATGTTTCTGACCTCTTCCTAAAAAATCACGTCTAAAGGGCCTGCCACCATTGCTACCTGTGGGGTTCTCCCCTTCTGAGGATTCCGCCTCTGATGTTGAATAATTTGCTGAGTATGTCGATCTATTTCTCTGTATTGGAGTATTCCATTTGTAAACCCTATTTGAGGCATAATCTGTCTTGTCGCGTTGGAATTTGCGACGTTTCCTTTCTACAATCTCTTTCTCATGTTCCTCAATATCCTTCTTAAACCTGTCATACTTCTGTTGAAAAGCTTCCAGTGATTCAAAGTTCTTGAGTCTCTCACTCAATAATGTTATTTCACTGTTTAGTTGAGTGAGTATGAGTTCGTCATGTCTCATTAAGATTTTAATCAATTCTTTAGAACAGTTGGTGAGAACACCCTCCCATTCTCTTTTCAAACCCTCCGTCGCCAATTCAAAAGCTGGGAATAATTTGGGCCTAAGGCCACGTGGAATCAGATTGTGTTTGAGATAATTTTCAAAAGTGCTCCTATTCCAGCTTGTTTTATTCTGTTTCATTAGGGCTACTTTTAAGCTATATAAATCATCTGACCAATTTGGATCATTGGTGAGATGAGAGTCAGGGTTCATGTTAAATACGGAATCCATATCTTTTTTGAGTTTATCTCTTCTATTTTCCAAATCTTTTGTTAGGCTAAATGTTGACATTTTAATTCAGGAGAGGTACTGGTTCTTAATGAGAATAGTCTTTAATTTTTGAGTAATTATTCCAGATATTGGAGGGTGCTAGATACTGTGGTAGGAAACTGGTAATTTACCAGCAAAATACAGCAAAGTGGGATTGTATCTGCACACACACAATTGTATTATATCAGATTTGGAACTATATACAGCTCCAAAATAACCCCTATTGCATTCAAGTATTCACAATTATTTGTGGGGGTGCTATCGACTACAGCTAAGGTTAGTCAGCAAAAAGAAAAAGAGAAAAGGACTGTATTTGTCGATGCACAGGAAGAGGGGTGACCTGATTATCACAATCTTCTGGAGAATTATTAAAATTTAACTTTTATTAGTGTCAAATTAAAATAGTGTGATGATAACTGACACACAAACTACGAGTATAGACGAAACATAAAGGTTAAAATCAAGACGTATACAACATATACCACAAGTGCAATGAAATAATAAGTGTGATTAAAGATTAAAATATGTGTCCGCGTGTCTGTTCTTATATCCAATTATATAATATTGCTCACAATATTTACTCAGTCTGATAATAGTTGTCAGCAATTGGTCTTCATATGTTCACATGACCATTTGTCAGTATTTATAATATCTGGAGTATCCCACTCCTATGTGTATAATTGTAGCTGACAATATGATTCCAATGGTGTCTATAATATTCACACTGTGTATATCTTATATTCTAGGCTTGGTGGTCTGTCTTATTCCCCACTTCAATATAGTGTTTTAATCACACTTAAATGGATCACACTCAGTCTGTACACTTATATATACTAATATGCAACTTTGTCAAGATGGAGTATCATTCATTACATATATATAGTTTGTTCAGTAGTGGATGCATCTTTCCTGAGCCTGTGGTCATTTATAATTTAAAAGGCATGTGGAAACACTTATGATACAACTCAATGAATGCCAATATTAGTATATTAGTATATATAAGTGTACAGACTGAGTGTGATCCATTTAAGTGTGATTAAAACACTATATTGAAGTGGGGAATAAGACAGACCACCAAGCCTAGAATATAAGATATACACAGTGTGAATATTATAGACACCATTGGAATCATATTGTCAGCTACAATTATACACATAGGAGTGGGATACTCCAGATATTATAAACACTGACAAATGGTCATGTGAACATATGAAGACCAATTGCTGACAACTATTATCAGACTGAGTAAATATTGTGAGCAATATTATATAATTGGATATAAGAACAGACACGCGGACACATATTTTAATCTTTAATCACACTTATTATTTCATTGCACTTGTGGTATATGTTGTATACGTCTTGATTTTAACCTTTATGTTTCGTCTATACTCGTAGTTTGTGTGTCAGTTATCATCACACTATTTTAATTTGACACTAATAAAAGTTAAATTTTAATAATTCTCCAGAAGATTGTGATAATCAGGTCACCCCTCTTCCTGTGCATCGACAAATACAGTCCTTTTCTCTTTTTCTTTTTGCTGACTAACCTTAGCTGTAGTCGATAGCACCCCCACAAATAATTGTGAATACTTGAATGCAATAGGGGTTATTTTGGAGCTGTATATAGTTCCAAATCTGATATAATACAATTGTGTGTGTGCAGATACAATCCCACTTTGCTGTATTTTGCTGGTAAATTACCAGTTTCCTACCACAGTATCTAGCACCCTCCAATATCTGGAATAATTACTCAAAAATTAAAGACTATTCTCATTAAGAACCAGTACCTCTCCTGAATTAAAATGTCAACATTTAGCCTAACAAAAGATTTGGAAAATAGAAGAGATAAACTCAAAAAAGATATGGATTCCGTATTTAACATGAACCCTGACTCTCATCTCACCAATGATCCAAATTGGTCAGATGATTTATATAGCTTAAAAGTAGCCCTAATGAAACAGAATAAAACAAGCTGGAATAGGAGCACTTTTGAAAATTATCTCAAACACAATCTGATTCCACGTGGCCTTAGGCCCAAATTATTCCCAGCTTTTGAATTGGCGACGGAGGGTTTGAAAAGAGAATGGGAGGGTGTTCTCACCAACTGTTCTAAAGAATTGATTAAAATCTTAATGAGACATGACGAACTCATACTCACTCAACTAAACAGTGAAATAACATTATTGAGTGAGAGACTCAAGAACTTTGAATCACTGGAAGCTTTTCAACAGAAGTATGACAGGTTTAAGAAGGATATTGAGGAACATGAGAAAGAGATTGTAGAAAGGAAACGTCGCAAATTCCAACGCGACAAGACAGATTATGCCTCAAATAGGGTTTACAAATGGAATACTCCAATACAGAGAAATAGATCGACATACTCAGCAAATTATTCAACATCAGAGGCGGAATCCTCAGAAGGGGAGAACCCCACAGGTAGCAATGGTGGCAGGCCCTTTAGACGTGATTTTTTAGGAAGAGGTCAGAAACATTCACGGCTACACACAGATACAGAAGGAGAAAGATCAGGCGGGGCTCGGGGAGGGAGAAGAAAAAGAGACTCTTTAGATTGGAGAGAAGAACCCAGGGAGAGGAGGAGATACAAATAACTCACTCTAAATTATCTGGAAGGGAGAAAATGGATGACCTTAGAATTATCAATTTGACAGAAAAATTTTTGACAACCGAACAGATCTCTGTTTTAAGCAAAGGTTTATCCTTCTCACCGACACAGACTATGGATAGGTTTGAATGTGAAAAAGATCTGCAGCTATTTATTAGAAAGATCCTTCTCAAGAAGTTTTTCATTAATCAAGAACTTCAAAAAGAGATATCTGGACGAAACTTTGTCGATACAGATGAATTAATGGCCTTACAAATCCTGGAGGATCTCTCTAGTGAATCAGCTGCGGTAGTTACATCTCAAGATGCTGTCAGAAACAAATCATTAATAAGATCAAAGTCCAAATTCTTTCCAGATACTAGTCTTTGTCCCCAAGTAGAAGTGTTCCATAAATTAGTCTCCAAGGACTTGGATGTATTATTCAGTCATCATAAATGTCATGACGACAACCTAAGTCCTTCAGAGCGATCTGCCCTAGACGAAATATCTAAATGGCAAGATATTATAATCAAACCCTCTGACAAGGGGGGGAACGTAGTCTTGTGGCCTAGGGACATGTACTTGGATGAGTTGAATAGACAACTGAACGATGCTAATTGTTATAAACGACTCAGCTTTAACCCTACAATCAAATTTTTGGGTCAATACAATAGCATGATTCAGAGTGCCTTTGACAATGGAGTCATTAATAAAAAGGACTTGGATTTTCTGACAGTGACCAAACCCAAAACTCCCACTATGTACCTATTACCTAAGGTACACAAAGATGAAAAGAAACCACCCGGCAGACCCATCCTATCAGGAGTTGGTAGCCTAACCGAAAAAGCGAGTACCTTCGCAGATTACCATCTCCGCAAACATGTTATTGCATTACCTTCTTATATCCGTGACACAATGGACGTTTTAAATCGACTAAATAATCTCAGTGTCAATCCAGGAGTGTGGCTTGCCACATGCGACGTAGAAAGCCTCTACACCAGCATTATCCATGATAAGGGGATCGCAGCTACCAAATATTTTCTGAGTATGGAGACCCATAATGAACTAGGTGACTTCATCATTGAACTATTGGAGTTTATCCTCCTCAAAAACTATTTCACCTGTAACGAGTACCACTACCTCCAGGTGAGGGGCACCGCTATGGGGACAGCTTGTGCCCCTACGTATGCCAACCTCTACCTGGGGTGGTGGGAAAGGGAGGTAGTATTTCAGGAAGTCTTTGAAAAATACACAGACAATATATTGATATATCTTAGATATATCGATGATATATTGATACTGTGGGAAGGACCATTGAGAACATTGAAAGAATTCATTGAAATCTTGAATATCAATGACCTCAACCTCAAATTAACCCTAGAGGCTAGTCAGACTTCCATCAATTTCCTCGATATCTCTATACACATCAATGATGAGGGAAATATCTCAACTGATCTGTATAGGAAACCGACAGCGACAAACAGTGTCCTACACTCAGAGAGCTCCCATCTTCCAGCTACTATTCGAGCAATACCCAAGGGAGAACTACTGAGGATAAAAAGGAACTGCTCCAGTGATGAGGCTTTTCATGTCAGACAGAATGAACTTAGTGAACGTCTCCAAACAAGAGGTTACAGTAAGAGACTCCTAAATCGAACGATCAGAGAAGTAAGTACGTATGAACGAGATACCTTACTAAAACCCAAACAAAGAACCCACCGAGAAGAACCCATAAGATTTGTGGGCACCTTTAATGCTCAGTGGAAAGGGATCATGAATAGCCTGCAAAAGCACTGGCCCATACTCCAGACAGATAGAGATTTATCTCTAGCTTTACCTACAAAACCTCAAGCAAGTTGGAGAAGGTCCAGGAATATAAAAGATCGACTTGTCCATAGTCATCTGGCCAAAGCCACAGATAAAAAATCTAAATCAATGGGTTCGATGCCCTGCGGTAACTGCAAAGCCTGTGTGCATATGGTTCCCACAGATTACTTTTTCGACAAATTTGGCAAAAAATGGCCAATCTCCCCAAAGATCACGTGCACAACTGTAGGAACCGTCTATCAGTTAGAATGCCCATGTCACAAAAAGTACATAGGGAAGACCATTAGACCTCTAAAGGTCAGGATTTTAGAGCACATTGGAAGTATACGTAACGCCAAAAGAGATACCTCCAACTTTAGAACCCTACAACCCGTAGCGAGACACTTCCTCAGTTACCACAATAGTGACCCAAATGGTCTCAAAGCCTTTGGTCTGAGACATATACAGCTGGGGATACGCGGTGGAGACTTGGATCAAGAATTACTCCGCTTTGAGACCAAAATGATTTTCCTGCTGGATAGTCTATATCCTAATGGACTCAATGAATCCAACAGCTATATACCCTTTATAGCTTGAAGAACTTCTCCGACAGTAGTTAATCTGCCTTACAGTAGATCTATCTCTATAACAAGTCTACAGCATCCAACCAGGACACATATATTGATGCTAAAGCCAATTCATTATCTGTTATTAGTATCACCCTCTGCCCCTGGAAATATTTACTGCATATGATTCTCAATTTCTGGTATATACCACACCAGTGATAGGCATTTATGAGTGAGTATGCTTCTATTTCCCTCATTATTATCCTAATATTTGATTCTGATCATCCACGTTACCTTGTTAAGCTCTAATAGGATATCATGATCACTTGAAAGAGTGAAATAGCAACATGATCCCCACATCTTGGATACATAATACACCAAATTTCATCTTTTGACGTATTTCAACACTATAATGTCTGGCTCCATGTATGACTACTTTTAGTAGGTCCAAAGCCAGACAAAGAAATATTTATCACAACATAATAAATAATAAATACATCTTCACCCCCAGTGGATACCCAAAGTGTAGATTGAATTATTAAAAATGCTTTTTCCGCCACCTCTCTTCCTTATTAGTCCCTAACACGTATGCACTTACACCTTTTGTTATAGTTACGTTCACTCACACTTACACTATTTGTTGTTTGTTTTCTCCCCCTCCTCTTTCTTTCAGAATCTACCATTAGGGGGTCCTAATTCACTTCACACCCCTCCGTATCCCCATCACCTTTATTCTTTTCACTCCAAGCTTTTTTTGACACCATAATAATTTCACCTTTACTTATAAGGTTTGCAGAATCTAATTATAATATTTGCAGATTATATGACACTACAATTGAGACACTGATCTGATTCTCTTGGACTGAATATTCATAATTAATAATAAATGCATATTATAAAAATCTCACTTAGAAGCACTCTAAAACTATATATCTCCTCATCATAAATAATATTAACGTGGTTCCTATGTATATAACCAAAAATATAAAGTAGAAGGTAATAGCCTCTATTCTCTAAAATTAATGGGACATATGTGATGAATACATATAACAGGACATCCAATTAACTTGATGACTCTTTATTCAATATACTGATTTGATATACTGTATTCAGCAAATGACCAGTATGAAATTATGTGATAGACTTCCCCCACATTCACTTACCTGATATAGGGAATGATCCATATTCAGTATATACAGTATGCAGTAAGAATCCAGAGAATGCGTTTATTATACAGAGTACAGGGTAATACTGACGCCGGACATGGATAGCAGTAATAGTACCTTAAGCAAAAGCATATATACATCATGTGAAACGAATCTATTCTGAGTGTCCCAAACTAGACTTAATAAATAGAATTAATGATACCAAAAGATGGACAGTTCTACTAAAATACAGCATATGTACACCCCAGCCGAATTATCATTATACAGAGGAAGGGGCAGGAGTAATCAGTAGTGTTCGGGAACGCGATGCAGCTATCAGCCGTCACCATGGAGACCAAAGTATACTGTGATTGGCTACATGGAGCATGTGACCACAAACGGGTCACAGTGATTGGCCAGTTACCACACGTGACCAGTCAGATCACACTGATTGGCAGACGGCAATAGCTCAAATATCATGCCAGGAGAGGCATTCTGGTTCAGCCCTGACGAAGCTGTCAGAGTAACGGCGGAACACGCGTGTGGGCAGCGTGTGTCCGCGTGTCAGTCTATGTCCTTGCTCATAAACCAATTTAATGTATAACTAGTTCTGATTATGTGATTAGTTAGATTCCGATGGTATCCACAGCACTAAATAGCAGGTAGACGGATAAATTGTGTTAGGCTAGCAGACACAGTCAGTCTAACTATGTCAGTGAGAAAGCAGTAATTGACAGTGTTGTGGCTTATACAGATAGAAACGCAACAATGTTTCACAGTTGATTCTCCAAGCCACCTGTTAGTCAGGAGGAGATATGCATGATACAATTTAACTAATGCCAATAGAATAAACGTTACAGTTTCAATCTGTGCAGCAGATACAGAAATACTATAAGAAACATACCCTATAATCTATGCTGTTTGAGAATTATCAGCACAGATAATAAAGCACATCTTTGTCTCCAGAGGTAGCAATTAAGCTAGCAAGGTTCTAATTATAAGTGTGTGGTCATTTATAATTTAAAAGGCATGTGGAAACACTTATGATACAACTCAATGAATGCCAATGGATAAAGTGCTGCAGTATTAACTTAAGCAGCAGGTATATTGATACTATAATAAACACCTCAGAACCCGGCAGATACATAAATACTATAAGAAACATACCCTATAATCTATGCTGTTTGAGAATTATCAGCACAGACAATAAAGTACATCTTTGTCTCCAGAGGTAGCAATTAAGCTAGCAAGGTTCTAATTATAAGTGTGTGGTCATTTATAATTCAATAGGCATGTGGAAACACTTATGATACAACTCAATGAATGCCAATGGATAAAGTGCTGCAGTATTAACTTATGCAGCAGGTATATTGATACTATAATAAACATCTCAGAACCCGTACTTTTTGATTACCAATTAGCTTAGCTAATTCAACATATATACACCTTGAGTGGTAGGAATATAAACCACCATTACCTAATTTATTATTAATAACCAGCTGGCCCTCTATAATTGACGGGGGACATAACTATCCCTATCTAATTCAGATACATTTAGTCTGTCAATATAGGAGGTGTCACCTTTAAGAGGGGTACTGCAACACAGTATACTGCTGCACATTTATAATACCTATATTGAAGTGTGAGGAAAGTACTCACTCTCACTATAGGAATGGCATGTCTCCTGATCTAATTATCTTACATGACTACAGAGAGTCTCATTAAAATCAAGAGCGCACGTAATACAACCACATAGAGATATTGGTACACTGTAACCTATTTATACTGTTTACAACAATAATCTACACATAAGTACCAACCAGGATATTGAATGTGTTAATTTTTAGGCAGAAAAACCCAATCTGTATTCCCAATGAATGCTCTTTAGAAGGCTCAGGAAAGATGCATCCACTACTGAACAAACTATATATATGTAATGAATGATACTCCATCTTGACAAAGTTGCATATTAGTATATATAAGTGTACAGACTGAGTGTGATCCATTTAAGTGTGATTAAAACACTATATTGAAGTGGGGAATAAGACAGACCACCAAGCCTAGAATATAAGATATACACAGTGTGAATATTATAGACACCATTGGAATCATATTGTCAGCTACAATTATACACATAGGAGTGGGATACTCCAGATATTATAAATACTGACAAATGGTCATGTGAACATATGAAGACCAATTGCTGACAACTATTATCAGACTGAGTAAATATTGTGAGCAATATTATATAATTGGATATAAGAACAGACACGCGGACACATATTTTAATCTTTAATCACACTTATTATTTCATTGCACTTGTGGTATATGTTGTATACGTCTTGATTTTAACCTTTATGTTTCGTCTATACTCGTAGTTTGTGTGTCAGTTATCATCACACTATTTTAATTTGACACTAATAAAAGTTAAATTTTAATAATTCTCCAGAAGATTGTGATAATCAGGTCACCCCTCTTCCTGTGCATCGACAAATACAGTCCTTTTCTCTTTTTCTTTTTGCTGACTAACCTTAGCTGTAGTCGATAGCACCCCCACAAATAATTGTGAATACTTGAATGCAATAGGGGTTATTTTGGAGCTGTATATAGTTCCAAATCTGATATAATACAATTGTGTGTGTGCAGATACAATCCCACTTTGCTGTATTTTGCTGGTAAATTACCAGTTTCCTACCACAGTATCTAGCACCCTCCAATATCTGGAATAATTACTCAAAAATTAAAGACTATTCTCATTAAGAACCAGTACCTCTCCTGAATTAAAATGTCAACATTTAGCCTAACAAAAGATTTGGAAAATAGAAGAGATAAACTCAAAAAAGATATGGATTCCGTATTTAACATGAACCCTGACTCTCATCTCACCAATGATCCAAATTGGTCAGATGATTTATATAGCTTAAAAGTAGCCCTAATGAAACAGAATAAAACAAGCTGGAATAGGAGCACTTTTGAAAATTATCTCAAACACAATCTGATTCCACGTGGCCTTAGGCCCAAATTATTCCCAGCTTTTGAATTGGCGACGGAGGGTTTGAAAAGAGAATGGGAGGGTGTTCTCACCAACTGTTCTAAAGAATTGATTAAAATCTTAATGAGACATGACGAACTCATACTCACTCAACTAAACAGTGAAATAACATTATTGAGTGAGAGACTCAAGAACTTTGAATCACTGGAAGCTTTTCAACAGAAGTATGACAGGTTTAAGAAGGATATTGAGGAACATGAGAAAGAGATTGTAGAAAGGAAACGTCGCAAATTCCAACGCGACAAGACAGATTATGCCTCAAATAGGGTTTACAAATGGAATACTCCAATACAGAGAAATAGATCGACATACTCAGCAAATTATTCAACATCAGAGGCGGAATCCTCAGAAGGGGAGAACCCCACAGGTAGCAATGGTGGCAGGCCCTTTAGACGTGATTTTTTAGGAAGAGGTCAGAAACATTCACGGCTACACACAGATACAGAAGGAGAAAGATCAGGCGGGGCTCGGGGAGGGAGAAGAAAAAGAGACTCTTTAGATTGGAGAGAAGAACCCAGGGAGAGGAGGAGATACAAATAACTCACTCTAAATTATCTGGAAGGGAGAAAATGGATGACCTTAGAATTATCAATTTGACAGAAAAATTTTTGACAACCGAACAGATCTCTGTTTTAAGCAAAGGTTTATCCTTCTCACCGACACAGACTATGGATAGGTTTGAATGTGAAAAAGATCTGCAGCTATTTATTAGAAAGATCCTTCTCAAGAAGTTTTTCATTAATCAAGAACTTCAAAAAGAGATATCTGGACGAAACTTTGTCGATACAGATGAATTAATGGCCTTACAAATCCTGGAGGATCTCTCTAGTGAATCAGCTGCGGTAGTTACATCTCAAGATGCTGTCAGAAACAAATCATTAATAAGATCAAAGTCCAAATTCTTTCCAGATACTAGTCTTTGTCCCCAAGTAGAAGTGTTCCATAAATTAGTCTCCAAGGACTTGGATGTATTATTCAGTCATCATAAATGTCATGACGACAACCTAAGTCCTTCAGAGCGATCTGCCCTAGACGAAATATCTAAATGGCAAGATATTATAATCAAACCCTCTGACAAGGGGGGGAACGTAGTCTTGTGGCCTAGGGACATGTACTTGGATGAGTTGAATAGACAACTGAACGATGCTAATTGTTATAAACGACTCAGCTTTAACCCTACAATCAAATTTTTGGGTCAATACAATAGCATGATTCAGAGTGCCTTTGACAATGGAGTCATTAATAAAAAGGACTTGGATTTTCTGACAGTGACCAAACCCAAAACTCCCACTATGTACCTATTACCTAAGGTACACAAAGATGAAAAGAAACCACCCGGCAGACCCATCCTATCAGGAGTTGGTAGCCTAACCGAAAAAGCGAGTACCTTCGCAGATTACCATCTCCGCAAACATGTTATTGCATTACCTTCTTATATCCGTGACACAATGGACGTTTTAAATCGACTAAATAATCTCAGTGTCAATCCAGGAGTGTGGCTTGCCACATGCGACGTAGAAAGCCTCTACACCAGCATTATCCATGATAAGGGGATCGCAGCTACCAAATATTTTCTGAGTATGGAGACCCATAATGAACTAGGTGACTTCATCATTGAACTATTGGAGTTTATCCTCCTCAAAAACTATTTCACCTGTAACGAGTACCACTACCTCCAGGTGAGGGGCACCGCTATGGGGACAGCTTGTGCCCCTACGTATGCCAACCTCTACCTGGGGTGGTGGGAAAGGGAGGTAGTATTTCAGGAAGTCTTTGAAAAATACACAGACAATATATTGATATATCTTAGATATATCGATGATATATTGATACTGTGGGAAGGACCATTGAGAACATTGAAAGAATTCATTGAAATCTTGAATATCAATGACCTCAACCTCAAATTAACCCTAGAGGCTAGTCAGACTTCCATCAATTTCCTCGATATCTCTATACACATCAATGATGAGGGAAATATCTCAACTGATCTGTATAGGAAACCGACAGCGACAAACAGTGTCCTACACTCAGAGAGCTCCCATCTTCCAGCTACTATTCGAGCAATACCCAAGGGAGAACTACTGAGGATAAAAAGGAACTGCTCCAGTGATGAGGCTTTTCATGTCAGACAGAATGAACTTAGTGAACGTCTCCAAACAAGAGGTTACAGTAAGAGACTCCTAAATCGAACGATCAGAGAAGTAAGTACGTATGAACGAGATACCTTACTAAAACCCAAACAAAGAACCCACCGAGAAGAACCCATAAGATTTGTGGGCACCTTTAATGCTCAGTGGAAAGGGATCATGAATAGCCTGCAAAAGCACTGGCCCATACTCCAGACAGATAGAGATTTATCTCTAGCTTTACCTACAAAACCTCAAGCAAGTTGGAGAAGGTCCAGGAATATAAAAGATCGACTTGTCCATAGTCATCTGGCCAAAGCCACAGATAAAAAATCTAAATCAATGGGTTCGATGCCCTGCGGTAACTGCAAAGCCTGTGTGCATATGGTTCCCACAGATTACTTTTTCGACAAATTTGGCAAAAAATGGCCAATCTCCCCAAAGATCACGTGCACAACTGTAGGAACCGTCTATCAGTTAGAATGCCCATGTCACAAAAAGTACATAGGGAAGACCATTAGACCTCTAAAGGTCAGGATTTTAGAGCACATTGGAAGTATACGTAACGCCTAAAGAGATACCTCCAACTTTAGAACCCTACAACCCGTAGCGAGACACTTCCTCAGTTACCACAATAGTGACCCAAATGGTCTCAAAGCCTTTGGTCTGAGACATATACAGCTGGGGATACGCGGTGGAGACTTGGATCAAGAATTACTCCGCTTTGAGACCAAAATGATTTTCCTGCTGGATAGTCTATATCCTAATGGACTCAATGAATCCAACAGCTATATACCCTTTATAGCTTGAAGAACTTCTCCGACAGTAGTTAATCTGCCTTACAGTAGATCTATCTCTATAACAAGTCTACAGCATCCAACCAGGACACATATATTGATGCTAAAGCCAATTCATTATCTGTTATTAGTATCACCCTCTGCCCCTGGAAATATTTACTGCATATGATTCTCAATTTCTGGTATATACCACACCAGTGATAGGCATTTATGAGTGAGTATGCTTCTATTTCCCTCATTATTATCCTAATATTTGATTCTGATCATCCACGTTACCTTGTTAAGCTCTAATAGGATATCATGATCACTTGAAAGAGTGAAATAGCAACATGATCCCCACATCTTGGATACATAATACACCAAATTTCATCTTTTGACGTATTTCAACACTATAATGTCTGGCTCCATGTATGACTACTTTTAGTAGGTCCAAAGCCAGACAAAGAAATATTTATCACAACATAATAAATAATAAATACATCTTCACCCCCAGTGGATACCCAAAGTGTAGATTGAATTATTAAAAATGCTTTTTCCGCCACCTCTCTTCCTTATTAGTCCCTAACACGTATGCACTTACACCTTTTGTTATAGTTACGTTCACTCACACTTACACTATTTGTTGTTTGTTTTCTCCCCCTCCTCTTTCTTTCAGAATCTACCATTAGGGGGTCCTAATTCACTTCACACCCCTCCGTATCCCCATCACCTTTATTCTTTTCACTCCAAGCTTTTTTTGACACCATAATAATTTCACCTTTACTTATAAGGTTTGCAGAATCTAATTATAATATTTGCAGATTATATGACACTACAATTGAGACACTGATCTGATTCTCTTGGACTGAATATTCATAATTAATAATAAATGCATATTATAAAAATCTCACTTAGAAGCACTCTAAAACTATATATCTCCTCATCATAAATAATATTAACGTGGTTCCTATGTATATAACCAAAAATATAAAGTAGAAGGTAATAGCCTCTATTCTCTAAAATTAATGGGACATATGTGATGAATACATATAACAGGACATCCAATTAACTTGATGACTCTTTATTCAATATACTGATTTGATATACTGTATTCAGCAAATGACCAGTATGAAATTATGTGATAGACTTCCCCCACATTCACTTACCTGATATAGGGAATGATCCATATTCAGTATATACAGTATGCAGTAAGAATCCAGAGAATGCGTTTATTATACAGAGTACAGGGTAATACTGACGCCGGACATGGATAGCAGTAATAGTACCTTAAGCAAAAGCATATATACATCATGTGAAACGAATCTATTCTGAGTGTCCCAAACTAGACTTAATAAATAGAATTAATGATACCAAAAGATGGACAGTTCTACTAAAATACAGCATATGTACACCCCAGCCGAATTATCATTATACAGAGGAAGGGGCAGGAGTAATCAGTAGTGTTCGGGAACGCGATGCAGCTATCAGCCGTCACCATGGAGACCAAAGTATACTGTGATTGGCTACATGGAGCATGTGACCACAAACGGGTCACAGTGATTGGCCAGTTACCACACGTGACCAGTCAGATCACACTGATTGGCAGACGGCAATAGCTCAAATATCATGCCAGGAGAGGCATTCTGGTTCAGCCCTGACGAAGCTGTCAGAGTAACGGCGGAACACGCGTGTGGGCAGCGTGTGTCCGCGTGTCAGTCTATGTCCTTGCTCATAAACCAATTTAATGTATAACTAGTTCTGATTATGTGATTAGTTAGATTCCGATGGTATCCACAGCACTAAATAGCAGGTAGACGGATAAATTGTGTTAGGCTAGCAGACACAGTCAGTCTAACTATGTCAGTGAGAAAGCAGTAATTGACAGTGTTGTGGCTTATACAGATAGAAACGCAACAATGTTTCACAGTTGATTCTCCAAGCCACCTGTTAGTCAGGAGGAGATATGCATGATACAATTTAACTAATGCCAATAGAATAAACGTTACAGTTTCAATCTGTGCAGCAGATACAGAAATACTATAAGAAACATACCCTATAATCTATGCTGTTTGAGAATTATCAGCACAGATAATAAAGCACATCTTTGTCTCCAGAGGTAGCAATTAAGCTAGCAAGGTTCTAATTATAAGTGTGTGGTCATTTATAATTTAAAAGGCATGTGGAAACACTTATGATACAACTCAATGAATGCCAATGGATAAAGTGCTGCAGTATTAACTTAAGCAGCAGGTATATTGATACTATAATAAACACCTCAGAACCCGGCAGATACATAAATACTATAAGAAACATACCCTATAATCTATGCTGTTTGAGAATTATCAGCACAGACAATAAAGTACATCTTTGTCTCCAGAGGTAGCAATTAAGCTAGCAAGGTTCTAATTATAAGTGTGTGGTCATTTATAATTCAATAGGCATGTGGAAACACTTATGATACAACTCAATGAATGCCAATGGATAAAGTGCTGCAGTATTAACTTATGCAGCAGGTATATTGATACTATAATAAACATCTCAGAACCCGTACTTTTTGATTACCAATTAGCTTAGCTAATTCAACATATATACACCTTGAGTGGTAGGAATATAAACCACCATTACCTAATTTATTATTAATAACCAGCTGGCCCTCTATAATTGACGGGGGACATAACTATCCCTATCTAATTCAGATACATTTAGTCTGTCAATATAGGAGGTGTCACCTTTAAGAGGGGTACTGCAACACAGTATACTGCTGCACATTTATAATACCTATATTGAAGTGTGAGGAAAGTACTCACTCTCACTATAGGAATGGCATGTCTCCTGATCTAATTATCTTACATGACTACAGAGAGTCTCATTAAAATCAAGAGCGCACGTAATACAACCACATAGAGATATTGGTACACTGTAACCTATTTATACTGTTTACAACAATAATCTACACATAAGTACCAACCAGGATATTGAATGTGTTAATTTTTAGGCAGAAAAACCCAATCTGTATTCCCAATGAATGCTCTTTAGAAGGCTCAGGAAAGATGCATCCACTACTGAACAAACTATATATATGTAATGAATGATACTCCATCTTGACAAAGTTGCATATTAGTATATATAAGTGTACAGACTGAGTGTGATCCATTTAAGTGTGATTAAAACACTATATTGAAGTGGGGAATAAGACAGACCACCAAGCCTAGAATATAAGATATACACAGTGTGAATATTATAGACACCATTGGAATCATATTGTCAGCTACAATTATACACATAGGAGTGGGATACTCCAGATATTATAAATACTGACAAATGGTCATGTGAACATATGAAGACCAATTGCTGACAACTATTATCAGACTGAGTAAATATTGTGAGCAATATTATATAATTGGATATAAGAACAGACACGCGGACACATATTTTAATCTTTAATCACACTTATTATTTCATTGCACTTGTGGTATATGTTGTATACGTCTTGATTTTAACCTTTATGTTTCGTCTATACTCGTAGTTTGTGTGTCAGTTATCATCACACTATTTTAATTTGACACTAATAAAAGTTAAATTTTAATAATTCTCCAGAAGATTGTGATAATCAGGTCACCCCTCTTCCTGTGCATCGACAAATACAGTCCTTTTCTCTTTTTCTTTTTGCTTTTATACAACAGTACCACAGGACATATACGGCAGTATCACTGGAACTATATGGCAATACCACTGAATTTATATGGCAGTACCACTGGACTGGATTTATACAGCAGTACCACTGAACTTATAAGGCAGTATCACTGGAATTATATGGCACTATCACATGACTGGATTTATACGGAAGTACCACTGGATTTATACATCAGTATACTGGACAAAAATGGCAGCATCACTGAAATTATATGGCAGAACCCCTGGACATATATGGCAGTATCACTGAAATTATATGACAGTACCACTGGACATATTCAGCAGTATCACTGGACAGATATGGTAATACCACTGGAATGGAGTTATATGGCAGTAATACTGGATTTATATGGCAGTACCACTGGACATATATAGCAGTATTACTGGAATTATATGGTAGTACAACTGGACTTATACGACAGTACCGCTGGACTGGATTTATACAGCAGTACCGCTTGACTTATACGAGAGTAACACTGGACTTATATGACAGTACCTCTGGATTTAAATGGCAGTACCACTGGACATATACAACAGTATCACTGGAATTATATGGCAGTACCTCTGGACATATACGGCAGTATCACTGGACATATATGGCAGTACCACTAGACTAGATTTATACAGCAGTACCATTGTATATAAACAGTAGTACCACTGGACATATACTATCACTGGAATTATATGGCAGTATCAATGGACATATACAGCAGTATCAATGGATTTATACAGCAGTACCACTGAACATATATGGCAGTATCACTGGACATATACGGCAGTACCACTGGACTTGATTTATACGGTAGTATCACTGGACTTATATGGCAGTATCACTGGACATAAATGGCAGTATCACTGGACTTATACGGCATTACCACTGGACTTATACAGCAGCACAGGGACACCACCACTGGACTGATGCAGGACAACACTGCAATGGACTGAATGTATACAGCAGCACTGGACATATGTCAGCAGAGGACACCACCACTTTGACTGAACTGATGCAGCACAAGACAACACCACTGGACTGATGCAGCACAACACAGTAGAGATGAGCGGGTTCGGTTTCTCTGAATCCGAACCCGCCAGAACTTCATGGTTTTTTCCACGGATCCGAGCAGACTCGGATCCTCCCGCCTTGCTCGGTTAACCCGAGCGCGCCCGAACGTCATCATGACGCTGTCGGATTCTCGCGAGACTCGGATTCTATATAAGGAGCCGCGCGTCGCCGCCATTTTCACACGTGCATTGAGA
Organism: Pseudophryne corroboree; assembly: GCF_028390025.1. Taxonomy (NCBI): domain Eukaryota; kingdom Metazoa; phylum Chordata; class Amphibia; order Anura; family Myobatrachidae; genus Pseudophryne; species Pseudophryne corroboree. The sequence continues at coordinate 133,110,300 of NC_086452.1, forward strand.
TTGATAGGGAGAGGACGTGGCTGGCGTCCTCTCCATTTAGATTATAAGAGACTGAGAGAGATTTACTGGAGCTGACTAGTAGGAGTACTGTTACTGTAGAAGTGTAGAGACTGAGTGGAGAGAGTTTACTAGTGAGGACAGTGCAGTTTATAATCCGTTCTCTGCCTGAAAAAAGCGATACACACAGTGACTCAGTCACATACCATATCTGTGTGCACTGCTCAGGCTCAGGCCAGTGTGCTGCATCATCTATTATCTATATATATTATATATATCTGTCTGACTGCTCAGCTCACACAGCTTATAATTGTGGGGGAGACTGGGGAGCACTACTGCAGTGCCAGTTATAGGTTATAGCAGGAGCCAGGAGTACATAATATATTATATAGTGAGTGACCACCAGACAGTGCAGTTTATTTAATATATCCGTTCTCTGCCTGAAAAAAGCGATACACACAGTGACTCAGTCACATACCATATCTGTGTGCAGTGCACTGCTCAGGCTCAGGCCAGTGTGCTGCATCATCTATCTATATATTATATATCTGTCTGACTGCTCAGCTCACACAGCTTATAATTGTGGGGGAGACTGGGGAGCACTGCAGTGCCAGTTATAGGTTATAGCAGGAGCCAGGAGTACATAATATTATATTAAAATTAAACAGTGCACACTTTTGCTGCAGGAGTGCCACTGCCAGTGTGACTGACCAGTGACCTGACCACACTGACCACCAGTATAGTTAGTAGTATACTTATATTGTGATTGCCTGAAAAAGTTAAACACTCGTCGTGTGACTTCACTTGTGTGTTGTTGTTTTTTTTATTCTATAAAAATAAAACTCATTCTGCTGACAGACAGTGTCCAGCAGGTCCGTCATAATATAATATATAATATATACCTGTCCGGCTGCAGTAGTGATATATATATATTTTTTATATCATTTATCATCCAGTCGCAGCAGACACAGTACGGTAGTTCACGGCTGTGGCTACCTCTGTGTCTCTGCACTCGGCAGGCAGTCCGTCCATAATTGTAATACCACCTAACCGTGGTTTTTTTTCATTCTTCTTTATACATACATAGTTACATAGACATCTTCTCTTTATCAACCTGTCTATATTAGCTGCAGACACAGTACAGTACGGTAGTTCACGGCTGTGGCTACCTCTGTGTCTGCACTCGGCAGGCAGTCCGTCCATAATTGTATACCACCTAACCGTGGTTTTTTTTCATTCTTCTTTATACATACATAGTTACATAGACATCTTCTCTTTATCAACCAGTCTATATTAGCTGCAGACACAGTACAGTACGGTAGTTCACGGCTGTGGCTACCTCTGTGTCTGCACTCGGCAGGCAGTCCGTCCATAATTGTATACCACCTAACCGTGGTTTTTTTTCAGTCTTCTTTATACATACATAGTTACATAGACATCTTCTCTTTATCAACCAGTCTATATTAGCTGCAGACACAGTACAGTACGGTAGTTCACGGCTGTGGCTACCTCTGTGTCTGCACTCGGCAGGCAGTCCGTCCATAATTGTATACCACCTAACCGTGGTTTTTTTTTCAGTCTTCTTTATACATACATAGTTACATAGACATCTTCTCTTTATCAACCAGTCTATATTAGCTGCAGACACAGTACAGTACGGTAGTTCACGGCTGTGGCTACCTCTGTGTCTGCACTCGGCAGGCAGTCCGTCCATAATTGTATACCACCTAACCGTGGTTTTTTTTCAGTCTTCTTTATACATACATAGTTACATAGACATCTTCTCTTTATCAACCAGTCTATATTAGCTGCAGACACAGTACAGTACGGTAGTTCACGGCTGTGGCTACCTCTGTGTCTGCACTCGGCAGGCAGTCCGTCCATAATTGTATACCACCTAACCGTGGTTTTTTTTCAGTCTTCTTTATACATACATAGTTACATAGACATCTTCTCTTTATCAACCAGTCTATATTAGCTGCAGACACAGTACAGTACGGTAGTTCACGGCTGTGGCTACCTCTGTGTCTGCACTCGGCAGTCCGTCCGTCCATAATTGTATACCACCTAACCGTGGTTTTTTTTCAGTCTTCTTTATACATACATAGTTACATAGACATCTTCTCTTTATCAACCAGTCTATATTAGCTGCAGACACAGTACAGTACGGTAGTTCACGGCTGTGGCTACCTCTGTGTCTGCACTCGGCAGGCAGTCCGTCCATAATTGTATACCACCTAACCGTGGTTTTTTTTCAGTCTTCTTTATACATACATAGTTACATAGACATCTTCTCTTTATCAACCAGTCTATATTAGCTGCAGACACAGTACAGTACGGTAGTTCACGGCTGTGGCTACCTCTGTGTCTGCACTCGGCAGGCAGTCCGTCCATAATTGTATACCACCTAACCGTGGTTTTTTTCAGTCTTCTTTATACATACATAGTTACATAGACATCTTCTCTTTATCAACCAGTCTATATTAGCTGCAGACACAGTACAGTACGGTAGTTCACGGCTGTGGCTACCTCTGTGTCTGCACTCGGCAGGCAGTCCGTCCATAATTGTATACCACCTAACCGTGGTTTTTTTTCAGTCTTCTTTATACATACATAGTTACATAGACATCTTCTCTTTATCAACCAGTCTATATTAGCTGCAGACACAGTACAGTACGGTAGTTCACGGCTGTGGCTACCTCTGTGTCTGCACTCGGCAGGAAGTCCGTCCATAATTGTATACCACCTAACCGTGGTTTTTTTTCAGTCTTCTTTATACATACATAGTTACATAGACATCTTCTCTTTATCAACCAGTCTATATTAGCTGCAGACACAGTACAGTACGGTAGTTCACGGCTGTGGCTACCTCTGTGTCTGCACTCGGCAGGCAGTCCGTCCATAATTGTATACCACCTAACCGTGGTTTTTTTTCAGTCTTCTTTATACATACATAGTTACATAGACATCTTCTCTTTATCAACCAGTCTATATTAGCTGCAGACACAGTACAGTACGGTAGTTCACGGCTGTGGCTACCTCTGTGTCTGCACTCGGCAGGCAGTCCGTCCATAATTGTATACCACCTAACCGTGGTTTTTTTTCAGTCTTCTTTATACATACATAGTTACATAGACATCTTCTCTTTATCAACCAGTCTATATTAGCTGCAGACACAGTACAGTACGGTAGTTCACGGCTGTGGCTACCTCTGTGTCTGCACTCGGCAGGCAGTCCGTCCATAATTGTATACCACCTAACCGTGGTTTTTTTTCAGTCTTCTTTATACATACATAGTTACATAGACATCTTCTCTTTATCAACCAGTCTATATTAGCTGCAGACACAGTACAGTACGGTAGTTCACGGCTGTGGCTACCTCTGTGTCTGCACTCGGCAGGCAGTCCGTCCATAATTGTATACCACCTAACCGTGGTTTTTTTTCAGTCTTCTTTATACATACATAGTTACATAGACATCTTCTCTTTATCAACCAGTCTATATTAGCTGCAGACACAGTACAGTACGGTAGTTCACGGCTGTGGCTACCTCTGTGTCTGCACTCGGCAGGAAGTCCGTCCATAATTGTATACCACCTAACCGTGGTTTTTTTTCAGTCTTCTTTATACATACATAGTTACATAGACATCTTCTCTTTATCAACCAGTCTATATTAGCTGCAGACACAGTACAGTACGGTAGTTCACGGCTGTGGCTACCTCTGTGTCTGCACTCGGCAGACAGTCCGTCCATAATTGTATACCACCTAACCGTGGTTTTTTTTCAGTCTTCTTTATACATACATAGTTACATAGACATCTTCTCTTTATCAACCAGTCTATATTAGCTGCAGACACAGTACAGTACGGTAGTTCATGGCTGTGGCTACCTCTGTGTCTGCACTCGGCAGGCAGTCCGTCCATAATTGTATACCACCTAACCGTGGTTTTTTTTCAGTCTTCTTTATACATACATAGTTACATAGACATCTTCTCTTTATCAACCAGTCTATATTAGCTGCAGACACAGTACAGTACGGTAGTTCACGGCTGTGGCTACCTCTGTGTCTGCACTCGGCAGGCAGTCCGTCCATAATTGTATACCACCTAACCGTGGTTTTTTTTCAGTCTTCTTTATACATACATAGTTACATAGACATCTTCTCTTTATCAACCAGTCTATATTAGCTGCAGACACAGTACAGTACGGTAGTTCACGGCTGTGGCTACCTCTGTGTCTGCACTCGGCAGGCAGTCCATAATTGTATACTAGTATCCATCTCCATTGTTTACCTGAGGTGCCTTTTAGTTGTGCCTATTAAAATATGGAGAACAAAAATGTTGAGGTTCCAAAATTAGGGAAAGATCAAGATCCACTTCCACCTCGTGCTGAAGCTGCTGCCACTAGTCATGGCCGAGACGATGAAATGCCAGCAACGTCGTCTGCCAAGGCCGATGCCCAATGTCATAGTACAGAGCATGTCAAATCCAAAACACCAAATATCAGAAAAAAAAGGACTCCAAAACCTAAAATAAAATTGTCGGAGGAGAAGCGTAAACTTGCCAATATGCCATTTACGACACGGAGTGGCAAGGAACGGCTGAGGCCCTGGCCTATGTTCATGGCTAGTGGTTCAGCTTCACATGAGGATGGAAGCACTCAGCCTCTCGCTAGAAAAATGAAAAGACTCAAGCTGGCAAAAGCAGCACAGCAAAGAACTGTGCATTCTTCGAAATCCCAAATCCACAAGGAGAGTCCAATTGTGTCGGTTGCGATGCCTGACCTTCCCAACACTGGATGTGAAGAGCATGCGCCTTCCACCATTTGCACGCCCCCTGCAAGTGCTGGAAGGAGCACCCGCAGTCCAGTTCCTGATAGTCAGATTGAAGATGTCAGTGTTGAAGTACACCAGGATGAGGAGGATATGGGTGTTGCTGGCGCTGGGGAGGAAATTGACCAGGAGGATTCTGATGGTGAGGTGGTTTGTTTAAGTCAGGCACCCGGGGAGACACCTGTTGTCCGTGGGAGGAATATGGCCGTTGACATGCCAGGTGAAAATACCAAAAAAATCAGCTCTTCGGTGTGGAGGTATTTCAACAGAAATGCGGACAACAGGTGTCAAGCCGTGTGTTCCCTTTGTCAAGCTGTAATAAGTAGGGGTAAGGACGTTAACCACCTCGGAACATCCTCCCTTATACGTCACCTGCAGCGCATTCATAATAAGTCAGTGACAAGTTCAAAAACTTTGGGTTACAGCGGAAGCAGTCCACTGACCAGTAAATCCCTTCCTCTTGTAACCAAGCTCACGCAAACCACCCCACCAACTCCCTCAGTGTCAATTTCCTCCTTCCCCAGGAATGCCAATAGTCCTGCAGGCCATGTCACTGGCAATTCTGACGATTCCTCTCCTGCCTGGGATTCCTCCGATGCATCCTTGCGTGTAACGCCTACTGCTGCTGGCGCTGCTGTTGTTGCTGCTGGGAGTCGATGGTCATCCCAGAGGGGAAGTCGTAAGCCCACTTGTACTACTTCCAGTAAGCAATTGACTGTTCAACAGTCCTTTGCGAGGAAGATGAAATATCACAGCAGTCATCCTGCTGCAAAGCGGATAACTGAGGCCTTGACAACTATGTTGGTGTTAGACGTGCGTCCGGTATCCGCCGTTAGTTCACAGGGAACTAGACAATTTATTGAGGCAGTGTGCCCCCATTACCAAATACCATCTAGGTTCCACTTCTCTAGGCAGGCGATACCGAGAATGTACACGGACGTCAGAAAAAGACTCACCAGTGTCCTAAAAAATGCAGTTGTACCCAATGTCCACTTAACCACGGACATGTGGACAAGTGGAGCAGGGCAGGGTCAGGACTATATGACTGTGACAGCCCACTGGGTAGATGTATGGACTCCCGCCGCAAGAACAGCAGCGGCGGCACCAGTAGCAGCATCTCGCAAACGCCAACTCTTTCCTAGGCAGGCTACGCTTTGTATCACCGCTTTCCAGAATACGCACACAGCTGAAAACCTCTTACGGCAACTGAGGAAGATCATCGCGGAATGGCTTACCCCAATTGGACTCTCCTGTGGATTTGTGGCATCGGACAACGCCAGCAATATTGTGTGTGCATTAAATATGGGCAAATTCCAGCACGTCCCATGTTTTGCACATACCTTGAATTTGGTGGTGCAGAATTTTTAAAAAAACGACAGGGGCGTGCAAGAGATGCTGTCGGTGGCCAGAAGAATTGCGGGACACTTTCGGCGTACAGGCACCACGTACAGAAGACTGGAGCACCACCAAAAACTACTGAACCTGCCCTGCCATCATCTGAAGCAAGAAGTGGTAACGAGGTGGAATTCAACCCTCTATATGCTTCAGAGGTTGGAGGAGCAGCAAAAGGCCATTCAAGCCTATACAATTGAGCACGATATAGGAGGTGGAATGCACCTGTCTCAAGCGCAGTGGAGAATGATTTCAACGTTGTGCAAGGTTCTGATGCCCTTTGAACTTGCCACACGTGAAGTCAGTTCAGACACTGCCAGCCTGAGTCAGGTCATTCCCCTCATCAGGCTTTTGCAGAAGAAGCTGGAGACATTGAAGGAGGAGCTAACACGGAGCGATTCCGCTAGGCATGTGGGACTTGTGGATGGAGCCCTTAATTCGCTTAACAAGGATTCACGGGTGGTCAATCTGTTGAAATCAGAGCACTACATTTTGGCCACCGTGCTCGATCCTAGATTTAAAGCCTACCTTGGATCTCTCTTTCCGGCAGACACAAGTCTGCTGGGGTTGAAAGACCTGCTGGTGAGAAAATTGTCAAGTCAAGCGGAACGCGACCTGTCAACAACATCTCCTCCTTCACATTCTCCCGCAACTGGGGGTGCGAGGAAAAGGCTCAGAATTCCGAGCCCACCCGCTGGCGGTGATGCAGGGCAGTCTGGAGCGACTGCTGATGCTGACATCTGGTCCGGACTGAAGGACCTGACAACCATTACGGACATGTCGTCTACTGTCACTGCATATGATTCTCTCAACATTGATAGAATGGTGGAGGATTATATGAGTGACCGCATCCAAGTAGGCACGTCACACAGTCCATACTTATACTGGGAGGAAAAAGAGGCAATTTGGAGGCCCTTGCACAAACTGGCTTTATTCTACCTAAGTTGCCCTCCCACAAGTGTGTACTCCGAAAGAGTGTTTAGTGCCGCCGCTCACCTTGTCAGCAATCGGCGTACGAGGTTACATCCAGAAAATGTGGAGAAGATGATGTTCATTAAAATGAATTATAATCAATTCCTCCGCGGAGACATTGACCAGCAGCAATTGCCTCCACAAAGTACACAGGGAGCTGAGATGGTGGATTCCAGTGGGGACGAATTGATAATCTGTGAGGAGGGGGATGTACACGGTGATATATCGGAGGATGATGATGAGGTGGACATCTTGCCTCTGTAGAGCCAGTTTGTGCAAGGAGAGATTAATTGCTTCTTTTTTGGTGGGGGTCCAAACCAACCCGTCATTTCAGTCACAGTCGTGTGGCAGACCCTGTCAATGAAATGATGGGTTGGTTAAAGTGTGCATGTCCTGTTTATACAACATAAGGGTGGGTGGGAGGGCCCAAGGACAATTCCATCTTGCACCTCTTTTTCTTTACGTCATGTGCTGTTTGGGGAGGGTTTTTTGGAAGGGACATCCTGCGTGACACTGCAGTGCCACTCCTTGATGGGCCCGGTGTTTGTGTCGGCCACTAGGGTCGCTAATCTTACTCACACAGCTACCTCATTGCGCCTCTTTTTTTCTTTGCGTCATGTGCTGTTTGGGGAGGGTTTTTTGGAAGGGACATCCTGCGTGACACTGCAGTGCCACTCCTAGATGGGCCCGGTGTTTGTGTCGGCCACTAGGGTCGCTAATCTTACTCACACAGCTACCTCATTGCGCCTCTTTTTTTCTTTGCGTCATGTGCTGTTTGGGGAGGGTTTTTTGGAAGGGACATCCTGCGTGACACTGCAGTGCCACTCCTAGATGGGCCCGGTGTTTGTGTCGGCCACTAGGGTCGCTAATCTTACTCACACAGCTACCTCATTGCGCCTCTTTTTTTCTTTGCGTCATGTGCTGTTTGGGGAGGGTTTTTTGGAAGGGCCATCCTGCGTGACACTGCAGTGCCACTCCTAGATGGGCACGGTGTTTGTGTCGGCCACTAGGGTCGCTTATCTTACTCACACAGCGACCTCGGTGCAAATTTTAGGACTAAAAATAATATTGTGAGGTGTGAGGTATTCAGAATAGACTGAAAATGAGTGTAAATTATGGTTTTTGAGGTTAATAATACTTTGGGATCAAAATGACCCCCAAATTCTATGATTTAAGCTGTTTTTTAGTGTTTTTTGAAAAAAACACCCGAATCCAAAACACACCCGAATCCGACAAAAAAAATTCGGTGAGGTTTTGCCAAAATGCGGTCGAACCCAAAACACGTCCGCGGAACCGAACCCAAAACCAAAACCCGAAAAATTTCAGGCGCTCATCTCTACAACACAGCACCACTGGACTGGACTTATACAGCAGCACTGGACATATGACAGAAGAGGACACCAATACTGTGACTGATGCAGCACAACACAGTAATGGAATGACAAAGCAGGTCACCACACCACTTTCCTGCACAGACCGATACTGACAGATACTGAGGAGAGAGACACGTTCTCTCGCTACACTCTCCAGGACTGGAGTGAAGATGGCAGCGATGCGCGGCTCTTTATATGGAATCCAAAATACGTAAGAATCTGACAGCGGGAAGATGCCGTTTTGCATCATTCTGGTTTCAGAGTCTGGCGGGAAAACCAGAGCCAGACTCGGATCCAGGCTCAGGACGTGAAGTTCGGTAGGGTTCGTTTCTCAAACAGCAAAACCCGCTCATCTTTTGTTTGCAGCATGGTAACGATCCCAGTAAATCTTTTGTCCTGTCCAAGGCGTTGAAGGCTGGGCAAAGGAGACCTCCCATCCTGCAGATTCGCACAGGCACATAGATTTTCATTTGTTGTGCAGGTTGCTGGCAATTCACATTGCAGTGACTGATTCTTAATTTGACACGCCCCTATTCAGATTGGCTTATTCCTGGGCATTTTTTGTTGCTTTTAGGTTCAGTGAGTTGGTGGCTTTGAATAAACTGATCTGATGTGTACGGACATGGTATGCCAACTAGGGGTGGTGCTGTGCAAAATTCCCCGTTCCAAGACCGATCAGTTGGGTAAGGAACATTGGGTGACTTTAAATAGTCATGCAGAGTTAGAATTATGCCCGGTTCGGCTAGCGTATATCTATTTGCCCAGGAGGCCCCCGGGAGGTTCACAAAGCTTGCTCCACAGGGATTCTTTGCTGCTCACTAGGTTACAGTTCGCTGCAGTGTTGAAACATAGTTTATGTGTGTTAGGGCTTAACAGCGTTGATTATGGGACGCACTCATTCTGAATAGGGACCACTACTTGCGCTACTGCCAGCGGTTTTTCAACAGCCGCCATACATTATATGGGGCATTGGAAATCCGCAGCTTTTAAGTCTTATGTTAGGCTCGAAAAAGTTTGATGTTGTGTTACTGCGACAACCCAAAAACTTTGTATACCCATCAGTTCACAAATGGCTAGCATTCGGGAATTGAAGGTGTGCAGAGAATTTAAAATTTTTCCTCCAAGGGGGCCTAATTACAATTGTCTGACTCTTAAGGTCCACCGGAGGGTTTTTTAAGTTTTCTCCTGCGTTTGGGATGCTATTTACAGTTTGGTTAAGGTTTATTTCTTGTTTTGTCTTCTATACTTTGAGTTATCTGACAATTAGGTTCCCTTTCTGTTGCAGCTCCCATCGATTCCGATTAACCGGTCTGGGTGTTTGGCCATTCCTATGTGTTTAGAGCTGAACAGTAGACATGCATCTGAATTGTTGGGCGGTAGGAGAGTCAGATGGCTAGGTATTCGGGGCCTTAAGTGGGTCGGCTTTTTGGACCTAGTATTCCAACATGCAGAACAGTGGGGATGGCCTGCTTGGCTAGTCATTCACCTGGGTTGTAACGATATAGGCCAAGTTTAGAGGATTTATTTGATACTTCGAATCAAGTTGGATTTAGGTTTGCTGCAGCTTCACTTGCCGGAGGTTCACTTAGTTTGGTCGGATATCATACCCAGATTAGTGTGGAGAGGCTCCCCTGGAGTGGTTACGTTAGACAAAGCAAGGAATAAGATTAATTTTGCGGTATCAAAATTTATATTGTCTTCTGGTGGTGTTGCTATTCGGCACCCGTCATTGGTGCTTCAGAGTCCATACTATTTTAGGAAGGATAGGGTTCATCTTTCATAGTTGAGTGTTGGGGTTTTCCTTAAAGGTGTCTTTTCCTTTTTGCAGAGAGGTTATCATTAGTTTTAGTCTGGTTTCTTGGGATGGCGTGCTGCGGTTGTTTAACTCACGGTGGTGGGAAGGTGCTATGGCTAGCGGTTATAGCTAGTAAAAGTGGTTGCTGTGGTGCACTTTGCCCTTTGATGGACGGCCGGTGTTGTCCTGCCCCTGAGGGGGGAACATGGGCATTCCCAGTAGGAGGTCCGTACCATTCCAGTAAGGGGTGGTGCGTCACTCCACAGCGCAGATTATAATTATAGAGTTAGGTGTGTTTATCACTGCCCTTACATTTGGGGCATATCAGTCGCCCCAAATTGTATGATCATTTAACTGGAGCTGGCCACTGTAGCGTTTTCCTTGCCATCCCTATGTTTATGGTCACCCAATTAATAAATACAATAACCTTGTTAAATCTAAGCAGTTGGTGTCTGTGTCGTTATTTTTAGTTGATAAGATAGTTTAAGTATAGTGTTAAGGTAAGAGCAACAACAATAAATGATAGATGCCTTAAAAGGAGAGAGAGCAGAATTAGGCACAAAAGCATATAAGGGTCTTAGATCTTCATGATTGGTTAGTTTAGGCTTGTTGCTAGGCGGATCAAGGGTATTTAGCGTGTTATCATTGGTTTAGGCTGGGCCTATCAGTATGGTGAGGGTGGGAGGGCTTTAACAGCCTTTATAGGGAGTGTTCTGAGGGAAATAATCCTCTTGTTTTTTTGGAGCCCACCCACTCTCCCCACTTTTTTGTTTTATTCATGTTCTACAATTTGATTACTCATTCGATCTGCTACTTTTCAATTTCAGACAGCGGAAAGGCTCTACGGCCAGCGGTTATAGCTAGCATAAGTGGTTGCTGTGGGGCACTTACCACTTTGATGGATAGCTGATGTTGTTCTGCTTCTGAGGGGAACCATAGGCGTTCCCAGTAGGAGGTCCAAACCATGCCAGTAAGGGGTAGTGAGTAACTCCACAGTGCAGATTATGCTTACAGAGTTAGGCATGTTTATCACCGCCATTACATTTGGGATGTAATGGCGGGCCCACTGCTTGTCTGTGGTCATTGGATTACACCATTAATATAAAATAAACATGGTTCATCTACATAAGATGGAGAGATAATGGCCCTCATTCCGAGTTGATCGCTCGCTAGCTGCTTTTAGCAGCCGTGCAAACGCTAAGCAGCCGCCCTCTGGGAGTGTATCTTAGCTTACCAGAAGTGCGAACGAAAGGATCGCAGAACGGCAGCAAAATATTTTCGAGCAGTTTCTGAGTAGCTCCAGACCTACTCCTAGCTTGCGATCACTTCAGACTATTTAGTACCTGTTTTGACGTCACAAACACGCCCTGCGTTCGGCCAGCCACGCCTGCGTTTCCCCAGGCATGCTTGCATTTGTATCGGTGACGCCTGCGTTTTTACACAAACTCCCCAAAAACGGTCAGTTACCTCCCAGAAACACCCACTACCTTTCAATCACTCTGCGGCCAGCAGTGCGACTGAAAAGCGTTGCTATACCTTTTGTGAAAGTATTTTGCGCATGCGCATTGCGTCCCATACGCATGCGCAGAAATGCCGATTTTTAACCTGATCGCTGCGCTGTGAACAACGGCAGCTAGCGATCAACTCAGAATGACCCCCAATGTCTTTTTAAAAGGATAAAGCTTTTCAGATAACTGCAACCTACAGTAGGAACACCCTCTCCAAGTGGTACATTCTGTAACCGCTAAATAATACTGAAATATCTCTGTGTATCTGTATAAGCAGTAACATTGCGTATGTTCCCAGGAAGTACAAACGTACTGTCCGCTATATGACCTCATCCTTGTAGCTGCATAAATACCACTCATTATGTCTGAGTATACTGAGTATTAGATGCATCTTCTCTTTAGTATTTGGAATTAACATACCAACAAAATGACTGGAATGATGTCCAATTCAAGGCTCGTGTACTTAGCTGGACATTTAGCACAATAAAGTCTGGCTTAGGGCATAGTTGCCTACCCTCCCTCATTCTGCAGGAAACTCCCTGAAATAGCAGCAATCTCCCTCACTCCCTGAAGAGTCCAGCATTCTCCCTGATTGCACCTTACCCCTGTTATGCAGCTATTACATTCTTGGTGGAAAAATAAATCAGAGATACATACATTCAAATGGGATCACATTAGTGCCATTTCCCTGCATTGGTTATAAGGCACAATGATCCCTATGGCCCTTTACAGTATTTGGAACCTCTTGTAAAACACAATACACAAACAAATCCTAAAAAATATCAGTGTCTATTCTTCAACAAATAGATCTTACTGACTTTGGGACTCATTTACATTTGGATGTAAGTCATTTTCATGACACACCTCTACGTTGTAGCAGTACGCGCCTGCGCAGATAGGTGTTACTTTCACAATATCCCTGAAATCATTTTTCAAAAGTAGGCAAGTATGGCTTAGTGGTAAAATTATTCTAATTTATGGCGGAATGGTTTCTATTATAATCTGTGTAAATTTGTTCCTACATAGTTATTACATTATCAATAAAAGCATTTGAATAAAACCTGTACATTATGTTTTGTCAGATTATATGAAATGTGGGTGTATATCAGTTAGAGTTGTGCCATAAAACTGAACACACTCATTTTATTTACTTTAAACTATTTTGCTGGTGACTGAATTACTACAATGTACAAGCTACAGTAATTAGTTGGAAAACTGCTTCCGCCTGATGTATCTCTAGCTGTGAGTAGATCATTACAGTCCTATCCTGCATTATTATTGTAATGTGGATGTGCTAATATCATCTACATTCACAAAGCATAAATTAATATTTCAATGGAATTTAGTAACATTCTCTAAAGAGAGAATTCCGAACAGGGGCAGATTGGCCACAGGGATCACAGTCAGGGTTGGACTGGCCCACAGGGGGAAAGGGAAAACCACTGGTGGTGGGCCCCACTGCCTGTGGGTCCTCCTTTTCTTTTAGGGATTAGGTTCCAGACTCTATCCTAGGGCACTTCAATTATGTATTATACATATGTTACATTATACTTCACAAGAATATGGTTTATTAGATATTTACCAAAGGGCCAGTGGCGGAACTAGCACCAGTGCAAGCGATGCCTTGCACTGGGGCCCACCACTGTCAATGGGCCCAAAGCCAGTGCGGCATGTAATGATTCAAACTGACTCATTACATGTCGCTGTGTGCTGCGGGCCGCCGAGGAGAAGAGCACAGGGACGCAGCATCCACGGGGGGGTAAGGAGGAGGAGGGAGGGGAACTCGGGAGCCACAGCTGCGCAATGTAATTGGTGGAGGCACCGCTGCAGCTGTCCCTCTCCTTCCACATAGGCTGGCCACCGCTGTGAATGTGCTTCCCTCATCACAGCGGCGGTGGCCAGCGTTATTTGAATAATGGACTACTTTGCACCGATATATGAATTCGTATTATTTTGTGGCCACACCCCTTCCCCATGAAGCCACACTCCTGCGCGCGCCTATGGCTTGCACTGCCCCTGTTTTACATAGAGGGGGAGGCTCTGATGCCGTTTCTTGCACACAGCACTAAAATGTTTAGTTATGGCACTGTTGCTATCCATTTCCCTGGCCCTGAGCAGGTCCCCCTCACAAGATCCTCTCCAGGGGTGAGGAGATGGACTTGGACGGGATGGGGGGGGGGCAAAGCATTTTGTTGCACCTGGGCCCGCTGCTTGCTAGTTCCGCCACTGCAAGGGGCACAGAACATGTACTCTGTAATGGTTTGCCAAATCTCTGTGGTGGCAGGCCACGCCACCACTCTAGCCTGGACACACCCATAAGCATGGGCCCTTACAACAGCATTCCCCTGGTGGGCCCTTCATGCTCCAGTCCGACACTGATCACAGTGCATGTGGGGTTTTGTTTGTTGACATGTGAGTGGTGGTGCTGCCGGCATGGTTACATGTATACCTCTGGTGCTGCCAATGTCAGGACACTTCTACAAATTTTTCCAGGGCCACTTTCAGTTCCCAATCTGCCTTTGCCAGACTTTAAAAGTGCAATGGAATACGGTATGTCGAAGTCGAAAATATTATACCCACATGCATCAAGTACAAACACCACACAGAGTGGTCCCCGTGCGTGTGAATGTTCTGCCGTGCGTGCACATGCCCGCACGCTGCGTACATTGAGTAAATACGGTAGCATACGCATTCGCATGGAAAAGTCACAAAGACATAACTGACATTTCATCCAGGTAGTGCATAATTTACACATAGCCCACACACACCACACACCAGCAAGTTACATTTACTTTAGAAATGGAACAATAGAGATATTCAACTTTACAGGATGTGAGGGGACAGAAATAGGTCAGAACATAGTGTTCGGTATCCACATGTACAGTAATTCAAGGGCAATATTCCGATTGCAGTTTGCAGATAATCACATGCTCCTGTTCATATTTATGCACAGGAATACAATATTCATATCTCACTGTATGTACTGTACTCCTGATATTCGGTGAGAACCCAGTGGAAGACATCTGCAAGTACACCTGGACTAAGCAATGCCCACCTATTCAAACCAACCTATGACCCCTCACATACTGTAAATGACCAGCTCTTTGACCTATGGATGAAGAGATTACAGTTTCCTTTGTTTCATGCTTTGGACCATTGTATAAAAACCAAGCCTCCTGGCCGTCCTCAGTCTATTCTCTGAAGGTCATCTTTCCAGATTGACTGAGGACTGGAACCGGGTGGCGCAGGCGAACAAACGTATGGATCCATTGGTTGTAGCCTTTTCTCTTGTGTTATTGTATTTCTGTTGTACCCCCTTAAGGTAAACTTAAACTGCATTTGAGTATTTCCATAGAGCTTTACAAACTATGGCTAAGTACACTGGGTAGCGACTATAAGGAACAATGCGAATTACAGGGAGGTGGCTGTCTCTGCACTAATGGACAGGCTCAATAAGGCATTGAAAGTCAGGGTATAGACTTTTTTGCCTAATTGGAGAGGGGTAGATACTCTCAGGGAGTGTGCTATTGAGCATGACAGGAATATCTCCAGACGCAGAGAACAGCAGGAGGAGAGGTTGAGGATGGTAAGCTTACAATCACTTAAAGGGATGTCCAATCAACCAAGGTTCGAGGCCCCTAAAGACTGTAAACAAGCAACAATATGTTAGGTTTGTAGAAGGGAGGGGCATCTTGGCAGGGATTGTAGGAGTAATGGGACACATAGTAAATATAGACCCCCTAGACAAAGAACACAAGCCACGTTATCAAACACATAGACGGGACCAAGGGACATATAGTAAGACTTTAAAGCCATATAGAAAACTCTAATTCAGCAAAAGGGAAGAACAAGACAAGTGCAACATTACCCTTTGACAAAACCTGCTGAAGTTACGATTGGGCCTCTATGATGCTAAACCTTTTCTTTTTTTTCCTAGCATCAGTGGCTCCTGACTAACTTAATCGACAGAGATTTTGCTAAATGTGAAATACATATATTGTGCTGCCGCTCAGGAAGTACAAGGTATGTTAGATACCCTCAAAGACTAATGTTGCATTCCACTGTTCTAGATTCATGTCCATCACAGGTAGAGGAAATTATCTCGCAAAATACTGGGTTCCCTTTGAACTTAGGATGGACAGGACACTGGATTGATGGCTGGGATAGTCCCAGTAGTGATACAACACACACAAACTTTAAAGGGGAGTAGACCAAGTAGGGACTCAGTTCCCAGTAGTATCCAATTCAGCTATCATTTTAATAAAATCCTCTTCACCTCTACAAAACTTATCTATTACCAACCTCTATTCTGTTTCTCTTCACATTTTCCTCTTCACCTTTTACGTTCACCTACAGGAAGGTACAATACATGGACGCAATTACAATTCATACACCACATGCCTTATTGGTCTTTTAGAGTGCTGCCCGAACCCGGTATATCTTACCAGCACGATGGCACCAGTATTACTGCAGTGTGCCTTTTCATGCACAAAGTGTGGAGAATGAGAATACTGGTGAAGGGAAATTGTGTACAGACACTGATATGCATGATGGTGTGACAGCCCATTGGTGAACACAAACCTGACATTTTTTCTCTCTTCTCTCTCCTCTAGAGATGATTTTACCCCACACACCAAATACACAACAATTAATGGAAATGCAAAATTTGTGTTCCCTACAGGAGAGGGCAGTCTGGAAGGTGAAGGGATATGGTCAGGAGTCCTCAGGACCTTGGAGAGATGGACACGGTAAGCCAGTGGCCCCCAGGGCATATCTCCCAAGCCTAGCTGAGGCAGCACACGGTCTGAATCATTTGGGCAAGGAAGGTATGTGCAAATTGGTAAGAGCCTACTGGAGTGCACCAGGGTTCACTTCTCATGCAGGTAAGAAATCAATGACATGTCTTACTTGCTTGAGGAAGAGTATTGGTAAGACAATACCAACGGAGCCATCCCATATCCCTCCTACAGACGGACCTTTCCAGGTAATACAAATTGACTTCATACAGTTACCACCCAGTAGGAATTATTGTAATGTATTAGTATGTACCGATGTCTATTCAAACTGGGTAGAAGCATTCCCCGCTGCCACAAATACTGCCGTGTTCACTGCAAAGAAAATCGTGCAGGAATTTGTGTGTAGATATGGTATCCCTAGAATGATTGAAAGTGATAGGGATACCCATTTTACAGGTGAAGTCTTTCATGTCATGTGCAAACTGATGGGTATTAATAGTAAGCTGCATACTCCATACGAAGGTGGAGAGAATGAACAGCACTATTAAGAACAAGCTGAGCAAAGTGATGGCTGAAACTGGACTGTTGTGGCCAGAAGCACTGCCACTAGTGTTGTACAGCATCAGAACCACTCCCTGGTCACCGCTTAACTTATCACCGTTCAAAGTTTTTTTTGGACGACAACCCCATGTAATGATAGACCCCCAGGATGATTTGAAGTGCAATAACGAAATAACTGTACAATTGCCCTCATTCCGAGTTGTTCTCTCGCAAGCTGCTTTTAGCAGCTTTACACACGCTAAGCCGCCGCCTACTGGGGGTGAATCTTAGATTCTCAAAATTGCTAATGACATATTCGCAACATTGCGATTAGACCTTTCTTAGCAGTTTCTGAGTACTGTAGCTCGGGACTTACTCTGCCATTGCGATCAGTTCAGTCAGTTTCGTTCCTGGTTTGACGTCACAAACACAACCAACGTTCGCCCAGACACTCCCCCGTTTCTCCAGCCACTCCCGCGTTTTTCCCAGAAACTGTAGCGTTTTTTCACACACACCCATAAAACTGTCAGTTTCCGCCCAGAAACACCCACTTCCTGTCAATCACACTATGATCACCAGAACAAAGAAAAACCCTCGTAATGTCGTGAGTAAAATACCTAACTGCATAGCAAATTTACTTGGCACAGTCGCACTGCGGACATTGCGCATGCGCAGTAAGCGGAAAATCGCAATATAGCGAAAATCGGAAACGAGCGATCAACTCAAAATGACCCCCAATATTTGGTTAGAAAAAGCCAGCAGCTGAGAAACCAGCAAAGGAATCTAAAACTGGTGATTCCTGACCTACCAAACAGTAATTGTCATGACATTGAACCTGGGGATTATGTCATGATTCAAAATTTTCTACACTCAGGTTGCCTCATTGACAGGTGGGAAGGACCATATCAAGTTTTGTTGACCAGCACAACAGCACTAAAGGTTGCAGAGAGAGAGACTTGGGCCCACTCGTCGCACTGCAAGAAGGTGGCTGATCCGGAGAAAACTTGTGCCAAAGAGAAAGGTGAAGAGAACCTCATATCACTAGAGAATCTATTCCGGGAAAGCTGAGAGGCAGGACTGTCGGACGGCACCTGAGCGTGGAGAGCTGCAAAATCAAGGACGTTTGTCATAAAATTTTTCATACCCCCCCACACTGCATTTTTCTTTTTTTTCCCTTTTCTATTTTTCTCCTTATCGAAATGGATCCACACCAAGAGACAGTGTTCCGGCTTTTTTCTTGTGACTGTTTTTGATCAGGACAATTTGTTTTTGTGAGGTCCCCGAGACACGGAGCAAGGATCTGGAATGGGTTCTGATGGAGAGTATGGATTCGTAGGACCCCAGGATCAGCGCATCACTTTGGTCAAAGTTGGTATCCGTAAGATATCTGGTAGTCACGGATCTCGGAGGCAGTGTGAAGGGTTATTGTCTGAGGAATACTGCATATGTAGGTATTGCAAAAACATAGTCGAAGATCGGTGCATCCAGAGATGTCAGTCAAACAGTAATATCGACATGAGCGGACATCCTATAAGTGAATAACACTCATTAGTGGGTACGGTCTTAAACCAAACAGAATGCTGGGTGTGCTCACAAGTACCTCAAGGACAGAATAAGTCGGGATTAGTGCCATACCCTTTAACAATAGATGAGGTACTCTAATTATGGGGGGGAGACCGGTGAACAAGAAATTCAATATATCTAGGCCCCCTAGCTTGAAGCTCCACCAGTACCATGTAGATAGGTCACTGCTGTGCTTTAACGTGTCCAATTTCCGGAAACCAGGAAATTGAGAAGTGACATGTAATAATAAGAATTTACTCACCGGTAATTCTATTTCTAGTAGTCCGTAGTGGATGCTGGGAACTCCGAAAGGACCATGGGGAATAGCGGGCTCCGAAGGAGGCTGGGCACTCTAGAAAGATTTATGACTACCTGGTGTGCACTGGCTCCTCCCACTATGACCCTCCTCCAAGCCTCAGTTAGGACACTGTGCCCGGATGAGCGTACACAATAAGGAAGGATTTTGAATCCCGGGTAAGACTCATACCAGCCACACCAATCACACCGTATAACTCGTAATATTATACGCAGTTAACAGTATGAAACAACTGAGCCTCTCAACAGATGGCTCAATAATAACCCGATTTAGTTAACAATAACTATGTACAAGTATTGCAGATAAACCGCACTTGGGATGGGCGCCCAGCATCCACTACGGACTACGAGAAATAGAATTACCGGTGAGTAAATTCTTATTTTCTCTGACGTCCTAGTGGATGCAGGGAACTCCGAAAGGACCATGGGGATTATACCAAAGCTCCCAACCGGGCGGGAGAGTGCGGATGACTCTGCAGCACCGAATGAGAGAACTCCAGGTCCTCCTCAGCCAGGGTATCAAATTTGTAGAATTTTGCAAACGTGTTTGCCCCTGACCAAGTAGCTGCTCGGCAAAGTTGTAAAGCCGAGACCCCTCGGGCAGCCGCCCAAGATGAGCCCACCTTCCTTGTGGAATGGGCATTGACAGATTTTGGCTGTGGCAGGGCTGCCACAGAATGTGCAAGCTGAATTGTACTACAAATCCAACGAGCAATAGTCTGCTTAGAAGCAGGAGCACCCAGCTTGTTGGGTGCATACAGAACAAACAGCGAGTCAGACTTTCTGACTCTAGCCGTCCTGGAAACATATATTTTCAGGGCCCTGACCACGTCTAGCAACTTGGAGTCCTCCAAGTCCCTTGTAGCCGCAGGCACCACAATAGGCTGGTTCAGGTGAAACGCTGACACCACCTTAGGGAGAAACTGGGGACGAGTCCTCAATTCTGCCCTATCCATATGGAAAATCAGATAAGGGCTTTTACATGATAAAGCCGCCAATTCTGAAACTCGCCTGGCCGAAGCCAAGGCCAATAACATGACCACCTTCCACGTGAGATATTTTAGATCAACGGTTTTTAGTGGCTCAAACCAATGTGATTTTAAGAAACTCAACACCACGTTGAGATCCCAAGGTGCCACAGGAGGCACAAACGGGGGCTGAATATGCAGCACTCCCTTTACAAATGTCTGAACTTCAGGTACTGAAGCTAATTCTTTTTGAAAGAAAATCGACAGAGCCGAGATCTGTACTTTAATGGATCCCAGTTTTAGGCCCATATTCACTCCTGCTTGCAGGAAATGCAGAAATCGACCTAGTTGAAATTCCTCTGTTGGGGCCCTTTTGGCCTCACACCATGCAACATATTTCCGCCATATGCGGTGATAATGATTTGCTGCAACCTCTTTCCTGGCTTTAATAAGCGTAGGAATGACTTCCTCCGGAATGCCCTTTTCCTTCAGGATCCGGCGTTCAACCGCCATGCCGTCAAACGCAGCCGCGGTAAGTCTTGGAACAGACAGGGCCCTTGCTGTAGCAGGTCTTGTCTGAGCGGCAGAGGCCACGGGTCCTCTGTGATCATCTCTTGAAGTTCCGGATACCACGCTCTTCTTGGCCAATCCGGAACCACGAGAATGGTGTTTACTCCTCGCTTTCTTATTATTCTCAATACCTTTGGTATGAGAGGCAGAGGAGGGAACACATAAACTGACTGGTACACCCACGGTGTCACTAGAGCGTCCACAGCTATCGCCTGAGGGTCTCTTGACCTGATGCAATACCTCTCTAGTTTTTTGTTTAGTCGGGACGCCATCATGTCCACTTGTGGACGATCCCACTGATTTACAATCATTTGGAAGACTTCTGGATGAAGTCCCCACTCTCCCGGGTGGAGGTCGTGTCTGCTGAGGAAGTCTGCTTCCCAGTTGTCCACTCCCGGAATGAACACTGCTGACAGTGCCAGTACATGATTCTCCGCCCATCGGAGAATTCTTGTGGCTTCTGCCATTGCCATCCTGCTTCTCGTGCCGCCCTGTCGATTTACGTTGGCGACTGCCGTGATGTTGTCTGACTGGATCAGCACCGGCTGGTGTAGGAGCAAGGATTTTGCTTGACTTAGGGCATTGTAAATGGCCCTTAGTTCCAGAATGTTTATTTTGAAGGGAAATCTCCTGACTTGACCATAGTCCTTGGAAGTTTCTTCCCCGTGTGACTGCCCCCCAGCCTCGAAGGCTGGCATCCGTGGTCACCAGGACCCAGTCCTGTATGCCGAATCTGCGGCCCTCCAGAAGATGAGCCATCTGCAGCCACCACAAAAGAGACACCCTGGTTCTTGGAGACAGGGTTATCAAGCGATGCATCTGAAGATGCGATCCGGACCACTTGTCCAACAGGTCCCACTGAAAGATTCTGGCATGGAACCTGCCGAATGGAATTGCTTCGTAAGAAGTTACCATCTTTCCCAGGACCCGCGTGCAGTGATGCACCGATACCTGTTTTAGTTTCAGGAGGTCTCTGACTAGAGAAGACAACTCCCTGGCTTTTTCCTCTGGGAGAAACACTTTTTTCTGGACTGTGTCCAGAATCATCCCCAGGAACAGTAGACGTGTTGTCGGAACCAGCTGTGACTTTGGGATATTCAGAATCCAGCCGTGCTGGTGCAGCACTTCCTGAGATAGTGCTACTCCCACCAACAACTGTTCCTTGGACCGAGCCTTTATTAGGAGATCGTCCAAGTACGGGATAATTAAAACTCCCTTTTTTCGAAGGAGTATCATCATTTCCGCCATCACCTTGGTAAATACCCTTGGTGCCGTGGAAAGTCCAAACGGCAGCGTCTGGAATTGGTAATGGCAATCCTGTACCACAAATCTGAGGTACTCCTGGTGAGGATGGTAAATGGGGACATGCAGGTAAGCATCCTTGATGTCCAGAGATACCATGTAATCCCCCTCGTCCAGGCTTGCAATAACCGCCCTGAGCGATTCCATCTTGAACTTGAATTTTTTTATGTAAGTGTTCAAGGATTTCAAATTTAAAATGGGTCTCACCGAACCGTCCGGTTTCTGCACCACAAATAGTGTGGAATAGTAACCCCGGCCTTGTTGGAGTAGGGGTACCTTGATTATCACCTGCTGTGAATACAGCTTGTGAATTGCTGTTAGCACCGCCTCCCTGTCTGAGGGAGCAATCGGCAAGGAAGATTTTAGGAACCGGTGGGGTGGAGCCGCCTCGAATTCCAGTTTGTACCCCTGAGATACTATTTGAAGGATCCAGGGATCCACCTGTGAGCGAGCCCACTGATCGCTGAAATTTTTGAGGCGGGCCCCTACCGTACCTGGCTCCGCCTGTGGAGCCCCACCGTCATGCGGCGGACTTGGCAGAAGAAGCGGGGGAGGACTTTTGCTCCTGGGAACCTGCTGTTTGTTGCAGCCTTTTTCCCCTACCTCTGCCTCTAGACAGAAAAGACCCTCCTTTTCCACGCTTATTTTTCTGGGTCCGAAAGGACTGAACCTGATAAAATGGCGCCTTCTTAGGCTGTGAGGGGACATGGGGCAAAAACGCTGACTTCCCAGCTGTTGCTGTGGAAACTAGGTCTGAGAGACCATCCCCAAATAATTCCTCCCCTTTATAAGGCAAAACTTCCATGTGCCTTTTGGAATCTGCATCTCCTGTCCACTGGCGAGTCCATAAGCCTCTTCTAGCAGAAATGGACAATGCACTTACTTTAGATGCCAGCCGGCAGATTTCCCTCTGTGCATCTCTCATATATAAGACTGAGTCTTTGATATGGTCTATGGTTAACAGAATCGTGTCTCTGTCTAGTGTGTCAATATTTTCTGACAGTTTATCTGACCATGCAGCGGCAGCACTGCACATCCATGCTGACGCAATAGCTGGTCTTAGTATAATTCCTGAATGTGTGTATACAGATTTCAGGATCGCCTCCTGCTTTCTATCAGCAGGCTCCTTAAGGGCGGCCGGTAGTGCCACCTTTTTTGACAAACGTGTGAGCGCTTTATCCACCCTAGGAGGTGTTTCCCAACGTGACCTATCCTCTGGCGGGAAAGGGAACGTCATTAGTACTCTCTTAGGAATGACCAATTTTTTATCAGGGGAAGCCCACGCTTCTTCACACACTTCATTCAATTTATCTGACGGGGGAAAAACTACGGGTAGTTTTTTCTCCCCAAACATAATACCCTTTTTTGTGGTACCTGGATGTAAATCAGAAATATTTAACACTTCTTTCATTGCCTCAATCATGCAGTGAATGGCCCTAGTGGGCATTAGATTCGACTCATCGTCGTCGACACCGGTGTCAGTATCAGTGTCGACATCGGTGCCTGTGATCAGAGGTAACGGGCGTTTTATAGCCCCTGACGACCTCTGAGACACCTGGACAGGCACGAGCTGAGAACCCGGCTGTCCCACATTTGGCATGTCGTCAAATTTCTTATGTAAGGAGTCTATACGTGCACTCATTTCTTTCCATAAGACCATCCACTCAGGTGTCTGCCCCCCAGAGGGTGACATCCCTCCTAAAGGCATCTGCTCCGCCTCCACATCATTGTTCTCATCAAACATGTCGACACAGCCGTACCGACACACCGCACACACACAGGGAATGCTCTAATAGAGGACAGGACCCACAAAAGCCATTTGGGGGGACAGAGTGAGAGTATGCCAGCACACACCAGAGCGCTATATACTGCAGGGACTAACTGAGTTATGTCCCCTATAGCTGCTTTTTCTATACAGAATATATACTGCGCCTAAATTTAATGCCCCCTCTCTCTTTTTTACCCTTTTCTGTAGTGTAGTCTGCAGGGGAGAGCCAGGGAGCTTCCTTCCAGCGGAGCTGTGAGGGAGAAATGGCGCCAGTGTGCTGAAGGAGATAGCTCCGCCCCTTTATCGCGGACTATTCTCCCGCTCTTTGTAGGATTCCGGCAGGGGTATTTACCACATATATAGCCTCTGGGGCAATATATTGTGGTATTTTTGCCAGCCAAGGTGTTTTTATTGCTGCTCAGGGCGCCCCCCCCCCCAGCGCCCTGCACCCTCAGTGACCGGAGTATGAAGTGTGTGTGAGGAGCAATGGCGCACAGCTGCAGTGCTGTGCGCTACCTTGGTGAAGACAGGAGTCTTCATGCCGCCGATTTTCCGGACCATCTTCTTGCTTCTGGCTCTGTAAGGGGGACGGCGGCGCGGCTCCGGGACCGAACATCAAGGCTGGGCCTGCGGTCGATCCCTCTGGAGCTAATGGTGTCCAGTAGCCTAAGAAGCCCAATCCGGCTGCAAGCAGGCGAGTTCGCTTCTTCTCCCCTTAGTCCCTCGCTGCAGTGAGCCTGTTGCCAGCAGGTCTCACTGAAAATAAAAAACCTAAGTCTATACTTTCTATCTAAGAGCTCAGGAGAGCCCCTAGTGTGCATCCAACCTCGGCCGGGCACAAAATCTAACTGAGGCTTGGAGGAGGGTCATAGTGGGAGGAGCCAGTGCACACCAGGTAGTCATAAATCTTTCTAGAGTGCCCAGCCTCCTTCGGAGCCCGCTATTCCCCATGGTCCTTTCGGAGTTCACAGCATCCACTAGGACGTCAGAGAAAACCAATGACCTTTTCACATAGAGCTGATAAAATACCTATCAACTCCGAACTTGTACGTAAGATAGCCGCAAGTGGGAAGTATTTTCGATACAGGTATACACGCGGGATCAAAACCATGTGGGCTGGAAAAGTGGTGCAGGGGTCTTGTGCCCACATTCCAGACCGATACTTGAGCTGAGCAAATGAGAGAACTGGGGACCGGATTCTTTATAAGGAAAATATGTGATAGGGTTTTGTTGCATTTTGTCCCTTATGTTATTCCAGATGATGCATACTTCATATGTGGAAGGAAAGCGTACAAGTGGCTTACGCCGAGCTCTGAAGGGTTGTGTTATATTGGCAGAGTTCTACCAGAGGTTATGGCCATTGCACACGATAAAATGAAAGACATTCACTGCAACGCTCAGACTCCTTATACTCATACACATTACGAACACATTGTCAAGAGACACCTCATAGGTAGGACAGAGCACGCAGCCTCTGATTTGATCCATTAATCCACCGGGATTCAAATTCTTCTCGCATTAGATATCACCCGTACTGCCAGAGGAATGATAAATTATAGGTACATCCATGCGCTGGCGAACTTGATAGATAATATCACTGAGATGTATGATGACACCTACAGGTATACGGGTCTACAAGAAGGAGCTGGTCCAGCATACGATGGTCCTGAATTATGTCACGACAGTGACAGGCGGGTACTGTGTTACTCTGGCAACTCAATATGGTGTGAAGTGCTGTACGTATATTAAGAATAGTACTGAAGACCCAACGGAGATCATTGATCAAAAGATGGACGAGATCTTGCAGTTGAAGTGGGAGTTCAGAAGGAAACACAACCTTACCTTCACGGCTGTGGGCAATGAATTGACTGGCTGGGCCTCATGGTTTAAACCACTCAAATGGTTCTCTGGGTTAGGAGAGTGGGCGCAAAATGATATTGCAAGTGTGGAAACGTTTCTCCCCATATCCTGGGTGTCCTCATAATTATTGGTCTGATTTTCAGATGTGTTCGAATTTTGATGTGGCGCAAGCATAGGACAAATTTGATGAGTCTAAGGAGCGAGGGCGTTGTAACACTGGCAGATTTGATATATGACCCATCCATAGAAACAGTGTTATGATAAGGATTGTAAATGAATTTCATGGCCTGTTACTTTCACCATTTTTCTGTTTTCCCCTCTACCCAGAAACATCCAACCAGAAAAGACTTCAACAATACCCAAATTTATGTAAATGTATTTTTATATGTCTTACCCTCATCTCTGCAATCTTCAATTAATGGCACACATAGTCGATAAATGTTATCCACATATAATAGAATACACATACATTTCCCCTCCATGTATCATCACATAAATGTGCTCCCCATTTGTTGGTATAAGAGGCCGGAAAGGTGAGGGCTAATGACCCTTGCCTAGATAGAGCTCGGTAGTGTTTGTTTGCCTATGTACAGACCCTTAATACGGGATGAGAAGGATTCAATGTATACTTTGCAGGACCTCGAAGCTTACTTAGAACATTTACGGCACAATGATACATGCCCCTCAGACATTTACTCATACATACATGCTTTTTCCTATCCCACTAGGCTATACATTTCCCACCTACAACTCTTCCCCTGTTACCTGAAATTTTGTACATATTGTAAATGTAATATCTTCAGTATTATTAGTTATATGTGGCAGTTATTGTTTACTGCCAATGGATGGACTGTCGAAGTCAAAAATATTATACCCGCATGCATCAAGTACAAACACCACACAGAGTGGCCTCTATGCGTGTGCTTGTTCTGCCGTGTGTGCACATGCCCGCAGGCTGCGTACATTGGCTCATTAAGTCCTGCACATTAGCGCATGGTATGAGTAAATACGGTAGCATAAGCATTTGCATGGAAAAGCCACAAAGACATAACTGACATTTCATCCATGTAGTGCATAATTTACACATAGCCCACACACACCAAACCAGCAAGTTACATTTACTTTAGAAATGGGACAATAGAGATATTCAACTTTACAGGATGTGAGGGGACAGAAATAGGTCAGAACATAGTGTTTGGTATCCACATGTACAGTAATTCAAGGGCAATATTCCGATTGCAGTTTGCAGATAATCGCATGCTCCTGCGCATAGTTATGCGCAGGAATACAATATTCATATCTCACTGTATGTACTGTACTCCTGATTCGGCGGGAACCCAGTGGAATACATCTGCAAGTACACCTGAACTAAGCATCGCCCACCTGCTCAAACCAACCTATGACCCCTCACATACTGTAAATGACCAGCTCTTTGACCTTTGGATCCTTTGTTTCATGCTTTGGACCATTGTATAAAAACCAAGCCTCCTGGCTGGCCTCAGTCTATTCTCTGAAGGTCATCTTTCCAGATTGACTGAGGACCGGAACCGGGTGGCGCAGGCGAACAAACGTATGTATCCATTGGTTGTAGCCTTTTCTCTTGTGTTATTGTATTTCTGTTGTACCCCCTTTTAAGTAAATATTTGTTGCTGCGTTGGACCACAACATTACATATACAATTGGTGTTGCATTTCCTTTCCCGCTAGTGGTTAAAGTGTATAGGCCGCACGTGTAGCTATTTTGTGCTTACAGTGTGGCGGTGTGCATACGCAACGTGTACGCATTTCATAGAGGTTTAACCCACACACGCTTAGAGGTTGCAGCAGCCTGAACATTTCTGTATTTAAGGTATTGCTTTTTCTTCCTGTAAGTTAAACGAACTTAACAGGTAGCACTACATAAATGTTAATAAATAAATGAATATATAGATGTTACAGCCAAGAATTATAAAAACCTGTAGGTTTGGCACTTCAAACAGCAGTGGAAATTAAAAACAAACTGCAATACCAATAACTTTATTACACCATGGCCGCAACTAGGCTAAGGGGCATGTGCCCCAGCTGCAGAATCTGAGAAAGCACAGAGATTGGTACTCTGACTCCCCTATGGGGGCTGATAGGAAGGTCCTTCTGCCAGGTCCTAGAACCCTCGCAGTTGGTACCCATTCCCCAGAACCATCAATGTCGACTCCTGAAAAACTACCCCCTCTCCGGCAACTAGAATACTAAAGAATGGGTCAGTAGTGGTGACCATGGACTTTCCAGCTGCCCTCTTTCATTTACTGAGTGCTGGTCCATGGCTACTCACACACTCCTGTGCCTGTGTTATCAATATTTTCCCCTAGGCCTGTTCCCTTAGCGCCTCCCCCTTTCTGCTGCTCCACCAAAGGAGGACAGCGCTCTAAGAGGCTACTTACTGCCAGGGTCCCAGACAGAACCCCCGCTGCAGGTCCCCACTCTTCAGTACCACCAATGTGGACTCCTGTGAAACTATCTCCCCCTTATCAACTAGAACAGTAATGAATGGGGCCAGAGTGGCTGTTTCCCACACTCTTGTGTGTTTGTGTTAACTCCTACCTGCCCTCGACCCTGTTCCTCAGCGCCTCTTCCTTCCTGCATGGCAGTTCCACCAGAGGAAGCAGCAGCAGCCGATAATTAGTCTGGGCACTGAGGTGAGGTCTCTATATACCAGGACAGCTGCTGCCTCACAAAGAGTTGTCCTAGTGTGGCACCCCACTACCCTGTGGTGTTACCACTGCAGCACTGGCCCGTGCATATTGATGCCTCTCAACGCAGCACTGCATAGGTTAACTATCCCCTAACTTTTAGTGATGTCAGCAGGAGCTGACATGGGGGGCACTAGGACCCAGGGAAGTCAAGCCTAGAATCAGAGGAGCCCAACTGTCACAGCCAGAGAGCTGGGAGAAAAGTACCCTGCGATTGGCTGACCCCATGACCTTTACAGAGCGGGAAGCTGAGGAGGCAGGGTTACTGCTCTGAGGAGAGTGTGTGAGGTTACAGTGTGGAGAGTTGTCATCCAGAGAGCCCTAAAAGGGGTGACCAGCGGTGAAAGGTGAGCGGTCGCAAGTGGAGCCGTCTGCGCCCGACAATTGAGTGAGACGCTAGGGAAGGAAGAGTCGCAGCTGCTGAGAGAGAAGTGCCGACAGGAATCAGATCAGCATGCGAGCCGCAAGTGAAGCAGCATGGAGTCTCTGTCATCACAGCTGGGAAGCACTGAAGAGGCTGCCTGACAGTGAGAGGATGGAGTGCAGCTGCGGGGAACAGTGAGTAACCTTGCCCCTTCACATTGTGTCTGTGATAGTGCCTCAGCACAGCCAGCCATACCCCAGTGACAGCCAGAACCCCTTTTGTGTCATCCTCCAGTCAACCCTGTTTAAGTCGGTCTGCACAGCCTAAGACCCCTGTCACCCATCACCTGAGGCTGCCAGGGTCAAACAGACAGTTAGAGGTGCTGTCAGTCAGTGAGGCCATTTCAGCAGCAGCTCAACTTGACAGCCAGCCAATCCTCGTTAACTCAGCCAGGCGCTTCCCTCATGCAGCAATATTCCCATTTGTTACTACAGACAGAGAGGGGAAGAGCCCTGAGATATATGACACCTGTCAGCCAACCAGTACAGCAGCAGCACAGCCTTGCCTGACAGGCAGAGCCCAGCGGGGGAATTTGATGCTTTTAATCTGCGCAAGGTCACCCAGGGACAGAGACAGTGTTGTGTTCAAGGAATGAGAAAAAGAGGTTACTGCCTACTAGTAGTTACCTTAAAGAAGGTGATATTAGTCAGCACTAGTACCGACAGAACCAGCCCGTGCGAACAGTATTGATTCCCCTTACCCTAGATAGTGAGGGCTATCTGACAGAATTGCATCCAGTTATCTTAGCCGTATTTACCTCAGGATTTGTACTGAAAGCCCTCCTATAAGATATCATACATATATAATATACAAGAGATAATACACAGGATATAATATACAGGAGATAATATACAAAACCCAGTTACTAGTCACTGCCGGATTGTACTCCTATACCCCCTAGTGGACACTTAAGATACTGTAAGGAACACCACGGTTAATAAGTAATTCTACAGTGTGGATAATTGGGACACTAATTTGTACACCGTTCCTGGTTACTTGCTGCCAGTCAATTGATATACATTTAAGGTTATGGTTAATGGTGATGTAATAGTATACGATAGATAATTTGTGAGAAGTTCATTTACGAGTGTATTGAAGAAATACTTGCAATTGTAAGTTCTCCTAAAAGCCGTGAATTTGTTATATGTAACTAAAATGTTTAATGCTTGACTATATTACCTGTGATACCATATGATCTCGAACTGCTGATCTGCATATTGATCTATTCCTATATATAGTGACATTACTTAATTTCAATTCTACCCTACTAACCCTTTTAACCCAATAGCAGTGACACCTTATTGGGGATCCCGGTGGTCAGCATGCCGACCCTGGGATCATCCCTATATATATATATATATATATATATATATTAGAGAAGAGCGGCTTCGGTTTTCAGAGAACCAAACCACCAAACTTTACGTCACCAGCCCGGATCCGAGTCAGGCTAAGGTTTTCCTGCCTGACTCAGAAACCAGAATGAGGCAAAACGTCATCATCCTGCTGTCGGATTCTCGCCCGATTTGGATTCCATATAAGGAGCCGCGTGTCCCCGCCAATTTCACTCCGGTATTGGAGAGAACATGTCTCCATTCTCTCAGTGTCCGTGTCTTGTGCTGTATTTGTCCAGTCACATTGGTTGTGTCCTCTTGCTGTCATATGTCTGCAGTATAAGTCCGGTCCAGTGGTGCTGTCTTGTGCTGCATCAGTTCAGTGGTGGTGCATTGTGCTGCATCAGTCCAGTGTTAGTGTCCTGTGCATCAGCCATCAGTCATTCCAGTGACCAGGCAGTCACAGTGGTATACTCTGCTGCCATATGTCCATTGCTGCTGTATAATAATAAATCCCTTACAGTGTTGCTGTGTTGTCCTGCATCAGACCAGTGTTAGTGTCCTGTGCATCAGCCATCAGTCATTCCAGTGACCAGGCAGTCACAGTGGTATACTCTGCTGCCATATGTCCAGTGCTACTGTATAATGATAACAAGTCCTTTACAGTGTTGCTGTGTTGTTCTGTATCAGACCAGTGGTAGTGTCCTGTTGATCAGCCATCAGTCATTCCAGTGACCAGGCAGTCACAGTGGTATACTCTGCTGCTATATGTCCAATGCTGCTGTATAATGATAACAGGTCCCTTACAGTGTTGCTGTGTTGTCCTGCATCAGTCCGGTGGTAGTGTCCCCTGCTGCCATATGTCCAGTGCAGCTTTATAAATCCAGTCCATTGCAGTGTTGTCCTGCATCAATCCAGTGGTGGTGTTCCTGTGCTGCCTTATATGTCCAGTGGTACTGCCGTATATCTCCACTGATCCAGCCGTATAATTCCAGTAATCCTGCCGTATAATTACAGTGATCCTGCCATATAATTCCAGTAATCCTGTCGTATAATTCCAGTAATCCTGCCGTCTAATTACAGTGGTACTGGCGTATAATTCCAGTAATCCTGCCATATAATTCCAGTAATCCTGCCGTATAATTCCAGTGATCCTGCTGTATAATTCCAGAAATCCTGCCGTATAATTCCAGTAATCCTACTGTATAATTCCATATAAATCCATATAATTCCATATAAATCCAGTTCAGTGGTGCTGCCATATAAATTCAGTGGTGCTGTCCTGTGCGGTATATTATTTACTCCAAATAAAGGGGTTATTTACATTTAATCAAATAATTTTTACAGGGTTTGCCCTGTGTGGTGTAGGGGTACGCTCACCTGTGCTGCATATTATTATAATAGCTTCAAATAAAAGGGTTATCATTGTCTAAATTAACTTTACAGGCTTTGCCATGTGTGTGTTTGGTTTAGGGGTACGCTATCCTGTGCCACCAATTTTGTGCATATATTACATCTGGGCAAATTCCAGCACGTCCCATATTGTTTGTGCTGCACACTTGTGTCGCTAATCTTAGTCATACAGCTACCTCATTGCACCTCTTTTTCATCTTTGCATTATGTGCTGTTTGGGGCCTTTTTTTTATATCTGACCTCCCGTCTGCAACTGCAGTGCCACTCCTAGATTGGACAATTGTTTTTGTTGCTTAGTTTAGCCATACAGCTACCTCATTGCACCTCTTTTACTTCTTTGCATGATGTGCTGTTTGGGGCCTAGTATTTTTAAGTGCCATCCAGTCTGCAACTTAAGTGCAGTGTACATAAACATACCTACAGTATACATAGAATGCATATGTTTACATTTACATAGCATAATTACCAATATATACATAGTATAGTATGTATACACACACACACACACACACACACACACACACACACACACACACACACATAAATAGACTATATAGACTGCATAGTGTGCATGCAGATGGGTGTAGTACGGTATGCCGGCGTTCGGGCTCCCGGCGACCAGCATACCGGCGCCGGGAGCCTGACTGCCGGCATACCGACAGCGGGGCGAGCGCAAGGGATCTATTTTATTCTCCCTCCAGGGAGGTCGTGGACCCCCATGAGGGAGAATAGCTGTCGGTATGCCGGGTGTTGGGATTCCGGCACCCTACTGTGCACCAGGATCCCGACATTCGGCATACTGAAGACCACCCTATGCAGATATAGTGTACATATATGAAGTATGTATATACTGTACATATTAGAGATGTGCGGCTGACACTTTTCGTGTTTTGTGTTTTCATTTTGGTTCTAATTCCACTTTCGTGTTTTGATTTGGTTTTGCCAAAACCAGACTTTTGTGTTTTGGTTTTGGATCTGGATGATTTTTGAAAAAACAAACTAACATAAAAATAGCTAAAATCACAGAATTTCAGGGTAATTTTGATCCTACAGTATTATTAACCTCAATAACATGAATTTCCACTCATTTCCAGTCTATTCTGAACACTAAGCACCTCACAATATTGTTTTTAGGCCTAAAACTTGCACCAAGGATGCTGTATGACTAAGCTAAGCGACATAAGTGTGCGGCACAAGCACCTGGCCCATCTAGGAGTGGCACTGCAGTTGCAGACAGGATGACACTTAAAAATACTAGGCCTCAAACAGCACATCATGCAAAGAAGAAAAAGAGGTGCAATGAGGTAGCTGTATGTTTAAACTAAGCGATACAAGTGTGAGGCACAAACAACATGGGACGTGCGGGAATTTGCCCAGATGTAATACACACACAATATTGGTGGCACAGGATAGCGTACCCCTAAACCAAACACACACCCTTTTATTTGAAGCTTTTGTAATAATATGCAGCACAGGCGAGCTTACCTCTACACCACACAGGGCAAATCCTGTAAAAATGATTTGGATAATAATATAAGTAATGTATAGAACCCTTTTATTTGGAGTAAATAATATACAGCACAGGACACCACCACTGGACTTATAGCAGCACAAGACACCACCACTGGACTGAAGCAGCACAAGATAGCACCACTGGACTGGACTTACATGGCAGTACTCCTGGACTTATTTGGCAGTACCCCTGGACTTGCATGGCAGTGTCATACAGGATGCCACTTTAAAAAACTAGTCCCCAAACAGCACATGATGCAAAGAATGAAAAGAGGTGCAAGATGGAATAATCCTTAGGCCCTCCCACCCACCCTTATTTTGTACATACAGGACATGCACACTTTAACAAACAAATAATTTCAGTGTCAGGGTCTGCCACACGACTGTGGCTGAACTGACAGATTTGATAGGGCCCCCCCAAAAAAAGAACCAATAAATCTCTGCTTGCACAAACTGGCTCTACAGAGGCAATATGTCAACCTCATCCTCCGATTCCTCAACCCTTTAATAATAATAATAATAATAATAATAATAATAATTTTATTTATATAGCGCTCTTTCTCCAAACAGGACTCAAGGCGCTTTTACTGTGTACATCCTCCTCCTCACAGAGTATTAATTCATCCTCATTGGAATCCACCAACATAGGTCCTTGTGTACTTTCTGTAGGCAATTGCTGGTAAAGGTCTTCCCAGAGGAATTTATAATTCATTTTGCTGAACATCATCTTCTCCATATTTCGTGGAAGTAACCTCCTACACCGGTAGCTGGCAAGGTTGCCAGCTGCACTAAATACTCTTTCAGAGTACACAGTGGTGTAGGGTTGGGGGGGAGGGGGCATGGGCAATTTAGGTAAAATAAATCCAGTTTGAGCAAGGGCATCCAAATTGGCACTTTTTCCTGCCAGTATACGTACGAAAGTGAAGGAGGAGCTGTTGACGGGTCACATTCCACTTGAGCTGACAATTTTTTCAGCAGCAGGTATTTGATCCTCTGCAGACCTGTGTCTGCAGAAAGAGAGATACAATGTAGCCTTTAAACCTAGGATCGAGCATGGTGGCCAAAATGTAGTGCTCTGATTTCAACAGATTGACCACCCTTGAATCCTGGCAAAGCGAATTAAGGGCTCCATCCACAAGTCCCACATACTTTGCGGAATCGCTCCATCTTAGCTCCTTCTTCAATTTCTCGAGCTGCTTCTGCAAAAGCCTGATGAGGGGAATGACCTGACTCAAGCTGGCAGTGTCTGAACTTACTTCACGTGTGGCAAGTTCAAAGGGTTGGAGAACCTTGCAATAGACATAAATCATTCTTCACTGCACTTGAGTCAGGTGCATTCCCCCTCCTTCGCCTACAGTATATCATAGGTGGATGTATAAGCTTGAATGGCCTATCATCCTCTGAAGCATATAGAGTGTTGAATTACACCTTGTTATCACCTCTTGCTTCAGGTGATGGCTGGGCAGGTTCAGGAGTGTTTGATGGCGCTCCAGTCTTTGGCAAGTGGTGGCTGAATGCCGAAAGTGGGCCACAATTTTTCGGGCACCAACAGCATCTCCTGCATGCCCCTGTCATTTTAAAAAAAATTCTGCACCACCAAATTAATTGTATGTGCAAAACATGGGACATGCTGGAATTTGCCCTGATATAATGCATGCACAATATTGGTGGCATTGTCCGATATCACAAATCCCCAGGACAGTCTAATTGGAGTAAGCCATTGTGCGATTATGTCCCTCAGTTACTGTAAGAGGTTGTCAGCTGTCTGCCTATTTGGAAAGCGGTGAAACATAGCATAGCCTGTCTAGGATCGAGTTGGCATTTGTGAGATGATGCTACTGGTGCTGCTGTTGTTGCTGAGGGAGGACATACATCTACCCAGTGGGCTGTCACAGTCATATAGACCTTAGTCTGCCCTGTTCCACTTTTCCACATGTCCATGGTTAAGTGGACACTGGGTACAACTGCAATTTGTAGGACACTGAGGACACTTTTTCTGACATCTCTGTACATTCTCTGTATCGCCTGCCTAGAGAAGTGGAACCTAGATGGGCTTTGATACCGGGGACACGGTACCTCAAACAATTCTCTAAGTCCCACTGAACTAAAGGCAGATATTGGATATACATCTAACATCAACATAGCTGTCAAGGCCTCCGTTATCCGCTTTGCTAAAGGATGACTGCTGTCACATTTCATCTTCCTCTCAAAGGA
Source organism: Pseudophryne corroboree (assembly GCF_028390025.1). Lineage (NCBI taxonomy): Eukaryota > Metazoa > Chordata > Amphibia > Anura > Myobatrachidae > Pseudophryne > Pseudophryne corroboree. The sequence goes on from NC_086452.1 coordinate 133,145,409, forward strand.
CATTTGGACAGTCAATTGCTTAGATGAAGTAGTACAAATGGTCTTCCGATTTCCCCTCTGGGAAGACAATTGACTCCCAGCAGCAACAACAGCAGCGACAGCAACAGCAGGCATACCACTCACGGATTCTCCAGAGGAATCCCAGTTAGGAGAGGACTCCTCAGTCTTGACAGTGACATGACCTGCAGGACTACTGACATTCCTGACTGAGGAGGAAATTGACGTTGAGGGAGTTGGTGGTGTGGCTTGCAAGAGCTTGGGTACAAGTGGAAGAAGGGATTTAGGTGTCAGTAGACAGCTTACATTCTTAGGAGGATGTTCCTAGGTGGTTAGTGTCCTTACCCCTACTTGTTACAGATTGACAGAGGTAACACATGGCTTGACATCTGTTGTCCGGATTTGTGGAGAAATAATTCCACACCGAAGAGGTGACTTTTTTGGTATTTTGCCCAAGCACAATGGGCTCCTTTATCCCACAGATAACATGTGTCTCCCCAAGTGCCTCATTTAAACAAACCACATCACCATCATAATCCTCATTGTCAACTTCCTCCTTAGCGCCAGCAACACCCATAACCTCATCCTGGTGTACTTCAACAGTGACATCTTCAATTTGAATATCAGAAACTGGACTGTAGTGCTCCTTCCAGCACTTGCAGAGGGTGTGCAAATGGTGGAAGGAGCCACCTCTTCCCGTCCAGTGTTGGGAAGGTCAGGCATAGCAAACACCGACACACTTGGACTCTCCTTGGGGATTTGTGATACCATCTTAGAATGCACAGTTCTTTTCTGTGCTTTTTCCAGCTTAACTCTTTTCATTTTTCTAGCGGGAGGATGTAGGCTTCCATCGTCATGTGAAGCTGAACCACTAGTCATGAACATAGGTCAGGGCCTTTGCCGTTCCTTGCCACTCCATGTCGTAAATGGCATATTGGCAAGTTTACATTTCTCCTCAGATGATTTACATTTTTTTGGTGGGGTCTTTTTACTGATCTTTGGCTTTTTGAATTTTACATGCCCTCTACTATCACATTGGGCATCGGCCTTGGCAGACAACGTTGATGGCCTTTTATCATCTATGTCATGACTAGTGGCAGCAGCTTCAGTACTAGGAGGAAGTGGTTCTTGATCTTTCCATATTTTATCCTCCAAATTTTTGTTCTCCATTATTTTTCAGAAGTTATATAACACAATATGTGGTACAAGGAGAGCGTACCCCTTAGAGATGAGCGGGTTCGGTTCTCCGAGATCCAAACCCCCCCGAACTTCACCTATTTTACACGGTTCCGAGGCAGCCTTGGCTCTTCCTACCTTGCTCGGTTAACCCGAACGCGGCCAAACGTCATCATCCCGCTGTCGGGATTCTATATAAAGAGCCGTGCGTGACCGCCATTTTCAATCATGCATTGGGGATTGAACAGAGAGGACGTGGCTGCGTTCTCTCCCTGAAAAGCTCCATATCTGTGCTCAGTGTGATGCAAATATCTGTGCTCAGTGTGCTGCAAATATCTGTGCTCAGTGTGCTGCAAATATCTACGTTCTCTACCTGAAAAGCTCCATATCTGTGTTCAGTGTGCTGCAAATATCTGTGCTCAGTGTGCTGCAAATATCTACGTTCTCTGCCTGAAAAGCTCCATATCTGTGCTCAGTGTGCTTCAAATATAAAATGCTGCATTTTGGTGACCAACAGTAAATAGTTATACAGTACAATAGGCCATTGCTGTATCTTGCAGCTCTGTGTCACTGCAATTATCCATTCCATATCTGTGCTGCATTTTTGTGAGCAGTATATATAGTAGTACAGTGCATCATTTTGGTGACCAACGCTATATAGTTGAACAGTACAATAGGCCATTGCTGTATCTTGCAGCTCTGTGTCACTGCAAGTATCCATTCCATATCTGTGCTGCATTTTTGTGAGCAGTATATATAGTAGTACAGTGCAACATTTTGGTGACCAACAGTATATAGTTGTACTGTACAGTAGACCATTGCTGTATCTTGCAGCTCTGTGTCACTGCAAGTATCCATTCCATATCTGTGCTGCATTTTTCCAGTGCACATCTCTAGTACCCCTACACCTCACAGGGAAAACCCTGTAAAAATTATTTGGATTAAATATTAATAACCCCTTTACAGTATTTGGAGTAAATAATATACATCACAGGACAGGACCACTAAATTTATATGGTATCACCACTGGACTGGATTTATACAAAAATATATGGCTTTATATGGAATTATATGCCAGTACCACTGGAATTATAAAGGAGGATTACAGGAATTATACGACAGGATTACTGGAATTATATGACAGTACCACTGGAATTATACAGCAGGATTACTGGAATTATACGCCAGCACCACTGGAAATATACAACAGGATTACTGGAATTATACACCAGTAGCACTGTAATTTGCTACAGGATTAATGGAATTATATGCCAGTACCACTGGAATTATACGGCAGGATTACTGAAATTATACGTCAGGATTACTGGAATTATACGGCAGGATTACTAGAATTATATGCCAGTACCACCTGAATTATATGGCAAGATTACTGGAATTATACGGCAGGATTACTGCAATTATACGCCAGTACCTCCGGAATTATACAGCAGGATTACTGAAATTATATGACAGGTTAACTGCAATTATACGCCAGTACCATTGGAAAAATACGTCAGGATTACTGGAATTATATACCAGTACCACTGTAATTTGACGCAGGATTACTGTAATTATACGGCAGGATTACTGTAATTGTATGCCAGTACCACTGGAATTATATGGCAGTATTATTAGAATTATATGACAGGATTACAGTAATTATATGGCAGGATTACTGGAATTATACAGCAGGATAACTGGTGTAACCCTTTTCCTTATAGGTATGATAGTAATAGCTTGTTCACCTTATACTGTGTCTCCACCCAAGTATTTTATCTTATTCGTTAGAGGAATTAGAGTCGGGGTATACTTGGGAACACCCCTTTTTATATAAATATAGGTATGTATTTATCTATCTATAATAGTGATGTTCTGAATTCGTTAACCGTGGGTATATATTTATTACAGGAGTACCTGAAATGCTTAAGGATCTTAAATTCCTATTACTGGACAGACCCCGGTAAGTTATCTATCATACACCATTAACAATACCTTTTAATTAAAGATTTATTTAAAGTATCATCACATATCATCAACCACACTTCTATTAATAGTTATACATCGGTATATATTTAACTTGAAATTATACCACCTCTTATGCACTAACTGTCTATATGCAGAAACCTATACACCCAGATACATATACATATATACATACATATAGACATACTCATAAAGACATTAATAATAACAATTTCACATAGTCCACTACATTAATGTACAGTTTTCCATTAGGATAGGTCTAAATCCTGGAAGCAGATGCCTGGGAAACGTGTATCTAGTTTTAGTATTATATATGCATATATAAAGAAGGTGGATTCCTGTAGGTTTTCTTTTCTTTTGTTAGCAAGATATATATATAGATATCTATATATAGTTAGTTGATTCTTATCCCTAACTGTTTCCTTTAGCTAGGGGTTAACTCTCCTCAGGGTTGTAACAGTAGATAAAACAATTCCTGTAGAAGAAAGGATACACTGTATATCAGTGTTTTCTTTTCCTTTACAATGTAGCCGTTAACATTTGCAAGAGTATCAGCTGCTTATAAATTATAGATATTGTATCCACTAGGTCTAGACTGCCAGGGTTGAGACTGTGAGATGTAATTTCTCTGAGTGGTGCTACTAGGAACTCCTCAGTGGTAGATCTCTTTATAGTCAATAATAAAACTGAAGAGTGGCTTTATCCTTATGTCCCGTTTTGTAGTTATATAGTATACTGTGCAGATATTAGGCCACAGTATTTTATATATATATATCAGTTTATCATTACCTATATATTTTGTTAATTGTTCGATTGGAGCTCCTCAATTTGTGTAGTCCAGCCACAATCCATATATCTAGTGTGCTCCTATATAGGGCTAACGGGAGAAATTAAATACTAGCCACTAATAACAGTATTTAAAGATGGTAAAAATGCCTGAAGTAAAGCAATCCCTGGTGTAGTGTTCCTGGTGATTAAGTGCAAATATAAGAGATTTACAGACCTCAGCTGTCTTCAGTAAGTGACTCCTGTCACTCACCATATAGTATAAGGGTAGCTCCGCCCCCCTCTTCACTTCATTGGTGGGCAGTGAATCGGCTAAGTGGAGGCTTGTCATTAGCGGCTCTGGACATTGGCCGCTCTCTGCTGTTGATGTCTCCCCTCTGCTGGGGGCCGGTAACTGCTCCCCCGGCTCGCTGGCTCTGTGCGGCTCCGGACGTCGTCTTCTCTCCGCTGATGGTGCCGGTAACTGCTCCCCCGGCTCGCTGACTCTGTGCGGCTCCAGACGTTGTCTTCTCTCCGCTGATGGTGCCGGTAACTGCTCCCCCGCCTCGCTGGCTCTGTGCGGCTCCGGACGTCGTCTTCTCTCCGCTGATGGTGCCGGTAACTGCTCCCCCGGCTCGCTGACTCTGTGCGGCTCCAGACGTTGTCTTCTCTCCGCTGATGGTGCCCGTAACTGCTCCCCCGGCTCTCTGGCTCTGTGCGGCTCCTAACGTCGGAGTCTCTCCGCTGCGGGTGCCGGTAACTGCTCCCCCGGCTCTCTGGCTCTGTGCGGCTCCTGACGTCAGAGTCTCTCAGCTGCTGGTGCCAGTAACTGCTCCCCCGGCTCTCTGGCTCTGTGCGGCTCCTAACGTCGGAGTCTCTCCGCTGCGGGTGCCGGTAACTGCTCCCCCGGCTCTCTGGCTCTGTGCGGCTCCTGACGTCAGAGTCTCTCAGCTGCTGGTGCCGGTAACTGCTCCCCCAGCTCTTGATTCTTCACAGCTCCCGCTGCTTACCGATGGCTGCGCTGGTCTCCGCTCTCCCCAGCTCTTGAGCCCGCTGACGGCTGAAGGAGATGCCGGTTTCTGCTTCCCCGGCTCTCAGCACTTCACAGCTCCCGCTGCTCACCGACTGCCGCGCTGGATCTTCAGTGTGCTTTCGCTCGCTGGAGTCCTCTATCCATCTCCACTGCGCCGCCAATGTTTACAGCACAGCTCTTTGAGGCGGGCAGGGAGAGGAATGAGTTTCTCCCTCAGAGGCGCACACCCAAGTCCCTTTCAACGCTGTTTCTCTTCTTTTTATACGGGAGCCCCAGGGGCCACGCGAGCAGTCCCTGTCTCGTGAAGACCCCTTTTTCCCGCCGACAGCACGAGCCAGCTGCCAATGTTCCTCGTGCCCTGCGGCTTAATGAGGCATTACCATGATGTGAGGGTCTATGGGATGCCCTCATAGACATATAATGACACCATATAACATTTATATATATATAGATAATTAATGACAAAAGATGGTCATTCCATTTAACAATAATAATTATACAACTGGGCTATTTATAACTGATAATGTCGGGAAAACACCTCATGACGTCCTCAGAGTTACCACATCACTGGTACTAATATTAATTTAACATAACAGACCATATATAACATATAAATACATATATATATATATATAGATATACACAGGCTCCCACATAAGCAGCTCTAGTCCTACTTCCATACTAACTATGTCCCGATACCACCTATGTGGAGTTATTCATAAATAAAGGCTACATTCTCCCCCTGGTGATCTGAATTACTTAGTACTATAATTCGAAGCACCACTTTTACAACCTTTATAGTTAATTTTCCCACATAGGGAGTGGTTGACTTCCCAGGTAACCAAAATACGGCCAGGTATATATAATGCTCGGATAAACTATTCTAGGTTCATTGCAGGAATGACCCAGCTGGTCATAAGTGAGAATCATAGGGGGTTTACATTCCCTTCGAGGTCTTGGGGGTTCATCAATGTTCACGGCCCCAAAAGGAGTAGGCATCTCCACCTCCGGGCTATTAGACAGTGAGGCCTCTTCCCAAGGAGGGTCATCAGGTTCATTTATGTTCCATTGCTCTGTTCTCAATCGACTTATATCATCAGAGGGTTGACAAAGATTTTCTCGGAGATCACTTATGCCTCTAGTGGAGACGACTGGAACTTCTTTATAGAAAAATCCTGGGTCCCGGTTTGCGGTGTCAGACCAGTCCGTTGGTGGAGACTCAGTAGAAGGATAGACAGGAGAACTAGATTCATTCATAACAGTAGGGTGCAAGATTTCTTTTTCTACAGGAAAAGGAATGTCTTGACTTATAGGCAGCAAATGTTGGCGATGGTAAGTGAGTATAGGCCCATCTTTATCCTCAGGTACTAACTGATAAACAGGGATGTCAGGTAATTGTTTAAGTATTCGATATGGAATTTCTTTCCATCGGTTTGATAGTTTCTGTCGTCTAGGAGCCCCTAGTCGCCTTAATAGAACTCGATCACCAGGAAGTAACAGGTGTTCTTTGACTTTAGCATCATACCTCTGTTTATTCTTTTCTCCATGTCTTTCGGATACTTTTCTAGCAACTTCATGGGCAGCTTTTAATTCTTTCCTCAAATTGTTGACATAGGTATTATGAGTGGAAGGCTTTGTATGTGAAACAGAAAGACCCAGGGAAACATCTATAGGGAGTCGTGCTTCTCTCCCGAACATAAGAGAATAAGGAGAGTACCCAGTTGATTCATTTCAGGTACAGTTGTAGGCATGCACGAGTTGATTGATGAAATGCTTCCATTTTATTTTATGCTTTGGATCCAAGGTTCCTAACATATCAAGGAGGGTTCTATTAAACCTTTCCGGTTGCGGATCGCCTTGGGGATGATACGGGGAGGTTCGTGACTTCTTAATTCCGCAACAAATACACAATTCTTTAAGTAACTTACTTTCAAAGTCTCTTCCCTGATCTGTAGGGATGCGAGCTGGAAGCCCATAATGGACAAAGAAATGATCCCAAAGGGTCTTTGCTACAGTCAGTGCTTTTTGGTCCCGAGTGACATAGGCTTGAGCGTACCGGGTGAAATGATCAGTGATTACTAGAATATTACTTTCCCTCCCATTCGGCCCTTCTAACGATAAAAAGTCAATGCAGACTAACTCCATGGGTCCGGAACTACTTAAATTGACCATGTAGGCGGTAGGAGTGGGTAATTTCTTTCTGAGAACACAATTTTTACAATTTTTGCAATAATGGTCTATATCTTTACTCATATATGGCCAATATACTCTGTCTTGTATTAGATGTAACGTTTTATCTACTCCCAAATGTCCATGTTTATCGTGTAAAGAATAGAGAACCATAGGGATATGGCAGGATGGGAGGACCAGCTGATACTTATCCTTCCCCTCTCTGGTAGTAGTTTTTCTATACAGGATTCCTTGCCGAAATACTAATTTAGTTCTTTGTCGTAGCAACGCTTTTTCCTTGGGAGATATGTTGCACCTCAAAGCCTGCTCAGAATCCCGTAAATGTTCCAATATAAAAGCAATCTCAGGATCCTGTTTTTGGTCTTCTCTCAGTTGCTCTTTGGAGAGGATAGGTAAATCCTCCAATTCAGGAGTGGTTATCCAGCAGTACATGGAAGGTAGGGAGGCCTCAGTGGTTCCCATCGAGTGTATTGCTCCACAGGTATTACTAGGTAGCGTGGTTATTTGATGACACAACCCTTGGAGAGCTGGCGCCGGAATTTCTACCCATTCATCATTTGAACTTACTACAGGAGGATGGGGTAATCGGGATAGGGCATCAGCCTCTATATTCTGTTTTCCAGGTTTGTATTTTAAAGAAAACTGATAATTGGACAGAGCAGCTAACCATCTATGCCCAGTAGCATCCAATTTGGCGGTAGTATTAATATAGGTCAAAGGGTTATTGTCAGTGAGTACAGTAAAATGCACACCATATAGGTAATCATGAAACTTATCCACTACTGCCCATTTCAAGGCTAAAAACTCTAATTTGTGGGCAGCATAGTTCTTTTCACTGTTGGATAGGCCCCTGCTAACATAGGCTATGGGTTTCAGGACAGTTTCGTCTTGTTGATATAATACTCCACCAATCCCATCGAATGAGGCATCGATATGGAGTTCATATGGAAGTGAAGGATTTGCATAAGCTAGAACAGGAGAATGAGTTAAAAGGAACTTCAAACTCTCAAAGGCCTTATCACAGGATAGCGTCCATCTATCGCCGAACACTTCTTGAGGTTTATGATAGTCTTTGAGTCTTATATCACGGTGCTTCAATCGCCCCTGTTGGTGGGGAGGGTATCCCTTAGTTAAATCAGTTAAAGGACGGGAAATTTTGGAATATTGGGGAACAAACCTCCGATAGTACCCGCAGAAACCTAAAAAGGATCGAAGATCTTTCAAAGTATTAGGTCTCGGCCAATTCTGTACAGCAGATATTTTGTCAGGATCAGTAGTAATTCCATCTCGACTAACAACATGGCCCAGATATTTCACAGTGGTTTGACAAAATTTGCATTTGTCAACGGACAACTTGAGTCCCCTTTTCTGTAGTCTGTCCAGAACTTTGAATAATCGGTGGTTATGTTCTTCCAGATCTTGTCCAAATACAATAAGATCATCTAGATATACTAGAACCTCCCGATAACACATGTCCCCTACCGTTTGTTCCATAGTCCTCTGAAAAGTGGCAGGGGCTCCTTTTATTCCTTGGGGCATTTTTAAAAACTCAAAGAACCCAATGGGACAAATGAAAGCTGTTTTGGGTTGGTCATCCGGATGCATCGGTATCTGATAGTAGCCACTTCGCATATCTAATACAGAGAACCAGTTACTGCCCTGCAAACAGTCTAGAGCCTCCTCTACTCTGGGTACAGTATACTGGTCAGGAATAGTACAATTATTTAAAGTCCTGTAATCCACGCATAACCTAATATCTCCGTTCTTCTTTCGGGCTACTACAATAGGAGAAGCATAAGGACTATCGGATTCTGCAATAACTTGATTTTCCAGCAGACCCTTTAAATGTTGTCTTACGTCTTCAAAATCGGCGGGTGCCAATCGACGAGATCTTTCTCGAAATGGAGTCTCATTGGTCAGATGTATGCGATGTTCGGTTCCAATGGCAGTTCCCAAGTCCCATTCACTTAAGGAAAAAACAGACATCCTAAGCTTTAATTGTGAAATTAGTTGGTCTCTCTGAGCCACAGATATATCACTATTCTGAAAACACCCCGACACTTTAGCAATAAACTCAGTTTCAATGCTACAAGTATTAGCAGATAGAAAGGATGGAGTGGTTTTACACTCTATACGGTTTACTTCAACAGAATTTAAATTAGTGAAACCAAGTGATCCAGAAATATAGTTATTATGTTGTTCCAAACACCACTCAGAAAGCATCTTAAATAAATTGGAATTAGTGCCTACAATTACTGACACTACTCCTTTATCCCCAGGGGAATCAGGGCACACTAATGCCAAAAAAGGTAAAGGGTCTTGATAACCTGATGGTTGGTGAGGAAATTCAATCTGAGTAGTTATATATCCCAAATAAGGATACTTTTGTTCACTTAATCCCCAAATAGTTAATCCATCAAAGGGCATCAAAGGAACATCTGACAGATATTGATCATACCAACTTTCAAAAATAATGGACACCTGAGATCCACTATCAAGTAGAGCGGTACCTAAGTGTCCAGTAATTAAAACGTGCATTAAAGGAGCCTGTCCCATCATTCCTTCTGGAATAATATTAGGCCCTTGAGTACTCCCCATTGTGCAAACAATTATGGGTTGGGAGTCGGTGCGGGGTTCATCGACATCCCTTCTAGGTTTTCCGACTGTTCTGCTTGACGTCTATCAGATGGAGCTATTTGTGAATGAAAGTTTCTTCCTTGACTACATTCGAATGACCTATGCCCTAATTGTCCACATTTGAAACAGGTGATATTAGAATTATCTGCAGGCCTCCTGCTGAATCCTCTACTTCGACCAGGAAGGGATACTCTTGAAGTGGCAGATGGAGTGGTTTGAAGAGAAATTAACTGATCTAGCTTCTTATTCTGTTCCTCAATTAGCTTGAGTAGTTGGTCATTTACTGAAGACGCTTCTGTAGCAGGAGCAATTATCTTAACTCGTTTTAAAGTCTTTTCTCTATTTTCAATCTGGACTTCTTCAAGTTTTACTTCTTTTATTAAGTCTCCTAACGTAGGAACAGGTTCCCTAGGTAAACTACACCTTAAACGTTGGGCTACCGGGTTAGTAGTTAGAGCTCCTCTTAAAATATGCTTCAGTCGTCTCTCATCAATTTCTTGTGAATGAATTCCTCCTTTATCCAGCAGTTTGTATAGAATTTTGTCCAAGCGATAAATGTAATTAGTGAGAGTTTCATTAGGCTCTTGATAAGTTTGATTTAATCGGGATAGAATGTCTCCTATATCTTCCAGAGTTCCAAAAGAATAGTCCAATGCTTCAAAATAATCTTTTAAAGTAGCTTGGGTGTTACTTCTCCTGGTGGCATGAATTATTCCCATTGCAGGTCCCCGCAAACTCTCCACAATTCTTTGTTTTTTAATATGCTCGGGACATCTCCATTCCTCTGAATGTTGTATTGCCGCCTCCCGCCATACTTCATAGCTCTCTTCTCCTGTGGGGACTGGAGTTACCCCTGAAAAGATTCTCAGTCTCCGATACCCCCCTTCATAATGCCATCGTTCAAAATGACTGACCACCTTATCCATTACATTTTCAACTTGGGGATCTATTTTATCCTTATCTAATAATTCTTCTTCGGAGGTATTACTGTTATTAGGGTAACATCCTGCACTCGTACTCTCAATTTTACTGTCCTCTGGCATTAAGGTCTTCTGCCCCCCATCTACATACTTATCCACTGGCCACATTATTTTCCATTTCTTACCAGGGGCTTTTTCAATTAAAATATTAGCTGGTATTACCGATGTATCTAATTGATTGTCATTACTAATTAGAATGGCACATATGTCATCATTAATTCCTTTCCATTTATCTACAATATAGGGTTGTTTTATTCCATACATTTTCTTGACTTCACTTACAATATCTTCATCTATTATTTCCATAAAATTTCCCAAAATGCTTAAACTTTTCTGTGCATCTACCCCTTTGCTTCTACACCAACTAAATATATCTTCTCCCTTTATAAATTCCATTTCTATCTATTTGTTCAGATCTCAGCCTTAGTGCCTCCAAATGTAACCCTTTTCCTTATAGGTATGATAGTAATAGCTTGTTCACCTTATACTGTGCCTCCACCCAAGTATTTTATCTTATTCGTTAGAGGAATTAGAGTCGGGGTATACTTGGGAACACCCCTTTTTATATAAATATAGGTATGTATTTATCTATCTATAATAGTGATGTTCTGAATTCGTTAACCGTGGGTATATATTTATTACAGGAGTACCTGAAATGCTTAAGGATCTTAAATTCCTATTACTGGACAGACCCCGGTAAGTTATCTATCATACACCATTAACAATACCTTTTAATTAATGATTTATTTAAAGTATCATCACATATCATCAACCACACTTCTATTAATAGTTATACATCGGTATATATTTAACTTGAAATTATACCACCTCTTATGCACTAACTGTCTATATGCAGAAACCTATACACCCAGATACATATACATATATACATACATATAGACATACTCATAAAGACATTAATAATAACAATTTCACATAGTCCACTACATCAATGTACAGTTTTCCATTAGGATATGTCTAAATCCTGGAAGCAGATGCCTGGGAAACGTGTATCTAGTTTTAGTATTATATATGCATATATAAAGAAGGTGGATTCCTGTAGGTTTTCTTTTCTTTTGTTAGCAAGATATATATATAGATATCTATATATAGTTAGTTGATTCTTATCCCTAACTGTTTCCTTTAGCTAGGGGTTAACTCTCCTCAGGGTTGTAACAGTAGATAAAACAATTCCTGTAGAAGAAAGGATACACTGTATATCAGTGTTTTCTTTTCCTTTACAATGTAGCCGTTAACATTTGCAAGAGTATCAGCTGCTTATAAATTATAGATATTGTATCCACTAGGTCTAGACTGCCAGGGTTGAGACTGTGAGATGTAATTTCTCTGAGTGGTGCTACTAGGAACTCCTCAGTGGTAGATCTCTTTATAGTCAATAATAAAACTGAAGAGTGGCTTTATCCTTATGTCCCGTTTTGTAGTTATATAGTATACTGTGCAGATATTAGGCCACAGTATTTTATATATATATATCAGTTTATCATTACCTATATATTTTGTTAATTGTTCGATTGGAGCTCCTCAATTTGTGTAGTCCAGCCACAATCCATATATCTAGTGTGCTCCTATATAGGGCTAACGGGAGAAATTAAATACTAGCCACTAATAACAGTATTTAAAGATGGTAAAAATGCCTGAAGTAAAGCAATCCCTGGTGTAGTGTTCCTGGTGATTAAGTGCAAATATAAGAGATTTACAGACCTCAGCTGTCTTCAGTAAGTGACTCCTGTCACTCACCATATAGTATAAGGGTAGCTCCGCCCCCTCTTCACTTCATTGGTGGGCAGTGAATCGGCTAAGTGGAGGCTTGTCATTAGCGGCTCTGGACATTGGCCGCTCTCTGCTGTTGATGTCTCCCCTCTGCTGGGGGCCGGTAACTGCTCCCCCGGCTCGCAGGCTCTGTGCGGCTCCGGACGTCGTCTTCTCTCCGCTGATGGTGGCGGTAACTGCTCCCCCGGCTCGCTGACTCTGTGCGGCTCCAGACGTTGTCTTCTCTCCGCTGATGGTGCCCGTAACTGCTCCCCCGGCTCTCTGGCTCTGTGCGGCTCCTAACGTCGAAGTCTCTCCGCTGCGGGTGCCGGTAACTGCTCCCCCGGCTCTCTGGCTCTGTGCGGCTCCTGACGTCAGAGTCTCTCAGCTGCTGGTGCCGGTAACTGCTCCCCCGGCTCTCTGGCTCTGTGCGGCTCCTAACGTCGGAGTCTCTCCGCTGCGGGTGCCGGTAACTGCTCCCCCGGCTCTCTGGCTCTGTGCGGCTCCTGACGTCAGAGTCTCTCAGCTGCTGGTGCCGGTAACTGCTCATCCGGCTCTTGATTCTTCACAGCTCCCGCTGCTTACCGATGGCTGCGCTGGTCTCCGCTCTCCCCAGCTCTTGAGCCCGCTGACGGCTGAAGGAGATGCCGGTTTCTGCTTCCCCGGCTCTCAGCACTTCACAGCTCCCGCTGCTCACCGACTGCCGCGCTGGATCTTCAGTGTGCTTTCGCTCGCTGGAGTCCTCTATCCATCTCCACTGCGCCGCCAACGTTTACAGCACAGCTCTTTGAGGCGGGCAGGGAGAGGAATGAGTTACTCCCTCAGAGGCGCACACCCAAGTCCCTTTCAACGCTGTTTCTCTTCCTTTTATACGGGAGCCCCAGGGGCAACGCGAGCAGTCCCTGTCTTGTGAAGACCCCTTTTTCCCGCCGACAGCACGAGCCGGCTGCCAATGTTCCTCGTGCCCTGCGGCTTAATGAGGCATTACCATGATGTGAGGGTCTATGGGATGCCCTCATAGACATATAATAACACCATATAACATTTATATATATATAGATAATTAATGACAAAAGATGGTCATTCCATTTAACAATAATAATTATACAACTGGGCTATTTATAACTGATAATGTCGGGAAAACACCTCATGACGTCCTCAGAGTTACCACATCACTGGTACTAATATTAATTTAACATAACAGACCATATATAACATATAAATACATATATATATATATATAGATATACACAGGCTCCCACATAAGCAGCTCTAGTCCTACTTCCATACTAACTATGTCCCGATACCACCTATGTGGAGTTATTCATAAATAAAGGCTACACTGGAATTATACATCAGGATTACTAGAATTATATGGCAAGATTACTGGAATTATACGGCAAGATTACTGGAATTATATGGCAGTACCTCTGGAATTATACGGCAGGATTACTGAAATTAAACGGCAGGATTACTGGAATTATACGTAAGTACCACTGTAATTATATGACAGGATTACTGGAATTATATGGCAGGATTACTGGAAATATACGTAAATACCACTGTAATTATATGACAGGATTACTGGAATTATATGGCAGGATTACTGGAATTATACGGCACTATCACGGGACATATACGGCAGTACCACTGTACATATACGGCCACACAGGGACACCACCACTGGACTGATAGAGGACAATACACCACCACTGAAATGATGCAGCACAACAAAAAACCATGTACAGCAGCACTGGACATATGGCATCAGAGGACACCACTGTGACTGGTAACTGGACTGACTGATGCACAGGACACTACCACTGGTCTGATGCAAGACAACACAGCAACACTGTAAGGGACTTATTATACATCAGCACTGGACATATGGCAGCAGAGGACACCACCACTGTGACTGGACTGATGCAGAACAACACACCACCACTGAACTGATGCAGCACAACACAGCACCACTGGACAGAACTGGACATATGGCAGCAGAGGACACAACACTGTGACTGGACAGATGCAGCACATGACACGGACACAAAGGACACTGAGAGAACAGAGACACGTCCTTTCTCTACACTCTCCAATGCCAGAGTGAAAATGGCGGCGATGCGCAGCTCCTTTTATGGAATCCAAACCCCCTGTGAGAATCCGACAGCAGGATGATGACGGTTTGCCTCGTTCTGGGTTCCGAGTCAGTCGGGAAAACTGTAGCCTGACTTGGATTCGGGCTCGAAACGTGAAGTCCGGTAGTTCTCTGAGACCCGAACCCGCTCATCTCTAGTTTATATATGTACACTGTATATTAGGTAGGCAATGTTCAGCACTTTAGCTACAGATTAACTAAACACTCCAGCATGCATTGCCATAGATTTGTTTGTTAGGGCAAACTATATTTATTAAAGGACATGCTGACATATTTAATTCCACAGCATCTGGAGTGCTGAATATTGCCAAACCCTACTGTATACAGTATATACCGAACATGTATACTGTGGGGTTGGGGCTGCATGACCAGCTGCCAGGATCCCAGTGACCGCATCCCATACTGTCTATATGCACATATACTATATGTATGGATACTGTATATATACACTAGTAAAGAGATTAAAATTGTTTTGCACATCCGTTCTCCTGTCTAAAGTGATGGGAGATCGTGGGGCGCAATTCAATTGTTTTATTTTTAACGCACTAAACTCGCCCAGATAGGCCAGGTCTAGCCACATAAAATGGATAAACCCAACCAAAATGCTGGCAGTGACGTGAAAGGTGCTGTTTGCACGCTGAAATGGGTCACTTTTCACAAATTTCAGCTTGCCAGCACTGCCTGCTATGAGCTGAAAATAAGAATTTACTTACCGATAATTCTATTTCTCGGAGTCCGTAGTGGATGCTGGGGTTCCTGAAAGGACCATGGGGAATAGCGGCTCCGCAGGAGACAGGGCACAAAAAAGTAAAGCTTTACTAGGTCAGGTGGTGTGCACTGGCTCCTCCCCCTATGACCCTCCTCCAGACTCCAGTTAGGTACTGTGCCCGGACGAGCATACACAATAAGGGAGGCATTTTGAATCCCGGGTAAGACTCATACCAGCCACACCAATCACACCGTACAACTTGTGATCTAAACCCAGTTAACAGTATGACAACAGAAAGGGCCTCTTAAAGATGGCTCCTTAACAATAACCCGAATTAGTTAACAATAACTATGTACAAGTATTGCAGATAATCCGCACTTGGGATGGGCGCCCAGCATCCACTACGGACTCCGAGAAATAGAATTATCGGTAAGTAAATTCTTATTTTCTCTATCGTCCTAAGTGGATGCTGGGGTTCCTGAAAGGACCATGGGGATTATACCAAAGCTCCCAAACGGGCGGGAGAGTGCGGATGACTCTGCAGCACCGAATGAGAGAACTCCAGGTCCTCCTTTTCCAGGGTATCAAATTTGTAAAATTTTACAAACGTGTTCTCCCCCGACCACGTAGCTGCTCGGCAGAGTTGTAATGCCGAGACCCCTCGGGCAGCCGCCCAAGATGAGCCCACCTTCCTTGTGGAGTGGGCTTTTACAGTTTTAGGCTGTGGCAGGCCTGCCACAGAATGTGCAAGTTGAATTGTGTTACAAATCCAACGAGCAATCGACTGCTTAGAAGCAGGTGCGCCCAACTTGTTGGGTGCATACAATATAAACAGCGAGTCAGATTTTCTGACTCCAGCCGTCCTTGCAATGTATATTTTTAAGGCTCTGACAACGTCCAACAACTTGGAGTCCTCCAAGTCGCTAGTGGCCGCAGGCACCACAATAGGTTGGTTCAGATGAAATGCTGATACCACTTTAGGGAGAAAATGCGGACGAGTCCGCAGTTCTGCCCTATCCGAATGGAAGATTAGATAAGGACTTTTATAAGATAAAGCCGCCAATTCAGATACTCTCCTGGCAGAGGCCAGGGCTAGTAACATAGTCACTTTCAATGTGAGATATTTCAAATCCACCTTTTTCAATGGTTCAAACCAATGGGATTTGAGGAAATCTAAAACTACATTTAGATCCCACGGTGCCACCGGAGGCACCACAGGAGGCTGTATATGCAGTACTCCCTTGACAAAAGTCTGGACCTCAGGGACAGAGGCCAATTCTTTTTGGAAGAATATTGACAGGGCCGAAATTTGAACCTTAATGGATCCCAATTTGAGACCCATAGATAATCCTGATTGCAGGAAATGTAGGAAACGACCCAGTTGGAATTCCTCCGTCGGAACCCTCCGATCCTCGCACCACGCTACATATTTTCGCCAAATGCGGTGATAATGTTTCACGGTGACTTCCTTCCGTGCCTTAATCAAGGTAGGAATGACTTCTTCTGGAATGCCTTTCCCTTTTAGGATCTGGCGTTCAACCGCCATGCCGTCAAACGCAGCCGCGGTAAGTCTTGAAAAAGACAGGGACCCTGCTGTAGCAGGTCCCTTCTCAGAGGTAGAGGCCACGGTTCGTCCGTGAGCATCTCTTGAAGTTCCGGATACCAAGTCCTTCTCGGCCAATCCGGAACCACTAGTATTGTTCTTACTCTTCTTTGCCGTATGATCTTCAATACCTTTGGTATGAGCGGCAGAGGAGGAAACACATACACTGACTGGTACACCCAAGGAGTTACCAGTGCGTCCACAGCTATTGCCTGTGGATCTCTTGACCTGGCGCAATATTTGTCCAGTTTCTTGTTGAGGCGAGACGCCATCATGTCTACAATTGGTCTTTCCCAACGGTCTATTAACATGTTGAAGACTTCTGGATGTAGACCCCACTCTCCCGGATGAAGATCGTGTCTGCTGAGGAAGTCTGCTTCCCAGTTGTCCACGCCCGGGATGAACACTGCTGACAGTGCTATCACGTGATTCTCCGCCCAGCGAAGAATCTTGGCAGCTTCTGCCATTGCACTCCTGCTTCTTGTGCCGCCCTGCCTGTTTACATGGGCGACCGCCGTGATGTTGTCCGACTGAATCAACACCGGCTTTCCTTGCAGGAGAAGTTCCGCCTGGCTTAGAGCATTGTAGATTGCTCTTAGTTCCAGAATGTTTATGTGAAGAGACTTTTCCAGACTCGTCCATACTCCCTGGAAGTTTCTTCCTTGTGTGACTGCTCCCCAGCCTCTCAGGCTGGCGTCCGTGGTCACCAGGATCCAATCCTGAATGCCGAATCTGCGGCCTTCTAATAGGTGAGCCTTCTGCAACCACCACAGAAGTGACACCCTTGTCTTTGGTGACAGGGTTATTCGCAGGTGCATCTGCAGATGCGACCCTGACCATTTGTCCAACAGATCCCTTTGGAATATTCTTGCATGGAATCTGCCGAATGGAATTGCTTCGTAAGAAGCCACCATTTTTCCCAGGACTCTTGTGCATTGATGTACTGACACTTTTCCTGGTTTTAGGAGGTTCCTGACCAGATCGGATAACTCCTTGGCTTTTTCCTCTGGAAGGAAAACCTTTTTCTGAACCGTGTCCAGAATCATTCCTAGGAACAGCAGACGAGTTGTCGGGATTAAATGGGATTTTGGAATATTCAGAATCCACCCGTGTTGTCTTAGCACCTCTTGAGATAGTGCTAAAGCTGTCTCCAGCTGTTCTCTGGACCTTGCCCTTATTAGGAGATCGTCCAAGTATGGGATAACTAATACGCCTTTTCTTCGAAGAAGAATCATCATCTCGGCCATTACCTTGGTAAAGACCCGAGGCGCCGTGGACAATCCGAACGGCAGCGTCTGAAACTGATAGTGACAGTTTTGAACAATGAACCTGAGGTACCCCTGGTGTGCGGGGTAAATCGGAACGTGTAGATACGCATCCTTGATGTCCAAGGATACCATAAAGTCCCCTTCTTCCAGGTTCGCTATCACTGCTCTGAGTGACTCCATCTTGAACTTGAACTTTTTTATGTAGAGGTTCAAGGACTTCAGATTTAGAATAGGCCTTACCGAGCCATCCGGCTTCGGTACCACAAATAGAGTGGAATAATACCCCTTTCCTTGTTGTAATAGGGGTACTTTGACTATCACCTGCTGAGCGTACAGCTTGTGAATGGCTTCCAACACCCTCTCCCTTTCGGAAGAGACGGTTGGTAAGGCAGACTTCAGGAAACGATGAGGAGGATCCGTCTCTAATTCCAACCTGTACCCCTGAGATATTATCTGCAGGATCCAGGGGTCTACCTGCGAGTGAGCCCACTGCGCGCTGTAATTTTTGAGACGGCCCCCCACTGTCCCCGAGTCCGCTTGAGAGGCCCCAGCGTCATGCTGAGGTTTTTGCAGGAGCCGGGGAGGGCTTCTGTTCCTGGGAAGGAGCTGCCTGTTGGTGTCTCTTCCCTCTTCCTCTGCCTCGTGGCAGGTACGACAAGCCCTTTGCTCTCTTATTTTTGTAGGAGCGAAAAGGCTGCGGTTGAAAGGTCGGTGCCTTTCTCTGTTGGGGAGTGACTTGAGGTAAAAAAGTGGATTTCCCGGCAGTAGCCGTGGCCACCAAGTCTGATAGACCAACTCCAAATAACTCCTCCCCTTTATACGGCAAAACCTCCATGTGACGTTTTGAATCCGCATCGCCTGTCCACTGTCGTGTCCATAAGGCTCTTCTGGCTGAAATGGACATAGCTCTCACCCGAGATGCCAGTGTGCAAATATCCCTCTGTGCATCACGCATATAGATAAATGCATCCTTTATTTGTTCTAACGACAGTAAAACATTGTCCCTATCTAGGGTATCAATATTTTCAATCAGGGATTCTGACCAAACTACTCCAGCACTGCACATCCAGGCAGTTGCTATAGCTGGTCGTAGTATAACACCTGCATGTGTGTATATATTCTTTTGAATAACTTCCATCTTTCTATCTGATGGATCCTTAAGTGCGGCCGTCTCAGGAGAGGGTAACGCCACTTGTTTGGATAAGCGTGTGAGCGCCTTGTCCACCTTAGGGGGTGTTTCCCAGCGCGCCCTAACCTCTGGCGGGAAAGGGTATAATGCCAATAACTTTTT
The DNA here is from genome assembly GCF_028390025.1 of Pseudophryne corroboree. Classification (NCBI taxonomy): domain Eukaryota; kingdom Metazoa; phylum Chordata; class Amphibia; order Anura; family Myobatrachidae; genus Pseudophryne; species Pseudophryne corroboree. The sequence goes on from NC_086452.1 coordinate 133,164,966, forward strand.
TGAAATTATCAACTTTTTATCAGGAGCAACCCACGCTTCATCACACACGTCATTTAATTCTTCTGATTCAGGAAAAACTGTTTGTAGTTTTTTCACACCATACATAATACCCTGTTTTACGGTATCTGTAGTATCAGCTAAATGTAACGTCTCCTTCATTGCCAAAATCATATAACGTGTGGCCCTACTGGAAAATACGTTTGAATTTCTACCGTCGTCACTGGAATCAGTGCCCGTGTCTGGGTCTGTGTCGACCGACTGAGGCAAAGGGCGTTTTACAGCCCCTGACGGTGTTTGAGGCGCCTGGACAGGCATTAATTGATTGTCCGGCCGCCTCATGTCCTCAACTGACTGTTTAAGGGAAGATAAACCATCACGTAATTCCACAAATAAAGGCATCCATTCTGGTGTCGACCCCCTGGGGGGTGACATCTGCATATTTGGCAATTGCTCCGCCTCCACACCAATATCGTCCTCATACATGTCGACACCACGTACCGACACACACCGCAAACTCACAGGGAATGCTCTAATGAAGACAGGACCCACTAGCCCTTTTGGGGAGACAGAGGGAGAGTCTGCCAGCACACACCACAAAGCGCTATATATACAAGGGATATCCTTATATTAAGTGCTCCCTTATAGCTGCTTTAATATATATATATATAGCCATTAATGTGCCCCCCCTCTCTGTTTTACCCTGTTTCTGTAGTGCAGTGCAGGGGAGAGACCTGGGAGCCGTTCTGACCAGCGGAGCTGTGACAGAAAATGGCGCCGTGTGCTGAGGAGATAGGCCCCGCCCCTTTTTCGGCGGGTTCTTCTCCCGCTATTTTTCCAGTCAGGCAGGGGTTAAATATCTCCATATAGCCCCTATGGGCTATATGTGAGGTATTTTTAGCCTTGTATAAGGTTTATATTTGCCTCTCAGAGCGCCCCCCCCCAGCGCTCTGCACCCTCAGTGACTGCCCAGTGAAGTGTGCTGAGAGGAAAATGGCGCACAGCTGCAGTGCTGTGCGCTACCTTATGAAGACTGAGGAGTCTTCAGCCGCCGGTTTCCGGACCTCTTCACGCTTCAGCATCTGCAAGGGGGTCGGCGGCGCGGCTCCGGGACCGGACTCCACGGCTGGGCCTGTGTTCGATCCCTCTGGAGCTAATGGTGTCCAGTAGCCAAGCAGCAAATCCACTCTGCATGCAGGTGAGTTTACTACTTTCCCCCTAAGTCCCACGTTGCAGTGATCCTGTTGCCAGCAGGACTCACTGTAAAGAAAAAAACCTAAACTAAACTTTCTCTAAGCAGCTCTTTAGGAGAGCCACCTAGATTGCACCCTTCTCGTTCGGGCACAAAATCTAACTGGAGTCTGGAGGAGGGTCATAGGGGGAGGAGCCAGTGCACACCACCTGACCTAGTAAAGCTTTACTTTTTTGTGCCCTGTCTCCTGCGGAGCCGCTATTCCCCATGGTCCTTTCAGGAACCCCAGCATCCACTTAGGACGATAGAGAAATGTATTTCCTCACCGCTCAGCATGTCGAAATGGAGCAACAATTGAATTCCCCCTTAATCTAGGTATGTTTATGTACGCTATGTATGTACACTATCTCTAGCTTAGGGGTCTGTCCTATTGCGGGCTAAGGGTGCAAGTTGCCTTTTGCAATGATGTGGAGACTGCAGTAACGGCACTGCATCTTGCACCATTCATGACCCACTCCAACCCCAAATTTGAACAATTTTGTATGCAGACCCATAAAGCTGCTTACAAAATTCTACAAGTCTGAGCTGGCATAAAGTACTAATTTACGGGGATGAGAATTTCACCTGCAATTGTATTCTTCCTTTTATGTGTAAACTATGGGAGGGATGTCATTTCGTCCGATTTCGCTTGACATACGGGTTGCTGGCTACACTTGGACGTTTTTTTAAAGGGGCATTAATTTACAATGCAAAACCATGCCTCGTAAGTAATTGCCCCTTCAGAAAAATGTCCGAGTTCGTCCGGCAACCCGCACGTCCAGCTAACTCGGACGACATTCATACTGCCTCATGTGTATTTTTGCTAATGTATTAAAAGGGGCACCGATTATTGATATTTTTTTTAACGTGGAACAGTTAATGATATTTTAGGAAAAAGGGGGTATGGATTGATGTTATTATAATAAAAGGGGCACAGTTTATTTATATTATAATGTGGGTTGACCACACCCCTCCAATTGATGGCCACACTTCCACAAGGTTGGTTATGTCCTTCAGTGGGCCCCTGCCATTGCATTCCCCTGTCGGCCCTTGATGCCCCAGTCTGACACTGACCTCAGTGGATGACCCTGGAGCAGCCCTGGGCAACCCAATCTGCCATCTGAGAATTTAGACATCTTCCCAGGAAAGGATTTACTGAGCTCTTACAAAGACCACCTGCTGCTGGCAGAGTGGGTAAGAGCTCAATTATCAAAGGTGCTCCAGTCCCCATAGTCATTTATCCAGGGACCCTCTAACATGATGGTCTGATGTAAACCACTACATGCAGCCTATGGCACTTATCAGGGTGATCTATAGGAGCTTTGTATTGTCCCTCCACTTATTTCACCCCTATACCCTGTCCCTGCTTCCAGCTACCGTCACCCCTACAGTGTCACTGACCTAGGTTGGGGGTGTTGTGAACTCGTGGGTACTTGCGATGGCGTGAAAGAGGAACCACAGTTGGGTCGGAACAGGGATGGCCTGATATAGGTTTTCCTCATACAGGACTCTGACAGTAAGGCTTGACGTAAATATTGAAAAGCTTTTTTGCAGGAAGGAGCAAAACAATGTTACATAACTGAAAGAGAACTAGTGAGGAATGTCCTGGCCAATAATGAACTTGAGAGCAATGATTAGAGTCACTGATAATTAAAGAACTAGCAGATGATGGAAAAAAGACACAGGCAGCTCGAGAGTGGTGGTTAGTGACACTGATGTACTGAAGAACTTGAGAGCAGTGGTTAAAGACACTGGTGAATTGAAGAACTTGAGAGCGGTGGTTAAAAACACTGATGAATTAAAGAACTTGAGAGTGGTGGTTAAAGACACTGGTGAATTGAAGAACTTGAGAGCGGTGGTTAAAGACACTGATGAATTAAAGAACTTGAGAGCGAAGGTTAAAGACACTGGTGAATTGAAGAACTTGAGAGCGGTGGTTAAAGACACTCGTAAATTGAAGAACTTGAGAGCGGTGATTAAAGACACTGGTGAATTAAAGAACTTGAGAGCAGTGGTTAAAGACACTGGTGAATTGAAGAACTTTCAGAGCGATGGTTAAAGACACTGATGAACTGAAGAACTTGAGAGCAGTGGTTACTTGCAGCTCACGCTGACTCCAAGGAATGCTGGTGACTGAGCCGCAGCGAAGCACACCCGCCGCTGAGAACGCTGGACGCTATGCAGCAAATGGCACCTGGAAATGCCGGAGGCACTGGGGTACGACTGCGAAGAGACTTGCTGGGAACAAGAGCACTGGTATCCACTTCGGAAGAAATGACGATACTCAGGCACGAGGCACTGCATGGCGTCTGACTTTGAATCTCCCGCCTCCGCTGGATTGACTGAGCAGTCCGATGATGTCACCCGCTCCCTTCCCACGTGAAGCCGGGTGTCATGGCGGCGCCCCTGCCCCGGGGAACCGCCGGGAGCCGCGCCAGCCAGACGCCGGCGCCCGTGTACCACCAGAGGCGGAGGCCGCAACACAGACTAGCAAGCACGCAGGGGTAAGCGTGGTGAACGCCGCCTGTGGCGTGTGACATACAGCATGTCCCTGCATCCCGGTACCATCGCGCCTGCACCCTGTCCCTATGTCCTGATAGCCTCACCCCTACAGCCTGTCCCTACATCCAGGTACCGTCACCCCTACACCCTGTCCCTGCATCTAAATACAGTTACCCCTACACTCCGTTCCTGCATCCAGATACCATAACTCCTACCCCCTGACCATCCATCTCGGTTCCATTACACCTACAACCTGTCCCTGTATCCCAATATCCTCACCCTTACACCCTCTCCCTACATCATAATAACCTCACCCCTACACCCTGTCCCTGCATCCCAGTACCCATACCCAGTTTCTGTTTCAAGGTACCCTCACCCCTACACCCTGTCCCTGCATCCCAGTACCCACACCCTGTTTCTGCATCTAAATACATTTACCCCTACACTCCGTTCCTGCATCCAGATACCATAACTCCTACACCCTGACCCTCCATTTCGGTTCCATTACCCCAACAACCTGTCCCTGTATCCCAATATCCTCACCCTTAAACCCTCTCCCTACATCCTAATAACCTCACCCCTACACCCTGTCCCTGCATCCCAGTACCCACACCCTGTTTCTGCATCCAGGTACCCTCACCCTGTCCTTGCATACAGGAAGCATTACCCTTTCTCCCTGTCCGTACATCCAGGTACCATCATCCCTACATATCCTTTCATCCAGAGACCCTCACCTCTACACGGTGTCATTTTATCCAGAGACCTACTCACATCCATAGCAACACCCAGTCTAGCAATCTCCCAGACTACCTATGCCTCAGATCTCTGTTCCTATCCTCACACTTGTCTCCTCAGACTCAGAGTCTCAGTTTTACACCACATTGTCCTGTGTCTCACAACATGGGAGTGGTGTCCTTTGTATTTTATGGTGGTGGTTGGAGCTCTATATTTAATATGGCATTTATTGCAATGTTTTTTATTGTGTGGTCATTTGAATGCTTTGTGTATTATATGTTAGTCACTGGGATGCTCTCTAATTTGGACAGTGTAACTCTATTTTTTCATGTGGCAGTCATTACGATTCTCTTGGTTTTATATGTTGTTCCCTGCAATGCTCTCTGTATCATATGGTGGCAATGCAATGCTTTCTGGGTCATATGGGCGTCACTGCAATGTTCTCTGTATTATATGGTGGTCACTGTATACATGGTCATAAACTTTTTGTTGTTATATCTTCACTTAAGTAGTTGAAGGAAGGCATTAGCTATGACCTCCACAGGGATAACGACACACACAGCACAGGCCACACCCACTATGTAAACCACACTACACTGGTCACACCGAGTCCACATCACTTGTCACACCGCCGCTGAATTTGTCACACCTCCTGACAAGGCACACAGTAGGCCCTTCATAAATTTCAGCTCCAGGCCCATGTGGACCTTAATCTGGCACTGCATCAGGAGGTGCTGGGGGCACAGCTGTCCTGGGCCCAGCATCCCTGACAGAGAAGAAAGGTCCCGAGTCATCGCCATCCACCTGCTGCAGTACTGTATTGAAAATGTATCTTCGAAAATGTCCGCCTACTCATAGGAGATGGTTATTTAAGATACCAGAGGAGGTGGACTTTTGGCAGGGATGTTTTCTGTATATTAACCTATTCTATGTTTAATTTGAAGCAGGCAGGCATGAAAAACTTGGGTGGCATTGGAAATCCCATGACAACAAGCAGAACCCTTGGCAATGAGCAGGTACTATTATAATTGCTGTGTGGGACATAATTGTTTGATGATAAGGGCATTAATATGGGGTCATAATATGGTGTCAGAGGCATTACTGTGTGGGGCATAATATGGTGACCGGGGCATAACTGTGGCAGCATAATATGGTGTTGGGGCATTACTGTGGGTACTCATATGGTGCAAGGGGCCTAATATGGTGTCAGGGGCATTATTGATGGGTCATAGTATGGTGTTGCTACATATGAGCATAGGTAAGTATTTAAAAAAAAAAAATATATATATATATATATATATATATATATTTATTTTTAGTTTTTTTTTTATATATATATATATATTTTTTTTTTATTATTATTTTTTTATTATATATATATATTTTTTTTTTATTATTATTTTTTTTTTTTTGGGGAGGGGGGGACGCTGCCTATATTCACATTCCCGGGCCCCACAATTTCTGGTGGCAGCCCTGAAAAAAGGCGCTTTGACTAACGTAATGTGTAAAAAGGGAGCTCTGTGGTCACGCCCCTTCCCCATGAAGCCACGCCCCTATATTTTTGGCACACACATTGACCGTGTTTTTTATATGGGGGGGCTGGGGGTGCCAATGCTATTTCTTGCACACAGCACTAAAATGTCTAGTTACGGTACTGGTTAAAGCAGCCATTAATTGTTGGCTGCCACGCTTATTCAGGCCATGGCATACACATACCACAATAGATCCTCCATCACAATGGGGGTAATTCTAAGTTGATCTCAGCAGGAATTTTGTTAGCAGTTGGGCAAAACCATGTGCACTGCAGGGGAGGCAGATGTAACATGTGCAGATAGAGTTAGATTTGGGTGTGGTGTGTTCAATCTGCAATCTAATTTGCAGTGTAAAAATAAAGCAGCCAGTATTTACCCTGCACAGAAACAAAATAACCCACCCAAATCTAACTCTTTCTGCACATGTTATATCTGCCTCTTCTGCAGTGCACATGGTTTTGCCCAATTCTATGTAACATTTTTGTTCATGAATCTCATTACAAGTTGCAACTGTGCCATAGTTATAGTTCTGTAAGATACTTAGAAGAAAACAGATAATTCAGACTCTTAGGAAGATTTATAACATATTTATGATTCATGTACAGTGGAATCTTTTAGGTGTTGGAAATTATTTTTCAAATAACAATTAGAAATTATGAATTAAGGCTTCTATTGATCTATTCATTACCTGTATTATATTTTATAATTGCATAATAACATATATTATACGATATTGAAAATACAAACTTTGTTCTAAACCTAATGAATCATCTTACTTAAAATAATATTATTAAGCTCAATTGATTCATTCAACCCTTCAGGGTATAGAGAATTCCTATTGTACATCCATTGCATTTCCTGACGGGATGCGGTTAATTTACCTCCAATCAAAATCCCGACGGTCGAAATCCCGACAGCAATTGACCGACGGTCAAAATCCCGACATGGACAAAATTCCGACATTTAAAATACAGACAAGGTCAAAATACCGATATGTAAAATGCCGACAGGTCAAAATGCCGACATGAGTTTTTCATGATTTTTTCATTGAAACCGAGTTGTTCATGCTTTACCATCACAGTGGACCTAGAGGGGGACGATAATAGTTCCTGAAGCATGGTGAGCGCAGCGAGCCATGCGAGGGGACGCGGCACACATATATGGTGTCCATGTCAACCTATGTCGACATACACACAAAAAACAATGAAATACGTATGTCGGTATTTTGACCTGTCAGCATTTTACATGTCGGTATTTTGACCTTGTCGGTATTTTAAATGTCGGTATTTTGTCCATGTCGGGATTTTTACCTTGTCTGGATTTTTTCCGTCGGTTAATTGCTGTCGGAATTTCGATCGTCGGGATTTTGATTGGAGGTATTTCATACCGATCCCTTCCTGAAAACACAACTTTCTGAATCTACAGTAGCAGGTAAGGACACATTAAGGGAGGAGGAAGCCTGTGAGCAGTCTCTATCCGGGATCCCAATTTTCCTATTGCACGTACACAAAATGCAGGGAAAATGGCCGTCATGCCATTTTCCCAGTGATTTGTTCAGCTCTGCCGAAAGTTGGATATAAAAGAAATGGATGCAGAGTGTGCAGTGTGGGCCCCCCAGACCCAGGGGCCTATGAGCACTGCATACACTGTCCCCATTATAGATGTGCCACTCATAGCAGAAATATAATCAGCCCCATCAGTCTCAGATGCCTTATATATCCTCCATTATACTGTGGTCCACAAAATGCTAAAGTACACTGGGACTTAAGGCCCATGCACACATTAGCTGATTTTGAGCTCAAAGTAGCTCACTATTGGCATTTTGAGCTACATTAAGCTCAAATTCGGCCAGTGTGTATGGCCGGGAGATGAGCAGTGATCGCTGATGCATGCTTCCGCATCATCACTGGCCGCCGACATCCATCAGGCTTTTTGAACAGCCGAGTGATGCACTTCCACAATCTCCTACTGTGGAAAGTGCTTCACCCCCCGTGAACATTGGTATTTTCCTGCCAGCGAAGTTTACATCATCGCTGTGCATACACACTGTTCAATAACGTCCAGTGTGTATGTACCTTTAGTGTCTTAAGGTGCATACAAATGGTGCGATTTTCTGTGCGATATGGACTGTGTAGTCCATATCGCATGGAAACATTGTGCATAAGTTTGTGATGCTGATGCACGGTCCTACGGGATTGGCATCGCAAGAAAATATAGTGGGTTCAGGCAGGGCCAATACTAACTACATGCCTCCGAGCACAATATACAGTAGTCAGTCTCGGCCGCGACACCCCGTTGCTTCTTGTGTATGCACCTTTACACATAATACTTCTATTATTTTCTAAACTGTGTTTTTAGAGGCCTGATTGTTATGGCTGCATAATATTGAGGGCAATCACATTGTTGCAAATAGATCACAAACTCAGAGTTAACAATTTTTAAACTTATTATTGCATTGCTATAGAGTAGCATTCTCTGCAACATAATATGCATCCTATTCACATAACTGATGTGATATAAGTACAATGCACAGGTAGCCTGGACATTGGTGCTGGCATTGCTTATAGCTGCTGTGTGTTAACCTGGGTAAAAATAAAAATTGACTGATGAGCGATACAATGCCATTCTTCATTGTGCGTAATCTGTGACTTTACACAAATTCATTTGTGACACAAATACTAATCCTAAATGCCAGGGACACTATAAGCAACTTTGTATGCAGGTGTGATGCGACTAAGATGTCAATTTCAGGAAATACTGTAAATGTTTGGGATATTCTACCAATGGTGGAGATTTTAAGTAGAGATGAGCGCCTGAAATTTTTCGGGTTTTGTGTTTTGGTTTTGGGTTCGGTTCCGCGGCCGTGTTTTGGGTTCGACCGCGTTTTGGCAAAACCTCACCGAATTTTTTTTGTCGGATTCGGGTGTGTTTTGGATTCGGGTGTTTTTTTCCAAAAACACTAAAAAACAGCTTAAATCATAGAATTTGGGGGTCATTTTGATCCCAAAGTATTATTAACCTCAAAAACCATAATTTACACTCATTTTCAGTCTATTCTGAATACCTCACACCTCACAATATTATTTTTAGTCCTAAAATTTGCACCAAGGTCGCTGTGTGAGTAAGATAAGCGACCCTAGTGGCCGACACAAACACCGGGCCCATCTAGGAGTGGCACTGCAGTGTCACGCAGGATGTCCCTTCCAAAAAACCCTCCCCAAACAGCACATGACGCAAAGAAAAAAAGAGGCGCAATGAGGTAGCTGCGTGAGTAAGATTAGCGACCCTAGTGGCCGACACAAACACCGGGCCCATCTAGGAGTGGCACTGCAGTGTCACGCAGGATGTCCCTTCCAAAAAACCCTCCCCAAACAGCACATGACGCAAAGAAAAAAAGAGGCGCAATGAGGTAGCTGACTGTGTGAGTAAGATTAGCGACCCTAGTGGCCGACACAAACACCGGGCCCATCTAGGAGTGGCACTGCAGTGTCACGCAGGATGTCCCTTCCAAAAAACCCTCCCCAATCAGCACATGATGCAAAGAAAAAGAAAAGAAAAAAGAGGTGCAAGATGGAATTGTCCTTGGGCCCTCCCACCCACCCTTATGTTGTATAAACAAAACAGGACATGCACACTTTAACCAACCCATCATTTCAGTGACAGGGTCTGCCACACGACTGTGACTGATATGACGGGTTGGTTTGGACCCCCCCCCAAAAAGAAGCAATTAATCTCTCCTTGCACAAAATGGCTCTACAGAGGCAAGATGTCCACCTCATCTTCACCCTCCGATATATCACCGTGTACATCCCCCTCCTCACAGATTATCAATTCGTCCCCACTGGAATCCACCATCTCAGCTCCCTGTGTACTTTGTGGAGGCAATTGCTGCTGGTCAATGTCTCCGCGGAGGAATTGATTATAATTCATTTTAATGAACATCATCTTCTCCACATTTTCTGGATGTAACCTCGTACGCCGATTGCTGACAAGGTGAGCGGCGGCACTAAACACTCTTTCGGAGTACACACTTGTGGGAGGGCAACTTAGGTAGAATAAAGCCAGTTTGTGCAAGGGCCTCCAAATTGCCTCTTTTTCCTGCCAGTATAAGTACGGACTGTGTGACGTGCCTACTTGGATGCGGTCACTCATATAATCCTCCACCATTCTATCAATGTTGAGAGAATCATATGCAGTGACAGTAGACGACATGTCCGTAATCGTTGTCAGGTCCTTCAGTCCGGACCAGATGTCAGCATCAGCAGTCGCTCCAGACTGCCCTGCATCACCGCCAGCGGGTGGGCTCGGAATTCTGAGCCTTTTCCTCGCACCCCCAGTTGCGGGAGAATGTGAAGGAGGAGATGTTGACAGGTCGCGTTCCGCTTGACTTGACAATTTTGTCACCAGCAGGTCTTTCAACCCCAGCAGACCTGTGTCTGCCGGAAAGAGAGATCCAAGGTAGGCTTTAAATCTAGGATCGAGCACGGTGGCCAAAATGTAGTGCTCTGATTTCAACAGATTGACCACCCGTGAATCCTTGTTAAGCGAATTAAGGGCTGCATCCACAAGTCCCACATGCCTAGCGGAATCGCTCCGTGTTAGCTCCTCCTTCAATGCCTCCAGCTTCTTCTGCAAAAGCCTGATGAGGGGAATGACCTGACTCAGGCTGGCAGTGTCTGAACTGACTTCACGTGTGGCAAGTTCAAAGGGCATCAGAACCTTGCACAACGTTGAAATCATTCTCCACTGCACTTGAGACAGGTGCATTCCACCTACTATATCGTGCTCAATTGTATAGGCTTGAATGGCCTTTTGCTGCTCCTCCAACCTCTGAAGCATATAGAGGGTTGAATTCCACCTCGTTACCACTTCTTGCTTCAGATGATGGCAGGGCAGGTTCAGTAGTTTTTGGTGGTGCTCCAGTTTTCTGTACGTGGTGCCTGTACGCCGAAAGTGTCCCGCAATTCTTCTGGCCACCGACAGCATCTCTTGCACGCCCCTGTCGTTTTTTAAAAAATTCTGCACCACCAAATTCAAGGTATGTGCAAAACATGGGACGTGCTGGAATTGGCCCAGATTTAATGCACACACAATATTGCTGGCGTTGTCCGATGCCACAAATCCACAGGAGAGTCCAATTGGGGTAAGCCATTCCGCGATGATCTTCCTCAGTTGCCGTAAGAGGTTTTCAGCTGTGTGCGTATTCTGGAAAGCGGTGATACAAAGCGTAGCCTGCCTAGGAAAGAGTTGGCGTTTGCGAGATGCTGCTACTGGTGCCGCCGCTGCTGTTCTTGCGGCGGGAGTCCATACATCTACCCAGTGGGCTGTCACAGTCATATAGTCCTGACCCTGCCCTGCTCCACTTGTCCACATGTCCGTGGTTAAGTGGACATTGGGTACAGCTGCATTTTTTAGGACACTGGTGACTCTTTTTCTGAGGTCTGTGTACATTTTCGGTATCGCCTGCCTAGAGAAATGGAACCTAGATGGTATTTGGTACCGGGGACACAGTACCTCCAACAAGTCTCTAGTTGGCTCTGCAGTAATGATGGATACCGGAACCACGTTTCTCACCACCCAGGATGCCAAGGCCTCAGTTATCCGCTTTGCAGTAGGATGACTGCTGTGATATTTCATCTTCCTCGCAAAGGACTGTTGAACAGTCAATTGCTTACTGGAAGTAGTACAAGTGGGCTTACGACTTCCCCTCTGGGATGACCATCGACTCCCAGCGGCAACAACAGCAGCGCCAGCAGCAGTAGGCGTTACACGCAAGGATGCATCGGAGGAATCCCAGGCAGGAGAGGACTCGTCAGAATTGCCAGTGACATGGCCTGCAGGACTATTGGCATTCCTGGGGAAGGAGGAAATTGACACTGAGGGAGTTGGTGGGGTGGTTTGCGTGAGCTTGGTTACAAGAGGAAGGGATTTACTGGTCAGTGGACTGCTTCCGCTGTCACCCAAAGTTTTTGAACTTGTCACTGACTTATTATGAATGCGCTGCAGGTGACGTATAAGGGAGGATGTTCCGAGGTGGTTAACGTCCTTACCCCTACTTATTACAGCTTGACAAAGGGAACACACGGCTTGACACCTGTTGTCCGCATTTCTGGTGAAATACCTCCACACCGAAGAGCTGATTTTTTTGGTATTTTCACCTGGCATGTCAACGGCCATATTCCTCCCACGGACAACAGGTGTCTCCCCGGGTGCCTGACTTAAACAAACCACCTCACCATCAGAATCCTCCTGGTCAGTTTCCTCCCCAGCGCCAGCAACACCCATATCCTCCTCATCCTGGTGTACTTCAACACTGACATCTTCAATCTGACTATCAGGAACTGGACTGCGGGTGCTCCTTCCAGCACTTGCAGGGGGCGTGCAAATGGTGGAAGGCGCATGCTCTTCACGTCCAGTGTTGGGAAGGTCAGACATCGCAACCGACACAATTGGACTCTCCTTGTGGATTTGGGATTTCAAAGAACGCACAGTTCTTTGCGGTGCTTTTGCCAGCTTGAGTCTTTTCAGTTTTCTAGCGAGAGGCTGAGTGCTTCCATCCTCATGTGAAGCTGAACCACTAGCCATGAACATAGGCCAGGGCCTCAGCCGTTCCTTGCCACTCCGTGTGGTAAATGGCATATTGGCAAGTTTACGCTTCTCCTCCGACAATTTTATTTTAGGTTTTGGAGTCCTTTTTTTACTGATATTTGGTGTTTTGGTTTTGACATGCTCTGTACTATGCCATTGGGCATCGGCCTTGGCAGACGACGTTGCTGGCATTTCATCGTCTCGGCCATGACTAGTGGCAGCAGCTTCAGCACGAGGTGGAAGTGGATCTTGATCTTTCCCTAATTTTGGAACCTCAACATTTTTGTTCTCCATATTTTAATAGGCACAACTAAAAGGCACCTCAGGTAAACAATGGAGATGGATGGATTGGATACTAGTATACAATTATGGACGGGCTGCCGAGTGCCGACACAGAGGTAGCCACAGCCGTGAACTACCGCACTGTACTGTGTCTGCTGCTAATATATAGACTGGTTGATAAAGAGATAGTATACTCGTAACTAGTATGTATGTATAAAGAAAGAAAAAAAAACCACGGTTAGGTGGTATATACAATTATGGACGGGCTGCCGAGTGCCGACACAGAGGTAGCCACAGCCGTGAACTACCGCACTGTACTGTGTCTGCTGCTAATATATAGACTGGTTGATAAAGAGATAGTATACTCGTAACTAGTATGTATGTATAAAGAAAGAAAAAAAAACCACGGTTAGGTGGTATATACAATTATGGACGGGCTGCCGAGTGCCGACACAGAGGTAGCCACAGCCGTGAACTACCGCACTGTACTGTGTCTGCTGCTAATATATAGACTGGTTGATAAAGAGATAGTATACTCGTAACTAGTATGTATGTATAAAGAAAGAAAAAAAAACCACGGTTAGGTGGTATATACAATTATGGACGGGCTGCCGAGTGCCGACACAGAGGTAGCCACAGCCGTGAACTACCGCACTGTACTGTGTCTGCTGCTAATATATAGACTGGTTGATAAAGAGATAGTATACTCGTAACTAGTATGTATGTATAAAGAAAGAAAAAAAAACCACGGTTAGGTGGTATATACAATTATGGACGGGCTGCCGAGTGCCGACACAGAGGTAGCCACAGCCGTGAACTACCGCACTGTACTGTGTCTGCTGCTAATATATAGACTGGTTGATAAAGAGATAGTATACTCGTAACTAGTATGTATGTATAAAGAAAGAAAAAAAAACCACGGTTAGGTGGTATATACAATTATGGACGGGCTGCCGAGTGCCGACACAGAGGTAGCCACAGCCGTGAACTACCGCACTGTACTGTGTCTGCTGCTAATATATAGACTGGTTGATAAAGAGATAGTATACTACTAATATTATATACTGGTGGTCAGGTCACTGGTCACTAGTCACACTGGCAGTGGCACTCCTGCAGCAAAAGTGTGCACTGTTTAATTTTAATATAATATTATGTACTCCTGGCTCCTGCTATAACCTATAACTGGCACTGCAGTAGTGCTCCCCAGTCTCCCCCACAATTATAAGCTGTGTGAGCTGAGCAGTCAGACAGATATATAATATATATAGATGATGCAGCACACTGGCCTGAGCCTGAGCAGTGCACACAGATATGGTATGTGACTGACTGAGTCACTGTGTGTATCGCTTTTTTCAGGCAGAGAACGGATATATTAAATAAACTGCACTGTGTGTCTGGTGGTCACTCACTATATAATATATTATGTACTCCTGGCTCCTGCTATAACCTATAACTGGCACTGCAGTAGTGCTCCCCAGTCTCCCCCACAATTATAAGCTGTGTGAGCTGAGCAGTCAGACAGATATATATAATATTATATATAGATAATAGATGATGCAGCACACTGGCCTGAGCCTGAGCAGTGCACACAGATATGGTATGTGACTGAGTCACTGTGTGCTGTGTATCGCTTTTTTCAGGCAGAGAACGGATTATATTATGTACTCCTGGCTCCTGCTATAACCTATAACTGGCACTGCAGTAGTGCTCCCCAGTCTCCCCCACAATTATAAGCTGTGTGAGCTGAGCAGTCAGACAGATATATATAATATTATATATAGATAATAGATGATGCAGCACACTGGCCTGAGCCTGAGCAGTGCACACAGATATGGTATGTGACTGAGTCACTGTGTGCTGTGTATCGCTTTTTTCAGGCAGAGAACGGATTATAAATAAAAGTGGTGGTCACTGGTCACTATCAGCAAAACTCTGCACTGTACACTACTGAGTACTCCTAATGCTCCCCAAAATTAGTAAATCAAGTGTCTCTCTAATCTATTCTAATTCTAAACGGAGAGGACGCCAGCCACGTCCTCTCCCTATCAATCTCAATGCACGTGTGAAAATGGCGGCGACGCGCGGCTCCTTATATAGAATCCGAGTCTCGCGATAGAATCCGAGCCTCGCGAGAATCCGACAGCGTCATGATGACGTTCGGGCGCGCTCGGGTTAACCGAGCAAGGCGGGAAGATCCGAGTCGCTCGGACCCGTGAAAAAAAACATGAAGTTCGGGCGGGTTCGGATTCAGAGAAACCGAACCCGCTCATCTCTAATTTTAAGTGGTGCCAAATGGCCCAAACAAGGATGGGTGATTGAGGAAACATCTGTACATATGGAATTTGAGATGAAGCCACATGACTGCCGGTCAGAATCCCAGTGGTCAGGATGCAGACGCCAGGATCCTGACTGCTGGCAATGCCGACGGTTGGCATACCAACACATAGGGACTTTTCCCACTCATGGGTGCCCACGATTCCCATAGAGTGAGAATAAAACCTGTGGCAAGTACAGCGAGCCACCAAGCCCGCTGCGTGGTGACTGCAGTGAGTCTGCAAGGGGCTCCGTTGCACTCGCCCCCTCCGGCATTCTGTCGGCTGGGATCTCAATGTCTGTATGCTGCCCTGCAAAAAACAATCCCAACACTGAAATTTAACCTACTATAATCATACACTAAGTATTGTTATGGTCCAGTTGCACATCCGTTGTGGGAGAAAATGCCATCACTAAGAATGCACTATTGTCTCATATGCAATGATCTTTTTTTGTATTACAATACATTGCATGGACCATTTCTGCCTTATTTGTTCATATGAGGTATAGTATGTTTTAAATGACAAATATTTTATTTCTGCAGCTAGGTTCACTGTGATTCCACAGGGAATTACATTGGGTGTAGAGTTGGATCTTGATCCAAGGCATCAACAGACTAAAATCTTTGACCATTCCCAGGATGCATAGCGCCGCATCCTCTATATCCCCACCTCCAGGCACTGGAGCTCAGTTTGTAAGTTGGTGCCTGCAGTGCAGGCAGCTAGCAGGGAGAGCTTTTTGAAGAAAAGAAGACTTCAAGGGCCACAGCACAGACACTTAGAAGTGCTATATGTCAGGCTGACATATCGTGCTGCGGCTCCCTCACCTCCCCCAGCGGCGCTGTATACTCCCGCACCCTGGTTTCCGGGTACTTACAGCGTAGAGCTCTGGTCACTTCAGGCACACACCCACCGCTGCTCTCCTGGATCGCGTGGCTGCATCTTCGGGAGGAGGTAAGAGGGCCCCCAAGCGGGACCTGCTGAAATCGCGATCCGGCGCAGTCACTGGAGATGGACTGCGTGCGCTGGCATGGACACTGTGGCCATACAGGGACCCCACTAGACTACCAGGGCAAGGGGCACAGGTCGGATTTCTTAAACTCCATTTCAAATAGGCCCCGCAGTACCCGGTGGTGAAGTCCAGCAAGGGGATAAGGCTCTGACCTGTAGCCCCGGCCCCAGGCACCATTTACTGCTAATGTCCCCGCTCTGGAGCTGCATCTCTCTCTCTCTCCCTCACTCCCTGTCAGTGTTTGGGGGCCATTACACACAAGCTGAGTGATTCTGGGACTGCTAGGCAATGTCTCCTCTGTAAAGCCGCCTGCCTCATCAACGCTGTGCATTTACAGGACACTTAAGTATTCTACATGTTGGTTAGACAGTGTTAGCTAAGAACAAGTGCATAACTTCAGGGATATTTAGTACAAGTACCCTGTGATATACATCCAGTCTTTACTTTGCATTGTTATATCTATATATATATACATAGCTTTACTTTGTAGTCTAGTTACTTAGTATTGCTAGTCCAGTGCAGTTTTATTGTTGTTTGTTATAATTTCGGCATTGTACATGTGACTGTGTGTGCCAATAGCTGCTGTGTGGTCTCTATTCTGTGTATCTCACACATATTGTTATCCCTATATTCTGTATCCTGAAGCGGGCTAATTGTATCAGGGTTCTCATATGATATAGTGTCTCACATGATATACTACTTTGGTATTTTCTCTGTGTGTTTCAGTCACCATATACCTCTTAAATTCTCTGTTTGTGCTCTGCTTTGCAGTCACACTATACAGGGTTTTTTTGTCAGGGACTTTGTCTGCTTTCATTGTACTATTACGCCTTAATGTTACGCTTACAGATAATGTCTGCTAAACAGGGCGGTAGATCCATGGCTAATCCTGCACCATGCAGTGCTGATGCCACAGATTGCTCGGAGGAAAACATTGCAGCTGAGGGTTCAGGCACTGGGGGTTCAATACCACACAGTCAGTCTGTAGCACTGGGGGCACACCAAGACCCACCTTGCGCTGCCTCTTCTAATTTACTGACTACTCTAGTAACTAGACTTGTGCCCCCTGTGGGACCTCCTGTGCCATTACAGCCACATATTGTCCCTGCAGTTAATCCACCATGGGCAGATAATCTGTCCACTCAGTTACAGCAAATAAATAAGTCTTTGGCGAAACAAAAACCTAACCCTTGCCTGCCCAGGACCAAGGGGTACTCTAAGCAGGTCATTACCTCCTCACAATCCACACATGTTTCGGATACTTCATTCGATGAAGATGGCGCATATACTGACCCCTCAGACACTGATGCAGATGCTTCTGATGGAGAATCTATTACACACGTGGATGTTCCTGACCTCTTGGAGGCTATCAGTCTGATTCTTCAAATTGATGATGAAGCAGAACCTCCAGATACCTCTAAGAAATATGATAAGTTCAAGCGTCAGAAGGTTACTAAATTAGTTTTACCCCTTTCTGACCATTTGGTTGACATACGTCAGGAATCCTGGGAGTATCCAGGATAGAAATTCTCTGACAGATAAACGTTTGGAAGGTTGCTTGAAGTCTATATACACTCTTGCAGGAGCTGTGCATAGGCCCACTATTGTGGCTTCTTGAGCAGCAAAAGCTATTGAACCCTGGGTTCAGGATGAAGCGGAACTACAGTCTGATTTTCTTGATAATGCTAGACAGTGGGGTAAATTTACTAAGGTGGGAGATTTTTTAGAACTGGTGATGTTGCCCATAGCAACCAATCAGATTATATCTAGTATCTGCTAGAAGCAGCTAGATAAATGGTAAGTAGAATCTGATTGGTTGCCATGGGCAACATCCCCAGTTCTAAAAATCTCCTACCTTAGTAAATTTACCCCAGTGTCTTTCATATATTATTACAGCCTCTCATTATATTCAGGAGGCAGCATCTGATGCTGATGTCCTGGCGGCCAAAGCCTCAACTACATCCATTATGTCTCATCAAATTCTCTGGTTGCGGTCTTGATCTGTAGATCTGGACTCTAAAAAGACCTTGGAGTTGATCCCCTTAAGGGAAACATCCATTTTGGGGAAGATCTCAACAAGATTGTTGCTGACTTGGCATCCGCTAAAACTGCCGGTCTGCCCAGTACTAATCCTTCACTCCGAAAGCTAAAAATACTTCCTTTTGCTCCTTTTGACCTCCAAGTGAAGCAAAGGCTCAGGCATACATGAAACAGGTTCGCACTTCCAAATCCACTAAGCCCAAACTTAAACATTCCTGGGCTGCCCGTCAGCCTGCTTACAAAACAGACAAGCCTGCTGCATGACGGGACGGGCCTCCTTCTGGGGGACCCCAGGGTGGGAGGCCGACTTCTGCAGTTTGCTCAGGTATGGTTACAGGCCACTTCAGATGCCTGGGTAAAGGAAGTCATCACTCATGGATAAGCCATTTCTTTCAGGGAATGCCCTTGCCAGTTTTGCTCAACAAACATCCCTTCAGATTCGGTAAAAGCAAAAACTCTCCATCTGGTGGTACAATCCCTCCTGGACACAGGGGTGATAGTGCCAGTGCCTCTGTCTCAGAGAGGCAGGGGGTACTATTCAACGTTGTTCCTAGTTCTGAAACTGAATGGGTCTTCCCGTGACCCATACTTAACCTCAAGTCTTTGAACAAATTTGTGAAAGTTTCCAAATTCCGTATGGAAACGCTTCGCTCTGTTGTTCTGGCCTTGGAGCCCATGGACTATATGGTATCCCTGGACATACAGGATGCTTACCTGCATATACCTATTGCCATGTCGCATCAGCAATACCTGCGGTTTGCTATTGGCAACCTACATTTTCAATTCCAGGGCTTACCTTTTGGTCTGACCATGGCTATGAGAATCTTCACCAAGGTCATGGCGGTGATGACGGCTTTGCTCCGCCATCAGGGTATAAGTATCCTGCCATATCTGGATGACTTATTGATCCTGTCAAACCCTTCCAGAGGTTCTCCTCTGTCATCTGGAACTGATGGTCCAATTCCTGCAAGCCCACGGGTGGCTCATCAACTGGAAGAAATCCTCACTGGTTCCTGCTCAGAGCATCGTGCACCTGGGGCATTATTGGACACACACAACCAACGGTTGTTCTTGTCTCCAGAGAGAGTACTGAAACTTCAGGACAAGATAAGATGCTTCCTCTCTCACCCACGTGTGTCGATACACTTGGCGATGCAAGTACTAGGCCTCATGGTGTCGGCTTTCAACATGGTGGAGTAAGCACAATTTCATTCCCACCCTCTGCAGAGGTTAATCCTTTCCAAATGGGATGGTCTTCCACACCGGATCAGGACTCTTATGATCTCCTTGATTCCAGAGGTTCGCCTGTCACTGACCTGGTGACTACAGGACAAGCAAATGAGCAGGGGTCGTCCCTTCTCAATCTCCAACTGGGTCCTTCTAATGATGGATGCCAGTCTGCGGGGTTGGGGTGCGGTGTTCATTCAACACTCTCTTCAGGGTTGATGGACCAGGGAGGAATCTCTCCTCACGATAAATAATCTGGAGTTGCGGGCAGTGTTCAATACTTTGAAACTGGCCCTGCCTCTGGTACAGAACAGGCCTGTTCAAGTACAGTTGGAAAATACCACCACAGTGGCATACATAAATCATCAAGGTGGCACTCAAAGCCGCATGGCAATGTTGGAAGTGTCAAAGGTTCTTCTATGGGCAGAACACCATCTGTCAGCCATATCGGCAGTGTTCATTCCAGGGGTCCTCATCTGGGAAGCGGACTTCCTCAGTCATCAGGACTTACATGCCAGAGAGTGGTAGAATCCAGAAGTATTTTAAGTCCTAGTGGACAAGTGGGGCCTACCAGATGTAGACCTGATGGTGTCTCGACACAATCACAAGGTTTCGGTCTTCGGAGCAAGGACATGGGATCCTCAAGCAGCATTCATGGATGCCCTGGCAATTCCATGGAAATTTCAGCTGCCATATGTGTTCCCTCCAGTGTCACTCCTGCCCAGGGTAATAAGGAAGTTCAAGCAGGATGGAGGATTACTACTTCTAATCGCTCCAGGGTGGCCCAGATGGCATTGGTTCTCAGACCTGCAGGGTCTCTCGATAGAGTGTCCTCTTCTACTTCCGCAATGTCAAGACCTCCTCGTTCAGGGCCCTTGTGTCTACTAGGATCTGGCCCAACTGGCTTTGACGGCGTGGTGCTTGAAGTTTCAGTTATGAGGACCAAGGGATTTTCTGAGGCGGTCGTTCAAACTATGTTGAAAGACCGTAAACCGGCTTTGGCTCGGATTTATTATAGTATCTGGAATTTTTACTTCACCTGGTGTGTGGCTAAGAATTTAGATGCGTACAAGTTCAGTACTGCCAAACTGTTGGCTTTTCTGCAACAAGGCCTGGGCTTAGGCCTTCATCTGGCCTCCCTCAACGTTCATATTTCGGCCTTGTCGGTTTGGTTTCAGTGAAAAATTGTGAATCTGCCTAATGTTCATACTTTCACTCAGGGTGTTTTACGGATTCAACCAACCCCCCCCCCCCCCCTTTTGTTCTTCCTGTGACATGTTGGGATTTGTTGGTTGTTCTGGATGCCCTACAAGAGTCTCAGTTTGAACCTCTTGAGTCTTTGGACCTTAAGTGGCTTACTCTTAAGGTCTTGTTTTTGCTGGCTATTGCCTCGGCTAGACGGGTTTCAGACTTGGGTGCTTTGTCCTGTAAGTCACCGTTTCTGATTTTTCACCATGACCGGGCCATTCTTTGGACTCGCCCTGGTAATCTGCCTATGGTGGTGTCATCTTTCCTCCTTAACCAAGAGATTGTTGTTCTGGCCTTTACCTCTCCTGGTTTAACCTCCAAAGAGCGGTCTTTGGATGTGGTACGGGCTTTCTATATTTATGTGAAGAAAACAGCTTTGCTTAGGAGATCTGATTCTCTCTTTGTTCTTTTTGGTTTTCACAAATGCAGCTGGCCAGCTAATAAGCAGACCTTGACCAGATGGATTAGAATGGTGATTGTACATGCGTTTTGTACAGGCTGGACTTCCAGCTCCTGCTACCATTAAAGTCCACTCTACTCAGACTGTTGGACCTTCTTGGGCGGTCTGCCGTGGTGTGACCCTTGAACAATATGTGGTCCTCAGTGAAAACATTCATAAGGTTCTATGCCTTCAATACTTCCGCCTACCAGGATGCCTCCTTTGGATGCCGAGTTCTTGTGCCCACTACAGTGCGTCCCCTCCCATGAGGAACTGCTTTAGGATATCCCCGATGTAATTCCCTGTGGAATCACAGTGTACCCAGCTGCAGAAAAGAAGATTTATGGTAAGAACTTACCTTTGTTAAATCTCTTTCTGCGAGGTACACTGGATTCCACAGGGCGCCTACCCTGACGCATTTCTTTGTGTTTGTATGGCATTAGCTGCTGGTATCTTCTCCTGTCATGAGAATGTAGTTGTATGTGGCTACTAACTGTTGTTGTCTCTCTTACCTGCTACTGCATTGGACTGGTTAACAAAACTGAGCTCCAGTGCCTGGAGACGGCGCTATGCATCCTGGGAATATTGCAAGTTATAGGAATATGTACAGAGCTTTCCATTCAATGACTGTTTGGATAAAAGTAAGTTTCATTAATGTTCGATTCTATAGATAATTTTGTCCAATTGCATATTTTATGTTTTGTTAATGACGAAGTTTAAATTTGTCATTTTGGAAATTCCTTATTTTCACTTTTCTTATTCTGTGTAAAAAAGAGGTTTGGTCTCACCCAGAGATACTGTATGTATGGTTTTGGGAAATGGGCTGCATTATCTTAATCTTCCAATTGGACATGCTGGCAGGAATGCAGGTGCTACATGTTTGTGCTGGAATTAGTTTTTGTGTTCATCTATATTCAGCTATTGTAAAACATAGAACTCAGTTTATTTACTGTACCGCATTTTCAGGAGCAGCACAGTGGAAAGGTGTTAGTGCTTGAAGGAAGTCTGTAAATTTCTAATGAAAAATATAATAAGAAAGAAAACATTAGCAACTACATTATATTTAAAAAAAGATGAAGTGACAAAATAAATGGAAAATATATTATTTCAACAAACATTAGAGCTCAATTACAATATGATGAGATACTGCAAAGGCAAGAGTGTAGAATATGCTAAAGCTAATGAACTAAAATGCAGACTATAAAGT
Source organism: Pseudophryne corroboree (assembly GCF_028390025.1). Lineage (NCBI taxonomy): Eukaryota > Metazoa > Chordata > Amphibia > Anura > Myobatrachidae > Pseudophryne > Pseudophryne corroboree. Next base: position 133,187,318 of record NC_086452.1, read on the forward strand.
GGATGTGTCATAAGTTTGATGAAAAAGAAAGTAGCTAATATAAAACAATATTTCTAGATTTTTACACATGTGAAATGGAGAGAGAGAGAGAGAGAGAGAGAGAGAGAGAGAGAGAGAGAGAATAGAGGGAAATGAGGATCTACAGGAAAACATGACACTAAATAAATAATGCGCATGAGATGAAAGGTACAAGAAGAGAAGAGAGGGTGAGAAGAGGGAATGAAGACTGAAGCAATGTATATATTTCATATTAATACAATGCTACTTACTGTCAATGTAGTTATTATGCATTCATCAGCAGTTGGTGTTACACATCGTGCACCTAATACTGTATGTCATACAGTAGTTAAACAGAAAATAGCATTTAAAGAATGTAGTAGTTTGCAACAGGATATTTAATATCGACCATTTTATATATATATATATATATATGTATATATATATATATATATATATATATACATTGCTCAAATAATAAGGGGAACACTTAAACAACACAATGTAACTCCAAGTCAAACACACTTCTGTGACATCAAACTGTCCACTTAGGAAGCAACACTGATTGACAATCAATTTCACATGCTGTTGTGCAAATGGAATGGACAACAGGTGGAAATTATAGGCAATTAACAAGACACCCCCAATAAAGGAGTTGTTCTGCAGGTGGTGACCACAGACCACTTCTCAGCTCCTATGATTTCTGGCTGATGTTTTGGTCACTTTTGAAAGCTGGTAGTGCTTTCACTCTAGTGGTAGCATGAGACAGAGTCTACAACCCTTACAAGTGGCGCAGGTAGTGCAGCTCATCCAGCATAGGCAAACACAGGGTGTGGGGGGGTCCAGTTGCCCGGAAACCCCCCTCCTCTTGGCAAGTGGCTCAAATTATGACAATAATATCAATGGTATATAATATGATTACTAGAGCTGCCACCACATTATGCAGTTTAAAGGACAGAGCAGAGCTGCTGCACATGGCCAGTGGTAGCATCTTCTTCTACCAAGTTTTCTGTGTGTGTGGATCCTGAGGTGTCCCCAGTCAGTGCTCTGGACTAGAGACTAGCTACCAGGAAGAAGAGACAGGAGCTTTACCATGATGTGAGAGAATGTGTTCTGTCTCATACTTGTTCTATTATGTTTGTGTATTTCTGTATTATGGAATGTTTAACCTTCCATAGTGTTAAATATTAATACTGTATTCCATACAGTATCCAGTGTATAAATAGACCAATGTTTACATTAATGTGCAGAGTTATTACTAGGTTCTTCTGCCACTCCCGCACTTGCTCCAATGTTCCGCAGAGTTGGAGATTGTGGACTGCATTTGGAAACCCCCCTCTAGAAATCTTGCGTTTGCCACTGTCCAGGATGGCACATCAATGCGAGCTGTGGCAAGAAGGTTTGCTGTGTCTGTCAGTGTAGTGTCCCGAGCATGGAGGCGCTACCAGGAGACAGGCCAGTACATCAGGAGACGTAGAGGAGGCCATAGAAGGACAACAACCCAGCAGCAGGACCGCTACCTCCGCCTTTGTGCAAGGAGGAACAGGAGGAGCACTGCCAGAGCCCTGCAAAATGACCTCCAGCAAGCCACAAATGTGCATGTGTCTACTCAAATGATCAGAAACAGACTCCATGAGGGTGGTATGAGGGCCAGACGTCCACAGGCGGGTTTGTGCTTACAGCCCAACACCGTGCAGGATGTTTGGCATTTGCCAGAGAACACCAAGATTGGCAAATTCGCCACTGGTGCCCTGTGCTCTTCACAAATGAAAGCAGGTTCTCACTGAGCACATGTGACAGACGTGACAGAGTCTGGAGATGCCAAGGAGAACATTCTGCTGCCTGCAACATCCTCCAGCATGACCGCTTTGGCAGTGGGTAAGTAATGGTGTGGGGTGGCATTTCCTTGGGGGGCCGCACAGACCTCCATGTGCTCACCAGAGGTAGCCTGACTGTCATTCGGTACCGAGATGAGATCCTCAGACCCCTTGTGAGACCATATGCTGGTGCGGTTAACCCTGGGTTCCTCCTAATGCAAGACAATGCTAGACCTTATGTGGCTGGAGTGTGTCAGCAGTTCCTGCAAGACGAAGGCTGATGCTATGGACTGGCCCGCCCGTTCCCCAGACCTGAATCCAATTGAGCACATCTGGGACATCATGTCTCACTCCATAGACCAACGCCACATTGCACCACAGACTGTCCAGGAGTTAACGGATGCTTTAGTCCAGGTTTGGGAGGAGATCTCTCAGGAGACCATTCCGCCACTTCAGCAGGAGCATGCCCAGGCATTGTAGGGAGGTCATACAGGCACATGAAGGCCACACACGCTACTGTGCCTCATTTTTACTTGTTTTAAGGACATTACATCAAAGTTGGATCAGCCTGTAGTGTGTTTTTCCACTTTAATTTTGAGTGTGACTCCAAATCCAGACCTCCATGGGTTAATAAATTTGATTTCCAATGATAATTTTTGTCTGATTTTGTTGTCAGCACATTCAACTATGTAAAGGACAAAGTATTTAATAAGAATATATCATTCATTCAGATCTAGGATGTGTTGTTTAAGTGTTCCCTTTATTTTTTTGAGCAGTGTATCTATCTATCTATCTATCTATCTATATATATATATATATATATATATATATATGCATATATATATATATATATATATATATATACAGTATATGAGCAAACACAAGCCGCACTCTCCACTAAAATGTTCTTAGAACTCTTTAATCACATCACCTCTCATACATGGCAGAGAGATTATTCATTGATTTACATATTTTGCAATATTGTCTCAGCAATACAGATTTTTTTTCACATATAAGTTACATTGGATATCATATGGCTTTTACACATCATATAGCAACAACATGATTGATCTGCCTCACAAAGCAAAGCTTATACTCATCCGGAACAAAAAGTCCTCAATATACACCCAAGTAACATGTGATCTCTGTTGCTGTTTTACAACAAGTATCCATCACAGTCCATAGTTATGGTGCCTTTAATTATGGTGCCTTTGGTTTTTATACACCTCGCAGTGTGTGTGTCGGCTGTCATCTGCGCCGTTCAAGACAAAACACCTATTCACAAAAAAGCACAAAATCTACATTTCAATGAACAATTTAAAGCCACCATGTTAGGATGCAGCCCTCCTATACTGCCCACGCTGCCGCCACATACCTGTTCAACCTGACCATTGGCGTTCCACAACACTGCGTACGTGACCACGTACATCACTCTGTAGTTCACTTCCTCACTTACCTAAACTACATTACCCAATACACTGTGTGCCGCTCGGCGCCATTTTAGTTTCTACTACATGCGAGCGGCGCACAGTGTATTGGGTAATGTAGTTTAGGTAAGTGAGGAAGTGAACTACAGAGTGATGTACGTGGTCACGTGGTCCAGAGGGGAGTTAAGAGGTTCCGGGAGCGTGTAGGAGACAGCACAGACATGCGCAGTGGTGTAGAATGCACGCCAATGGTCAATGGTCAGGTTGAACAGGTATGTGGCGGCAGCGCAGGCAGTGTAGGAGGGCTGCATCCTAACATAGTGGCTTTAAGTTGTTCATTGAAATGTAGATTTTGTGTTTTTTTGTGAATAGGTGTTTTGTCTTGAACGGCGCAGATGACAGCCAAAGTCGAACGACACACACACCGCGAGGTGTATAAAAACCAAAGGCACCATAATTAAATGCACCATAGCTATGGACTGTGATGGATACTTGTTGTAAAACAGCAACAGAGATCACATGTTACCTGGGTGGATATTGAGGACTTTTTGTTCTGGATGAGTATAAGCGTTTTGAGGCAGATCAATCAATCAATCATGTTGTATTTAGCAGGGGAAGAAGGACGCACCCCACAGGTTGTGTTAAAAATAGGAGTGTACAAACATGTGTTTTATATATATATATATATATATATATATATATACAAATAGTCCGGCACTCACGCTTTCAGAAGTATCAACGGGTCCTGGTGCCTAGCCTCTCTAAATGAGCATGTAGAAGAACGTGTGGTGGCACTCAGAAATAACGACAGCGTTGCCTCTGCTGTCGTTATTTCTGAGTGCCACCACACGTTCTTCTATATATATATATATATATATATATATATACTGTATATATATATGTATATATATATACAATTGCCACAGACTTCATAATTGTACAATATGGCCAAGCAAGTTCATTCATTAATGGAATATGTTAAATGAATGGATAGTTACGTGAACAAGTTTGTATGTGTTTTACAGTTGCTTCTGTTTACCTTTGATAAAGATTGTCTTTGAATAGACTAGCATGTATGCAAATATACAGCAGGAAAGCAAACCAGAATAGTATGTTAATCAGAACTGGTTGACATTTGTTCTACACTGAGGGTCAGACAATAGGTCCATTTGTTGATAACAAGATGCTAACTGTGATTGTCACCTAAATAAGTGAAATAAATTCAAAAGAAATCTGGCAAAATCTCATTGCACTACAAACATATGAAGATTATAAACAAAGAGCCGTGATCTAATCTAGATTGAGGTTCCCTGTAGTGACAGTATACTATGGGGTGATTCAAAGGTCGCAATACAACCCTTTGTTTCAAAACCTGTGCAGAAAATAGGAACAATGCCTTAGTTTCAAGATGGTGCCTATGTTTGGAACATCAGAAAAAAATGTTTGAGAGACAATCTGCGCAGACAATTTGTGGTGCAGCTATAATAAAAATTCTAGCAGTGCATCCCCACAGCACTAAAGGGATAAATGGTGTATATAGAAGTAAGAAATTGATCACCAGCGCTCCACAAATAACCCACGTCACCAAATTAATTCACCACTTAATAGTGAGTAAAGGAAAGATAATACCATTTATGGATATGTCATTCACATCAACAGCAGCTGATTCGTTAACTCTTTCTTTACAGAACCTGTAAAAACCGTGTCCACCTTCATATATCACAGAGCTACCTTAGCTCATAAAGGGGTACACAAATTAAGAAATAACATAGTGCAAATTATCCTTTGATTTTAAAAACACGGATTTAATACACATTGAACTTACAAACATAGATGAAAAAAGCGCATGTAGTAAAATCCCCCTTAGGCATTCACAGCAATGAGGTCCAGGTGAAAAACCCTGATGGATCTGGGTCAGCTGGTGAATCAGGCTCCGGGACCGGACTCCAACACCTGGACATTCAATGTAGCAGCAGCCTTGTTCTGGGGCAGTACCAACGGGAGAGCAGTACGCTTAACGCGTTTCGGATCAATGTCCTTCGTCAGAAGCATAAATATCTGCTCCTCCAACTCCCTATAAATACCCTAAACTAATAAATGTAGCACCTGATCTCTATTACCGCTAATCGGCATAGTCCGCGCCGGCGCAGTCCCATCAGTGTAACCAGATCCAAGATGGCTGTGCGTTCCATACGGCCGGAAGTCGTCATCAAAATCCCGTACTCCGATCATACCTATCATGGCTGTGCGTTCCACTCAGCCAGAAGGTTATATACGACATTTCCAGTTGGTCATATACATCATCACTGTGCGGCTTGTGCGTTCCATAGTACATGTATATATTTTGTGATTGCGCTCCACACATAAATTAATATAATCGTACCTCAAAGATAAAAACAGTTTTAGTAATAGGCACAAATACAAATGACGACATTATATAAAAAAGATTAATGTTAAAATAGGAATGCCATAATGTACATGGAGTGTCTGTCCAATAGAATTTAAGTAAGGAAACATTTTAATTCAAAGTCCCCATTTAATCCCCTGGGGACAAGGGTACCCAAATGGTGGATCCATTTCATCTCTGTCTGTGATAATTTTTTTTCTACATTTTGTGTTTTCCAATGAGGATGAATTTGTTGTACAAATTGTATTGGACAGACACTCCGTGTACATTATGGCATTCCTATTTTAACATTAATCTTTTTTATATAATGTCGTCATTTGTATTTGTGCCTATTACTAAAACTGTTTTTATCTTTGAGGTACGATTATATTAATTTATGTGTGGAACGCAATCACAAAATATATACATGTACTATGGAACGCACAAGCCGCACAGTGATGATGTATATGACCAACTGGAAATGTCGTATATAACCTTCTGGCTGAGTGGAACGCACAGCCATGACAGGTATGATCGGAGTACGGGATTTTGATGACGACTTCCGGCCGTATGGAATGCACAGCCATCTTGGATCCGGTTACACTGATGGGACTGCGCCGGCGCGGACTATGCCGATTAGCGGTAATAGAGATCAGGTGCTACATGTATTAGTTTAGGGTATTTATAGGGAGTTGGAGGAGCAGATATTTACGCTTCTGACGAAGGACATTGATCCGAAACGCGTTAAGCGTACTGCTCTCCCGTTGGTACTGCCCCAGAACAAGGCTGCTGCTACATTGAAAGTCCAGGTGTTGGAGTCCGGTTCCGGAGCCTGATTCACCAGCTGACCCAGATCCATCAGGGTTTTTCACCTGGACCTCATTGCTGTGAATGCCTAAGGGGGATTTTACTACATGCGCTTTTTTCATCTATGTTTGTAAGTTCAATGTGTATTAAATCCGTGTTTTTAAAATCAAAGGATAATTTGCACTATGTTATTTCTTAATTTGTGTACCCCTTTATGAGCTAAGGTAGCTCTGTGATATATGAAGGTGGACACGGTTTTTACAGGTTCTGTAAAGAAAGAGTTAACGAATCAGCTGCTGTTGATGTGAATGACATATCCATAAATGGTATTATCTTTCCTTTACTCACTATTAAGTGGTGAATTAATTTGGTGACGTGGGTTATTTGTGGAGCGCTGGAACATACCCTAAAAAGTAGCCCATACCTTACTGGCGTATTCAGTTTTCCCATTTCCTGCACAGTTTTTGAAACAAAAGGATGTACTGTGACTTTTGGATCACCCTGGAGTTTGGGGAATTTTACAAGGCTGTCAATAACCAGAGAATACTGGTTATTTCTGGATTTTAACACACTGAGAAAAAGTCAGTTAGATATTGTCAAAGTCAAAAAATATAGTAGTTTACAATGCCTTGTACTAACCCCAATGCACATGCCCGCTGCTCGTGCATTCAGCCTACTGTGCGTGCACATGTCCGCAAATTGCGTAAACTCACTCAGGCGATTACGCGCGTTACATGCGTATTTACGGAAGAGTTTATGAGCTTGTAGCTGGCGACTCGTTTATAGCATAGCTAACCAATATAATGTGTTTTATAGGTAATAGTCCCCGCAATAATATCTGTAAGTATGTTTAGTGTAACTGGTTCGTGGACAAAGGAATTCCTCGTTGCATGATACGAAGGGTCAGACAAAGGTTGACCGATGATGTCTAATATCCAACGTAAGAGTATTTTATTAGAAATATTCCGGTGTTGGTTAGGAAGAGATCGTTCGCTGCTGCGTATAGTTATGCACAAAAGTATATTTGGAACATTAAATGTATTTGCAGTTTAATTACACATGCAGGGGGAATCCAGAGGATACCTCCCACCTGAGCAGTTGGAGAGAGACACATCCCCCTGTACGAACCCACCTATGACCTTTTGTTATAGTGCAAAGAGACATTCCTGTGTCCAATGAACAATGAGATTGTAGGGACCATTGTATTGTGAATGTAGGCTGTAAATATAAGGATCACCATTGCTGGGGCAGCACACACTCTCTACAAAGGTTTTCATCATTGATTAACTTAGAGCTGGTTTCCAGATTGCGCCTGCGATTCATTCCCACGTGTGTAAGTTTTCTCTGTGGCCATTTCGTTACTCTGTATGTATGCAATTGTTCTCTTTAGCTAACCTATAAGTGTTTGCCATTTATTCCCTTTCTGTTTATTTGTATTTGCAATCGTTCGCTATTGTGTATATTTATGTCTAGTTACTCTGTTTAGATATTGATGTTATAGGCCCTACACACTGGCCGATTTTTGGAAAGATATGAACGATCTCGTTCATAAATGAACGAAAACTCGTTCATATCTTTCAGTGTGGAGGCTCCAGCGATGAACGATGCGCGTCCCCGCGCTCGTTCATCGCTGGTCTCCAGTCGGCTGTGCATGCAGGCCAATATGGACAATCTCGTCCATATTTGCCTGCACTTCAATGGAGCCGCGTGACGGGTGGAGTGAATAAATTCACTCCCCCCGTCACTGCCCCCCCGCCGCCGGGTCGCTCGTCGGCCGTATCCGCCGTCGGGCAGCTCGGCGGCAGATCGGCTAATGTCTAGGGCCCTTTAGTTTTGTAGTGTATAAGCTGTATCAGTTTTCCCCTTTTTACATACTATAACCATCTAGATAAAGGTTTTGGAACCTTAGCAAGCATTGTGTGTTTCACCAGTTATTATAAAGGGTTTCTGAGCGTCTCAATCGCTCAAGCAGCTTTCTTATTATCAAGGTCAATAAGCGTTACATCATTACAGTACAAAGGTTTACAGTATAAGCATATCCTTTCAGTGTGTTGCTAATAAGGTTTACAGTGTGTCATTCTGTGAGCATCTGCGTCGCTCGTGTTCTTCTCGTGGGCACAGCGTCTGCTACGCTAATAGCGTAGACTCACGGTAGTCGGCCACCTATAGCGTGCTCGTTACCAAGCGTAAACCCGCGAGCGTACGTGTCGCTTGTGCGTCGCGCTCACGGTCTAGCGTCTGCTACGCTAAGTGCGTACCATTACGGTACCCCGTACGCCAATGGCGTACTGAGTCTCTTACAAATATATAGTGAATGTTTAAAGGTAAAGAATAGGCTTTATCAATTGGGATGTCGTCCGGTCCACCTGATATACGCAGTCAGGTGAAAACGCTCAGACTTTATCGATCAGCAAAGGGTGGAAAGGTGTTATCTTGTAGTGCTGATCAGATGAGCGTCTGCGTCTGATTCTCATGGTTTGTAGGTGTTAGGCGCCGAGGTCCGCGATGTCCTCGCGGCCCGGCGCCTAGCAACTAGGGATGCCATGCGTGCATAGCTGCCGGCTCCCTAGCAACGCAGGGACGCCGAGCGGCTGAGCCGCCTGGACCCTGGCAACGGGGACGCCATGGACGGATCGCGTTCCCCGTTGCAGGGTCAGATTACTAATCACACGCTGCTCTTGTGGGTGTGCAGCAGGGCAGCTGCACAGCATTGGGGCAATTAGACTGGGGGCATCTGATTGGAGGTCTCTTTGTTAAAGGCTTTCGCGGTGCTTCACACAGACGCCGGTAATAGCTTCCTGCATGCTGCTTTGGTTTGCTGTGAGTCTGTTCCAGTCCTGCTGTATCCGGTCATTCCTGTCCTCAGAAGTCCTGTATCCGGGAGTTGTCATCTCATCCCAGGAATTCGTTTGGTCCCCAGTAGTCCTTACTGATCACCTTAGAATATCGAGTGGTGTTTCGTGAGTTGCGGCTCTGCCGTGTGTTGCGGCTCAGCCGCTTTATCTTTATATATTCTGTTTTTGGAGAATTTGCGGAGGGTTCCGCTTCCACAAGTCCTCTCTGGAACTCGGCGGTGCCGGGTAGGAGAAGTGGACAAGTGGATATTTTGGTTGTCCTTTTCCCTGGCGGTTTTTCTGCACATATTCTAGTTTTAAGTTTGCTTGTAGCCCCTGGCCTGGTTGTTTAGTCAGAGGGCCCCTTGTTATCACCCTGTCTCGGTTTTCCCTTTGTCTTTCATTAAGACCTGGGGGGGCATCGGAGTTGGGCAGACATAATGCGCCCTTCAAACGCGGCTGCCATGGGCTCAAGCAACCATAGTCTCGCAGGGAATTTCTGACAGCACGGGCGAGACAACGGAGTTAGGGCGCAAGGGGCTATTTTCCATTCCCACTCCCTTCCCCAGCATAACGTTCCAGTGCTCCGGTCCTCGCAATAAGATCTCCTCAGACCAGAGTGCTGGAATCATAACAGTAGGGATGCTGGTGGAATCCGAAGAAGGTAAAAACATTAAGCTATTGTGTTTTTAAATCTGGTTTTAATTTCTATTTGGTGCCAACTGCACACGCAGATTGGATTGCTTGTCTGTTTAAATAGGTTTAAAGGTATTTTTAATCGCTCTGCATGGCTTGATAGTTTTATTTTTGACCCAGGCCTAGAATAACTTCAGGGGCTTGGATGGTGATTTTCTTTGTGACAAGGGAAGCCGCATGGTCTGTCCTCCATTTTGTGTAACCCTCATGGATGTGGAAGGGGGAGGCGCAGCGGCCATTTTGGGAAGGTCAAAAAAAAGTCTCCCTAAAATAGCTGATTTCCAGTTGACTCAGGAGTAATCAGCCATCCATTGTCAAAAAGAAATCACCATTTATGAGTTTCCAATGCATTTATTTTATCCATATCATAATCAATTATAAATAGTTTAGATGTGGTTTAATGTAAGTTAATAGTAAAATGAATATTTTATTTAAGAACGATACACAGATAAAACAAAGTTCTGTTTTTTTTTTTTTTTTGGTTCTTTACCTCCCTATTCTAGGATTATCTACTTGTTGTAGGATAGCCATTGAAGGGCAAATTAACCTGTGTAACAGTTTTTTCTTTTTTCTCCAAGCAGTGAAGAGAATCACCCTCACACACAGTCAAGGGCACATTCATATGCAAATTAGAGAAGTGAATGGGTCTCATAGATGTAATAGTGATTAATACATAGATGTAATATTATATGTGTGTGACATCAATGTATGTTATTAGATTAATTTAGAATTGCATTTTCATCTGTGTACTTTCACATCTCACCTTCCTGTTTGCCATTTATCATTGATAACGTGCTGAGAAAGATTTGCTGCTATTGGTAGTTAAAAGTAAAATTTATACGTAAGGGAGTAATTTATAAAACACGCACACGGCTTTGCTTAAGATACAAGAGAGATCTGTGTGGTGCTCGGTAAATGATTACAGTTAAATATCATTTGCATTGATAGAAACGTATTACTTGTGTTACTGTGGACGTGTCTGGCCTGTGTACACGCGTCCCTAACAAAGGGCGGGACAAGCGTACGCGACGTAAGGGTCGATGCATGTAGCATATATTACGCAACGAAGCGTACGGGTATGCCCACTTGATACAAATCACACGATAGTATTGTTTTAGTAGGCGATACGGAGGCAACGCAATAATAGCACAAGTTAATTTCAAACAAGGTAGAAATCCTGCAGAGGTTTATTGTACTGAGTTTCGCCGTTGGTCGAACGACTGTGGCTTGAATGACCCAGCCCTGCGCAGTCAGTTTCGCCTCGGCTTATCAGAGTCTATTAAAGACAGTCTCCTCCAGTACCCCGCTCCTGAGACTCTCGATAAACTCATGGAGCTTTCTATTAAGATTGATCGTCGTCTCAGAGAGCGGAGGGCTGAAAGAGGAACATCTGTAAGGTCAAGTCCTTGTGTTTATTCCATTCCAGAAGACGTCGAGGAGCTCATGCAGATGGGGCTCTCCCGGCTGTCTCCTGAGGAAAGGACCAGAAGGCAAAATTCCAGTCTTTGTTTGTACTGTGGTGGTAAGGGACATTTTGCTCGTAACTGTCCGAACAAGTCGGGAAACGCTTTGACCAGGTGAATTGTGAGGGGGTTTACCTAGGTCTGCAGCTTATCTCCTCGAATAACTCTCTTTTAGTCCCAGTTAAGGTTTCCTTTGACAGCCTCAGTTCTTTGGTGTTGGCTTTTGTTGACAGTGGAGCTGCAGGAAACTTTATGGATTTAACTTGGGCTAAGGCCTTAGGCATTCCCCAGTTACCATTGGATAGGTGTGTCACCATGCATGGCTTAGATGGGAGTCCGCTTTCCAATGGGGTTATTACTCACCGTACACCTCCCGTAGTACTTACAGTAGAAGCTTTAGATTCCGAAAATATCGAATTCTATCTAAGACATTGCCCAGCAGTTCCAGTTGTTCTGCGTCACCCTTGGCTGGCCTTTCATAATCCCACCATTGATTGGCGGTCCGGGGAGATTTCCCAATGGGGTACATTTTGTGCTAAGGAATGTATTTCGTTTCCAGTCAGAGTAGCAGCTATCATTCCAGAACTCATTCCTGTGGAATACCAGGAGTTTGCCGATGTATTCTCCAAAGGCAATGCGGACATTCTGCCTCCCCATCAGCCTTATGATTGTGCTATTGAGCTAGTTCCTGGTGCCGCATTGCCAAAGGGGAGATTATATGCATTGTCCGGGCCAGAAATTTCGGCTATGAATGACTATGTTCAGGAGAGTTTACAGAAAGGATTTATTAGACCATCAAAATCCCCTTTAAGTGCTGGTTTTTTCTTTGTGGAGAAGAAGGATGGCTCGCTTAGACCATGCATAGATTTTAGAGCCCTGAATAAGATCTCAGTTAAAAACACCTATCCTTTGCCGTTGATTTCTGTACTCTTTGATCAGTTTCGTTCTGCTGTGATTTTTTCTAAAATTGACCTGAGAGGAGATTACAACCTCATCCGAATTAAATCTGGAGATGAGTGGAAGACGGCTTTCAGTACTCAGTCGGGTCACTACGAATACCTGGTGATGCCGTTCGGGCTGTCTAATGCTCCAGCAGTTTTTCAAGACCTCATTAACGATGTGCTCCGTGACTTCCTAGGGAAATTCGTGGTCGTTTATTTAGACGACATCTTGATTTATTCTGAATCGATGGAACAACATATCACCCAGGTGCGTCTGGTTCTTCAAAAGTTACGTGAGAATCATTTATATGCCAAGCTGGAGAAGTGTGAATTTCACGTCACAGAAGTATCTTTTTTAGGGTACATAATTTCCCCTCAGGGATTTTCCATGGAACCTAAGAAGCTCCAGGCCATCCTTAATTGGGTGCAACCCACCAATTTAAAAGCAATTCAGCGCTTTTTAGGGTTTGCAAATTATTATAGGAGGTTCATTCATTCTTTTTCTGACCTGGTTGCTCCCATTGTAGTTCTGACAAAGAATGGAGTGGATCCTACCAACTGGTCGCATGAAGCTGAGTTGTCCTTCCGGGCCCTGAAACAAGCCTTTGTCTCAGCTCCAGTCCTCAGACATCCTAATCCAGAATTGCCCTTTGTTGTGGAGGTTGATGCCTCAGAGGTTGGAGTGGGGGCTGTCCTTTCTCAAAAGCATCCGGAGTCTCTGGAGTTACATCCTTGTGCCTTTAAGTCCAGGAAATTCTCCTCCGCTGAATCCAATTATGACGTTGGTAATCGGGAGTTACTGGCGGTAAAGTGGGCTTTTGAGGAGTGGAGGCATTGGCTGGAAGGAGCAAAGCATACTATTTCGGTATTGACTGACCATAAGAACCTGCAATACATTGAATCAGCTAAACGGCTTAATGCCCGGCAGGAACGTTGGGCACTATTTTTTACTCGTTTCAAATTTATAATCACTTTCAGGCCTGGTTCCAAAAATACTAAAGCTGATGCCCTGTCACGTAGCTTTCTTCCGGTTCACAATAACAATCCTGTTGTTACCCCAATACTTCCATCTTCGGTCATCTGGGCAGGCCTCACACAGGATTTATTTACCCAGTTAAACAAGCTTCAACACCAAGCTCCTAGATTTACTCCTGCTGGTCGTCTTTACGTTCCTGATTTTTGAGAGCTACTGTTTTAACTGAATTCCATGACAACAGAGGGTTAAATTTACGAAGGTGGGAGATTTTTAGAACTGGTGATGTTGCCCATAGCAACCAATCAGATTATATCTATTATCTGCTAGAAGCAGCTAGATAAATGGTAAGTAGAATCTGATTGGTTGCCATGGGCAACATCACCAGTTCTAAAAATCTCCCACCTTAGTAAATTTACCCCAAAGTTTCAGGGCATCCGGGAATCACTAAGACATTGGAGTTAGTCTCTCGCTCAGTATGGTGGCCTAGTATTTCTAAAGACGTTAGGGAATTTGTTTATTCATGTCAGGTTTGTGCACAGCATAAGGTTCCCCGTTCCTTGCCTATCGGGCAACTTATGCCCTTAAGTGTCCCTCTCAGGCCATGGTCTCATATTTCCATGGATTTTGTGGTTGACCTTCCCCTTTCAGCCGGATTCCGAGTCATATGGGTGGTAGTGGACCGTTTTAGTAAAATGGCTCATTTTATTGCTCTTCCCCGATTGTCTTCTGCTCAAGGGTTGGCAGTTTTGTTCCTCCGCCATGTGTTCAGGCTTCATGGGTTGCCCACTGATATTGTTTCTGATCGGGGTCCACAATTCATCGCACAATTCTGGAAATGTTTTTGTGCTTCATTAAAGATGAAACTGTTGTTAACATCCGGTTACCACCCACAATCCAACGGGCAAACGGAACGAGTTAACCAGTCATTAAAACAATATCTGCGCTTGTATTCAGCCAAACTCCAGAATGATTGGTCCGAGTTTCTTCCTTTGGCTGAATTTGCTTACAATAATTCTTGTCATTCCTCCTCTAAATAGTCTCCATTCTTTTCAGTTTTTGGTTTTCACCCCAGAGCTAATTCTTTTTTTCATCATTCTCCAGTCTCCTCGCTGGCATTGACCTCCCATCTCATAGCAATTTGGAAAAAAGTGCACCTTGCTCTCAGAAAAGCGGCCTTTCGAGAGAAGAAATTTTCTGACAGGCTCCAACGTCCATGCACTTTTAAGGTGGGAGATAAGGTGTGGTTGTCAACTCGCAACATCAGGCTTCGACAATCCTCGGCTAGACTGGGACCCAAATTTATTGGACCATTTCTTATTATTAAAAAAGTCAACCCAGTTGCCTTTCAGCTACGTTTACCAAGATCTCTGAAGATTGGTAATACTTTTCATTGTTCCTTGTTGAAACAATACGTTTCTTCCAGTAAATTTCCTCGGAGTGTCTCTCAGGGTAGATCTCCAGTGGATGTACAGGGACAACAGGAATTCTTGGTGGAGAAAGTTCTTGACTCTAAATTGTCCCGGATTGGCTTTATTTTTTAGTGCACTGGAAAGGCTATGGTCCGGAGGAGAGGTCTTGGGTCCTGGATAAGGATCTTCATGCCGCTAGACTCAAGAGGGAATTTTTTCGAGAATTTCCTCAGAAACCTGGCTTTAGGGGTTCCTTGACCCCTCCTCAAGAGGGGGGTACTGTTAGGCGCCGGGGTCTGCGATGTCCTCGCGGCCCGGCGCCTAGCAAATAGGAACGCCGTGCGTGCGTAGCCGCCGGCTCCCTAGCAACGCAGGGACGCCGAGCGGCTGAGCCGCCGGGACCCTGGCAACGGGGACGCCATGGACGGATCACGTTCCCCGTTGCAGGGTCAGATTACTAATCACACGCTGCTCTTGTGGGTGTGCAGCAGGGCAGCTGCACAGCATTGGTGGCAATTAGACTGGGGGCATCTGATTGGAGGTCTCTTTGTTAAAGGCTTTCTCGGTGCTTCACACAGACGCCGGTAATAGCTTCCTGCATGCTGCTTTGGTTTGCTGTGAGTCTGTTCCAGTCCTGCTGTATCCGGTCATTCCTGTCCTCAGAAGTCCTGTATCCGGGAGTTGTCATCTCATCCCAGGAAGTCGTTTGGTCCCCAGTAGTCCTTACTGATCACCTTAGAATATTGAGTGGTGTTTCGTGAGTTGCGGCTCATATATTCTGTTTTTGGAGCATTTGCGGAGGGTTCCGCTTCCACAAGTCCTCTCTGGAACTCGGCGGTGGCGGGTAGGAGAAGTGGACAAGTGGATATTTTGGTTGTCCTTTTCCCTGGCGGTTTTTCCCCACATATTCTAGTTTTAAGTTAGCTTGTAGCCCCTGGCCTGGTTGTTTAGTCAGAGGGCCCCTTGTTATCACCCTGTCTCGGTTTTCCCTTTGTCTCTCATTAAGACCTGGGGGGGCATCGGAGTTGGGTAGACATAATCCTAACAAAGGGTGGGACAAGCGTACGCAACGTAAGGGTCGACGCACGTAGCGTATATTACGCAACGAAGCGTACGGGTATGCCCACTTGATACAAATCACATGATAGTATTGTTTTAGTAGGCGATACGGAGGCAACGCGATAATAGCACAAGTTAATCTCAGTGTCCTAAATTTTAGCGTAATAGATCCTTCTCTAGTTGCAACTCCTCTGGGAGAAGCATGCGATACTGAATGAAAGGAATTTTCAGTACAGAAAAGAAAGTAAAGAGTTTATGAGGTAAAAGAGTGTGTGCATATATATAAGTTTCTCTTTTGGTTGGAACCCAGGAAATCGAGTTCTTGTCGAGGTACATCCGTGCGAGTGATAGCACGTGGTGGCTTGGGAGGCATCCCTTGTTAGTATTGTAGTAAGAGCATTAGAGTATAGCAGATTAGGAGGTCTACTGTAGACACAGACCAGGAGGTCACAGACCAGGAGGTCCAAAGAGACAGACCAGGAGGTCTAGGTACAGCAGGCTAGGTAAGTCCGCTATAGAGATAGAGTAAAGAGGCACAACCCCGGGGGTTGGTGCCATACCCATATAGGCCGTCAAGCTCTAGCTGAAAGTAATTCGCAGCCGCAATTATCGATTCCGTTGGTCGTTCTGCGCATAAGTTTAGTTGCTTATACGCAGTACGATTGTACCGCATGTAATTGTGTGCATTAGTTTGTAACTTGACCCAGTACCATTTGCGTACGCTAGTGGGGTCATAAACACTATTTGTACATTCTAACGTGATTTGTGTACATTTTTTTATTTTAAGGGAGGTACGTTGATCACTCAGGAATTCTCCAACAACCGATACTTGCTGGGGAAGGGTAGCATACTCCCACGCGCCCCAGTAAATAAAGGTTCATAGGGGCCCTAGGTTGGGTACGCAGCTCTGGGACAGTGATTGCAGTACTGGCCAATGTGGGTAAGAGTGAGTGGAAGCACTCGGTTGAACTTTCACCATCGGCTTACCCCGGGCAACTTGGTTTTTGTAAGGGTACGCTGAAGACCCTGATTTGAAGGTCAGAGGTAGTGAAAGCAACACCTGCAAAGATGGGGGCCAGTTGTTCAGGTAAGGGACGATCAACCCTGGTTCAGGTTGATTTAGTAACCCGGCCAATAGGGTCGGCAAGGTATATCATGTGTGAAAAATACGGATCACACACAGAGGTTTTGTGCGATGAGTGGGAAAGTATGACTGTAAACGATGGGGAAAAGTTCCCACGAGTAGGCAGTTTTAGTGCTGAGGTGTTACAAAATTTAAAGAAAAGGATATGTCTAATAACATCTGCAAAACAGAGGATTAGGCATTATGATTGTTTACAGTTATGGCAACGGGAAGGTGAGATACAAGAAGGATTAGCTTACACAGCTGACTCTCACTTTGGTAAGAAAAATATGGCAACAGGAGAACAAATGGCTGCAGAGAATGGCACACTGGTATATGATAATTGTGCACTTAGCAACTGTATTAATAATGATAAGAATAAATGTAATAATAATAGAAGTAAAACTGATAAATGTACAAATTTTAACCCGTGCAAGTTGCACTCCATGTTAAACTTCCCTCAGGATTACAAGCAAGAAAGTGAGCCCAGCACGATGTCGGCACCTTTTCCAGCAGCCATCATACGAGACACCCAGGTGGGCACGACCCAATCGGTAAAGGCAGTAGTCAAGCCCCCTAACGGAGGGTCAGGTGAGGTCGTGTCCACAGGTAAGTACGGTATTGTATGTTATGCAAAGACAAATGCACCTCATATTGTAGAGCCAACACAAGATGATGTAGTTGAACTTAATCCTGTCAGGGTGATCACAGTCCCCAATGGGAAGACTGACGCTCAGGGAATCATTCCCGCCAGGAACAGTGCAATGCCCTGCCCCTTGTCACGGACAGAATTAAGGACAATTATGTCTGAATTTCCTGATCCCAGGAGAGATCTAGCCGCATGTCAGAGGTTTATTAAAGAACTAGGAAACTCCGCAGAACCCACCAACAAAGATTGGCGGACAGTGCTGAGGGCATGTTTGCCCTCCAACATTGACCTTGCTAAATTCATTACTGATTGTAAGTTAGACGCAGCCGTTGTCGAGTGGAACAAAATCTTCTCCGCAAGACAAAGAGAAGGGGAAAGTGCTTCTGATTATTTTAACCGAGCACTGCAGGTAATGGCTAGATACACTGGGATCGCGAACATTGAGGAATATGTACAGCATAGAGAGATAGCGGTTAATGTATTAATGAAAGGTTTAATAAAAGTGTTGAGAACAAGGGTACGAACCACTCAACCTAACTGGAGAAATATCTCGGTGGCTGCATTAAGAAAGTCCGCTGTTGGGCACGATCGGAACATCAGCAAACACAGGGAGTCACAGGGGAGTAAGCAAATGACAATCAGTAGACAGGTCCTGACAACGAAGCCACATCAGCTTAAGCCCCAGACCCCTGTGGGTAAGTCGAATGTGATAAGATGTTACAACTGCAAAAGGGAAGGTCATTTTGCACGAAATTGTATGATTAAAGACATACAGAAGGTATATCAACCCCCTAGACAACAACATAACCGTGGTATCCAAGGAATCAGGGAAGCACAGGGAGAGCGGTCAATGGTGATGAGCATCCAAACACTAGAGGAGGCATCAAATCGACTGAAACCCCAGGCCACTGGCACATGGAGGAAGCCAAGGATTTGTTATCTTTGTAAAAGAGAAGGGCATTATGCCACCAACTGTAACAGCATACATAAAGTCAGACCTCCTAGACAAGAACACGAGCAAAGTCATGACACACGCAATTGTAATCAGGAATTACATAGGAAGAAATTTGGGCCACACTTATAAATTGCAGCCAGTAAAGTAAGTCATTAGGCCTGATAGTAAACCTGAGGTTACAGTCAATGTAATTGGGAGGTCATTCCTTGTAAACACAGGGACGGTCGGGTAAACTTTGTAATTTATCTGTAAATGTTTTTCCCCATCTCTGACGTTCACCATGACATCTCCAACATCACATGACTACTTGGTCTTTTCAGAGGTCTACCCAACCCCAGTGTGTCCTACCAGCATCGTTGTGTCCTGGCCAGGCACAAAAGGGTAGAGTGTGGAAATACTGGTGGGGGAGACTGTGCAAAGATACCAATGGATGTGTTGATGTTGAAAAAGGAAAATTGTTCAGCGCTCCCCCTCCCCTTTTATTTTAAAATTCTTATATATATATATATATACATATATATATATATATAAAATCAGCTATACCATTAAATAATACTATTCACAGTCAATAAAGTTAAAAAAATATTTTATTAAGAGTATATATGAAGAAAGGTTTTAAAAAGGTGTAAATATGAATGAATTAATATCAAATTATGCTTAATTGATCAATTAAATAATTAAGATACCATTAAAATCAATTTCATAGAGTGTAGTACAAATCTATATAGCTGTTTGGATGGATATGATTCACAAAGCCTAATACCAAATCTCAGATGATTTATCAATTTAAAATGGAGCTTTGTTAAAATAAAAAGACCTAGAGGCTGTATAGATAAGTCTTTGGATATAAACAAACCTAATACCGGTATACAAAAACAGACAAAAAACACACAATTGTGGACACAAATATGGGCTGCAAATGGTTTCACCTGTGGGTACACTTTTCAGCGTTTTACCCCGTTAGGTGTATATGTGGAATCTCTGTAGGGTTCAATCTGAAATGTCACGTCTGGTTCCCTTATGGGCAGTCTGTAGTAGTAGATAAGGTTCACTTGAGTCTTTAAAGTAAACAAAAAGGTCTTGAAAGGTATTGAATTCCTTGCATGGAATTTATCCTGTTTTGTACCTTTAGTCCGTTGGTGGAATAGTGAGGTTCCCGTGGTCTGCCGGCAGACACCTGCTGCTCCGTGTCACTCTTTCTCCGGACTCCGTGCAGGGATCGATCGTTCCGCAATCAACGCATTTCGCCTTGGTGTAGGCTTTGTCAGGATGGATAAATAATCGATTCACGGATCCCCTCCGTCTTTATAGCTACTGAAGAGCGTCGTTCTCTTCCGCCCTTACTTAAGATGGCCACACGGTCTTCTTTGCATTAATAAAGGTGCACATTTTGCCCATACATAAAAAAGGATCATAAACAGTGATTCTTTTCACTATCACTGTATTAAAGTGCTTGTAACCAGCAATGGGTTAGTGGATAAGACTGGATCCATAGTGATAATTTGTGCTAATTGCGATCTCCATATGGGTTGCTATTGGTTACTACCATTTGGGTATATTCCATTAGCTATAGGAATTGTTCGTACGAACATGGATGCCTCCCATATAAACATAGATGGACAACAAAACAACATACAACAACATATAACAAGAATTAATTTTTGTATAAAAACAAAAATAAAAACAGATAATAAAAATTTTGTGAGTTTATGTCAGGAAAAAAATCTATTAAAAAGGTGTTTGCTGTGTTATTTTAAGGTCTAGTAATTTCTGATATGGTATTATATACAGATCTTCTAACCTGTTTTAACTCCTTATATTAAATAAAAGATGTCATGCTTAGATAACTACTATACCAAATATCTGATGTAGTGACAAGGTATATTTTTATTTTTATTTTAAAAAAGATGTTAATTCTATATCTATATTGAGGCCTCTTGGGACCAGGGTACCTAATTCATAAATCATCTTCGTTTCTTCTCTAGATAAGAGGTCTTCGGTATTTCCTCCTCTCCACGGTTTCATAATCTACTTTAATCCAACAAATTGTAGAAGACTGGGGTTTGAATTGTGTTTTTCTTTAAAATGTACGGGTATGCTATGGTTATCTTTTTCATTCTTTATGTTACATAAATGTTCCTGTACCCGTATATGGAGATGTGTTGATGTGACAGCCTGATGGTGAACGGACGATCTGACAATTTTTTTTTTGTTGTGTCCTATGTAACATATATATTGTTCTCTCTCTCTCTCTCTCTCTTTAGTTTTTTTCTCATGTTCTCATGCTTTACAGATGGTATGTCGCACATCAGTTAGACAAATGGTAATGCAAGATTTTTGCTCCTTACAGAAAGATCGCTGATTTGGAAGGAATATTGTATCACCAGAATGTTAATTTTGGGAAGACTGAGAGACAGCACCTTTGAGATGACAACAGAGCAAGAAGAACAACAAGACAAGAGGACAAAATCACCGTAACATTTTTCTTTCCCCTCAAATTATTTTCTGTACTCCCATTACAAATTTCTCTTTCTCCTCCTGTAAGATGGACTCGCCCCAAGAGACTGCAGTCCGTGTTTTCCCGTTGACCCTGTTGTTGACCAGAGTAGTCTGTTTTGGTGAGAGTACCAGTGAGGTCGAGAAATGATCTGGAATGGGTTCTGATTACAAGAACGGGCTCGTAGGATTCCAAGAGCAACACAATCACAGAGTAAAGGCGAGTATCAGAAAACGATCTGATAGCATTGACCATAGAAGGAATTGTGAAGGATTGTTAAGCTGAAGAGAACTGCATCTGTAGGCATTGTGACAATATAGTTGAGGATGGGTGCATCAAGAAATGTCAGTCCAGTTTTAATATCAACATGGACCGGCATCCATTGGGTGACTATCACTCATTAGTGGGTAAGGTGTTAAACAGACAGACTGTTTGGTGTGCTCTCAAGTACCTCAAGGTCATAGCAAATCAGGACTAGTACCATTCCCTTTAACCGTAGGAGAGGTACTTGAGTTAAGTGGTGGGAGGCCGGTGGACAAGAGGTTTAACATCTCTAGTCCTCCTAGTTTGAAGCTCCACCAATATCATGTGGATAGGTCCTTAGTATGCTTTAACATTTCCAATCCCCGAAAGCCGGGAAATTGGGAAGTGTCATGGAGTAATCAAACCATGACATTTTCACATAGAGCCGATAGAATGCCCACACACACAGAACTTATACGCCAGATAGCCAACAGTGGAAAATATTTCCAGTATAGGTACACTCTAGGAAGTAGGATCATGCGAGTTGGAGAAGTATCACCCAGATACTGTGCACATATCGTACAGCCTGATCCGTGTACTAGACAGATGGGAGAATTAGGGTTAGGAGATTTCACATGAAAAATTTGTAACATGGTTATGTCATACTCCGTCCCATATGTTCTCCCCGATGATGCATATTTCATATGCGGGAGAAAGGCGTATAAGTGGCTTGCCCCAAACTCAGAGGGATTATGTTACATTGGAAAAGTGTTGCCTGAAGTAATGACTGTATCCCATAAAAAAATGAAAGACATTCACTGTGGTGCCCAAGCTCCTTATACTCACACTTATTACGAGCACATCGTTAAACGGCAACTGATAGAGAGGAAAGAGCATCCGGACTCTGATCTGATCCATGAATCCACCGGGATTCAATTCCTCCTCGCGATAGATATCACTCGTACCGCCAGAGGAGTGATAAACTTTAGGTATATAAACGCACTTGCGAACCTGATAGATAATATCACCGAAATGCATGACGACACGTTCAGGTATACTGGGAGAGAGCTACAAGCCTACAAAACAGACCTGGTCCAGCATAGGATGATTCTCATTACCTCACAGCAGTGACAGGCGGGTATTGTGTCACCCTAGCAACTCAGTATGGTGTAAAGTGCTGCACGTACATTACAAACAGCACTGAGGACCCGGTCGAGGTCATAGACCAAAATATGGATGACATTTTACAATTGAAGTGGGAGTTCCGAAGGAAACACAATCTTACTTTCGCTGCTGTGGGTAATGAGCTGACCGGTTGGGTGTCATGGTTGAACCCACGAAATTGGTTCTCTGGTTTAGGAGAATGGGCCCAAGGCATTATTATGGATGTAGGGAAATTTCTCTTGTGTATTCTGGGAGTCGTCATATTGATCAGTCTGATATTTAGATGCGTTCGGACTTTAATGAAGTGTAAACGTAGTACCAAAGTGATGAGTCTGAGGAGCGAGGACACTGTAATCCCAATTGGTTTAATTTATGACCCAACGATTGAAACAATGCTGTGATAAAATGTGATTCCACGATCCGTTTCTTTCACCCGTTTCTCCTTTGTTTTCCTCCAAGGTACAAAGACATCCGCTTGGAAGAAGAATTTGACAACCTCTTTTATACAGACCATTGATGAACTGTGTCACAGACACCCAATACCTTTAGTGACTTTAATTATCTACGAGAAAACCCAATACTTTAGAGACTGTAATTTTATGGACACTGGAAAAGCTTTTGTTCACCACTTACAGCAAAAGCACCATGAGACATCAGACAACACGTACATCAGACAAGACATCAACAAGACCCCAATCGGCGACTGCATACTAAAACTCACATAGTTATATGACTGCATTTATAACGCTTGTTTCTTATCTTCATCTCTACAACCTCCAGGTAGTATCCCACATAGTCGACAGGTGATTCTCACATATTAGCGTCCACATACTCTCCCCCTTCATGTATCATCAACTAATGTGCACCCAATTTGTTGTAACCAAACGCCGAAAAGAGCTCGGTAGAGTTTGACTGCCCATCCACAGACCCTTAATACGGGATAAGAAGGATTCAAATGTATACTTCGCAATACCTCGAAGCTTGATTTAGAACACATAATGATGATACATGACCCCTCAGACATGGATTTCATACACACATGCTTTTATCACTAGGTCACACCTTTCCCACCTTCTCCTCTCCTCCTTTTACCCAATCATAAAAAGGTATTTACATGATGACATATATTTTTCTGTTTGAATGGTTTAGGAAGTGGCAGTTATTGGTGACTGCCAAAGGGTGGACTGTCAAAGTTGAAAAATATAGTAGCTTACAATGCCTTGTACTAACCCCAATGCACATGCCCGCTGCTCGTGCATTCAGTCTACTGTGCGTGCACATGTCCGCAAATTGAGTAAACTCGCTCCGGCGATTACGTGCGTTAAATGCGTATTTACGGTAGAGTTTATGAGCTTGTAGCTGGCGACTCGTTTATAGCATAGCTAACCAATATAATGTGTTTTATAGGTAATAGTCCCCTCAATAATATCTGTAAGTATGTTTAGTGTAACTGGTTCGTGGACAAACGAATTCCTCGTTGCATGATACGAAGGGTCAGACAAAGGTTGACCGATGATGTCTAGTATCCAACAGAAGAGTATTTTATTAGAAATATTCCGGTGTTGGTTAGGAAGAGATCGTTCGCTGCTGCGTATAGTTATGCACAAAAGTATATTTGGAACATTAAATGTATTTGCAGTTTAATTACACATGCAGGGGGAATCCAGAGGATACCTCCCACCTGAGCAGTTGGAGAGAGACACATACCCCTGTACGAACCCACCTATGACCTTTTGTTATAGTGCAAAGAGACATTCCTGTGTCCAATTAAAAATGAGATTGTAGGGACCATTGTATTGAGAATGTAGGCTGTAAATATAAGGATCACCATTGCTGGGGCAGCACACACTCTCTACAAAGGTTTTTATCATTGATTAACTTATAGCTGGTTTCCAGATTGCGCCTGTGATTCATTCCCACGTGTGTAAGTTTTCTCTGTGGCCATTTCGTTACTCTGTATGTATGCAATTGTTCTCTTAAGCTAACCTATAAGTGTTTGCCATTTATTCCCTTTCTGTTTATTTGTATTTGCAATCGTTCGCTATTGTGTATATTTATGTCTAGTTACTCTGTTTAGATATTGATGTTAGTTTTGTAGTGTATAAGCTGTATCTGTTTTCCCCTTTTTACATACTAAAACCATCTAGATAAAGGTTTTGGAACCTTAGCAAGCATTGTGTGTGTTTCACCAGTTATTATAAAGGGTTTCTGAGCATCTCAATCGCTCAAGCAGCTTTCTTATTATCAAGGTCAATAAGCGTTACATCATTACAGTATTACAGTACTAAGGTTTACAGTATAAGCATATCCTTTCAGTGTGTTGCTAATAAGGTTTACAGTGTGTCATTCTGTGAGCGTCTGCGCCGCTCGTGTTCTTCTCGTGGGCATAGCGTTCACTACGCTAATAGCGTCGCCTCACGGTAGTCGGCCGCCTATAGCGTGCTCAATACCAAGCGTAAACCCGCGAGCGTACATGTCGCTTGTGCGTTGCGCTCACGGTCTAGCGTCTGCTACGCTAAGTGCGTACCATTACGGTACCCCGTACGCCAATGGCGTACTGAGTCTCTTACAAATATATAGTGAATGTTTAAAGGTAAAGAATAGGCTTTATCAATATATATGGTAAGGGGTATAAATATTAGGCTATTCTCTGCAGTTTAGTTAGGTGAGTATTTAATGTAGGTTGAAGATGGAGGAGACACACAAGGCTGTGGAGATGGAAGTCAGAGGGACTCGCAGGGTGGTAGATATGTATCATATGTTTCCCCTATATGGTGTATTTTCCTTGCCGTAGTAGTTATGTAATGTATGTAGTATGTATCTTCTCTCTCTCTCTCTCTCTCTCTCTATCTCTCACACACACACAAATACATAATCCAAAATCTATATTTCCCATAGGTGTACCTTCAAATAGGTGCTGGCCAGCATTTATTAATAAGTTTAGGGTTTGAAAAAGTCTGTGCTTTGCCGAGCGCATGAAGTGATATTTCCCAGTAATATATGTATTATACACGCACACACACACACTTCTTTCATACTCACTTGTGTTTCTTTCTTATATAGTTTAAACTTGTGCAAATATTGTAAGGTGATTTACAATGTGTATGTTTTATGATATATGTGAACTTTTTGAGCATCAGTTGTAATGAAAATATTCTATCTAAATCCTGTGTGCAAATCTTTCTTGAATATAATTATCCTGATGAGTTTAGAGGTAACCTTGCAAATACATTGTTAAAAGGTATATAATTAGGGATTATTATTAATAGTAACAAAAAGGTATAAGAATAATACATTTGCTTTAGTAATATGAGGTTAATAAGAGGAGGGAAAATAAATTCTCTTTTTTCAATGGTGAGCCAGGACAAACTGGCTTTGGCATATTTATGGTCCCCTAGTTTTAGATAAGCAAGAGGTGGAGAGTGTAACATCTTTTAGATTATATCTAATGATTTCTCATGGAATTCTCATGTTAATGCTGCTACAAAGAAAGCTCAACAGCGTTTATATATAAAAGAGGTAATTTTAATAAATTTTTACTCATGTAATATCGAGAGTGTTCTTACATACGGTATTTTAGCCTGGTTTGGAAATTGTAGTATTATAGAGCGTAAGTCGTTGGAAAGAATTGTGAAAACTGCTGCCAAGATAATTGGTTTACAATTGCCTAGTATTCAGTCTGTTTATGAGAAGAGGCTCCTTGCGAAGGCTGGGAGTATACTGGGTGATGCGACTCATCCTAATTATGGGATGTTTACTCTGCTTCCTTCAAACTCCCGCTATAGATCGATATTGTGTAAGACCAGCCAGCTGAAAGATAGCTTTTTTTTCCTAGGGCTATAACAATGCTTAATGGTTCTATATGTAGATAGGATTGTTGTATCTGTCTATGTGTTACTATGTCTCTATGGCTTTTTTAAAGTATCTTATGGTATTTTTCTTTGTGGTATACATATTTTGTGGTGTTTGTTTCTTGCTTACATGAAAATTTCATTGATTGTTCATGCGTTGAATATTTAATGACAATAAAAAACGAAATTCCAATTTCAATTCCAATTGTCAAAGGCCCAGAGAATTCCTAATTAAATGCAGTGAACCTAAATATGAATGAATATTTTTTTGATAAACATGTTTTTCATATTTTTGAAGCAAATAAATGTACTTTAATTGGAAATTCATTTAGCAATATTTTTTTTTCTGTTAAACTGAAATGTATTGTAAATATGTTCCAATGTTGTATGCTGATCTAATGACACAAATTTTTTAATGCTTGTTAGTAAAATAATGCTTTGCATAATGGGGGTCATTCTGAGTTGATCGTTCGCTAGCAGTTTTTAGCAGCCGTGCAAATGCTATGCTGCCGCCCACTGGGGAGTTTATTTTAGCTTAGCAGAAGTACAAACATATGTGCAGTCGAGCTCTGCAAAAACAGTTTGTGCAGTTTCTGAGTAGCTCTGAACCTACTCAGCGCTTGCGATCACTTCAGCCTACTCGTGTCCAGATTTGACATCATACACCCACCCAGCGAATGCACAGCCCCGCCTGCGTTTTTTTAGACACGCCTGCGTTTTTACAAACACTCCCTGAAAACGGTCAGTTGACACCCAGAAACGCCCCCTTCCTGTCAATCTTCTTGCGACCGTCAGTGCAAAGGAAAACTTCACTAGAACCTGAGCATAACCACAAAGACCTTTGTACCCGTACGTCGCATGTGCGCATTACGGGCCATACGCATGCGCATAAATGCAATTTTTTTCACCTGATAGCTGCGCTGCAAAAATCGGCAGCGAGCGATCAACTCGGAATAACCTCCAATATCTGCTATTTAGCATCAATGTGAAACATGATTTCAATTTTTCACCTTCTGTTGTTGTGCTCAATGTTTGAGTACCAACATAAAGGGAGGTAGTTTACAGTGCACAAGATCCCAGATAATAGAGCTTTTGTCATACAATAGCATTACTGAGCACACACATTGCATTTACTTGCAATACTATAGACTGTTGAAAGTGACTGAGAATAGAGATGTGCATCGGGCACTTTCCGTGTTTTGTGTTTTGGTTCTAATTCCATTTTCGTGTTTTGGTTTTGGCTTGGTTTTGCAAAAACCACCCTTTCGTGTTTTGGTTTTGGATCTGGATGATTGTTGAAAAAAAAACCATAAAAACAGCTAAAATCACAGAATTTGGGGGTAATTTTGCTCCTGCAGTACTATTAACCTCAATAACAATCATTTCCACTCATTTCCAGTCTATTCTGAACACCTCACAATATTGTTTTTAGGCCTAAAAGTTGCACCAAGGTGGCAGTATGACTTAGCTAAGCGACACAAGTGTGCGGCAAAACACCTGGCCCATCTAGGAGTGGCACTGCAGTTGCAGGCAAGATGGCACTAATCAAAAACTACTCCCCAAACAGCACATGATGCCAAGAAGAAAAAGAGGCGCAATTAGGTAGCTGGATGGCCAAGCAAAGCCACACAAGTGCGCGGCACAAACACCTGGCCCATCTAGGAGTGGCACTGCAGTTACAAACAGGATGGCACTTAAAAAAAACTAGTCCCAAAACAGCACATGATGCAAAGAAGAAAAAGAGGTGCAAGATGGAATTGTCCTTTGGCCCTCCAACCATCCTTATGTTCTATAAACAGGACATGCACACTTTAACAAACCAATAATTTTAGCAACAGGGTCTGCCACACGACTGTGGCTGAAATTACTGGTTTGTTTGGGTCCCCACCAAAAAAGAAGCAATCTCTACTTGCTCAAACTGGCTCTACAGAGGCAAGATGTCCAACTTATCATCCTCTGATTCCTCACCCCTTTCACCGTGTACATCCTCCTCATTGAGTATTAATTCGTCCCCACTGGAATCCACAATCACAGGTCCCTGTGTACTTTCTGGAGGCAATTGCTGGTAAAGGTCTTCCCGGAAGACTTTATAATTCATTTAGATGAACATCATTATCTCCACATTTTGTGGAAGTAACCTCCTATGCCGATCGCTGACAAGGTTACCGGATGCACTAAACTCTTTTTCGGAGTACACACTGGAGGGGCGGCAACTTAGGTAAAATAAAGCCAGTTTGTGCAAGGGCCTCCAAATTGCCTCTTTTTCCTGCCAGTATACGTACGGACTGTCTGACATGCCTACTTGGATGCTGTCATTCATATAATCCTCAACCATTCTTTCAATGGTGACAGAATCATATGCAGTGACAGTAGACATGTCAGTAATCATTGGCAGGTCCTTCAGTCCGGACCAGATGTCAGCTTTCGCTCCTGACTGCCCTGCATCACCACCAGTGGGTGGGCTAGGAAATGTTATCCTTTTCCTTGCAGCCCCAGTGGTGGGAGAAATTGAAGGAGGAGCTGTTGACGGGTCACATTCCGCTTGAGTTGACAATTTACTAACCAGCAGGTCTTTGCACCTCTGCACACGTGTCTGCTGGAAAGAGAGATACAACAACATAGGCTTTAAACCTAGGATTGAGCACGGTGACCAACATGTAGTGCTCTGATTTCAACAGATTGACCACCCTTGAATCCTGGCAAAGCGAATGAAGGGTGCCATCCACAAGTCCCACATACTTTTCAGAATTGCTCCGTCTTAGCTCCTCCTTCAATTTATCCAGCTGCTTCTGCAAAAGCCTGATGAGGGCAATGACCTGACTCAAGCTGGCAGTGTCTGAACTGACTTCACGTGTGGCAAGTTCGAAGGGTTGGAGAACCTTGCACAAGACGGAAATCATTCTCCACTGTGCTTGAGTCAGGTGCATTATCCCTCCTTTGCCTATATCGTAGGTGGATGTATAGGCTTGAATGGCCTTTTGCTGCTCCTCCATCCTCTGAATCATATAGAGTGTTGAATTCCAACTCGTTACCACCTCTTGCTTGATGGCGGGGGAAGGTTCAGGAGTGTTTGCTGGCGCTCCAGTCTTCGGCACGCAGTGGCAGAATGCCGAAAGTAGGCCGCCATTTTTTGGGCCACAGACAGCATCTCCTGCACACCCTTTTCATTTTAAAATAAATTCTGCACCACCAAATTAATTGTATGTGCAAAACATGGGATATGCTGGAATTTGCCCAGATGTAATGCATGCACAATATTTGTGGCGTTGTCCGATATCACAAATCCCCTGGAGAGTCCAATTGGAGTAAGCCATTCTGCGATGATGTTCCTCAGTTTCCGTAAGAGGTTGTCAGCTGTGTTCCTCTTATGGAAAGCGGTGATAGATAGCGTAGCCTGCCTAGGAATGGGTTGGCATTTGCAAGATGCTGCTACTGGTGCCACTGCGGGAGGCCATACATCTACCCAGTGGGCTGTTACAGTCATATAGTCCTTAGTCTGCCCTGTTCCACTTGTCCACATGTTCGTGGTTAACTGGACGTTGGATACAACTGCATTTCTTAGGACACTGGTGACTCTTTTTCTGACATCTGTGTACATTCTCGGTATCACCTGCCTAAAGAAGTGGAACCTAGATCGGATATCGGGGACACAGTACCTCAAACATATCTTAAAGTGACTCTGAACTAATGGTGGATACCGGACGCACCTCTAACACCAACATAACTGTCAAGGCCTCAGTTATCAGCTTTGCAAAAGGATTACTGCTGTCATATTTAATCTTCCTCACAAAGGACTGTTGGACAGTCAATTGCTTACTGGAAGTAGTACAAGTGGTCTTCCGACTTCCCCTCTGGGATGACGATCGCCTCTCAGCAGCAACAACAGCAGCGGCAGTAACATCAGGCGTAACACTCAAGGATCCTACGGAGGAATCTTGGTTAGGAGAGGACTACTCAGTCTTGACAGTGACATGGCCTGCAGGACTACGAATGTTCCTGACTGAGGAGGAGTTGACGTTGAGGGAGTTGGTGGTGTGGCTTGCCGGAGCTTGGGTACAGGAGGAAGAAGGGATTTAGGTGTCAGTGGATTGCTTACGCTCTTACCCAAAGTTTCTGAACTTGACAGTGACTTCTGATGAATGCGCAGCAGGTGACGTATAAGGGCAGATGTTCCTAGGTGGTTAACGTCCTTACCTCTACTTATTACAGATTGACAGAGGCAACAGATGGATTGACACCTGTTGTCCGGATTTGAGGAGAAATAATTCCATATCGAAGAGGTGGCTTTTTTGGTAGTTTTCCCAGGCATCACAATGGGCTTCTTTGTCCCAAGGACAGCCAATGTCTCCCCCGGTGCCTGACTTAAACAAACCACATCACTATCAGAATCCTTATCGTCAACTTCCTCCTCAGCGCCAGCAACACCCATAACCTCATCCTGGTGTACTTCAACAGTGACATCTTCAATTTGAATATCAGGAACTGGACTGTGGTTGCTCCTTCCAGCACTTGCTGGGGGAGTGCAAATTGTGGAAGGAGCCATCTCTTCCCGTCCAGTGTTGGGAAGGTCAGACATCGCAACCGCCGACACACTTGGACTCTCCTTGGGGATTTGTGATACCATCTCAGAATGCACAGTTCTTTTCTGTGCTCTTTCCAGCTTAAATCTTTTAATTTTTCTAGAGGGAGGATGAGGGCTTCCATCATCATGTGAAGCTGAACCACTAGCCATAAACATTGTCCAGGGCCTCAGCCATTCCTTGCCACTCTGTGTCATAAATGGCATACTGGCAAGATAACGTTTCTCCTCAGACCATTTAAATTTCTTCTTTTGGTTCTTTTTACTGAACTTTGGCTTTTTGGATTTTACACACCCTCTACTATCACATTAGGCATCGGCCTTGGCAGACGACGTTGATGGCATTTCATCGTCTATGTCATGGTTAGTGGCAGCAGCTTTAGCACTAGGAGGAAGTGGTTCTTCTTGATCTTTGCCTATTTTCTCCTCAAAAGTTTTGTTCTCCATTATTTTTTGGGAGTTATATGAGACAATATTCGTCACAGGAATGACTGGAATTACTGATGACACAGGACACTACCACTGGTCTGATGCAGCACAACACGTTGTTGTTATAATTATTATACTGCATCAGTGGACATATAGAAGCAGCGTATGTCATCACTGGAATTACTGATGACACAGGACACTACCACTGGTCTAATGCAGCCCAACAGGCTGATATAATTGTTATTCTGCAGCAGTGGACATATAGCAGCAGCGTATATTGTCACTGGAATTACTGATGACACAGTACACTACCACTGGTCTGATGCAGCCCAACAGGTTGTTATAATTGTAATACTGCAGCAGTGGACATATAGCAGCAGTGTATATCATCACTGGAATTACTGCTGACACAGGACACTACCACTGGTCTGATGCAGCCCAACAGGTTGTTATAATTGTTATACTACAGCAGTGGACATATAGCAGCAGCGTATATCGTCACTGGAATTACTGATGACACAGGACACTACCACTGGTCAGCACAACACAGCACCACTTTATACAGCTACACTGGATATATGGCAGCAGAGAACACCAACACTGTGAATGGCTGGACTGGTACAGCACAATACACTGACTACACTGGACTGGTCTGCACAACACAGCACCACTTTACAGCTACACTGGATATATCTGCCTGGACTATTACAACACAATACACTGTCTACACTGGACTGGTCTGCACAACACAGCACCACTTTACAGCTACACTGGATATATGGCAGCAGAGAACACCAACACTGTGACTGCCTGGACTGATGCAGCTCAATACACTGAGTGACTACACTGGACTGAGCAGCACAACACTTGCCACCTCACTTTCCCACCCTAACACACAGACACTGAACACTGAGGACACATCCTCTTTATACACTCTCTGAGACTGGAGTGAAAATGGCGGGGACGCGCGGCTCCTTATAGGAAATAAAAATTCAGCGAGAATCCGACAGTGGGATGATGCCGTTTTGCCGCGCTCGGGATTTCCGAGTCAAGAGGGAAATTCCGAGCCTGGCTCGGATCCGGACTTGGAAGGCAAAGTTCGGTAGGGTTCGGTTCTCTGAGAATCGAACCCGCTCATCTCTACTGAGAATATAATATGAACCTGAATTAAGAAGTAAAATAGGACAAATCTGCCTATGATTAATGTTCTAACACTTTATCCAAGTGTTGTAATGTAGTAGGTATGATTTTGTACTAAATTGTGTTTTTTTAATTTGGGAAATGCAATATTTTTATTTTTAAATGGATGAATGTGCTTATCAGGTTAGCAACACATTGACCATGAATAGCACAGAATCCATTAAAGGCAGAAACTCATCTTTGATAGTTGTCAGGATGCAACGAGCTTCAGTGATGCCTTGGAATTCTGAGTAGACAGCGTGCACTGGTTTCCCCATAAAGTCATTATTCACTATTTTGGCTTGGTGCATTCAGGTCTACAAGATAAATTCCTTAATTAATTTCCTTGCAACAAATAAGGGAGAATTTACACAGGTACTTGGGCAGTATAGAACCTGATCGAACACAGGAATTGCGTAAGTAGCTTTTATGGATTTCTAGTTTGTGATTCATTAGCACTGCAACTGATATTCCTTGTTTATGATCGTGGGGAGGGGCGAATTGGTGTACAGGGATGGTTGACCGGTGAGCTGAGCTCTGTTCTCTGCATAGGGGCATTGCTCTCTTTCCCCACTCTCCCCCACCTCAATTGATTAATCTCTTTCACTGCTGGCGCTGGTCTTGCTGGATCTGCGGCTATAAAGTTGCTGGATGCCGCCCACTATGCAAATAACCCAGCCGCTGCCAGCACAGTGAATGGCTGGGCATCACTCATATCCAGGCCGGCAGTCTCTCACTGAGCTTTCTGCAGGTGGGTTATTTGTAAAGTGAGCGGAATCCCGCAACTTCATAGCCACGGCTCCAGTGAGTAACTGCGGCAGAGTGCAGAGTCTGCAGATATGTTTCTCTTCCTTATGCTGACCTCAGCTCTGAGCCTGGACACAGAGCAAGGGAGAAGGACCTTGGTATGCAGGAGGGAGGCTGGCTGGCTATGCTGCAGACCCTCTATTACTCATTGAGGGGGAGATGTACTAATCTTTGAAAGGTGATAAATTTTCACAGTGATAAAGTGCCAACCAATCAGCTCCTACCTGCCATGCTGCAGACTGTGTTCGAAAAATGACAGGAGCTGGTTGGCTGGTAGTTTATTACCGTGAAGTTGATCACTCAATGCTTAGTATATCTGGCCCTGACTAGCCTAGCTCTCTCCATCCCCACACTCACACACTGACACACAGTCCCCTACACACACACACACACACACACACACACACACACACACACACACACACCCCACTCCCAGCCTCTTACCAGCACCTAACACACTGCCCCTGTACCCAGCACCTCACACACTGCCCCTTGTACCCAGCCCCTCACACATTAACACTTAGACCCCTGTATACAGCATCACACACACCGACAGACCCCTGTATACAGCATCTCACACACACCCTGCACCCAGACCCTCACACACTGCCCCCTGTACCCATCCTCTCACCAGCATCTCACACACTGCCCCCTGTACCCTGCCTCTCACCAGCATCTCACACACTGCCCCCTGTACCCAGCCTCTCACCAACATCTCACACACTGCCCCCTGTACCCAGCCTCTCACCAACATCTCACACACTGCCCCATGTACCTAGCACCTCAAAAACTGCCCCGTAACCAGCATCTCACACACTGTCCTCTGTACCCATCCTCTCAATAGCATCTCACACACTGCTCCCTGTACCCAGCCTCTCACCAGCATCTCACACACTGCCCTCTGTACCCTGCCTCTCACCAACATCTCACACACTGCAACCTGTATGCAGCACATCACACACTGCCCATGTACCCAACATTTCACACACTGCCCCCTGTATCCAGCATCTCACACACTGTCCCCTGTATCCAGCATCTCACACACTGTCCCCTGTATCCATCCTCTCACCAGCATCTCACACACTGCCCCCAGTACCCTGCCTCTCACTAGGACCTCACACACTGCAACCTGTATACAGCACATCAAACACTGCCCCAGTACAAAGTCGCTCACCAGCATCTCACACACTGCCCCTGTACCCAGCATTTCACATACTGTCCCTGTATTCAGCACTTCACACACTGCTCCCTGTACCCAGCATCTCACACACTGCCCCTTGTACCCAGAATCTCACACACTGCCCCTGTACCAAGCACCTCACACACTGCCTCTTGTACCCAGCCCCTCACACACTGCCTCTTGTACCCAGCCCCTCACACATTAACACTCAGACCCCTGTATACAGCATCACACACACCGACAGACCCCTGTATACAGCATCTCACACACCCTGCACCCAGACCCTCACACACTGCCCCCTGTACCCATCCTCTCACCAGCATCTCACACACTACCCACTGTACCCTGCCTCTCACCAGCATCTCACACACTGCCCCCTGTACCCAGCCTCTCACCAACATCTCACACACTGCCCCATGTACCCAGCACCTCAAAAACTGCCCCGTAACTAGCATCTCACCAGCATCTCACACACTGTCCTCTGTACCCATCCTCTCAATAGCATCTCACACACTGCTCCCTGTATCCAGCATCTCACACACTGCCCCCTGTACCCTGCCTCTCACTAGCACCTCACACACTGCAATCTGTATGCAGCACATCACACACTGCCCCTGTACCCAGTCGCTCACCAGCATCTCACACACTGCCCCTGTACCTAGCATTTCACACACTGCCCTCTGTATCCAGCACTTCACACACTGCTCCCTGTACCCAGCATCTCACCAGCATCTCACACACTGCCCCCTGTACCCAGAATCTCACATATTGCCCCCTGCACCCAGTCTCTTCCCCCGCACCTCACAGCCCTCTGTATCCAGCATCTTACACACATCCTCCTGTACCCAGTGTAGCCCCTCTTTTTACACCCAGGGGTACCAAGTATCTGTGCACAGTGCCTCCACCTAAGCTATTTGGGATGCTATTAGCTTTCCCCAGCTAGCTCAGGAATGCCGATCGTTAGTGGGGAAGGGTAGTTCCAACCCTGAAGACCAATCCCGTTACACTGGCACTCCCCTTGCAGTTAGAGTGAATGATATTATAATATAGTAAAGTGCCTAATAGTAAAATACCTCAACTTACAGAGTTACCTCTTATACAGTACCTTGTCTTTCTTTGTTGCAGGTTCCGCCGAGGTGGAGACAAAACCACTGGTAAGTATCCTAGGGTTTCTTGTTTTTTTTTTTATTACCAGCAGGTAAGGGTCAACAGTACATTTTTATATTCATGGTAAGCACAACATGACCTATACTAATAAGATATCCCGCCTTTACAGAAATTAATGCATGCAATACAAAAAAACCTTTTGTAAATCCCCAAAAAGACCAAGAGTGACCCGGGTACTCATATAGGAAGAAAAAAATACTGTATATGCTCAGTCAATTGGGCCCTTGGTTTGTAATGTGCACACAGTAGTTCAATGAGATTCCTTCAAGATAGCATCAGCAAGCACCTAACAGTTATAAACTCCCTCGAATGTAGCACTAGTGGTGTACACAGATCCATAAAATCCAACTCTCTGCGTTCTTCCCTACGATCTAGCATTGTCAGCACACTCTCCTAGCTGGAAGTTATCCTATGAGCGTAATGGGTTCACAACTGTTAACCTGGCTTTCCCCGTCAATCGGGCATTGGCTAACTCCTCTTTCTTTCTGCTACTTGGCAGTCTTGAAGGATACTCAATCTGAGTGGGCAGACAGTCAAACAGGGAGCTCCCTTCCATATACTCGGTTGCCTTATTCTTTTTTATGGAGGTTACTCTGATCCCTTCTCTTAAAGAAGATACAACTTTCCACTTAGCTAGACTCCTGTTAGCAATCGATGGGCATGGTAGGGGTAGGCTGACCTCTTCCCTCAGTCCTAATGGCTATTACCGTGGAGAGTAAAGGTTAACACTAGGGAGCGCTATAGTAGTGACTGGATTTTACACAGTCTCACATATAGGGGTCTATTCATGCAGCAGTGAAAAGCCCTGTTTTGCGTTAAACAGGGCTTTTCACTGCTTACCGCAATTCACAGAGCGTGTTACCGTGGAGAAGTCTCAGACTTCTCCAGCGGTACCTCCGCTCTCTGCCTGAATCGCATCACCATACCTTTGTATGGTGAGTGCGATTCATGAAGGTGCGGAAAGCTCTGCTTTCTGCTTCTCCATGGAGTTCAGGTTCGCCATCTCAGGACGGCGTAACCTGAACTGCGGTGCGGAGACATCAGGGAAGCTCAATGCTTCCCTGATCGCTGCTCGGCACCTCGCGCTGGCTCCGCCCCCCGACCTCCCAGCAACCACTGCGGCCTGCCGGGAGTTCAACACCCTGCGCATGCGCACAGGGACCCGCTGCTGGACCCAGCGCATCGCTAGGAAGGACCGCTGGAGAAGACTTCACCGCAGGAGCCCCAGACACCGCAGCGCATCGTCGGAAGGGTAAGTATACATGAATTGCTACTTATCACAGCTATACATCGCATCGAAGCAATGCGATGTATAGTGATAAGTAGCAATTAGGTTTTCGTTTTCTGTATGAATAGACCCCATAGACACTGCTTCCAGCTCCTCTCCCCACTTCTATTAGTCTCTGTGCAGTGGTTATACTCTTTCCCTTCAGAATGTAACAGTATGCCTGTCTATCAGTATACAACTGTCTCCGGTTACACCCAGTCTCATGACAATAGCTTAATGTGGTGACAGGTTACTATCTCCCCTGCATCAGAATGGGACCAATAGGGTAGGCAACAGATTTTAACTACGCACATACAGGGGTTAAGTCACCTTGGCTGTAACAGCTTACTCACTGACTGTTTCTAGTCCTGTCAAGCATAAAATACTGTGCCCAGCTGACTGTGCTACCTGAATGGTGTTGGGCAGTGTTTGGCACTTACTCGTTCCCCAGCCTGAGAGGTGTACTAACTCTCCCCCGACTCCTCCTCCTAGCTCGGGGGTTTGTTCTGGAAGGCTGCCCGTCAGACAATGTACCGCTGCTTCCCTCTCACCAGCTGCATAGGACGGTTGCTGTGGATACCAGCGGCTTCGCCTCCTTCCTCGCTCTAGTCTGTCCCAGTGCGTACCGCTCAACTGCTCAGCGGTGGAGCTCCAGGTGTGGACTTCAGCCGGGAACCGCTTCCAATGAGACTGACCGCCCCGCTTCCGCTGCCACGCTGCGCACCGTGGCTCTCTCAGGGTTGGTGTAAGCGAGCTACACTCCCCCCGATCATCCGGTTAGCCTCCCGGGGTCTTGTTATTAGCCACCGCTCCGCCGCTCCTAACTCTGCTACACCACCAACCGCTGCTCTCTTCTCTCCCTCCTTACTTCCAGCACATGATCCCCCTCGCTCGGCGCGAGGGGCTGCTGAAGGGGCTCTCCAGTCCTCTTGTGCCCAATTGTCACCGCGGTCCCATTTTCCCAAGCCAAGCCCCACCATTCTCAGCAGGCACGTGGCCATATCTAGCATCAATATTTAAATATAACACATGTCTTAGGTGTCTATTCATGAAGCAGAGAAAAGCCCTGTTTTGCGGTAAACAGGGCTTTTCACTGCTTACCGCAATTCACAGAGCGAGTTACCGTGGAGAAGTCTCTGACTTCTCCAGCGGTACCCCCGCTCTGTGCCTGAATCGCATCACCATACCTTTGTATGGTGAGTGCGATTCATGAAGGTGCGGAAAGCTCTGCTTTCCGCTTCTCCATGGAGTTCAGGTTCGCCATCTGAGGACGGCGTAACCTGAACTGCGGTGCGGAGACGTCAGGGAAGTTAAATGCTTCCCTGATCGCTGCTCGGCACCTCGTGCTGGCTCCGCCCCCCGACCTCCCAGCAACCACTGCGGCCTGCCGGGAGGTCATCAAGCTGCGCAAAGGGACCCGTCGCTGGACCCCGCGCATCGCAGAGAGGGACCGCCGGAGAAGACGTCACCGTGGGAGCCCCAGACACCGCAGCGCATCGTCGGAAGGGTAAGTATACATGAATTGCTACTTATCACGGCTATACATCGCATTGAAGCGATGCGATGTATAGTGATAAGTAGCAATTCTGATTTCGTTTTGTACATGAATAGACCCCTAGGTCATACATTAACACACTACACTTAAGTATGGACAAGATACAGTATGGGGATTTAGATATGGCTTTACAAGTACACCTACAGCCATACCACATACAGGACTTTCTTAACCACTCATAAACATAAAATCAATAGAGCACTACACCAGCATCTCACACACTGCCCCCAGCACCTCACACTGCCCCCTCACTGTACCAGCTTCTCACCAACATCTCACACACTGCCCACTGTTCCTAGCCCCTCACACACTGCCCCATACCCAGCCTCTCACCAGCATCTCACACACTGGGATCAGTATGAAATGCCGCCGGCCGGAATCCCGGCGGTCGAAATACCAACGCCTAAATCCCGACCACAAAATCCCGACAGGGGTGGCGAGCGGAACGCAGCCCCTTGCGGGCTCGCTCCGCTCGCCACGCTTTGGGCACGGTGCCTCGCTACGCTCGGCACACTATTATATTCTCCCTCTATCAGTGTCGTGGACACCCACGGAGGGAGAATATGTCGGGATTGCGGCGGTCGGGACCGCATCCCCACACACTGCCATCTGTACCCAGCCTCTCACTAGCACCTCACTAACTGCTCCCTATACCCAGCCTCTGACCAGGATCTCACTGCCCCCTGTACCCAGCCTCTCACCAGCATCTCACTATATGCCCCCTGTACCCGGCCTCTCGCCAGGATCTCAATGCCCCGTGCACCCAGCCTCTCACCAGCATCTCCCACACTACCACCTGTACCCAGCATCTCACTAGCACATAACACACTGCCCCCTGTAGCCAGCACCTCACACACTGCCCCCTGTACCCAGCCGCTTTCCAGCATCTCACACACTGTCCCTGTACCCAGCATTTCACACACTTCCCCCTATATCCAGGATCTCACACACTGCCCTCTGTGCCCAGCACCTCACACACTGCCCCCTGTACCCAGCCTCTCACCAGCATCTCACACACTGCCCCTGTTTCCAGAATCTCACATACTGCCCCTTGTACCCAGCCTCTTTAAAGCATCTCACACACTGCCCACTGTACCCAGGCTTTCACACACTGCCCCCTGTACCCAGCCACTAACCAGCATCTCACACACTGCCCCCTGTGTAACAAATTGTAAAAGTAGCTGAATGTTCTTCTTCTCTGCGAGAGTCGACAGAGGTTCAGAGAGTTTTTTTTCACGTAATGCTCTGGTACTTAAAGAGGGTACACTTTATTGACTAATGACTACTCTTTCCTTCTTTAATCCAATTACCATAAATTCATATATAGAAAGCATATAATATAACGTTACAGTTGTGGAGAAATAACACATTTGTCACCAGGCATTTTATTACACAGGCACTGGAATTTCACAATGTTCTCTCCCTCTTCGTTGGATTCCTAGAAGGAAATCAATCTTATACGCACACCCTTAAAAGAATTGACTTCTAGGTTAAGTCCGACTCACTATACATAACAGTCAGTTAAATAATTATTATTTACTTCCTGTAATTAACTCAAACCACTCACTAACCGGGTTAACTCACAGTATTTTCTTAGCGATTACAACAGTAAGGGTTAAAATAGTAGGATATACTTCCAACCGCAAATGTCACACAGTAAGTTATGCAATTAAAGCAAATAACAAAAAGAAATAAAACAATCCCTTTCGAGCACGTGCACGGCTAAATATGTCTTAAAAAGAGCTCTTTTACTGTTCGTTTCCCGGGTTAAGTGTAACCTTATACTTAAAGATCCTCATCTGATATCCCTAAGTGCTGCCGACTAGATCACCCACCGGAACGGTGTTACTCCAGAAAGTCTACCGCTACTCTTGTTACTTGGTGAGGCTTTATTACCACTTAAATTCCAAGTCCCTATGAAGTCGTCTCTCCGACAAGCGTCTGGTGGCTATTACTTTATCTCCCTTGCGACACACCACACAATTATCCTATTCCTGCGGCATACTTTTTCTCGGCTGTGCGGAACTGTTATCCTATACTTTGATGTAAGTCTGTGCGGACTATCCTAGTCGGCTTCACTCACTCCTAGCCGGCTGCTATTTTGGAAACAGTGTCCAGCATCGCTGTTAATTCTTCCCCTCCCTAACTGGTTTGATGTCTCTAACGATGCCTTTAAGACTGAGTTTAAATTAATTAGCATAGGCAGAGTATCAGGGATAGTGGGAGAGGTTCAGTATAATATGGCTTCGCTGCCCAAATGTCACCGGGTTCCCCCTATGTCAGGGCTAGGTCCTGATTCAGGCTGAATATAACTTACTCACTGGGTATTAACTGGGTAAAACCCTGGCTGGGGGCTCCTGTTACTGCCACTGTAGCTCTCAGGGAGTGAATAAGAGAGTTTCACCTACGTGCCTCTATTGACTTTGACAGCCGTCTTCGCCCTCCTCTCCGCCTCCTGGTGTGGCTGTTGGAGTGAAACCCCTCCTGTCGTTGTAGCTGGAAGGGACCGGGGGAGTGTCGTCCATGTCAATCTGGATGGGCTCCGCCTTTTTGTCCGCCTCCGCCCCGTGTTGACACCCGGGCTGGCTGCTTTGTTTATGCCGCACCTCTGCCCCGCCTCTCGCCGGCCTCCGGACCGCCTTTACTCCACCTCCCGATGATGGGTCTGCGGCCCAGCTAGCTCCGCTGTGGCCGCCGCCGGTCTTTCTATCTTCAACCGAGAGATGCAGGAAACTCACCCTGGGTGTTCCTCTCGTCCTCGTCGGGGAAGCCGCCGGAGCCACGTCGTGCAGGCCGCTCACTATGCCCGGGTCCTTGGGTCAGTGCGCAGTTCCTCTACTTGTCCTAACGGCTTTTCTTTTTCCGGACTCCTCGAGCTCTCTCAACCAGCGCGTAGGGATCATCTGACAGTTGGTTTTGGCACGCGCTGGTCCCGGTACCTACTCCTCTATTACCACCATGCATGCTGTACAAGGCACAGGGCAATCTTTTAACTAAAGTCCACCATGCCCACATATCATACTCTACGGAGTGTCTATACAACTATATATATAGATAGGACGAAACGCGTTGGGTGCTGCCTTGATTCTACCTCACTTACTACAAGTTAAGATATTTTTACTCCTCTTTTATAGTTAATCCTCTAAAAATATTTTTTAGACAAAAAATTTTTTTTATAAAAAATATTTTTATATGCATGTATTTTTTTAATATATTTAATTCCTTGTCTTGAGTTTTCTGTTTTCTATTTTTTACTCCATTTTTTATCCTTTCATTTGGGCATATTTTATGTTCTGTAATTTTTTCTTTTTAAAAAGAATTCTTTTTTCATATGTGTGCACTTTTAATTGCATATACTCCTTTCTGTCTAGTGCTGTAACTTAATAAATTGTTGGAATTTATATAAACAACCAGATCCTACTAAATTCTTGTAAGCACCATTGGTCGCTCCAAATACCTCATCCCTTCTTTACAAACCGTAGCAACAGGTGCCTATACCAGCACCATAATTTATTTGAGGTAAATAGCTGACGCCCTGTTAACCCCCAGGGAGTGCTTTTTTAGTAATTATTTATAAAAACACCATATTTTCACGATTGTCCATGCACTAGTGTTTTTTATTTTTGATACTGCATCTGTGGCGCTGCTAGCTCTCCCGGTACACAACTATATATATATATATATATATATATATATATATAAAGATTAACCCTAAAAATCTCAAAACAGTCTGGTAGCCTACAGTGGGGGTGTCACACCTGTACCCAGCATCTCACACACTCTCCACTGTACCCAGAACCTCACACACTTCCACCTGTATGCAGCACCTCAATCACTGCCACCTGTACCTGGTCTCTCACTAGCACCTCACACAGTGCTCCTGTACCCAGCATCTCACACTGCCCCTGTATCCAGCCTCTCACCAGCATCTCACCCACTGCCCCCTGTACCCAGCTTTTCACACACTGCCTTCTGAACCCAGCCTCTCACCAACACCTCACACACTGCCACCTGTACCCAGAATTTCACACACTGTCCCCTGTACCCAGCGTCTCACCAGCATATCACACACTGTCCCCTGTACCCAGCATCTCACACTTTGCGCACTGTACCTAGCACCTCAACAACTTCCCCCTATTCCAAGCACCTCACACTGCCCCCTGTAGCAAGCCTCTCACTAGTACCTCACACACTGCTCCTGTACTCAGCATCTCACACTGCCGCTGTACCCAGCCTCTCAACAGCATCTCAAACACTGCCCCCTGTACCCAGCCTCTCACCAGCACATCACACACTGCACCCTGGCCTGTACCCAGTCTCTCACCAGCATCACACACTGCTCCCTGTACCCAGCATCTCACACACTGCCCCCTGTACCCAGATTCTCACCAGCACCTCACAGACTGCCTCCTGTGCTGAGCATCTCACACACTGCCCCCTTTACCAGCAACATCTCACACACTGACCCCAGCATCTCTCACACTGATCCCTGTACTCAGCTCATCACAAGCATCTCACACACTGCCCCCTGTACCCAGAATCTCACACACTGCCCCTTGTACCTCGCATCTCACACACTGCCCCCTGTACCCAGCCTCTCAACATCATCTCACACACTGCCCCCCGTACCCAGCATCTCACACACTCCCACTGTACCCAGAACCTCACACACTTCCCCCTGTACCTAGCATCTCAATCACTGCCCTATGTACCTGGCCTCTAACTAGCACCTCACACAATGCCCCCTGTACCCAGCATCTCACACACTGCCTCCTGTAACCAGCCTCTCACCAGCACCTCACTCACTGCCCCCTATACCGAACATCTCACACACTACCCCCTGTAACCATATTTTCACACACTGCCCCCTGTACCCAGCATCTCACACACTGCCTCCTGTAACCAGCCTCTCACCAGCACCTCACTCACTGCCCCCTATACCGAACATCTCACACAGTACCCCCTGTAACCATATTTTCACACACTGCCCCCTGTACCCAGCATCTCACACACTGCCTCCTGTAACCAGCCTCTCACCAGCACCTCACTCACTGCCCCCTATACCGAACATCTCACACACTACCCCCTGTAACCATATTTTCACACACTGCCCCCTGTACCCAGCATCTCACACACTGCCTCCTGTAACCAGCCTCTCACCAGCACCTCACTCACTGCCCCCTATACCGAACATCTCACACAGTACCCCCTGTAACCATATTTTCACACACTGCCCCCTGTACCCAGCCTCTCACCAGCATCTCACACACTACTCCCTTTACCCAGCATCTCACACCTTGCCCCCTGTACCCAGCCGCTCACCAGCATCTCACACACAACTCCCTTTACCCAGCATCTCACACCCTGCCCCCTGTACCCAGATTCTAACCAGCACCTCACAGATTGCCCCCTGTACCCAGCATCTCACACACTGCCCCCTTTACCCAGCATCTCACACCCTGCCCCCAGCATCTCGCACACTGCCCCCTGTACTCAGCCCATTACAAGCCTCTCACACACTGCCCCCTGTACCCAGCTTCTCACCAACACCTCATACACTGCCCCCTTGTACCCAGCATCTCACACACTCCCCTCTGTACCCAGCCTCTCACCAGCATCTCACACACTGCCCCTTGTACCCAGCATCTCACACCTTGCCCCCTGTACCCAGCCGCTCACCAGCATCTCACACACAACTCCCTTTACCCAGCATCTCACACCCTGCCCCCTGTACCCAGATTCTAACCAGCACCTCACAGATTGCCCCCTGTACCCAGCATCTCACACACTGCCCCCTTTACCCAGCATCTCACACACTGCCCCCAGCATCTCGCACACTGCCCCCTGTACTCAGCCCATTACAAGCCTCTCACACACTGCCCCCTGTACCCAGCTTCTCACCAACACCTCATACACTGCCCCCTTGTACCCAGCATCTCACACACTCCCCTCTGTACCCAGCCTCTCACCAGCATCTCACACACTGCCCCTTGTACCCAGCCTCTCACTAGCATCTCACAGACTGCCCCCTTTACCCAGCATCTCACACACTGCCCCCTATACCCGTACTCTCACCAGCATCTCACACAC
This sequence comes from Pseudophryne corroboree, assembly GCF_028390025.1. Lineage (NCBI taxonomy): Eukaryota > Metazoa > Chordata > Amphibia > Anura > Myobatrachidae > Pseudophryne > Pseudophryne corroboree. The sequence continues at coordinate 133,231,865 of NC_086452.1, forward strand.
TGCTCCCTGTACCCAGTATCTCACACAATGACCCCTGTACCCAGAACCTCATACACTGCCCCTTGTACCCAGCATCTCACACACTGCCCCCTGTACCAAGCCTCTCATTAGAAACTCACACACTGCTCCTGTACCCAGCATCTCACTCACTGTGCACTGTTCCCATTACCTCACACACTTCCCCCTTTACCAAGGATCTCAAACTGCCCCCTGTATTAAGCCTCTCACTAGCACCTCACACACTGCTACTGTACTCAGCATCTAGCACTGCCCCCGTACCCAGCCACTCACCAGCATCTCACACAATGCCCCCTGTATTAAGCATCTCACACACTGCTCTCTGTACCCAGCCTCTAACCAGCACCTCACACACTGCCCCCTGTACCCAGCATATCACACACTGCCCCCTTTGCCCAGATTCTCACCATCGCTTCACAGACTGTCCCCTGTACCCAGCATCTCACACACTGCCCCCTGTACCCAGACGCTCACCAGCCTCTCAAACACTGCTCCTGTATCCAGCATTTCACACACTGCCCCCTGTACCCAGACGCTCACCAGCCTCTCAAACACTGCTCCTGTATCCAGCATTTCACACACTGCCCCCTGTATCCAGCACCTCACACACTGCCCCCTGTACCCAGATGCTCACCAGCATTTCACAGACTGCTCCTGTACCCAACATTTCACACAATGCACCCTGTATCCAGCATCTAACACACTGCCCTCTGTACCCAGCACCTCACACACTGCCCCCTGTACCCAGCCTCTCACCAGCATCTCATACACTGGGGTTCAGTATGGTATGCCGGCGGTCGGGCTCCCGATGACCAGCACTCCGGCACCGGGAGCCCGGCCGCCGGCTTACCGACAGTGTGAGCCCCTTGCGCCACGCTATTTTATTCTCCCTCCAGGGGGGTCGTGGACCCCCACGAGGGAGAATAAGTGTCGGTATGCCGGCTGTCGGGATTCCAGCGCCGGTATATTGTGCGCCGGGATCCCGTCAGTCGGCATTCTGAAGACTACCCCATACACTGCCCCTTGTACCCAGCCTCTCACTAGCATCTCACAGACTGCCCCCTGTACCCAGCATCTCACACACTGCACCCTATACCCATCCTCTCACCAGCATCTCGCACACTGCCCCCTGTACCCAGCATCTCACACACTGACCCCTGTACCCAGAACTTCACACACTGTCCCCTGTACCCAGCATCTCACACACTGACCCCTGTACCCTGCATCTCACACACTGCCCTCCGTACCCAGACTCTCACTAGCACCTCACACGATGCCCCCTGTACCTAGCATCTCACACAGTGCCCCATGCCCAGCTTCTCAACAGCACCTCACACACTGCTCCCTGTACCCATCATCTCATACACTGCCCTTCGTACCCAGAATCTCACTAGCACCTCACACACTGCCCCCTGTACCCAGCCTCTCACCAGTATCTCATACACTGCCCCCTGTTCCCAGCCTCTCACTAGCACCTCACACACTGCACCCTTTACCCAGCATCTCACACAATATCCCTGTACCCAGCCTCTCACTAGCACCTCACACATTGCCCCCTTTACCCAGCATCTCACACAATGTCCCTGTACCCAGCCTCTCACCAGCATCTCACACCATGCTCCCTGTACCCAGCTTATCACCAGCATCTCACAGACTGCCTCCTGTATCCAGCCTCTCACCAGCAACTCACACATTACCCCCTATACCCAGCAGCTCACACAATGCCCCCTGTATGTAATAATTTTCCCTTCAATGTAGCCTCTTTATTCTACTTACTGTAAATATAAATTTTACTTTAATAGTCGTACCTTTTTATCTCCGACTTTCTTTGTCTTCTCAGACTCTGTAGGGTGAGTAATGTATGGTACACAGATATAATACCACTCACAACTAAAAGTTTACTTTATTCCCAAATAGCAAGATTTAATGGATATTCCTCATGGGTAATACTACTATCAATTAGAACAGACCCTGAACCATAGCCTTACAATCTCTGGCTTATAGGAATAAAATAGTTATACTATATGCAACAATGTCACAAAGTTGAATGGCAATAATATGCATGTAACTACTTTTATCAGATACAGTTTAAAGAATATGGTATGCACTACCAATCTTTCAGTGAGCGTTACTGTATCTTTCCTAAAGATATTTTCTGAGTCTCAAATGTTTGCTTTATTGTCTATACTGTGACTATGGGCCTTTGCGTTGGTGCACATGAAGTATTTCCCAAGAAACCCCCTTAAGGAATAAACCCAGTCATTGGAATCCAGGTACTGTATATCCAGTGTAGCTGAACAATATCAATCCTTTATGTGCTGCGAAATTAAGTGTGCTGGTGTTAGGTCTGAGACTTGCAAATACTAGTGAATGTTGCACTATACTCAAGTTCATCGAATCGTATAACAGCTGATGTATTTCGGTAGTAACTGGCATGCAAGCTTCTCTTCTGACCTGTAATCTGCTGTGCTAAAAGTTACTATACTAATGCTCCTGAGGTATCTCTGAGAATTATCTGTGGTACCCTGTAGGGGAAGTCCTCTATACGGAACTCAGGATGACGATATAGCTGACCTGGTATCTCCTATAAATGCTAGCTTCGGTGTAGGCACTGTTGCTGCGGTAAGTCTGTCACTAAGGGGTCTATTCATGTACAAAACAAAATCATAATTGCTACTTATCACTATACATCGCATCGCTTCGATGCGATGTATAGCCGTGATAAGTAGCAATTCATGTATACTTACCCTTCCGACGATGCGCTGCGGTGTCTGGGGCTCCCACGGTGACGTCTTCTCCGGCGGTCCCTCTCTGCGATGTGCGGGGTCCAGCGACGGGTCCCTTTGCGCATGCGCAGCTTGATGACCTCCCGGCAGGCCGCAGTGGTTGCTGGGAGGTCGGGGGGCGGAGCCAGCGCGAGGTGCAGAGCAGCGATCAGGGAAGCATTGAGCTTCCCTGACGTCTCCGCACCGCAGTTCAGGTTCGCCATCTGAGGACGGCGTAACCTGAACTCCATGGAGAAGCGGAAAGCAGAGCTTTCCGCACCTTCATGAATCGCACTCACCATACAAAGGTATGGTGATGCGATTCAGGCACAGAGCGGGGGTACCGCTGGAGAAGTCAGAGACTTCTCCACGGTAACCGGCTCTGTGAATTGCGGTAAGCAGAGAAAAGCCCTGTTTACCGCAAAACAGGGCTTTTCTCTGCTTCATGAATAGACCCCTTAGAAGGAGTGAACAATGTGTTATGAGATGATTAACTAGATCCCTTGCAGGGGGAACGGCACTCAATGCTGCTGTCAATAAGAGCCCACCTCTTTCCTTCTATGGGACATCCGGGGCCGCCTCCCTCACTAGCCTCTTTACTCACTCAAACACTCTGCGTCACGGGAGCTCCAGCTGGGTTGGTCAGTTTCACGGAGCCGACCCCCTTTTTGTAGAGTCTGTATAAGAGGGCCTCCCAATGCTGCTGTCAGGGCTCTCCCCGGTACCTCCGTCTAAGCTGCTCCCGCCTCTCTCTCCGTTGTACAGCTGTTAGAATAGGCGCCTCCGCTACACTCAATTACCACACAGCGCTCCGGTCTCTCACTGTGGGGTCTATTCACGTACAAAACGAAATCAGAATTGCTACTTATCACTATACATCGCATCGCTTCGATGCGATGTATAGCCGTGATAAGTAGCAATTCATGTATACTTACCTTTCCGACGATGCGCTGCGGTGTCTGGGGCTCCCACGGTGACGTCTTCTCCGGCGGTCCCTCTCTGCGATGCGCGGGGTCCAGCGACGGGTCCCTTTGCGCATGCGCAGATTGATGACCTCCCGGCCGGCCGCAGTGGTTGCTGGGAGGTCGGGGGGGCGGAGCCAGCGCGAGGTGCAGAGCAGCGATCAGGGAAGCATTGAGCTTCCCTGACGTCTCCGCACCGCAGTTCAGGTTACGCCATCCAGAGATGGCGAACCTGAACTCCATGGAGAAGCGGAAAGCAGAGCTTTCCGCACCTTCATGAATCGCACTCACCATACAAAGGTATGGTGATGCGATTCAGGCACAGAGCGGGGGTACCGCTGGAGAAGTCAGAGACTTCTCCACGGTATCCGGCTCTGTGAATTGCGGTAAGCAGAGAAAAGCCCTGTTTACCGCAAAACAGGGCTTTTCTCTGCTTCATGAATAGACCCCTGTGTCACCGGGAAGCGCCGCCTCAATCCTCGTCTCCTCTCCGGCTGCGCTGTTTTGCTAGTCCATCTGAGGCTGAGGTAAGGCTGTCTCCCGTACCGTGCAGCAGCTCCATTCTCCTCTCTGTCGTCCCCGAGACTCCCCCAACGGTCCGCGTGTCTCCTTTTTCATAACTCCATCCTCAGTACCCGGATTAGTCTCGCCCGGTAAATGCCGCACGCGCCTGCATTTTCAGTTACTTGCCCTAGTTCCTCTTTTCCATTGGGACCATGCTATCCATCCCTTGTTCAGTATACAGGCAACTAGTTCTGACTCCTCTCCGTGAGGAAGATATTCCTGGTATATAACTTCTCTCTATGAGAGCGCCATACTGGGGCATAATTTTCCCTCTGTGAGGGTCATTTCTATACTACAAACCATTACTGGTTTTCTCTTATCGATACAAATATATATATATATATATATATATATATATATATATATATTTATATACACTGTATTTTTATTTAACTTGTATCAACTTTAATAAATACATTTATATATAACTTATCTATTATTCTCCGTCACAATAGGGTATTACATACCCAGTCTCTCACTAGCACCTCAAACACTGCCCCCTGTACCCAGCATCTCACACACTGCTGCCTTTACCCAGCACCTCACAAACTGTCCCCTGTACCCAGCCTCTCACTAGTACCTCACACACTGCCCCCTGTACTTTATCATCTCACACACTGCCCCCTGTACCCAGCCTCTCACCAGCATCTCACACACTGTCCACTTTACGTAGCCCTATACACACGGCCACCTGTACCATGCCTCTCTCTAGCACCTCACACACTGCCCCCTTTATCCAGCATCTCAAACACTGCCCCCTGTATCCAGCATCTCACACACTGCCCAACGTACCCAGCCCCTCACACTGCCCCCTGTAGCCAGCACCTCACACACTGCACCCTGTACCCAGCACCACACACAATGCCCCATGTATCTAGTGTCAAAGTCGAAAAATATCATGATACGTATGCCTTGTACTAACCCCTCATGCACACGCGCGCTGCTCGTGCACCTGGCCCCCGTGCATACACATACCCGCAAGTTGCGTAAGGGACGCTCCAGCGTCTCGTGCGCATGAGATGTGTAATTACGGCGGAGTTTGTGAGCATGTAGCGTGCGACTCGAATGTAGCATATTTAACCCAAATAGTGCATTTTGTATATATTATTCCCCTAGACCATGTCAGCGAGTATGAGTAGTTTAAACTAGAGATGAGCGGGTTCGGTTCCTCGGAATCCGAACCCGCCCGAACTTCAGCTTTTTTTACACGGATCCGAGCGACTCGGATCTTCCCGCCTTGCTCGGTTAACCCGAGCGCGCCCGAACGTCATCATGACGCTGTCGGATTCTCGCGAGGCTCGGATTCTATCGCGAGACTCGGATTCTACATAAGGAGCCGCGCGTCGCCGCCATTTTCACACGTGCATTGAGATTGATAGGGAGAGGACGTGGCTGGCGTCTTCTCCATTTAGATTAGAAGAGAGAGAGAGTGAGATTGAGACAGAGACACTTGATTTACTGGAGCTTAGGAGTACTAGAGAGTGCAGAGTTTACCAGTGACTGACCACTGACCAGTGACCACCAGTGCAGTTTTATTTAATATAATCCGTTCTCTGCTTGAAAAAAACGATACACAGTGACTCAGTCACATACCATATCTGTGTGCTCAGCCCAGTGTGCTGCATCATCTATGTATAATATCTGACTGTGCTCACACAGCTTAATTGTGGGGGAGACTGGGGAGCAGTTATAGGTTATAGCAGGAGCCAGGAGTACATATTATTAAAATTAAACAGTGCACACTTTTGCTGCAGGAGTGCCACTGCCAGTGTGACTGACCAGTGACCTGACCACACTGACCACCAGTATAGTATACTATATTGTGATTGCCTGAAAAAGTTAAACACTCGTCGTGTGACTTGTGTGGTGTTTTTTTTTTTATTCTATAAAAAACTCATTCTGCTGACAGACAGTGTCCAGCAGGTCCGTCATTATATAATATATACCTGTCCGGCTGCAGTAGTGATATATATATATTTTTTATATCATTATTTATCATCCAGTCGCAGCAGACACAGTACGGTAGTTCACGGCTGTAGCTACCTCTGTGTCGGCACTCGGCAGTCCATCCATAATTGTATACCACCTACCCGTGGTTTTTTTTTCTTTCTTCTTTATACATACTACATCTCATTATCATCCAGTCTATATTAGCAGCAGACACAGTACAGTACGGTAGTCCACGGCTGTAGCTACCTCTGTGTCGGCACTCGGCAGTCCGTCCATAATTGTATACCACCTACCCGTGTTTTTTTTTTCTTTCTTCTTTATACATACATACTACATCTCATTATCAACCAGTCTATATTAGCAACAGACACAGTACAGTACGGTAGTCCACGGCTGTAGCTACCTCTGTGTCGGCACTCGGCAGTCTGTCCATAATTGTATACCACCTACCCGTGGTTTTTTTTTCTTTCTTCTTTATACATACATACTACATCTCATTATCAACCAGTCTATATTAGCAGCAGACACAGTACAGTACGGTAGTCCACGGCTGTAGCTACCTCTGTGTCGGCACTCGGCAGTCCATCCATAATTGTATACCACCTACCCGTGGGTTTTTTTTTCTTTCTTCTTTATACATACTACATCTCATTATCATCCAGTCTATATTAGCAGCAGACACAGTACAGTACGGTAGTCCACGGCTGTAGCTACCTCTGTGTCGGCACCCGGCAGTCCATCCATAATTGTATACCACCTACCCGTGGTTTTTTTTTCTTTCTTCTTTATACATACTACATCTCATTATCAACCAGTCTATATTAGCAGCAGACACAGTACAGTACGGTAGTCCACGGCTGTAGCTACCTCTGTGTCGGCACTCGGCAGTCCGTCCATAATTGTATACCACCTACCCGTGGTTTTTTTTTCTTTCTTCTTTATACATACATACTACATCTCATTATCAACCAGTCTATATTAGCAGCAGACACAGTACAGTACGGTAGTCCACGGCTGTAGCTACCTCTGTGTCGGCACTCGGCAGTCCATCCATAATTGTATACCACCTACCCGTGGTTTTTTTTTCTTTCTTCTTTATACATACTACATCTCATTATCATCCAGTCTATATTAGCAGCAGACACAGTACAGTACGGTAGTCCACGGCTGTAGCTACCTCTGTGTCGGCACTCGGCAGTCCATCCATAATTGTATACCACCTACCCGTGGTTTTTTTTTCTTTCTTCTTTATACATACTACATCTCATTATCATCCAGTCTATATTAGCAGCAGACACAGTACAGTACGGTAGTCCACGGCTGTAGCTACCTCTGTGTCGGCACTCGGCAGTCCGTCCATAATTGTATACCACCTACCCGTGGTTTTTTTTTCTTTCTTCTTTATACATACATACTACATCTCATTATCATCCAGTCTATATTAGCAGCAGACACAGTACAGTACGGTAGTCCACGGCTGTAGCTACCTCTGTGTCGGCACTCGGCAGTCCGTCCATAATTGTATACCACCTACCCGTGGTTTTTTTTTCTTTCTTCTTTATACATACATACTACATCTCATTATCAACCAGTCTATATTAGCAGCAGACACAGTACAGTACGGTAGTCCACGGCTGTAGCTACCTCTGTGTCGGCACTCGGCAGTCCATCCATAATTGTATACCACCTACCCGTGGTTTTTTTTTCTTTCTTCTTTATACATACTACATCTCATTATCATCCAGTCTATATTAGCAGCAGACACAGTACAGTACGGTAGTCCACGGCTGTAGCTACCTCTGTGTCGGCACTCGGCAGTCCGTCCATAATTGTATACCACCTACCCGTGGTTTTTTTTTCTTTCTTCTTTATACATACATACTACATCTCATTATCAACCAGTCTATATTAGCAGCAGACACAGTACAGTACGGTAGTCCACGGCTGTAGCTACCTCTGTGTCGGCACTCGGCAGTCCGTCCATAATTGTATACCACCTACCCGTGGTTTTTTTTTTCTTTCTTCTTTATACATACATACTACATCTCATTATCAACCAGTCTATATTAGCAGCAGACACAGTACAGTACGGTAGTCCACGGCTGTAGCTACCTCTGTGTCGGCACTCGGCAGTCCATCCATAATTGTATACCACCTACCCGTGGTTTTTTTTTCTTTCTTCTTTATACATACTACATCTCATTATCATCCAGTCTATATTAGCAGCAGACACAGTACAGTACGGTAGTCCACGGCTGTAGCTACCTCTGTGTCGGCACTCGGCAGTCCGTCCATAATTGTATACCACCTACCCGTGGTTTTTTTTTCTTTCTTCTTTATACATACATACTACATCTCATTATCAACCAGTCTATATTAGCAGCAGACACAGTACAGTACGGTAGTCCACGGCTGTAGCTACCTCTGTGTCGGCACTCGGCAGTCCATCCATAATTGTATACCACCTACCCGTGGTTTTTTTTTCTTTCTTCTTTATACATACTACATCTCATTATCATCCAGTCTATATTAGCAGCAGACACAGTACAGTACGGTAGTCCACGGCTGTAGCTACCTCTGTGTCGGCACTCGGCAGTCCGTCCATAATTGTATACCACCTACCCGTGTTTTTTTTTTCTTTCTTCTTTATACATACATACTACATCTCATTATCAACCAGTCTATATTAGCAGCAGACACAGTACAGTACGGTAGTCCACAGCTGTAGCTACCTCTGTGTCGGCACTCGGCAGTCCATCCATAATTGTATACCACCTACCCGTGGTTTTTTTTTCTTTCTTCTTTATACATACTACATCTCATTATCAACCAGTCTATATTAGCAGCAGACACAGTACAGTACGGTAGTCCACGGCTGTAGCTACCTCTGTGTCGGCACTCGGCAGTCCATCCATAATTGTATACCACCTACCCGTGGTTTTTTTTTCTTTCTTCTTTATACATACTACATCTCATTATCATCCAGTCTATATTAGCAGCAGACACAGTACAGTACGGTAGTCCACGGCTGTAGCTACCTCTGTGTCGGCACTCGGCAGTCCGTCCATAATTGTATACCACCTACCCATGGTTTTTTTTTCTTTCTTCTTTATACATACATACTACATCTCATTATCAACCAGTCTATATTAGCAGCAGACACAGTACAGTACGGTAGTCCACGACTGTAGCTACCTCTGTGTCGGCACTCGGCAGTCCATCCATAATTGTATACCACCTACCCGTGGTTTTTTTTTCTTTCTTCTTTATACATACTACATCTCATTATCATCCAGTCTATATTAGCAGCAGACACAGTACAGTACGGTAGTCCACGGCTGTAGCTACCTCTGTGTCGGCACTCGGCAGTCCGTCCATAATTGTATACCACCTACCCGTGGTTTTTTTTTCTTTCTTCTTTATACATACATACTATATCTCATTATCAACCAGTCTATATTAGCAGCAGACACAGTACAGTACGGTAGTCCACGGCTGTAGCTACCTCTGTGTCGGCACTCGGCAGTCCATCCATAATTGTATACCACCTACCCGTGGTTTTTTTTCTTTCTTCTTTATACATACATACTACATCTCATTATCAACCAGTCTATATTAGCAGCAGACACAGTACAGTACGGTAGTCCACGGCTGTAGCTACCTCTGTGTCGGCACTCTGCAGTCCATCCATAATTGTATACCACCTACCCGTGTTTTTTTTTTCTTTCTTCTTTATACATACTACATCTCATTATCATCCAGTCTATATTAGCAGCAGACACAGTACAGTACGGTAGTCCACGGCTGTAGCTACCTCTGTGTCGGCACTCGGCAGTCCATCCATAATTGTATACCACCTACCCGTGGTTTTTTTTCTTTCTTCTTTATACATACTACATCTCATTATCATCCAGTCTATATTAGCAGCAGACACAGTACAGTACGGTAGTCCACGGCTGTAGCTACCTCTGTGTCGGCACTCGGCAGTCCATCCATAATTATATACCACCTACCCGTGGTTTTTTTTTCTTTCTTCTTTATACATACTACATCTCATTATCAACCAGTCTATATTAGCAGCAGACACAGTACAGTACGGTAGTCCACGGCTGTAGCTACCTCTGTGTCGGCACTCGGCAGTCCGTCCATAATTGTATACCACCTACCCGTGGTTTTTTTTTCCTTCTTCTTTATACATACATACTACATCTCATTATCAACCAGTCTATATTAGCAGCAGACACAGTACAGTATGGTAGTCCACGGCTGTAGCTACCTCTGTGTCGGCACTCAGCAGTCCATCCATAATTGTATACCACCTACCCGTGGTTTTTTTTTCTTTCTTCTTTATACATACTACATCTCATTATCATCCAGTCTATATTAGCAGCAGACACAGTACAGTACGGTAGTCCACGGCTGTAGCTACCTCTGTGTCGGCACCCGGCAGTCCATCCATAATTGTATACCACCTACCCGTGGTTTTTTTTTCTTTCTTCTTTATACATACTACATCTCATTATCATCCAGTCTATATTAGCAGCAGACACAGTACAGTACGGTAGTCCATGGCTGTAGCTACCTCTGTGTCGGCACTCGGCAGTCCGTCCATAATTGTATACCACCTACCCGTGGTTTTTTTTTCTTTCTTCTTTTTACATACATACTACATCTCATTATCATCCAGTCTATATTAGCAGCAGACACAGTACAGTACGGTAGTCCACGGCTGTAGCTACCTCTGTGTCGGCACTCGGCAGTCCGTCCATAATTGTATACCACCTACCCGTGGTTTTTTTTTCTTTCTTCTTTATACATACATACTACATCTCATTATCAACCAGTCTATATTAGCAGCAGACACAGTACAGTACGGTAGTCCACAGCTGTAGCTACCTCTGTGTCGGCACTCGGCAGTCCATCCATAATTGTATACCACCTACCCGTGGTTTTTTTTTTCTTTCTTCTTTATACATACTACATCTCATTATCATCCAGTCTATATTAGCAGCAGACACAGTACAGTACGGTAGTCCACGGCTGTAGCTACCTCTGTGTCGGCACTCGGCAGTCCGTCCATAATTGTATACCACCTACCCGTGGTTTTTTTTTCTTTCTTCTTTATACATACATACTACATCTCATTATCAACCAGTCTATATTAGCAGCAGACACAGTACAGTACGGTAGTCCACGGCTGTAGCTACCTCTGTGTCGGCACTCAGCAGTCCATCCATAATTGTATACCACCTACCCGTGGTTTTTTTTTCTTTCTTCTTTATACATACATACTACATCTCTTTATCAACCAGTCTATATTAGCAGCAGACACAGTACGGTAGTCCACGGCTGTAGCTACCTCTGTGTCGGCACTCGGCAGTCCATCCATAATTGTATACTAGTATTCATCCATCTCCATTGTTTACCTGAGGTGCCTTTTAGTTGTGCCTATTAAAATATGGAGAACAAAAATGTTGAGGTTCCAAAATTAGGGAAAGATCAAGATCCACTTCCACCTCGTGCTGAAGCTGCTGCCACTAGTCATGGCCGAGACGATGAAATGCCAGCAACGTCGTCTGCCAAGGCCGATGCCCAATGTCATAGTACAGAGCATGTCAAATCCAAAACACCAAATATCAGTAAAAAAAGGACTCCAAAACCTAAAATAAAATTGTCGGAGGAGAAGCGTAAACTTGCCAATATGCCATTTACCACACGGAGTGGCAAGGAACGGCTGAGGCCCTGGCCTATGTTCATGGCTAGTGGTTCAGCTTCACATGAGGATGGAGGCACTCAGCCTCTCGCTAGAAAAATGAAAAGACTCAAGCTGGCAAAAGCAGTAGCACCGCAAAGAACTGTGCGTTCTTCGAAATCCCAAATCCACAAGGAGAGTCCAATTGTGTCGGTTGCGATGCCTGACCTTCCCAACACTGGACGTGAAGAGCATGCGCCTTCCACCATTTGCACGCCCCCTGCAAGTGCTGGAAGGAGCACCCGCAGTCCAGTTCCTGATAGTCAGATTGAAGATGTCAGTGTTGAAGTACACCAGGATGAGGAGGATATGGGTGTTGCTGGCGCTGGGGAGGAAATTGACCAGGAGGATTCTGATGGTGAGGTGGTTTGTTTAAGTCAGGCACCCGGGGAGACACCTGTTGTCCGTGGGAGGAATATGGCCGTTGACATGCCTGGTGAAAATACCAAAAAAATCAGCTCTTCGGTGTGGAACTATTTCAACAGAAATGCGGACAACAGGTGTCAAGCCGTGTGTTCCCTTTGTCAAGCTGTAATAAGTAGGGGTAAGGACGTTAACCACCTCAGAACATCCTCCCTTATACGTCACCTGCAGCGCATTCATAATAAGTCAGTGACAAGTTCAAAAACTTTGGGTGACAGCGGAAGCAGTCCACTGACCAGTAAATCCCTTCCTCTTGTAACCAAGCTCACGCAAACCACCACACCAACTCCCTCAGTGTCAATTTCCTCCTTCCCCAGGAATGCCAATAGTCCTGCAGGCCATGTCACTTGCAATTCTGACGATTCCTCGCCTGCCTGGGATTCCTCCGATGCATCCTTGCGTGTAACGCCTACTGCTGCTGGCGCTGCTGCTGTTGTTGCTGCTGGGAGTCGATGGTCATCCCAGAGGGGAAGTCGTAAGACCACTTTTACTACTTCCACCAAGCAATTGACTGTCCAACAGTCCTTTGCGAGGAAGATGAAATATCACAGCAGTCATCCTACTGCAAAGCGGATAACTGAGGCCTTGGCATCCTGGGTGGTGAGAAACGTGGTTCCGGTATCCATCATTACTGCAGAGCCAACTAGAGACTTGTTGGAGGTACTGTGTCCCCGGTACCAAATACCATCTAGGTTCCATTTCTCTAGGCAGGCGATACCGAAAATGTACACAGACCTCAGAAAAAGAGTCACCAGTGTCCTAAAAAATGCAGCTGTACCCAATGTCCACTTAACCACGGACATGTGGACAAGTGGAGCAGGGCAGGGTCAGGACTATATGACTGTGACAGCCCACTGGGTAGATGTATGGACTCCCGCCGCAAGAACAGCAGCGGCGGCACCAGTAGCAGCATCTCGCAAACGCCAACTCTTTCCTAGGCAGGCTACGCTTTGTATCACCGGTTTCCAGAATACGCACACAGCTGAAAACCTCTTACGGCAACTGAGGAAGATCATCGCGGAATGGCTTACCCCAATTGGACTCTCCTGTGGATTTGTGGCATCGGACAACGCCAGCAATATTGTGTGTGCATTAAATATGGGCAAATTCCAGCACGTCCCATGTTTTGCACATACCTTGAATTTGGTGGTGCAGAATTTTTTAAAAAACGACAGGGGCGTGCAAGAGATGCTGTCGGTGGCCAGAAGAATTGCGGGACACTTTCGGCGTACAGGCACCACGTACAGAAGACTGGAGCACCACCAAAAACTACTGAACCTGCCCTGCCATCATCTGAAGCAAGAAGTGGTAACGAGGTGGAATTCAACCCTCTATATGCTTCAGAGGTTGGAGGAGCAGCAAAAGGCCATTCAAGCCTATACAATTGAGCACGATATAGGAGGTGGAATGCACCTGTCTCAAGCGCAGTGGAGAATGATTTCAACGTTGTGCAAGGTTCTGATGCCCTTTGAACTTGCCACACGTGAAGTCAGTTCAGACACTGCCAGCCTGAGTCAGGTCATTCCCCTCATCAGGCTTTTGCAGAAGAAGCTGGAGACATTGAAGGAGGAGCTAACACGGAGCGATTCCGCTAGGCATGTGGGACTTGTGGATGGAGCCCTTAATTCGCTTAACAAGGATTCACGGGTGGTCAATCTGTTGAAATCAGAGCACTACATTTTGGCCACCATGCTCGATCCTAGATTTAAAGCCTACCTTGGATCTCTCTTTCCGGCAGACACAAGTCTGCTGGGGTTGAAAGACCTGCTGGTGAGAAAATTGTCAAGTCAAGCGGAACGCGACCTGTCAACAACATCTCCTCCTTCACATTCTCCCGCAACTGGGGGTGCGAGGAAAAGGCTCAGAATTCCGAGCCCACCCGCTGGCGGTGATGCAGGGCAGTCTGGAGCGACTGCTGATGCTGACATCTGGTCCGGACTGAAGGACCTGACAACGATTACGGACATGTCGTCTACTGTCACTGCATATGATTCTCTCAACATTGAAAGAATGGTGGTGGATTATATGAGTGACCGCATCCAAGTAGGCACGTCACACAGTCCGTACTTATACTGGCAGGAAAAAGAGGCAATTTGGAGGCCCTTGCACAAACTGGCTTTATTCTACCTAAGTTGCCCTCCCACAAGTGTGTACTCCGAAAGAGTGTTTAGTGCCGCCGCTCACCTTGTCAGCAATCGGCGTACGAGGTTACATCCAGAAAATGTGGAGAAGATGATGTTCATTAAAATGAATTATAATCAATTCCTCCGCGGAGACATTGACCAGCAGCAATTGCCTCCACAAAGTACACAGGGAGCTGAGATGGTGGATTCCAGTGGGGACGAATTGATAATCTGTGAGGAGGGGGATGTACACGGTGATATATCGGAGGATGATGATGAGGTGGACATCTTGCCTCTGTAGAGCCAGTTTGTGCAAGGAGAGATTAATTGCTTCTTTTTTGGGGGGGGTCCAAACCAACCCGTCATATCAGTCACAGTCGTGTGGCAGACCCCGTCACTGAAATGATGGGTTGGTTAAAGTGTGCATGTCCTGTTTTGTTTATACAACATAAGGGTGGGTGGGAGGGCCCAAGGACAATTCCATCTTGCACCTCTTTTTTCTTTTGTTTTTCTTTGCGTCATGTGCTGTTTGGGGAGGGTTTTTTGGAAGGGCCATCCTGCGTGACACTGCAGTGCCACTCCTAGATGGGCCCGGTGTTTGTGTCGGCCACTAGGGTCGCTTATCTTACTCACACAGTCAGCTACCTCATTGCGCCTCTTTTTTTCTTTGTGTCATGTGCTGTTTGGGGAGGGTTTTTTGGAAGGGCCATCCTGCGTGACACTGCAGTGCCACTCCTAGATGGGCCCGGTGTTTGTGTCGGCCACTAGGGTCGCTTATCTTACTCACACAGTCAGCTACCTCATTGCGCCTCTTTTTTTCTTTGCGTCATGTGCTGTTTGGGGAGGGTTTTTTGGAAGGGCCATCCTGCGTGACACTGCAGTGCCACTCCTAGATGGGCCCGGTGTTTGTGTCGGCCACTAGGGTCGCTTATCTTACTCACACAGTCAGCTACCTCATTGCGCCTCTTTTTTTCTTTGCGTCATGTGCTGTTTGGGGAGGGTTTTTTGGAAGGGCCATCCTGCGTGACACTGCAGTGCCACTCCTAGATGGGCCCGGTGTTTGTGTCGGCCACTAGGGTCGCTTATCTTACTCACACAGTCAGCTACCTCATTGCGCCTCTTTTTTTCTTTGCGTCATGTGCTGTTTGGGGAGGGTTTTTTGGAAGGGACATCCTGCGTGACACTGCAGTGCCACTCCTAGATGGGCCCGGTGTTTGTGTCGGCCACTAGGGTCGCTTATCTTACTCACACAGTCAGCTACCTCATTGCGCCTCTTTTTTTCTTTGCGTCATGTGCTGTTTGGGGAGGGTTTTTTGGAAGGGACATCCTGCGTGACACTGCAGTGCCACTCCTAGATGGGCCCAGTGTTTGTGTCGGCCACTAGGGTCGCTAATCTTACTCACACAGCTACCTCATTGCGCCTCTTTTTTTCTTTGCGTCATGTGCTGTTTGGGGAGGGTTTTTTGGAAGGGACATCCTGCGTGACACTGCAGTGCCACTCCTAGATGGGCCCGGTGTTTGTGTCGGCCACTAGGGTCGCTTATCTTACTCACACAGCGACCTTGGTGCAAATTTTAGGACTAAAAATAATATTGTGAGGTGTGAGGTATTCAGAATAGACTGAAAATGAGTGGAAATTATGGTTTTTGAGGTTAATAATACTTTGGGATCAAAATGACCCCCAAATTCTATGATTTAAGCTGTTTTTTAGGGTTTTTTGAAAAAAACACCCGAATCCAAAACACACCCGAATCCGACAAAAATAATTCGGTGAGGTTTTGCCAAAACGCGGTCGAACCCAAAACACGGCCGCGGAACCGAACCCAAAACCAAAACACAAAACCCGAAAAATTTCAGGCGCTCATCTCTAGTTTAAACAGTTCCTGGACAGAGAGATTCCTCTTTGCATGATAGAAAGGGTCAGATAAAGGTTGGAAGGTGGTGTCTAGTATCCAGCTGTAGGGTATTTTGGGGGAAACATTTCTGTGTTAGTTAGGAAAGGATCGCTCGCTCCTGTGTATAGTTATGTACAGAAGTAGATTATGAACATTAACTGTATTTGCTGTAAATTACACATGCGGCAGGAATCCAGAGGATACCACCCACAAGAGCAGTTGGGGAAAGACACAGCCCACCTTTTCAAATCCACCTATGACCTTTGATGTAAAGTAGAGACACATCCTTTTGTCCAATGAACAATGAGATTACAGGTACCATTGTATTGTGAATGTATGTTGTGTATATAAAGACCATTGTTGCCTGGCCAGCCTCATGACTCTAAAGGCTTTCTACCTGAATAGCTGAGGACTGGATTCCAGGTCGCGATTGCGAACGATTCCCCACGTATGTATATTCTCTGTAGCCACTATTATTTCTCCATTATTCTGTTAGCTTTCTGTGTTAGCTTGTAGTGTATGACTTGTATTGTTTTACCTTTTATTATACTCAAGTCCACGGAGGCCTTAGAACCATTGTGGTTTCAAATGTAAATCAGTGTGGTGTGTTCACTTTTCTGCATGGGCTTTTAAAGTAGATTAACCTGTTTAAGGTGTATAAGCATTGTTAAGGTGTACACACTGTGGATACTTTGTATCTCCAACACTACTTAAGGTTTAAAGTATAAGCACATCATTTCAGTGTATCATTAACAAGGTTTAAAGGTTATCAATTGGGTGTGCGCTCACTGTGTGTACTCCGTACACTCAGCGCAGCGTGTGTATGCCAAGTGCGTACCACGTGCAGGACTCTGTACGCAAATAGCATACAATGTGAGTAACACATGCACGTAGTCTAGCGACCATAACGGCTCAACGGTAATAGCGAGTCTAGTGATATAGCTTTGCGGTCTAAGATAATAATTGACATTATCAATTGGGAGCATCATCCGGGCCTCCTCATATCCGCAGCCTAGCAGAGTTTTCGTAGACTTAATATATCATCAAAGGGCAGAGTATCCCCTGTAGTTTTATTTTCATGGTCGGGGATATATAGGTGCTAATTAGATAAGCGTCTGCTCTGCTTGGTTTAAAGGGATGCTGGTGGGATCCGAAAGGCAAGAACGTAAAGCTATTTTAAAAACTGTAAATTTCTGTTTGGCTCCAAATGCGCACACAATACAAGCATACACCTGTACTCTGCATATCCGATCATATTGTTGCAAAACAAGGTTCAAATGAGTCATATTGTGTTTGATGCAGATTGGATTGTTTATCTGTTTAAATAGGTTAAAAGTATGTTTAAAAGTTTGCATAGCTTGATATAGTTTTATTTTTAACCCAGGCCTAAAATAACTTCAGGTGCGCATGGTGTGTGATTTTTTTTTGTGACAAAGGAAGCTGCATGGTCTGTCCTCCATTTTGTGTAACCCTCATGGATGTGGAAGGGGGAGGAGCAGCGGCCATGTTGGGAAGGTCATTTTTTATGGCAGATTTTCACTGCCAAGAATAATCAGCTGTCCTTGGTCAAAAATAAATCACCATTTATGAGTTTCCAATGCATTTATTTAACCCATGTCATAGTCAAGTACAAATAGTTTCAGATGGGGCTTAATGAAAGTTAATAGTAAGATAAATATTTGATTTAGGAACGACACACAGGTATAAACAAAGGTTTTTTTTTCTTTACCTCTAGGATTCAGTTAAACTCTACTTGTTGTAAGATAGCCATTGAAATGCAAATTAACCTATGCAACTGCTTTTTCCTAGCAGTGAAAAATCACCTTCACAGACAGTCAAAAGCACAGCATTCATATGCAAATTAGAAGCACTTAATACATAGAGATAATATTATAATTATGTGTGTGTTTACATCAATGTTTGTTCTGCAAGATGGCTATCCAATATGAATCATACTATTGGAAGCATTGATTACTAGATTCATTTAGACCTGTATTTTGTATTTTGCATATCTACTTGCTTGTGGCCATTAGCATTAATTGTTAGACACGTGCTGAGAAAATTTGTTGCTGTTTAGTTAATAATATAAAGTAATATTTAAGGGAGTAAGTATAAAACACACACGCAGCATGGCCCAGTTATAAAGGTTTCAACAGGAGATACTGTGTGGTGTGTGGTAAGTGATTATAGTTGAATATCATTTACATTTATAGAAGCGTGTTATTTGTATTTCTGTGGAAGTATCTGGCCTTTGTACACGTGTCTCGGACAGCGTGCGAGACTGCGTAAGCAACGCAAAGGCCTACACACGTGACGTATATTATGCAACGGTCGTACAGCTACGCCCACTAAATACAAATCATACGATAGCATTGTTTTAGTTTAGGCGATACGGTAGCCACGCGATAATAGCACAAATTTGTTCAGTTTCCAAAATTTTAGTTTAAAAGAACCTTCTCTTATTGTGACACCTTTGGGATTAGCCTGTTTCCCCTTCCCCATGAAGCCACACCACTATGTATTTTTGTGCGCGCCTACGGTGCGCACTGCCCCTGTTTTGCATGCAGGTGTGGGGCTCTGATGCCGTTCCTTGCACACAGTGCTAAAATGTCTAGTTACGGCACTTTTGCTAGGTATCCACTTCCCTGAGTAGGTCCCCCTCACCAGATCCTCTCCAGGGGTGAGGGGTGGACTTGGCTGGGATGGGGGGGCAAGCCATTTTGTCGCACATGGGCCCACCGCTCGCTAGTTCCGCCACTGAGGCTGGCAAAGAGTTTTTGATCTTTAAAGACAAAGAACCATAAATTTGTACCTTGCACAGCATGCTAAAGTCAGGACAGAATGGATAGCAAGCAATGTTTGTAAATGGCTGTGATATTCATTGTGTTCTTTTTGTTTGAATTTAGGGTAGAACAACAGCGTGCACCACATAGTACTGTACACGATGCAAATGATTGTCAGCACAGCAAAATCCATAGCATCTTAAATACTGACACATGGACAATTAAAAAGAAGTTTCCAGTTCACAAGAAAGTGAAATACTTCTATTAACCCTTTAATCACAGAAGTTATAAGATATATATTTGTCTTTGTGGAGATAATTTAGATACATATACTTATTCGCATTTACTAAAGTGTACATTGTATCACCACAACTATACAGAATTGTTTTTGTATATACCTTTATGCACATACCTTTACATATTGTGAAAATATACCTTGTAAACATGTTACATGTATGCTTCCTTTGTAAGGGCTTCAAACAGAATGAATCTGATAAAGGATGGTATAACCCGTTTTAACAAAATGAGACAAAATTAATTGGGTGAAATTACCCTCTTACTACAACAAGTCTAAGAGGAGTAATTATAGCACAAAAGGGGTAATTAAATGCACTTTGCATAATGCAAATTTGGCTACATATATTTTATACCATTCCTAAAAGATATTTAGTATCTGTATGGTGTCACGATCCGGGTAACTAGACGCCGATTCCTACCTTTTAGGTGCCTCCTGAGATTGGCTCAGTGAACCAGGGCCGGGCTATAGCTATGTTTTGGTTATTGCCTGCAGCGCTGGTTTTAGCGGCTTCCTCAATGTGTGTGCTTGTGGTGGTGCGGTGCTCTTGACCCCGTTGCGGCTGTCGCTGCAAAGCCTGTGGACCTCTGCTGGTTGTACGTCCTCTGTGGGCTCTGGCCGATCATTCCGTTCCTGTGGCCGCTGTGTGCGTCCGTGCACGTGGGGTTTCTGCTGCTGCGGCTTCAGCCACCATTGTTGTTTAACACGTGGTTTTAGAGTGCTTCTTTCCCCTTCAATCTCCATCTTTGGGCGCAGCCATTTTGGACTTGGATCACATGTCACCATTCTCACCTATCCACAGTGCTGCTGGAGCCAGGGCATAATTGTCAGCCAATCCCTGCTATCCAGCAGGTATAAATATCCTGTCCCAGCACCTAGAAGGTTGTCAGTGTTTCAATTGTCTCTCCAGCGATTCCAGTGTGCAGTTTACTGTGGACTCTCCTGTGGACTTTTCCTATAGCATAGCCTGACTCCCTGGTGGTTTCCCTCTGCGGTGCAGTTCTAGCTCTCCTGTACTCATGCCCTGTGGTACAACCTGCCTCTCTTGTTCCCGCACCCAGCACTAGCAGAGGGTAGGACTCCGGCTTCCCAGCAGCCATTCTCCAGCAGTCCTCTGTATTTCTTCCTGCCAGTACTCATCATTATTGTGGAATACAAATCCTGCAAACCCCACTTTCATTCACAGTTTACCTGCGAACTCTAGCTTCATTCACAATTTACCTGCGAACCCCAGGTTCATTCTCAGCTTTACATGTGAAATCCAGTTTCACTCTTAGTTTTATCTACGATCCCCAGCATCATCCTATACCTCAGCTGGGTTCCTAAGTAATATACAGCACTCCCACTCATACTCCAGATTACTGGTCTTAACCAGTTGTGTGCTTATTATTCAATTGTGACATTTATTGTTTGGTGCACATTATTGACTTTTATGATTTAATAAAAACCCTTCAAAGGTATCTTCTGTTGTCGTGGTCACGCCTTCGGGCATCTGGTACTACTGTCTCAGCACATGTCTAGGAGTCCTCTCTCACCTCCTAAATTCCAGTACCCGTCAGCCCTTACAACTGAGGCTTCCAGTTACTGACACCAGCCCTCAGTTGTGACATATATGTATGTATATATATATTCATTATTTTATTGATCGGATATTGCCATATAAGCCACTTTGTACTTTAAATAGAGAAAACTTTTATATTGGTTTAAATTGGTATAGGGTTATTTCAGTTCAAGGTATAAAGACAGTATATAGGAATGAGGCCTAACGGTGGTGATTTATTCAGAAGGGGGAGGGACATAGATTGGTACTGTGGGGTTTTCCTTCCCAGCCATGTGAGATACCACTGCCCAAAAGCAATGATCTATCAAGAAAATACTAATTGTTACAGACAAATCTGTTTTGTTCAACGTCAAACCCTGTTTTGGGACTAAATAAAGAAAGATTAATTAAAAGATATGGACACTTGTCATGACAGTTACATTGGATAAATGTCAAGGACGAACAGTGCACAACTGTGTAAGACTGTATAACTGAGGTTAATAATAGAGGTATCAAGATCCAGCATTGATGCAAAAACGGATGATGACCAAAGCACTCACAAGGTTCCCAGCCCTCTGCACAGCAAATTGGCAGCCTCTACAAGCAATCCAACTGCCTCCATATTGCAAGTTTAACATGTCTCCAACAGAAAAGCACACAGATGACACTCCTACCACAGCAAATAATGCTAGCACAGTACAGAAGATGGACACAGATAAAGAACAGTATAACTACAATTTGGCTGTGGTATGGTGTTCCGGATGGCTGGGTGGGGAAGGTCTGCGGTGTTGCTTGGTGCCACTTTTCTCATGAATAGAGAACCATAAGCAATGGTCATAATAAATTAACATAAACATATGCTAAAATGGTCAAATACATATAGATAACAGTTTACCTGTCAAATACCAGATCACGGGTTGTGGATATGTATCTTAGGCTTCCCCTATATCGTGTATATTCCTTACTGTAGTAGTTATATAATACAGGTAATATGTATATTTTCTCTCTCTCTTTCTACTCTCTCCACTCACTCTCACACACAAACACAAAAACACACAAAATCCAAAATCTATATTTCCCCAAAAATTTCCTTCAGATAGGTGCTTTCCAGCGTTTATTAATAAGCCTAGGGTTTGAAAAAGTATGTGGTTTGTTGAGCTCATGAAGTGATATTTTCCTAATAATATATGTATTGTACACACACAAACACACACACACTTCTTTCATACTGACTTGTATTTATTTCTTATATAGAATCAAGGGGTTTGCGTGGAGTACACAGTATGTGTATCTTGTTCAAGGGGGCTGCTGGTATCTGGAGAGTTGTCCAGACTCCAGGGCTAGTGTAATCGTACAGGTTTTGGATACCTGCGCTCACCCTCTATTTGGTGTTTGCATGTGAGAAATGATGTATCTCTATGATCTGTAAAAACCTTTATAAGTCACAATGCTTAGTATAACAGATGGTACAATAATTCATATATAATTGATGATATTGTGATTACACATAAATGCCATTATTTGCAAATAGTAACATGCATATTGTGTGAACATCCGCTGTATAGGGAAATTAAACACAAGATGAAATAAAATATGGTATTGCCGCTTGATGAGTATCCTAAAAAAAAAAAAAAGTCTTGTGAGAAAAGGAATGTCTTTGTTCCAGATATATAGGAGTCAGTCTTTATCTGAAGGGATTTCCTTTCCCCTCAGTGTGTGAGTCTAAACAGTGTGCCCAGAGGCGGTTCTTTTGTCAATAATTAATCGTAGGTGGAGGTCGTGTTCTGGGAGGCCGGCGTCCCGGCCTGCCAGGTGCAACTTACCCTCACGATGTGATGTTTAGTTCTCTTTGTTCACTTTGTGGTGAGTGATGATGTGGCCATTTGCGCTATTTCTGCTGTATCCATCCCCGGTGGTGCTCCTCAGCAGACAGGGCTGGAAGCCTTCCTGGCTCTGCTGCTAGGCTGCGGGGTCCCGCCGGAAGCCGCACTGAACATCCGGAAGTTGCGTTGCCACAACGCTCCGCTTCTTCCTATGTCCTGTGCGGTCTCAACGGCCGCTCCACTCGCCGGCCGGCGAAGAGTCTTGTGGATGTAGTTTGCGGTGATGTGCTGGCAAGCTTGAGGTGTCTGCATGGATCTGTTTCCAACCGGTTTCGGCTGGTTGGAAACAGATCTTTGAAGGATCCTTGAAGAAGGCCAGTTGCGGCCGAAACTGGTTGGAAACACTGAGGGGAAAGGAAATCCCTTCAGATAAAGACTGACTCCTATATATCTGGAACAAAGACATTCCTTTTCTCACAAGACTTTTTTTTTTTTTTTTTTTTTTTTAGGATACTCATAAAACGGCAATACCATATTTTATTTCATCTTGTGTTTAACTTCCCTATACATCGGATGTTCACACAATATGCATGTTACTATTTGCAAATAAGGGCATTTATGTGTAATCACAATATCATCAATTATATATGAATTATTGTCCCATCTGTTATACTAAGCATTGTGACTTATAAAGGTATTTACAGATCATAGAGATACATCATTTCTCACATGCAAACACCAAATAGAGGGTGAGCGCAGGTATCCAAAACCTGTATTATTTCTTATATAGTTTATACTTGTGGAAATATTGCATGGTGATTCTCAATGTACAAATACTTTTTTATGATATATGTGAACTTTTTGAGAATCAATTGTAATGAAAATACATTCTTTCTAAATCATGTGTGCTCATCTTTCTTGAATATAATTATCCTGATGATTTTAGAGGTAACCTTGCAAGTACATTTTCTAAAAGGTATATAATTAGTGATTGTTATTAAAAGTCACAAAATGGTATAAGAATAATACATTTGCTTCAGGAATATGAAGTTAATAAGAGGAGGGAAAATAAACTCCACTTTTTCATAGATACACAATAAAAAATAAATCAATAATAAACTTGCAGTTACAGATGATGTTTTATTCCTATTACATACTCACCTGCCCCCTGAGAGAGGGTTACACCAACCAGTATAAACACTGTGATGAGCATCATGTTGAACACCTGAGATCAGCACACAGTGTATGTGGCAGCCAGTAAAAGGCTCCGGCTTTTATACTATTAAAAGCCGCAGACATCAAAAACATGAGCATGTCATCATCTGCTGGAATGTGTCCAACCAATGGTGTACGTAATGTTCTAAATTTTGCTGGCAGTACCTGGACAGTACTTGTGTGCCCACATTTCTCCATTCAGGTATAAATGTAAACATCAATAAGGTAATGGTTTTTTTTTTTTAAATCCCTTTCATACACATTACCCATACTCGTGTTACTTGTTGAACCAAAAGTGACAGCATTCCTGGACATCGTATACTCAACCTGTAAAAAAAAAGAAAGAAAACACAGTACACATCCACTGAATCTTTAAGTATTTTAATAAATATAAGTAACCCACACAACCACTGTTTTCTCATTTATTACCCACAAAATGTCAACATATTGCTCAGGGAGTCCGCATACATTCCTATGGAGATTGTCCCCTTGTGTACTGTAACCTCTCATTTGCTATGGAGAACAGAAATGTAAATTTTTGTTATACAGTACCAGGATTCTGGGATTCTACAGGGACAGAAGAAGATGTCATCTCTGATATTTTGTAACTAATAAATGTCATGGGCTGTGTGTATGGGGTGTGGGGGGACTTAATAAAATACTTCATATGTGTGTACTCCTTTTGTTTAATTTCTTTTATAGGTGGAGTACTGGTACCAGTGGGCTCCTGCTGTCTGGGCAGTCTTGCTTGGACCTGTAGTCCACCTGCAAACAACAATATTTATTTATCCATTTAATTTAAATAATTCCTCTGCACCCGAAGCCCAGGGGGTGTGGAGAAGAGCACGGCTGATTGTCCTTGAGGTGGGGGAAACCCATTTCTAGGGGTCCCCACTTCCCTAGGTATTCCACCCCTGGATTAACCTTTGGGGTTGGTTATCATTATGGCAGATGGTCCCCATGTTGTGATGTCTACTGCTAGAGTGTCAGCTGTCTGGGCTAACTCTACCTAGTGCTGGAAATTAGAATGTAGGTGGGACTCTATGACAATTTCCACCCTGTGTTCCAATATCAGCCTGGGCTTAGATGGCCAGTGACTGGTTATTGATTTAGATGCTGCAACACAGGCTTTATTTTTTTTATTTTACAAATTGTAAACTTTATTAATAAAACAAAAGCCTGCTTAGGTCATTGTAGTCTTTGCTGTGCTTTAAATCTGCTGCAGATAGATGGCAGATTCCATCAGAAATAGTTAATCCAACTGGTTTTTAACAGAAAATAGGCAATGGACGTTGCCGTCAGACTTCTATTGATTCTCAAAGCCAATGGATAGTAAATACAGGATTTTTAGATAGTGATTTGATAGCAGTATCCAATAGACAGCAAAACAGATCCTTAGTAAATTTATGCATACAAGTGTTTAAAATGCCCTCTAGTTCTTCAAATGAGACCCCAACATAAGGTACAAAACTTTAATTAAGGTATCATAGTTCATAATAGTAGTACAGTATATTCCAATGCTGCCTATTTAAAAACTATTAAAAACCCATTTCATATAAAAAAAAATCCTATAAAGTGCAAACCAAAGTGTGTGACTTCTTTAAAAAATAGGATTTTAATTACCTGCCAGTAAATCCTTTTCTTGTAATCCAAGAGGATAATTGAGTCCATTTAGTACCATGGGGTATAGACGGGTCCACAAGGAGCATGGGCACTTTAGGAATTTGATAGTGTGGACAGGCTCCTCCCTCTGTGCCTCTCCTACCAGACTCAGTTTAGAAACTGTGCCTGAGGAGACATCTATACTTCTCTTGAAGTATGTCCAAGGATAATGGTGAGATTCCAAACCAGCACATACAACAAGAGGAAAGCCAAGCTAACCAAACTTGAAACAGGAACAGCAACAGCTGAACCAACATTACTTAACAAAGCAACAGTGCAGGATGAACAAAGCACTAGGCGGGTGCCCAGTTTCCTCTACAGACTACGAGAAAAGGATTTACAGATAGGTAATTAAAATCCTATTTTATTTTACATTCTACAGGATACTGGGGTCCAATTAGTACCATGGGGATGTACTAAAAGCGTCCAAACCAGGTGGGAGAGTGCTGAGGTTCCTGCAGAACTGATTGACCAAACTGAAGGTCCACAGAGGCCAAAATTTTGAATTTGTATAACAAGGCAAATGTGTTCGAATTTGACCAAGCAGCTGCTCAGTAGAGCTGTAAAGCCGAGACACCCCAGGCAGTCGCCAGTAAGAACCCACCAACCTAGTTGAGTGGTCTAAGTAAATCTAATCCAGCGTGCAATAGTCTGCTTTGAAGCAGGACACCCAATCTTATTGGGATCATAAAGAACAAACAGCGAGTCCGTCTTTCTGTGAAGAGCCATTCTTTTCACATACACCTTCAGAGCCCTCACAACATCAAAAGACTTTGAAGTAGCAGAGGTGTCGGTACCAAAATAGGTTGGTTGATGTGAAATGCAGACAGCACTTTAGGAAGCAATTGCTGATGAGTTCTGAGTTCAGCTCTGTCCGCATGGAAAATTAAATAGGGACTTTTGTGAGATAAAGCCCCCAGCTCCAACACATGTCTTGCTGAAGCAAAGGCCAACAGTGTGACTGTCTTGCATGTAAGATATTTTAAGTCTACCTCCTGTAACTGCTCAAACCAGTCTGATTGGAGGAAATGCAGCAACAAATCGAGATCACAAGGTGCTGTGGGAGGCACAAAGGGAGGTTGGATGTGTAGAACACCTTTCAAGAACATCTGGACCTCAGGAAGAGAAGCCAATTGTTTCTGAAAGAAAATAAACAAGGCCAAAATCTTGACTTTTATGGAGCCCAGACTGAGGCCCACATCCACTTCTGCTTGTAGAAAAAGGAGGATCAGTCCTAGATGGAAATCCACTGCAGAAAATGTTCTGCTCTCACACCAAGAGACATATTTCTTCCAAATACGATGATAATGCTTTAGACATTACCCACTTCCTGGCTTGGATCATAGTTGAGATAACCTTGTTAGTGACCCTCTCCTGGCTTGAATCAGCCGTTCAACTTCCATGCCATCTAACATAGCTGTGGTAAGTCCTGATAGACGAACGGGCCCTTTTGCAGAAGATCCTCGCAAAGAGGAAGAGGCCACGGATCTTTGAGGAGCATCTCCAGAAGGTCCGTGTACCAGGCCCTACTTGTCCAGTCTGGAACAATTAGAATTGCTTGAATCTTTTCCCTTTTTATTCTCTTTAGAATTCTTGGGATCTGAGGAAGTGGAGGAAACATGTACACCATCTGATAGACCCATGGAGTCATCAGGGCATCTACCGCCACCGACTGTGGGTCTCTCGACCTGGAACAATACCACCTGAGCTTCTTGTTGAGACAAAAGGCCATCATGTCGATCTGTGGATATCCACATCAACTGTTCAAGTATCTGAACACCTCCAGTTGAAGGTCCCACTCCCCCGGGTGCAAGTTGTCTCTGCTGAGGAAGTCTGCTTCCCACTTGTCTACTCCCAGAATGAAGACAGCTGACAACACCACAGCATTTCTCTCTGCCCAGAGGAGAATTCTTGACACCTCTGACATTGCAACTCTGCCTTTTGTTCTGCCCTGTCGGTTTATGTACGTTACTGCCATCACATTGTCCCACTGGACCTGAATGGCCTGATCTTGAAGAAGATGTGAGTCCTGCAGAAGGGCATTGTTTATGGCCCTGTTTTCCAGAATGTTGATTGGAAGGACGACTTCCTGACTGGACCATCTTCCTTGAAACTGCACCCCTTGAGTGACTGCTCCCCAACATCTGAGGCTTGCAGCTGTGGTTAGCAGAATCCAGTTCTGAATTCCGAACCTCCGACCCTCGATGAGTTGAGCAGTCTGTAGCCACCACAGAAGGGAGATCCTGGCTTTTGGCGACAGGTGGATCCTCTGGTGCATGTGAAGATGTGATCCTGTCCAACAGATCGAGTTGGAAGAGTCTTGTGTGAAACCTTCCATATTGAAGATCTTTGTAAGAGGCCACCATTTTTTTCAGAAGGTGAATGCATAGATGCACTGATATCCAGGTTGGCTTCAGGACATCCCAAGCCATCGACTGGATTAATAATGCCTGTTCCAATGGAAAGAACACTTTCTGCGACTCCGTATCCAGTATCACTCCCAGGAATGGGAGCCTGTGTTGGCTCTAGGTGGGAATTCGGAAGGATCAGAATTCACCCATGATCCTGGAGAAGTTTGGTTGACAGAGCAATGCTGTCCAGCAACCTTTCCCTGGACGGTGCTTTTATCAGGAGATTGTCCAGGTAGTGGGAAGCGTTTGCTTTAGAATGGAATAAATTAAATAAATGGCTCTTCTAGTAGATTGTCCAGGTACGGAATTATGTTCACTCCCTGTTTGTGGAGTAGAAGCATCATCTCTGCCTTCACCTTGGTGAACATCCTTGGTGCCATGGAGAGGCCAAATGGCAGGGCCTGGTACTGGTAGTGACAGTCCTGCAGTGCAAACCACAGATAAGCCTGATGAGGCCAGATCGGAATGTGAAGGTATGCATTCTTGATATCCAGAGACTTAGTAATTCCCCCTCCTCCAGACCTGTGATCACCAATCTCAGAGACTCTATGTTGAATTTGAACACTCGTAAGCACAGGTTCAACGACTTAAGGTTCAAAATTGGTCTTACTGAACCGTCCGGTTTTGGTACTACAAACAAGTTGTAATAGTACCCCTTGTTTAGCTGATGAGGTGGAACGGGAACAATGATGTGAGTCTGTACCAGTTTTTGGATGGCATGTTGTAAAGTTATACTTGCCTCTTCTGACACTAATGTAGAGGGAGAAAGGGGATAGGGGAAACTTGAGCACAGGTGGTGAAATATGATATGACACTGAATGAATTGGAAAAAACCACAGTAGTTTAGAATTTAATCCTTCATTGAAGGATACTATAGCAGTAACTCATGTGGAGGTGCACCCCTGAGAGTGAACACTAGTATACCAAAAAAGAAGAGGAAAAGATTCATTTTTTGGGGCGCACTCGTTGAAAAATATTGCAT
This sequence comes from Pseudophryne corroboree, assembly GCF_028390025.1. Classification (NCBI taxonomy): domain Eukaryota; kingdom Metazoa; phylum Chordata; class Amphibia; order Anura; family Myobatrachidae; genus Pseudophryne; species Pseudophryne corroboree. The sequence goes on from NC_086452.1 coordinate 133,261,028, forward strand.
AAAATCTAACTTTTATTAATTACCATTAAAAGCTGTTGCCACCAACCAGGACTGGGACAAAAACATACACACATAAATACAAAACAATAGAAAACAACAAAAAAATGACAAAAAAAAACACACCTAGGTTTGCGTGTGGTATGAACACGCCATGGGGAGATATGCCTGACGCAGTCAGGGCCAATATGATAAATACTGACACTAGTTCCTGCAACAGTTAGCCTTAACAGTCCCCTAACATAAGGAGACAAATAGTAGGCTGGTATTATCGGCTAACACAGGAAACAGAAACACTGTCGATAGATTTACCATCAATACTTCAGTCTCTCGTAATAAATGCTACTGGCGTAGAGTAAATAAATAACAATGATGGTTTAGTGTGTGTTCAAACTTCATAGTAAGTGCAGTCTCCCCAAAGATTGCATGTCATTGGTTCCTTTAAAGAGGTAGTAGAGAAATAATCATAGTATTTATTCAGGATCTAGGATATAAATATCCATAATATAAACAAAAAATAATAATAATAATCTTGTAAATGTTACAGTGCAAATACTGTTAATTTTCTCAGTGCAGTAAACCGGTAAGCCTTATATTAGTAAATAATTTCTTGGTATCGAGTATCCACTATAAATTACACCCTGATCCGTATCTCAGGTACAGGCAGGCTATTACTAATTGAAGTTGTCTGGGCAGACGTATCTAGTATGCCTCAAAAACAAGCTGTAGCAAAATATATATATATATATATATATATATATATATATATATATATATATCTCACTATTGCTCTTCATATATAACCATAATTTCAATATGCAGGAATCAATGTAACCAGGGTAAATATCCAATCTATCCTCTGACACATGTGTCATATTAGTGAGTTAGAGAGGTGAAGAGCAAATGAGCTGCTGCAGATTGCAGAAAAGGAGAAGAAAAAGGCACTCCTATCATAGATGTAGTGGGGTGGCTACTGTTCACTGTGTGACATGCATTAATACAGTGAATGAGTGTGTCCCATCTGCACCTAAGGGTTAGAAACAGGTAGAATGCTTCTGCTTTTGAAAAGATCACCCACGGGCACCCTGATGTAACAGCGCAGGATGTCCTCTGAGTTCTCCTTGCGACAATGAGAGAGCATTGAAAAAAGGGAGATTTAAAGATACATGTTATCAATAAGATGAAATAAAGAGCACAAATCCCCTTATGAGTGTATGCTGCTTCCTTGCATGTGTAAATACATTGATGCAAGGTGAGCGGTACCTCTTTTTTGCCTATAGTGCCTGGAAGAAAGTAGTTTGGTAACAGTGCTGGGACCCTAATGGTAGTAACGGTCCTGATGGTGCAGGGTATTGCAGGATCCGTTACCCACCATGTGGACCCGCCGGCTGTCACTCGAATGGAAAGGTACCTAAGATTGCGCGTAGAAATCAGGGTGTGCTGTTCCGGTTCTGGCTGCACTGCACTGAGTCTCCTCAGACAGCTGTTTCGCTTTCTGGCTTCCTCAGTGAGACACCCTATAACCGGGTGTTGGAGTTGTTTATAACTAGGTAATGTCCAATCAGGAGCAAAGGTGTGTGGCTATCAATTGAGCCTGTGCTGGTACCTGATGAGACCTGGTGTGTGCATTACGTCCAGGTGTCAATATTAGTCTCCCATTCCCTGTCAATTGGGAACAAAATTCTCAAAAGACATACTAATTATTGAATCCATTAGTATCCAAAAATGCCTCTTGTGAAGGTATAAAAAGACAATGGCAATAACATGAAAATGTTACAATACAACAGTAAGTTATAAGGCAGTGAAAAAGTATATGTAAATATATAAGATTGGAAAAAGGAATTCTTTTAAAAAGATTTCCCTAAGAGAGTATATGAAATAAAAATAAAAATAAAAAATAAATAAAAAATAGTAATAAAATACACTGCTGATGTAATAATGTTGAAAATGCGGAACACTATAAGGGAAATCAGGGATATATTTGTATATAAATAAAATATCTCGAATGGCCCTTACATAATATAAAAATAATTATACAGGTCCCGTCAGATACAGAAATGATGGGATAAAAATATATAGACCTTTTGTCGATGTGATTGTAAACTATGCATTTTATGAGCATTAAATCATCCACAGCCGTGGCACCCTAACAACACAAATAAAAGTATAGAGAGAATGGATAGAAAACTCAAATAATATATAAAAAGATTGTGAAAAATATGTGGTGTATATGTTAAGGCCCACTGCGCGTGAGGAAGATAGTAACATGGGCAAAATATAATACCTGAGAGAGTGAGATATTGTATGTGTATTAAAACTATGTAGTAAATATTTTTACGAGATTACACTATTGTTTGTGAATTAAAACTATATGGTAAATAGTTATACAGAGTTACACACTAAATTAATGTTGGAGATTAGGAGAGATATGTGTAGTTAGGTGTTGACAGGAAAAGAGTCTACCTAAAATGACTAAACACACATAAAATATGTCTATAAAAAGACATTATAGTTTATCATCTTGTTCAAGCCATGAGGGCTCACTGTGTTTAATCTGTACGTCCACTTGCTTTCCTTCCGGAGTAGTTCTTTACTCAAATCTCCACCACGTGTTCCAAGTCTGACACGTTCCAGGCCAAAGGCCTGTAATCCTTGTGTTTGTCCCTCATGGTATCTCATGAAATGTCTAGCCACTGACGTGAGTTTTTTATGCTTGGATAGATCCGAAGCGGCATTCCTAATGTTGCCCACATGCTCTAAGATTCTTTGTTTAAGTACGCGGGTTGTCATACCTACATACCTTAAATTACAGCTACATTCCAGACAGTATACCACTCCCATGGTGTCACAATTGATAAACTGTTCCAGTTTAATATTGTTGTCAAATCTATCCCTTATCTGATCCTTTCTAATGATAAGAGTACAGGCCTTACATTTACCACATGGGTATGTACCTTTCAGTGTGGTCTTACGAGGCGGGTTCCTGACAAAGTGGCTTTTTACCAGTTTGTCCTTTAAGCTACTGTCCCTTCTCCAGCTAAAGGACAAACTGGTAAAAAGCAACTTTGTCAGGAATCCGCCTCGTAAGACCCCACTGAAAGGTACATACCCATGTAGTAAATGTAAGGCCTGTACTCTTATCATTAGAAAGGATCAGATAAGGGATAGATTTGACAACAATATCAAACTGGAACAGTTTATCAACTGTGACACCATGGGAGTGGTATACTGTCTGGAATGTAGCTGTAATTTAAGGTACGTAGGTATGACAACCCGCGTACTTAAACAAAGAATCTTAGAGCATGTGGGCAACATTAGGAATGCCGCTTCGGATCTAGCCAAGCATAAAAAAACTCACGTCAGTGGCTAGACATTTCATGAGATACCATGAGGGACAAACACAAGGATTACAGGCCTTTGGCCCGGAACGGGTCAGACTTGGAACACGTGGTGGAGATTTGAGTAAAGAACTACTCCGGAAGGAAAGCAAGTGGACGTACAGATTAAACACAGTGAGCCCTCATGGCTTGAACAAGATGATAAACTATAATGTCTTTTTATAGACATATTTTATGTGTGTTTAGTCACATAAACTACACATATCTCTCCTAATCTCAAACATTAATTTAGTGTGTAACTCTGTATAACTATTTACCATATAGTTTTAATTCACAAACAGTAGTGTAATCTCGTAAAAATATTTACTCTATAGTTTTAATACACATACAATATCTCACTCTCTCAGGTATTATATTTTGCCCATGTTACTATCTTCCTCACGCGCAGTGGGCCTTAACATATACACCACATATTTTTCACAATCTTTTTATATATTATTTGAGTTTTCTATCCATTCTCTCTATACTTTTATTTGTGTTGTTAGGGTGCCACGGCTGTGGATGATTTAATGCTCATAAAATGCATAGTTTACAATCACATCAACAAAAGGTCTATATATTTTTATCCCATCATTTCTGTATCTGACGGGACCTGTATAATTATTTTTATATTATATAAGGTAGTGATGAGCGGGTTCGGTTTCTAGGAAACCGAACCCCACCGAACTTCAGCCTTTTTACACGGGTCCGAGCCGTACTCGGATTCTCCCGTGTGGCTCGGTTAAACCGAGCGCGCCCGAACGTCATCATCCCGCTGTCGGATTCTCGCGAAATTCGGAATCTATATAACAGGGCTGGCCAAACCGGTCCTCGAGATCTACCAACAGTTCATGTTTTCCAGGCCTCCTGGAGATCTGTAGAACTGTCAGTTAGGAATGAATGCAGCACATCTTAATTAGTAATGACTACACCTGTGTACCAGCTAGGTGGCCTGGAAAATGTGTACTGTTGGTAGATCTCGAGGACTGGTTTGGCCAGCCGTGCTATATAAGCAGCCACGCGTCGCTGCCATTTTCACACGTGCATTGAGATTGATAGGCAGAGGGCGTAGCTGGCATCCTCTCCGTTTATAATTAGTTATAGTAGAGTTAGTTGATCTGATTGCTACTGCAGTGCTTATTGTGGGGAGGATTGGGGAGCAGCTGTTAGGAGGAGTACAGAGCAGAGTTTTGCTAGTTTTTTTTATCTGTTCTCTGCCTGAAAAAAACGCTCCATACCATATCTGTGCTCAGCCTCAGTGTGCTGCATGATATATCTGACTGTGCTGAGTGCTCACACTGCTTAATTGTGGGGGAGACTGGGGAGCAGCTATAGCAGGAGTACAGTGCACAATTTTGCTGACAGTGACCACCAATATACGTTTGTTTGCCTGAAAAAACACTCCTGTGGTGGCTTTTTTTTTTATACTAGTTTAGCAGTCTGCTGATAGTGTCCACCAGGTCCATTATACTGTATATAGCAGTATGGTAGGCCACTGCTGTACCTACCTCTGTGTCATCAGTCACTCGTCATCCATTAATAATTAATAATAAGTATACTATCCATCCATCTACATCGTATACCTGTGGTGTCTTTTTTTCTTTATACTATAAACGCAGTCTGCTGACAGTGTCCACCAGGTCCATTATACTGTATATAGCACAGTACGGTACGCCACTGCGGTACCTACCTCTGTGTCTTCAGTCACTCATCGTCATACATAAAGTATACTATCCATCCATCTACATTGTATACCTGTGGTGTCTTTTTTTCTTTATACTATAAACGCAGTCTGCTGACAGTGTCCACCAGGTCCATTATACTGTATATAGCACAGTACGGTAGGCAACTGCTGTACCTACCTCTGTGTCATCAGTCTCTCGTCGTCATACATAAAGTATACTATCCATCCATCTACATTGTTTACCTGTGGTGTCTTTTTTTCTTTATACTATAAACGCAGTCAGCTGACAGTGTCCACCAGGTCCATTATACTGTATATAGCACAGTACGGTAGGCCACTGCTGTACCTACCTCTGTGTCTTCAGTCACTCGTCGTCATACATAAATTATACTATCCATCCATCTACATTGTTTACCTGTGGTGTCTTTTTTTCTTTATACTATAAATGCAGTCTGCTGACAGTGTCCACCAGGTCCATTATACTGTATATAGCACAGTACGGTAGGCCACTGCTGTACCTACCTCTGTGTCATCAGTCACTCGTCGTCATACATAAAGTATACTATCCATCCATCTACATTGTATACCTATGGTGTCTTTTTTTCTTTATACTATAAACGCAATCTGCTCACAGTGTCCACCAGGTCCATTATACTGTATATAGCACAGTACGGAAGGCCACTGCTGTACCTACCTCTGTGTCATCAGTCACTCATCATCATACATAAAGTATACTATCCATCCATCTACATTGTATACCTGTGGTATCTTTTTTTATCTTTATACTATAAACACAGTCTGCTGACAGTGTCCACCAGGTCCATTATACTGTATATAGCACAGTACGGTAGGCCACTGCTGTACCTACCTCTGTGTCATCAGTCACTCATCATCATACATAAAGTATACTATCCATCCATCTACATTGTATACCTGTGGTGTCTTTTTTTCTTTATACTATAAACGCAGTCTGCTGACAGTGTCCACCAGGTCCATTATACTGTATATAGCACAGTACGGTAGGCCACTGCTGTACCTACCTCTGTGTCTTCAGTCACTCGTCGTCATACATAAATTATACTATCCATCCATCTACATTGTTTACCTGTGGTGTCTTTTTTTCTTTATACTATAAACGCAGTCTGCTGACAGTGTCCACCAGGTCCATTATACTGTATATAGCACAGTACGGTAGGCCACTGCTGTACCTACCTCTGTGTCATCAGTCACTCGTCGTCATACATAAAGTATACTATCCATCCATCTACATTGTATATCGATGGTGTCTTTTTTTCTTTATACTATAAACGAAATCTGCTCACAGTGTCCACCAGGTCCATTATACTGTATATAGCACAGTACGGTAGGCAACTGCTGTACCTACCTCTGTGTCATCAGTCTCTCGTCGTCATACATAAAGTATACTATCCATCCATCTACATTGTATACTTGTGGTGTATTTTTTTCTTTATACTATAAACGCAGTCTGCTGACAGTGTCCACCAGGTCTATTATACTGTATATAGCACAGTACGGTAGGCCACTGCTGTACCTACCTCTGTGTCTTCAGTCACTCGTCGTCATACATAAAGTATACTATCCATCCATCTACATTGTATACCTGTGGTGTCTTTTTTTCTTTATACTATAAACGCAGTCAGCTGACAATGTCCACCAGGTCCATTATACTGTATATAGCACAGTACGGTAGGCCACTGCTGTACCTACCTCTGTGTCATCAGTCACTCGTCGTCATACATAAAGTATACTATCCATCCATCTACATTGTATACCTATGGTGTCTTTTTTTCTTTATACTATAAACGCAATCTGCTCACAGTGTCCACCAGGTCCATTATACTGTATATAGCACAGTACGGAAGGCCACTGCTGTACCTACCTCTGTGTCATCAGTCACTCATCATCATACATAAAGTATACTATCCATCCATCTACATTGTATACCTGTGGTGTCTTTTTTTTTCTTTATACTATAAACACAGTCTGCTGACAGTGTCCACCAGGTCCATTATACTGTATATAGCACAGTACGGTAGGCCACTGCTGTACCTACCTCTGTGTCATCAGTCACTCATCATCATACATAAAGTATACTATCCATCCATCTACATTGTATACCTGTGGTGTCTTTTTTTCTTTATACTATAAACGCAGTCTGCTGACAGTGTCCACCAGGTCCATTATACTGTATAAAGCACAGTACGGTAGGCCACTGCTGTACCTACCTCTGTGTCTTCAGTCACTCTTCGTCATACATAAATTATACTATCCATCCATCTACATTGTTTACCTGTGGTGTCTTTTTTTCTTTATACTATAAACGCAGTCTGCTGACAGTGTCCACCAGGTCCATTATACTGTATATAGCACAGTACGGTAGGCCACTGCTGTACCTACCTCTGTGTCATCAGTCACTCGTCGTCATACATAAAGTATACTATCCATCCATCTACATTGTATATCGATGGTGTCTTTTTTTCTTTATACTATAAACGCAATCTGCTCACAGTGTCCACCAGGTCCATTATACTGTATATAGCACAGTACGGTAGGCAACTGCTGTACCTACCTCTGTGTCATCAGTCTCTCGTCGTCATACATAAAGTATACTATCCATCCATCTACATTGTATACCTGTGGTGTATTTTTTTCTTTATACTATAAACGCAGTCTGCTGACAGTGTCCACCAGGTCTATTATACTGTATATAGCACAGTACGGTAGGCCACTGCTGTACCTACCTCTGTGTCTTCAGTCACTCGTCGTCATACATAAAGTATACTATCCATCCATCTACATTGTATACCTGTGGTGTCTTTTTTTCTTTATACTATAAACGCAGTCTGCTGACAGTGTCCACCAGGTCCATTATACTGTATATAGCACAGTACGGTAGGCCACTGCTGTACCTACCTCTGTGTCTTCAGTCACTCCTCGTCATACATAAATTATACTATCCATCCATCTACATTGTTTACCTGTGGTGTCTTTTTTTCTTTATACTATAAACGCAGTCTGCTGACAGTGTCCACCAGGTCCATTATACTGTATATAGCACAGTACGGTAGGCCACTGCTGTACCTACCTCTGTGTCATCAGTCACTCGTCGTCATACATAAAGTATACTATCCATCCATCTACATTGTATACCTATGGTGTCTTTTTTTCTTTATACTATAAACGCAATCTGCTCACAGTGTCCACCAGGTCCATTATACTGTATATAGCACAGTACGGAAGGCCACTGCTGTACCTACCTCTGTGTCATCAGTCACTCGTCGTCATACATAAAGTATACTATCCATCCATCTACATTGTATACCTGTGGAGTATTTTTTTCTTTATACTATAAACGCAGTCTGCTGACAGTGTCCACCAGGTCCATTATACTGTATGTAGCACAGTACGGTAGGCCACTGCTGTACCTACCTTTGTGTCATCAGTCACTCGTCGTCATACATAAAGTATACCATCCATCCATCTACGTTGTATACCTGTAGTATCTTTTTTTCTTTATACTATAAACGCAGTCTACGGACAGTGTCCACCAGGTCCATTATACTGTATATAGCACAGTACGGTAGGCCACTGCTGTACCTACCTCTGTGTCTTCAGTCACTCATCGTCATACATAAAGTATACTATCCATCCATCTACATTGTATACCTGTGGTGTCTTTTTTTCTTTATACTATAAACACAGTCTGCTCACAGTGTCCACCAGGTCCATTATACTGTATATAGCACGGTACGGTAGGCCACTGCTGTACCTACCTCTGTGTCATCAGTCACTCATCATCATACATAAAGTATACTATCAAACCATCTACATTGTATACCTGTGTTGTCTTTTTTTCTTTATACTATAAACGCAGTCCGCTGACAGTGTCCACCAGGTCCATTATACTGTATATAGCACAGTACGGTAGGCCACTGCTGTACCTACCTCTGTGTCTTCAGTCACTCGTCGTCATACATAAATTATACTATCCATCCATCTACATTGTTTACCTGTGGTGTCTTTTTTTCTTTATACTATAAACGCAGTCTGCTGACAGTGTCCACCAGGTCCATTATACTGTATATAGCACAGTACGGTAGGCCACTGCTGTACCTACCTCTGTGTCATGAGTCACTCGTCGTCATACATAAAGTATACTATCCATCCATCTACATTGTATACCTGTGGTGTATTTTTTTCTTTATACTATAAACGCAGTCTGCTGACAGTGTCCACCAGGTCCATTATACTGTATATAGCACAGTACGGTAGGCCACTGCTGTACCTACCTCTGTGTCTTCAGTCACTCGTCGTCATACATAAAGTATACTATCCATCCATCTACATTGTATACATGTGGTGTCTTTTTTTCTTTATACTATAAACGCAGTCAGCTGACAGTGTCCACCAGGTCCATTATACTGTATATAGCACAGTACGGTAGGCCACTGCTGTACCTACCTCTGTGTCTTCAGTCACTCGTTGTCATACATAAATTATACTATCCATCCATCTACATTGTTTACCTGTGGTGTCTTTTTTTCTTTATACTATAAACGCAGTCTGCTGACAGTGTCCACCAGGTCCATTATACTATATATAGCACGGTACGGTAGGCCACTGCTGTACCTACCTCTGTGTCATCAGTCACTCATCATCATACATAAAGTATACTAGCCAACCATCTACATTGTATACCTGTGGTGTCTTTTTTTCTTTATACTATAAACGCAGTCTGCTAACAGTGTCCACCAGGTCCATTATACTGTATATAGCACAGTACGGTAGGCCACTGCTGTACCTACCTCTGTGTCTTCAGTCACTCGTCGTCATACATAAATTATACTATCCATCCATCTACATTGTTTACCTGTGGTGTCTTTTTTTCTTTATACTATAAACGCAGTCTGCTGACAGTGTCCACCAGGTCCATTATACTGTATATAGCACAGTACGGAAGGCCACTGCTGTACCTACCTCTGTGTCATCAGTCACTCGTCGTCATACATAAAGTATACTATCCATCCATCTACATTGTATACCTATGGTGTCTTTTTTTCTTTATACTATAAAAGCAATCTGCTCACAGTGTCCACCAGGTCCATTATACTGTATAAAACACAGTACGGTAGGCCACTGCTGTACCTACCTCTGTGTCATCAGTCACTCGTCATCATACATAAAGTATACTATCCATCCATCTACATTGTATACCTGTGGTGTATTTTTTTCATATACTATAAACGCAGTCTGCTGACAGTGTCCACCAGGTCCATTATACTGTATATAGCACAGTACGGTAGGCCACTGCTGTACCTACCTCTGTGTCATCAGTCACTCGTCGTCATACATAAAGTATACCATCCATCCATCTACATTGTATACCTGTGGTGTCTTTTTTTCTTTATACTATAAACGCAGTCTACTGACAGTGTCCACCAGGTCCATTATTCTGTATATAGCACAGTACGGTAGGCCACTGCTGTACCTACCTCTGTGTCATCAGTCACTCATCATCATACATAAAGTATACTAGCCAACCATCTACATTGTATACCTGTGGTGTCTTTTTTTCTTTATACTATAAACGCAGTCTGCTGACAGTGTCCACCAGGTCCATTATACTGTATATAGCACAGTACGGTAGGCCACTGCTGTACCTACCTCTGTGTCTTCAGTCACTCGTCGTCATACATAAATTATACTATCCATCCATCTACATTGTTTACCTGTGGTGTCTTTTTTTCTTTATACTATAAACGCAGTCTGCTGACAGTGTCCACCAGGTCCATTATACTGTATATAGCACAGTACGGTAGGCCACTGCTGTACCTACCTCTGTGTCATCAGTCACTCGTCGTCATACATAAAGTATACTATCCATCCATCTACATTGTATACCTATGGTGTCTTTTTTTCTTTATACTATAAACGCAATCTGCTCACAGTGTCCACCAGGTCCATTATACTGTATAAAACACAGTACGGTAGGCCACTGCTGTACCTACCTCTGTGTCATCAGTCACTCGTCATCATACATAAAGTATACTATCCATCCATCTACATTGTATACCTGTGGTGTATTTTTTTCATATACTATAAACGCAGTCTGCTGACAGTGTCCACCAGGTCCATTATACTGTATATAGCACAGTACGGTAGGCCACTGCTGTACCTACCTCTGTGTCATCAGTCACTCGTCGTCATACATAAAGTATACCATCCATCCATCTACATTGTATACCTGTGGTGTCTTTTTTTCTTTTACTATAAACGCAGTCTACTGACAGTGTCCACCAGGTCCATTATACTGTATATAGCACAGTACGGTAGGCCACTGCTGTACTTACCTCTGTGTCTTCAGTCACTCGTCGTCATACATAAAGTATACTATCCATCCATCTACATTGTATACCTGTGGTGTCTTTTTTTCTTTATACTATCAACGCAGTCAGCTGACAGTGTCCACCAGGTCAATTATACTGTATATAGCACAGTATGTTAGGCCACTGCTGTACCTACCTCTGTGTCTTCAGTCACTCGTCGTCATACATAAAGTATACTATCCATCCATCTACATTGTACACCAATGGTGTCTTTTTTTCTTTATACTATAAACGCAGTCTTTTGACAATGTCCACCAGGTCCTTTATACTGTATATAGCACAGTACGGTAGGCCACTGCTGTACCTACCTCTGTGTCTTCAGTCACTCGTCGTCATACATAAAGTATACTATCCATCCATCTACATTGTATACCTGTGGTGTCTTTTTTTCTTTATACTATAAACGCAGTCTGCTGACAGTGTCCACCAGGTCCATTATACTGTATATAGCACAGTACGGTAGGCCACTGCTGTACCTACCTCTGTGTCTTCAGTCACTCGTCGTCATACATAAATTATACTATCCATCCATCTACATTGTTTACCTGTGGTGTCTTTTTTTCTTTATACTATAAACGCAGTCTGCTGACAGTGTCCACCAGGTCCATTATACTGTATATAGCACAGTACGGTAGGCCACTGCTGTACCTACCTCTGTGTCATCAGTCACTCGTCGTCATACATAAAGTATACTATCCATCCATCTACATTGTATACCTATGGTGTCTTTTTTTCTTTATACTATAAACGCAATCTGCTCACAGTGTCCACCAGGTCCATTATACTGTATAAAACACAGTACGGTAGGCCACTGCTGTACCTACCTCTGTGTCATCAGTCACTCGTCATCATACATAAAGTATACTATCCATCCATCTACATTGTATACCTGTGGTGTATTTTTTTCATATACTATAAACGCAGTCTGCTGACAGTGTCCACCAGGTCCATTATACTGTATATAGCACAGTACGGTAGGCCACTGCTGTACCTACCTCTGTGTCATCAGTCACTCGTCGTCATACATAAAGTATACCATCCATCCATCTACATTGTATACCTGTGGTGTCTTTTTTTCTTTTACTATAAACGCAGTCTACTGACAGTGTCCACCAGGTCCATTATACTGTATATAGCACAGTACGGTAGGCCACTGCTGTACTTACCTCTGTGTCTTCAGTCACTCGTCGTCATACATAAAGTATACTATCCATCCATCTACATTGTATACCTGTGGTGTCTTTTTTTCTTTATACTATCAACGCAGTCAGCTGACAGTGTCCACCAGGTCAATTATACTGTATATAGCACAGTATGTTAGGCCACTGCTGTACCTACCTCTGTGTCTTCAGTCACTCGTCGTCATACATAAAGTATACTATCCATCCATCTACATTGTACACCAATGGTGTCTTTTTTTCTTTATACTATAAACGCAGTCTTTTGACAATGTCCACCAGGTCCTTTATACTGTATATAGCACAGTACGGTAGGCCACTGCTGTACCTACCTCTGTGTCTTCAGTCACTCGTCGTCATACATAAAGTATACTATCCATCCATCTACATTGTATACCTGTGGTGTCTTTTTTTCTTTATACTATAAACGCAGTCTGCTGATAGTGTCCACCAGGTCCATTATACTGTATATAGGCCCTCATTCCGAGTTGATCGGTCGCAAGGCGAATTTAGCAGAGTTGCACACGCTAAGCTGCCACCTACTGGGAGTGTATCTTAGCATCTTAAAATTGCGAACGATGTAATCGCAATATTGCGATTACAAACTTCTTTGCAGATTCAGAGTTGCTCCACACTTACTCGGCATCTGCTATCAGTTCAGTGCTTGTCGTTCCTGGTTTGACGTCACAAACACACCCAGCGTTCGCCCAGACACTCCTCCGTTTCTCCAGCCACTCCTGCGTTTTTTCTGGAAACGGTAGCGTTTTCAGCCACACGCCCATAAAACGCCGTGTTTCCGCCCAGTAACACCCATTTCCTGTCAATCACACTACGATCGCCGGAGCGATGAAAAAGCCGTGAGTAAAAATACTATCTTCATAGCAAAATTACTTGGCGCAGTCGCAGTGCGATTATTGCGCATGCGTACTAAGCGGATTTTCATTGCGATGCGATGAAAAATACAGAGCGAACGACTCGGAATGAGGGCCATAGCACAGTACGGTAGGCCACTGCTGTACCTACCTCTGTGTCATCAGTCACTCGTCGTCATACATAAAGTATACTATCCATCCATCTACATTGTATACCTGTGGTGTCTTTTTTTCTTTATACTATAAACACAGTCTGCTGACAGTGTCCACCAGGTCCATTATACTGTATATAGCACGGTACGGTAGGCCACTGCTGTACCTACCTCTGTGTCATCAGTCACTCATCATCATACATAAAGTATACTATCCAACCATCTACATTGTATACCTGTGGTGTCTTTTTTTCTTTATACTATAAACGCAGTCTGCTGACAGTGTCCACCAGGTCCATTATACTGTATATAGCACAGTACGTTAGGCCACTGCTGTACCTACCTCTGTGTCATCAGTCACTCGTCGTCATACATAAAGTATACTATCCATCCATCTACATTGTATACCTGTGGTGTCTTTTTTTCTTTATACTATAAACGCAGTCTGCTGACAGTGTCCACCAGGTCCATTATACTGTATATAGCACAGTACGGTAGGCCACTGCTGTACCTACCTCTGTGTCATCAGTCACTCGTCATCATACATAAAGTATACCATCCATCCATCTACATTGTATACCTGTGGTGTCTTTTTTTCTTTATACTATAAACGCAGTCTACTGACAGTGTCCACCAGGTCCATTATACTGTATATAGCACAGTACGGTAGGCCACTGCTGTACCTACCTCTGTGTCTTCAGTCACTCGTCGTCATACATAAAGTATACTATCCATCCATCTACATTGTATACCTGTGGTGTCTTTTTTTCTTTATACTATAAACGCAGTCAGCTGACAGTGTCCACCAGGTCCATTATACTGTATATAGCACAGTACGGTAGGCCACTGCTGTACCTACCTCTGTGTCTTCAGTCACTCGTCGTCATACATAAAGTATACTATCCATCCATCTACATTGTACACCAATAGTGTCTTTTTTTCTTTATACTATAAACGCAGTCTGCTGACAATGTCCACCAGGTCCTTTAACTGTATATAGCACAGTACGGTAGGCCACTGCTGTACCTACCTCTGTGTCTTCAGTCACTCGTCGTCATACATAAAGTATACTATCCATCCATCTACATTGTATACCTGTGGTGTCTTTTTTTCTTTATACTATAAACGCAGTCTGCTGACAGTGTCCACCAGGTCCATTATACTATATATAGCACGGTACGGTAGGCCACTGCTGTACCTACCTCTGTGTCATCAGTCACTCATCATCATACATAAAGTATACTATCCAACCATCTACATTGTATACCTGTGGTGTCTTTTTTTCTTTATACTATAAATGCAGTCTGCTGACAGTGTCCACCAGGTCCATTATACTGTATATAGCACAGTACGGTGGGCCACTGCTGTACCCACCTCTGTGTCATCAGTCACTCGTAGTCATACATAAAGTATACTATCCATCCATCTACATTGTATACCTGTGGTGTCTTTTTTTCTTTATACTATAAACACAGTCTGCTGACAGTGTCCACCAGGTCCATTATACTGTATATAGCACGGTACGGTAGGCCACTGCTGTACCTACCTCTGTGTCATCAGTCACTCGTCGTCATACATAAAGTATACTATCCATCCATCTACATTGTATACCTGTGGTGTATTTTTTTCTTTATACTATAAACGCAGTCTGCTGACAGTGTCCACCAGGTCCATTATACTGTATATAGCACAGTACGGTAGGCAACTGCTGTACCTACCTCTGTGTCATCAGTCACTCGTCGTCATACATAAAGTATACCATCCATCCATCTACATTGTATACCTGTGGTGTCTTTTTTTCTTTATACTATAAACGCAGTCTACTGACAGTGTCCACCAGGTCCATTATACTGTATATAGCACAGTACGGTAGGCCACTGCTGTACCTACCTCTGTGTCTTCAGTCACTCGTCGTCATACATAAAGTATACTATCCATACATCTACATTGTATACCTGTTGTGTCTTTTTTTCTTTATACTATAAACGCAGTCAGCTGACAGTGTCCACCAGGTCCATTATACTGTATATAGCACAGTACGGTAGGCCACTGCTGTACCTACCTCTGTGTCTTCAGTCACTCGTCGTCATACATAAAGTATACTATCCATCCATCTACATTGTATACCTGTGGTGTCTTTTTTTCTTTATACTATAAACGCAGTCTGCTGACAGTGTCCACCAGGTCCATTATACTGTATATAGCACAGTACGGTAGGCCACTGCTGTACCTACCTCTGTGTCATCAGTCACTCGTCGTCATACATAAAGTATACTATCCATCCATCTACATTGTATACCTGTGGTGTCTTTTTTTCTTTATACTATAAACACAGTCTGCTGACAGTGTCCACCAGGTCCATTATACTGTATATAGCACGGTACGGTAGGCCACTGCTGTACCTACCTCTGTGTCATCAGTCACTCATCATCATACATAAAGTATACTATCCAACCATCTACATTGTATACCTGTGGTGTCTTTTTTTTCTTTATACTATAAACGCAGTCTGCTGACAGTGTCCACCAGGTCCACTATACTGTATATAGCACAGTATGGTAGGCCACTGCTGTACCTACCTCTGTGTCTTCAGTCACTCGTCGTCATACATAAATTATACTATCCATCCATCTACATTGTTTACCTGTGGTGTCTTTTTTTCTTTATACTATAAACGCAGTCTGCTGACAGTGTCCACCAGGTCCATTATACTGTATATAGCACAGTACGGTAGGCCACTGCTGTACCTACCTCTGTGTCATCAGTCACTCGTCATCATACATAAAGTATACTATCCATCCATCTACATTGTATACCTATGGTGTCTTTTTTTCTTTATACTATAAACGCAGTCTGCTCACAGTGTCCACCAGGTCCATTATACTGTATATAGCACAACACGGTAGGCCACTGCTGTACCTACCTCTGTGTCTTCAGTCACTCGTCGTCATACATAAAGTATACTATCCATCCATCTACATTGTATACCTGTGGTGTCTTTTTTTCATTATACTATAAACGCAGTCAGCTGACAGTGTCCACCAGGTCCATTATACTGTATATAGCACAGTACGGTAGGCCACTGCTGTACCTACCTCTGTGTCTTCAGTCACTCGTCGTCATACATAAAGTATACTATCCATCCATCTACATTGTACACCAATGGTGTCTTTTTTTCTTTATACTATAAACGCAGTCTGCTGACAATGTCCACCAGGTCCTTTATACTGTATATAGCACAGTACGGTAGGCCACTGCTGTACCTACCTCTGTGTCTTCAGTCACTCGTCGTCATACATAAAGTATACTATCCATCCATCTACATTGTATACCTGTGGTGTCTTTTTTTCTTTATACTATAAACGCAGTCTGCTGACAGTGTCCACCAGGTCCATTATACTGTTTATAGCACAGTACGGTAGGCCACTGCTGTACCTACCTCTGTTTCTTCAGTCACTCGTCGTCATACATAAAGTATACTATCCATTCATCTACATTGTATACCTGTGGTGTCTTTTTTTCTTTATACTATAAACGCAGTCTGCTGACAGTGTCCACCAGGTCCATTATACTGTATATAGCACAGTACGGTAGGCCACTGCTGTACCTACCTCTGTGTCTTCAGTCACTCGTCGTCATACATAAAGTATACTATCCATCCATCTACATTGTATACCTGTGGTGTCTTTTTTTTTTATACTATAATCGCAGTCTGCTGACAGTGTCCATCAGGTCCATTATACTGTATATAGCACAGTACGGTAGGCCACTGCTGTACCTACCTCTGTGTCTTCAGTCACTCGTCGTCATACATAAAGTATACTATCCATCCATCTACATTGTATACCTTTGGTGTCTTTTTTTCTTTATACTATAAACGCAGCCTGCTGACAGTGTCCACCAGGTCCATTATACTGTATATAGCACAGTACGGTAGGCCACTGCTGTACCTACCTCTGTGTCTTCAGTCACTCATCGTCATACATAAAGTATACTATCCATCCATCCACATTGGATACCTGTGTTGCCTTTTAGTTGAGCGCATTAAAATATGGAGAACAAAAATGTGGAGGTTAAAAAAATAGGGAAAGATCAAGATCCACTTCCACCTCCTGCTGAAGCTGCTGCCACTAGTCATGGCCGAGACGATGAAATGCCATCAACGTCGTCTGCCAAGGCCGATGCCCAATGTCATAGTACAGAGCATGTAAAATCCAAAACACAAAAGATCAGTAAAAAAATGACCCAAAAATCTAAATTAAAAGCATCTGAGGAGAAGCGTAAACTTGCCAATATGCATTTTACGACACGGAGTGGCAAGGAACGGCTGAGGCCCTGGCCTATGTTCATAGCTAGTGGTTCAGCTTCACATGACGATGGAAGCACTCAGCCTCTCGCTAGAAAAATGAAAAGACTTAAGCTGGCAAAAGCACAGCAAAGAACTGTGCATTCTTCGAAATCACAAATCCCCAAGGAGAGTCCAATTGTGTCGGTTGCGATGCCTGACCTTCCCAACACTGGACGGGAAGAGCTTGCGCCTTCCACCATTTGCATGCCCCCTGCAAGTACTGGAAGGAGCACCCGCAGTCCAGTTCCTGATAGTCAAATTGTCAGTGTTGAAGTACACCAGGATGAGGATATGGGTGTTGCTGGCGCTGGGGAGGAAATTGACAAGGAGGATTCTGTTGGTGAGGTGGTTTGTTTAAGTCAGGCACCCGGGGAGACACCTGTTGTCTGTGGGAGGAATATGGCCATTGACATGCCTGGTTAAAATACAAAAAAAATCAGCTCTTCGGTGTGGAATTATTTCATCGCAAATGTGGACAACAGGTGTCAAGCCGTGTGTTGCCTTTGTCAAGCTGTAATAAGTAGGGGTAAGGACGTTAACCACCTCGGAACATCCTCCCTTATACGTCACCTGCAGCGCATTCATCATAAGTCAGTGACAAGTTCAAAAACTTTGGGCGACAGCAGAAGCAGTCCACTGACCAGTAAATCTCTTCCTCTTGTAACCAAGCTCCCGCAAACCACACCACCAACTCCCTCAGTGTCAATTTCCTCCTTACACAGGAATGCCAATAGTCCTGCAGGCCATGTCACTGGCAAGTCTGACGAGTCCTCTCTTGCCTGGGATTGCTCCGATGCATCCTTGAGTGTAATGCCTACTGCTGCTGGCGCTGCTGTTGTTACTGCTAGGAGTCGATCGTCATACCAGAAGGGAAGTCGGAAGACCACTTGTACTACTTCCAGTAAGCAATTGACTGTCCAACATTCCTTTGCGAGGAAGATGAAATATCACAGCAGTTACCCTGCTGCAAAGCTGATAACTGAGGCCTTGGCAGCCTGGGTGGTGAGAAACGTGGTTCCGGTATCCATCGTTACTTCAGAGCCAACTATAGACTTGATTGAGGTACTGTGTCCCCGGTACCAAATAACATCTAGGTTCCATTTCTCTAGGCAGGCGATACCGAAAATGTACACAGACCTCAGAAAAAGAGTCACCAGTGTCCTAAAAAATGCAGTTGTACCCAATGTCCACTTAACCACGGACATGTGGACAAGTGGAGCAGGGCAGACTCAGGACTACATGACTGTGACAGCCCACTGGGTAGATGTATTGCCTCCTGCTGCAAGAACAGCAGCGGCGGCACCAGTAGCAGCATCTCGCAAACGCCAACTTGTTCATAGGCAGGCTACGCTTTGTATCACTGCTCTCCAGAATACGCACACAGCTGAAAACCTCTTACGGCAACTGAGGAAGATCATCGCAGAATGGCTTACCCCAATTGGACTCTCCTGGGGATTTGTAGCATCGGACAACGCCAGCAATATTGTGCGTGCATTACATCTGGGCGAATTCCAGCACGTCCCATGTTTTGCACATACCTTGAATTTGGTGGTGCAGAATTATTTAAAAAAACGACAGGGGCATGCAAGAGATGCTGTCGGTGGCCAGAAGAATTGCGGGCCACTTTCGGCGTACAGGCACCACGTACAGAAGACTGGAGCACCACCAAAACACCTGAACCTGCCCTGCCATCATCTGAAGCAAGAGGTGGTAACGAGGTGGAATTCAACCCTCTATATGCTTCAGAGGATGGAGGAGCAGCAAAAGGCCATTCAAGCCTATACATCTGGCCACGATATAGGCAAAGGAGGTGGAATGCACCTGTCTCAAGCGCAGTGGAGAATGATTTCAACTTTGTGCAAGGTTCTGCAACCTTTTGAACTTGCCACACGTGAAGTGAGTTCAGACACTGCCGGCCTGAGTCAGGTCATTCCCCTCATCAGGCTTTTGCAGAAGAAGCTGGAGACATTGAAGGAGGAGCTAAAACAGAGCGATTCCGCTAGGCATGTGGGACTTGTGGATGGAGCCCTTCATTCGCTTAACCAGGATTCACGGGTGGTCAATCTGTTGAAATCAGAGCACTACATTTTGGCCACCGTGCTCGATCCTAGATTTAAAACCTACATTGTATCTCTCTTTCCACCAGACACAAGTCTGCAGGGGTTCAAAGACCTGCTGGTGAGAAAATTGTCAAGTCAAGCGGAACGTGACCTGTCAACAGCTCCTCCTTCACATTCTCCCGCAACAGGGGGTGCGAGGAAAAGGCTAAGAATTCCGAGCCCACCCGCTGGCGGTGATGCAGGGCAGTCTGGAGCGAGTGCTGACATCTGGTCCGGACTGAAGGACCTGCCAACGATTACTGACATGTCGTCTACTGTCACTGCATATGATTCTGTCACCATTGAAAGAATGGTGGAGGATTATATGAGTGACCGCATCCAAGTAGGCACATCAGACAGTCCATATGTATACTGGCAGGAAAAAGAGGCAATTTGGAGGCCCTTGCACAAACTGGCTTTATTCTACCTAAGTTGCCCTCCCTCCAGTGTGTACTCCGAAAGAGTGTTTAGTGCCGCCGCTCACCTTGTCAGCAATCGGCGTACGAGGTTACTTCCAGAAAATGTGGAGAAGATGATGTTCATTAAAATGAATTATAATCAATTCCTCCGTGGAGATATTCACTAGCAGCAATTGCCTCCAGAAAGTGCACGGGGTCCTGAGATGGTGGATTTCAGTGGGGATGAATTAATAATCTGTGAGGAGGGGGATGTACACAGTGAAAGGGGTGATGAATTGGACGATGATGATGAGGTGGACATCTTGCCTCTGTAGAGCCAGTTTGTGCAAGGAGAGATTGCTTCTTTTTTGGTGGGGGCCCAAACCAACCAGTAATTTCAGTCACAGTCGTGTGGCAGACCCTGTCGCTGAAATTATGGGTTCGTTAAAGTGTGCATGTCCTGTTTATACAACATAAGGGTGGGTGGGAGGGCCCAAGGACAATTCCATCTTGCACCTCTTTTTTCTTTCATTTTTCTTTGCGTCATGTGCGGTTTGGGGAGTATTTTTTTGAAGGGCCATCCTGCGTGACACTGCAGTGCCACTCCTAGATGGGCCAGGTGTTTGTGTCGCCCACTTGGGTCACTTATCTTAGTAACACAGCTACCTCATTGCGCCTCTTTTTTTCTTTGCATCATGTGCTGTTTGGGGAGTATTTTTTGGAAGGGCCATCCTGCGTGACACTGCAGTGCCACTCCTAGATGGGCCAGGTGTTTGTGTCAGCCACTTGGGTCGCTTATCTTAGTCATCCAGCGACCTTGGTGCAAATTTTAGGACTAAAAATAATATTGTGAGGTGTGAGGTGTTCAGAATAGACTGGAAATGAGTGTAAATTATGGTTATTGAGGTTAATAATACTATGAGATATAAATGGCCCCCAAATTCTATGATTTAAGCTGTTTTTTAGGGGGTTTTGAAAAAAACACCCAGATCCAAAACACACCCGAATCCGACAAAAAAAATTTGGTGAGGTTTTGCCAAAACGCGTTCGAACCCAAAACACGGCCGCGGAACCGAACACAAAACCAAAACACAAAACCCGAAAAATTTCCGGTGCACATCACTAATATAAGGGCCATTCGAGATATTTTATTTATATACAAATATATCCCTGATTTCCCTTATAGTGTTCTGCATTTTCAACATTATTACATCAGCAGTGTATTTTATTACTATTTTTTATTTATTTTTTATTTTTATTTTTATTTTTATTATTTCATATACTCTCTTAGGGAAATCTTTTTAAAAGAATTCCTTTTTCCAATCTTATATATTTACATATACTTTTTCACCGCCTTATAACTTACTGTTGTATTGTAATATTTTCAGGTTATTGCCATTGTCTATTTATACTTTCAGAAGAGGCATTTTTGGATAATAATGGATTCAATAATTAGTATGTCTTTTGAGAATTTTATTCACAATTGACAAGGAATGGGAGACTAATATTGACACCTGGACGTAATGCACACACCAGGTCTCATCTGGTACCAGCACAGGCTCAATTGATAGCCACACACCTTTGCGCCTGATTGGACAATACCTAGTTATAAACAACTCCAACACCCGGTTACAGGGTGTCTCACTGAGGAAGCCAGAATGCGAAACAGCTGTCTGAGTAGACTCAGTGCAGTGCAGCCAGAGCCGGAACCGCACACCCTGATATCAACGTGCAATCTTAGGTACATTTCCATTCGAGTGACAGCCGGCGGGTCCACATGGTGGGTAACGGATCCTGCAATACCCTGCGCCATCAGGACCGTTACTACCATTAGGGTCCCAGCACTGTTACCAAACTACTTTCTTCCAGGCACTATAGGCAAAAAAGAGGTACCGCTCACCTTGCATCAATGTATTTACACATGCAAGGAAGCAGCATACACTCATAAGGGGATTTGTGCTCTTTATTTCATCTTATTGATAACATATATCTTTAAATCTCCCTTTTTTCAATGCTCTCTCATTGTCGCAAGGAGAACTCAGAGGACATCCTACGCTGTTACATCAGGGTGCCCGTGGGTGATCTTTTCAAAAGCAGAAGCATTCTACCTGTTTCTAACCCTTAGGTGCAGATGGGACACGCTCATTCACTGTATTAATGCATGTCACACAGTGAACAGTAGCCACCCCACTACATCTATGATAGGAGTGCCTTTTTCTTCCCCTTTTCTGCAATCTGCAGCAGCTCATTTGCTCTTCACCTCTCTAACTCACTAATATGACACATGTGTCAGAGGATAGATTGGATATTTACCCTGGTTACATTGATTCCTGCATATTGAAATTATGGTTATATATGAAGAGCAATAGTGAGATATATATATATATATATTTATATATTTATATATATATATATATATGCACACAGGGGGGTGGGGGATATATCGACCGTCGGTGTCTTAAAAATAGTTCCGAAAATGTGGATTTAAAATCGTTTCTAAAATGAGTAACCAGATCTAAAAATTATTTAAAAAAGGGGGTGATGTTTATTTATACACTAAAACAGACAAATAATTAATTACATACAATCTCTAAAATTGATGAAGTCTAAGTGACGAAACGCGTTGGGCTACCTGGCAGTGACCTCATACCAAGTTAAGTTAAAATTGTTTTATATCTTTTAACTGGTATTTATAGCATTGTGTTTATTGTTTTTATCCAATTTTTTAAGAATTGTTGCTGCTTAAATTTTAGAGATTGTATGTAATTAATTATTTGTCTGTTTTAGTGTATAAATAAACATCACCCCCTTTTTTAAATAATTTTTAGATCTGGTTACTCATTTTAGAAACGATTTCAAATCCACATTTTCATAACTATTTTTAAGACACCGACGGTCGCTATATCCCCCACCCCCCTGTGTGCATTACTCGTTGTTTCAGGGAACTACCATCCCTGTGTTTTCTGGGGGACAGCTGACGCCCTGTGCTAATTCCTAGGGAGTGTCGTTTATTCTTACGTGGACTCTAGATTATTTGGTGTTGTACACAAGTGGCGCAATAAACTCTCCCCTATTTTTTGATATATATATTTATATATATATATATATATATTTATATATATATATATATATATATATTTTGCTACAGCTTGTTTTTGAGGCATACTAGATACGTCTGCCCAGACAACTTCAATTAGTAATAGCCTGCCTGTACCTGAGATACGGATCAGGGTGTTATTTATAGTGGATACTCGATACCAAGAAATTATTTACTAATATAAGGCTTACCGGTTTACTGCACTGAGAAAATTAACAGTATTTGCACTGTAACATTTACAAGATTATTATTATTATTTTTTGTTTATATTATGGATATTTATATCCTAGATCCTGAATAAATACTATGATTATTTCTCTACTACCTCTTTATAGGAACCAATGACATGCAATCTTTGGGGAGACTGCACTTACTATGAAGTTTGAACACACACTAAACCATCATTGTTACTTATTTACTCTACGCCAGTAGCATTTATTACGAGAGACTGAAGTATTGATGGTAAATCTATCTACAGTGTTTCTGTTTCCTGTGTTAGCCGATCATACCATCCCACTATTTGTCTCCTTCTGTTAGGGGACTATTAAGGCTAACTGTTGCAGGAACTAGTGTCAGTATTTATCATATTGGCCCTGACTGCGTCAGGCATATCTCCCCATGGCGTGTTCATACCACACGCAAACCTAGGCGTGTTTTTTTTGTCATTTTTTTTTTGTTTTCTATTGTTTTGTCATTTTTGTATTTATGTGTGTATGTTTTTGTCCCAGTCCTGGTTGGTGGCAACGGCTTTTAATGGTAATTAATAAATGTTAGATTTTATGCAATATTTTTCAATGAGTGCCCCCCAAAAAACGAGAGTCTTTTTCTCTTCTTTTTTGGTATACTCTTCTGACACTAGCAAGCCTTAGTTGAAGAATCTGTGAGGTGGGAGCTCTTGGAACTCCAGTCTGTAGCCCTGTGAAATAAGATTTATGACCCAGTGATCCTGACATTAATTTGACCATATTTAACTGAAGAATTGAAGGTGAGCTCCCACCTGACAGCCTTCCAGGCATTGCGGTCCACCATCATTCTGAAGTCTTTTCCTGAGTACCTTCTGTTGCTGGTTTGTGTGGTTTACCTCTTACACCACTGGAGTATGTAGAAGCACCTCTGGATTTGCCTTTGAACTTGGCAGTCCAAAAGGACTGTAACTTAGTAGCTGAATAAGTCTTCGTGGTTGGGGGTCTGCGGAAGGAAGATACATAAACTTACCTGCAGTAGCTGTGGAGATCCATTTGTCTAATTCATCTCTGAACAAGGCCTCTCCTGTGAATGTGAGGCCTTCCATGCCTCTCCTGGAATCCACGTCAGCAGTCCACTGGCATAGCCACAAGCCCATGCATGCCAACACTGCCTTAGCGGTGGTGCGTGCCTTAAGCATGCCTATTTCCTTTATGGCTTCCACCATAAAGTTTGCAGAGTGCTGTATATGCTACAAGAGTAAGACCACATCCCCCCTAGATAAGGAATCTAACCCCTCAATTAAGTTACCTGACCATTTAGCAATGGCTTTAGTGATCCACTCACATGCAATAGTGGGTTTTTGTGCCACCCAAGCAACTGTGTACAATGATTTGAGTGTAGTCTAAATTCTACAATCAGTCGTGTCTTTCAGGGAGGCTGCACAAGGAACAGGCAACATAATTTTACATGACAGCCTAGAGACTGGTGCGTCCACTATCTGTGGATTTTCCCATTTTTTCCTATCTTCCAGAGGAGAAGGAAAAGATGAGAGCAACCTTTTAGGGATCTGAAACTTCTTTTTTTACATTAAAATAAGATTCCTCACACTCCTCTGACACCTTATCAGGAATATGCAGAACATCTCTGAAATCCTCTATAAGAGCCTCTATTCCCTGTGAGCAGAAAATACTGGAACTCAGGAGATATTGATGTATCGAAAAGGTGCGAGACTAAGGTAACAATCTTCCACGAAATATGAGAAATTATTAGGTAGGACCACCAGATGTGCAAAAAAGATCCTTCTTCTGCACACCCTCTCCAGCACCTATCCAAAGTATCAGGAAACATGTTCTTTAAATGGGTAGGAACATAGTACCAGTGGTATAGCAACTTATAAATATGTTCTTTGATCTCAGCAATGATTGAACTGGAAGCAGCATTATCCAAAATGTCAGCCCAATCTTCAGTATCTATAGTGTCTTAGATCATTTTCCCATGCTAAATTGGGAGGATCCCGGGCCATGCTAGAGTATTCGCTTAGCAGGGCATAGATGTTGGATATTAAGACCTTAGTGATGAAGAGTTTCCAGCAAATATATTCAAAAGAAGATACATTCCGATTAAGGAGAGTTGAGGTCATTGTGGAGTAGAAGTGTCTAATTTGAAGATAGCGAAAGAAATCTGTGGTTGGAATTGCTGTTCCATCATGAATATCTGCAAACTGAGGAATAGTAACATCAGTAGTAAAATCATTAATGTAGGATATCTTATCCAAGTGCCAGTTGGCAAAAGAGGAACTACACATACCGGAGGGAGGCCAGATTATGAAATAATGGAATCAGTGGTGATGGATGTGGGGCCAAAATAAACTGTCTGTTTGCCAGGTCCCAAGTAGCTAGCGAGCAATACACTACAGGATGAGATAGGACCTTTACAAAGGATATTGTGGCTAGACCCACCTCTTCAGTCTCAATCTCCACCAAAAACTCTCCATGCTCCAACATCATTACACCATTAAGAGAGCTGCACAGCATAGAAGTATTTTCTAAAGTCCAGGATACTCAGACCACCCCCTCTAGAGGGACGCTGGAGTAACTTACTTCTAATACAAGGGCGTTTACGATTCCAGATAAAATGAGAAGTTCGGCATTGCATGGTTTTAAAAAGAAAGGAAGGGATATATATTGGAAGGGTTTGAAACATATATAAAAATCAAGAGAGCACACTCATTTTAACAGAATTTATTCTGCCTATCCAAGAAATACAGTATAATAATTAGACCACTCCAAAAAATCACCTTTGATATTTTCTAATAAACAAGAATAAATTGCTTGAAACAATTGACGGTGATGGTGAGTCAGGTAGATACCAAGGTATTTGATATTATTTTTATGCCAGTTACAGGGTAGAATAATTTATAAATCATGCTTAAGCACTGTTGGAATATTAAAATCAAGACCCTCCATTTTTTCAACATTCATTTTATAGCCTGAATTCTGAGAATACACGTGGTTCTTGGATAAAAGAGATGGGAGAGATTGGGCTAGATCTGTAAGGGAAATCAGGACATCATCAGCATATAACCTAGTTTTGTGTTCACATGAGTCAACATTTACTCCACGAATAGCTGTAATACTGCAAATGTTTGATGCCAGAGGCTCCAGGACTAACACAAATATTAGAGGTAAGAGTGGACAACTCTGCATGGTACCATTGGCAATCCCACAACTAGTGGTTATAACACCTTTGATCAAAACCTGAGCTAACTGGGAGCAGTAAAGTGCTTTTACTCCATGTAAAAATTTACCAGAGAATCCCATTTTACCAAGAACAGCAAAATGAAATGAATATGAGATTCAGTCAAAGGCCTTTTCCATGTTGAGGGCCAAAATAAGGATGGGAAGTTTTTGCTTTAGAATGGAATAAATGAAATCAATGGCTCTTCTAGTATTATCTGACGCCTGGTGAGAAAGACAGCATTATGTTAAAGTAGTTTTCAGCCATCTTGTATCACAGTAGCCATTTTGTCTGAATATAAAGAAACACTTTTGCTTTAAAGTTATAAGAAATTCTGACATTTCATTAGTTAGAGAGATGTTCCTCTGAGAATCAAGGTTAAGCTAATCGCTTATCTCCTGGAACATGTTTTGAGAACAGTGATGTTTTTGAGAACAGTAATGTTTTGCGAACAGTGTCTACAGACTGACTCTCAAGGTTTGTAATGTCTCCTAATTTCTATATGTGAGAAATGACGCTTATGCTTATGTTTTGTGATGTGTAACAAATTCCTGTACATGCCTATAAGAACCCTGAGACAATAAACCAAAGTTGGCTCATTCTTATCAACATAATCAAGCGTGATGTCATCTGATTGAGTCTCCCAATCGATTGGTCAAAAGTGTTTAAACAGACAACCGAAGGAACTTGATATAGGAGGTTTTATCTCCAACAATACTTGGGGGCTATTGTCCGCGATCACTAACAGCTGCTGCTGGTGGATGACAACACGACTAATGGCCGTATGCAGACACTGACAAAATCCCTGAGGTGAGTAATCTAAAAGCTTGATCTTCATCTTGATTACTCTCTGTGTGTGTATGCTGCCCGTCAGCCTGTTCATCCATAGACAAGTAAGCTATACATGATTATTTTTTTGAACCTGTTTTATCTGTTTAAAAGGTGCACATTTTCGTTATGTTTCTGTTCTGTGTTTTTTCTGATAACATGTGCATAAGTTTCCGTTTCACTTTTGCAAGGAAAATTTGGTTTTATTTTTAAATGACATGTCAGAATTGCAAATGCTTAATATTTTTGTGGTATAATCCTGCTCCTGAGTCTGAATATTGTGAATTTTAAAGGTCTATTGCAGAAAAGTGATTTCAGTTTTGTAGTGAACCTTAAGACAGGTTTAGCAACAGTAGTGGGGTGTCATGTTGATAAAGTAGTGATACATTTTTTTATTGGTGATAGATATCCATATTGTCTAAGTAAATGACCTGTTAATTATATATCTTGTACCTATCAAGTGGTTTGTTCTAAGTCTTTGTCATCCTTACCCTTTGGTCCCAGAGTTATAGTTAGTGAAGGTAATTCGACTGATTATAGACAGCGTTTAACCAGATGGCATAAAATTAGGTTAAGACATTGAACAATCACTCAGCTTTTTTTAATCCAGTATATTTTGTAGACAAATAAGGTAACCTTCTGAGATCAAATTAAGAGTTTCAGGATATAATGGTAATATGGACTCAATGGAAAGGGATTTCGGGTACCTTTGCCCTAAGTGCAAGTCACAGTAATTAGAAAGAAGGCTCAGATATGATTGCCTAGGGTGTATGGGACACATACAGCCAGGGACTGTGTGTCTCTTTTAATATAAGGAAACTGCAGTCAAGATTTAACATACTAAGGTTTGGTTATAGCAGCATCAGTTTTTCATAGAAAAGTATACTAAATCTTTTTGTCACTTAAAATCTATTTCTGGCTGATTCAAAGAAATTAACATTGTTAGAAGATGTTAAAGCTATTATTGACAAAGGTAATATGATTCATATATAAAAAAACGTATTGCTCAGTGGTTAAAGAGGTCTTTGTGGACTAGTTAGAGTCAAGTCAGTAATAACAAAGTTTTGGTTTGTTGTGTCAGATCCAGAGTATTTGCTTCATTTGACCCTTTGATTGTTTGGTATAGGATCTCCTTATAAATAAACACTTAAGTATGATGTTTGAAAAAGCAGGTCTTTTAAACTGAGAAGCACTGACTCAGGGGCATTTTAAGAGAGGAGGAGGCCCAGGTGCAGCCTCCTCCATTCGGGCCCCCTCCTTTGTCAGCAGCGCTGAGATTCTGAGCACTAGAGCGCTCAGATTCTACTGCGCATGCGCAGATCTCCAGGAAAATGGCATGGTGGCCATTTCCCCTGAGATTACTCTACTGCGAATGCACAGAACTTGTGAAAATGGCCGCTGGGCTATTTTCACAGAGTTTTAACACCAGCGTAGACATTGCCGCGGGACTCTGGAGGGGTGAGTATTCAGAAAATGGTTGCAGCATGTGTGGTGGGGGCCCCTTCTGGACTCAGGGGCCCATGTGCACCACACACACTGCACCCATTATAAAAACGCCAGTGCACTGACTTTTGGTTTTCAATACTGCGCAGTACAAGTAAAGGTGCAGCCCAGAAGGATTTCGCAAAAGTGAACTGATCAATCTCGCAAAGGGACCACATAACAGTGAGCCCCTGAAGATCAGTGTTAGGGAGAAACAGGCACCTCATGGTATTGGTACAATTTTTTTTAAGGAGCAAACTTCCCAGAGGAAGGAAAGGGCTGACCAATAAAGGACATTTGCAGCAAACAACAAACAATGGATTAATAAAAAAGGGGTCTTTCTGACACTGTAAAAATTTGGATAAAAGAAGAATATTTAATCCTTTGTAATTTTTATACTGCATGCACACCGCTGTGTATAAAACAGCAATATGTACATTTAGTATGAACTGCAGTTTCGCTGCTGTAAGCAAAAAAATTAATTTAATTTGGCTCAGAAAGAATAAAAGAAACAGTATGTATAGATAATGCTTCTACATGAAAGAGCATACTGTAATAGGTACACATACGAATGTAAAATGTTTTTGACTACAAAATATGGATAATATGACAGTAACTAAAAGTTGCATTAGGAAAATAATTGTCACTTGATTCCTGAATGCCTTATAAGAAATTATATGAATAGGTGATCATGCATACTTATGTAGATTTATATATTTCCATAAAGTCATTGTACATATATGCAATGTGTATTTTAGTTTTGGTTTAGAAAATAATTCTCAGCTGTTAGGTAGCTTAAGACAGTAGCATAGTACTCATTACTAGGGATGTGCACCTGAAATTTTTCGTGTTTTGTGTTTTGGTTTTGGGTTCGGTTCCGTGGCCGTGTTTTGGGTTCGAACGCGTTTTGGCAAAACCTCACCGAATTATTTTTGTCGGATTCGGGTGTGTTTTGGATTCGGGTGTTTTTTTCAAAAAACCCTAAAAACAGCTTAAATCATTGAATTTGGGGGTCATTTTGATCCCATAGTATTAACCTCAATAACCATAATTTACACTCATTTACAGTCTATTCTGAACACCTCACACCTCACAATGGCCCTCATTCTGAGTTGATCGCAGCAGCAAGAAAGTTAGCAATTGGGCAAAACCATGAGCACTGCAGGAGGGGTAGATATAACATGTGCAGAGAGAGTTAGATTTGGGTGTGGTGTGTTCAATCTGCAATCTAATTTGCAGTGTAAAAATAAAGCAGCCAGTATTTACCCTGCACAGAAACAAAATAACCCACCCAAATCTAACTCTCTCTGCACATGTTATATCTGCCTCCCCTGCAGTGCACATGGTTTTGCCCAATTGCTATCAAAAATCCTGCTGCGATCAACTTGGAATTTCCCCCCAATATTATTTTTAGTCCTAAAATTTGCACCGAGGTCGCTGGATGGCTAAGCTAAGCAACCCAAGTAGCCGACACAAACACCTGGCCCATCTAGGAGTGGCACTGCAGTGTCACGCAGGCTGGTCCTTCAAAAAAATACTCCCCAAACAGCACATGACGCAAAGAAAAAAAGATGCGCAATGAGGTAGCTGTGTGACTAAGATAAGTGACCTAAGTGGCTGACACAAACACCTGGCCCACCTAGGAGTGGCACTGCAGTGTCACGCAGGATGGCCCTTCCAAAAAATACTCCCCAAACAGCACATGACGCAAAGAAAAAAAGTGGCGCAATGAGGTAGCTGTGTGAGTAAACTAAGCGACCCTAGTGGCCGACACAAACATCTGGCCCATCTAGGAGTGGCACTGCAGTGTCAGGCAGGATGGCCCTTCCAAAAACTGCTCCCCAAACAGCACATGACGCAAAGAAGAAAAAAAAGAGGCGCAATGAGGTAGCTGTGTGAGTAAACTAAGCGACCCTAGTGGCCGACACAAACACCTGGCCCATCTAGGAGTGGCACTGCAGTGTCAGGCAGGATAGCCCTTCCAAAAACTACTCCCCAAACAGCACATGACGCAAAGAAAAAAAGAGGCGCAATGAGGTAGCTGTGTGAGTAAACTAAGCGACCCTAGTGGCCGACACAAACACCTGGCCCATCTAGGAGTGGCACTGCAGTGTCAGGCAGGATAGCCCTTCCAAAAACTACTCCCCAAACAGCACATGACGCAAAGAAAAAAAGAGGCGCAATGAGGTAGCTGTGTGAGTAAGCTAAGCGACCCTAGTGGTCGACACAAACACCTGGCCCATCTAGGAGTGGCACTGCAGTGTCACACAGGATGGCCCTTTTAAAAAAATACTCCCCAAACAGCACATGACGCAAAGAAAAAAAGAGGCGCAATGAGGTAGCTGTGTGAGTAAGCTAAGCGACCCTAGTGGTCGACACAAACACCTGGCCCATCTAGGAGTGGCACTGCAGTGTCAGGCAGGATGGCCCTTCCAAAAAATACTCCCCAAACAGCACATGACGCAAAGAAAAATGAAAGAAAAAAGAGGTGCAAGATGGAATTGTCCTTGGGCCCTCCCACCCACCCTTATGTTGTATAAACAGGAAATGCACACTTTAACCAACCCATCATTTCAGCGACAGGGTCTGCCACACGACTGTGACTGAAATGACTGGTTGGTTTGGGCCCCCACCAAAAAAGAAGCAATCTCTCCTTGCACAAACTGGCTCTACAGAGGCAAGATGTCCACCTCATCATCATCGTCCAATTCATCACCCCTTTCACTGTGTACATCCCCCTCCTCACAGATTATTAATTCATCCCCACTGAAATCCACCATCTCAGGACCCCGTGCACTTTCTGGAGGCAATTGCTGCTAGTGAATGTCTCCACGGAGGAATTGATTATAATTCATTTTAATGAACATCATCTTCTCCACATTTTCTGGAAGTAGCCTCGTATGCCGATTGCTGACAAGGTGAGCGGCGGCACTAAACACTCTTTCGGAGTATAAACTGGAGGGAGGGCAACTTAGGTAGAATAAAGCCAGTTTGTGCAAGGGCCTCCAAATTGCCTCTTTTCCCTGCCAGTATACATATGGACTGTCTGACGTGCCTAATTGGATGCGGTCACTCATATAATCCTCCACCATTCTTTCAATGGTGACAGAATCATATGCAGTGACAGTAGACGACATGTCAGTAATCGTTGGCAGGTCCTTCAGTCCGGACCAGATGTCAGCATCAGACTACCCTGCATCACCGCCAGCGGTTGGGCTCGGAATTCGTAGTCTTTTCCTCGCACCCCCAGTTGCGGGAGAATGTGAAGCAGGAGATGTTGACAGGTCGTGTTCCGCTTGACTTGACAATTTTCTCACCAGCAGTTCTTTGAACCCCTGCAGACTTGTGTCTGCCGGAAAGAGAGATCCAACATAGGTTTTAAATCTAGGATCGAGCACGGTGGCCAAAATGTAGTGCTCTGATTTCAACAGATTGACCACCCGTGAGTCCTGGTTAAGCGAATGAAGGGCTCCATCCACAAGTCCACATTCCTAGCGGAATCGCTCTGTTTTAGCTCCTCCTTCAATGCCTCCAGCTTCTTCTGCAAAAGCATGATGAGGGGAATGACCGGACTCAGGCTGGCAGTGTCTGAACTGACTTCACGTGTGGCAAGTTCAAAGGGCAGCAGAACCTTGCACAACGTTGAAATCATTCTCCACTGCGCTTGAGACAGGTGCATTCCACCTTCTTTGCCTATATCGTGGCCAGATGTATAGGCTTGAATGGCCTTTTGCTGCTCCTCCATCCTCTGAAGCATATAGCGGGTTGAATTCCACCTCGTTACCACCTCCTGCTTCAGATGATGGCAGGGCAGGTTCAGGTTTTTTTGGTGGTGCTCCAGTCTTCTCTACGCGGTGCCTGCACGCCGAAAGTGGCCCGCAATCCTTCTGGCCACCGACAGCATCTCTTGCACGCCACCAAATTCAAGGTATGTGCAAAACATGGGACGTGCTGGAATTTGCCCAGATGTAATGCGCACACAATATTGCTGGCGTTGTCCGATGTCACAAATCCCCAGGAGAGTCCAATTGGGGTAAGCCATTCTGCGATGATCTTCCTCAGTTGCCGTAAGAGGTTTTCAGCTGTGTGCGTATTCTGGAAAGCGGTGATACAAAGCGTAGCCTGCCTAGGAACGAGTTGGCGTTTGCGAGATCCTGCTACTGGTGCCGCTGCTGCGGTTCTTGCAGCGGGAGGCAATACATCTACCCAGTGGGCTGTCACAGTCATGTAGTCCTGAGTCTGCCCTGCTCCACTTGTCCACATGTCCGTGGTTAAGTGGACATTTGGTACAACTGCATTTTTTAGGACACTGGTGAGTCTTTTTCTGACGTCCGTGTACATTCTCGGTATCGCCTGCCTAGAGAAGTGGAACCTAGATGGTATTTGGTAACGGGGGCACACTGCCTCAATAAATTGTCTAGTTCCCTGTGAACTAACGGCGGATACCGGACACACGTCTAACACCAACATAGTTGTCAAGGCCTCAGTTATCCGCTTTGCAGCAGGATGACTGCTGTGATATTTCATCTTCCTCGCAAAGGACTGTTGGACAGTCAATTGCTTACTGGAAGTAGTACAAGTGGTCTTCCGACTTCCCCTCTGGGATGACGATCGACTCCCAGCAGCAACAACAGCAGCGCCAGCAGCAGTAGGCATTACACTCAAGGATGCATCAGAGGAATCCCAGGCAGGAGAGGACTCGTCAGACTTGCCAGTGACATGGCCTGCAGGACTATTGGCTTGAGTTGGTGGTGTGGTTTGCGCGAGCTTGGTTACAAGAGGAAGGGATTTACTGGTCAGTGGACTGCTTCCGCTGTCGCCCAAAGTTTTTGAACTTGTCACTGACTTATTATGAATGCGCTTCAGGTGACGTATAAGGGAGGATGTTCCGAGGTGGTAAACGTCCTTACCCCTACTTATTACAGCTTGACAAAGGCAACACACGGCTTGACACCTGTTGTCCGCATTTCTGTTGAAATACTTCCACACCAAAGAGCTGATTTTTTTTGTATTTTCACCAGGCATGTCAATGGCCATATTCCTCCCACGGACAACAGGTGTCTCCCCGGGTGCCTGACTTAAACAAACCACCTCACCATCAGAATCCTCCTTGTCAATTTCCTCCCCAGCCCAAGAAACACCCATATCCTCATCCTGGTGTACTTAAACACTGACATCTTCAATTTCTTTATCAGGAACTGTACTGCGGGTGCTCCTTTCAAAACTTGCAGGGGGCGTGCAAATGGTGGAAGGTGCAAGCTCTTCCCGTCCAGTGTTGGGAAGGTCAGGCATCGCAACTGACACAATTGGACTCTCCTTTGGGATTTGGGATTTCGAAGAATGCACAGTTCTTTACTGTGCTTTTGCCGCAAGTCTTTTCTTTTTTCTAGCAAGAGGATGAGTGCTTCCATCCTCATGTGAAGCTGAACCACTAGCCATGATCATAGGCCAGGGCCTCAGCCGTTCCTTGCCACTCCGTGTCGTAAATGGCATATTGGCAAGTTTACGCTTCTCCTCAGACTCTTTTAATTTTGATTTTTGGGTCATTTTTTTACTGATCTTTTGTGTTTTGGATTTTACATGCTCTGTACTAAGACATTGGGCATCGGCCTTGGCAGACAACGTTGATGGCATTTCATCGTCTCGGCCATGACTAGTGGCAGCAGCTTCAGCAGGAGGTGGAAGTGGATCTTGATCTTTCCCTATTTTTTTAACCTCCACATTTTTGTTCTCCATATTTTGCGCACAACTAAAAGCCACCACAGGTATAATGTAGATGGATGGATAGTATTACTTATACTTATGGACGACGAGTGACGAGTCGACACAGAGGTAGGTACAGCCGTGGCCTACCGTACTGCGTCTGCTAGTATAGATAATATAATAAATATATTACTACTGTAGGTATATAATATTATGACGGACCTGGTGGACACTGTCAGCAGACTGCTAAACTACTAGTATGAAGCCCCCACCACAGGTAGGTATACAATTATGGACGAGCACTGACGACACAGAGGTAGCTACAGCCGTGGACTACCATACTGCGTCTGCTAGTATAGATAATATAATAAATATATTACTACTGTAGGTATATAATATAATGACGGACCTGGTGGACACTGTCAGCAGACTGCTAAACTACTAGTATGAAGAAGATAGAAAAAAAAAACCCACCACAGGTAGGTATACAATTATGGACGAGCACTGACGACACAGAGGTAGCTACAGCCGTGGACTACCGTACTGCGTCTGCTAGTATAGATAATATAATAAATATATTACTACTGTAGGTATATAATATAATGACGGACTTGGTGGACACTGTCAGCAGACTGCTAAACTACTAGTATGAAGAAGATAGAAAAAAACCCACCACAGGTAGGTATACAATTATGGACGAGCACTGACGACACAGAGGTAGCTACAGCCGTGGACTACCGTACTGCGTCTGCTAGTATAGATAATATAATAAATATATTACTACTGTAGGTATATAATATTATGATGGACCTGGTGGACACTGTCAGCAGACTGCTAAACTACTAGTATGAAGAAGATTTTAAAAAAAACCCCACCACAGGTAGGTATACAATTATGGACGAGCACTGACGACACAGAGGTAGCTACAGCCGTGGACTACCGTACTGCGTCTGCTAGTATAGATAATATAATAAATATATTACTACTGTAGGTATATAATATAATGACGGACCTGGTGGACACTGTCAGCAGACTGCTAAACTACTAGTATGAAGAAGATAGAAAAAAAAACCCCAGCACAGGTAGGTATACAATTATGGACGACCACTGACGACACAGAGGTAGCTACAGCCGTGGACTACCATACTGTGTCTGCTAGTATAGAGATGATAATGATATAAAAAATATATATATATCACTACTTTAGGTATATATAATATAATGACGGACCTACTGGACACTGTCAGCAGACTGCTAAACTAACTAGTACTAGACTAGTATGAATGAAGATAGAAAAAAGAAAACACCACACAGGTAGAGGTATATTATTTACAATATTGGCCGAGCACTAGTAGTCACGAGTCTCACGACACAGAGGTAGCACTAGCTACAGACGTGGACTACCGTACTGCGTCTGCTAATATAGAGATGATAAAGATGATAGAGATGAAAAAAAATAAATATAACACTACTGTAGGTAAATATTTATATAATATAATGAATGACGGACCTGCTGGACACGGTCAGCAGAATGCGTTTATAGAATTAAAAAAAAAAAACACCACAGGAGTGTTTAACTTTTTCAGGCAGACAATATACTGGTGGTCACTGGCAGCAACAGTGTGCACTGTACTCCTGCTATAACTGCTCTCCAGTCTCCCCCACAATTAAGCTGTGTGAGCAGTGAGCACTCAGCACAGTCAGATATACATAGATAGATATATCATGCAGCACACTGAGGCTGAGCACAGATATGGTATGGAGTGTTTTTTTCAGGCAGAGAACGGATTAAAATAAAACTGGTGGTCACTATCAGCAAAACTCTGCACTCTGAGTACTCCTAACAACTGCTCCCCAAAATTAGTAGTAAATCAAATGTCACTCTCTCTCTTCTAATCTAAACGGAGAGGACGCCAGCCACGTCCTCTCCCTATCAATCTCATTGCACGTGTGAAAATGGCGGCGACGCGCGGCTCCTTATATAGAAACCGAGTCTCGCGAGAATCCGGCAGTGGGATGATGACGTTCGGGCGCGCTCGGGTTAACCAAGCAAGGTGGGAGGATCCGAGTCGCTCGGACCCGTGTAAAAAAAGGTGAAGTTCGGGCGGGTTCGGATTCCAAGGAACCGAACCCGCTCATCACTTCTCATTACTACGGTATTTTGTTATTATTTATAATACTAGAAGTTTTGTAATGCAGTTTTGATGCAGGGGAAAATTAATCATACATTACGACCCCAGACATATTGATCAGGAACATTACACACTATGGTCTCAGTCTGATATGTTAAAAACTGTAAATGAGTTACCAGATATGAGGAGAAATCCTGTTGAATTTTTTAAAGTAATTGTCACAAATATGTGGTATGTGTAGACCCTGTTGGGTAGATTTGCAGTACAGTAAGAGTACAGTAAGGATGTTTTGCAAGACAAAATAGCACCTACATTAGTGTTATTATAAACTTGTGGTTAGACAAGAGGATAAAAGATATCCAGTAGATGGGGCTGCAGAAGCAAAAATGTTGCCAGCAACATTCTAGCAGGAGTTCAACCTCAGATAGAGGCTGCTATACAGGTCTACCTCTCACAGGAAAAGAAGGCTAAAGAGGAGCAACAACTTCCACCATGGACATCATTATGTTGAACACCAGCATCGGTGAACTTAGACTAAGTAGGTACAGCCCTATTTGGGAACAGAAGCAGCCCATGTAATAGCTACAAGACCAGCACAGGTAGCTGAACATCATTATGAAATTCACTCAGCACCACTAAAAAGACAAAGAAAGAAATCTGAGAGTGATCAGTACTACATGGCAAGATTACAGAGGTAATGCCATGATCAGAAGATTTGGAGCACCAGCAGCTCCAGAGTTAAAGCAAATAATAAGGAACAAGACAGAAGTCCCAGAAGAAAAATGATGCTTCTTCTGCCAACATGAAGTGCAGGCTTCTTCAGGTACCTCCCAGTGAACATAATGTCTTCACAAGAAACAACAGAAGGTATGATTACAGTCACCTTACCCACTGAAGAAGGACGTTTGTGTCTAATCAATATTGGAGCCAGCAGAAGACAGCAGAGGGAGGTACCAAAGGAACTGATAATATCAGAAACACTTAAAGGGACAGGAGATGCAAGGACTACAGTCACCAATACCAGTCCAGTTCTTGACCTCAAGTAAATGTCCAGTGACTTTGCTGGGACACAATGTACTGAAGCTTTTCCAAACAAGAATACAGTACACCCCAGCAGAAGTTGAATTTTCCCGCAACTTATAAAAGGAGGTACAG
This sequence comes from Pseudophryne corroboree, assembly GCF_028390025.1. Lineage (NCBI taxonomy): Eukaryota > Metazoa > Chordata > Amphibia > Anura > Myobatrachidae > Pseudophryne > Pseudophryne corroboree. Next base: position 133,299,360 of record NC_086452.1, read on the forward strand.
AACCACTTAGAAGCAAGTTAGAACACAAATTCAGTATTGGCTCATTCCAGCAGTACCAGTTGCGGAAGAAAGTAAGCAATACTGCTAGACCAGATTACCCAAGGGAGGGGCTACACCACCAGGTGATTTATTCAAAAGACACACAGCTAATACAGTATGTGGATGACCTGCTGATTGCCACCACCAAAGAAGTACCAAGAAGAGACAGTGTCCTTATTGAAGTTTCTGGAAGAACAAGACGGCAAGGCCTCATAAGGAGAAATTGCAGCTAGCAAAGTAAAAGGTAATCTTCCTAGGACACTCAAGGTACCCGACATCTAACAAAAGAGAGACAAATTTATAATGCAAGCTAAAATGCCAACTAGTGTCAAGTCAGTCAGATGATCATTTCTGGGCCTAGAAGGATACTGCAGAAAATGGATACCTCTAGCATCAGTCTACATGCAAGCATTGTATGACAACACCGAAAGGGAGGTAGGGTCCACATCATATGCACCAGCAGATGAAGGAATCAATTGAACAATTGGAAGCAGCAGTTGCCTCATCTCAAGCCCTAGACCTTCCTGACTATAGAAGAAGGAGGCCATGCATGGGAGTCCTCATGCAAAAATATGGACTAAAGCACAGACCAGTGGCCTACCACTCAAGCAAGCTTGACAACATTACTCAAAGAGCACCTACCGGCATTAAGTGCAGTGGCAGCAGCAGCAGTCCTACAAGAGAACAAGAGCACAAGCATAGTGCTGAATCATGAGTTTATCGGCCAGGTACCACATGCAGGTACAGAGAAGCTTCAACAAGCAAGAACCAAACTCCAGTCATCAGCAAGGCTGAACAAGTATGAAATAGCACTGCAAAGTGCAACAAACGTAACCATCAGAAGATGTACTACCCTCAATCCAGCAACCCTTTTACCAGCATTAATAAAGGTGCTGAATCTCAAGATTCAAAAAGGAGGGAGAAGCAGATTATCTTCATTATCTACTGATGGATCAGCAAGAAAAAAGAAGATGATGAGGACCAGGAAGGTGGTCCAGAGGAGGAAGATACAGACAGATCATCATGGATGCAGGACCAGAGGGATGATCCAGAGCAAGATGATAGTTCTGATCAAATTGTTCTTTTTCCCATGATTGTGTGGCATTAATGGAACAAGAAACTCAACCTTTGCCACATGTTACAGATACAGCCCTACCTAATGCTCAGCATGAGCTATATGTGGATGGATCAAGGTACTATGATGATGGAATTCCTTATACAGGATATGTAGTAACCACTGAACAGGAAGTTGTGGACTCAGGAGCCTTACCAACCCAGCACAAGATTGTGGGCCAGATATGGAAAACCATAGGCTTCAAGATTGCAAGTGGCGAAGGCATACAACATGCTTCACTGATCAGACACCAGTTCAGAGCTTTGCAAGGGCCACACAAAGTTGCAGTAATGAATATCCAGGCACACGCAAGAAACAACACTCCTGAAACAAGAGGCAACAATCTGGCAAGATGCTGAAGCTAAGAGGGTAGCAAAATGCCCCCAGCAGAAAAGGCAAGCCTATACAGTAACCATTCCAGTGCCAGACAAAATGCCTGATTATGCTACACTGATTGAACTTCAGAATCAGGCAGGAGAGAATGAGAAAGTAGCCTGTAAAAAAAAAAAGGAAGCAACCAAACAACCAGTGAAGGTAGCAATCTACACTACATAGAAGAAACATAAGAATTAAAGCCTCAAATGCCTGATCTACATGACTTGAAAAAATTTCAGGAACAAGCAGGTCCTGATGAAAAAGCAGCATGGCAGAGAAGAGGAGCCAGACAAAAAGAAGAAACTGACTTATGGAAATTAAAAGAGAATTTATGCTTTGACAGAAGCTTATATCCGCTTATGTGTCTAGTCAGCCATGAACTCACACACCTTGGAAAGGAGCAAACGGGAAATTGAGTTAATAAAAGATGATTAGCTCCAGAATTTTATCCAGATGCAACCAAGTTTGTACAAGCCTGCTGGATATGTGGAAATGTACAATCCCGAACAGAAGGTCAAGACAATCCTTGGAGCAATCCCCAAAAGTTATTTTCCATTTCAAAGACTGCAAATTGACTATATTTAGCTGCCAAAGATGTATTGGTAGTCAAAGACATTTTTAGTTATTGGCCAATCTCAAAATCTACAGAAAAATCAATAGCTAGAAAATTGGTTTCAGAAGTTATTTTTAGATATGGAGTACCAGAAGTTATAGTAGCAGATAGTGGTAATTATTTCGTTGGAGAAATAATGTAGTACATAATCTAAGATTTGGGGATTCAACAGGCATTTCATGTGTTGTATCATCCGCAGATTAGTGAATGTGTCACAAAAACCAGAAAGGGAGTGTTTATATTTAGTACTGTTAAATAATAGAACCATATTCAGTAAAACCACAGGTTATTCATCTTATGAAATATTGTTTGATAGTATACCTAAGATAGGATATTATTATCCACAAGAATTACAGTATAAATATGGTAATTTGACTGCATATGTTTTGCATCTCTCCCAGATTCAGGAGCAGATATGAATCCCCATAGAATTCAGCCAGGAGATTGGGTGTATCTGGAAATACACGTGAGAAAGTCACTTGAGCCCAGATTTGATGGTACATGTCAGGTGTTGCTAACCATGCCCACATCTGTGAAGTCGAAAGAGAGAGGGGAGCTTGAATACTGCAAACTTGTCCAACTTGCAAAAAGTTTATGAACTCAGGATGTGAAACCTCCCAGGGGTTATATTTATTAAGCTCCCGATATTGACCGATTTGCTGTATTTTTTATTCAAAGTGTCATCTCAGGAATTTGCTAAACAAAAATCTCGGCAGTGATGAGGGCATTCGTATTTTTTTGGAAGTCAAAGAAAAAAATACGAATGAATACACCATCGGTCAAATACGCCTGATATTTGATACAACTCGGCAATTTACTAAAAATTCTATTTCACAAACATTGCCGGCAATAGCCAAACACTGCCATGAAAAAATACAAACCATAAAAAAAGCAGTTTTAAATAAACCTGCTTTTTTTTTTTTTTACCGTGTTTTGATAGGCATGCACGGATCAGTGAGATCCATGCATGTTTATCAGTGGGAAGGGGTGTGAAAGTGTTAAAAATCAAGAAATAAATTGCATGGGGTCCCCCCTCCTAAGCAAAACGAGCTTCGGGCTCTTTGAGCAAGTACTGGTTGAAAAAAATATGGGGGAATAATTGACAGGGGTTCCCCCATATTTGATCAACCAGCACCGGGCTCTGTGCCTGGTTCTGGTGCCAAAAATACAGTGGACAAAAAGCGTAGGGGTCCCACGTATGTTTAACACCAGCACCAGGCTCCACTAGCCAGAGAGATAATGCCACAGCCAGGGGACACTTTTATATAGGTCCCTGCGGCCCTGGCATTAAATCACTAACTAGTCACCCCTGGCCGGGGTACCCTGGAGGAGTGGGGACCCCTTAAATCAAGAGGACCCCCCTCCAGCCACCCAAGGTCCAGGGGTGAAGCCCGAGGCTGCCCCCCCATCCAAGGGTGGCGGATGGGGGGCTGATAGCCAAGTGTAAAAAAAGTAATATTTTTTTGTAGCAGTACTACAAGTCCCAGCAAACCTCCACCGCAAGCTGGTAAATACCAGCATGCGGTGGAAAAACGTGCCCACTGGTACCTGTAGTAGTACTACAAAAAAAATACCCAACAAAAAACAGAACACACACACCGTGATAGTAAAACTTTATTACCTCCATGCACACCTACATACATACATACATACATACATACATACTTACCTATGTTCACACGAGGGTCAGTCCACTTCTCCATGTAGAATCCATGGGTTACCTGTGAATAAAATTATACTCACACAATCCAGTGTAGATCTGTCCTCTTCTACTTGTAATCCACGTACCTGGCAAAAAAACAAACCGACAAACCCGAACCACGCACTAAAAGGGGTCCCATGTTTACACATGGGACCCCTTTTCCCAACTGCCGGGACCCCCCGTGACTTCAGCCAATCAGGGAGTGCCACGTCGTGGAACTCTCCTGATTGGCTGTGCGCTCCTGAGCTGTCAGACAGGCTGCACACGGCAGAGATACAATGTAGCGCATAGGCGCTCTGTTGTATCCAATGGTAGGAACTTTGCAGTCAGCGGTTGAGGTTACTCATGGTCATGTGTGACATGACATGATATTTTAACTGTTGGAATGTCAGAACCCATTTTTATTTTGTTTAGATGTTGGAATATGAGAAACCATTTGTGTTTTCGTACATCTAAGAAACTCTAGGAGTGGCACTGCAGTGAAGACCGGATGGCAGACTTAAAAAATAGGCCCTAAACAGCACACAATGCAAAGATTAAAAAGAGGTGCACCAAGGATGCTGTATGACTAAGCTAAGCAACACAAGTCTGCGGCACAAAAACCTGGACCATCTAGGAGTGTCACTGCAGTGGCAGACAGGATGGCACTTAAAAAACTAGGCCCCAAACAGCACATCATGCAGACAAAAAAACGAGGTGCAATGGGGTAGCTGTATAACTAAGCTAAGTGACACAAACAATTGGCTCATCTAGGAGTGGCACTGCAGTGTCAGACAGGAGGGCAGATATTAAAAAAGGCTCCAAACAGTACATCATGATAAGATGTAAAAGAGGTGCAATGAGGTAGCTGCATGACCAAGGTAAGTGAGACAAATAATTGGCCCATCTAGGAGTGGCACTGCAGTGTCAGACAGGAGGGCAGATATATATAAAAAAGACCCCAAACAGCACATCATGCAAAGACGTAAAATGGGTCCAATGAGGTAGCTGTATGACTAAGCTAAGCGAAACAAACAATTGGCCCATCTAGGAACTTATATGGCAGTATCACTGGACTGGATTATACGCCAGTACCATTGTAATTATATGGCAGGATCACTGGATTTATACGGCAGTAATGTTGGACATATAAGGCATTATCAATGGACATGTACGTCAGAATAACTGGACTGGAATTATACTCCAGTACCACTGGCATTATATGGCAATATCATTAGAATTATAAACCAGTATCACTGGAATTATACATCAGTATCACAGTAATTTTACAGCAATATCAATAAAATTATACAGCAAAATCACGGGATTTATACGCCAGTATCACGGGATTTATACGCCAGTATCATAGGAATTATATGGCAATATCACAGGAATTATATGGCAATGTCACAGGAATTATGCGGCAATATCAGAGGAATTATGTCAATATCGCAGGAATTATACAGCAATATCACAGGAATTATAAGACAATATCACTGTAATTATACGGCAATATCACAGGAATTATACGTTAGTATCCCGAGAATTATATGGCACTATCACTGTAATTATACGCCAGTATCACGGGAATTATATGGCAATATCACTGTAATTATACAGCAATATCACAGAAATTTTATGCCAGTTTCCAGAGAATTAGACGTTAATATATTACATGAATTATACGCCAGTATCAAGGGAATTATACGGCAATATCACAGGAATTATACGCCAGTATCCCAAGAATTATATGGCAATATCACTGTAATTAAACACCAGTATAATCAGAATTATATGGCAATATCACTGTAATTATGCGGCAATAGTACATAAATTATATGTCAGTATCCCGAGAATTATACAGCAATATCACTGTAATTATACACCAGTATCACAGGAATTATATGGCAATATCACTGTAATTATATGGCAATATCACAGGATTTATACGCCAGTATCCCGAGAATTATACAGCAAAATCATAGGAATTATACACCAGTATAACGGGAATTATACATCAATATCAGAGGAATTATATGGCAATATCACTGTAATTATACGGCATTATTACAGGAATTATACGCCAGTATCCCGAGAATTATATGGCAATATCAATGTAATTATACGCCAGTATCCCAGGAAATATATGGCAATATCACTGTAATTATATGGCAATATCACAGGATATATACGACAGTATCCCGAGATTTATACGGCAATATCACTATAATTATACGCCAGCATCACAGGAATTATACATCAGTATCCAGAGAATTATACGGCAACATCACTGTAATTATACGCCAGTATCACAGGAATTATATGGAAATAGCACTATAATTACACGGCAATATCACAGAAATTATATGCCAGTATCACGAGAATTATACGGCAATACCACTGTAATAATATGCCAGTATTGCGAGAATTTTACGGCAATATCACAGGAATTGTACGCCAGTATCCAGAGAATTATATGGCAAGATCACTGTAGTTATAAGGCAATATCACTGAAATTATACGCCAGTATCCCGAGATTTATACGGCAATATCACAGGAATTATATGCCAGTATCACAGGAATTATACGGCAATATCACTTTAATTATACAGCAATATCACAGGAATTATACGCCAGTATTGCAGGATTTATACGGCAATATCACAGGAATTATAAGGCAATATCACAGTAATTATACAGCAATATCACAGGAATTATACGCCAGTATCCTGAGAGTTCTATGGCAATATCACTGTAATTATACGATATCATCACTGGAATTATACGCCAGTATCCTGAGAACTATATGGCAATATCACTGCAATTATACGGCAATATCACAGAAATTTTATGCCAGTTTCCAGAGAATTATACAATAAAACATTACAGGAATTATATGGCAGTATCACGGAAATTATATGGCACTATCACAGGAATTATACGCCAGTTTCCCGAGAATTATATAGCAATATCACTGTAAGTATACGCCAGTATCACAGGAATTATATGGCAATATCACTGTAATTATATGGCAATATCACAGGATTTATACGCCAGTATCCCGAGAATTATACAGCAATATCACTATAATTATACGCCAGCATCACAGGAATTATACGTCAGTATCCAGAGAATTATACAGCAATATCACTGTAATTAAACACCAGTATCATGGGAATTATATGGCAATATCACTGTAGTTATGTGGCAATAGTACAGAAAGTATATGCCAGTATCCCGAGAATTTGATGGCAATATCACTGTAATTATACGCCAGTATCACTGGTATTATATGGTAATATCACTGTAATTATAAAGCAATATCACAGGAATTATACGCCAGCATCACGGGAATTATATGGCAATATCAGAGGAATTATATGGCATTATCACTGTAATTATACCTCAATATCACACGAATTATATGCCAGTATCCCGAGAATTATACTGCAATATCACTATAATTATACGCCAGCATCACAGGAATTATATGGCAATATCACTGGATATATACGGCAATATCACTGGAATTATACGGCAGTATCCTGAGAATTATATGGTAATATCACTGTAATTATACGCCAGTATCACAGGAATTATATGGCAATATCACTGTAATTATATGGCAATATCACAGGATTTATACGCCAGTATCCCGAGAATTATACTGCAATATCACTATAATTATACGCCAGCATCACAGGAATTATACGTCAGTATCCAGAGAATTATACAGCAATATCACTGTAATTAAACACCAGTATCATGGGAATTATATGGCAATATCACTGTAATTATGCGGCAATATCACTGTAATTAAACACCAGTATCACGAGAATTATACAGCAATACCACTGTAATTATATGCCAGTATTGCGAGAATTTTACGGCAATATCACAGGAATTAAATGGCAATATCACTATAATTATACGGCAATATCACAGGAATTGTACGCCAGTATCCCGAGAATTATATGGCAAGATCACTGTAGTTATAAGGCAATATCAATGAAATTATACGCCAGTATCCCGAGATTTATACGGCAATATCACATGAATTATATGCCAGTATCACAGGAATTATACAGCAGTATCACTTTAATTATACAGCAATATCACAGGAATTATACGCCAGTATCCTGAGAGTTATATGGCAATATAACTGTAATTATATGATATCATCACTGGAATTATACGCCAGTATCCAGAGAGTTATATGGCAATATCACTGTAATTATACGCCAGTATCACGGAAATTATATGGCAATATCATTGTAATTCTACGGCAATATCACAGAAATTTTATGCCAGTTTCCAGAGAATTATACGATAAAACATTACAGGAATTATTCGGCAGTATCACGGAAATTATATGGCACTATCACTGTAATTATACGCCAGTATCACAGGAATTATATGGCAATATCACTGTAATTATACGCCAGTATCACAGGAATTATATGGCAATATCACTGTAATTATATGGCAATATCACAGGATTTATACGCCAGTATCCCGAGAATTATACGGCAATATCACTATAATTATACATTAGTATCCAGAGAATTATACGGCAATATCACTTTAATTAAACACTAGTATCATGGGAATTATATGGCAATATCACTGTAGTTATGTGTCAATAGTACAGAAAGTATATGCCAGTATCCCGAGAATTTGATGGCAATATCACTGTAATTATACGCCAGTATCACTGGTATTATATGGTAATATCACTGTAATTATAAAGCAATATCACAGGAATTATATGCCAGCATCACGGGAATTATATGGCAATATCAGAGGAATTATACGGCATTATCACTGTAATTATACCTCAATATCAGAGGAATTATAAACCAGTATCCCGAGAATTATATGGCAATATCACTGTAGTTATGTGTCAATAGTACAGAAAGTATATGCCAGTATCCCGAGAATTATACAGCAATATCACTGTAATTATACACCAGTATCAAAGGAATTATATGGCAATATCACTGTAATTATACGGCAATATCACACGAATTATATGCCAGTATCCCGAGAATTATACTGCAATATCACTATAATTATACGCCAGCATCACAGGAATTATACGTCAGTATCCAGAGAATTATACAGCAATATCACTGTAATTAAACACCAGTATCATGGGAATTATATGGCAATATCATTGTAATTATGCGGCAATAGTACAGAAATTATATGCCAGTATCACGAGAATTATACAACAATACTACTGTAATTATAGGCCAGTATTGCGAGAATTTTACGGCAATATCACAGGAATTAAATGGCAATATCACTATAATTATACGGCAATATCACAGGAATTGTACGCCAGTATCCCGAGAATTATATGGCAAGATCACTGTAGTTATAAGGCAATCTCACTGAAATTATACGCCAGTATCCCGAGATTTATACGGCAATATCACATGAATTATATGCCAGTATCACAGGAATTATACAGCAGTATCACTTTAATTATACAGCAATATCACAGGAATTATACGCCAGTATCCTGAGAGTTATATGGCAATATAACTGTAATTATATGATATCATCACTGGAATTATACGCCAGTATCCCGAGAGTTATATGGCAATATCACTGTAATTATACGCCAGTATCACGGAAATTATATGTCAATATCATTGTAATTCTACGGCAATATCACAGAAATTTTATGCCAGTTTCCAGAGAATTATACGATAAAACATTACAGGAATTAGACAGCAGTATCACGGAAATTATATGGCACTATCACTGTAATTATACGCCAGTATCACAGGAATTATATGGCAATATCACTGTAATTATATGGCAATATCACAGGATTTATACGCCAGTATCCCGAGAATTATACGGCAATATCACTATAATTATACATTAGTATCCAGAGAATTATACGGCAATATCACTTTAATTAAACACTAGTATCATGGGAATTATATGGCAATATCACTGTAGTTATGTGTCAATAGTACAGAAAGTATATGCCAGTATCCCGAGAATTTGATGGCAATATCACTGTAATTATACGTCAGTATCACTGGTATTATATGGTAATATCACTGTAATTATAAAGCAATATCACAGGAATTATACGCCAGCATCACGGGAATTATATGGCAATATCAGAGGAATTATACGGCATTATCACTGTAATTATACCTCAATATCACAGGAATTATAAACCAGTATCCCGAGAATTATATGGCAATATCACTGTAATTATACACCAGTATCACAGGAATTATATGGCAATATCACTGTAATTATACGGCAATATCACACGAATTATATGCCAGTATCCCGAGAATTATACTGCAATATCACTGTAATTATACGCCAGCAACACAGGAATTATATGGCAATATCACTGGATATATATGGCAATATCACTGGAATTATACGGCAGTATCCTGAGAATTATATGGTAATATCACTGTAATTATACGCCAGTATCACAGGAATTATATGGCAATATCACTGTAATTATATGGCAATATCACTGTAATTATATGGCAATATCACAGGAATTATACGCCAGTATCACAGGAATTATACAGCAATATCACAGGAATTATACGGCAATATCACTGTAATTATACAGCAATATCACAGGAATTATACGTCAGTATCCTTAGAATTATGTGGCAATATCTCTGTAATTATATGATAATATCATTGGAATTATATACCAGTATCCCGAGAATTATACGGCAATATCAAAGGAATTATACGGCAGTATCACGGGAATTATATGGCAATATCACAGGAATTATACAGCAATATCACAGGAATTATATGGCAATATCACTGCAATTATACGGCAATATCACGGAATTATACGCCAGCATCCAGTGCCAGATTAAGGTCCACATGGGCCTGGAGCTGACATTTATGAAGGGCCTATTGTGTGTCCCGGAGGGAGGTGTGATCAGCGTTGCGGTGGTGTAACTAGTGATGTGATATACAGAGCCGGCCCTAGGCATATGCAAACTAAGCAATTGCCTAGGGCATTTGGTATGCCTATGGGCACAATCAGCTTCTGCTGATTAAAATGATATGCAGCATGCCTATATTCTGTGTGTAAATGCGGCTGTATCTGCATACGAAATGCTACGTTACAGTGTATTCCTGGAAATCACTGTAACGTACCATTCCATATGCAGATACAGCCATAGTCGCACACAGAATATAGGCATGCCACATATTATTTTAATCAGCAGAGGCTGCTTGTGCATCCTAGCCACAAAGTAATGCAAATAAGATGCATTTTAATTAAAAAAAGGTTCCTGACGTTAGCAGAGCAGCCAGCTGACTCATGCCAGGCATCTCCTGCTGCATGGTGTATTGAGGCAAGATGGATGTGGACACATCTGTATCCAAGCAGAGGCAGCGGTCACAGTGTTAGCAGCCATGTGAGTGCTGTGTGTGGCTGGGTTGGTTGTGCAGTAGTCATGTGTATAAATGCATTAATAATGTACAGCAAATGTGTAAATGGCACTATGTGTGTCATTATGTGTATAAGGGCATTAATAATGTGCGGCTTATGTGTATGGTGCATTGCTGTGTGGTATTATGTGTATAAATGCATTATTAATGTGTGGCATTATGAGTATAAGGTGCTCTACTGTGTGGCGTAACGTATATAAAGGACATTACTGTGTGGTCTAATGTGAATAAAGAGCAATATGGTGTGGTGTAATGTGAATAAGGATCAATTCAGTGTGATGTAATGTGAATAAGGGGCACTACTGTATGGTGTAACATACATATAATGTAAAGTGGTGTACAGTGTGATGTAATGTGAATAAGGGGCACTACTGTATGGCATAACGTACATATAATGTAAAGTGGTGTACAGTGTGATGTAATGTGAATAAGGGGCACTACTGTATGGCGTAACGTACATATAATGTAAAGTGGTGTACAGTGTGATGTAATGTGAATTAGGGACACTATCACATAATAAAATGTGAACACCAAAATGAGGATTTCGATGGGTGAGGGGTGATGCTGCTGGGCAAGGGGTGCAGGGTCAGAGGCGGAACTAGCGGTGGTGCTGTGGGACACCAGCCAAAATCTTGCCTAGGGCATCATATTGGTTAGGGCCTGCTCTGGTGATATGTGTGGTATGTCTGTGGTCTAAATAGGGCGTGTGGCCTGTGCCATGAGTGTAGCTATCTCCATGGAGGGCATAGCTAGTGCCTACCTTCAACCACTTAATAGTTAACTATAGCAAGAAAAAATGTGTGACCACCATGTAATACAGAGAATTAGTGACCACCATATACAGGGAGCATCACAGTGACCCCCATGGAATAGAGAGAGCTGGAAAGGCGGAGATTTCTAAAGAGGAGCAATGATGAGGCAAAACAGAACAGATGTGGAAAGATTAGAAAAGATGGGGGCAATACTGGGCATACAGGGAACAGAGGGCTCCTGGGACACACCAGCACAGACACCACTTGCTTACACACTTACTGGCAGACACCACTTACCAACACATCCAACCTTTAGTAATACAGATTCCACTTACTGACACCAACACACTGCTAGGCAGACAGACAGACACACACACACACACACACACACACACACACACACACACACACCACTTATTGACACACACACCACTGACAGCTTACTGGCAAACTCTTACTGATGCACACGTTTAATGACACAAACACCACTTACTGACAGATACCCCTTACAGACACAGACATCACTTATTGGCACATACTGTACATTCTTATTGACAGACACCCGTTACTGACACAGATACAACTTACTGATACAAATACACAGGCACAAACACCACTTACTGACACAAACAGCCCTTACTGACACACACATACTGACTCAGACACCACCTACTGACAAACACAACACACACTTACTGACAGATGCTACTTACTGACACAGACAACACAGATAAATTTACTGACACAGACACCACTGGGCCTGGTGTGTGCTGTAACTTGCCGGGTTTTGCACTCCAGCTCTGCTCTGACATCCATGGAAGCAGGGGCAGATTGGGATGGAAAGCCAGTTGGGGAAATTTCTGAAGCAGACCTAAATATGGGGGTAGAGCCTATAAGGGGGCGGGGTCCTGATGGCATATCTAATTGGATCTAATGGTATATAAAGAGCATGTGGAAGAGTGTAATGACTTATACAGGCATATGAAGGAGTCTGAAGGCATATTGGGGGTATCTGGATGGTCTTATGGCATAGAAAATGTGCTTGGGGGGTGCAAGTTGAGACTTTGCCTTGTGACCCACATATCCCCCCACTTCCATCTACTCCAAAACAGCAGCTCTCGAAACCAATATCGGATCACACCTTATTATTAGCATTAGCTACTTAACTTCAAACTGTGCTCTCAATCTTCTTTACAGTGCTTTTACAGTGCTGGTGATTGCCCCCTTCCAGCTCCTCTACACTGACATTCCTCCCACTCTGGACCCACCTCTCCTCCATCATTCTGCTCCTTCCCTCACACTCCGGTCCCTTTTCTCCTCCATCACTCTGCTCCATCCATCACACTCTGGCATCTCCTCTGCTCCATCACTCTGCTCCATCCATCACACTTCGACCCCTCCTTTCCTCCATCACTCTGCTCAATCCCTCATACTCTGGCCCCTCCTGTCCTCCATTACACTGCTCCATCCCTCACACTCCGGCACCTCCTCTCCTCCATCACTCTGCTCCTTCCCTCACACTCCAGCACCTCCTCTTCTCCATCACTCTGCTCCATCCCTTACACTCCAGCACCTACTCTCCTCCATCACTCTGCTCCATCCATCACACTTCAGCCGCTCCTCTCCTACATCACTCTGTTCAATTCCTCATACTCTGGCCCCTCCTGTCCTCCATTACTCTGCTCCATGCTTCACACTCCGGCACCTCCTCTCCGCCATCACTCTGCTCCTTCCCTCACACTCCAGCCCTTCCTCTCCGCCTTTACTCTGCTCCTTCCCTCACACTCCAGCCCTTCCTCTCCTCCTTCACTCTGCTCCATTCCTCACTCTCCAGCCCCTCCTCCTTCACTCTGCTCCATCCATCACACTCTAGCCCCTCCTCTACTCCATCACTCTGCTCCCACCCTCATACTCTGGCCCCTCCTGTCCTCCATTACTCTGCTCCATCCCTCACATTCTGGACCAACCTTTCCTTCATCACCCTCCTTACTTTACAGCCGCGATGCTCAGTAAATGTCAGAGAGAACAGGTCTACAGTGTTGCAGTTGCTCCTTCTCACGTTTCCATGCATGCCCTCTCTACCCCTGCAGGCTGCGCAGCCAGTGTGAAAAATAAGAGAAATAAGAAAATGGCGCTCCTTGAAAACTATTTTTTTTTAAAGTCTGCCGGAATGCTAATACTGGTTATTAAATAAGCTCTCTCTGGAAACACAAATTAGGTTAATAAATTAACATTGGCCTCTCTCTGGTAATTCACTTTTTCTATGCCCAGGCATCTAGAGGTGAGCAGTTTATGACTCTTTGAGCTACAAGTGTGTGGGTGTGGGTGGGGGTGGGGGAGTACCTATGAATCCATAGCCAGTGCTCCCTGCCGTCATACACAGCACACACTCCTTGCACTTTGTTGTGTTTTCCTGCTCAATGCAGGCCAATAAAAATTATTTTTAACATTATTACCAGTTATTTATATAGCTCACACATATTCCACAGTGTTTTGCAGAGAGTGTTTGCCCATTCACATCAGTCCCTGCCCCAGTGAAGCTTATAATCTATGTGCCCTACCACCAGGGATGTGCGGTGAGGAAAATGGCTGAGGAAGCACTGGCTAGTACCAGAGCCAGATTTACACACAATAAATGAGTCCAAGGGTGCATGTGGGCATTATACACAGGTGCAGCGGTATATACATGTGGCCATTATACACAGGTGCAGCGGTATATACATGTGGGCATTATACACAGGTGCAGCAGTATATACATGTGGGCATTATACACAGAAAAAGCAGTATATACATGTGGGCATTATACACAGGCGCAGCAGCATATATATGTGGGTGTTATACACAGGCGCAGCAGTATATACATGTGGGCATTATACACAGGAGCAGCAGCATATATATGTGGGCAAAATACACAGGTACAGCAGTATATACATGTGGGCATTATACACAGGTGCAGCAGTATAAACATGTGGGCATTATACACAGGTGCAGCAGTATATACATGTGGGCATTATACACAGGCGCAGCATTATATACATGTGGGCGTTATACACCGGTACAGTAGTATATACATGTGGGCGTTATACACAGGTACAGTAGTATATACATGTGACCATTACACACAGGTGCAGCGGTATAAACATGTGCAGCAGTATATTCATGTGGGCACTATGCACAGGCACAGCAGCATATATACGTGGGCATTATACACAGGTGCAGCGGTATATACAAGTCGGCATTATACACAGGTGCAGCAGTATATACATGTGGGCATTATGCACAGGTGCAGCAGTAAATACATGTGGGCATTATGCACAGGTGCAGCAGTGTATACCTGTGGGCATTATACACAGGTGCAGCAGTGTATACACGTGGGCATTATACACAGGTGCAGCGGTATATACATGTGGGCATTATACACAGGTGAGCAGTATATACATGTGGTCATTATGCACAGGTGCAGCAGTGTATACACGTGGGCATTATACACAGGTGAGCAATATATACATGTGGGCATTATACACAAGCACAGCGGTATATACATGTCGGCATTATACACAAGTGCAGCGGTATATACATGTGGGCATTATACATGGGTGCAGCAGTATATACCTGTGGGCATTATACACAGGTGCAGCAGCATATAAATGTGGGCGATATACACAGGCGCAGCGGTATATACATGTGGGCATTATACACAGTTGCAGCGGTATATACATGTGGGCATTATACACGGGTGCAGCAGTATATACATGTGGGCATTATACACAGGTGCAGCAGTATATACATGCCAGCGTTATACACAGGTGCAGCAGTATATACATGTGGGCGTTATACACAGGTGTAGCGGTATATACACGTCAGCATTATACACAGGCGCAGCAGTATATATACGTGGGCATTATACACAGGCGCAGCGGTATATACATGGGGGCATTATACACAGGTGCAGCAGTATATACATGTGGGCGTTATACACAGGCGCAGCAGTATATACGTCGGCGTTATACACAGGTGCAGCAGTATATACATGTGGGCGTTATATACAGGTGCAGCAGTATATACATGTGGGTATTATACACAGATGCAGCGGTTTACACTGATGGTAATATGTTCTTTTATTAATTTATGCGACATGCCCCCTTACATATTTAGTTATGATGTCACCTACCCCCATTATATATATTATTTACATTGTACCTATAGCCTCCCTTTTATATTTAAGTTGTGCCTCCTGACCCCCTTTATATTGAACGTTGGCCCTGTTCCTCCTTATATGTGTATGTAACTTTTGCCCACTAACCTCCCCCCTTATATGCAGTATTTCTATGACTTGAGCTGCCTGTCCCCACCCCTTTTATAATATCATTAAATTATGCTCCCATTCCTCTTACTTAATACATGTACGGATTGACATTGTGACCACTGCAGGTGCAGCACCTACCTTGCTCTTCTACCTTTACTGTTGTACAGTTTGTGACTTTGTGCTGCTCCACACCAGACTGCGTAACATCGGGTGCTGGGGCGGAGCTTCGGGTCGGGATGGGGGCGGGGCCTCGGGCGGATCCGGGGGCGGGGCCTCGGGCACATTTAGTCAGTGGCAGCTACTGTAGTTTTGAATAAGCGCACGGGTGGTTGGGACTTCAGCCGGCCGGTTCGGGGTGGATGTGTGACTGTGCGGCAAGGAGGTGAGTGTGCTGCTGCTGATGACAGGATTTTTTTTCCTGTCATCACTGGCTGCACTGGAAGGGAGCTCTGTGGGCCTATTTTCAATGGGTGGCCTGGAGCTGCAGCTCCATCCGCCCCATTGTTAATCCGGCCCTGCCAGCATCCCGCGAAATATCAGTGTAATTATATGGCAATATCACTGTAATTATACGGCAATATCACAGAAATTATATGCAAGTTTCCCGAGAATTGTACAACAAAATATCACAGGAATTATATGCCAGTATCACGGGAATTATACGGCAATATCACTGTAATTATACGGCAATATTACTGTAATTATATGGCAATATCACAGGAATTATACATCACTATCCCGTGAATTATATGGCAATATCAGTGTAATTATAGGCCAGTATCATGGGATTTATATGGCAATATCACTGTAATTATACGGTAATAGTACAGAAATTATATGCCAGTATTCTGAGAATTATATAGAGATGTGCACTTGAAATTTTTCGGGTTTTGTGTTTTGGTTTTGGGTTCGGTTCCGCGGCCGTGTTTTGGGTTCGACCGCGTTTTGGCAAAACCTCACCGACTTTTTTTTGTCAGATTCGGGTGTGTTTTGGATTTGGGTGTTTTTTTTCCAAAATACACTAAAAAACAGCTTAAATCATAGAATTTGGGGGTCATTTTGATCCCAAAGCATTATTAACCTCAAAAACCATAATTTCCACTCATTTTCAGTCTATTCTGAATACCTCACACCTCACAATATTATTTTTAGTCCTAAAATTTGCACCGAGGTCGCTGGATGACTAAGCTAAGCGACCCTAGTGGCCGACACAAACACCTGGCCCATCTAGGAGTGGCACTGCAGTGTCACGCAGGATGGCCCTTCCAAAAAACACTCCCCAAACAGCACATGACGCAAAGAAAAAAAGAGGCGCAATGAGGTAGCTGTGTGAGTAAGATAAGCGACCCTAGTGGCCGACACAAACACCTGGCCCATCTAGGAGTGGCACTGCAGTGTCACGCAGGATGGCCCTTCCAAAAAATACTCCCCAAACAGCACATGACGCAAAGAAAAAAAGAGGCGCAATGAGGTAGCTGTGTGAGTAAGAAAAGCGACCCTAGTGGCCGACACAAACACCTGGCCCATCTTGGAGTGGCACTGCAGTGTCACGCAGGATGGCCCTTCCAAAAAATACTCCCCAAACAGCACATGACGCAAAGAAAAAAAGAGGCGCAATGAGGTAGCTGTGTGAGTAAGAAAAGCGACCCTAGTGGCCGACACAAACACCGGGCCCATCTAGGAGTGGCACTGCAGTGTCACGCAAGATGGCCCTTCCAAAAAATACTCCACAAACAGCACATGACGCAAAGAAAAATTAAAGAAAAAAGAAGTGCAGGATGGAATTGTCCTTGGGCCCTCCCACCCACCCTTATGTTGTATAAACAGGACATGCACACTTTAACCAACCCATCATTTCAGTGACAGGGTCTGCCACACGACTGTGACTGAAATGACGGGTTGGTTTGGACCCCCACCAAAAAAGAAGCAATTCATCTCTCCTTACACAAACTGGCTCTACAGAGGCAAGATGTCCACCTCATCATCATCCTCCGATATATCACCGTGTACATCCCCCTCCTCACAGATTATCAATTCGTCCCCACTGGAATCCACCATCTCAGCTCCCTGTGTACTTTGTGGAGGCAATTGCTGCTGGTCAATGTCTCCAAGGAGGAATTGATTATAATTCATTTTAATGAACATCATCTTCTCCACATTTTCTGGAAGTAACCTCGTACGCCGATTGCTGACAAGGTGAGCGGCAGTACTAAACACTCTTTCGGAGTACACACTTGTGGGAGGGCAACTTAGGTAGAATAAAGCCAGTTTGTGCAAGGGCCTCCAAATTGCCTCTTTTTCCTGCCAGTATAAGTACGGACTGTGTGACGTGCCTACTTGGATGCGGTCACTCATATAATCCTCCACCATTCTTTCAATGGGGAGAGAATCATATGCAGTGACAGTAGACGACATGTCCGTAATCGTTGTCAGGTCCTTCAGTCCGGACCAGATGTCAGCATCAGCAGTCGCTCCAGACTGCCCTGCATCACCGCCAGTGGGTGGGCTCGGAATTCTGAGCCTTTTCCTCGCACCCCCAGTTGCGGGAGAATGTGAAGGAGGAGATGTTGACAGGTCGCGTTCCGCTTGACTTGACAATTTTCTCACCAGCAGGTCTTTGAACCCCAGCAGACTTGTGTCTGCCGGAAAGAGAGATCCAAGGTAGGTTTTAAATCTAGGATCGAGCATGGTGGCCAAAATGTAGTGCTCTGATTTCAACAGATTGACCACCCATGAATCCTTGTTAAGCGAATTAAGGGCTCCATCCACAAGTCCCACATGCCTAGCGGAATCGCTCCGTGTTAGCTCCTCCTTCAATGTCTCCAGCTTCTTCTGCAAAAGCCTGATGAGGGGAATGACCTGACTCAGGCTGGCAGTGTCTGAACTGACTTCACGTGTGGCAAGTTCAAAGGGCATCAGAACCTTGCACAACGTTGAAATCATTCTCCACTGCGCTTGAGACAGGTGCATTCCACCTCCTATATCGTGCTGAATTGTATAGGCTTGAATGGCCTTTTGCTGCTCCTCCAACCTCTGAAGCATATATAGGGTTGAATTCCACCTCGTTACCACTTCTTGCTTCAGATGATGGCAGGGCAGGTTCAGGCGTTTTTGGTGTTGCTCCAGTCTTCTGTACGTGGTGCCTGTACGCCGAAAGTGTCCCGCAATTCTTCTGGCCACCGACAGCATCTCTTGCACGCCCCTGTCGTTTTTTAAAAAATTCTGCACCACCAAATTCAAGGTATGTGCAAAACATGGGACGTGCTGGAATTTGCCCATATTTAATGCACACACAATATTGCTGGCGTTGTCCGATGCCACAAATCCACAGGAGAGTCCAATTGGGGTAAGCCATTCCGCGATGATCTTCCTCAGTTGCGTAAGAGGTTTTCAGCTATGTGCGTATTCTGGAAACCGGTGATACAAAGCGTAGCCTGCCTAGGAAAGAGTTGGCGTTTGCGAGATGCTGCTACTGGTGCCGCCGCTGCTGTTCTTGCGGCGGGAGTCCATACATCTACCCAGTGGGCTGTCACAGTCATATAGTCCTGACCCTGCCCTGCTCCACTTGTCCACATGTCCGTGGTTAAGTGGACATTGGGTACAACTGCATTTTTTAGGACACTGGTGAGTCTTTTTCTGACGTCCGTGTACATTCTCGGTATCGCCTGCCTAGAGAAGTGGAACCTAGATGGTATTTGGTAACGGGGGCACACTACCTCAAGAAATTGTCTAGTTCCCTGTGAACTAACGGCGGATACCGGACGCACGTCTAACACCAACATAGTTGTCAAGGCCTCAGTTATCCGCTTTGCAACAGGATGACTGCTGTGATATTTCATCTTCCTCGCAAAGGACTGTTGGACAGTCAATTGCTTACTGGAAGTAGTACAAGTGGGCTTACGACTTCCCCTCTGGGATGACCATCGACTCCCAGCAGCAACAACAGCAGCGCCAGCAGCAGTAGGCGTTACACGCAAGGATGCATCGGAGGAATCCCAGTCAGGAGAGGAATCGTCAGAATTGCCAGTGACATGGCCTGCAGGACTATTGGCATTCCTGGGGAAGGAGGAAATTGACACTGAGGGAGTTGGTGGGGTGGTTTGCGTGAGCTTGGTTACAAGAGGAAGGGATTTACTGGTCAGTGGACTGCTTCCGCTGTCACCCAAAGTTTTTGAACTTGTCACTGACTTATTATGAATGCGCTGCAGGTGACGTATAAGGGAGGATGTTCCGAGGTGGTTAACGTCCTTACCCCTACTTATTACAGCTTGACAAAGGAAACACACGGCTTGACACCTGTTGTCCGCATTTCTGTTGAAATACTTCCACACCGAAGAGCTGATTTTTTTGGTATTTTCACCAGGCATGTCAATGGCCATATTCCTCCCACGGACAACAGGTGTCTCCCCGGGTGCCTGACTTAAACAAACCACCTCACCATCAGAATCCTCCTGGTCAATTTCCTCCCCAGCGCCAGCAACACCCATATCCTCCTCATCCTGGTGTACTTCAACACTGACATCTTCAATCTGACTATCAGGAACTGGACTGCGGGTGCTCCTTCCAGCACTTGCAGGGGGCGTGCAAATGGTGGAAGGCGCATGCTCTTAACGTCCAGTGTTGGGAAGGTCAGGCATCGCAACCGACACAATTGGACTCTCCTTGGGGATTTGGGATTTCGAAGAACGCACAGTTCTTTGCGGTGCTACTGCTTTTGCCAGCTTGAGTCTTTTCATTTTTCTAGCGAGAGGCTGAGTGCTTCCATCCTCATGTGAAGCTGAACCACTAGCCATAAACATAGGCCAGGGCCTCAGCCGTTCCTTGCCACTCCGTGTGGTAAATGGCATATTGGCAAGTTTACGCTACTCCTCCGACAATTTTATTTTAGATTTTGGAGTCCTTTTTTTTACTGATATTTGGTGTTTTGGATTTTACATGCTCTGTACTATGACATTGGGCATCGGCCTTGGCAGACGACGTTGCTGGCATTTCATCGTCTCGGCCATGACTAGTGGCAGCAGCTTCAGCACGAGGTGGAAGTGGATCTTGATCTTTCCCTAATTTTGGAACCTCAACATTTTTGTTCTCCATATTTTAATAGGCACAACTAAAAGGCACCTCAGGTAAACAATGGAGATGGATGGATACTAGTATACTTATGGATGGACGAGCGACTGCCGACACAGAGGTAGCTACAGCCGTGGACTACCGTACTGTGTCTGCTGCTAATATAGACTGGATGATAATGAGATGAAATCAATATATATATATATAATATCACTAGTAGTGCAGCCGGACAGGTATATATATTTATTATGTAATGACTGATGACGAACCTGCTGGACACTGTCAGCTCAGCAGCACCGCAGACTGCTACAGTAAGCTACTATAGTAGTATGTATAAAGAAGAAAGAAAAGAAAAAAAAACACGGGTAGGTGGTATACAATTATGGATGGACGAGCGACTGCCGACACAGAGGTAGCTACAGCCGTGGACTACCGTACTGTGTCTGCTGCTAATATAGACTGGATGATAATGAGATTAAATCAATATATATATATATATATATATATATATATATATAAAATATCACACTAGTACTGCAGCCGGACAGGTATATATATTTATTATGTAATGACTGATGACGGACCTGCTGGACACTGTCAGCTCAGCAGCACCGCAGACTGCTACAGTAAGCTACTATAGTAGTATGTATAAATAAGAAAGAAAAAAAAAACCATGGGTAGGTGGTATACAATATTATATATATATTATATACAATTATATATATATATATATATATATATATATATATTAAACTGGTGGTGATTATTAAACTGGTGGTCAGGTCACTGGTCACACTATCAGCAACTTGCAAGTAGTACTCCTAAGCAGACAATCACAATATATATTATACTGGTGGTCAGTGTGGTCACAATGGCAGTGTGGCACTCTGGCAGCAAAAGTGTGCACTGTACGTTATATGTACTCCTGAGTCCTGCTCTCATAACTGCTCCCCACTGTCAGTGTCTCCCCCACAAGTCAGATATACAGTCACACTATCTATCACTTCAGCAAGTAGTAGTACTCCTCCTAATGCTCCCCAAAATTACTACTGTGTCTCTCTCTACTCTAGTCTCACTCTCTTCTCTATAAACGGAGAGGACGCCAGCCACGTCCTCTCCCTATGAATCTCAATGCACGTGTGAAAATGGCGGCGACGCGCGGCTCCTTATATAGAATCCGAGTCTCGCGATAGAATCCGAGCCTCGCGAGAATCCGACAGCGGGATGATGACGTTCGGGCGCTCGGGTTAACCGAGCAAGGCAGGAAGATCCGAGTCGCTCGGCCCCGTGTAAAAAAACCTGAAGTTCGGGCGGGTTCGGATTCCGAGGAACCAAACCCGCTCATCTCTAGAATTATATGGCAATTTCACTGTAATTATACAACAGTATAACGGGAATTTTATGACAATATCATGGGAATTATATGGCAATATCATTGGTATTATACGGCAGTAACACAGGATATATGGCAGCAGAAAACACAGCCACTGTGACTGGTCACTGGACAGATGCTGCACAAGAGAGACACTACACTTGGTCTGATGCAAAACAACACAGCAAAACTGCAAGGGACTTATACAGCACCCAGCAGCACTGGGGACAAATAGCAGCAGAGGACACCACCACTTTGACTAGTCACTGGACTGATGCTGCACAAGAGAGTCACTACCCCTGGTCTAATGCAAGACAACACAGCAAAACTGCAAGGGACTTATATAGCAGCCAGCAGCACTGGGGACATACAGCAGCAGAGGACACCAACACTAGGACTGGCTGAACTGATGCAGCATAAGACAGTGACTACACTGGTCTGAGCAGCACAAGACAGCATTATAATTGCCACCCCACTTTCCCGCCCAGACAGACATTGATGATGGAGACACGTCCTCTCACTACACTCTCCGAGACTGGAGTGAAAATATCTGCGACGTGCAGTTCCTTATATGAAATCCAAATCCCGCTAGAATCTGACAGCGGGATGATGACGTTTTGCCTCATTCTGGTTTCCAAGTCAGGCTAGAAAACCTGCGCCAGACTCGGATCCGGGCTCGTGATGTGAAGTCCAGTAGGGTTCTGTTCTTTGAGAACCGAACCCGCTCATCTCTAATTTATACAGCAAGTATCACTGGACTTATGCGCCAGTACCACCGACATTATACAACAATATCACTGGAATTATATGGGAGTACCACTGGATTTATACAGCAGAATCACTGGATTCATATGCCAGGACCACTGGAATTATACGTCAGTATCACTGGAATTATACGGCAGTATCACTGGAATTATACGGCAGTATCACTGGAATTATACGCAGTATCAATGGAATTATACGGCAGTACCAATGGATTTATACGGCAGTAACACTGGACTGGATTTATACACCAGTACCGCTGGAATTATACGCCAGTACCACTGTAATTATACGCCAGTATCACTGGAATTATACGGCAATACCACTGGAATTATATGGCAGTACCACTGGACATATATATGTCCTTATCACTGGACTGTATTTATATGCCAGTACCGCTGGAATTATACAGCAGTACCACTGGACATATACGGCAGTATCACTGGAATTATACGGCAGTATCACTGGAATTATACGCAGTATCAATGGAATTATACGGCAGTACCAATGGATTTATACGGCAGTAACACTGGACTGGATTTATACGGCAGTATCACTGGATTTATACGCCAGTACCACTGGAATTACACAGCAGTATAACTGGAATTGTACGGCAGTACCACTGGACTTATACGGCAGTATCACTGGACTGGATTTATACGACAGTACCACTGGAAAAATACATCAGTATCACTGTAGTTATATGGCTGAATCACTGGACTTTTACAGCAGTATCTCTGGAATTATATGCCAGTACCACTGGATTTATATGGCATGACCACTGGACATATATGGCAGTATCACTGGAATTATATGACAGTACCACTGGACATATATACAGTAGTATCACTGGACTGGATTTATACACCAGTACCGCTGGAATTATACGCCAGTACCACTGTAATTATACGCCAGTATCACTGGAATTATACGGCAATACCACTGGAATTATATGGCAGTACCACTGGACATATATATGGCCTTATCACCGGACTGTATTTATATGCCAGTACCGCTGGAATTATACAGCAGTACCACTGGACATATACGGCAGTATCACTGGACATATACCGCAATTTCACTGGACTGGATTTATACGCCAGTAACACTGGAATTATATGGCAGTACCACTGGACATATACGGCAGTATCACTGGATTTATACAGCAGTACTGCTGGACATATATACAGCAGTATCACTGGACAAATACGGCAGTACCACTGGACATAAACAGCAGCACAGGGACACCACCAATAGACTGATACAGGATAACACAGCACCACTGCAATTTACTGGACTTATACAGTGGCACTGGACATATGGCAGCAGAGGACACCACCACTGTGACTGGACTGATGCAGCACAAGAGACTACCACTGTACTGATGCAGGACAACACAACACTACTGCAATGGACTGGACTTATACAGCAGCACTGGATATATGGCAGCAGAGAACACCACCACTGTGACTGGACTGATGCAGCACAAGAGACTACCACTGTACTGATGCAGGACAACACAACACTACTGCAATGGACTGGACTTATACAGCAGCACTGGATATATGGCAGCAGAGAACACCACCACTGTGACTGGACTGATGCAGGACAATACACCACCACTGAACTGATTCAGCACAACACAGCACCACTGGACTGGACTTATATAGCAGCACTGGACATATGGCAGCAGAGGACACCACCACTGTGACTGGAATGATGCAGCACAAGATACTACCACTGAACTGATGCAGGACACTGAGGACGGAGACACGTCCTCTCTCTACACTCTCCAATGCCGGAGTAAAAATGGCAGCAATGTGCAGCACCTTATATGGAATCCAAACAGGGAGATGATTACGTTTTGCCTCGTTCTGGTTTCCGAGTCAGGCGGGGAAATCCAAGCTTGACTGGGATCCGGGCTCGGGTAGTGAAGTTCGGGGGGGTTTGGTTCTCAGGGTACTGAACCCGCTCATCTCTAAAAGAAGCTATATGGTTTATGACAAAAAAAGTGATATTTTCTTTATGTGACTATTCCATACTATATCGTATCATATGAAAGGGCATTTTAAATGCAGTTGTTTTAAAATTTTGGAAGAAATATCCTATACCCACTAAATACCCGTATAATCCTCAGGTGTCGCAGAGGGATTAGTTTGTCAGTTTCTCTACTATACATAATTATAAATAGCATATGTAGTACAGTGACATGTATAGACTGCATTGGGCTATACATTGTACATCATATCTCAATAAGCTAACATTTAATAATATTTAGGACATCATTTAGTGTCATTTGTGGCACAAATATATGGGTGTATAATTAAGATTGGAAAAAAATCTTCCTACACTTTTATCTTAAGTTGCTTAAGATGCTGATATTGCACTGTATATGTATCATGATTTGTTAGTAGCATTCTTTTCTATACATTTAGAACAGGTCAGCATGTGCTTCATCATATTTTCTGCATTGTAAATGTAAAACCCTATGGGGCATATTTAACAATAACAGGACCTTTTTCCCCATTAAATAACATATCTTATTACCACATATTAGCTCATTCTTTGCAGTTGACTATTTGCATGTGACTTACATTTCTGCCTTACTTGTCAATGATGAAGCACTTTGCATGTAACTAGGGGGGTCAATCTGAGTTGATCGCACGTAGCGACTTTTTGCTGCTCGTGCGATCAATTTGACGCCGCCTATGGGGGAGTGTATTTTAGCATAGCGGGGCTTCGATCGCTTGTGCAGCGCTGCTATGCTAAGAAAGTTTCATGCAAAACAAGACCAGGGTATTAGATACTTACCCTGTGCGACGGATCCAGCGACAAAGGTCCCGAAATTGATGTCAGACATTCGCCCTCCAAACACCTGAATCCACCTGCGTTCGCCTCCACATGCCTGGAAAATGGTCAGTTGATGCCTCGGAACGCCTCGCCTCACAGTCTTCTTGCGATCACCACTTCAATCACTTTTCCCGCTGGCGACGTCGCTGCGTGTGCAATGTGTCTGCCGCGCATATGCAATTCTAACCTGTTTGCACCGCAGAGAAGAACCGCTGCATGCGAATGGGTCGGAATAACTCCCTAGGTGCTGACAGTGACTATTATGTAACATCTCATTGTATTTCTGTCCAGTAGTATAACTCAGGACACTTTGCATACAGTGCTACAGTCATTTCTTGTTAAAATTAAACTCAAAGAAATTGTGTATGCCAGTAATTCCCAAACCTCTTTGAATCACCACACCGTAGAGTATCAGAATTTTTGTCATTAGATAAGCTGAAGGCTGCATAAGCCTGAGGCCATATAAGCGATCAACTTTTTGTGATTGGTTGTTTAAATGACTAAGCAGTTGCTAGGCAGATCAGTTTTCCCGGTTGGTTTTTTCCTATTGGATTAGAGGGTTGTGCATCAAGATGAAGAGGAGGGTCTTAGGTTAGTATATAGGTGGTGGCCATTTTGCTAGACTTCCTCTTGCCATTCAGTTTATGCCCGCCCGCCCTCCCAGAATGCGGCTACGTTTTTTGTTCTTGCTGTGGGCTATTGAAAGCCAGATTGGCGGGAAATCGCTGCCAACCAGCTGTCACACAGGCATAAGTGGTCATTGTGGGGCTCCCTCTTTAGAAGGACGGCAGGTGTGTCCTTTTCTTGCGGTTGGACATTTAGATGTTCCCCTGCGGGATCCGAACGTTTGCCAGAGAGAGAGGGGTAAGGCCAGCACAATGTGGTTTATGCGGGAAGGAGGCGGGGTAGGTGTACTCCCCTCCTTGGTTTGGTGGTTTTCATCTAGGTGACTGGTGCTGGTGTTTGGCAGCGGTTTTCTGTTTGCCATCCTCCAAACTAAAGTTAAATATATATTCAAATCAATTCTAATTCGGCCTCAATTATTAGTTTAAAGAGTTGGTCAGCGATTAATAAACATCGTCTGACCTTTAACTCCAGCTACTGTGTCCGTGTCTTTATTTCAGTGTGTGGTGTGGTTTTATTTAGTGATAAGCTAGCTTAAAGAAAAGGTTTAGGTAATCACAATAAAGTTATGAGCGGCTTATACTCCTAGGAAAAGTTTATTATTGGGAAATTTAAGAAAAATAAAAATAAATAAGTAAATTGTGTTTATATGTCATATTTAGGTCTCATTGTGTGCTGAGGGACATGATTCACTTTTGTTTGTCCACATATTTATGACTGGCAGATGCCAGCACTGGTTTTGCCTATTACATTGACCATAAATAATTTGAATTGGTTCTCTATCACCAACCCGAGGCACCCATGCAAGTGTCCAGAGGAGCTCCATGGTGCCTAGGCGCACAGTTTGAGAACCACTCAATGATGTGTAGGCATCATTTACATTAGCAGACCTTTGTATCACAACTGGTTATTAACAAACATGGTTTTCTTTATTTACTGCAGCTGACTAAACCTGTCAAAGTAGGAAAAATATCATGATGCGTATGTCTTGTATTAACCCCACGTAATTATACGCCAGTATCACTGGAATTATACGGCAATACCACTGGAATTATATGGCAGTACCACTGGACATATATATGGCCTTATCACTGGACTGTATTTATATGCCAGTACCGCTGGAATTATACAGCAGTACCACTGGACATATACGGCAGTATCACTGGACATATACCGCAATTTCACTGGACTGGATTTATACGCCAGTACCACTGGAATTATATGGCAGTACCACTGGACATATACGGCAGTATCACTGGATTTATACAGCAGTACTGCTGGACATATATACAGCAGTATCACTGGACAAATACGGCAGTATCACTGGACATAAACAGCAGCACAGGGACACCACCAATAGACTGATACAGGATAACACAGCACCACTGCAATTTATTGGACTTATACAGTGGCACTGGACATATGGCAGCAGAGGACACCACCACTGTGACTGGACTGATGCAGCACAAGAGACTACCACTGTACTGATGCAGGACAACACAACACTACTGCAATGGACTGGACTTATACAGCAGCACTGGATATATGGCAGCAGAGAACACCACCACTGTGACTGGACTGATGCAGGACAATACACCACCACTGAACTGATTCAGCACAACACAGCACCACTGGACTGGACTTATATAGCAGCACTGGACATATGGCAGCAGAGGACACCACCACTGTTACTGGAATGATGCAGCACAAGATACTACCACTGAACTGATGCAGGACACTGAGGACGGAGACACGTCCTCTCTCTACACTCTCCAATGCCGGAGTAAAAATGGCGGCAATGTGCAGCACCTTATATGGAATCCAAACAGGGAGATGATTACGTTTTGCCTCGTTCTGGTTTCCGAGTCAGGCGGGGAAATCCAAGCTTGACTGGGATCCGGGCTCGGGTAGTGAAGTTCGGGGGGGTTTGGTTCTCAGGGTACCGAACCCGCTCATCTCTAAAAGAAGCTATATGGTTTATGACAAAAAAAGTGATATTTTCTTTATGTGACTATTCCATACTATATCGTATCATATGAAAGGGCATTTTAAATGCAGTTGTTTTAAAATTTGGAAGAAATATCCTATTCCCACTAAATACCTGTATAATCCTCAGGTGTCGCAGAGGGATTAGTTTGTCAGTTTCTCTACTATACATAATTATAAATAGCATATGTAGTACAGTGACATGTATAGACTGCATTGGGCTATACATTGTACATCATATCTCAATAAGCTAACATTTAATAATATTTAGGACATCATTTAGTGTCATTTGTGGCACAAATATATGGGTGTATAATTAAGATTGGAAAAAAATCTTCCTACACTTTTATCTTAAGTTGCTTAAGATGCTGATATTGCACTGTATATGTATCATGATTTGTTAGTAGCATTCTTTTCTATACATTTAGAACAGGTCAGCATGTGCTTCATCATATTTTCTGCATTGTAAATGTAAAACCCTATGGGGCATATTTAACAATAACAGGACCTTTTTCCCCATTAAATAACATATCTTATTACCACATATTAGCTCATTCTTTGCAGTTGACTATTTGCATGTGACTTACATTTCTGCCTTACTTGTCAATGATGAAGCACTTTGCATGTAACTAGGGGGGTCAATCTGAGTTGATCGCACGTAGCGACTTTTTGCTGCTCGTGCGATCAATTTGACGCCGCCTATGGGGGAGTGTATTTTAGCATAGCGGGGCTTCGATCGCTTGTGCAGCGCTGCTATGCTAAGAAAGTTTCATGCAAAACAAGACCAGGGTATTAGATACTTACCCTGTGCGACGGATCCAGCGACAAAGGTCCCGAAATTGATGTCAGACATTCGCCCTCCAAACACCTGAATCCACCTGCGTTCACCTCCACATGCCTGGAAAATGGTCAGTTGATGCCTCGGAACGCCTCGCCTCACAGTCTTCTTGCGATCACCACTTCAATCACTTTTCCCGCTGGCGACGTCGCTGCGTGTGCAATGTGTCTGCCGCGCATATGCAATTCTAACCTGTTTGCACCGCAGAGAAGAACCGCTGCATGCGAATGGGTCGGAATAACTCCCTAGGTGCTGACAGTGACTATTATGTAACATCTCATTGTATTTCTGTCCAGTAGTATAACTCAGGACACTTTGCATACAGTGCTACAGTCATTTCTTGTTAAAATTAAACTCAAAGAAATTGTGTATGCCAGTAATTCCCAAACCTCTTTGAATCACCGCACCGTAGAGTATCAGAATTTTTGTCATTAGATAAGCTGAAGGCTGCATAAGCCTGAGGCCATATAAGCGATCAACTTTTTGTGATTGGTTGTTTAAATGACTAAGCAGTTGCTAGGCAGATCAGTTTTCCCGGTTGGTTTTTTCCTATTGGATTAGAGGGTTGTGCATCAAGATGAAGAGGAGGGTCTTAGGTTAGTATATAGGTGGTGGCCATTTTGCTAGACTTCCTCTTGCCATTCAGTTTATGCCCGCCCGCCCTCCCAGAATGCGGCTACGTTTTTTGTTCTTGCTGTGGGCTATTGAAAGCCAGATTGGCGGGAAATCGCTGCCAACCAGCTGTCACACAGGCATAAGTGGTCATTGTGGGGCTCCCTCTTTAGAAGGACGGCAGGTGTGTCCTTTTCTTGCGGTTGGACATTTAGACGTTCCCCTGCGGGATCCGAACGTTTGCCAGAGAGAGAGGGGTAAGGCCAGCACAATGTGGTTTATGCGGGAAGGAGGCGGGGTAGGTGTACTCCCCTCCTTGGTTTGGTGGTTTTCATCTAGGTGACTGGTGCTGGTGTTTGGCAGCGGTTTTCTGTTTGCCATCCTCCAAACTAAAGTTAAATATATATTCAAATCAATTCTAATTCGGCCTCAATTATTAGTTTAAAGAGTTGGTCAGCGATTAATAAACATCGTCTGACCTTTAACTCCAGCTACTGTGTCCGTGTCTTTATTTCAGTGTGTGGTGTGGTTTTATTTAGTGATAAGCTAGCTTAAAGAAAAGGTTTAGGTAATCACAATAAAGTTATGAGCGGCTTATACTCCTAGGAAAAGTTTATTATTGGGAAATTTAAGAAAAATAAAAATAAATAAGTAAATTGTGTTTATATGTCATATTTAGGTCTCATTATGTGCTGAGGGACAAGATTCACTTTTGTTTGTCCACATATTTATGACTGGCAGATGCCAGCACTGGTTTTGCCTATTACATTGACCATAAATAATTTGAATTGGTTCTCTATCACCAACCCGAGGCACCCATGCAAGTGTCCAGAGGAGCTCCATGGTGCCTAGGCGCACAGTTTGAGAACCACTCAATGATGTGTAGGCATCATTTACATTAGCAGACCTTTGTATCACAACTGGTTATTAACAAACATGGTTTTCTTTATTTACTGCAGCTGACTAAACCTGTCAAAGTAGGAAAAATATCATGATGCGTATGCCTTGTATTAACCCCACGTAATTATACGCCAGTATCACTGGAATTATACGGCAATACCACTGGAATTATATGGCAGTACCACTGGACATATATATGGCCTTATCACTGGACTGTATTTATATGCCAGTACCGCTGGAATTATACAGCAGTACCACTGGACATATACGGCAGTATCACTGGACATATACCGCAATTTCACTGGACTGGATTTATACGCCAGTACCACTGGAATTATATGGCAGTACCACTGGACATATACGGCAGTATCACTGGATTTATACAGCAGTACTGCTGGACATATATACAGCAGTATCACTGGACAAATACGGCAGTATCACTGGACATAAACAGCAGCACAGGGACACCACCAATAGACTGATACAGGATAACACAGCACCACTGCAATTTATTGGACTTATACAGTGGCACTGGACATATGGCAGCAGAGGACACCACCACTGTGACTGGACTGATGCAGCACAAGAGACTACCACTGTACTGATGCAGGACAACACAACACTACTGCAATGGACTGGACTTATACAGCAGCACTGGATATATGGCAGCAGAGAACACCACCACTGTGACTGGACTGATGCAGGACAATACACCACCACTGAACTGATTCAGCACAACACAGCACCACTGGACTGGACTTATATAGCAGCACTGGACATATGGCAGCAGAGGACACCACCACTGTTACTGGAATGATGCAGCACAAGATACTACCACTGAACTGATGCAGGACACTGAGAACGGAGACACGTCCTCTCTCTACACTCTCCAATGCCGGAGTAAAAATGGCGGCAATGTGCAGCACCTTATATGGAATCCAAACAGGGAGATGATTACGTTTTGCCTCGTTCTGGTTTCCGAGTCAGGCGGGGAAATCCAAGCTTGACTGGGATCCGGGCTCGGGTAGTGAAGTTCGGGGGGGTTTGGTTCTCAGGGTACCGAACCCGCTCATCTCTAAAAGAAGCTATATGGTTTATGACAAAAAAAGTGATATTTTCTTTATGTGACTATTCCATACTATATCGTATCATATGAAAGGGCATTTTAAATGCAGTTGTTTTAAAATTTGGAAGAAATATCCTATTCCCACTAAATACCTGTATAATCCTCAGGTGTCGCAGAGGGATTAGTTTGTCAGTTTCTCTACTATACATAATTATAAATAGCATATGTAGTACAGTGACATGTATAGACTGCATTGGGCTATACATTGTACATCATATCTCAATAAGCTAACATTTAATAATATTTAGGACATCATTTAGTGTCATTTGTGGCACAAATATATGGGTGTATAATTAAGATTGGAAAAAAATCTTCCTACACTTTTATCTTAAGTTGCTTAAGATGCTGATATTGCACTGTATATGTATCATGATTTGTTAGTAGCATTCTTTTCTATACATTTAGAACAGGTCAGCATGTGCTTCATCATATTTTCTGCATTGTAAATGTAAAACCCTATGGGGCATATTTAACAATAACAGGATTTTTTCCCCATTAAATAACATATCTTATTACCACATATTAGCTCATTCTTTGCAGTTGACTATTTGCATGTGACTTACATTTCTGCCTTACTTGTCAATGATGAAGCACTTTGCATGTAACTAGGGGGGTCAATCTGAGTTGATCGCACGTAGCGACTTTTTGCTGCTCGTGCGATCAATTTGACGCCGCCTATGGGGGAGTGTATTTTAGCATAGCGGGGCTTCGATCGCTTGTGCAGCGCTGCTATGCTAAGAAAGTTTCATGCAAAACAAGACCAGGGTATTAGATACTTACCCTGTGCGACGGATCCAGCGACAAAGGTCCCGAAATTGATGTCAGACATTCGCCCTCCAAACACCTGAATCCACCTGCGTTCGCCTCCACATGCCTGGAAAATGGTCAGTTGATGCCTCGGAACGCCTCGCCTCACAGTCTTCTTGCGATCACCACTTCAATCACTTTTCCCGCTGGCGACGTCGCTGCGTGTGCAATGTGTCTGCCGCGCATATGCAATTCTAACCTGTTTGCACCGCAGAGAAGAACCGCTGCATGCGAATGTGTCGGAATAACCCCCTAGGTGCTGACTATTATGTAACATCTCATTGTATTTCTGTCCAGTAGTATAACTCAGGACACTTTGCATACAGTGCTACAGTCATTTCTTGTTAAAATTAAACTCAAAGAAATTGTGTATGCCAGTAATTCCCAAACTTCTTTGAATCACCGCACCGTAGATTATCAGAATTTTTGTCATTATACTCCTAGTAAAAGTTTATTATTGGGAAATTTAATAAAAATAAAAATAAATAAGTAAATTGTGTTTATATGTCATATTTAGGTCTCATTATGTGCTGAGGGACAAGATTCACTTTTGTTTGTCCACATATTTATGACTGGCAGATGCCAGCACTGGTTTTGCCTATTACATTGACCATAAATAATTTGAATTGGTTCTCTATCACCAACCCAAGGCACCCATGCAAGTGTCCAGAGGAGCTCCATGGTGCCTAGGCGCACAGTTTGAGAACCACTCAATGATGTGTAGGCATCATTTACATTAGCAGACCTTTGTATCACAACTGGTTATTAACAAACATGGTTTTCTTTATTTACTGCAGCTGACTAAACCTGTCAAAGTTGGAAAAATATCATGATGCGTATGCCTTGTATTAACCCCACGTGCATGCGCACGCTGCTCGTGCACCTAGTCCCCCGTGCGTGCACATACACGCAGGTTGCGTAAGGGATGCTCCAGCGTCTCGTGCACAAGAGCAGTTGGGGAAAGACACTGCCCACCTGTTTAAATCCACCTATGACCTTTCTTGTAATGTAGAGACACATCCCTTTGTCCAATGAACAATGAGGTTACAGTGACCATTGTGTTGTTGTGAATGAATGTTGTGTATAAAAAGGCCACTGTTACCTGACCGGCCAGTACTCTCTCTCATCAACGTTATCTACCTGATATCGGAGGTCTGGATCCGGGTAGCGCATGCGAGTATTCTCACGTATGGTATGTTCTCTGTAGCCACTGTTATTTCTCTGTTATTCTGTTAGATCTCTATGTTAGTTTGTAGTGTATAAGTTGTATTGTTTTACCTTTTAAATATACTCAAGTCCACGGCGGTGTTAGAGCTGCTGTGGTTTTAAAGCTAACTGGTGTTGAGTGTTCACATTTCTGCAAGGGGCTCTCTGAGCGAGACGCTCAAACAGCATACACATTGTTAAGGTCTTCCAGCGTTACATCGCTGCAGTAGTTTACTATTAAGGTTTAGAGTTTAAGCATATCATCACTGTGTTGTATTAACAAGGTTTACTGCATATTACTCTGTGAGCGCATGTGCCGCTCATGCGTCGCGCTCTCGGCAAAGCGCCTGTTACGCTAAGTGCGTACCCTTACAGTACTCAGTGCGCAAATAGCGTACGCAGTCCGTAATAGTGTATAACTTATGTTTAATGGTAATAAATTGACATTATCAATTGGCGGCTCATCCGGTTCTCCACATATCCACAAGCCGAGCAGGACAAGGCAGACTTTATCCATCGCCAAAGGGTGGGAAGGTATCTCCTGTTAAACCTTGTTGGTCGGAGATACGCTGGTGCTGATTAGATAAGCGTCTGCTCCGCTTGGTCTGAAGGGATGCTGGTGGGATCCGAGGAAGGAAAGAACATACAGCTATTGTTTTAAATCTGTTAAAATTTCTGTTTGGTGCCAATTGCGCACGCAACACAAGCACACACCTGCATTTTAATTTGTGTATTTTCGCATATCTACTCACTTGTTGCCATTAGCATTGATTGTTAGACACGTGCTGACTGCTGAGGAAAATTGTTGCTATTTAGTTGATAATCTAAAGTAATATTTAAGGGAGTAAGTATAAAACATACACACGCAGCCTGGCCCGTTATAAAAGGTTGAACAGGGGATACTGTGTGGTGCTTGGTAAGCGATTATAGTTGAACATCGTTTACATTTATAGAAGCATGTTATTTGCATTACTGTGTGCATATCTGGCCTTTTGTATACGTGTCTCGGGCAACGTGCGAGATTAAGTACAAAACGCAAAAGCCTACACATGTGGCGTATATTACGCAACATGCGTACGGATATTCCCACTAAATACAAAGCACACGATAGCATTGTTTTAGTATGGGTGATACAGTAGCCACGTGATAATAGCACAAGTTTGTTCAGTTTCCAAAAGTTTAGTTTAAAAGAACCTTTTCCTGTTGTGACACCTCTGGAATTGGCCTGTTTTACCTGAATGAAAGTAATTTCTGTACAGAGTGCATATGAGTGAACAAGAGTGAGTGTGCAAATAAAGGTTTTTTTTTTGTGAACCCAGAAATCGGGATCCCGTCGGAGACCACACCAGGTGAGTGGACACTTGGTGGCGTGGGAGTGGCTTGCTCACGTTAACATTGTATAAGGTATAAAGGAGCAATTAGTATCACAGCAGACAAAAGGACTGCGAAGTCAGAAAACCGCGAGCTCTCGCGACGTTCTGAAAACTGTGACCTAAGAAAGGTCAGAGGTAGAAAGCGCAGCCCCGGGGGTTGGCGTAGTACCCATATAGGCCCGTTCGCATACGCTCCAGCTGAAGGTTTCGCAGCCTAAACAACCGATTCCGTTGGTCGTTCGGCGGATAAGTAATAGTTACTTATACGCAGTGCGACTGTACCGCACGGAAGTGTGTGCAATAGTTGATTCACCTTGATACCCACACAAATTTTGTGGGATCATAGACGCTATTTGTACATACAGAAGTGATTTGTGTAGGTTTTTTTTATTTTAAGGGAGGTTCACTGTTCACTCAGAGAATCTCTAACAACTGACCTTTACTGGGAAAGGGTAGCATACTCCCACACGCTCTCAGTAAATAGCGGTTACACAAGGCCCAGAGATTGGGTACGACCAGTGGTGGGCACATTGCTGGTATAACGTATCGGCCAATAGGGGCGTGAGTGGGTGAAGGCACTCGTTGGATTTTCACCGTCACCTTACCACTGAGTAGTTGGTTTTTGTAAGGATTCGCTGAAAGGCAATACCTGCAAAGAATGGGGGCCAGTTGCTCAAGTAAGGGACGATCAACAAGGGTTCACATTGGTATTTGTTGGCCCAAAGGGTCAGCGCGGTATATAATGTGTGAGAAATATGGATCACACACACAGTCATATGCAATGAATGGGAACGAATGACTGAGGAAGATGGGGAACAGTTCCCCAGGGTAGGCAGTTTTAATCCTGAGGTATTGCAAAATCTAAGGAAAAGGATACGTCTGATAAAATCTGCAAAACAGAGGATTAGACATTATGATTATTTACAGTTATGGCAACAGTAGAGTGAGATAAAACAGGGATTAGCTCAAATTGCTGGTTCCAACCCTGGCAGAAATCTGATAGCAACGGCACCACCACCGTATATAGTAGGGGAGAAAGTGGCTACAGAGAATGGCATACTGGTATACGTTAAGAGTGCACTTATAAATGTATTAGTGATAAGAGTAAAATAGATAAATGCCTTAATGATAATGTTAATGCTAATGTTAATGCTAATGCTAACCCGTGCAAGTTGTATCCCATCTTAAACTTCCCTCAGGAATGCGACCAGGAAGATGAGCCCACCATGATATCAGCACTCTCTCTAGCAGCCACCCTACAAGATACTCCAGTGGGCATGACCCACCCATTAAGAGCATTAGTGAAGGCCCATAGTGCAAGGACAGGTGAGGTCGTGTCCACAGGTAAGTACGGTACTGTACATTATGCTGAAACCGTTGCACCACACATTGTAGAATCAACCCAGAGTGATGTAATTGATCTTAATCCTGTCAGGGTGATTTCAGTCCCCAATGGGAAGACCGACGCACATGGAGTCACTCCCGTCTGGAACATTGCAATGCATTGTCCCTGGTCCCGGGCAGAATTAAGAACAATTATGTCTGAATTTCCCGATCCCAGAAAGGATCTAGCCGCATGTCAAAGGTTTATTAAAGAATTAGGTAACTCTGCTGAACCCAATAACAAAGATTGGCAGACATTACTGCGGGCATGTCTGCCCTCTAGTATTGACCCTGTGAAATTCATTACTGATTGTAAGTTAGATGCATAGTTAGCTCTCACTGACGAGTACAATCAGGAAAATGTTAAACAGATCAATCTGCAGTTAGGAGTATATTTCCCAGCTGTTGTAAAGTGGAACAAAATATTCTCCATTATACAAAAGGAAGGGGAAACTGCTTCTGATTATTTCCACCGAGCACTGGAGGAAATGGCTAGATATACTGGGGTCTTGGACATTTGAGGCAAATGTACATCACAGGGAGGTAGCGGTGTCCGTATTAATGGACGGTTTAAAGGAAGTGTTGAGGACTAGGGTGCAGACCACTCAACCTAACTGGAGAGGTATGTCGGTGGCTGCCTTAAGAGAGACTGCTGTCGGGCATGATCAGAACATCGTAAGACACAGGGAGTCACAGGGTGATAAGCTGATGGCCATAAGTATCCAAGCCCTTACAACAAGGCCGCCTCAGTCTAAACCCCAGACCCCTGTTGGTAAGCCACATATGCTAAAATGTTATAACTGTAACAGGGAAGGACATTATGCATGGAACTGCAATTATAGAAACCCACATAAGGTATATCGACCCCCTAGACCAGAGCATGACACACAGTATGGCACACGTAGATGGGATCAGGGACCGCAGAGGAGGAGTGATGAGACACATGCAGGGGAAACTAGGAGGTACCCACCAAGGAGAGACTGGCAGGTCTCTGAAAATTCCCAGTTACCTCCCTCACATATTGTAGCTACCAACGCGCTGCGGGAAGGTCTCAACCTACAATAGGGGTCAGGCCACACCTGTAGCCTGCAGCCAGTGAAATTAATTGCGAGCCTTGGAAAAGAACCTGAGGTCAAAATTGATGTAGCTGGTAGATCACTACCTTTCCTTGTAGTTACGGAGGTGGACAAGTCAGTGTTAAATTCCCCGGTGGGTATAAAAACCACGGGTAGAACCATTCCAGCAATGGGAGTAACAGGAGTAGTACAACACTACCCCTTAAGTAAACCCGCAGAGATTACGATAGGGCCATTACAGACTAAGCACTCCTTTCTACTGGCTGCATCGGCTCCGACTAATCTCCTTGGGAGAGATTTGCTGTGTAAGATGGGATGTGTCATATATTGTACTCCTGGAGGTGTTTTCATAGATATACCCGAGAATCACGCCCAGGAAGTGCAGGATGTTAGACTCCACTCAAAGGTTGATGTCACACACTGCTGTTACAGATAGGTGTCCATCCAAGGTAGATGAAATGATCTCCCAGATACCGGAGTCACTTTGGACCAAAGATGGACAAGACACTGGATTAATGGCAAATGTAGCTCCTGTAGTGGTTCAAGTAAAAGATGGTAGGATAGCTCCAAAAATCCCACAGTATCCTCTGAAGCCAGAGGTGGAGTTAGGAGTGTATCCGGTCATAGAACTCTTGCTGCAACAGGGCATCCTAGTTTGGATGTCCAGCACTGCCAATAGTCCCATCTTCCCGGTGAAAAAGAGTGGGGGGAGGGGTTACAGGCTAGTGCAGGATCCATGGGGGATAAATAAAATAGTTGAGAGCCAATTCCCCATAGTACCAAATCCAGCTGTCATCCTTATGCAAATCCCTCCTACTGCGATATTTTTCACTGTAATTGACCTCTGCTCCGCTTTCTTTTCGGTCCCTCTGCACCCTGACAGCAATACTTGTTCGCATTTACATACAGAGGAGTACAGTACACCTGGACTCGCTTACCACAAGGTTTCATTGACAGCCCAATTATTTTCTCACAGGCTTTGCATGACTGTTTACAATCCTTTGAACCTGAGAGCGGATCAGTATTAATACAGTATGTAGACGACTTACTGCTGTGTTCTGATTCACTCGAATCGTCCTTGAGAGACACGAAACAACTTTCGTTTCATCTTTCTGATATGGGACACAAGGTTTCAAAGGATAAGTTGCAGTTATGCCAGACTAAGCTAAAATATTTGGGACACTGTTTGACACAAGGACTGAGACACCTCACCACTGATAGAATTCAGGCAATTCGCGACATGACTCTGCCACAAACAAATCCACACTTTCCTAGGAATGTGTGGATATTGCCGCAACTGGATCCCAGGGTTTTTCATACTAGTATTACCTTTACAAGAGATGGTCTCATCAAACAAACCAGATCGGATATCGCACACAGATGAGTCCGAACTGACATTTGAGAGACTCAAACAGTGCATATCACAGGCACCAGCTTTAGGTATGCCAGATTATGGGAAACCCTTTGAAATGTATGGTACGGAGAGTGCTGGGTATGTGACAGGTGTTTTAACCCAGAGACATGGTGATGCCAGCAGGCCGGTAGCCTACTACAGCGCTCAGCTAGACACCGTAGCGTGATCTCTCCCCACATGCTTGCGAAGTGTTGCAGCGAAAGCCTTGCTAGTGAGTAAAAGCGAAGATGTAGTGTTGGGACACAACCTTACAATCCATACACCTCATGCAGTGTCAGCCTTACTGAATTCTGCCCAAACCAGACACGTCTCATCAGCACGGTTTACAAGGTGGGAATTGGCACTAATGGCCCCTGTAAACATCACCATAAGGAGATGCAGTGCACTAAATCCTGCAACATATCTCCAAGGTGTGCCTGGACAGGCACAAAGGGTGGAGGATGAGAGTGATGGTGAATGAGGATTTAGTACAGACACTGACACACATGATTGTATGGAATATTTGACCCAAAATTTCACAGCAAGGCCCGACATCAGTGACAACCCACTGGAAGGTGTCGATTTTACCTTTTACACTGACGGTAGTTGCCACAGACAGACGGACTCGGGAGACTTGTGTACTGGATACGCAGTCGTAGATGACAAAGGTACCATAGAAGCAGAACCTCTGGGTCCACCTCACTCAGCACAAGTGGCTGAGCTGGTCGCCTTAACCAGAGCGTGTGAATTGGCTAAAGGTAAGTCAGCCAATATCTACACGGATTCTAGGTACGCCTTTGGAGTAGTTCATGATTTCGGGGCCCTATGGCTACTTAGAAATTTCATGACGGCAGCTGGCACACCCGTGGCGCATGCAACCCACATCAAAAGACTTCTAGCAGCGATACAGGAACCTGACAGAGTGGCTGTTATCAAGTGTAAAGCCCATACATACAGCCAAGACCCAGTGTCACTTGGTAACAGCCGGGCAGACGAAGCTGCTAAATCAGCAGCCAGCACCCCCATGCAGACAGACAGCACACAACTGATGGTATTCAATACTGTTAACACACAAAAATTGTGTGAAATGCAAAATTTGTGTTCCCCACAGGAAAAGGCAGTTTGGAGGTCAAAAGGATATGGGCAGTAGTCCTCAGGACTCTGGACAGATGGACAGGGTAAGCCAGTGGCACCCAAAGCATACCTTTCAAGTTTAGCGGAAGTGGCACATGGGCTGACTCATCTAGGCAAAGAAGGAATGTGCAAGTTGGTAAGAGCTTACTGGTGCGCGCCAGGTTTTTCTTCCCATGCGGGTAAAAGAGCAATGACATGCCTCACCTGCTTGAGGAAGAATATCGGAAAGGCAATACCAACAGAACCATCCCATATCCCTCCTACAGATGGCCCTTTCCAGGTAATACAAATTGATTTCATACAATTGCCACCCTGTAGAAATTTAAAAGTACGTATTGGTTTGTATTGATGTGTTTTCACATTGATTAGAAGCGTTCCCCGCTGCCACAAATATCGCTGTGTTTACTGCAAAGAAAATTGTGCAGGAATTTGTGTGCAGGTATGGTATCCCTAGGATAATTGAAAGCGATAGGGGTACCCATTTTACAAGTGAAGTCTTTCAGGTAATTTGTAAATTAATGGGAATTAATAGTAAGCTGCATACTCCGTACCTCCCCAGGCGAGTGCGAAAGTGGATAGAGTAAACAGCACTATTAAGAACAAGTTGAGCAAAGTGATGGCTGAAACAGGATTGTTGTGGCCGGAAGCTTTGCCACTTGTATTGTACAGCATCAGAACCACTCCCAGGTCCCCTCTTAACCTGCCACCCTTTGAGATTCTGTTTGGTCAACAACCCCATGTAATGATTGACCCCCAGGATAATTTGAAATGTAACAATGAAGTAACTGTGAAATATCTGGTTAAGATAAGCAAGCAGTTGAGGAATCAAAACAGCAATCTAAA
Organism: Pseudophryne corroboree; assembly: GCF_028390025.1. NCBI lineage: Eukaryota > Metazoa > Chordata > Amphibia > Anura > Myobatrachidae > Pseudophryne > Pseudophryne corroboree. The sequence continues at coordinate 133,341,059 of NC_086452.1, forward strand.
GCTGGTGACTCCTGATCTGCCAGACAGTAATTGTCATGACATTGAACCTGGGGATTATGTGATGATTCAAAACTTTCTACGCTCAGGTTGCCTTATTGACAGATAGGAAGGACCATACCAAGTCTTACTGACCAGCACGACAGCATTGAAGGTTGCCGAGAGAGAGACTTGGGTCCATTCGTCTCACTGTAAGAAGGTCGCTGACCGAGAGAGGTCCCGTTACAAAGAACAGACGGTAGAGGAAATTGTATCACTGGAGTGTCTGTTCCGGGAAGGTTGAGACGGCACCTGAGCACTGAGAATAATAAGATCGGAGGCGGTTGTCGCGCAGGATTTCTTTTTCCCTTTTATTATTTTCTCCACTTCCCATCTCCCTCCTTTTCTCCTCCCCCCTTCTCATTCTTCTCCTCTTCCTTCTGCAAGATGGACTTACCCCAAGAGACTGTGTTCCGGATTTTCCTGTTGACCCTGTTGTTGATCAGAGCAGTCTGTTTCGGTGAGAGTACCAGAGAGGTCAAGGAAGGATCTGGAATGGGTTCTAATGACAAGGACGGACTCGTAGGATTCCAAGAGCAACACAATCACTGAGCAAAGGCGAGTATCAGAAAACGATCTGGTAGCCATGACACTAGAAGACATTGTGAAGGATTGTTAGCTGAAGAGAACTGCATCTGTAGGAATTGTGAAAATATAGTTGAGGACGGGTGCATCAAGAAATGTCAGTCCAGTTTTAATATCAACATAGACCGGCATACATTGAGTGACTATCACTCATTAGTGGGAAAAGTGTTAAATCAGACAGACTGCTGGGTGTGCTCACAAGTACCTCAAGGTCATATTTCTAGTCCTCCTAGTTTGAAGCTCCACCAATATCATGTGGATAGGTCCTTAGTATGTTTTAACATTTCCAATCCCCGAAAGCCGGGAAATTGGGAAGTGACATGAAATAATCAAACCATGGCATTTTCACACAGAGCCGACAGAATGCCCGTAGACTCAGAACTTATACGCCAAATCACCGACGGTGGAAGATATTTCCGGTATAGGTACACTCTAGGAAGTAGGACCATGCGAGTTGGAGAAGTATCACCAGGATACTGTGCGCATATCATACAGCCTGATACGTGTACTGAGCAGATGAGAGAACTAGGGATAGGACTTGTCACATGGAAGGTTTGTAATATGGTTGTGTCAAATTCTGTCCCATATGTTCTCCCCGATGACGCATATTTCATATGCGGGAGAAAGGTGTATAAGTGGCTTGCCCCAAACTCTGAGTGATTGTGTTACGTTGGAAAAGTGTTGCCTGAAGTAATGACCATTACCCATAATAAAATGTAAGACATTCACCGCAATGCTCAAGCTCCTTACACTCACACTCATTACGAACACATCGTTAAAAGACACCTTACAGAGAGGACAGAGCATCCGGCCTCTGATTTGATTCACGAATCCACTGGGATTCAATTCCTTCTCGCGATAGGTATCACCCGTACCGCCAGAGGAGTTATAAATTTTAGGTATATTAATGCGCTAGCGAACCTGATAGACAATATCACCGAAATGTATGATGACACGTTCAGGTGTACTGGGAGGGAGTTGCAAGCCTACAAAACGGAACTGGTCCAGCATAGGATGGTTCTCAATTACATCACAGCAGTAACAGGCGGGTATTGTGTCACCCTAGCAACTCAGTATGGTGTGAAGTGCTGTACATATATTACTAACAGCACTGAGGACCCGACCGAGGTCATAGATGAAAAGATGGATGATATCTTGCAATTGAAGTGGGAGTTCCGAAGGAGGCACAATCTTACACTTGCTGCTGTGGGTAATGAACTGACCGGCTGGGTTTCATGGTTGAACCCATGTAATTGGTTCTCAGGTTTAGGAGAATGGGCTCAAAGCGTTATCATGGATGTAGGAAAATTTCTCTTGTGTATCCTGGGAGTTGTCATAATGATTGGATTGATATTCAGATGTGTTCGGACTTTAATGCATTGCAAGCGCAGTACCAAAGTGATGAGTCTGAGGAGCGAGGGCATTGTAACAACAACTGCTTTAATTTATGACCCATCAATTGAGACAATGTTGTGATAAGACATGATTCCACGATCTGTTTCTTTCACCCGTTTCTCCTTTGTTTTTCTCTAAGGTAAAAAGACATCCACCTGGAAGAAGATTTTGACGCACATCTCTACAGACCTTTGATGAACTTTTTCACTGACTTTGCAAGATACTTTTAGTGACTTTAACTTTCTATGGACACTTGAAAAATAAACGTTATGGTAAGAACTTACCGTTGATAACGTAATTTCTCTTATGTCCACAGGTATCCACAGGATAACATTGGGATATTGCCGAGCGACAGCGAAAATGGCACCAACGCGGTCACAAGCTTTCTGGCCTCCCAGGATGCATTGGGGCCTCCACTATATAGTCCCGCCCACTGACTCAGTCAGATCAGTTCTTTCCACAGCGATTATAGGCAGGAATATTAGGTAGAGACCTGTACAGGCGATAAGAACACACATGCACACCCTTCCATACAAGAAGGAAGAGGTTTTAGTGATTGTCTAGATCCTCAAATCAGATGCGTCAGGGTGGGATCCCTGTGGATACCTGTGGACATAAGAGAAATTATGTTATCAACGGTAAGTTCTTACCATAACGTTCATTTCTCTGGCTGGGTCCACAGGATTATCCACAGGATAATATTGGGATTTCCAAAGCCATTTTAGTGGTGGGGACGCTCCTGATTGCACAGGAGGACCTTTTGCCCGAAGTCTGCGTCATGAGAGGCAAAAGTATCCAAGGCATAATGTCTAATTAATGTATTTATGGAAGACCATGTGGCTGCCCTACATATCTGTTCTGCTGAAGCACCCTGCTGTGCTGCCCAAGATGGACCTACCTTACATGTAGAGTGTGCAGAGACATTATCCGGAATAGGGAGATCTGCATGAGAATAAGTTTCAGATATTACCATTCGGAGCCATCTCGCCAGTGTCTGTTTACTAGCAGGCCAACCTCTCCTATGGAACCCATAGAGGATGAAGAGGGAATCTGTTTTCCTGATGGCACTAGTACGATCTATGTAGATTCTTAAAGCCCGGACCACGTCCAGCTATGCTTCTCCTTCAGATAGTCCCGATACCTAAAAGGCTGGGACTACAATCTCTTCATTCAGGTGAAACTTTGATACCACCTTTGGACGATAACTAGATCTCGTTCTGAGAACTGCTCTGTCTGGGAAAAAAACTTAGGAAAGGAGACTTACATGATAATGCTCCTAAATCTGACACTCTTCTGGCTGACGCCATTGCCAGTAAAAAAAGAACTTTAACCGTTAACCACTTAAGATCTGCTCTCTCAAGTGGTTCAAACAAAGGACCCTGGAGAAATTTAAGAACTAAACTCAAATCCCAGGGAGCTGCAGGAGGAACAAATGGAGGTTGAATATGTACTACTCTTTGGAAAAACGTACATACATCTTGTAGGTCAGCAATCTTCTGCTGAAACCATACCGTCAATGCTGAGACTTGCACCCTCAAGGAAGCAACCTTCAACCCCTTATCTAATCCTGCCTGAAGGAATTCCAAAATCCTAGCTACTTTAAAAGCTCTCGGATTGAAATTTTTTCCAGAACACCAATGAATATAGGCTTGCCATATTCTATGATACACACGGGCCGAAGAAGGCTTTCTTGCTCTAAGCATGGTTTGGATAACTTGCTTTGAAAATCCTTTAGCCTCTAAGATAGAGATTTCAGCAGCCACGCCGTCAAAGATAGGCGGTCCAGATGACTGTGACAACAAGGACCCTGCATTAACAGATCTGGACGTTGAGGGAGCAGTATCGGTGCTTCCACGGACATTCTCAACAGATCTGTGTACCAATGCCTTCTTGGCCAAGCTGGAGCTATTAGAATGAATGCTCCTTTTGCCTGTTTTATCTTTCTTACTACTCTGGGTAACAGAGATATTGGAAGGAACAGATATGCCAGCTGAAACGTCCATTCTACTGACAGTGCTTCTACCAGGACCGCTCCTGGGTCCCTTGTTCTTGATCCGTATCTTAGAACCCTGTTGTTTAGACGAGATGCCATAAGGTCTATCTCCGGTAGACCCCATCTGTTCACCAGTGTCTGAAACACTTCTGGGTGTAGTGCCCATTCTGTCTCTTGAATGGTGTGCCGACTGAGAAAATCTGCTTCCCAATTTAGTACACCCGGGACAAATACTGCTGACAATGCCGGGAGGTTACTTCCTCCATCAGACTCTTGCTGTGAGTCCCTCCTTGATGATTGAGGTATGCTACTGCCATCGCATTGTCTGAGCGGATCTGGACTGGTCTTCCTTGCAGATTGTCCTTTGCCTGAACCAGAGCCAAGTAAATGGCTCTTACTTCTAACAGATTTATCGGCAGGCGACTTTCCCTTGCGGTCCATTTTCCTTGGAACCATAGGCTTCCAAATACCGCCCCCCAGCCCTGCAGGCTGGCATCTGTCGTCAGGACTTGCCACTCTTTTATCCAAAAGGGTCTCCCCTTGTTTAAATTGTCTGTCTGTAGCCACCACGCTAGAGACCTCTTTACATTTACTGGAATCTTTATCATCTGTTTCTTTATCGTTTGATGATTTCCGTTCCATCTGGTCAAAATAAAATACTGCAACGGTCTGGAGTGGAATTGCGCATATTCCACCATGTCGAAGGTTGATACCATCAGACCCAACAGTCGCATTGCTGCATGGACTGACATTGTCTGGGCTTGCAACGCTTCCTGAGCCATGACCTGCACCTTGATTATCTTTTTCTCTGGTAAGAGAACTCTCTCTGTAGGTCTTAATCCAAAATGGCTCCCAAGTGAACCATCCGCTGTGACGGATTCAGGGACAACTTCTCCCAATTTATGAGCCACCCATGTCTCTGTAGACAAACTATCGTCTGTTGGAGATGGCTCAACAGTAAATCTTGTGACTGTGCTAAGATTAACAGGTCGTCCAGGTATGGGAATATTCTTATCCCTTGTTTGCGCAGACAAGCTGCCATAACCACCATGATCTTGGTAAACACCCTGGGTGCTGTAGCTAGCCCGAAGGGCAGAGCTTGTAACTGGAAATGTTCCTTGAGGATGGCAAACCTGAGGTAACACTGATTTGATAGTGCTATAGGCACATGTAGGTAAGCATCCCGTACATCCAGAGATACCATATAATCTCCCGGTTCCATAGCCAACATTATGGAGCATAACGTCTCCATGTGGAACTTCGGGATCCATATGTAGTTGTTCAACATTTTTAGATTTAAAATTGGTCGATATGACCCATTTGGTTTCTGGATTAGAAACAGATAGGAGTAATACCCCTGCCCCTTTTGTGATGGAGGTACTGGGACAATCACACCTGACTGCAGTAATTTTTGGACTGCTTCCTGCAGGGCATTGGCCTTCAACTCTATACGAGACGGGCTGGTGCAAAAAAATCTTTGAGGAGGCTGCCTCCTGAATGGGAACCCATACCCCTGAGATACTACCTTCTGCACCCAGGCATCTGTTGTTGACTGTTGCCATATGTGTGCAAACTGCAGGAGTCGGCCCCCAACCCTGGAATCCTCCATCTCTTCAGGCTGAGGGTTTCTGTTCAGGTTTGGAAGCTGGCTTCTTGCTAGCCCACTGCTTCCTACCCCTGGATTTAAACTGGGGTTGCTTAGGCTCCTCTCTAGCTTTCGCTTTACTTTGCCAATGAAAAGAGCAAAATTTTAAACCCTTGGAATTAGGGTTATAAGCTGCCGGAAATCTGACCTTTTTTGATTCATCCTCTGATTCTAGGATATCCGATGAAGGTTTTCCAAATAATATATTACCCTCAAAAGGCAATGCTTCCAATTCCTTCTTGGACTCCGCATCTGCCTTCCAGGTCCGTAGCCAGACTGCTCTGCGAGTGACTACTGCCAAGGCTGAAGCTTTAGAAGCAACAGTGCCTACATCGATTGCTGCTTCTTCTAAATACTGGGCAGATTGTCTTAACTGGCTAAAAAGATCCTCTTGCTCCTTAGTAGGAGATGGGATGTCGTTCTCTAGTTCCTCTATCCATTTGCCCATTGCCTTTGCTACCCAGGCCGAAGCCATAGCAGGTCTTACCACTGCTCCTACAAGAGTAAAAATATTTTTCAATAGGCTCTCTACCCTTCTGTCTGTAACATCATTCAAGGAGGTAGATGACAACGGTAAAGCAGACTTATGCACGAGTCGCAGAACATGCGCATCCACTTTCGGAGGAACTTCTCTCTTCGAACAATCCCCCGCAGGAAATGGATAATAAGAATCCCATCTCTTAGGAATTTTGTACTTTTTACTGGGTGCTGCCCAAGACTCATCCATCATTTCCTTCAACTCATCTGATGCTGGAAATTCAGCTTTCACTGACTTTGTTCGTTTGAATACAGGTGCTTTTGCTTTTAACGCTGTCTTGGCTGGTTCTTCCAGAGAAAGCACAGCCTTTACTGCATTAATAAGTTCAGCTACATCATCTGAACTAAAGCTCTGCGACTGATCATCATACGGAGTCGAATCTATTGTATCCGCATCATCATCCGATGTATCATCTTGTGTAGTCTGCCATACAGACATATCTGTCTTAGTCTTACCTGCCCCTTGGTTGCTTGTAGAGGCTACTGGAACCAAACCATAGGAAGGGAGCTGCTGTATGGGTTCATAGTGTAACCTAACCCTTGAGGGGGTGCTACTGTAGTTAACCTGTCCGCTATTGAAGACAGAGTCTTTGCGAACATATTCCATGGTGGCTCTACTGGAGGCTGAACTAACTCCTGTTTTTTACTTCGCTGAAAAGCGAAACAGTTTGCACACAAACCCTCATAAGTGACCAATTGATTCATATCAATTACCCCTGACTTACAAGATAAGCATGTTAAGGTTATAGGAGTACTAGGTAAATTCTCCTCATCACTTTTGCCGCTCATAGACATGGTATTAGACTGTTATCGACTACACGCTTTGTGACTGAAAAACACCCTATATGTCAGTATATAGAGGTGAGATCAATCTGACCACAGTGCACCTGATTTGAGGGTCAGAACAGGACTGACATTACACAGAAAAGTCAGCACACATACTAGCAGTCAGTCACATGTTAAAGCATTAGACATTGTCATATGAGAATACAACCTCCATAATAACTTATACATAATTGTACTTCTGTTTAACTGGTTCTTTTTTCAACATAACATGCAGAAAACACAGTAATATACAGGTCTCATATGCAATAGGTACTAAAAATTAACAATGCACACTAAGAAGTAGAAGGAATTTTTAGTACTGTATTCCATGCCTTCAGAGAGCGGGATACAGGGAGACTCACCACACTTCCATATCCAAGCAAAGACGCTCGCAAGACGCTGAGTGGATTCAGACGCTACTGGTGTACCCTGCCGCTCTTGGTAACTGATAACGGACACGGACACTCACCCACGGACGCTGAGCGACACCACGTGTATGCAGACGCTAAGGCCTGCGAAACGGTCTGGGCGGGTTTATATCCAGTGTACACCACCGCAGCGTCTAAGCTGTGACCGAGTACCCTCGTGTAGCTTCTGAGCCGGTAGTGAGGTCATTTAGTTCATGAAACGAGAGACCCGCAGGAACTGGCCATGAACTCGGAGGAGGGACGGCCAGGAGAGCGTCTGAATCCCCCTGTTGACTTAAACTCCCAGGATCGCGGCCTCTACCTAGTCCTGGCGCCTATGATCCCCCGGAGCATAGCGCTGTCACACTCGAGATGTTCGGCGCATCAACACGCTGTTTGTAGTCTCCACCAAATCAGCGTAGCTGTGTCCTGACCCCTCTAGTAAGCGGAAGTCCATATACTCACTGTCTCCCCATGCTCCGGCCACAGCCTGGTAACGTCTGCTGGACCTGCTAGAACATCCGACACAGACGCCCGTCGAGACAGCACTGTACTGCGGAGGTAAGCGTTGTTGCGACCCGGTGGGGAGTTGTTGGAGCGACTCTTTCTAATATGCGTTTAAGACGCTGTTAAGATAAGTTGCTTTAAAAATATAGTGAGACTATAAAAATAAAGTAATAAAAGCTTTAGACTGCCTTCACAGCAGCCATGAGTCAGTGGGCGGGACTATATAGTGGAGGCCCCAATGCATCCTGGGAGGCCAGAAAGCTTGTGACCGTGTTGGTGCCATTTTCGCTGTCGCTCAACAATATCCCAATGTTATCCTGTGGATAATCCTGTGGACCCAGCCAGAGAAACTTTGCTTACCACTTACAGCAAAGATACAAGACATCAACAGATGCCCAAGGACAATCACACTCATTACCACAGAACTGCATTTATAACACATGTTTCTTATCTTCATCTCTACAACCTCCAGGTAGTATCACACATAGTCGACAGGTGACATTCACATATTAGCATCCACATATGTTCCTCCCCCTCATGTAAGATCAACTAAATGTGCTCCCCTATTTGTTGTAACCAAAAGCCGAAAAGAGCTCGGTAGAGTTTGACAGCCCATCCACAGACCCTTAATACGGGATAAGAAGGATTCAATGTATACTTCGCAATACCTCAAAGCTTATCTAAAACATGTATGGCACAATGATACATGCCCCCCAGACATGGATTTCATACATACATGCTTTTACTATCCCACTAGGTCATACATCTCCCACCTTCTCCTCTCCTCCCTCTACCCAATCATTTATAGGTATTTCATTGAAGTGTATATTTTTCTGCTTGATTATTTAGATAGTGGCAGTTATTGTTGACTGCCAAAGGGTGGACTGTCAAAGTCGGAAAAATATCATGATGCGTATGCCTTGTATTAACCCCACGTGCATGCGCACGCTGCTCGTGCACCTAGTCCCCCGTGCGTGCACATACACGCAGGTTGCGTAAGGGATGCTCCAGCGCATGGGATGTGTAAATACGGCGGAGTTTGTGAGCTTGTAGCGTACGACTCGATCGTAACGTATTAAACTCATATAGTGCATTTTGTAGGTAATGTTCCCCTAGACAATGACAGTGAGTATGTTTAGTTTAAGCTGTTCCTAAACAGAGAGATTCCTCTTTACATGATAGGAAGGGTCAGATAAAGGTTGGACGGTGGAGTTTAGTATCCAGCTGTTGGGTATTTTGAGGGTAACATTTTGGTGTTAGTTAGGAAGGGATCACTCGCTCCTGTGTATAGTTATGTACAGTAGTATGTTTTGAACATTAAATGTATTTGCTGATGATTACACATGCGGCGGGAATCCGGAGGATATCACCCACAAGAGCAGTTGGGGAAAGACACTGCCCACCTGTTCAAACCCACCTATGACCTTTCTTGTAATGTAGAGACACATCCCTTTGTCCAATGAACAATGAGGTTACAGTGACCATTGTGTTGTGAATGAATGTTGTGTATAAAAAGGCCACTGTTTCCTGACCGGCCAGTACTCTCTCTCATCAACGTTATCTACCTGATATCGGAGGTCTGGATCCGGGTTGCGCATGTGAGTATTCAAATGTATGGTATGTTCTCTGTAGCCACTGTTATTTCTCTGTTATTCTGTTAGATTTCTAAGTTAGTTTGTAGTGTATAAGTTGTATTGTTTTACCTTTTAAATATACTCAAGTCCACGGCGGTGTTAGAGCTGCTGTGGTTTTAAAGCTAACTGGTGTTGTGTGTTCACATTTCTGCAAGAGGCTCTCTGAGCGTCTCAATCGCTCAAACAGCATACACATTGTTAAGGTTTTCCAGCGTTACATCGCTGTAGTAGTTTACTATTAAGGTTTAGAGTTTAAGCATATCATCACTGTGTTGTATTAACAAGGTTTACTGCATATTACTCTGTGAGTGCATGTGCCGCTCGTGCGTCGCGCTCTCGGCGAAGCGCCTGTCACGCTAAGTGCGTACCCTTACAGTACTCAGTGCGCAAATAGCGTACGCAGTCCGTAATAGTGTATAGCTTATGTTTAATGGTAATAAATTTACATTATCAACCCATTAGAGTGTCCTCTGTTTGCTTCTTTGTCTGTTTTAATACAGGTTGAGTATCCCTTATCCAAAATGCTTGGGACCAGAAGTATTTTGGATACGGATTTTTCCGTATTTTGGAATAATTGCATACAATAATGAGTTATCCTGGTGATGGGACCCAAGTCTAAGCACAGAATGCATTTATGTTTCATATACACCTTATACATACAGCCTGAAGGTCATTTTAGCCAATATTTTTAATAACTTTGTGCATTAAACAAAGTGTGTGTACATTCACACAATTCATTTATGTTTCATATACACCTAATACACACAGCCTGGAGGTAATTTAATACAATACTTTTAATAACTTTGTGTATTAAACAAAGTTTGTGTACATTGAGCCATCAGAAAACAAAGGTTTCACTATCTCACTCACTCAAAAAAATTCATATTCCGGAATATTCCGTATTTCGGAATATTTGGCTATGGGATACTCAAACTGTACATAAATCTTTCTTTCTTATTCCTTTGGAGCGTTAACTAATGACAATACACATTTTATTACATTGCAAGAAATTTATTGATTAAAGAAATCATTCAGGAAATAAAGCAACAATCAAGACTTCTCAAAAATATGAGCAAGCCAATGAGAATGAGAATTTCAGAAAATTATTAATATTGGTTTATAAAGATTCGGAATCAGTTTTCTCCTTTGGAAGCAGATGTACTTCTGATGGGATCATGGCTCTCATTCCGAATAGTTCACTCGCTAGCAGATTTTAGCAGCATTGCACACGCTAGGCCGCCGGCCTCTGGGAGTGTATTTAAGCTTAGCAGAATTGCGAATAGAAATTTCTTAGCAGTTTCTGAGTAGCTCGAGAATTACTCCTTCACTGCAATCAGCTCAGCCCGTTTCGTTCCTGGTTTGACGTCACAAACACACCCTGCGTTTGGCCAGCCACTCCCACGTTTCTCCAGACACTCCCACATTTTATCCTGGCACGCCTGCGTTTATCCGCACACTCACAGAAAATGGTCAGTTTCCGCCCAGAAACACCCACTTCCTGTCAATCACACTCCGATCACTTCAACTATGAAAATTCTTTGTTCGGACGTGAGTAAATCTACTAAGTTTTGTGCTAAAATACTTAGCGCATGCGCACTGCGTACCATGCACATGCGCATTTTTGCCTTAATCGCTCCGTTGCGAAAATCGACAACGAGCGAACAACTCGGAATGACCCCCATGTGACTCTGCAAAATAATATGTAACAATATAAATACATGTAAGAACATAGAACCATGATCTTATAACGAATGCACCAATCAGTTACCATATATGTAAGTGGAGCAGCTTAGTTTTCTCAATACATTGAAACACATTGAATTTTCTAGCTGTGACTGAAATATAAATAGATATTCACACTCCCAGGATGCAATGTGTTTGTGAGCCATTATACAGAATACTGCAAGATGCTCTGTGATTGAGCGTGGCTGCATCGCAGGTGGCAGTGAGCGGCATGCCTAGGAGCGCCTGTGGCTTGGCATGCCACAGTCGCACAGAGACGCTCCCATTCACTTTGAATGGAGAAGTTGTGCATCTATGATTCTCTGAGCATTCTAATGCTCCTCTAGTCTGCATCACATCTTTGCTATAATGTGTGGACTGTGTCATTGTAGGACAGTTACACAGCTAATATTTGTGAAGTCTGGAGCAGATTCTAATATCACTGGGGAACATTTAGTAGAGCTCCTGTTCTGGAAAATAAAAGGAAAGAATCCTGAACATAACATACACCATATGTATGAATACAGTTGTCCTTCTTCCCCCTCTGTGATCAGTGCAGCATTTTGCAGATTCTGTAAGTAAAAGTGGGTGTGGCTTTTACGGGATCAAATGGAAACAAGTAAGAAATCTATCAAAGCTTTTCCATTTGGTGCCTGGCTGTATTATTCTAGTGCACCTGCAAATTCCATCTAGTCATAGCTGCTCTGAGAGTTATCAATTCATGTTGTATTGACAGAGTAAGAAGCCTCACCATCCTGTACAGTAATAACTGAGCAAATGAATAAAACCATAGTTTACTAACAATTTAAATTTATTTTTTTGCACTGGTTTTGAAAACGTCAATATTTCAGTGATGCTGCATACAATACTAATTTAGTATATAGATAAACACACATTTATAATTTTTGTATATGGAACAACCAAACTGGACCTGGAACAGAAACATATCATATTACAATGTTACACATTTGTTTATTATTTGCTCTTTAGAAATCAATGTAATGTAACTGGCTTTAAGATATTGTGTATTTCTATTGTTTGCTTCCTAAGTATATTACACTAGGGTAAGGGTGCCCATAGTAAATACTTTGCAGTTAGAGTTGTGCTTGCTCTTTTATAGTCTGATGCTGGCCATACATCAGGGAGATATCGCTCCTGGCTGGTTGGAACGATAAACTGACAGTGTGTGAGAGCAAACGATTATCAGCCGTTTGCTTCCACATGCTAAAAAACGTCCAGAAACGTTTGGTCCAACTAGATGGGAAAATCAAACTTGTTTGATTTTCCCAACTAATCGTTCATGTGTAGTGGGAACTTTCCCACCAACTGCACGATAAGTAGGCGGACACTGGCCAACAGTGTCCACATGCTTCTGTAACTATCACTGCCGGCTGGGCTGACTTTGTCATCCCAGGATCCCCGGCAGCATTGGTGGCACTGTGGAGCAGGATCAGGTTCAGGGGTCAAACCAGGACCCCAGCATTGGTACCTTGCCTGAGACCACTACCCGCCCACTCCCATGATCGCGGCACCCCACCCGCGGTCACTGCCCCCCTGTGCGTGATCACGGCACACCAGCCCTGGCAGCAGCACTATAGTGTCCCCTTCCCCCATCCTACCCCCCATTATTACCCGGAACCTCTAGCGATAACCAGCTCCGGCAGCAGCACTATGGTGTCCCCTTCCTGCATTCTACCCCCTGCGATCACCCAACACCCATAGTCTTTACAGTTACCTGCCCCCATGCCAAATCCTCCTCCTGTGCCACTCAATGCCTGGAACATGCTTGGCACAAAAATTAATATTCCATTGTAGGCAACGCAGGACAATCTGATCCAACAAACGCAAAATAGATAGATCAGCAACTTTTTGTCTGTTAATTGCCTGAACTACCCCCAAATTATCACATCAAAAAACTACTGAAACACTGGCCCATACCTTGTGCCATAACTCCAACTGATTCCCTGTAAGGCCTTCATCAAACCTTGCTTTCGGCCAGGGGTACGTACACAACCTGCCCTCCACGTACGCTCCAAAACCCAAAGAACCAGAAGCATCTGTGAATAACTGCAACTCAACATTGGATCTGTGTTCAGACTGCCAAATTCGAACACCATTAAAATCTGACAAAAACTCTTCCCAGATATGTAAATCCCAATGAATTTCTTTAGATAAGCGTATTAAATGACCTGGCCTCTTAACACCAGCTGTCGCTCTTTCCAAATTCCTGCTAAAGACCATACCCATTGGAATAACCCTGCACACTAAATGAAATGACCCCAAAAATGATTGAGCCTGCTTCAACATCATGTCAATGCCACCATTTTATCATCCCTCAACTTTACTACTTTTTCATGGGCAAATGACAGCAGCCCTCAATCGTATCAATTTTAATACCAAAGAAGGTCAACACCGATATAGGAACCACAGTCTTTTCATCAGCCACCGGAACACCAAAATCAGTAAACAATGACAATGCATTCAATAAAATATTACCAAAAATATTGGACTCAGCGGGGCCCATGAACAAACAATCATCTAAATAATGAACAATTCCAGACTTGCCTGAATATTCTGAAATGCACCAATGCAAAAAACGACTAAACTTTTCAAAATATACGAACAAGATATAGAACAACTTATAGGAAGACATCTATCAACATAGAAACCATCTGCCAGGTTAAAACCAAAATATCGAAAAAATTCTGGATCAATGGGCAAAAGGCGAAAAGCTGACTCTATATCAATTTTACTCATCAACTCTCCCCTACCAAATGATATAACCTTTGCCAGCGCATCTTCGAAGAAAGTTGATAAATTACCATGGTCAAGAACTCCGGAATGGCATCATGAACAGAAGACCCCTTTGAACATGATAAACGCTGAATTAATCTAAACTTTCCCGGGGTCTTCTTAGGAACAACACCCACAGGGGACAAAATGAAATCCAGAACTGGCGGAGAACTAAAACGCCCTACCATTCTTTCCAAAGCAACCTCTTTATCAACTTTTTCTTTCAAAATCTCCAGAAACTGCTCAACCGAGCATAAATTACGAACCTCACCAGAACAAACTTGGCCCTTAATAGGCAAAGGGAAACCTCTTGAAAAATCCAACCTTAACAAATCAGCGTCTTACAAAAAAAGGCTAAAGAAAAGACAAGATAACCCTGGTAGTGAGCAATCTTATCTAAGGTAATGTTAAATTACTGAAATCAACTTAAAATAAACATTTTTATTAGATATGCCTTAAAATTGAAATGCACATAGCCGTGTGAATTCACAAATATATGAAAATATGTTGGAAAATGGGTATAGTCTTATCTGACTGACCTCAGTCAGAATAAATTATTATAAGGGCACGGTCGTGAATCGAACAAACGGAATTCTCCTATAGGGAACTTCTGAGATGGGGGCATGGTGTTTGAGGGGCTACACCTCAAAACTGATTGGACGTACTGAGCTGAAATTTGGCATGGGAGCGTAGAATCGTCACCCGCTGCTGCATGCCAAATTTCAGGGCAAAATAATAAAAAATGAGGAATTGGGAGTAACCTAAATTTCCACCTGTCAGTTTTTTTCTGCTACTTCCTTATTGGCTTTTTGACAACGTTTTCCCATATAGTGAATGAGAATTTTTTTGGGAAGGCATAACTCAGGATAGAGGACGAATTAAGACTTGGGGTTTGTTTTATTAGATAGAGTATGCCCCAGTGTAGTGCCTTTTGGGGTTGTGGTTTTTCAAAAAGTTAAAGTTTTTTTTTTAATTAAGAGAAATATGCCCCATTATAGAGATAGGGCATTTCAATTTGTTGCGCCTGCGCAGTGGCCGCCAGCAGGGGGTGTACAGTGAGTAGCTGTAGTAGCCTATGCACTGGCTGTTGGGCACGAGGAGATAGAGAGGGAAGGAGTCACGTGGAGCTGCAGGAGGACAGCCAGCGGTTCTCAGCGTGTGAGGCTGTCACTGAGGTCCATGAAGCGGGAGGAGATCAACAGAGCTGCACACCAGTGGGTGAGTATTGTCAGGCAGCCCCCCACTGTGTACCCTGCTTCTTTTCCCCCGCTCCCCCCCCCACGTGTCCGGCCACCCTCCCGTCCCGCTGTGTGCGTGGCCGCCAGCCGGACCACCCCTGGTGGCTGCCTGCATCTCCTCTGCCTGTGGTGCCGTGCAGTGGCGTAAGTACTGCCCCCGCAGCCCTCGCGGTAGCTTGGGGGTGAGGGGCTGCGGGGGCGCCACTGACAGAACAGATTGACATGCGGACGAGCATCCGCATGTCAATCTGCAGGTCTCCTTCCCTGTACGGAGGGACACAGAGCGCACAGCGCGCGCCCCCCTGTGTCCCTCCCTGGCTCTCCGGCTGTCTAATAAAGGAAGTGCCATTTCGTGAGCGATTGGCTCACGAACTGGCACTTCCTTTATTAGACAGCCATAGAGCCAGGAGGGACACTGGAGAGGCGCGCTCCGTGCACTCCATGTCCCTCCAACACAAAGGAAGGGGGGGGGGAAGAGCAGGCACTGTGGGGGAATATCTGGCACTGGGGGGATCAGGCAGTGAGGGGCATATGTGGCACTGTGGGGGAATATCTGGCACTGGTGGCATATACCTGGCACTGTGGGGGACTATCTGGCACTGGGGGCATATACCTGGCACTGTGGGGGACTATCTGGCACTGGGGGCATATACCTGGCACTGTAAGGGACTATCTGGCACTGGGGGCATATACCTGGCACTGTGGGGGACTATCTGGCACTGGAGGCATATACCTCCCCCCCCTGCCCTCCGTTTATTGGGGGACTATCTGGCACTGGGGCATATACCTGGCACTGTGGGGGACTATCTGGCACTGGGGGGAGCATGCAGTGAGGGGCATATGTGGCACTGTGGGGGAATATCTGGCACTGGGGGCATATACCTGGCACTGTGGGGGAATATCTGGCACTGGGGGGAGCAGGCAGTGAGGGGCATATGTGGCACTGTGGGGGAATATCTGGCACTGGGGGCATATACCTGGCACTGTGGGGGAATATCTGGCAATGGGGGCATATACCTGGCACTGTGGGGGACTATCTGGCACTGGGGGCATATACCTGGCACTGTGGGGGACTATCTGGCACTCGGGGCATATAACTGGCACTGGGAGCATATGTGGCACTGGGAGCACGGCCCTAGCAACAAGCACTACCCCCTAGCAATGAGCATGACACCCAGTGCATGAAACCCCTGGCAACGAGCATGACACCCAGTGCATGAAACCCCTGGCAACGAGCATGACACCCAGTGCATGAAACCCCTGGCAACGAGCATGACACCCTGAGCATGAAAACCCCTGGCACCATGCATGGAACCAAGAGCATGAAACCCCTGGCAAAGAGCAGGTAATTTAAAAGTAATTAGAAGCCATACTGTAGAACTTAATGTGTAATGGGCATTACGGTGTGTGGCATAATGTATCACGGACATTGCGGTGTGTGTCATTATGTGTCAGGCATTACGGTGTGTTGTATACTATATCACGGGCATTGTGGTATGTGGTATAATGTCTTGGGGTCATTGCGGTGTGGCATAATGTAAAACGGGCATTGCGGTATGTGTCATACTGTGTCACAGATACGGTGTGTAGCATAATGTATAACGGGCATTGCGATTCCTGTCATAATGTGTCACAGGCATTACGGTGTGTGGCATAATGTGTCGGGGGAATTACAGTGTGTGCATATTGTGTCATGTGCATTGTTGTGTGTGGCATAATGGCTAAGGCCATTGCAGAATGTGGCATAATGTATACTGGGCATTACTATAAGGAGGAAAAATGACAAATAATGTAAGGGGCATGAATCAGGATTATTTTTCTTTCCTGTGGTGGCTAACGTCTGGGCGTGCAGGTTGCAAAACTGGGGTATAAGGTAGTCTTTTCCTGCAATGCCACGCTCCTTTAAGTGAAGCCACGCCCATTTCAGCAAAGCCACATCCCTTTTTGGCGGCGCGCGCCTACAGCGCGCACATATTTGTCCCTATTACTACTGCCAATTAAGGGGGGTATGGGGGGGGGGGCACCGAAGATTTTTTGGGCTTGGGGGAGAAAAATTTCTAGTTAAGCCACTGTTGCCGTGGGCTGCCCGCTGCTGTCGCTCCTGACGGGGTACTACTGGCAGTAGGAGGCGTCTCCCGTAGTACTGTATGTCTCCTGCTGCCCCCCCCCGATGTGTGTCCCCCCCGCTGTGTGTGTGTCCCCCCGCTGTGTTTACCCACCCGCTGTGCCCTCCGCTGTGTGTGTCCCCCGCCCTGCCTGCTGTGTGTCCCCCCCCCCCCTGCCCTCCCTGCTGTGTGTCTGTCAATTTGTTGCGGCTGCGCAGTGGCTTTAGGAGAGCGAGAGTGAGGGAAGGGGTCTCGTGCAGGCTGAGGAGAGGTTATAAAAGTAGCTGCTGGTGGCAGAGCCAGCGGTACCCTGGGTGTGTGCTTACTGCGTTCTCCTCAAGTCCGTACAGAGCGGAGAGGAGCCACAGCAGGAGGAATGGCTGGAGCTGCGCCGCAGGAGGAGGAGACATCTGGTCCTGACTGACAGCACTTCCCCCCTTTACCCGAAGCGGGATCCGCAGCAGGAGAGGCGATACCTGGAGCTGCGCCACACGGAGGAAGACATCCGGATCAGTGGACAGGAGGACAGCACGGCCTCAGCACGGTAATGGGGGGGTGGGGAGATAGGAGGAAAGAGCGGGCAGCTAGTACCGCTGTGTCCCCCCACCACCATCCCAGCCAGCTGCTGTGTGTCCGGATACCCAGCCATCCGCCGGACCGTCCCTAGAGGCTACATGCTTCTCCTCCCTGGGTCTGTGGTGCCGTGGGCTGACAGGGTGTGCGGCTGGGAGTAGTAGGCGCCTCGGACAGCCGCTGACCGCCGGGCACCGTTCCGCTCCTCACGGCCCGACAGGGTGCTCCTGCTGTGCCGCTATGTCTCTTGCTGCAGGCTGTATGAGTGCTGGGGATGCCGCCCCCCCGCTCTGTGACCGGCCACCCCTCCTCCTCCCGCTGTGTGTCCGACCCGTACTCTCCTGCTGTGTCCGGTCACCCCCCTCCCCTCCTCCGGCTGTGTCCAGCCACCCCCTTCCCGCTGTGCGTCCGGCCACCCTTCCCACTGTGTGTCCGCCCCTCTCCCGCTGTGTGTCTGGTCCCGCCCCCGCTGTGTGCCCGGTCTCCTCCCCCCCTCCCGCTGTGTGCCCGGCAACCCCACATCCCCCCCCCCGTGTGTCCGGCCATCCCTCCCACCCGCAGTTTGTCCTCCCCCCTCCCCCCTGTATGTCCGGCCACCCCTCCTCCTCCCGCTGTGTGTCTGACCCCCACCCTCCCCCTCCTCCCATAGTGTCTGGCCACCCCCTCCCCAACCTTCCACTGTGTGTCCGGTCTCCTCCCTTCCTCTCCCGCTGTGTGTCCAGTCTACTCCCCATCTCTCGCTGTATGTCCAGCCACCCCTCCCCCTCCTCCTCTCTTCTAAGTGATTGACCCCCACCCTTCTCCCGCTGTGTGCGTGGGTGGGAGACAGTGTTGCTGTGTGAGTGGGTGGGTGGAGGGAGGTGCTGGCAGGGGAGACAGTGTTGCTGTATGTGTGCATGGGTGGGAGACAGTGTTGCTGTATGTGTGGATGGGTGGAGGGGGGTGCTGGCAGGGGAGACAGTGTTTCTGTATGTGTGGGTGGGTGGAGGGGTGTGCTGGCAGGGGAGACAGTGTTGCTGTATGTGTGCATTGGTGGGAGGTAGTGTTGCTGTATGTGTGGGTGGGTGGAGGGTGGGTGCTGGCAGGGGAGACAGTGTTGCTGTATGTGTGCGTGGGAGGAAGACAGTGTTGCTGTATGTGTGGGTGGGTGGAGAGGGGGTGCTGGCAGGGAAGACAGTGTTGCTGTATGTGTGCGTGGGTGGGAAACAGTGTTACTGTATATGTGGGTGGGTGGAGGGGGGTGCTGGCAGGGGAGACAGTGTTGCCGTATGTGTGCGTGGGTGGAGGGGGCTGTTGGCAGGGGAGACAGTGTTGCTGTATGTGTGCATGGGTGGGAGACAGTGTTGCTGCATGTGTGGGTGGGTGGAGGGGGTGCTGGCAGAGTAGACAGTGTTGCTGTATGTGTGCGTGGGTGGGAGACAGTGTTGCTGTATGTGTGGGAGGGTGGAGGAGGGTGCTGGCAGGGGAGACAGTGTTGCTGTATGTGTGCGTGGGTGGGAGACAGTGTTGCTGTATGTGTGGGTGGGTGGAGGGGGGTGCTGGCAGAGTAGACAGTGTTGCTGTATGTATGTGTGCGTGGGTGGGAGACAGTGTTGCTGTATGTGTGGGAGGGTGGAGGGGGGTGCTGGCAGGGGAGACAGTGTTGCTGTATGTGTGCGTGGGTGGAGGGGGAGTGCTGGCAGGGGAGATAGTGTTGCTGTATGTGTGGGTGGGTGGAGGGGGGGTGCTGGCAGGAGAGACAGTTTTGCTGTATGTGTGCGTGGGTGGAAGACAGTGTTGCTGTATGTGTGGGTGGGTGGAGGGGGGTGCTGGCAGGGGAGACAGTGTTGCTGTATGTGTGGGAGGGTGGAGGGGGGTGCTGGCAGGGGAGACAGTGTTGCTGTATGTGTGCGTGGGTGGAGGGGGGGTGCTGGCAGGGGAGACAGTGTTGCTGTATGTGTGGGTGGGTGGAGGGGGGTGCTGGCAGGGGAGACAGTGTTGCTGTATGTGTGGGTGTGTGGAGGGGGGTGCTGGCAGAGTAGACAGTGTTGCTGTATGTGTGCGTGGGTTGGAGACAGTGTTGCTGTATGTGTGCGTGGGTGGAGGGGGTGCTGGCAGGGGAGACAGTGTTGCTGTATGTGTGCGTGGGTGGAGGGGGGTGCTGGCAGGGGAGACAGTGTTGCTGTATGTGTGCGTGGGTGGGAGACAGTGTTGCTGTATGTGTGGGAGGGTGGAGGGTGTGCTGGCAGGGGAGACAGTGTTGCTGTATGTGTGCGTGGGTGGGAGACAGTTTTGCTGTATGTGTGGGTAGTTGGAGGGGGGTGCTGGCAGGGGATACAGTGTTGCTGTATGTGTGCGTGGGTGGGAGACAGTGTTGCTGTATGTGTAGGTGGGTGGAGGGGGTGCTGGCAGGGGAGACAGTGTTGCTGTATGTGTGCGTGGGTGGGAGACAGTGTTGCTGTATGTGTGCGTGGGTGGAGGGGGGTGCTGGCAGAGTAGACAGTGTTGCTGTATGTGTGCTTGGGTGGGAGACAGTGTTGCTGTATGTGTGGGAGGGTGGAGGGGGGTGCTGGCAGGGGAGACAGTGTTGCTGTATGTGTGCGTGGGTGGGAGACAGTGTTGCTGTATGTGTGGGTGGGTGTAGGGGGGTGCTGGCAGGGTAGACAGTGTTGCTGTATGTATGTGTGCGTGGGTGGGACACAGTGTTGCTGTATGTGTGGGAGGGTGGAGGGGGGTGCTGGCAGGGGAGACAGTGTTGCTGTATGTGTGCGTTGGTGGAGGGGGGTGCTGGCAGGGGAGACAGTGTTGCTGTATGTGTGGGAGGGTGGAGGGGGGTGCTGGCAGGGGAGACAGTGTTGCTGTATGTGTGCGTTGGTGGAGGGGGGGTGCTGGCAGGGGAGATTGTGTTGCTGTATGTGTGGGTGGGTGGAGAGGGGGTGCTGGCAGGGGAGACAGTGTTGCTGTATGTGTGCGTGGGTGGAAGACAGTGTTGCTGTATGTGTGGGTGGGTGGAGGGGGGTGCTGGCAGGGGAGACAGCGTTGCTGTATGTGTGGGAGGGTGGAGGGGGGTGCAGGCAGGGGAGACAGTGTTGCTGTATGTGTGCGTGGGTGGAGGGGGGTGCTAGCAGAGTAGACAGTGTTGCTGTATGTGTGCGTGGGTGGGAGACAGTGTTGCTGTATGTGTGGGTGGGTGGAGGGGGTGCTGGCAGGGGAGACAGTGTTGCTGTATGTGTGCGTGGGTTGGAGACAGTGTTACTGTATGTGTGTTTGGGTGGAGGGGGTGCTGGCAGGGGAGACAGTGTTGCTGTATGTGTGCGTGGGTGGGAGACAGTGTTGCTGTATGTGTTGGTGGGTGGAGGGGGTGCTGGCAGGGGATACAGTGTTGCTGTATGTGTGCGTGGGTGGGAGACAGTGTTGCTGTATGTGTGCGTGGGTGGAGGGGGGTGCTGGCAGGGGAGACAGTGTTGCTGTATGTGTGCGTGGGTGTGAGACAGTGTTGCTATATGTGTGGTTGGGAGGAGGGGGGGTGCTGGCAGGGGAGACAGTGTTGCTGTATGTGTGCGTGGGTGGGAGACAGTGTTGCTGTGTGTGTGGGTGGAGGGGGGTGCTGGCAGGGGAGACAGTGTTGCTCTATGTGTGCGTGGGTGGTAGACAGTGTTGCTGTATGTGTGCGTGGGTGGGAGACAGTGTTGCTGTATGTGTGGGTGGGTGGAGGGAGGTGCTGGCAGGGGAGACAGTGTTGCTGTATGTGTGCGTGGGTGGGAGGTAGTATTGTGAAAGGAACACGTCCATTAAGGCGTCAGCCTTAATGATCGGAATTTCCTTGCTTTTTGGAGTTTGAGTGGAAGTGTTACAACAGGTTTCTGAAATGCCAGATCATGTGTAAGAAGCCTTTATGGGACATGTGAAACCGTAAGGTTTTTTGTCTATGGAATATGTATGTAAGTCCGTCTGCACGGTAAATCACTTAACACTAGTTTGTGACTATATAAAGATATATATATATACAGCTAGAGATAAATCTCAAAACTGTATAAATCTGGCGCTATAGAAATTGTAATATGTATTAAATAAATAACTGTTGATCAATGCAAAAATAGTGATACTGCGGCTGCTGAGCAAAACAGCTGGCTAAGCTGAAAAACACTATGAAACACAAACAAAAGAAATGCTCTGCGCTCTCAATCACTTAAAATTAATTGACTAATCAATTAGAGGTAGTCTATCATGGAGAATAATTGACTCAATGAGGCTTGACTCCTTTAAAAATATTTTATCAAACGTTTAAATACTACATAAACATATAAAACAAACAATACATGAAAAAATTTCGCAGTTTTAGTTATATGTGTGTTCCACTCTGTGACTGTTTATTTTTATTTTTATATCATCTGAAAAGCCTTTTTCAATATCACTTTCCCCTTTTCCTAAGTAATGTCTTTCTTCACTTTCAGCTATTTACATCCATTTATGCCTTTTTTGCAGATGGTTGTATATTTACATCATAAGAAATAAAGCCATTTTTTGATTCTATACGTAATAGCTAAAAATATCCTAAAGATATACTGATTGCTAATCCGGTGTATTTATCGTTTTATTATTTATTTATTTTTATTATTTTTTTTTCTATTTTTTTTTTTTTTTTTTACTATTATTATTATTCTTTATGCCACATATATTTATATACATTTTTTTTTATATAAATCTCTTTATCGTTATAGTTATTATAACTATATATCTATAAAACTGTTGTTGCTCTTATTCTAATATACCTTACCTGGGTTCACATAGATATGGGAATTATATAATTAGTTTGCACATGAATATAATAGTTGAGAACTTTTTCAGCGTACTCTAAGATTAACATAGTAATATTGTGCATATATATATATATATATGTTTCTATATCTGTGTGTACTCATGCGGATGCAGAAGTACTTAGTATATTTATTTTGTGTTACACTTAATAATAATAATCAAGTAGAATTAAATTGTGTTACATAATAAAGATTATCTATAATAAAATCAATGCATATTTTTTTCAACCAACCACTTCCTAAGTGTAAAGAGGGTTAAACTATGATCAGTCTTTCCTTTCTGTGTTTAAATAGTCGCCTTAATTAAGATCTGATCACTCTGAATATCTAAAGGCAGGTTCTTTATGACCTCTAATTTATTTAATTTGTGCTATATTGTTGCTCTTGACTCAATGCTTCTTGGCTCTTTTTGATTGTTTTAATTGTGATTGATTTTTTTCACTTAGTCTAATTTATGTGTGATATAGGAATGAGTTTTATTCCAATGTGACTACTAATTAACACATCAGAATCAATTTGGTGCAATCAGCTAGGTATAAATGCCACAGCTCTCAGTAGGAGGGTATTTGTCTTGAGGAAGTCTCCGTTGCTAGGAGACGAAACGCGTTGACGCCCCTTCTACCAGTTCATCATTGGACACCTGATACCGGACAGACAGGCTCCTTAGCTTTTCAGCTCCCGGCACCATCCGGCATTTACATTGCGGCTAAGTGACCATCAGGAACCGTACCTTCGCTGTGAGACAAAAGGTGATTTCAGCTACACGGCATTGTGTGTTATTTGGTGCCACGACTAAGAATACGAACGGATCTCCGCAGTGAGACCACTGCATTATCAGCCATCAGCGGACTGAATTTACCACACTGCTACTATCAGCTGAATTAATCACATCCCCTGTTGGGAAGTTCCTAACACATTATCATCATATGGTCAATTGCCGGTTTCTCTAACGGAGGTTAGAGCACTTCAGCAAGTTTACCTTCCAATTATTACTGAGGCATCAACTAAGAATCATCACATCTACCTCATGCATTTGCATACAGGACCCTGTGATAAACTCCAGGAACCAGCACGGGGGTAAATATTATTGTTTGTTTTGCCTCAATAGTTTTTACTAGTTTCTGCGGAGCCGTCTGTGGACAGTACATATGATTCTACACTGGGACGCCAGTAGTAGAATCAATTGACATTCTGATAGAGAGTTCTCTCTCAAGTTATCCAATTTTGCACCTTAGTTACATTGTATACTGCCTTACCAGCACTTATAATTATAGATACAGTGTTTCTATTCATATTAGAGGTATTAACCTCTGAATTTTTTAAAACTGCAAAAAATTTTCATGTATTGTTTGTTTTATATGTTTATGTAGTATTTAAACGTTTGATAAAATATTTTTAAAGGAGTCAAGCCTCATTGAGTCAATTATTCTCCATGATAGACTACCTCTAATTGATTAGTCAATTAATTTTAAGTGATTGAGAGCGCAGAGCATTTCTTTTGTTTGTGACTATATAAAGATATATTAAAAATTGAATGGTGTGGCCGTCATCTTGTAAATTATATAGCCCATATACAAGTTCCCAGGGCAATAAGTTTGAATCATACAACAACAAATATTGAATAAACCTTTAGGCGCTACCACTTTCTAGAGATCATGTGATGTCCTTAAATATTGGTCTTTAAATGTTAGTTCCAAATGAAGTCACTTGATTCACTTGGACTGTTCCTTCTTCTAAGGCGGGAGAGCGGGAACGTGCGCGGTGATTGAAAGCCCGGGCCGGCAGTTGCGTGGAGTCAGTGAGAAAATCAACTTGAAGAGGAATGAACCTTTAGAAGAAGGAACAGTCCAAGTGAATCAAGTGACTTCATTTGGAACTAACATTTAAAGACCAATATTTAAGGACATCACATGATCTCTAGAAAGTGGTAGCGCCTAAAGGTTTATTCAATATTTGTTGTTGTACATTAGTCTTTTTGGTGATTGGGAGTCACCCGAATATACCTTGGGCTGCTTTACTCCCATTAAACGCTATTTTCTATTCCTCCTGTATATATTCTGTATAAGTTTGAATCATAGTTTACTAATGAATTGTTTTTGATTGAGTCATATATACGGAGGTATGAGGCCCAAATGCCAAGAAAAAATGTCTGTGAAGCCGTTCTTTTTAAGAATAGAATACACATGGTCATAACATCAGCCAGCCATATAGTAGTGCCTCCTGTGTGAAAAATGGTTAGTTTACAGTATGTTAAGACACACATCTGCAAAATAAAGAGATATGAGGCACCAGTGCTTAGAGATAACTATCTAGATAGACAATTGCTCTATATCAAACGGTCATATAATGGTTGCACAAGAGGAATCTGTTTAGCTTTAATGTGAATTACAATCGCTGCTATATAGAGTTAAGAGGTACATGTGCCTCAATTGTCAGCAGCTGTCAACCATTCCACATGCTAAGTTCACAAATACCACCTGTATGGAAACAAATAAATTATGTTGGATCACACACACATATATATGAGATAAGGAGGTATGAGGCACCAGTGCCTTAAGTCACACACATATGTGGAATAAAGAGGTATGAGGCACCAGTGTTTGAAGATAACTATCTAGATAAACAATTGCTCAATATCAAACAATCATATAGTGATCGCACCAAAGATATTATTTACCTTTAATTTGGATTACAATCGCTGCTATATAGTGTCAGGCCCGGGTGTTTTTGTGAATCCGTTAACCCGGAACCAACCACAGGTGTAGGTGCTGGGGTATGAAGAAAGCAGGGAGGACGAAGAAAGTTCAGCTTCATATATTTATTAAATAACAATTCAGTAAGGAGTTAAATGACTAGTTGTTAATCATCATTATACTGAAGTATTGCAAGAATGGCAGAAATAATATGCAAGAGAAAACTCAAAAATAAATAAAAGAAATGTTCATGGAAACATATGCAAAAACAAGCTGAAGAATAAATGTTGAATTGTCCAAATATAAACAAGCTTTGATGCTGAACTGCAGATTGTGTTTAACTGGTTAATGCAGACATGGTGAATTAACTGTAAGAATTTGCAATGGAGTTTTGAGGGTTAACTGAGAGACTGTGATGAATTATCCTTGTAATGACAACATAGCAAATAAAAAGTACTGAATTGGGTTACTTGCGGGTTCCGGAGATCACTGTGAAACTGTAGTAGAAGACAAGGTGATGAATGGGTTAAATGCAGAGTTGAACAAACGAACAGCTGAGAGAAACGAATCCTCCAGACTTTGAATGATAGGCAGACTGACAAGGTAACCTCATGCAGGACACTGGGAATCCAACTATTTCCAATAGGAGTGCAATTAACTGACAGCACAGCGGAGAGCCGGTGGATCTTTCAGCAGTGAAGGCTGCAGACGGACCTCTGGGAACGGAGGCGATATCTGGACCACGGGAATCACACAGGAATGCACGGAGAGAGCTCAGAGCTAGAGCACAGCGTTGATACAACAAAGCACTGGCCCCGAGTAACAAAATCCCAGCCTACTTAAAGGCAGCACAAGCACGGGATTGGCTTACACCTGCCCACAGGTGTTTTCACAAGTGCTCTGTATTAGCTATTTGGTCTCCAACATGGCCACCTCCTATACAGCAGACACACCGCAGTGCCTTAGGCCATTTGGTCCCCGCACTCACAGTTCCCAGACTCTGCATTACCTGTGCCATTGATCACGCCGCGTTCCCACATGGGCACACAGCACCGCGAGCAACCGCACTGGCAACGGATGAACCCCAGAACCCGCAAAGGTGAGAGACCGGTTCGTGACATATAGAAGTATGAGGTACATATGGACAACAAAGACCAGCTTGCGCTTGACAATCAGAAAATATGACAATTTATTGTAATAAAAATATTTACAACAGTTCTCCCGGGAGTATGATAAAAACAATCCAATATAACATGAAATCTACTCAATGAAATACCCCTGAACCTTGATAATTCATTAGAGAATACTTTCTGTGCAAAGAATGCCTAATGTTGTTTGATGCGGACTACAAATGCTTTCATTAAAAAAGATATTGTAACATTAATGATAAAAATTAAATGCAGATCTGTATACAGAGAAGTAAAACTCACTTGATCCGTGAAAACAGAGTCCCAAAGGAAGTCCTATTGCTAAAGCAGCACGTGACGGTTCAATTAATTAAAAAATGTAAGTAACCTTGAATAAATGAATGATAACCAAGTGGTATGAAATTAGACTGTGTAAATACACAATTACCTGCTGTGATGATTGCGGCAGAGAGAGCCCGGAGTGCTGTTGTTTAGGTCAGCCGCTGTGTCCCTGCTTGGGGACGGGAGAGCGAGGTCCGCACTGAGTCGCTGGGTTGGGATGGAATGTAGCCCCGCATGCCGGCGGCCACTGTTGACGCTTCCCGGACGACAAGCTGTTAGCCTGTGCGGCCTGATGTCACTGAGCTCTCACCGATGGCGGAATGACGGGACTCCCACTGGCAGCTCAGGAGAAGCCTCTCTGTAGTTCACCTGTGAGAAGGTGAAGTGATGATGTAATCACAGGGGGTCTGTAGTGTTCGTGGGCTGCAATCAGACACACTGGTAATGATAGTGTGGTAGTTAGTTTACCACACAGAGCTCCAGGTGAGCTTTGCTGAGATGCACAGCCAGCGTGATGAAATGGCTCCAATCAGCTGATATCTGGCTGTGAGCTGAATGATGAACAGCCAACGTGGCAGTGCTCATGCTACATCTGATCCTTTGTGGCAGAATGTTCCCAGGGGTACACAGGAATAGGGGATAACAGCCTGCATCATTAAAGCGTTTCAACGCCAGCAGGGCATCTTTTTCCAAAAGGCAGGTACTTTAATTGAGGCATATGTACCTCATATAGAAGTATGAGGTGCATTTGCCTCAATTATCAGCAGCTGTTAACCATTCCACATGCTAAGTTAATAAATACCACCTGTATAGAAACAATTATGTTGGATCACACACACATATTTATATATATATATATATATATATGTGTACTGAAAAGATATCAGCGCCACGGATGCAGTATCTTATATGTTAACACTAGAATGGGATCCCTGCAAGTAGTGTACAAAAATCTGCTTAATGTGTTGGCACTCCCTTTAGTATATCAGGGTGTCAGCTCGTTACCCCAAATAGATATAGGTATTGGTACCGTTACCTATGAAAATGGTTATGTGGACAAAGGATGAGGTGGTAGAGAGCGACCAATGGTGCCGAATAAATGCTAAAAGCAGAATGATGATATAAAAAATGTGTACAAATTTATTGCAGTGGGACGCACTATACAAAACTGGTTATAAAAACATACAAGCTCATATAAAAAGATATATATATGACCCATACAAAAAGACAAAATTAAAAAAGATTATTAAAATTTAAAACAGAAAAGAAAAGAGCATGGTGACATAAAACTATATGTATTACTTAAAAAAACGTTGAAGTATCACTTTAGCACAGAGGGTAAAAAATACTTAAAAAGTTTAAAAAGCACAAAAAGAAATAAAAAGGCGTTCAAAAGGATATAAAAAAGAGGAATCAAATAGCTTAACTTTGTGGTGAGGTTAGACCAAAGAGTAGCACCCAACGCGTTTCGTCCTATCTGGACTTCATCAAGGGGTGATTTGAGACTAGAGACAGACCATACTTATATACCCACACTAAAAGGAAGTGATGTACACATCACTTCCTGTGATCAATTAACATGACTATTCAGATATTGCCCAAAGTATGTATTGCACAGTATGTAAGTTACAATTAGTGATTGGAGCTTTGGAGAAGAAAAAACAGGTGAGAAACAATACAAGAAACAGCTAAAATCCATAAAAGACGCTCAGAGCCACGGACTTCCGGTAAGGATGAGGACTGGTATAGGATGAGGAATGAGAGAGGGTAGGTGCACCCAATTTAGCCAGAAGGAAGAAAGAGGAGCTATCAAGCAGAAAGACCGTAGCAGGTACCCTCTGTTGCCTTAATAACAGGTATTGCAGAGCGTTAAACCTGCATATAAGTCCTTAATGTGGTACACTCCTGAAAGGTTAACTTGAGAGAGGTAGGGGAGAGGTGAACAGTATTGGCTAATGCCAGTAATTTGACAATTTAACTTATAATATGTGTCACTCTAACTCCCTTTACCATTTTTTCTTCCTACATGCACCCCAGAAAATGAGGCAAGAAAAATGAATAAAAACCACTGTTTGAGCTCACTGAGTGTCATAATCAGCTATTCCCTCCTATGCATTTCCAGCTTCTACCAGCAACATAATAGCAAATTGTAAATGATGTTAATCCTGTTTAAATTATAAATGATACAATATCAATGAATGCTGTTTTGAGTTGGCCCACTGAGAATAAATAAGAATTTACTTACCGATAATTCTATTTCTCGTAGTCCGTAGTGGATGCTGGGAACTCCGTAAGGACCATGGGGAATAGCGGCTCCGCATGAGACTGGGCACAAAAGTAAAGCTTTAGGACTACCTGGTGTGCACTGGCTCCTCCCCCTATGACCCTCCTCCAAGCCTCAGTTAGGATACTGTGCCTGGACGAGCGTACACAATAAGGAAGGATTTATGAATCCCGGGTAAGACTCATACCAGCCACACCAATCACACCGTACAACTTGTGATCTGAACCCAGTTAACAGCATGATAACAGAGGAGCCTCTGGATAGATGGCTCACAACAACAATAACCCGATTTAGTTAACAATAAGTATGTACAAGTATTGCAGACAATCCGCACTTGGGATGGGCGCCCAGCATCCACTACGGACTACGAGAAATAGAATTATCGGTAAGTAAATTCTTATTTTCTCTGACGTCCTAGTGGATGCTGGGAACTCCGTAAGGACCATGGGGATTATACCAAAGCTCCCAAACGGGCGGGAGAGTGCGGATGACTCTGCAGCACCGAATGAGAGAACTCCAAGTCCTCCTCAGCCAGGGTATCAAATTTGTAGAATGTAGCAAACGTGTTTGCCCCTGACCAAGTAGTTGCTCGGCAAAGTTGTAAAGCCGAGACCCCTCGGGCAGCCGCCCAAGATGAGCCCACCTTCCTTGTGGAATGGGCTTTTACAGATTTTGGCTGTGGCAGGCCTGCCACAGAATGTGCAAGCTGAATTGTATTACAAATCCAACGAGCAATAGTCTGCTTAGAAGCAGGAGCACCCAGCTTGTTGGGTGCATACAGGATAAACAGCGAGTCAGATTTTCTGACTCCAGCCGTCCTGGAAACATATATTTTCAGGGCCCTGACTACGTCCAACAACTTGGAGTCCTCCAAGTCACAAGTAGCCGCAAGTACCACAATAGGTTGGTTCAGATGAAACGCTGAAACCACCTTAGGGAGAAAATGAGGACGAGTCCTTAATTCCGCCCTGTCTGAATGGAAGATCAGATAAGGGCTTTTACAGGATAAAGCCGCCAACTCTGACACGCGCCTGGCCGAGGCCAGGGCCAACAGCATGACCACTTTCCATGTGAGATATTTTAACTCCACAGATTTAAGTGGTTCAAACCAATGTGACTTTAGGAACCCCAAACTACATTGAGATCCCAAGGTGCCACTGGAGGCACAAAAGGAGGCTGTATATACTGTACCCCTTTTACAAACGTCTGAACTTCAGGAACTGAAGCTAGTTCTTTCTGGAAGAAAATCGACAGGGCCGAAATTTGAACCTTAATGGACCCCAATTTTAGGCCCATAGACACTCCTGTTTGCAGGAAATGCAGGAATCGACCTAGTTGAAATTCCTCCGTCGGGGCCTTACTGGCCTCGCACCACGCAACATATTTTCGCCAAATGCGGTGATAATGTTTTGCAGTTACATCCTTCCTGGCTTTGATCAGGGTAGGGATGACTTCATCCGGAATGCCTTTTTCCTTCAGGATCCGGCGTTCAACCACCATGCCGTCAAACGCAGCTGCGGTAAGTCTTGGAATAGACAGGGTCCTTGCTGGAGCAGGTCCCTTCTTAGAGGTAGAGGCCACGGGTCCTCCGTGAGCATCTCTTGAAGTTCCGGGTACCAAGTCCTTCTTGGCCAATCCGGAGCCACAAGTATAGTTCTTACTCCTCTCCGTCTTATAATTCTCAGTACTTTTGGTATGAGAGGAAGAGGAGGGAACACATACACTGACTGGTACACCCACGGTGTTACCAGAGCGTTCACAGCTATTGCCTGAGAGTCCCTTGACCTGGCGCAATACCTGTCCAATTTTTTGTTTAGGCGGGACGCCATCATGTACACCTTTGGTTTTTCCCAACGGTTTACAATCATGTGGAAGACTTCTGGGTGAAGTCCCCACTCTCCCGGGTGGAGGTCGTGCCTGCTGAGGAAGTCTGCTTCCCAGTTGTCCGCTCCCGGAATGAACACTGCTGACAGTGCTATCACATGATTTTCCGCCAAGCGAAGAATCCTTGCAGCTTCTGCCATTGCCCTCCTGCTTCTTGTGCCGCCCTGTCTGTTTACGTGGGCGACTTCCGTGATGTTGTCCGACTGGATCAGCACCGGCTGACCTTGAAGCAGAGGTCTTGCTTGGCTTAGGGCATTGTAAATGGCCCTTAGCTCCAAGATATTTATGTGAAGTGATGTCTCCAGGCTTGACCACAAGCCCTGGAAATTTCTTCCCTGTGTGACTGCTCCCCAGCCTCGCAGGCTGGCATCCGTGGTCACCAGGACCCAGTCCTGAATGCCGAATCTGCGGCCCTCTAGAAGATGAGCACTCTGCAACCACCACAGGAGAGACACCCTTATCTTTTGTGACAGGGTTATCCGCTGATGCATCTGAAGATGCGATCCGGACCATTTGTCCAGCAGGTCGGACTGGAAAGTTCTTGCGTGGAATCTGCCGAATGGAATTGCTTCGTAGGAAGCCACCATTTTTCCCAGGACCCTTGTGCACTGATGCACTGACACTTGGCCTGGTTTTAGGAGGTTTCTGACTAGTTCGGATAACTACCTGGCTTTCTCCTCCGGGAGAAACACCTTTTTCTGGACTGTGTCCAGGATCATCTCTAGGAATAGAAGATGTGTCGTCGGGATCAGCTGCGATTTTGGAATATTGAGAATCCAACCGTGCTGCCGCAACACTACTTGAGATAGTGCTACCCCGACTACCAACTGTTCCCTGGATCTTGCCCTTATCAGGAGATCGTCCATGACAGTTCTGTACCACAAACCTGAGGTACCCTTGGTGAGAAGGGTAAATTGGGACATGGAGATAAGCATCCTTGATGTCCCGAGACACATAATCACCTTCTTCCAGGTTCGCAATCACCGCTCTGAGTGACTCCATCTTGAATTTGAACCTTTGTATGTAAGTGTTCAAGGATTTCAGATTTAAAATAGGTCTCAACAAGCCGTCCGGCTTCGGTACCACAAACAGCGTGGAATAATACCCCTTTCCCTGTTGTAGGAGGGGTACCTTGATTATCACCTGCTGGGAATACAGCTTGTGAATGGCTTCCAATACCACCTCCCTGTCGGAGGGAGACATCGGTAAAGCAGACTTAAGGAAACGGCGAGGGGGAGACGTCTCCAATTCCAATTTGTACCCCTGAGATACCACCTGAAGGATCCAGGGGTCCACCTGTGAGTGAGCCCACTGCACGCTGAAATTTTTGAGACGGGCCCCCACCGTTCTGTTCCTGGGACCTGGCTGTTTGCTGCAGCATTTTTCCTCTCCCTCTGCCACGGGGCAGAAATAAGGAGCCTTTTGCCCGCTTGCCCTTATGGGGCCGAAAGGACTGCGCCTGATAATATGGTGTCTTCTTATGTTGAGAGGCTACCTGGGGTAAAAATGTGGATTTCCCAGCCGTTGCCGTGGCCACCAGGTCTGTTAGACCTACCCCAAATAACTCCTCCCCTTTATAAGGCAATACTTCCATATGCCTTTTGGAATCAGCATCACCTGACCACTGTCTTGTCCATAACCCTCTTCTGGCAGAAATGGACAGCGCACTTACTCTTGATGCCAGTCGGCAAATATCCCTCTGTGCATCACGCATATATAGAAATGCATCTTTTAAATTCTCTATAGTCAGTAATATACTGTCCCTATCTAGGGTATCAATATTGTCAGTCAGGGAATCCGACCAAGCCACCCCAGCACTGCACATCCAGGCTGAGGCGATTGCTGGTCGTAGTATCACACCCGTGTGAGTGTATATACATTTTAGGATATTTTCCTGCCTTCTGTCAGCAGGTTCCTTAAGGGCGGCCGTATCCACGGACAGTAGTGCCACCTGTTTAGACAAGCGTGTGAGCGCTTTATCCACCCTAGGGGGTGTTTCCCAACGTGCCCTATCCTCTGGCGGGAAGGGGTATGATGCTAATAACTTTTTAGGAATTAACAGTTTTTTATTGGGGGAAACCCACGCATCATCACACACTTCATTTAATTCCTCAGATGCAGGAAAAACTACAGGCAGTTTTTTCTCACCAAACATAATACCCTTTTTAGTGGTACTGGTATTATCAGAAATATGTAAACATTTTTCATAGCCTCAATCATGTAACGTGTGGCCTTACTGGAAGTCACATTCGTCTCTTCATCGTCGACACTGGAGTCAGTATCCGTGTCGGCGTCTGTATCTGCCATCTGAGGTAACGAGCGTTTTAGAGCCCCTGATGGCTTTTGAGACGCCTGGACAGGCACAGGCTGAGTAGCCGGCTGTCTCATGTCATCAATCTTTTGTAAAGAGCTGACACTGTCACGTAATTCCTTCCATAAGCTCAGCCACTCAGGTGTCAACTCCCTAGGGGGTGACATCTCCATTACAGGCAATTGCTCCGCCTCCACACCATTTTCCTCCTCATACATGTCGACACAATCGTACCGACACACAGCACACACACAGGAAATGCTCTGATAGAGGACAGGACCCCTTTTGGGGAGACAGAGGGAGAGTATGCCAGCACACACCAGAGCGCTATATATATACAGGGATAACCTTATAGAAGTGTTTTTCCCCTTATAGCTGCTGTTTTATTAATACTGCGCCTAATTAGTGCCCCCCTCTCTTTTTTTAACCCTTTCTGTAGTGTAGTAACTGCAGGGGAGAGCCAGGGAGCTTCCCTCCAACGGAGCTGTGAGAGAAAATGGCGCCAGTGTGCTGAGGAGATAGGCTCCGCCCCTTTTTTGCGGACCTTTCTCCCGCATTTTTATGGATTCTGGCAGGGGTTAAAATACATCCATATAGCCCTGGGGGTTATATGTGATGTATGTTTGCCAGCCAAGTTGTTTTTATTGCTGCTCAGGGCGCCCCCCCCAGCGCCCTGCACCCTCAGTGACCGCAGTGTGAGGTGTGTATGAGGAGCAATGGCGCACAGCTGCAGTGCTGTGTGCTACCTTGGTGAAGACTGATGTCTTCTGCCGCCGATTTTCCGGACCTCTTCTTGCTTCTGGCTCTGTAAGGGGGCCGGCGGCGCGGCTCTGGGACCGGACTCCGAGGCTGGGCCTGTGTTCGGTCCCTCTGGAGCTAATGGTGTCCAGTAGCCAAGAAGCCCAAGCTGGCTGCAAGCAGGCAGGTTCGCTTCTTCTCCCCTTAGTCCCTCGATGCAGTGAGCCTGTTGCAAGCAGGTCTCACTGAAAATAAAAAACCTAAAACTAAACTTTCACTAAGAAGCTCAGGAGAGCCCCTAGTGTGCACCCTTCTCGGCCGGGCACAAAAATCTAACTGAGGCTTGGATGAGGGTCATAGGGGGAGGAGCTAGTGCACACCAGGTAGTCCTAAAGCTTTACTTTTGTGCCCAGTCTCCTGCGGAGCCGCTATTCCCCATGGTCCTTACGGAGTTCCCAGCATCCACTAGGACGTCAGAGAAACACAGTATCCGTTTATCGTGGATGATTTTTGTCCTCATTAACACTAACCCCAATGGCACGGGACAAGAGAAAAATATTTTTGTGTTATAGAAGGGAAAATATGGAGCCGTTATTAGGTTCACTGAAAGCCGCGTTGGCCGTATAGTTACCACTCGTGGAGCTAAATATGAGAAGAGGGAGAGAAGAGGGGGATGCCGCCTTGGAGTCCTATATGCGGGCGTCCTTGGTCACGGGCAATCTTCACTGCTCACCAGCCGCATGAAGTTCTGTTTGTTTGAACCGCTCCGATCAGCGGTAATCAGCTGTTCTCGCTACTCCCACTTCTGAAGCGTTGTGCCGCTGACGGACCAGGGAGTCACGTGTGCACACCACCTGACTCACACTCCTGCACCTGACGTACGTTTCACAAAGCTTGATCACAGGAAATTTGGTAGCCTGTGGTCACATACTTTTAAAGAGAATTACTACCCATCCACAATCTTCCTTAATTGTTAATCAAATAAAAGTACCGGGAGTGAGTCATGGAAATATATATATAAGGGCTACCTAATTAAAAGTCATAATATTCCAGATACAATTGAAAAAAGAGAATTTTATAAATAAAGTAAAAGTAAAATACTATATAAGTATGAAAAAAATCCACACAGGACATATTGCAGTGAAGAACTGTATAAGATTTAACATAATCTAAAGAAGATAAGAATAAAGAGTAGTGGTGATATGTAGGAGATTCCAACAGAAATGAATATATAGGAACAAAATTACAATGAAGTTGATAAATTTGGACACAGGAGGTCATTCCGAGTTGTTCGCTCGCAAGGCGATTTTAGCAGAGTTGCTCACGCTAAGCCGCCGCCTACTGGGAGTGAATCTTAGCATCTTAAAATTGCGAACGAAGTAATCGCAATATTGCGATTACACACCTCGTAGCAGTTTCTGAGTAGCTTCAGACTTACTCGGCATCTGCGATCAGTTCAGTGCTTGTCGTTCCTGGTTTGACGTCACAAACACACCCAGCGTTCGCCCAGACACTCCTCCGTTTCTCCGGCCACTCCTGCGTTTTTTCCGGAAACTGTAGCGTTTTTTCCCACACGCCCATAAAACGGCCTGTTTCCGCCCAGAAACACCCATTTCCTGTCAATCACATTACGATCGCCAGACCGATGAAAAAGCCATGAGTAAAATTACTAAGTGCATAGCAAATTTACTTGGCGCAGTCGCAGTGCGGACATTGCGCATGCGCATTAAGCGGAAAATCGCTGCGATGCGAAGATTTTTACCGAGCGAACAACTCGGAATGAGGGCCACAATTACATGAGGAAACATTCTGAAATTACAACATTCCTTTTACCATTTTTATGCATCATATACAAAAAGGGGATACATATAATTATATGTGCACATGCATTATATGCATACCCATATATTTACATCCCCATGTTGTAATTAATTGATAGTTCTATTAGTACATGCAGAGCCAGCAAACAGGGAAATCCCAAGGTGTATCAGTGAATGTTGTTATAAAATCACTCAATCAATATTTGCTGGTCTTAAGGATAAGAAAAAAAATTTTTATAAGAAAAATGAAAGACTAAATAAATAAAAAATAATAATAAATAAAATATAATAAATTGAAAAAAACATGAATGTATACATAGGGTGACATCAAACAAATGTGCATATCCATGTATACATATCTATACACACCTGCACAGTTACTCATGCCTCCACACACCGCATAAATTAGTTGTGAACATAAATACTGTATAATGTGTTTAAATTTTAGAGTGAACTGTGTGTATATTCATGTAAAGGAAGCAGTAAATCAGCGGTGGCCAACGTGTGGCTCTTGAGCCGCATGTGGCTCTTTCTTCTCACTGATGCGGCTCCCGCTGCTTCTGACAGTCTGCACTCTCCACACTTTGACCCGTGGCCGGCTCCCACCTTGCAGGGCTGCTGGGAGCCAGCCTGTCTAGGAATCTTGCCATTGCCGTGAAGAAGCGGCGCCTGTGTGGATTAACTGTACGCCGGCTCACTGTCATGCAGGTGAGGGTGGCTACCAGTGACTGGAGAGGGAAGAGATAGAGGTGGAGCAGGCAGAGGGGCACAGAGTGAAGGTGGAGCAGGCAGAGGGGCACAGAGTGAAGGTGGAGCAGGCAGAGGGGCACAGAGTGAAGGGGGAGCAGGCAGAGAGGCACAGAGTGAAGGGGGAGCAGGCAGAGAGGCACAGAGTGAAGGGGGAGGCTGTCTTATTTCAGTGTATTTTTTGTGGATCTTTATTATTTCAGGCCACACCCCATTTTTTGCACGTACACCTTTGACCCCGCGCATAATACAGGCTCTCTGAGTTTACTACAGATATTTTTGGGCTCTTTCCCTCTGACAGATTGGCCACCCCTGCAGTAAATTATACTGCTGCCATAGTGAGTGCTATTGTGTGATGTGATTAATGTATGACAAATATAAGTGAAGCAGAAAAATATGCTACTACCATAAATAAGTGATAATAGTGACCCGAAATATTCAAAATAAAACAGTGATAAAAAGGTGGTGATGAAAACAATGAAGAGGCGTAGCTATATTTGAGTTAAGGATGAGAAAAAATGATTCCTTGCTCAATTGGTATATCATATATTGTGGAATGGTGAGTGTATGTTGAAGAGAAAATATAATAATCATAATGTATGTGTGTGTGTGAAGGTCTTGAGTTAGAAGTACGGTCTAACCTATTAGATGACCTAAAAAGATTTTTCAAGACAATAGTACAGGGATAGATAATGTCAAAGTCACTTGGGAAGGAAGGCTCCAAAATTAATATTCTCATTTAGACCCTTGGGGTTAAGAACCCCCGAGTTTTGAAGGTCCATTTACATTCCCTTTGTAGCAAGTTATTAGTTATTAGTCAGCATCTTCCCTGTTTGGGTAATATTCTAACCAATAAGACAATTTATCCAATCTCACAGGAATAGGGGCCCTATTTAGCATTGGAAACCACAGGAGCACGTTTATGCTGTCTGTTAAAACCTCCTCTACCACCTGAGGTACGCAAGCAGTCTCTAATAGGATGCAACCCCCACAGCGGATACAAACGTGCCAAAAATGACAACTAGACCCTAGGGTACATTGGCCATTATTAAAAGCATAGAACCTACCATGATAGTTCTTCCCTGCAGTCCATCTACTACTTTTACTACCATGTTTCTCACTAATCGCTTCAGAACCACTCTTCTGTGGTTGTCTAACATCTAAAAAAATCTCCACATCTTTCTTACCAAAATCCATTACAGCTCTGCCATGCTGTTTCCTACATAAATCCTCTTAGTTCTCCCATGCCCTAATCTCGCTAATTCATGTAACAAATACATATATCTGATTACGTTCAAATACTCGAGGTCTTGTCTCTAAATAACAGGCTGCAAAGACCAGCATACCTTTTTGACAATTAGAATATGATTTATACGCCTCTTCATCTATAACCGATTTTTTTCTGGCTGCAGCTAATGCCTTCTTTGCTTTGCTAGTAAACGCAAACATGTTAACATATCTGCCCTCTCATATACGATTCCTAATTCTGGGCCATATGACTCTTAAAACAGCCATTTTAGCACATTGCAGAGAATCCTCAGGACCCTGCTCTGAGTACATACTAGAACTGCTGTTTGTGCTTTCTTTTGTGCTTTCTCTTGCAACCACTGCAATTACTATCCTCTGAATCTGAGGACTCAGAGGAAGATGTGGATGAACCAATCTCCTTCCAGCGCCTGCGCCTATGTTTTTACTTATCTGCAGCTTTTTGCTTACATGTTTTCTCCTAAACCGCTGTTTTATTTCCCAATCTGGCTACCGTACCCTCCTGACTTGCTTCAACGTCAAAATAAGATTCACCATAAAACCTAACGCCATCGTCCAGAGTGGATTGGACCACAGCTGCCGAATCCCCTGAATACTCCTGTAGTTCAGGGACAATCAAAGATTCTGCCGGAGAAATGCAAGGGGAAACATCCAATAGACACTCATCATGTATCTCATTATGTCCCCTTTCCCTGCGTGCCCTAGTGCGTGAACCTGTAGCCGCTGGTTCACTTACACTGCACTCATTAATCATGGAGGGCTTCTGTCCCCAAAAACTCTCCCCTCAGCCTGACCCATAGTAAGAACAGGGACCAGTGCTGATATTACTGAAGTAAATATAGACGCCACCTTAGACGAGTTCCAGCCAGCACCTTTGTGCCCTAAATGAACTGCGTCTGCAAATGAACACCTAGGAACCGAGTTCCTGGATTGAGTTATCTCAGACACCACACTTCTGCCCCTCATATTAAAGTTAACCGGCTCAACTCTCTGTTGCAAGCCAGTATTTTCCAGGCTTGAACCCCCCTCGTGCTGACCCACTCCCTCTGTGATTACATAGGCACCCCATAAACTGACCCTCTCTCTGTTAGCACCTCTATTGGTTGCTCCCAATCCTTGCACCACCAATTGTTTACTTGTGCCCCTTCCAGATTGCTCACCTCTGGAAAATCCCATTCTGTAACAAATGTCTCTGCCTGCCACAGTCCCCTGAGGGCCCACGGAATGACCGCGGTGCACCTCTGTAACATGCTATTCTAAGGTAACCCCTCTCAAAGTTACCGCTCTCTGCATCACCCTACTCTGTGATTCCACCAGGGCACCCACACTCTGAGACATCGTTCCTTCGGTTTGCCATTCAAAAGCAGTAGCACTTACCCCACTAAGTATGCCACCAGTGCATGACACCGACGAGCTGGTCACCTGGCCTCTGCGTGATGCAGCTCTGCCCGCAACACCTCTCTCACGAGGTCGAGCCCGACCCCTGGCGGCAGTATTACCCCCCACATTAACTACACCCTGCTGTCTTCCCTGTGCTG
This sequence comes from Pseudophryne corroboree, assembly GCF_028390025.1. NCBI lineage: Eukaryota > Metazoa > Chordata > Amphibia > Anura > Myobatrachidae > Pseudophryne > Pseudophryne corroboree. Next base: position 133,380,600 of record NC_086452.1, read on the forward strand.
TAATTTCCTGTCCCCCCACTTAACACAGACTCATCAGTACCCCTTCCACCGCTTTCAATAAAACAGATAGTGGTATCCGCAGCATGACTGGGCCTATACATGTTAAAGGAAAAAATAGTTAGATAAAGGAAAAATTTAAGGAAAAAGGGGGAGAAAAATAGAAAGTAGTAAAGACTGAAAGGAAATGGAGAAGAAAATACAACAAATTCACAGTTATAAACAGTTCAGTACAATACAAACACAGAGCACTTCACTGTTCAATTTTTCCTGAGGAAAAGAGGGAGAAATTAATCAATCCTCGCATCATAAGGGCTAAGCCATTCCAATCACCTGATTCCTCAGCAACCTCATAAGTCATGCAGTTACCATGGACACATCTCCACCTGTCCTTGCTGCTTCACTCAGTATACTACTCAGAATTTTATGTCACTATAGACATATGAAATGTCCACTGTTCTCTTTACTTAATACCATTAAAAACAAACTATTAAGCTTTAAATTGTCCTTATATCATCCAGGTAGAGGAACTCATTTCCAAAGAGAACTGGATGTAGAGCATGAAACATATGGGGTGTGTAGATGGTCTGTCCAGTGCACAGCAAGCTGTACACCTACACTCCGCTCTCAGGAGATGCCTAGAAGTACAGATAGTCTTACAGGGATCTACTTTGCTGGTGATAATTACATAAACATTTTAAATTGGTTTATTCTAATTCCTAAATAGGGGTGAATCTCCTGTTATCTTTACTACCATAATTAGCCCTTCCAGTAAGAAAGATGAGTGGAATTAGTTATATATATATATATATATATATATATATAGCAAAGTCACAGAACTGAGTCCCGGGAAGCCGCACTGACACTCTCCATTAGTTAAAAATAGGTGTCCGGTTAATTCATAAATAAAGTCACATGCCAAACACTCGGGATGAGGTTTAAGACAGAACCAGCACTCTGTATAGTTTTCAAGATAGATTTTACTCCAAGCCGTGCTCCAAACATAGGTAATCACATCGACATCAGCATGAAAGACAAAGGCATATACTCATCACTGGTAACTTCCCAAACAGCCGTTTTCGGTGAACAACCTTCCTCAGGGGAATAACCATGCATACGGTCTAGCTGCCATGTGAAAAAGTGCTTGTGTGCCGTGCAACTTTTGCATCAATTGTGAGCACATTATATGTGTTCACAATGCTGTACTCACCGCCAACACCTGGAGTCCAGTGTCGCCCAGATGAGACCCATCCCGCCGTTGCATATACACCCGGAGATACGGGCCGTGGAACGCACGCCGGTCACCACGTGCCCGGAAGTTCCGGCACGTGGAACGCAGGTTGCGTGTCACGCGGCGGAAGTGTCCCCGGACGGTGTAATGCAAGTTGGCAAGGGGTCCCCGGGCAACAAGAAACCGTCCCCCATGGTCCTGGTGGCAGTAACAGTAACCAAAAATACAGCAACTCTTGATTCACCATAGAATACAATGCTGGCCACAGGATTAACATAAGCAAGAGCAATAATCATAACGAAAAAACGAAGATTATACACACAGGGCACCTATGTGCCATCGATATTAAATGATGTAGTAATGTTCTAATGTGCTCATAGAAATATTCCTGTGGAATAAGTGCATCAGAAAAGGAAAACAATAATAAACCAACATGAAAAATAATAAAAATTAAATTAGACATGAGGGATAATAGATGAAAAATACAGACATATATACACAGAGGCACAAGAAGCAATAGGTTTCATAGTGCTATTATTATAGTGGACACACTAATCATCGTGTCCACCAGCAAATCAAGGAATCCATCAGAACACTGCACCCTAAAAAAGGGTGTCAGGGAGATACTTCATAGAGCCCATAGGGCGTCATAGCGTCCATCAGATCACTGCATCCTAAAGAAAGGGTATCATGGAGAATTCTTCATTGAGCCCATGGGGCGTCATGGAGTCCATCTGATATATCCATCGACATTCTTGCTGAAGTAGCAGTCTATGTCTGTCCCCTCCCCTCCTCAGGGGGGGTACATGATCAATCGGCATGTAGGTGAATTCACTCAATTTATGCCCAGCAGAGACAAAATGCTTGGCAACAGGAGGTGTGCTGCCATCAACCTTCTGATAAGCTTTTTTAATCGAGGATCTATGCATGGCAATTCTCTCTTTAAGCATCCGTATGGTTTTACCAATGTAAAGCTTCTTGCATGGACAAGCAATCATATAGGTCACATATTTGGTTTCACAGGTCATTCTGTGCTTCAAGGTATATTTGGTTCCCTTATACGGATGTTGGCAGAACTTGCCAGTTAGCATAAAGCTACAGTTAACGCATCCATGACATCGGTAAGCGCCAGGTTGAAGCTGTAGCCACTGTGTTCCTCTGCCCACGCGTGGGCTAATATCTGAGAAGGTTATTCGCTCCTTCATATTGCGACTTCGTCGGTAGCAGAAAAGTGGCAGCTGTTCACAATGTTGCCCCATCACGGGATCTGTTTGTAATATATGCCAGTGTCTACGAATGGATTGTCGGGCATCATTGGAAGAAATCGAGTATGTGCTGGCAAACACCAATCGGTCGGACTCCGATTTAGCCCGAGGTTGCAATAGATCCTCGCGTGAGAGCTGCATGCACTTGTCGATGGCTTGGCGTACTTCCGTCTTCTGGTAACCCCTACTAATAAAGTTGTCGCCCATCCTGGTGAGTGCCTCAAGTAGTGTCCTACGATTAGAGGTGATTCTGGCAACACCAACCAGTTGGGAATAGGGTAAACCCCTCTTCAATGCCATGGGGTGAAAACTAGATGCAAGAAGGAGGGAGTTTTTGTCAGTGGGCTTCCTGTATATCCCTGTGATTATGGAGCCATCCTGCACTCGTACAGACACATCAAGGAAATTAATCTCGGACATGTCATGGGTGCAAGTGAATCTGATGGATCCCGAAATGCTGTTAAGTATGGCAACAAAATCAAGCAACCTCCGTTCACCCCCAGTCCACAGTACAAACAGGTCATCGATGTAACGTACGTAAAATTTAATGTACCTGGAAAAAGTGGAATCACCCATAATGTATCTCTGTTCATATTGATACATGAACAGATTGGCGTACGATGGGGCCATATTGGACCCCATCGCGGTGCCCTTCAGTTGTAAATAAAACGAGTTGTTGAACAAAAAATAATTTTTGTGAAGTACAACTTCCATCAATAACAAAATAAATTCCAATGGGGGACCCTTGTACTGCGGACTGAGGGAGACGGATTCTTTTACAGCAGACAGACCCTCGGTATGCCCAATGTTGGTGTATAAGCTGGTGACATCCAACGTCACCAGCATACAGCCACTTCGGAGCGGGCCAACGGCATTCAGTTTAGAAAGAAAATCGGTGGTGTCTCTGATGTAGTACGGGGTGGCCTGTACCACTGGTTGAAGATGGAAATCAATAAATTGGGAGATCGGTTGACCTAGGGACCCACGGGAAGAGATGATAGGCCTTCCCGGTGGTTTGGAGAGAGACTTGTGCACTTTCGGCAAAGTGTATATTAAAGGAATTTTAGGAAAATCCTGTCTTAAGAAATCAGTGGTGGGTTCATCAATCCAACCGTTAATGAGGCCTAGAGAGATGATCGAATCAATTTCTCTCTTAAACCTTTCTGTCGGGTCACTAGGAAGAAGTTTGTAGCATTGTGTGTCGGACAGTTGCCGTAAGATCTCATCAATATAATCCTGGCGATTCATCATCACAATTGCCCCGCCCTTGTCTGCGGGGCGTATGATGATCTCAGGATTATCGCGTAAGGCTTTAACGGCCTCAGATTCCTGTCTAGACAAATTGGAAAAATGCATACGACCTTTCCGTATTGAGGCCAAAGTCTCATCACGGACCAGTCTCATAAAGGTCTCAATTGAGGCATTACTGGGTGGTGGATCAAAGGTACTCCTACCCCTAAAGGTCAGTTGTTGTCCAGTTTGTTCACCCTTGCGAAAAAAGAAATCTTTTAACCGCAACTGTCGTTGAAATTTGTATAGTTCAATTTCACAGTCGAATTTATTCTGTCGGTATGTCTGTACAAAAGAAAGACCCTTAGAAAGGACCGTCATTTCTAATTCGGAGGGTGAATAAGTGGACAAGTTAATGACTGTTACTTCCTGCCTCCCTTCAGATTTTTGCTTGCGGTTTTTGTGTCTCCTCCCCCCTCGCCTGCAGGGTTTTTTGAGTTCTTGTTGCCCCTTACTAAACTCCTTGTATTGGCTCTTTTGTCTAAAAAAGCGGCTGAATTTTTACTGTAAGAGGAATGATCCGAGTCACTCTGTGAAGTGTGTGACTCAATGTCAGTAAATTGCGGATCAATCCTTCTCCTGTAGCCTGATCCAACCCTCCAGGGTCGTCGGCCAGAGGAGGAGTGTACCCACGGGTAAACCCTAGATTCCTTATAATCGTCCTTTACCTTTCTGTATTTAGATTTCTTAAAGGCCAAAAGGTCACTTTTAAATGATGCTAAGTTATCCTCCAACTGTGTCAACCAATCAGTAGAACGGTCTGCTTTCAGTGCTTCAAGACCCTGTGCTTCACAAGCTGTAATCTCTTTTTTTACACTATCAATGTCGCTATTGACTTGTTGAACAATTAATACCATAAGATCAAAACTGCACTGATTGAGTATCAGACACCACTGTCTGCAAAACTCTTTGTTGTTACGACCTATAGTGGGCTGGTTCCTAATTCTCAAACCACGTGGTATGAATTTTTCTTTATGATATTGTGAAAGCGTAAGCCCATGCAACTCTAATTCAATTAACCTCTTGCGTAACTTCAAGAGGTCACTATTAATCTCTGACGGTGTGTCCATGTCAAAAGCAAGTTGATCTGTGGTATTAAACAAGATCTTAGTCACATCTTTATCTAAAAATCTCTTAGTGCCTGTTAAATCCCCAATATCACTCTCCATGCTGTATTAAAGAGAGAAAAAAAAGTGCAAGTGCCACAAACAAAAAAAAAAATATGAAAATACACACAAATGACACAAACCAAACAAAAAGAGTCCACTTAAAAAATTGATAGTGGTGCAGCTCCAATAATCATTTAGCAAAGTCACAGAACTGAGTCCCGGGAAGCCGCACTGACACTCTCCATTAGTTAAAAACAGGTGTCCGGTTAATTCATAAATAAAGTCACATGCCAAACACTCGGGATGAGGTTTAAGACAGAACCAGCACTCTGTATAGTTTTCAAGATAGATTTTACTCCAAGCCGTGCTCCAAACATAGGTAATCACATCGACATCAGCATGAAAGACAAAGGCATATACTCATTACTGGTAACTTCCCAAACAGCCGTTTTCGGTGAACAACCTTCCTCAGGGGAATAACCATGCATACGGTCTAGCTGCCATGTGAAAAAGTGCTTGTGTGCCGTGCAACTTTTGCATCAATTGTGAGCACATTATATGATATACAGGAAGCCCACTGACAAAAACTCCCTCCTTCTTGCATCTAGTTTTCACCCCATGGCATTGAAGAGGGGTTTACCCTATTCCCAACTGGTTGGTGTTGCCAGAATCACCTCTGATCGTAGGACACTACTTGAGGCACTCACCAGGATGGGCGACAACTTTATTAGTAGGGGTTACCAGAAGACGGAAGTACGCCAAGCCATCGACAAGTGCATGCAGCTCTCACGCGAGGATCTATTGCAACCTCGGGCTAAATCGGAGTCCGACCGATTGGTGTTTGCCAGCACATACTCGATTTCTTCCAATGATGCCCGACAATCCATTCGTAGACACTGGCATATATTACAAACAGATCCCGTGATGGGGCAACATTGTGAACAGCTGCCACTTTTCTGCTACCGACGAAGTCGCAATATGAAGGAGCGAATAACCTTCTCAGATATTAGCCCACGCGTGGGCAGAGGAACACAGTGGCTACAGCTTCAACCTGGCGCTTACCGATGTCATGGATGCGTTAACTGTAGCTTTATGCTAACTGGCAAGTTCTGCCAACATCCGTATAAGGGAACCAAATATACCTTGAAGCACAGAATGACCTGTGAAACCAAATACGTGACCTATATGATTGCTTGTCCATGCAAGAAGCTTTACATTGGTAAAACCATACGGATGCTTAAAGAGAGAATTGCCATGCATAGATCCTCGATTAAAAAAGCTTATCAGAAGGTTGATGGCAGCACACCTCCTGTTGCCAAGCATTTTGTCTCTGCTGGGCATAAATTGAGTGAATTCACCTACATGCCGATTGATCATGTACCCCCCCTGAGGAGGGGAGGGGACAGACATAGACTGCTACTTCAGCAAGAATGTCGATGGATATATCAGATGGACTCCATGACGCCCCATGGGCTCAATGAAGAATTCTCCATGATACCCTTTCTTTAGGATGCAGTGATCTGATGGACGCTATGACGCCCTATGGGCTCTATGAAGTATCTCCCTGACACCCTTTTTTAGGGTGCAGTGTTCTGATAGATTCCTTGATTTGCTGGTGGACACGATGATTAGTGTGTCCACTATAATAATAGCACTATGAAACCTATTGCTTCTTGTGCCTCTGTGTATATATGTCTGTATTTTTCATCTATTATCCCTCATGTCTAATTTAATTTTTATTATTTTTCATGTTGGTTTATTATTGTTTTCCTTTTCTGATGCACTTATTCCACAGGAATATTTCTATGAGCACATTAGAACATTACTACATCATTTAATATCGATGGCACATAGGTGCCCTGTGTGTATAATCTTCGTTTTTTCGTTATGATTATTGCTCTTGCTTATGTTAATCCTGTGGCCAGCATTGTATTCTATGGTGAATCAAGAGTTGCTGTATTTTTGGTTACTGTTACTGCCACCAGGACCATGGGGGACGGTTTCTTGTTGCCCGGGGACCCCTTGCCAACTTGCATTGCACCGTCCGGGGACACTTCCGCCGCGTGACACGCAACCTGCGTTCCACGTGCCGGAACTTCCGGGCACGTGGTGACCGGCGTGCGTTCCACGGCCCGTATCTCCGGGTGTATATGCAACGGCGGGATGGGTCTCATCTGGGCGACACTGGACTCCAGGTGTTGGCGGTGAGTACAGCATTGTGAACACATATAATGTGCTCACAATTGATGCAAAAGTTGCACGGCACACAAGCACTTTTTCACATGGCAGCTAGACCGTATGCATGGTTATTCCCCTGAGGAAGGTTGTTCACCGAAAACGGCTGTTTGGGAAGTTACCAGTGATGAGTATATGCCTTTGTCTTTCATGCTGATGTCGATGTGATTACCTATGTTTGGAGCACGGCTTGGAGTAAAATCTATCTTGAAAACTATACAGAGTGCTGGTTCTGTCTTAAACCTCATCCCGAGTGTTTGGCATGTGACTTTATATATATATATATATATATATATATATAAAAACAAAAAAAGCAAATAACAGTATGTATAGAGCAACTTTTTATCAAACTAATTGATTTTAACACGTCGAAACGCCCCTTTTTAACACCTCTTGGTTCCAATCCTTTTTCATTTTGTTTAATATAAAACTGATATTAAATGATAATTGATTTGAGTTTTTCTGATGATAAAATAGATATTTGTGCTTCAGCAATGGCTTGGCATATGTTGTAATAGCTGATTATGTATAATTGTAGCTGTTATTACAAATAGTGAAAAGTTGCTTTTTTTTCTAAAGAAAATAACATATATGAACAGATTGTACTGCAAATGGTGTTAGGTCCTGAGGCTATCTGAGAATTTTTAAATAGACAGACACCTACTTAGTAAAGTAATCTATCCATCTTTGTGAAATTGATACCATAAAGCTCTCATTGTGTGAAACCACATGTAGTTTTTTAAGAAGTATGTAGTATATTGACAGTTTTTGCCTATATTTTTTTCTAGTTTATACAAACGCATGAGGTGCAAAACAAAACTGTGTTTTTACATTTTCATATCTAATATGTGTTTTATTCTTTTTGCTATTATTGGGGTACAATAAAAAATATAATGTGTACATTATGAAAATGACAAAATGATTGTTTGACTAGTCTGCAAAAGTTTAACTAACAGATAAAAATTGTGGTTTCAAGAGCCATGAGGTACTACATGCCTCTGTAGCATAACTAGTTAACATATTGATAGGCGAATATTAGTCACTGTTTATTACAATTAAAACGTATAATTTAGAGGGTTTCTCTGCTGTAACCCTTCTGGTAAATTGGTATGAATAGGGTTTTCCCTGCTTAGTGAATATTTACCAAAATGCTTACACCAACAATGAAGCAAAACTTTTCCAGAGCATGCTGTCATGTGGAGTTACACAACAGATGGAAGTCTGAAGGTTCCCCACCACATGTTTTAAAGATTATCTAAGAACTAATAACCTCAATGAGCTATGAGGCACTACATGCCTCTGTGGCATAAGTTGTTAAATTGATGGGCGAATATTAGTTACTGTTTATTACAATTAAAACATATAATTTAGAAGGTTTCTCTGATGTTACCCTTTTGGTAAATTGGGTTGAACAGGGTTATCCCTGCTTAATAAATACATACCAAAATGCTTACACCAACAGTGAAGCAAAACTGTTGCAGTGCATGCTGGTATGTGTAGTTAAACAACAGATAGAAGTCTGAAGGTTTCCTACCCCATGTTTTAAATATTATCTAAGAACTAATAACCTCAATGAGCTATGAGGCACTACATGCCTCTGTGGCATAACTAGCTGACAAATTGATGGACGAATATTAGTTACTGTTTATTCCGATTAAAACATATGATTTAGAGGGTTTCTCTGCTGTAACCCTTTTGGTAAATTGGGTTGAACAGGGCTATCCCTGCTTAGTGAATATTTACCAAAATGCTTACACCAACAATGAAGCAAAACTGTTGCAGGGCATGCTGGTATGTGTAGTTCAACAACAAATGGAAGTCTGAAGGTTCCCCAGCACACATTTTAAGGATTTCTCTGTTGTAACCCTTTTGGTGAATTGGGTTGAAAAGGGTTATCCCTGCTTAATGAATACATACCAAATTACTTACAAAATGAAGCAAAACTGTTGCAGGGCATATTGGTATGTGTAGTTTAGCCAGAGGTCTGAAGGTTTATACATATACATTTTATATATATATATATATATATATATATACTGTATATACTTGCCTCTGAGAATTGGGAAATCAAGAGCAAAACAATATAGATATTTTTATTTTATCACAAATGAAACAGCATTTAGAAAATTCTAATTTATATTGTACGCCAGCGGGTAGCAAATATTTTAGTATACACGGTATCAGACCCCTTAGATTTTTCATTGTCCTTGAATTGACTTACCATAAACTTTGTTGCTGTAAAATTACAAATGACATGTTCAAAATAAGGTAATTTTCAGACATGTTTCCTATATGTATACCTATGTAAGAACAAAACAAGTTGTACTTTTTTACATTCCCATGTGTAAAATCACAAATTACTTTGTAAAATCACAAATGACATGTTTTATAATAAGGCCATGTTTAGACATGTTTCCTATATGTATGCATATATACATAGATATATATGTACAAAACAAGTTGTACTTTTTTTGCATTCTCACCCATAATTTTCATGTTCAAATGTCAAGCTGCACTTGTTTGACCTTAAAAGGCAACAAAAACATGCTTCATTCTAGAATAAAGCATTGCTTATTACATTGGTTGTTTCAAAAAAAGGTTACCTATTTTTTACTTTACATTTTTTATTTTTTTCCCCACATTAGTTAAACAGAAACGTTGGCTTTTAGTTCCACTCTCAAAGCATGTGGCTAGTGTTGCCGCTCTGCTTTGGCAAAATGTTTTAGTTAACTTTCATCTTCTTTCCATGATTGGGGATATTTGCTAATGAGTTTTAAAGCCCGCAGTTCAGAGTCTTGGCAAGATATTTCCTTGCAAACTTGGTGCTTTTAAAAGTTTATTATATTATCTTTACTATTAAAATGTACCTTTTGGCTGCTCACAGCTGTGGCCATTATCTGTGCTCTACCAATCTTGATAAGAATTCAGCCTTTCCATTATCTAGGAATTAATGACCTCAATGAGCCATGAGGTACATGATTGTTTAGACTTTGGCTTGGCCATGCAATTATTGGCATCTAAAAGTGGGTGGAGGGGATGATGGGGAATCTGTCAGCGTAATATCATAATGGCCTTCAAACATTTTGAGTTTTGTGTAACTTTTCAACTAACCTGCAGGTTATTAGGAGACTCCACTGCTGGCTGAAGAGATTTTCTTCCCCTTTATAAAAAATGCTTTTCTAGTCCCAATACAATTACGTGGATTGCTCCCCTTAACCTGTTGGTTCCAATGAGGGTGCATCTTGCCTGTATATTTCCTCTCTACAGAAATTTTAGTGTAAAGTTAACTAGTGCAGTAATAATACATTTGTAAAGTGGCAGAAGTCCACTTTACAACACTGACACTAGCTACATGCTCTGAGAGTGGAACTAAAATTCAATGTTTCTGTTTAACTAATGTGGGGGGAAAAGTAAAAATTGAAAGTAAAAAATAGATAACATTTAATTGAATCAACCAATGTATTATTTATTCTAGAATGAAGCATGTTTTTGTTGCATTTTAAGATCAAACAAATGCAGCTTGACAGTTGAACATGAAAATTATGTGTGAGAATGCAAAAAAGTACAACTTGTTTTGTACATATATATCTATGTATACAGTATATGTATACATATAGGAAACATGTCTAAACATGACCTTATTTTAAACATGTCATTTGTGATTTTACGCGAGATAATGTAAAAAAGTTCAACTTGTTTTGTTCTTACATAGGTATACATATCGGAAACATGTCTGAACAGTACCTTATTTTAAACATGTAATTTGTGATTTTACAGCAACAAAGCTTTAGGTAAGTTATTTCCAGTGCAATTACAAATCTAGGGGGTCTGATACCGTGTATACTAAAATATTTGCTACCCGCTGGTGTATAATATAAAATAGAATTTTCTAAATGCTGTTTAATTTGTAATAAAATCAAAATATCTATATAGCGTTGCTATTAATTTTCCAATTCTCAGAGGCAAGTATATATATATAATGTATGTGTATACACAGCGTGCATGGCAATATAAGTTCAAATAACTTTAAAACATGTTGTAGGAGCCTTTGGACCTCTGACTGTTGTTTAACTACACATACCACTATGCCCTGCAACAGTTTTGCTTAATTGTTTGTGTAAGAATTTTGGTATGTATTCACTAAGCAAGGATAACCCTGTTCAACCTAATTTACCAAAAGGGATACAGCAGAGAAACCCTCTAAATGATATATTTTAATTGTAATAAACAATAACTAATATTTGGCCCATCAATTTGTTAACTAGTTATGACACAGAGGCATGTAGTGCCTCATGGCTCATTGAGGTTATTAGTTCTTAAATAATCTTTAAAAAATGGGCTGGTGTAAGCATTTTGGTATGTATTTATTAAGAAGGGATAACCCTGTTCAACCCAATTTACCAAAAGGGTAACAGCAGAGAAACCTTCTAAATTATATGTTTTACTTGTAATAAACAGTAACTAATATTCGCCCATCAATTTAACAACTTATGCCACAGAGGCATGTAGTGCCTCATAGCTCATTGAGGTTATTAGTTCTTAGATAATCTTTAAAACATGTGGTGGGGAATCTTCATACTTCCAATTGTTGTTGAACTACACATACCAGCATGCCATGCAACAGTTTTGTTTCATTGTTGGTGTAAGCATTATGGTAAATATTCACTAAGCAGGGATAACCCTGTTCAACCCAATTTACCTAAAGGGTTATAGCAGAGAAACCCTCTAAATGATATGTTTTAATTTTAATAAACAGCAACTAATATTTGCCCATCAATTTATTAACTAGTTATGCCACAGAGGCATGTAGTGCCTCATAGCTCTTGAAACCATAATTTTTATCTGTTATTTAAACTTTTGTAGAAAAGTCAAACGATAATTTTGTCCTTTTCATAATATATACATTATATTTTTCATTGTACACACAGAATGATAGCAAAAAGAAAAAAAACACATATACATGAAAATGTAAAAACACAGTTTTGTTTTGCACCTCATGTATTGGTATGAACTTTAAAATTATAGGAACAATATTTTAATCAAATTACACGTTTTATCAAAAACTTGCAATATACTTCATACTTCTAAAAAACCTACATGTGGTTTCACACAATGAGAGCTTTATGGTATCAATTTCACAAAGACTGATAGATTGCTACACTAATTAGGTGTATGTCTATTTTAAAATTCTCAGATAGCCTCAGGCCCTAACCTGTGAAACTGACCTCTTGCCCATTTGCAGTACAATTTGTTCTTATATGTTCTTATCTTCAGAAAAAAAAGCAACCTTTCACTATTTGTAATTACAGCTAAAATTATATGTAATCGGCTATTACAACATATGCCAAGTCACTGTTGAAGCACAAATAACTATTTTCTCTTCAGAAAAACTGAAATCATTTATCATTTTATATCTGTTTTATGTCAAAGAAAATGAAAAAGGGGCTGAACTAAAAGGTGTTTAAAAGGGGCATGTCCACCTGTCAAAATCTATTAGTTTGATAAAAGGTTTCCCTATACCTACTAGTAACAACTTATTTTCCATATTACAGCTCCACATACAAAAAAAAACCTCAGCACAGGTTGGAGCAGTGAAATAGATTTTGGTTACATCATAACTTTGAAATTATGCAATGTGTAACATAAATACACACTGCTATCATTCCTTTCCAAAAATATTATGACTAAACAAGGCTATGACAGATAACCGTAAGAGCTATTATACAAATATCTCTCAATATGATTTAACAAAGTCATTTTCTAGCCACTATTCAACTAGTTTTCTATATATTTCAAATGGTATCTACACCACACACTAGGTGATTTGCTCCAGGAGCAATTTCACCTAGAGCATCCTCTTGCCGACAATGTGCATACACACTATACGATATCCCTAGCGATATCGCACAGTGGCGTCGAGTGGATTTACTTTGGCCTACACAGAACAATTTAAGTTGTGTTGCCTGGAATGTTTGTAAAATACTTAAAAACAATTGTTGGCCAGATACTACAACAACAACAACAACAACAACAACAACAACAAAAACATCATATGATAATACAGGTTGAGTATCCCTTATCCAAAATGCTTGGGACCAGAGGAATTTTGGATATCGGATTTTTCTGTATTTTGGAATAATTGCATACCATAACGAGATATTATGGTGATGGGACCTAAATCTAAGCACAGAATGCATTTATGTTTCATATACACCTTATACACACAGCCTGAAGGTCATTTTAGCCAATATTTTTTATAACTTTGTGCATTAAACAAAGTGTGTGTACATTCACAGAATTCATTTATGGTTCATATACACCTTATACACACAGTCTGAAGTTCATTTAATACAATATTTTTAATAACTTTGAGTATTAAACAAAGTTTGTGTACACTGAGCCATCAAAAAACAAAGGTTTCACTATCTCAGTATCACTCAAAAAAGTATTTATTTCGGAATATTCCGTATTTCTGAATATTTGGATATGGGATACTCAACCTGTAGTGATTTTACCATCAATGCACAGAATCCCAGACTGGTAATTCAATAAAATAAAGTAAAAATTTTCTTTTTTCTTTATTCTACAGCTCAAAACATTACAAATCAGAAGCTAGGAAAAGGGTGTTGTATCTGCACACTTAAAATTTCTCTAAAAGAAGTGAGGTGATTCCCAACACTTGAAAGAAAGGGCCCCTATGATAATATATTTTAAATCTTTATCAATATTGCGGGTGCTACCAATTACAGCAGGTAATCAATATAATGACTACAATCCTTTTATAGGAGAGCTATCCTTTGTTCCTGTATTTCTGCTGCACCAATATACTCTATGTGAACATGATTATGAACCCCGTTTATGGATCACACCAATAGCATTAATACTGAAACTGTGGTGGACCATATTATATACATAAAAAATCAGGTGCATTATAGGCATATACAAGTTATATTGAATAACTATAAGCCTGACCAACTATTAACAATAAAGTAATATTTAATACAAATGGAATCAAGTGCTCTCCTTATAGCATAAAACAGTGTAAATGCTGTAACCCTGCTTGAGATACAATATTATTACGTACAACTAGTTACAAAAATTAAGTTATACATTCTATATTGTAATATTAGCAAATTGTATCAATTATGTTGCAAATGTCCTGAGAAGTCAACAGTATCCTCCAGAGGATTAAAGCAATTTATGTGACACAGTCACTAACCAGTACAATTCTAAACATTGGAGGAAATTATTAGAGTATATGAATACACTGCATACTCAGACCTGAGATCGATGTATTGTGAAAAAGACACAGTGCTGATTTAAACAGCATATAATAGCTGTCTATATAAGGATATTATTAGTCAACACCGTGTCCTAAAGACACCTCAAGTTAATGATGCATCAATGATGTAATTGATGTAATTATTATCTTCCTTACGTCTTTTCAGCAGAATGATAAATTACATCAATGGTGATATACTACAATGTACATTATAATTAATTAATAAAGTCCATATTTAGATAGAAGGAAACACATGAATATCTTTAATGTGATGCATATTTGATTGGTATAACATGCAACTGTTTTGATATAAAAGTGGGGTAAGGATAGAAATACATTCTCCCTCACAATCACACTGAATGAAGTATTTGGGCACACTAGTTTGTGTCTAAAACCCACAAATATGAAGGGATCTTCCTTCTAGGGAATATTTTATGAATATTAAACGTATATAGGTGACCCACAATCTATAAATCTCTGGCGTGAGAAGGGACTTGAGAGAGAAATATCACTACTCATTGACAGTAATTGTTGGTTCTAGACCCAGTGCATCCAGGAATATCAATATAAAGTACCACTAACAAGTGGCACGGACAAATTCTTAGGTCTAAATAGTATTACCCTCTAAGATAAATGGCCTCATATAATAGTGTACAATATTCAGACATAAACAACACATGGGTACAATTTTTTAATCTTTAAATATACATTTATTATCTTTCATTGCACATTAATGTATGTTTTGTCCATGTCATTTTAACCTCTATGTTTTGCTGTGGTTGATGATTAACATATATATTTTAATGTGAACAAAATTAAAAGTTAATTTTGAATACTCTTTCTTTGTGCACCAAAAAATACAGCTCTTTCTTTGTTTCGTACAATTCAGAAGCTACAAAGTTTTTATTTGTGAAACACATACATTTTGTAATGAGTTGGACTGATAAAATTATATAACCTTATACTTTTTATATAACCTTATACTTTTTTTTTTACTTCCTTGAAATCCCAAACATGCCACTATATACTCTCAACATTCATTTATTGGGAACATTCATTCATTAAGCCTTTAGAGATATGTCTCTTTATGCTGGGGTAAGAAATACCATGGTCTAGAGTACAGTATTACTTAAATGAAATGAAGTGTGTATCAGGACTGGGTATTATTCTGTACCCGAACTGGGGCTTACAGTTTGGTTTGGATTGTGGGCCATGTTTAAAAAGCTGGGAGGCTTTGTTAGGCTTCTGCACATAGAGTTGGCAATAGAGTGTACTAGGTGCTGAATAGGGAAGTCGAGATGAGAGATTTGAGAATCAGCATGATAGGTTCTAGTATTAGGTAACTGGCCAAGAACTGATAATGCATAATAGGAACCAAGCTGGAAAAGATAATGAGTGAGGAAACTGTGCTGAAAATTGTATCTAGTAGGAAGGAACCAGTAATGCATCTAATACCAGGCTGGGGCCAGTATTGCATTAGATAACTGGCCTGGAATTGTTATTTCTTTAGATAACCGGGCTGGAACCAGTGATGTGTGACAGAGATACTACACGTGACTATACAGGGCCCTGGTGGACTAGGATGGTGTCTGAAGATATCATATTGAACTGAAGCTGGCCGGTTCTCCAGGAAGGGTTTGCTAGTTCCTGATTGGTTGCCAGAGTTAGCTGAAGCTAAAAAGTATTTCTATTAGAGAAGCTATGGACAGCTGACATAATTTATCATGGCGGTGCCCATGCACTAGAGCTGGAATAAGTTCAGTGAAGAGGGAGCCACCATTTCATGATGCAGCATCGATGGTAATGCCACAGAGAGAGTCCTTCAAAATAGAAAACACAATTAATGGAAACCTTTCACATTTTACATGCATTTATGTTGTTATGCTAAAAGATTACGGTGGTCATTCCGAGTTGTTCGCTCGTTATGTTTTTATCGCAATGGAGTGATTAATCTCTAACGTGCATGCGCAATATCCGCAGTGCGACTGCGCCAAGTAAATTTGCTATGCAGTTAGGTATTTTACTCACGGCATTACAAGGGTTTTTCTTCATTCTGGTGATCGTAATGTGATTGACAGGAAGTGGGTGTTTCTGGGCGGAAACTCGCCGTTTTATGGGTGTGTGTGAAAAAACGCTACCGTTTCTGGGAAAAACACGGGAGTGGCTAGAGAAACGGGGGAGTGTCTGGGCGAACACTGGGTGTGTTTGTGACGTCAAACCAGGAACAACAATGACTGAACTGATCGCAATGGCAGAGTAAGTCTTGAGATACTCAGAAACTGCTAAGAGAGGGCTAATCGCAATATTGCGAATCCGTCGTTCGCAATTTTGAGAAGCTAAGATACACTCCTAGTAGGCGGCGGCTTAGCGTGTGCAATGCTGCTAAAAGCAGCTAGCGAGCGAACAACTCGGAATGAGGGCCTACATACGGTGTATGCAGAAGCATTGTTACAGCAGATTTACTAGTACGTTACACCCAGCATGAATGCCAAGGGATGGAGTGTATTTGTTGATGATAAATAGTGGAATACAAAGCTGTTAGCCCCAACACTTCAGAGATTACTTTAATTAGAAGAAATGGATTCCATTTGTAATTCATCATCAGTTCCCAGACTGTTAATAGCCCCCCAAAAATGGAAAATGTAACACTGTTGTGTGCAGTTATTGAATAATACAGTAGCAGAACAGTGTATGTGACCTTGGATCAAACATTCATTTTAATTATCCATTGTAGAACATTTTTTTTTTAAACTTTGATTTGTGAATCAAAGATAACTGCCATTTCTAGTTATTTAAGGAGGCATGAATTAAATGTAAATATTTTTTACTAAATTCCTCTTCCTTTGCCCCTAACAGATCTTACATTAATTTGTGTATCCCTTTAGTAAATGAAAATAAAAGAGCAGCAACATCACCATCAAATATTACACTTTGAAAATGTGCCACATATCAGCTGAACCGACTGGTGAATTTATTTGGAATTAAATATATCCAACTTACTGTAAATGTACAGTATGTTATGTATCAGCAGCAATATGAAAAGAAATGTATAAAAAAGAAGACACTTCTGATACATTTTTATCTGTACACAGTAGGGTCAATTATTATCATGTTATTCATTTTGCAGAATTATTGGTCTACATCACAGCGTCCAAACTGTGGCCACTGAGCTACATTTACCTGATTTTAGCCTAATGACCATTGTCTTTTGCAATTAAAAATATTAGGCTGATTCTGAGATGGACACTACTATGCTGCGGCATCCTTGGATGCAGCAGCAATGTGAAAACAAGCTAATGGTACAAGAGGCAGCTGAAACAAAAATACCCTTCTGCTGGCATCACAGATTCAAGTGCTGCATCCAAAGATGCAGCATCATATCACTGTTGGAACTTTTGGTCACTATGGTTGCAGTGGGTCTGGGACTCAGGGTCGACAGCACAAAGGTCGACACACTTTAGGTCGACACCAATTGGTCGACACACATTAGGTCGACAGGGTCAAAAGGTCGACAGGGTCAAAAGGTCGACAGGAACAAAGTCGACATGGAAAAAGGTCGACATGAGTTTTTAATGTTTTTTTGGTGTCGTTTTCTTCGTAGAGTGACCGGGAACCCGAATTAGTGCACCGCGTCCCCTCGCATGGTGCCTTCGCTCCGCTACCGCTTCGCTCGGCACACTTTACCGTTCCAATCGTAGTCCACGTGGATCGTTAAGTATGAAAAGGTTCAAAAAAAGAAAAAAATCATGAAAAACTCATGTCGACCTTTTTCCATGTCGACCTTGCTCCTGTCGACCTTTTGACCCTGTAGACCTTTTGACCCTGTCGACCTAATGTGTGTCGACCAATTGGCGTCGACCTAAAGTGTGTCGACCTTTGTGCTGTCGACCTGGAGTCCGGATACCGGTTGCAGTCATTGCCCATCTGAGTATGTCTAAGCTTACAAAGGCCAGGAAATCTGCAACAGAGGATGCAGAACCTGACTTCGGCACACCTAAAAATGGGGCACCACACCCGCATTTTTTGAAAAATTGTCCCATCACCACCCCCAGCTCCACACCCAAATCTCTATCATGCTGCTGCTTTGTGGCACTGTGGGTGATCAAACAGAGATCACAATGAGATTGACACATGCACTTATCAGTAAACACCATTGGGTTTATGTACAACTCGGTATCAGACCTTTAGTCAACAAATACTACTATTTACCTACAAATAAATTTATATCTTTAAAGTTTTTAAAACAAAAATTGTCAAAATCAAAATTTCATTTCTGTATTAGAATACATTGTGGCGTTTATTAGCGGTTACATACGTATGCACTTTGCATATTTAGGTGCTTTGCGGATCACCGCACACCACGCATTATAGTACAATAAGAAATCCCTGAGAAAAGTCATAATGTTACACATAAATACATTCTTACATATCACATAAACTACACATAGTCACTACGCGTCCAGAGCACTGTTTTAATTTATAGCAACATTAGTAATAAATCAGTAAACCAGCATTACACATACCACAGATTTAAAATGACATTATTGCCCCATATTTAGTGTCATACTGATCAGCATGTTATTAGTAGTAACCCAGTCATTTCGAACATACTGTCGCACACAACGATCGGATGATATGAGCAATATTTGTTATAGACATATAAATGTGGAGAGCAATGTGTGTAAATTAGCCAGATTAAGCCACTTTCACAGCGGGATCCTGAGGGCAAACATGTGTGTCTCCTTCAAAGAACAAAGCCTTCTCCCTCCTGTGGACTGACCTATAGGCGTCAAGTTACTGTAATGCCTCACCCCTGGACCAATACTAAACGTATTGTTTGCCTTTGGTGTATTGTCAGTCTTCAGCAAGAGGACTTCTGAGATAGGAGATATGCCCTCTGTCTCCAGGCAGTATTTATCTCAGAAAATCTTGCTGAATACTGATCACCTGGATCCAGGGGGGCGCATGCATATATATATATTGGCTGTAACTGTAAGTCTCTCAAGATGTGTTGTTACTTGCATTTGTCTGTTGCCTGTTATTGCAAATTAATACTTTTACTTGCTATATTAAAACTGATAGTGGGTTGTACTGCAATTCAACAGTATACTATCGTACTCTATTTTATTAAGGTATTAGTTTGCATGGAACCGCACCAGGGGTGCGTTATGCAAACAGACACAGCTTGCATCCGCAGCAAACTATTTTGTATTGTTTTAAAATTAATTGACTTTTACAGTTTGGGGGCTCGAACCAGGCACTACACACTTAAAAATTCACAAAACCACACGGACTTTGGATTGTCATCAAAGGGTGTAGAAGCATCACATATCTATATAAAGTACAAAACTTTTTTTTTTCATCTTATGCTGACAAACCATGTCCGTTTTTGTGTAATCTGTAAAGTACTAGTGTGAATTCTGTGACAAAAAAGAAAGCTATTTCTTTGTCTTAACTGCGTACGATTAATAAGTATATCTTTTACATGCTATTTTTCTTTTGTGGGTTTATTGTATTATTGCCACAGGTTTAAGTAAATCATATAGTGTCTGATTCAGATGGGATTGTTTATTTGCTAATAATTTGAGAAAATGTTCTAGTTGTGCGAATGTTTAAAATTGCATAGTGCAGACACAGGCCTGAAATTGTAATCAAGCCTTGCTCGCATTTAAACACAAGGTCTGCCGGAGCTTGATTAGCAAACAGTGAGTGTTTTATAAATTAAATACTTACTGCTTAGTGCTAAAGTAAACTGGGTGCATTCATGCCATAACAGGAGCATGCTTTTACACTCCAGCCTCTGACGCATGATATAGGGGACTGGTCTAGCTGAATGTGTATAGGTTCTGAGTAATGCAAGTCCTTTGTTTATAAGGTATTAGTGGTGCTCAGGGTCTGTATAAAATATTGGCTGACTACGCGAATAGATGCATAAGTGCATAATAGAGATAAGTGAGTGTACGAAAAGCACATTGTGTAATTATCGCAAAGGTGGGAAATAAGGAGCCTTTAAGCAAATTATGGACTAATATATATAGTTACTATTGAATGTGGTGCAAGATAGCTATCCAACCTGAAAGGGGCCATTAATATTGCCTATATTGCTAGTGTATGATAAGACCTCTGGGATATTACTGTCGGTTCTGGGTAGTGACTTTTTCTGTACAGAATATATATATATATATATATATATATATATATACATATATACACACACACATGAACAGTGTGGATTTTGAAAGTAAACTTGTGAGTGCATGAACCAGTAAAAGGTATACCGATGTGGTCGCTGCTTAAACAGAGAGCCAGCGGCATATGCCCACAACCATTTGTTAATTTGATTTTAACATAGCCTACAGACAAGGTCAAAAGAACCACAGCAGGTCAGGGGGTGAAAAAGCCTATACCATCCATAATTCAAATGATACTTTGCAGGTGTGAGGCTGATAGATGAGTTTTTGAGATGCATACCTTAATTAAACATCTCCATAATCATAGAGTGCACAGATAACAAGTACCTGTGTGCTGTGTGTTCTGACTGTATGCCTGCGTGTTATACGCATTGCGTATCATACGCAGACATGATTTGTGTAAAGAAACAGGTCAAAAGAACCAGAAAAGATGGGGGTGGGGGGGTGAAAGAGCCTCTAACACCTCTATACAAATGATACTTAACTGGTGTGAGACTTGTAGGAAATTTGTTGCTTCTCTCAGTGGAAAGTACTGGTCTGATAGCTTCTACTAAGCAGTCGAGACAAGGAGTGCTAATAACGGAGGTGAAAGAGCCTATACCACCTCTAATTCAAACAATCTGTCTCCATACTCCTGGTGGTAAGTGGCATGGTAGGACCTCACTGGATACGTTTGCTGCTTAATTGTCAGTACGTGGTATCACACAGGAGAAGATGTGTGTGGGAGAATCTTATGTAAATCTCCCACCGGCGTCTTTAGGTAGAACATTTAGTGTTTACAGAAAGCCGCAATGGGAGCTAAATATTTGTGTGAGATGACCATGGCAACTAGGGTTCAAGTTAAAGAGGAACCAAAAGGGTCCGCAGGATATATATAATGCATAAGAAATAAGTTAAGTACGCAGTGGCATTCACGGATGACTTGGACCATATGAATGATGAAGTTAAAATATAATTTCCCACCATTGGTAGCTTTGACCCAGAGGTATTGCATACTGTAAGTAGTGATGTGCACAGGAAATCTTTCGGGTTTTGTGTTTTGGTTTTGGGTTCGGTTCCACGGCCGTGTTTTGGATTCGGACGCGTTTTGGCAAAACCTCACCGAAATTTTTTTGTCGGATTCGGGTGTGTTTTGGATTCGGGTGTTTTTTTTTCAAAAAACCCTCAAAAACAGCTTAAATCATAGAATTTGGGGGTCATTTTGATCCCAAAGTATTATTAACCTCAATAACCATAATTTCCACTCATTTTCAGTCTATTCTGAACACCTCACATCTCACAATATTGTTTTTAATCCTAAAATTTGCACCGAGGTCGCTGGATGGCTAAGCTAAGCGACCCAAGTGGCCGACACAAACATCTGGCCCATCTAGGAGTGGCACTGCAGTGTTACGCAGGATGGCCCTTCAAAAACATACTCCCCAAACAGCACATGATGCAAAGAAAAAAAGAGGCGCAATGAGGTAGCTGTGTGACTAAGCTAAGCGACCCTAATGGCCGACACAAACACCTGGCCCATCTAGGAGTGGCACTGCAGTGTCACGCAGGATGGCCCTTCAAAAAAATACTCCCCAAACAGCACATGACGCAAAGAAAAAAAGAGGCACAATGAGGTAGCTGTGTGACTAAGCTAAGCGACCCTAGTGGCCGACACAAACACCTTGCCCATCTAGGAGTGGCACTGCAGTGTCACGCAGGATGGCCCTTCAAAAAAATACTCCCCAAACAGCACATGGCGCAAAGAAAAAAAGAGGTGCAATGAGGTAGCTGTGTGACTAAGCTAAGCGACCCTAATGGCCGACACAAACACCTGGCCCATCTAGGAGTGGCACTGCAGTGTCACGCAGGATGGCCCTTCAAAAAAATACTCCCCAAACAGCACATGATGCAAAGAAAAAAAAGAGGCGCAATGAGGTAGCTGTGTGACTAAGCTAAGCGACCCTAGTGGCCGACACAAACACCTGGCCCATCTAGGAGTGGCACTGCAGTGTCACGCAGGATGGCCCTTCAAAAAAATACTCCCCAAACAGCACATGACGCAAAGAAAAAAAGAGGTGCAATGAGGTAGCTGTGTGACTAAGCTAAGCGACCCTAGTGGCCAACACAAACACCTGGCCCATCTAGGAGTGGCACTGCAGTGTCACGCAGGATGGCCCTTCAAAAAAATACTCCCCAAACAGCACATGACGCAAAGAAAAAAAGAGGCGCAATGAGGTAGTTGTGTGACTAAGATAAGCGACCCAAGTGGCCTACACAAACACCTGGCCCATCTAGGAGTGGCACTGCAGTGTCACGCAGGGTGGCCCTTCAAAAAAATACTCCCAAAACAGCACATGACGCAAAGAAAAAAAGAGGCGCAATGAGGTAGCTGTGTGACTAAGCTAAGCGACCCTAGTGGCCGACACAAACACCTGGCCCATCTAGGAGTGGCACTGCAGTGTCATGCAGGATGGCCCTTCAAAAAAATACTCCCCAAACAGCACATGACGCAAAGAAAAATTAAAGAAAAAAGAGGTGCAAGATGGAATTGTCCTTGGGCCCTCCCACCCACCCTTATGTTGTATAAACAGGACATGCACACTTTAACGAACCCATCATTTCAGTAACATGGGTCTGCCACACGACTGTGAATGAAATGACTGGTTGGTTTGGGCCCCCACCAAAAAAGAAGCAATCAATCTCTCCTTGCACAAACTGGCTCTACAGAGGCAAGATGTCCACCTCCTCCTCATCCTCCAATTCATCACCCCTTTCACTGTGTACATCCCCCTCCTCACAGATTATTAATTCATCCCCACTGGAATCCATTATCTCAGGTCCCTGTGTACTTTCTGGAGGCAATTGCTGCTGGTGAATGTCTCCACGGAGGAATTGATTATAATTAATTTTAATGAACATCATCTTCTCCATATTTTCTGGAAGTAACCTCGTACGGTGATTGATGACAAGGTGAGCGGCTGCACTAAACACTGGAGGGAGGGCAACTTAGGTAGAATAAAGCCAGTTTGTGCAAGGGCCTCCAAATTGCCTATTTTTCCTGCCAGTATACGTATGGACTGTCTGACGTGCCTACTTGGATGCGGTCACTCATATAATCCTCCACCATTCTTTCAATGGTGAGAGAATCATATGCAGTGACAGTAGACGACATGTCAGTAATCGTTGGCAGGTCCTTCAGTCCAGACCAGCTGTCAGCACTCGCTCCAGACTGCCCTGCATCACTGCCAGCGGGTGGGCTCGGAATTCTTAGCCTTTTCCTCGCACCCCCAGTTGCGGGAGAATGTGAAGGAGGAGCTGTTGATGGGTCACGTTCTGCTTGACTTGACAATTTTCTCACCAGCGGGTCTTTGAACCCCTGCAGACTTGTATCTGCCGGAAAGAGAGATACAACGTAGGTTTTAAATCTAGGATCGAGCACGGTGGCCAAAATGTAGTGCTCTGATTTCAACAGATTGACCACCCGTGAATCCTGGTTAAGCAAATGAAGGGCTCCATCCACAAGTCCCACATGCCTAACGGAATCTCTCTGTTTTAGCTTCTCCTTCATTTTCTCCAGCTTCTTCTGCAAAAGCCTGATGAGGGGAATGACCTGACTCAGGCTGGCAGTGTCTGAACTGACTTCACATGTGGCAAGTTCAAAGGGTTGCAGAACCTTGCACAACGTTGAAATCATTCTCCACTGCGCTTGAGACAGGTGCATTCCACCACCTTTGTGTTAGGCGCCGAGGGTCCGCTCGTCAGTGCGGCCGGCGCCTAGCAACGGGGACGCCACTGTCGGATCGTGTTCCCCGTTGCTGGGTCTAAGTTTATATCATCACTGGTTTCCTGGCTGTGTAGCATGCAGCTGCACGGCATGTTGTAATTATCACTCATCTGTTTCCCTGGCCATGCAGCTTGTCAGCTGCATGGCATTTAATCCAATCAGCCTCCAAACAGCTGATTGGAAGACTCTCTGCTTAAAGCACTCCCAGGACTCCTCACAGACGCCGGTGATAGCTTCCTGTTTGCCTGATTCTGCTGCAGAGAGAGTTCCCAGTCCCGGTCTGTTCGTTTGTTCCTGTTCTCAGTGATCCAGTACTCGGAAGTTACCATCTGTTCCTGGAGTCTGACCGAGCACCTTTAACATCTGGTGGTGTTCGTGAGTCGCGGCGCAGCCGTGTGTTGCGGCTTGTCCGCTACTATTTATTATTGTGTTTATTTTGAGTTCTGGTGCCTTGCGGAGGATTCCGCTTCCACAAGATCCACTCTGGTGTCCAGCGGTGCCGGATAGGAGTGTCGGATCCGTGGATCCTTGGTTGTCCTTTTCCCTGGCGGCTAGTCCGCACATACCTTTTGATTTAGTTAAGTTAGCTTGTAACCCCTGGCTTGGTTGCTTAGTCAGAGGGCCCCTTGTTATCTCCCTGTCTCGGACTTCCCCTTGTCTCCCATTAAGACCTGCGGGGGCATCGGGGTTGGGCAGACATAATCCGCCCTTCGAACGCGGCTGCCATGGGCTCAAGCAACCATAGTCTCGCAGGGGATTTCTGATAACACGGGCGAGACAACGGAGTTAGGGCGCCAGGGGTTACTAGGCTCTCCAGCTCCCACAACCTGTATTTCATTCCTGTACTCAGATCTCTGCCATAAGATCTTCTCCAGTCTGGAGTACAGGAATCGTAACATTATCACCGGCCAGACAAAAGAAAAAATTTCAACAGGAGTTAATTTTTTCACTTATCCAGTAGGGAGAATTTTGTCGGCCTCATGAATCCCACCGGTGTTGGGCCAAATCCTGGCCAGTTTTTGGTTAGTCAGATTCAGGAACTTACCCAGATGGTTCAGGATCTGTCCCTCCGGGTGAGCTCACAGGAAGATCTGTTACGGACTTCCCCGAGGGTCATCCCTGAACCAAAAATGCATCTGCCTGACCGTTTTTCTGGGGATAGAAAACAGTTTTTTAATTTTAAAGAGTCTTGTAAATTGTATTTTCGTTTAAGACCAGTTTCCTCAGGTACGGAGGCTCAGCGGGTTGGAATTATAATTTCTCTGCTTCAGGGGGATCCTCAGACCTGGGCTTTTGGTTTAAAGACAGACGATCCGGCCTTATCGTCTGTAGACGCTTTTTTGAAATCTTTAGGGCTATTGTATGACGACCCTGATAGAGAGGCATCCGCAGAAAGTCAGTTGCGTGCTCTAAGACAGGGTAGGAATCCTGCAGAGAATTATTGTACGGAGTTTCGCCGTTGGTCGAACGACTGTGGCTGGAATGATCCTGCCCTGCGCAGTCAGTTTCGCCTCGGCTTATCTGAATCTATAAAAGACAGCCTCCTTCAGTATCCCGCTCCTGAGAACCTTGATAAACTCATGGAGCTCTCTATTAAAATAGATCGTCGGCTCAGAGAGCGGAGGACTGAGAAAGGGGCATCTGTAGTTTCTTTTCCCTGTGTTTCTTCCGTTCCGATAGACATGGAGGAGCCTATGCAGATTGGTCTCTCCAAATTGTCTCCGGAAGAAAGAACCAGGAGGCAAAATTCTGGTCTGTGTTTGTACTGCGGAGGTAAGGGACATTTTGCCCGTAGTTGCCCAAACAAGTCGGGAAACTTCCTGACCAAGTGAATAGTGAGGGGGTTCACTTTGGTCTACAGCTCATCTCCTCAAATAATTCACTATTGGTTCCTGCTAAAGTTTCTTATGACAGCCTCTGTTCCTCGGTCTCTGCTTTTGTGGACAGTGGAGCTGCAGGAAACTTTATGGACTTAACATGGGCCAAGGCCTTAGGTATTCCTCAGTTAACCTTAAGTAGGTGTATCACCATGCATGGTTTAGATGGGAGTCCCTTATCCAATGGGGTTATTTCTCTATGTACACCTCCTGTTTTGCTCTCGGTGGGAGCTCTACATTCTGAAAAGATTGAGTTTTTTCTTACCCATTGTCCAGCAGTTCCTGTGGTTCTGGGTCACCCTTGGCTGGCCTTTCATAATCCCATCATAGATTGGCAGTCTGGGGAGATTCTACAATGGAGTACCATCTGTGATAAAGAATGTATTACACTTCCTATCCGAGTAGCTGCTGCCAGGCCCGCACATATTCCTGGAGAGTACCAAGATTTTTTGGATGTGTTTTCCAAGGGCAATGCGGATATTTTGCCTCCCCATAGGCCTTATGATTGTACCATTGAGTTAATTCCTGGTGCCACGTTGCCTAAAGGAAGGTTATATGCATTGTCTGGTCCTGAAACTGTGGCCATGAATGAGTATGTGAAAGAAAGTCTTGAGAAAGGGTTTATCAGGCCATCTAAATCCCCTTTAAGTGCAGGTTTTTTCTTCGTAGAGAAGAAGGATGGTTCCCTCAGACCCTGCATTGACTTTCGAGCCCTGAATAAAATCTCAGTAAAGAATACTTACCCTCTGCCTCTGATCTCTGTCCTCTTTGATCAGCTACGTTCGGCTGTTATTTTTTCCAAGATTGACCTGAGAGGAGCATATAATCTCATTAGAATCAGATCGGGGGATGAGTGGAAAACGGCATTCAGTACTCAATCAGGTCACTATGAGTATCTGGTCATGCCTTTCGGCCTATCTAACGCTCCGGCAGTCTTTCAGGATCTCATTAATGATGTGCTCCGTGAGTTTCTGGGAAGATTCGTTGTGGTCTATTTAGACGACATTTTGATTTATTCTGACTCTATAGAACAACATGTTACCCAGGTGCGTCAGGTACTTAAGAAATTACGTGAAAATCACTTGTATGCCAAACCGGAGAAGTGTGAATTTCACGTCACGGAGGTATCCTTTTTAGGGTACATTATTTCCCCTCGGGGATTCCGAATGGAACCTAAGAAGCTCCAAGCCATCCTGAGTTGGGCGCAACCCACCAACTTAAAAGCAATTCAGCGCTTTTTAGGGTTTGCGAACTACTACAGAAGGTTTATTCACTCTTTCTCTGACATAGTTGCTCCCATTGTGGCACTCACTAAGAAGGGAGCAGATCCTACCAATTGGTCATGTGAAGCTAAAGTATCTTTTCAGGCCTTGAAACAAGCCTTTGTCTCAGCCCCTGTCCTTAGACATCCCAACCCAGAATTGCCTTTCATCGTTGAGGTAGATGCCTCGGAGGTTGGTGTAGGGGCTATCCTTTCTCAGAAGGATCCAGATTCCCTTGAGTTACATCCTTGTGCCTTTATGTCCAGGAAATTCTCATCTGCTGAATCCAACTACGATGTTGGTAATCGGGAGTTGCTGGCTATTAAATGGGCTTTTGAGGAGTGGAGACATTGGCTTGAAGGA
This sequence comes from Pseudophryne corroboree, assembly GCF_028390025.1. Lineage (NCBI taxonomy): Eukaryota > Metazoa > Chordata > Amphibia > Anura > Myobatrachidae > Pseudophryne > Pseudophryne corroboree. Next base: position 133,408,465 of record NC_086452.1, read on the forward strand.
GCGACCCATACCATTTCTGTTTTGACAGATCACAAAAATCTTCAATACATTGAATCAGCTAAGCGACTGAATGCCCGACAGGCTCGTTGGGCTTTATTTTTCACTCGTTTCAAATTCATTATCACCTTCAGACCTGGTTCCAAGAATACCAAGGCAGATGCCCTCTCACGCAGTTTTCTTCCCGCTCAAGACAACAGTCCTGTTACTCTCATACTTCCGCCTTCAGTCATTCAGGCAGGTCTCACACAGGATGTTTTTTCTCAATTGAAGCTGCTTCAACATCAAGCTCCGGGAAATACTCCTGCTGGTCGTCTTTTTGTTCCTGAGTTTTTGAGAGCAACTGTTTTGGAGGAATTTCATGATAGCAAAGTTGCAGGGCATCTGGGAGTCGCTAAAACTTTTGAATTGGTATCCCGCGCAGTGTGGTGGCCTGGTCTTTCTAAAGACATTAAAGAGTTTGTTTTTTCGTGTCAGGTCTGTGCACAGCATAACGTTCCCCGTTCTTTGCCTATTGGTCAACTTATGCCATTGAATGTTCCTCTTAGACCATGGTCGCATATCTCCATGGATTTTGTGGTGGATCTCCCTCTGTCAGCTGGATGCACAGTCATATGGGTGGTAGTGGACCGTTTTAGTAAGATGGCTCATTTTATTGGTCTTCCCCGATTGCCATCTGCCCAGGGATTGGCAGTCTTGTTCCTCCGTCATGTTTTCAGACTCCATGGGTTACCCACTGATATTGTTTCTGACAGGGGTCCACAATTCATTGCACAGTTTTGGAAGTCTTTTTGTGCTTCGTTAAAAATGAAATTATCATTAACCTCCGGTTATCATCCACAATCAAATGGACAGACTGAGCGAGTGAACCAATCCTTAAAACAATATTTGCGTTTGTACTCGGCCAAACTCCAAAATGACTGGTCTGAGTTTCTTCCATTGGCAGAGTTTGCTTATAATAATGCCTGTCATTCCTCTACCAATGTGTCTCCATTTTTTGCAGTTTTTGGTTTCCACCCCAGAGCTAATTCATTTTTCCAACATTCCTCTGTCTCCTCTCTGGCCCTGACCTCTCATCTTAAACTTATTTGGAAAAAAGTGCACATAGCTCTCAGAAAAGCAGCTTTCAAGGAAAAAGATTTTTCGGACAGGTTCCGGCGGCCGTGCACTTTTAGAGTAGGAGACAGGGTGTGGCTGTCGACTCGCAATATCAAACTTCGACAAACATCAGCCAGATTGGGTCCTAGATTTATTGGACCATTTCTCATTATCAAAAAAGTCAATCCAGTTGCTTTCCGGTTACAGCTACCAAAAACGTTACGAATCGGAAATACCTTCCATTGCTCTTTGCTCAAACCATATGTTTCATCTAGCAGATTTCCTCGTAAAAAACCTCAGGGGAGATCACCAGTTAATGTACAGGGTCAGAAGGAGTTCGTGGTTGAGAAGGTTCTCGATTCCAAGCTGTCCCGGGGTCGGCTTTATTTTTTGGTGCATTGGAGAGGTTATGGTCCTGAGGAAAGGTCGTGGGTCCTAGATGAGGACCTTCATGCCCCAAGGCTCAAAAGGGCATTTTTTCAAGAATTTCCTCAGAAACCCGGATTTAGGGGTTCCTTGACCCCTCCTCAAGGGGGGGGTACTGTTAGGCGCCGAGGGTCCGCTCGTCAGTGCGGCCGGCGCCTAGCAACGGGGACGCCACTGTCGGATCGTGTTCCCCGTTGCTGGGTCTAAGTTTATATCATCACTGGTTTCCTGGCTGTGTAGCATGCAGCTGCACGGCATGTTGTAATTATCACTCATCTGTTTCCCTGGCCATGCAGCTTGTCAGCTGCATGGCATTTAATCCAATCAGCCTCCAAACAGCTGATTGGAAGACTCTCTGTTAAAAGCACTCCCAGGACTCCTCACAGATGCCGGTGATAGCTTCCTGTTTGCCTGATTCTGCTGCAGAGAGAGTTCCCAGTCCCGGTCTGTTCGTTTGTTCCTGTTCTCAGTGATCCAGTACTCGGAAGTTACCATCTGTTCCTGGAGTCTGACCGAGCACCTTTAACATCTGGTGGTGTTCGTGAGTCGCGGCGCAGCCGTGTGTTGCGGCTTGTCCGCTACTATTTATTATTGTGTTTATTTTGAGTTCTGGTGCCTTGCGGAGGATTTCGCTTCCACAAGATCCACTCTGGTGTCCAGCGGTGCCGGATAGGAGTGTCGGATCCGTGGATCCTTGGTTGTCCTTTTCCCTGGCGGCTAGTCCGCACATACCTTTTGATTTAGTTAAGTTAGCTTGTAACCCCTGGCTTGGTTGCTTAGTCAGAGGGCCCCTTGTTATCTCCCTGTCTCGGACTTCCCCTTGTCTCCCATTAAGACCTGCGGGGGCATCGGGGTTGGGCAGACATAATCCGCCCTTCGAACGCGGCTGCCATGGGCTCAAGCAACCATAGTCTCGCAGGGGATTTCTGATAACACGGGCGAGACAACGGAGTTAGGGCGCCAGGGGTTACTAGGCTCTCCAGCTCCCACAACCTGTATTTCATTCCTGTACTCAGATCTCTGCCATAAGATCTTCTCCAGTCTGGAGTACAGGAATCGTAACATTTTGCCTATATCGTGGCCAGATGTGAAGGCTTGAATGGCCTTTTGCTGCTCCTCCATCCTCTGAAGCATATAGAGGGTTGAATTCCACCTCGTTATCACTCCTGCTTCAGATGATGGCAGGGCAGGTTCAGGTATTTTTGGTGGTGCTCCAGTCTTCTGTACGCGGTGCCTGAACGCCGAAAGTGGCCCGCAATTCTTCGGGCCACCGACAGCATCTCTTGCACGCCCCTGTCATTTTTTTAAAAAGTCTGCACCACCAAATTCAAGGTATGTGCAAAACATGGGACGTGCAGGAATTTGCCCAGATTTAATGCACGCACAATATTGGTGGCGTTGTCTGATGTCACAAATCCCCAGGAGAGTCCAGTTGGGGTAAGCCATTCTGCGATGATCTTCCTCAGTTGCCGTAAGAGGTTTTCAGCTGTGTGCGTATTCTGGAAAGCGGTGATACAAAGCGTAGCCTGCCTAGGAACAAGTTAGCGTTTGCGAGATGCTGCTACTGGTGCAGCCGCTGCTGTTCTTGCTGCGGGAGGAAATACATATACCCAGTGGGCTGTCACAGTCATATAGTCCTGAGTCTGCCCTGCTCCACTTGTCCACATGTCTGTGGTTAAGTGGACATTGGGTACAACTGCATTTTTTAGGACACTGGTGAGTCTTTTTCTGAGGTCTGTGTACATTTTCGGTATAGCCTGCCTAGAGAAATGGAACCTAGATGGTATTTGGTACCGGGGACACAGTACCTCAATAAAGTCTCTAGTTGGCTCTGAATTAATGATGGATACCGGAACCACGTTTCTCACCACCCAGGCTGCCAAGGCCTCAGTTATCCGCTTTGCAGCAGGATGACTGCTGTGATATTTCATCTTCCTCGCAAAGGACTGTTGGACAGTCAATTGCTTACTGGAAGTAGTACAAGTGGTCTTCCGACTTCCCCTCTGGGATGACGATCGACTCCCAGCAGCAACAACAGCAGCAGTAGACGTTACACTCAAGGATGCATTGGAGGAATCCCAGGCAGGAGAGGACTCGTCAGACTTGACAGTGACATGGCCTGCAGGACTATTGGCTTTCCTGGGTAAGGAGGAAATTGACACTGAGGGAGTTGGTGGTGGTGTGGTTTGCAGGAGCTTGGTTACAAGAGGAAGGGATTTAGTGGTCAGTGGACTGCTTCCACTGTCACCCAAAGTTTTTGAACTTGTCACTGACTTATGATGATTGTGCTGCAGGTGACGTATAAGGGAGGATGTTCCGAGGTGTTTAAAGTCCTTACCCCTACTTATTACAGCTTGACAAAGGCAACACACTGCTTGACACCTGTTGTCCGCATTTGTGTTGAAATAATTCCAGAACGAAGAGCTGATTTTTTTTGTATTTTGATCAGGCATGTCAATGGCCATATTCCTCCCACGGACAACAGGCGTCTCCCCGGGTGCCTGACTTAAACAAACCACCTCACCATCAGAATCCTCCTTGTCAATTTCCTCCCCAGCACCAGCAGCACCCATATCCTCATCCTGGTGTACTTCAAGACTGACATCTTCAATTTGACTATCAGGAACTGGACTGCGGGTGCTCCTTCCAGCACTTGCAGGGGGCAGGCAAATAGTGGAAGGCGCAAGCTCTTCCCGTCCAGTGTTGGGAAGGTCAGGCATCGCAACAGACACAATTGGACTCTCCTTGGGGATTTGTGATTTCGAAGAACGCACAGTTCTTTGCTGTGCTTTTGCCAGCTTAAGTCTTTTCTTTTTTCTAGCGAGCAGATGAGTGCTTCCATCCTCATGTGAAGCTGAACCGTTAGCCATGAACATAGGCCAGGGCCTCAGCCGTTCCTTGCCACTCCGTGTCGTAAATGGCATATTGGCAAGTTTACGCTTCTCCTCAGACGCTTTTATTTATGATTTTTGGGTCATTTTACTGATCTTTTGTGTTTTGGATTTTACATGCTCTGTACTATGACATTGGGCATCGGCCTTGGCAGACGACGTTGATGGCATTTCATCGTATTGGCCATGACTAGTGGCAGCAGCTTCAGCACGAGGTGGAAGTGGATCTTGATCTTTCCCTATTTTTTTAACCTCCACATTTTTGTTCTCCATATTTTAATGTGCACAACTAAAAGGCACCACAGATATACAATGTAGATGGATGGATAGTATACTTATGGACGACGAGTGACGACACAGAGGTAGGTACAGCAGTGGCCGACCATACTGCTATACACAGTATAATGGACCTGGTGGACACTATCAGCCAACTGCTAAACTAGTATAAAGAAAAAAAGCCACCACAGGTATACAATATAGATGGATGGATAGTATACTTATGGACGACGAGTGACTGACGACACAGTGGTAGGTACAGCAGTGGCCTACCGTACTGCTATATACAGTATAATAAATGGACCTGGTGGACACTGTCAGTAGACTGCTAAACTAGTATAAAGAAAAAAAGCCACCACAGGTATACAATGTAGATGGATGGATAGTATACGTATGGACGACGAGTGACGACACAGAGGTAGGTACAGCAGTGGTCAACCGTACTGCTATATACATTATATTGGACCTGGTGGACACTGTCAGCAGACTGCTAAACTAGTATAAAGAAAAAAAGCCACCACAGGTATACAATGTAGATGGATGGATAGTATACTTATGGACGACGAGTGACTGACGACACAGTGGTAGGTACAGCAGTGGCCTACCGTACTGCTATATACAGTATACTAAATGGACCTGGTGGACACTGTCAGCAGACTGCTAAACTAGTATAAAGAAAAAAGCCACCACAGGTATACAATGTAGATGGATGGATAGTATACGTATGGACAACGAGTGACGACACAGAGGTAGGTACAGCAGTGGCCTACCGTACTGCTATATACAGTATAATGGACCTGGTGGACACTGTCAGCAGACTGCTAAACTAGTATAAATAAAAAAAGCCACCACAGGTATACAATGTAGATGGATGGATAGTATACTTATGGACGACGAGTGACTGACGACACAGTGGTAGGTACAGCAGTGGCCTACCGTACTGCTATATACAGTATAATAAATTGACCTGGTGGACACTGTCAGTAGACTGCTAAACTGGTATAAAGAAAAAAAGCCACCACAGGTATACAATGTAGATGGATGGATAGTATACGTATGGACGACGAGTGACAACACAGAGGTAGGTACAGCAGTGGCCTACCATACTGCTATATACATTATATTGGACCTGGTGGACACGGTCAGCAGACTGCTAAACTAGTATAAAGAAAAAAAAAGCCACCACAGGTATACAATGTAGATGGATTGATAGTATACTTATGGACGACGAGTGACTGACGACACAGTGGTAGGTACAGCAGTGGCCTACCGTACTGCTATATACAGTATAATAAATGGAACTGGTGGACACTGTCAGCATACTGCTAAACTAGTATAAAGAAGAAAAGCCATCACAGGTATACAATGTAGATGGATGGATAGTATCCGTATGGACGACGAGTGACGACACAGAGGTAGGTACAGCAGTGGCCTACCGTACTGCTATATACAGTATAATGGACCTGGTGGCCACTGTCAGCCAACTGCTAAACTAGTATAAAGAAAAAAAGCCACCACAGGTATACAATGTAGATGGATGCATAGTATACTTATGGACGACGAGTGACTGACGACACAGTGGTAGGTACAGCAGTGGACTACCGTACTGCTATATACAGTATAATAAATGGAACTGGTGGACACTGTCAGCATACTGCTAAACTAGTATAAAGAAAAAAAGCCATCACAGGTATACAATGTAGATGGATGGATAGTATACTTATGGACGACGAGTGACGACACAGAGGTAGGTACAGCAGTGGCCTACCGTACTGCTATATACAGTATAATGGACCTGGTGGACACTGTCAGCCAACTGCTAAACTAGTATAAAGAAAAAAAGCCACCACAGGTATACAATGTAGATTGATGCATAGTATACTTATGGACGACGAGTGACTGAAGACACAGTGGTAGTTACAGCAGTAGCCTACCGTACTGCTATATACAGTATAATAAATGGACCTGGTGGACACTGTCAGCAGACTGTTAAACTAGTATAAAGAAAAAAAGCCACCACAGGTATACAATGTAGATGGATGGATAGTATACTTATGGACGACGAGTGACTGACGACACAGTGGTAGATACAGCAGTGGCCTACCGTACTGCTATATACAGTATAATAAATGGACCTGGTGGACACTGTGCCAGAGTCTACAGTGCTCAGAGTGCTAGCAGCAGTGTGGTGGATACGGCCGAGGAGGGGGCCCACACATGGAGTCTGCACACGGGTCCCCTCCTCTCTAGAGACGCTGCTGCTTTACACAAGAAGGCATTTAGTACCAGGGTGAAACATGATCCCTGCTTACCACACCTTCTGTTGTTTTGCTCAAAGTTTTAGCACCAACAGAATGAGGGAGATTGTTTACAGTATACAAGATACAATAAATCAGAGATCTGTATCATACTGCACAGTAGCATTACTGAGCACAGACGTGCAATGCACTTGTAATAAAATTAGTTAAAGTTAACTGGCTGTTAATGACTGATAAGAACCTTATTTAAAAAGAAGAAAAAAATATGTCTAATTCTACCTATGCTCACTATAATAATATTTTATTTTCTTTCCAGATGGACTAAGTGTAATTTTTTGTATTTTGATGTGCCTCTTCTTAGAAAAATATTGATTTCCTTAAATAGTTTAAGAAACTTGCAGTAGGGGGGTATACTAGACATATTTATTCAATTCTCTTACAATTTATAGGTACCCTGATAAGAAACTTAGAAACAGGTAATGTAATAAGCAGGATGTAATTACATGGACCATATAGCGGGTTTAGCATGAGTCCTGTAATAATCATACTATATAATGGTATGCAAAAGGTATTTGAAAAAAATACTAAATCGCAGGGAGGCAAAGTCTTTAACAATAATGGTAAATATGGATATTTATATCATTTAAGATGCTTAGGATGTCTAAATTTTTCTTTCCTTAGATAAACAGTTCATATGGTAAGTACATGGCTGCAACAAAGGGGGGCACAAATTTCCTGTCATGCTCCGGGTGAGAGAAATCCTAGTTTTGGCCCTGGTAAGTATATATATGACTTCAGGAAACAATAATTTTTAGACTGCTATATGCATGACATAAATATTAAGAAACAATGTAATGTATGTAATACTTGGAATGTTGGAAATATAACATTCCCTTACTGGAAGACATGTTATATGATAAGCAAAGATAAGGAGATCTGGGTTATGTGCATGTACATAAGGAGACATCATTTTGTAACACTGTTGACAGATGAAAACAGATTAAACCTTTCACCTTATAACAATATCTGAGATACAGAAAATTGTTCTTAAAACTGAATATGGTGACATATGGGATACAAAAAGAGAGGTGGTATTAAAATAAGAGATGATCGGGTTTGGTTCCCAAACTCCCCTGAACTTCATGCTCTGAGACTGGATCTGAGTCTGGCTTGGGACTTCCCACCATACTTAGAAACCAGAACGAGGCAAAACATCATCATCCCACTGTTGGAATTTCGTGGGTTTTGGATTCCATATAAACATCTGTGCTTCACCAACATTTTCACTCCAGACTTGGAGAGTGAAGGAGACAGACCAATGTCTCTGTGGGTGGTTGCATTGGATGGGGTTAGTGTGTGCTCTGTAGGGGTGCTATTCATGTCAATGTGGTGTGCCTGTGCTGTTAGGGGTGCTGTCCTGGCTTTCACTGGTGTTTCATGTGCTGTAAGAGGTACTTCAGCTGTACATAGGTGTTGCTGTCCTGGCTGTAACTGTGTTGTACAGGGGACAGGGGCACTGTCCTCATGTATGCAGTGAAAATACAGGGCTGCTGCTGTTAAAATAAAAGTAGAGAGGTCCTGTATGCTGCAGAAATTCAGGGGTGCTATTGTTAAACTAAAAGTACACTGGGCGTTTATGCTATAACATTTCAGGGGTGTTGTTGTTAAAATAATATTACACTGGCCCTGTATGCTGTAAAAATACAGGGGTGCTGCTGTTAAAATAATATTACACTGGTCCTGCATGCTGTAAAAATTCAGGGGTGCTGTTGTTAACAAAAAAGTACACTGGCCCTGTATGCTGTAAAATTCAGGGATGCTATTCTTAAAATAATATTACACTGGACCTGTATGCTATAAAAATTCAGGGGTGCTTTTGTTAAAATAAAAGCGCACTGGTCCTGTATGATGTTACAATACAGGGATGTTGTTATTAAAATAATATTACACTGGCACTGTATGCTGTAAAATTCATGGGTGCTGCTGTTAAAATAAAAGCACACTGGTCCTGTATACTGTAAAAATAAAGGGGTACTATTGTTAAAATAATATTACACTGGACCTGAATGCAGAAAAAATGCAAGGGTGCTTTTGATAAAAAAGCACAAATTGTTCTGTATGCTTTAAGAATACAGGGGTGCTGCTGTTAAAACAATATTAAACTTGCCCTGTATGCTGTAAAAATGCAGGGGTGCAGTTGTTAACATAAAAGTACACTGGTCCTGTATGCTGTAAAAATACAGGGGTGCTGTAGTTAAAATTAAAGTAGACTGGTCCTGTATGCTGTAAAAATACAGGGGTGCTGATGTTAAAATAATATTACACAGGCCAGGTATGCTATAAAAATTCAGTGGTGCTTTTGTTAAAATAAAAGCACACTGGCCCTGTGTGCTGTAAAAATGCAGGGTTGCTGCTGTTAAAGAAAAATTACACTGACCCTGTATGCTGAAACAATTTAGGGGTTCTGTTGTTAAAATAAAAGCACATCGGTCCTGTATAATGTAAAAATAAAGGGGTGCTGTTGTTAAAATATTTCACTGGCCCTGTATGCTGAAACAATTTAGGGGTGCAATTGTTGAAATAAAAGCACATTGGTCCTGTATAATGTCAAAATAAAGGGGTGCTAATGGTAAAATAATATTAAACTGGCCCTGTATGCTGTAAAAATACAGGGGTGTTGTTGCTAAAATGATATTACATTGGCCCTGTATACTGTAAAAATAAAGGGGTACTGTTGTTAAAATAATATTACACTGGCCCTGAATGCAGAAAATAAAAGCACATTGGTCCTGTATAAGATAAAAAATAAAGGGGTGCTGTTGTTAAAATATTACACTGGACCAGTATGCTGTAAAAATTCAGGGGTGCTGCTGTTAAAATAATATTACACTGGCCCTGTATGCTGAAACAATTTAGGGGTCCTGTTGTTAAAATAAAAGCATATTGGTCCTGTATAATGTAAAAATAAAGGGGTGCTATTGTTAAAATAATATTACACTGGACCTGTATGCTGTAAAAATTCAGGGGTGCAGTTGTTAAAATAAAAGCACATTGGTCCTGTATAATGTAAAAATAAAGGGGTGCTATTGTTAAAATAATATTACACTGGCCCTGTATGCTGTAAAAATACAGGGGTGCTGTTGCTAAAATAATATTACATTGGCCCTGTATGCTGTAAAAATTCAGAGGTGCTGTAGTTAAAATAAAAGTAGACTGGTCCTGTATGCTGTAAAAATAAAGAGGTGCTGCAGTTAAAATTATATTAGACTGGCCCTGTATGCTGTAAAAACTTAGGGGTGCTATTTTTAAAATAAAAGCACATTGGTTCTATATGCAGAAAAATACAGGGGTGCTGCTGTTAAATATTACACTGGCCCTGTATATTGTAAAAAAAAGGGTGCTGTTGTTAAAAAAAAAGCACACTAGTCCTGTATGCTAAAAAAATACAGAGGTGCTGCTGTTAAAATAATATTACACTTTCCCTGTATGCTGTAAAAATTATGGTATGCTGTTGTTAAAATAAAAGCACTCTGGTCCTGTATGCTGTAAAAATACAGGGGTGCAGCTGTTAAAATAAAAGTACACTGGTTCTGTATGCTGTTTAGAATACAGGGGTGCTGTAAAAAATAAAGATGCACTGTGCTGTCCTATGAATTGTATAAAATCTATTCGGAGAAAATATAGTGGAAGATCAGGAACCACTTCCAGTTCCTAGTACTAGTGCTGAAGCTGCTGCTACCACCAGTCATGACATTGACGATGAAATTCCATCAACGTCTTCTGCTAAGTCTCATGCGCAATGTCATAGAGGGCATGTAAAATCCAAAAAGCAAAAATTCATAATCAGCAAGAAAAAATATCTGATGATAAACGTAAAATTGGCAATATGCCATTCACGAAACGAAGTGGCAAGGAAAGGCTAAGGCCTATGTTCATGACTGGTGGTTTAGCTTCTCATGAGGATGGAAGCCCTCCTCCTTCTCACTCTCAAAATTTTAAACATTAAGCTTGTTAAAGCACAGGAAAATACAACTGTGCGTTCATGCCTGTGCAAAAAAACAAAAAAGCAACATCTTCGGTGTGAAATTATTTCTCCACAAATCCAGACAGCCATGTGTTGCCTTTGTCAATCTGTAATAAGTAGGGGTAAGGACATTAACCACTTAAGAACTTCCTCCTATATATGTCACCTGCAGCACATTCATCAGAAGTTATTGTCAAGTTCAAAAACTTTGGTTAAGAGCATAAGCAGTCAACTGACAGCAAAAATTCCTTCTTCATTTTGTACCCAAGCTCCTGCAAGCCACACCACCAACTCACTCACCATCAACTTCCTCCTTAGTCAGGAACTTAATTAGTCCTGCAGGCCATGTCACTGGCATGACTGATAAGTCCTATCATATCCAGGATTCCTCCGGAGGATCCTTGAGTGGTACACACCTACTGCTGCTGCTGATGGTGTTGCTGCTGGAAATCGATTTTCATCGCAGAGAGGATGTCATAAGACCACTTGTACTACTTCAACAAAGCAACTGACTGTCCAACAGTCCTTTGCAAGGAAGATTAAATATAACAGCAGTCAATCTGTTGCAAAGCAGATTACTGATGCAATAACTATGCTGGTGTTAGACATGCATCCGGTATCTGCCATTAGTGCATTTAGACAGTTGATGTCCCTGGTACCAATTCCTGTCTAGATTCCACTTCACAAGGCAAGCGATTCCCGGACTGTAAAGGGACAGTAAGAAAAGTGTCCTCAGTGTCTGGAAAAATGCAGTTGTACCCACTGTCCACTGAACCATGGACATGTGGACAAGTGGAGCAGGGCAAACTAAGGACTATATGACTGTAACAGCCCAATGGGTAGATGTATTGCCTCCTGCAGCAACAACAGCAGCGGCACCAGTAGCAGCATCTCACAAATACCAACTCATTCCTAGGCCGGCTACACTGTGTATCACAGGATTCCATAAAAGGCACAACGCTGAAAACCTCTTACAGAAACTGAGGTACATCATCGCTTACTGACTTAGGGCCTAATTCAGACCTGATTGTAGCAGCAAATTTGTTAGTAGTTGGGCAAAATCATGTACACTGCAGGGGGGCCAGATATAACATGTGTAGAGAGAGTAGATTTGGGTGTGGTGTGTTCCAACTGAAATCAAAATTGCAGTGTAAAAATAAAGCAGCCAGCATTTACCCTGCAAAAAAACAAATTAAACCCACCCAAATGTAACTTTCTCTGTACATGTTACATCTGCCCCACCTGCAGTGCACATGGTTTTACCCATGTGCTAACAAATTTGCTGCTACGATCAGGTCTGAATTACTCTCTGAGTCTCTCCTGGGGATTTGTGATATCTGACAATGCCACCGATATTGTGCGTGCATTATATCTTGGCAAATTCCAGCACGTCCAATGTTTTGTACATACAATTCATTTGGTGGTACAGAATTTTTTTTTTAAATGACATGAGCGTGCAAGAGATGCTGTCGGTCTCCCAAAAAATTGTGGGACACTTTTGACATTCAGCCTCTGCGTTCCAAAGACTGGAGCACCAGCAAACACTCCTGAAACTGCCCTGCCCTCAACTGAAGCAAGAGATGGAAAGAAGGTGAAATTCAACCCTCTATGTGCTTCAGGGGATGGAGGAGCAGCAAAAGGCCATTCAAGCCTATACATCCACGTATGATAAAGGCAAAGGAGGGGGAATGCACCTGACTTAAGTGCAGTGGAGAATGATTTCTGTGTTGTGCATGGTTCTCCAACCCTTCGAACTTGCCACACGTGAAGTCAGTTCAGACACTGCCAGCCTGAGTCATGTCATTCCCCTCATCAGGCATTTGCGGAAGCAGCTGGAGAAATTGAAGGAGGAGCTAAGACGGAGCGATTCTGCTAAGCATGTGAGACTTGGGGATGAAGCCCTTCATTCACTTTGCCAGGATTCAAGGGTGGTCAATCTATTTAAATCAGAGCACTACATTTTGGCCATCATGCTCGATCCTAGGTTTGAAGCCTACTGTACATTGTATCTCTCTTTCCAAGTCTGCAGAGGTGCAAATACCTGCTGGTGTGAAAATTGTCCACTCAAGCAGAACATGACCCGTCAACAGCTCCTCCTTCATTTTCTCCTACAATTAGGGCTGCGAGAAAATGAATAAAATTTCCTAGCCCACCTGTTGGTGGTGATGCAGGACAGTCAGGAGCAAGTGTTGACATCTGGTTTGGACTGAAGGAGCTGACAACAATTACTAACATGTTTACTCTCACTGCATATGATGGCTGTCACCATTGAAAGAATGGTGGAGGATTATATGAGTGAAAGCATCCAAGTAGGCTTGTCAGACAGTCCGTATATATACTGGCAGGAAAAGAAAGCAATTTGGAGGCCCTTGAACAAACTGGCTTTATTTTATCTAAGTTGCCCCCCTCCAGTGTTTAGTGCAGCCAATAACCTTATCAGCAATCGGCACAGGCGGTTACTTCCAAAAAATGTGGAGAAGATGATGTTCATCAATAATAATTACAAATTCCTCAAGGAAGACCTTTACCAGCATTTGCCTCCAGAAAGTACAGAGGGACCTGTGATGGTGGATTCCAGTGGGGATGAATAAATACTCTGTGAGGAGGAGGATGTACACACTGTAAAGGGAGAGAAATAGGAGGATGAGGATGACATCTTGCCTCTGTAGAGCCAGTTTGTGCAAGGAGAGATTCATTGCTTCTTTTTTGGTGGGGGGATTAATTGCTTCTTGTTTTGTGGGGGCCCAAACAAACCAATCATTTCAGCAACAGTCATGTGGCAGACCCTGTTGCTGAAATTATTGGTTTGTTAAAGTGAGCATGTCCTGAGACTTCCGGGTACGGCGCCGATGCGTGCAGCAGCAGCAGTGTGAGCTCCGTGTGCCGCCCCAGCCCGCGCTAGCCCGTACGCTGCACATAGCGTTACAGCCCGCTCCAGAACCGCTCACCTGCCTGTGGGAACACCTCTGGCACCTGATGGAGCGCTTCCTGGCCGCCCCAGAAGCGGCTAAGCCCCTCAAACAACGTCCTGCAAAAACGAAAGGGGAATCCAAGATGGCCGCCGGACAGCAGACACATCCGCAGCAGCAGCAAATACACACAGATCGTGAGTTACATTCCTCCTCTGACTCCTCTGTGAACACAGCTCTCCCTGTACATGCTGCCCCCTCTACACAGAAGTCTAATAAGACTACAGAGCAGGCTGAGGGCCCAATTACATACTCTGACATGGTAAAGGCAATTCAGGACTCCATTAATCCTATTATGGAATCTCATGCTGCCAAAGTCACACAGGCAGTGCATGACATCAAATCACAGTTTAAACAGCTTTTCAAACGGGTGCAGGCTAATGAACAGCGCCTTGGGGAGACATTTCATGACGTTGCCGATTTAAAGGAACAGTGCGCCTTTCTTCAGAAATCCCATTACCAGCTTCTTAATAAGGTCGACGATCTCGAGAATAGATCACGTCGAAATAATCTGAGGGTTGTTGGGCTACCCGAAGCCCTTAAAGGGCCAGCACTCCTTTCCTTCATACAAGACACGCTGCCAGATCTGCTTGATATCCAAGATTCCTGCACGGGTATGATTGTGGAGAGGGCCCATCGCATTGGTCCTGCAAGGCCTACGCAGGATTCCCGACCCCGAGCTGTTATTTTCCGTTGTCTAAATTACATCCACAAAGACACCATCTGGTCTGCGTCTCGCCGTAAGCGGAACTTACAATGGAACGATGTGAAGATTTTTATCTTCCAAGATTATTCAGCAGAGGTGGCCAGGGCACGACGTGAATTCACCCCACTTTGTTCCCGCCTAGCAAAAGCAAATAGAAAATTCGCTCTTATATACCCAGCACGATTACGCCTGTTCAAAGGATCTTCATTTACAGACTTCTCCACCGTGGCTGATGCGGAAGCATATCTACTGGAAGAGGAGAACGGCCGTTCCTCACTGCGCCAGCCCTCAACGGACTCGACTCCTGACTGCTAACCACGGCTATAAAATTCCTTAGCGTGGTTATCTCCTCCTTTACTGGCGATTACTCTATTACTTTGATATATCTGTTTATGTTATAGCTGTTAATCGCTAGAAGTTCTTGAAATTATTGGTGGGAGGAGACGCCTCTCTTACCGGCGTAAATGCTATGGCGGGTGCCATTTCATCATTAATCCCATTCTGAATGGGATCCTTCTTTTAAGGCGCCTTCCACCTAAAGTTTTCCACATATTATTCTAAGTTATGTTTTGTTTATGCCATATATAAGCTATGCTTATTATTTCTCAGTACCAGGGCTGGGGCAAGCCTGGAGTTCTTATCTGGTTCTCCAATTGGCGAACTATAGGTCAATTTAGATTATCTTTGTACCTGAAGTGCACTTTTGATGCTAATCCTTTGATCCATTCTTTTCTGGATCCTTTGCTTTACTTTCCCCCACTTTTTCTACCCATTGTTCTCTCCTCTCTGTGTCTTGTCCTGTTGGTTTTCTATGTCCATGATAGCAATGTATTTTGTAGATATGATATTATCGGTTTTATTTATTGCCATGAACCATACCTTTCTTCAGCAGAATGATGACCAGTTTAAAAATTTGCACATATAATGTAGGTGGCTTCCACTCCCCCATAAAGAGGAAGAAAATCTTACTTTACTTATCTAAACTACATGTAGATGTTGCATTCCTCCAGGAGTCTCATCTCCTTCCCCCTGAGATCGACAAGCTCAATTGCCTGGGCTGGAGAGTGCTGGCGTCCGCCCCATTTACTGCCAAGGCCCGTGGGGTACTCATTTTGATTAGACGCTCCGTCCAAGTAGACCTTCACTCCTCCCAATCTGATACTGAAGGCAGATACCTCATTGTAGACGCCACTCTAGATGACTCCCGCTTTCTACTGTGTAATGTATACGCCCCCAATATCGATCCCCAACCCTTTTTTCTGTCCATTGCCGCTAAACTGCACCCACACTCTCATAAACAGGTGATACTCGCAGGTGACTTTAACTCTACTGTATCCAATGCTCTTGATAGGAACACCAAGTCCAGATCTAGCCGTTATACTCCCAAATATGGTTTACCATATCTAATGTCACAGCTGCACTTGGTGGACGTGTGGCGAGCCTGTCATCCAGTCGACCGTGAATACACTTGTTTATCAGCTGCTCATGGTACACTGTCGAGAATCGATTATCTGCTCATCTCGGCTTCTATGTTTACCAGGGTGCAAACTTCTGAAATTGAACCGGTGTCCTTGTCGGATCATGCGGTCTGCTGGATGGCTCTCGCCACCTTCCCCAATAGAGGCCCTGTCAGACAATGGCGCTTCCCATCCCACCTGACCAATTCCATTCAATTTAGAAATATGCTGGAGGCATCATGGGCTGACTTCACACATTGTAATATAACTGCAGAGAAGGAATCACCGCTCCTGTTCTGGCAGAC
This sequence comes from Pseudophryne corroboree, assembly GCF_028390025.1. Classification (NCBI taxonomy): domain Eukaryota; kingdom Metazoa; phylum Chordata; class Amphibia; order Anura; family Myobatrachidae; genus Pseudophryne; species Pseudophryne corroboree. The sequence continues at coordinate 133,424,872 of NC_086452.1, forward strand.
GTCTAAGACAGTACTAAGAGGTGCTATCATCTCCTTCACCTCCAAACATAAGAAAGACACACAAGCTCTGTACCTTGATGCTCAATCTAAACTTACTGACGCCTACCAAGCGTTCACGCAGTCCCCCACCCCAATTACCAGAAAACTCTACCATGAACAGAAATCCCTTTTTGACAAACTCTTAACCCAAACCGAATCTAAATTAACATTTATGTCTCAATGTAGATTTCATAAATTCGGCAATCGATCTAGTCGATTGCTTTCAAATCTCCTGAAAGGTCAACATCCCCCAACACTTATCCAGGCTCTAACTAGGGCTGACGGCACTGTGGTACATGATTGTGACCGGGTGTCTGAGGTTCTGCAGTCTTTTTATTCCTCACTATATTCTGAACCCTCTATTGATTACCAACAACAACACTCTTTCTGGTCTTCCCTTACGCTTCCCTCTCTATCTTCTACCTCATCCCAACCCCTACTGAACCCCATTACTGAGGAGGAGGTGCTCCATGCAATTCACTGTTTGAAACCAAACAAAACCCCTGGACCTGACGGTCTAACCAATGAATACTATAAAATACTGGCCCCTCAATTGGTCAAACCCCTTTGTAAACTATTCAACTTGCTGTTGTCCGGAACACCTCCTCCACTATACTTCAATGCTGCGATTCTAAAAATCCTCCATAAACCAGGGAGAAACCCCCTGCTTCCCAGTTCATATAGACCTATATCCTTATTGAATACGGATTACAAGATATATACCAAGATCTTGGCAGACCGGGTAAAGCTTCTCTTGCCCTCTCTGATCCAGGAAGACCAGACAGGGTTTATTTGGGGACGCCACTCTACGGTGAATGTGCGTAAGATACTGACTGTCATGCAGTGGTTGGAGACCTCGGGAGACCAGAACCCCTATGCCCTTCTCTCCCTTGATGCTGAGAAGGATTTTGACCTAGTCACATGGGATCACCTTTTTGACACCATGCACAGGTTTGGATTCCCGGAGGCCTTCATCCATGCAGTACGTCTTCTCTATCATGACTCTTCCTCTCAAATCCTCTCTAACAATTATATGTCCTCTCCCATCCCCCTCCATAGAGGGACCAGACAAGGTTGCCCCCTTTCACCTCTTCTATTTGCTATAGCTATAGAACCCCTAGCCACTGCACTGCGCATGTCTCTAGAATATACTGGTATTGGTGTTGGGTCGACTGAAGTGAAACTCAGTCTATTTGCCGATGACATGCTTTTATTTATCTCTAACCCCCAATTTTCCATCCCTGCTATAAAGCACATTATAGATAATTTTAGCTCTTTCTCGGGATTTCGCGTGAACTATGACAAGTCACGCCTCCTCCCTCTAGGCCCTGGTCACTCCACAAACCTTCTATCCCCCACGCTGACACAATTCACAATTTGCCGCTCTCCACTTAAATACTTAGGCATCATGATTCCCCCTAATCTGGACGCCCTATACTCTGCTAATTTCCACCAGATATACTCCTCGGCGGAGAAATTATTGAACGGATGGATGGATTTACCTCTATCATTGACAGGTAGGGTAGTGGTTATTAAAAGCTTTATTTTCCCCAAATTATCCTATGTCCTCCAAATGCTTCCCTTGCAACTTTCCAAGTCAGATATCCAACGATTTGACTCCCTGTTTACAAGATTTATCTGGGCAAAAAAGAAATCTAGGGTATCCCGCCATATTTTGCGACTGCCGAGGCCGGAGGGTGGTTTTGGGATGCCAGACATCTCTGCTTTTTCAAATGCAGCTATGTATCGATACATGGTGGATTGGTTTTCTGGTGGTTCCCTATATACTCTCCCCAACATAGAGAAACACCTTTTCCATCCTTTCTCCCCAGCTGCTCTCCTTCACGCACCTACCTCACTGATTCCTTCCCATATAAAATCCAACATACTCTTTCATGACACTTATAAAGCCTGGAAATCTATCAATAAACGATTGCACAGGAATTCCTCTAACTCCCCTTACACCACCTTTTGGGGCAACCCACAATTTCCTCCTGGTTTGGACGGCTGTGCTTACTTGACGTGGAAAGAGAAGGGCATCTCGTGCATTCGAGATATCTTTGACCCCGGGGGTAAGCTCTACTCTTTCTCTGCATTATCAGATAGATATGGTCTACCCAACTCCCAATTTTATATGTACCTCCAATCCCGTCATTTTGCACAGTCGTTACCACCTGGAATGGCCCTTGATACGGCCATTGACCCTCTTACCCCTCTCTTGCGTTTTAATCTGACCATAGGATATAGGCTGCGTAATTTATATTCTATTCTCATAGACTCAGGGAAAACACCCTTGCAAAGTGCTCTCCACTCGCGCTGGCAGCGGGACATACCTGATTTCCCGGCTATGTCGGTACTTATGTCCAAACTGTCCCCCACATTTAAATATTTAAAATCCGCAGCTTTGCAGGAAACGCACCTCAAATTCTTAAATAGAGCCTACATCTCCCCGAAACAGCATTCCTATTTCACCCTGGCCTCCACGGGTCGATGTTTTAAATGTGGGATGGCTGAGGCCACATACTATCATAACTTCTGGGACTGCAGGAAAATAAGAACTTTCTGGGACAAACTGATAAACCATGTTAATGATATCTTTTCAGTTCGAATCACCAAGCTCCCTACCGCATGTCTATTTTACTGCTTTTCAGATTGGGACCTGGGACCACACAAACAGAAGATTATACCTGCCCTGACAGTTATCCTCACTATCGCTAAAAAATTAATCCTCACCCATTGGTTACACAGACAACCTCCATCTATTACAGAAATGAGAACCTCTCTGCTAAACAACATATTTTACGAGCGACAGGCTCTAGTACCGGATATAGAGTCAGGGGCCCCTAGATTCTATAGGAAATGGGAAACTGTTATACAAAGCTTTGATAATGCCACTCAGCTCAGAATCCAGAAAATTTTCGAACCCACCACTTGGTATTTGTATAGACAGATTGATTAATGTTATTAACTATGTTAAGCTTGAAATGTGTTGAGCCGGTAAATAATGTCTACTTATCGCAGTCCACAGGACATATATCCAACCTGACAACCTTATGGTATGGTTTTCTCTTTAGAGAACGATGCTGTATGTTGTCCTGTCTTCATGTCTTGTCCACCCCCCCCCTTTCCCTTCCATCTCCCACCCCCTCTTTTTCTTTCTTTCTCTTCTCATTTCTCTTCCCTCTACAATCTATACGAATTCGATTTTTCTACCTAACCAACCTTCTTTATAAAATAGAAAATTATTTGAAGAAGGGTTATTATCTCTTCACTTTCTGTTTTCTTTCTCCTTGTCTGTAGTGGTCTCTCAGCTGCTAAGGGTCTATATGGTCAGATACTGAGGCTTATTACAAGTCTTTACTTCCACTAGATACCTTCATGTCTCTTTAATACCAGATCTCACATTTCACTAAGCAAAATGGTAACCCTAGACAATAGGAGTGGAATATATCCTATAGATATCATTTATTACCAAATTCTTACATGTACTATATGTAATTATGCATGTATTTTCCACATACCGAGACTTTATTGTATGACCCTGACCTACCTCGTATTTCTGTTATTTGTACCTCTCCACTATGAATCCAGACATGGAATTTTGTACATCTATCTCTACCTTTCTTCAATAAACATTGTTTTGGAAAAAAAAAAAAGTGAGCATGTCCTGTATATACAATATAAATGTTGGTGGGAGGGCCCAAGGACAATTCCATCTTGCACCACTTTTTTTCTTTGCATTATGTGCTCTTTGGGGCACAGTTTTTAAAACTGCTATCCTGTCTACCACTACAGTGCCACTCCAAGATGGGCCACGTGTATGTGCCACTCCCTTGTGTCACTTAGTTTAGTCATCCAGCAACTTCGGGGCAACCATTTGGCCTAAAAACAATATTATGAGGTGTGAGGTATTCAGAATATCCTGGAAATGAGATCCAAAACCAAAACCCAAAAGGGTGGTTTTGGAAAAACCAATTCAGATTCAAAACAAGAGAGTAGATCCAAATTTAAAACCAAAACCCAAAAAGTGTCTGCCGCACATCTCTAATTAAAATCCTGCTCATTCTGAAATCCGAGAAATAAAGGTATTTATAGTTTATATATGTATATATTGGAGGAAAATATTGTCAGACCACCTAGTGGTAGTAAGTATGTATCGCAGCCCTCTGAGCAAATTCTTAGGAATTGGAAGATGGGCGGGACAAGGTTCTTTTGGAAGATCCTGGAAAATGTTAATAGCTGATATATCTCTCATAAGGTGACACAGTGTTGGAAAAACACTGGGGGTCATTCCAAGTTGTTCGCTAGCTGCCGTTGTTCACAGCACAGCGATCAGGCTAAAAAATGGCATTTATGCGTATGCACCACCATGCACACGCATGACGTACGGGTACAAAGTACTTTATGGTTTTGCACAGGTTCTAGCAAAGCTTTTAGCCGCATGGCACAACGCAGAAAGATTAACAGGAAGCGGGTGTTTCTGGGTGTCAACTGACCGTTTTCTGGGAGTATTTGGAAAAACGCAGTGCCAGGGCAAATGTAGGCGTGGCTGGGCGAACGCTGTGCGGGTGTGTGATATCAAAAGCCAACCCTCCAATGTTAGAATCAATGCACATGAAGAGTAAGTCCGGAGCTGTTCCTGTTTTGCACAAAATGTGTTTCCAGGCGCTCTGCTGCACAGGCGTTCGCACTTCTGCAAAGCAAAAATACACTCCCAGGTGGGCGGCGACAATGCGCTTGCAAGGCTGCTAAAAACTGCTAGCGAGCGATCAACTCGGAATGACCCCCACTGTCACAACTGTTGCAACAGTACATATGGAAAAGTTATAGAAGTCCTAAATGCTTGTTAAGAGCAGACACAAATGTGATTTTAGTTTTGTTTTCACAAATCTCTGTAAAACCTAGTTAAATTGAGATGTTCAGAATTAAGGATGCTAAAAGAAACTGTTGCTTTAAAGTAATTTTATATGTCTGCAAAGAAACTATAAAATCATAATCACAAGGCACATACTTTCATTACTTTATACTTTGAATTGTGAAATGACTTTGTTATAATCTTTTCCAAAATAAATTTTTTCCTTCTTTAAACACCTGTACTAACACTCACACATAACCCAAAAATCTTTATTTTCCTTAGATGTTTCTTCAGATAGATGTTTCTCCAGCATTTATGAATAAATATACGGTTTGATTTGATCAAGTCTGTGATTTGCCAAGAGCATGAAGTAATATTTCCCAAGTAATAAGTAAATATAGACATTCATACACTTCTCACACTTGTCTTTCATACTATTTCTTTCTTATATAGTTTATGAAAATGCTATAGAAAGTAGATCTGTTTAGGTGATAGTTTAGTTTTCTATCAAAGGGTGGACTGTCAAAGTCAAAATTGTATTTATGCATTAGAATACATTGTGGTGTTTATTAGCGGTTGCATACGTATGTACTTTTTGTATTATGGTGCTTTGCGGATCACTGTACACTTCACGCATTACGGAAGAATACGAAATTCCTGAGAAAAGTTATAATGTTACCCATAAATACATTCTTACATATCACATAAATTACACATAGTCACTACACGTACAGAGTACTGTTTTAATATATAGCAACATTAGTAGTAAACCAGTAAACCAGCATTTCACATTCCACAGGGTTAAAATGACATTATTGTCTCATATTTAGTGTCATACTGATCAGCATGTTATCAGTAGTAACACAGTCATTTCGAACAAACTGTTGCACACAGCGGTTGGATGATATGATAATGATACAAACGGGTATATGACCTGGCTCTAATTGACCAAAAATACTCTAGAAAGTCATATTTTCTTTCCTTTTAATTGAATAACATGAATGATTAAATTCACAATTTATTTAGAATAAAGTGCTTATGCAACACTTAGAAACAATTCAAAACAATTTTGCACATTTAAAACATACAGATCTCAGTGTGGACCAGAAAGTGCAGATGCAGGTTTTATATGTATAATGAGTCTCACTATTTGTTTGGGCTGTAGTGGTCTTAGCTTATAAGCAAAGTTCAGCAAAAACAAATGGTTTGTGCAAAATTGTGCAAAATTATTGGAATTGTTTTTAAGTATTGCATATGTACTTTATTCTGAATAAATTGTGAAATTAATTATTCATGTTATTAATTTAAAAAGAAAGTAAAAATGGCTTTCTAGGGCATTTATAGTGAATTAGCACTAGTTCATATACCCGTTTGTATCATTATTGTATTTATCTGGGGAACTGGTGTTTTTTTCCTTTGGGTTATGTGGGGCTAACATTGATCATTTAACCGCACAACCTAGAGTAAAGATCGGATGATATGAACAATATTTGATATAGACATATAAATGTAAAGAGCAATGTATGTAAATTAGCCAGTTCAAGACACTTTCACAGAAGGACCCTGAGAGCAAACATGTGTGTCTCCTTCAAGGAACAAAGCCTTCTCCTTCTTATGGACTGATCTATTGGCTGTCGAGTTATAGAGATGCCTCACCCCTGGACCAATGCTAAAAAACTTTGCTTGATGTATTATTGTATGCCTTTGGACAAAAGGTATAGATACTGATCCCCTGGAGACAGAGGGAAGATCTCCTATTTCAGAAGTCCTCTTGCTGAAGGCTGATCACCTAAATCGAGGGGGGCACATATGTTTGTATATTGGCTGTAACTGTAAGTCTCTCATGGTGTGTTGTTACTTGAATTTGTCTGTTTCCTGTTACTGCAATTTAATACTTTTACTTGCTATATTAAAACTGATTGTGGGTTGTACCGCAATTCAACAGTATACTATCGTACTCTATTTTATTAAGGTATTAATTAGAGATGAGCGGGTTCGGTTTCTTTGAATCCGAACCCGCACGAACTTCACTTTTTTTTTCACGGGTCCGAGCGACTCGGATCTTCCCGCCTTGCTCGGTTAACCCGAGCGCGCCCGAACGTCATCATGACGCTGTCGGATTCTCGCGAGACTCGGATTCTATATAAGGAGCCGCGCGTCGCCGCCATTTTCACACGTGCATTGAGATTGATAGGGAGAGGACGTGGCTGGCATCCTCTCCATTTAGATTAGATTTAGAAGAGAGAGAGAGAGAGAGAGATTGCTGTGATACTGTAGATTAGAAGAGAGTGCAGACAGAGTTTAGTGACTGACGACCACAGTGACCAGTGACCACCAGATACAGTGCAGTTGTTTGTTTTATTTAATATATCCGTTCTCTGCCTGAAAAAAACGATACACAGTCACACAGTGACTCAGTCTGTGTGCACTGCTCAGCCCAGTGTGCTGCACATCAATGTATTGTATATAAAGCTTATAATTGTGGGGGAGACTGGGGAGCACTGCAGGTTGTTATAGCAGGAGCCAGGAGTACATGATAAATAATATTATATTAAAATTAAACAGTGCACACTTTTGCTGCAGGAGTGCCACTGCCAGTGTGACTAGTGGTGACCAGTGCCTGACCACCAGTATATTAGTAGTATTGTATACTATCTCTTTATCAACCAGTCTATATTAGCAGCAGACACAGTACAGTGCGGTAGTTCACGGCTGTGGCTACCTCTGTGTCGGCACTCGGCAGGCAGTCCGTCCATCCATAATTGTATTATAATATATACCACCTAACCGTGGTTTTTTTTTCATTCTTTATACCGTCGTCATACTAGTTGTTACGAGTATACTACTATCTCTTTATCAACCAGTGTACAGTGCGGTAGTTCACGGCTGTGGCTACCTCTGTGTCGGCACTCGGCAGGCAGTCCGTCCAACCATAATTGTATTATATACCACCTAACCGTGGTTTTTTTTTCATTCTTTATACCGTCGTCATACTAGTTGTTACGAGTATACTACTATCTCTTTATCAACCAGTGTACAGTGCGGTAGTTCACGGCTGTGGCTACCTCTGTGTCGGCACTCGGCAGGCAGTCCGTCCATCCATAATTGTATTATAATATATACCACCTAACCGTGGTTTTTTTTTCATTCTTTATACCGTCGTCATACTAGTTGTTACGAGTATACTACTATCTCTTTATCAACCAGTGTACAGTGCGGTAGTTCACGGCTGTGGCTACCTCTGTGTCGGCACTCGGCAGGCAGTCCGTCCAACCATAATTGTATTATATACCACCTAACCGTGGTTTTTTTTTCATTCTTTATACCGTCGTCATACTAGTTGTTACGAGTATACTACTATCTCTTTATCAACCAGTGTACAGTGCGGTAGTTCACGGCTGTGGCTACCTCTGTGTCGGCACTCGGCAGGCAGTCCGTCCATCCATAATTGTATTATAATATATACCACCTAACCGTGGTTTTTTTTTCATTCTTTATACCGTCGTCATACTAGTTGTTACGAGTATACTACTATCTCTTTATCAACCAGTGTACAGTGCGGTAGTTCACGGCTGTGGCTACCTCTGTGTCGGCACTCGGCAGGCAGTCCGTCCAACCATAATTGTATTATAATATATACCACCTAACCGTGGTTTTTTTTTCATTCTTTATACCGTCGTCATACTAGTTGTTACGAGTATACTACTATCTCTTTATCAACCAGTGTACAGTGCGGTAGTTCACGGCTGTGGCTACCTCTGTGTCGGCACTCGGCAGGCAGTCCGTCCATCCATAATTGTATTATAATATATACCACCTAACCGTGGTTTTTTTTTTCATTCTTTATACCGTCGTCATACTAGTTGTTACGAGTATACTACTATCTCTTTATCAACCAGTGTACAGTGCGGTAGTTCACGGCTGTGGCTACCTCTGTGTCGGCACTCGGCAGGCAGTCCGTCCAACCATAATTGTATTATAATATATACCACCTAACCGTGGTTTTTTTTCCATTCTTTATACCGTCGTCATACTAGTTGTTACGAGTATACTACTATCTCTTTATCAACCAGTGTACAGTGCGGTAGTTCACGGCTGTGGCTACCTCTGTGTCGGCACTCGGCAGGCAGTCCGTCCAACCATAATTGTATTATAATATATACCACCTAACCGTGGTTTTTTTTTCATTCTTTATACCGTCGTCATACTAGTTGTTACGAGTATACTACTATCTCTTTATCAACCAGTGTACAGTGCGGTAGTTCACGGCTGTGGCTACCTCTGTGTCGGCACTCGGCAGGCAGTCCGTCCATCCATAATTGTATTATATACCACCTAACCGTGGTTTTTTTATACCACCTAACCGTGGCAGTCCGTCCATAATTGTATACTAGTATCCAATCCATCCATCTCCATTGTTTACCTGAGGTGCCTTTTAGTTCTGCCTATAAAATATGGAGAACAAAAAAGTTGAGGTTCCAAAATTAGGGAAAGATCAAGATCCACTTCCACCTCGTGCTGAAGCTGCTGCCACTAGTCATGGCCGAGACGATGAAATGCCAGCAACGTCGTCTGCCAAGGCCGATGCCCAATGTCATAGTACAGAGCATGTCAAATCCAAAACACAAAATATCAGAAAAAAAAGGACTCCAAAACCTAAAATAAAATTGTCGGAGGAGAAGCGTAAACTTGCCAATATGCCATTTACCACACGGAGTGGCAAGGAACGGCTGAGGCCCTGGCCTATGTTCATGGCTAGTGGTTCAGCTTCACATGAGGATGGAAGCACTCAGCCTCTCGCTAGAAAACTGAAAAGACTCAAGCTGGCAAAAGCACCGCAAAGAACTGTGCATTCTTTGAAATCCCAAATCCACAAGGAGAGTCCAATTGTGTCGGTTGCGATGCCTGACCTTCCCAACACTGGACGTGAAGAGCATGCGCCTTCCACCATTTGCACGCCCCCTGCAAGTGCTGGAAGGAGCACCCGCAGTCCAGTTCCTGATAGTCAGATTGAAGATGTCAGTGTTGAAGTACACCAGGATGAGGAGGATATGGGTGTTGCTGGCGCTGGGGAGGAAATTGACCAGGAGGATTCTGATGGTGAGGTGGTTTGTTTAAGTCAGGCACCCGGGGAGACACCTGTTGTCCGTGGGAGGAATATGGCCGTTGACATGCCAGGTGAAAATACCAAAAAAATCAGCTCTTCGGTGTGGAGGTATTTCACCAGAAATGCGGACAACAGGTGTCAAGCCGTGTGTTCCCTTTGTCAAGCTGTAATAAGTAGGGGTAAGGACGTTAACCACCTCGGAACATCCTCCCTTATACGTCACCTGCAGCGCATTCATAATAAGTCAGTGACAAGTTCAAAAACTTTGGGTGACAGCGGAAGCAGTCCACTGACCAGTAAATCCCTTCCTCTTGTAACCAAGCTCACGCAAACCACCCCACCAACTCCCTCAGTGTCAATTTCCTCCTTCCCCAGGAATGCCAATAGTCCTGCAGGCCATGTCACTGGCAAGTCTGACGAGTCCTCTCCTGCCTGGGATTCCTCCGATGCATCCTTGCGTGTAACGCCTACTGCTGCTGGCGCTGCTGTTGTTGCCGCTGGGAGTCGATGGTCATCCCAGAGGGGAAGTCGTAAGCCCACTTGTACTACTTCCAGTAAGCAATTGACTGTTCAACAGTCCTTTGCGAGGAAGATGAAATATCACAGCAGTCATCCTACTGCAAAGCGGATAACTGAGTCCTTGACAACTATGTTGGTGTTAGACGTGCGTCCGGTATCCGCCGTTAGTTCACAGGGAACTAGACAATTTATTGAGGCAGTGTGCCCCCGTTACCAAATACCATCTAGGTTCCACTTCTCTAGGCAGGCGATACCGAGAATGTACACGGACGTCAGAAAAAGACTCACCAGTGTCCTAAAAAATGCAGTTGTACCCAATGTCCACTTAACCACGGACATGTGGACAAGTGGAGCAGGGCAGGGTCAGGACTATATGACTGTGACAGCCCACTGGGTAGATGTATGGACTCCCGCCGCAAGAACAGCAGCGGCGGCACCAGTAGCAGCATCTCGCAAACGCCAACTCTTTCCTAGGCAGGCTACGCTTTGTATCACCGCTTTCCAGAATACGCACACAGCTGAAAACCTCTTACGGCAACTGAGGAAGATCATCGCGGAATGGCTTACCCCAATTGGACTCTCCTGTGGATTTGTGGCATCGGACAACGCCAGCAATATTGTGTGTGCATTAAATATGGGCAAATTCCAGCACGTCCCATGTTTTGCACATACCTTGAATTTGGTGGTGCAGAATTTTTTAAAAAACGACAGGGGCGTGCAAGAGATGCTGTCGGTGGCCAGAAAAATTGCGGGACACTTTCGGCGTACAGGCACCACGTACAGAAGACTGGAGCACCACCAAAAACTACTGAACCTGCCCTGCCATCATCTGAAGCAAGAAGTGGTAACGAGGTGGAATTCAACCCTCTATATGCTTCAGAGGTTGGAGGAGCAGCAAAAGGCCATTCAAGCCTATACAATTGAGCACGATATAGGAGATGGAATGCACCTGTCTTAAGTGCAGTGGAGAATGATTTCAACGTTGTGCAAGGTTCTGATGCCCTTTGAACTTGCCACACGTGAAGTCAGTTCAGACACTGCCAGCCTGAGTCAGGTCATTCCCCTCATCAGGCTTTTGCAGAAGAAGCTGGAGGCATTGAAGAAGGAGCTAACACGGAGCGATTCCGCTAGGCATGTGGGACTTGTGGATGCAGCCCTTAATTCGCTTAACAAGGATTCACGGGTGGTCAATCTGTTGAAATCAGAGCACTACATTTTGGCCACCGTGCTCGATCCTAGATTTAAAGCCTACCTTGGATCTCTCTTTCCGGCAGACACAGGTCTGCTGGGGTTGAAAGACCTGCTGGTGACAAAATTGTCAAGTCAAGCGGAACGCGACCTGTCAACATCTCCTCCTTCACATTCTCCCGCAACTGGGGGTGCGAGGAAAAGGCTCAGAATTCCGAGCCCACCCGCTGGCGGTGATGCAGGGCAGTCTGGAGCGACTGCTGATGCTGACATCTGGTCCGGACTGAAGGACCTGACAACGATTACGGACATGTCGTCTACTGTCACTGCATATGATTCTCTCAACATTGATAGAATGGTGGAGGATTATATGAGTGACCGCATCCAAGTAGGCACGTCACACAGTCCGTACTTATACTGGCAGGAAAAAGAGGCAATTTGGAGGCCCTTGCACAAACTGGCTTTATTCTACCTAAGTTGCCCTCCCACAAGTGTGTACTCCGAAAGAGTGTTTAGTGCCGCCGCTCACCTTGTCAGCAATCGGCGTACGAGGTTACATCCAGAAAATGTGGAGAAGATGATGTTCATTAAAATGAATTATAATCAATTCCTCCGCGGAGACATTGACCAGCAGCAATTGCCTCCACAAAGTACACAGGGAGCTGAGATGGTGGATTCCAGTGGGGACGAATTGATAATCTGTGAGGAGGGGGATGTACACGGTGATATATCGGAGGGTGAAGATGAGGTGGACATCTTGCCTCTGTAGAGCCAGTTTGTGCAAGGAGAGATTAATTGCTTCTTTTTTGGGGGGGGTCCAAACCAACCCGTCATATCAGTCACAGTCGTGTGGCAGACCCTGTCACTGAAATGATGGGTTGGTTAAAGTGTGCATGTCCTGTTTTGTTTATACAACATAAGGGTGGGTGGGAGGGCCCAAGGATAATTCCATCTTGCACCTCTTTTTTCTTTTCTTTTTCTTTGCATCATGTGCTGATTGGGGAGGGTTTTTTGGAAGGGACATCCTGCGTGACACTGCAGTGCCACTCCTAGATGGGCCCGGTGTTTGTGTCGGCCACTAGGGTCGCTAATCTTACTCACACAGCAACCTCATTGCGCCTCTTTTTTTCTTTGCGTCATGTGCTGTTTGGGGAGGGTTTTTTGGAAGGGACATCCTGCGTGACACTGCAGTGCCACTCCTAGATGTGCCCGGTGTTTGTGTCGGCCACTAGGGTCGCTAATCTTACTCACACAGCTACCTCATTGCGCCTCTTTTTTTCTTTGCGTCATGTGCTGTTTGGGGAGGGTTTTTTGGAAGGGACATCCTGCGTGACACTGCAGTGCCACTCCTAGATGTGCCCGGTGTTTGTGTCGGCCACTAGGGTCGCTAATCTTACTCACACAGTCAGCTACCTCATTGCGCCTCTTTTTTTCTTTGCGTCATGTGCTGTTTGGGGAGGGTTTTTTGGAAGGGCCATCCTGCGTGACACTGCAGTGCCACTCCTAGATGGGCCCGGTGTTTGTGTCGGCCACTAGGGTCGCTAATCTTACTCACACAGCTACCTCATTGCGCCTCTTTTTTTCTTTGCGTCATGTGCTGTTTGGGGAGGGTTTTTTGGAAGGGACATCCTGCGTGACACTGCAGTGCCACTCCTAGATGGGCCCGGTGTTTGTGTCGGCCACTAGGGTCGCTTATCTTACTCACACAGCGACCTCGGTGCAAATTTTAGGACTAAAAATAATATTGTGAGGTGTGAGGTATTCAGAATAGACTGAAAATGAGTGTAAATTATGGTTTTTGAGGTTAATAATACTTTGGGATCAAAATGACCCCCAAATTCTATGATTTAAGCTGTTTTTTAGTGTTTTTGGAAAAAAACACCCGAATCCAAAACACACCCGAATCCGACAAAAATAATTCGGTGAGGTTTTGCCAAAACGCGTTCGAACCCAAAACACGGCCGCGGAACCGAACCCAAAACCAAAACACAAAACCCGAAAAATTTCAGGCGCTCATCTCTAGTATTAATGTGCGTGAAACTGCACCAGGGGTGCATTATGCAAATAGATGCAGATTGCATCTGCAGCAAACTATTTTGTATTGTTTTAAAAATAATTTACTTTTACCAAATCAAACTGCAGTCCCTCGACACTGTAATCTCCAAGTCCCTAAATTTTGTATAAGCAAGAATACTAGTTCCATTTGTGACATTATTAATTTTAATAACTAAAGGAAGAAAAAACATAAATGATGTTAAAACAACACATAATTGCTATAAAAAAAGTAACTATAATAAATGTTTTACCTTAATAAACTATCTAAATAACAATCAGTAGAAATTACAGTGAGTAATATCACCTGGTATACAAAACAGGAATATTAAATTATTCAATACCAACAATACAGGTCCTTCTCAGCAGTTATTTTTCTCCAATACAGCTGAAGCTGAGCATTTACTACTGTAAATGGCTTTATTTAGACAAAAGAACAGTATACTAACAATGGGAATAAAAGTAGAAATGAGCGGGCTCGGTTCTCAGAGAACTGAACCGTTCCGGACTTCACCATTCGAGCCCGGCCGAGTCAGGCTTGGCTTTCCTGCCTGACTCGGAAACCAGAACGAGGCAAAACGTCATCATCCCACTGTCGAAATCTCGCAGGGTTTGGATTCCATATAAGAAGACGCGCGTCCCCACAACTTTCCCTCTGGCATTGGAGAGTGTAGAGAGAGGACCTGTCTCCATTTTCTCAGTGTCCGTGTCTTGTGCTGTATTTGTCCAGTCACAGTGGATGCAGGGCCGGTTCCGGGGCTTCGGGCGCCCCGGGCGGCATTAAGGGGGCGTGGCTTCATACAGGGGGCGTGGTCAGTTACGCCCCCTGTACTGCTGTAGGATGTGCGGTGCGCGATGACGTCATCGCGCACCGCACAGCAAAGGTCCTCTCCACGAAGGTAAACTAGACGCTAAGCGTCTAGTTCCCTTCGTGGAGAGGACCTGTGATGTGCGGTGCGCGATGACGTCAACGCGCACCGCACATCATTACAGTGAAGGTCCTCTCCAGGAAGGGAAATTAGACGCTTAGCGTCTAGTTTCCCTTCACTGCGGGCAGCCCACGAAGGGAAACTAGACGCGTAGCGTCTAGTTTCCCTTCACTACGGAACGGACATCGGGACACGGCAGCGGGGGGGCACCACAGCATCAGCGGATCTTGCCATGGTGCGGCGCCCTCCGGATGGCGCCGGCGCCCTCCGGAAGGCGGCGCCCCGGGCAAAAGTCCTGCTTGCCCGTGGCAAGATCCGCTACTGAGTGGATGTGTCCTCTTGCTGCCATATGTACAGTGCTGCTGTATAAGTCCTGTCCAGTGGTGCTGTGTTGTGCTGCATCAGTTCAGAGGTGGTGTATTGTGCTGCATCAGTCCAGTGGTAGTGTCCTGTGTATCAGCCATCAGTCATTGCAGTGACCATGCAGTCACAGTGGGATACTCTGCTGCCATATATCCAGTGTTGCCGTATAATAATAATAATAATAAGTCCCTTACAGTGTTGCTGTGTTGTCCTGCATCAGACCAGTGGTAGAGTCCTGTGAATCAGCCATCAGTCATTCCAGTGACCAGGCAGTCACAGTGGAATATTCTGCTGCCATATATCCAGTGCTGCCATATAATAATAAGTCCCTTACAGTGTTGCTGTGTTGTTCTGCATCAGACCAGTGGTAGTGTCCTGTGCATAAGCCATCAGTCATTCCAGTGACCAGGCAGTCACTGTGGCATACTCTGCTGCCATATGTCCAGTGTTGCTGTATAACAATTACAAGTCCCTTACAGTTTTGCTGTATTGTCCTGCATCAGACCAGTGGTAGTGTCCTGTGCATCATCCATCAGTCATTCCAGTGACCAGGCAGTCACAGTGGTTTACTCTGCTGCCATATTTCCAGTGCTGCCATATATTAATAACAATAATTCTCTTACAGTGTTGCTGTGTTGTCCTGCATCAGAAAAGTGGTAGTGTCCTGTGCATCAGCCATCAGTCATTCCAGTGACCAAGCAGTCAAAGTGGTTTACTCTGCTGCCATATTTCCAGTGTTGCCATTTAATAGTAACATGTCCCTTACAATGTTGCTGTGTTGTCCTGCATCAGAAAAGTGGTAGTAACCTGTGCATCAGCAATCAGTCAATCCAAAGACCAGGCAGTCACAGTGGTATACTCTGCTGCTATATGTCCAGTGCTGCTGTATAATAATAACAACAAGTCCCTTACAGTGTTGCTGTGTTGTCCTGCATCAGACCAGTGGTAGTGTCCTGTGCATCAGCCATCAGTCATTCGAGTGACTAGGCAGTCACAGTGGAATACTCTGCTGCCATATGTCCAGTGCTGCCATATAACAATTACAAGACCCTTACAGTTTTGCTGTATTGTCCTGCATCAGACCAGTGGTAGTGTCCTGTTAATCAGCCGTCAGTCATTCCAGTGACAAGGCAGTCACAGTGGTTTACTCTGTTGCCATATTTCCAGTGCTGCCATATAATAAAAACAACATGTTCCTTACTGTGTTGCTGTTTTTTCCTGCATCAGACCAGTGGTAGTGTCCTGGCCATCAGTCATTCCAGTGACCAGGCAGTCACAGTGGAATACTCTGCTGCCATATGTCCAGTGCTGCCATATAACAATTACCCAAAGTCCCTTATAGCATTGCTGTGTTGTCTTGCTTAAGACCAGTGGTAGTGTCTTTTGCATCAGTCATCAGTTATTCCAGTGACCAAGCAGTCACATTCTTATACTATGCTGCCATATGTCTAGTGCTGCCGTATTATTATAATAATAATAATAATAAAAATAATAACAACAACAAGTCCCTTACAGTGTTGATTTGTTGTCAGAGCCGGCCTTAGGTATAGGCAAACTAGGCAAATGCCTAGGGCATTTGGTATGCTTAGGGGCACCAGCAGCTTCTGCTGATTAAAATGATATGCGGCATGCCTATATTCTGTGTGTGACTGCGGCTGTATCTGCATACGAAATGCTACGTTGCAGTGTATTCCTGGAAATCACTGCAATGTAGCATTTCGTATGCAGATACAGCCGCAGTCGCACACAGAATATAGGCATGCTGCATATCATTTTAATCAGCAGAAGCTGCTTGTGCATCCTAGTCACACAGTAATGCAAATAAGATGCATTTTCATAAACAAAAGGCGCCCGATGTTAGCAGAGCTGCCAGCTGACTCATGCCAGGCATCTCCTGCAGAACTAGCGGCGGTGCTAGGGGGCAACAGCCAAAATCTTGCCTAGGGCATCATATTGGTTAGGGCCGGCGCTGTTTGTTGTCCTGCATCAGACCAGTGGTAGTGTCCTGTGCATCAGCCATCAGTCATTCCAGTGACCAGGCAGTCACAGTGGAATACTCTGCTGCCATATGTCCAGTACTGCCGTATAACAATTACAAGTTCCTTACAGTGTTGCTGTGTTGTCTTGCTTAAGACCAGTGGTAGTGTCCTTTGCATCAGTCATCAAACATTCCAGTGACCAAGCAATCACAGTGGTATACTCTGCTGCCATATGTCCAGTGCTGCCGTATAATAATAAGGTCCTTACAGTTTTGCTGTGTTGTCCTGCATCAGACCAGTGGCAGTGTCCTGTGCACAAGCAATCAGTCATTCCAGTGACCAGGCAGTCACAGTGGTATACTCTACTGCCATATATCCAGTGCTGCCGTATAATAATAACAAGACCCTTATAGTTTGGCTGTGTTGTCCTGCATCAGACCTGTGGAAGTGTCCTGTGCACCCCCATCAGTAATTCCAGTGACCAGGCAGTCACAGTGGTATACTCTTCTGCCATATGTCCAGTGCTGCTGTATAATATTAACAACATGTCCCTTACAGTGTTGCAGTGTTGTTCTGCTTCAGACCAGTGGTAGTGTCCTTTGCATAAGCCATCAGTCATTCCAGTGACCAAGCAATCACAGTGGTATACTGTGCTGCCATATGTCTAGTGCTGCTGTATAATAATAACAAGACCCTTACAGTTTTGCTCTGTTGTCCTGCATCAGGCCAGTGGTAGTGTCCTGTGCATTAGCCATCAGTCATTCCTGTGCTGAATATTGTGCTATATAACTCCAGAAAAATAATGGAGAACAAGAAATTTGGAGGATAAACTAGGGAATATCAATAACCACTACCTCCTAGTGTTGAAGCTGCTGCCACTAGTCATGACAAAGATGATGAAATGCTATCATCATCTGCCAAGGCCAATGCCCAATGTGATAGTGGAGGGCATGTAAAATCCAAAAAGCCAAAGTTTACTAAAAAGTCCCAAAAAAAGAAATTCTATTCGTCCGAGGAGATACGTAGACTTGCCAATATTCCATTTACAACTGTTAGGGTCTCCTGCCCTGTGCTGCCACGTCGTCATGGCAACCGGGAGACAAGTGCTAGCGGAGTAACCTGAGCGCAGCTGATACTCCGGTTCGGGGCTTTTGCTGTGCAGTGGTTATAGGCTCTGTGCACGGCAGGGGATCCGGTGCTGGTTTTTGTGCTCACAGTCTGTGAGGTCTGAGTGGGGCGTGGACAGCACCTGCTTTATAAGGCCTCTTCCCAGATTAAGCAGATGCTGCTGAATCTTTGTTGGTTAGTCAGTTCCTGAAAGTTAGCCAGTACTGTGTAGCTTTGTATTTGTTTGTTGCTTACTGCAAATAGGCCTGGGGATTTGGTATTACACTCTGCCAATCCAGACCTAGCAGTAGGACTGGAGTCAGTCGTTTAGCTTGCTGGGGTTCTGTTACTACTCTGTGAACTTAGCAAGTTTGCGGCTGTATTCTAAGACTTGCCTGTCTAATCCTGTCTCACTGTGCTAGGTGTCAGGGGTCAGTTTAGTGGCAGTAAGCTGAACCTGTGCACTGCAAGTGAGAATTAGGATTGTGGAGACTCTCCTTGTGTCTATCATTCCATCTCTGACCAAGGAGTTTACTGCCACACCCGTTGGTAACCCTTTAGGGTTTTGCTGTTGCCCTTAGCAACAGCATTTCGGGTTCTCTACGTATTAAAACACAACATCTTGCTTTTCCCATCTGAGCATTTCTAATACAAGGGAGATACCCAGTTCCTTAGCCTCTGGGCTTCTCTGTTCACTTTGTGTGTATTTTGTTACCCTATCACCTTCTGTGTACGTTATGTCATATTCCCCAGTCTGTCTGTGAGTCCATTTGTTTTGCATACCTATCAGTTCTGACACCAGTACTTTCCTGCAGGCACTGGTGTGCATAACATATTCAGCAGCCCAATACTCCTGTTGAAATTTTGTGGGAATATGGAGCATACCCCTCAAAATACGTTGCAACAAGTGGTCGATCAGGTGCAGGTCCTGACTCGACAATTTAATGATCTTTCCATTAAAATGCACACCTCCCAGGCTGCTGGCAGAGCTCCCGCAGCAGCAGCACCTGCAGGGGTTAAGGAGCCGAAAGTAAATCTCCCGGATCGTTTTTCTGGAGATCGCTCGCAGTTCTTTTGTTTCAAGGAGAGCTGCAAGCTATACTTCCGGCTTAGGCCTCAGTCTTCTGGGTCGGAGATTCAGCGGGTGGGCATAGTGATTTCCTTGCTACAAGGAGACCCACAGGTCTGGGCATATGGGTTGCAGCCTGACTGTCCGTCGCTTAAAAGTGTTGATGCTTTTTTTACGGCACTGAGCATGTTGTATGATGACCCTGACAAGACGGCCTCAGCCGAGGCTCAGATTTCGATCATTAAGCAAGGGCGAAGACCAGTTGAGGTTTACTGTACGGAGTTTCGGAGGTTGGCCCATGATACCCAGTGGAATGACGCAGCCCTGAGACACCAGTACCGAAGAGGTCTTTCTAACCAGATAAAGGACCAACTGGTACAATATCCCTTGCCTGATAGCTTGGATCAGATCATGCAGTTATCCATCCGGGTGGATAGACGGCTGAGAGAGCGTAGGCTTGAAAGGGAGACTGAGATTTCCTTCCTTCCCAAGGGAACCTCAGACTCTGAGGAATTTTCCGAGGAGCCTATGCAGATTGGGGCTACCCGCCTCTCCTCGCGTGAGAAGACGCGGAGGAGACAGCAGGGGTTGTGTTTGTACTGTGGGAATAAAGGTCATGTGGTAGTATCATGCCCAGAAAAGCCGGAAAACTTCAGGGCCTGAGGGTGATGGGAAATATCCTGTCAGGCCAGAAGTCAGAATTTCCCAAGAAGACTTTTATCATTCTGGTGACCTTGAAGATCCTCGGTCAAACTGTCAAGACTGAGGCCTTTGTGGACAGTGGGGCCGACGGGGTTTTTATGGACCGCCAATTCGCCCTGAAACACTCTGTTCCCTTAGTACCCTTGGCATCGGAAATTGAGATTTGTGGGTTAAACGGGGAACCATTATCCCAAGGTAAAATTACCTCTTGCACTAGCCAGATTTCTTTGTTTATTGGAGCCACACACTCTGAAAAATTGTCCTTTTATGTGACTGTCTGTACTTTTGCCCCATTGGTGTTGGGGTTACCCTGGTTAAGGGCCCACAATCCTCAATTTGACTGGGTCTCTGGGGAGATTCTTAGTTGGGGTACTGATTGTTTCAGGAGTTGCTTGAGCCTTCCAGTCAGGCTCTCGCAGCTAAGTTTGCCAGGATTGCCAGGGTGTTATGCAGATTTTGCGGACGTGTTCTCCAAAAAAGTTGCAGAGGTACTACCTCTCCATCGCCCCTATGACTGTGCCATTGATTTGTTGCCAAATGCTAAGCTTCCCAAGAGCAGGTTGTACTCCCTGTCACGTCCTGAGACTCAGGCTATGGCAGAGTACATTCAGGAGAACTTGGCTAAGGGATTTATCAGACCTTCACAGTCTCCAGTTGGGTCGGGGTTCTTCTTCGTGGGTAAAAAGGACGGTTCGTTGCGACCCTGCATCGACTTCAGGAAATTGAACCGTATCACGATTAAAAACTCATACCCACTGCCTCTCATTTCGGTCTTGTTTGACCAGCTTCGTACTGCCACCATTTTTTCTAAGATTGACCTACGCGGTGCGTACAATCTAATCCGAATAAGAGAGGGGGATGAATGGAAGACTGCCTTTAATACCCACTCAGGACATTATGAATATTTGTTGATGCCTTTTGGGCTCTGTAATGCCCCGGCAGTCTTCCAGGATTTCATGAATGATGTGCTCAGGGAATATTTGGATAGATTCTTAGTTGTATACTTAGATGACATCCTAATCTTCTCCCATTCCCTGGAGGAACATCGGAAGCATGTACGCTTAGTCCTCCAGAAACTCAGAGACCACCGGCTTGGGGCGAAGCTGGAGAAGTGCGAATTTGAAGTTCAGCAAATCGCATTTCTAGGATATATTATCTCCCCAGAAGGTTTCCAAATGGAGGGTCCAAGGTACAGGCAGTCCTGGATTGGGTGCAGCCCACTAGTTTGAAGGCACTTCAGCGTTTCCTGGGCTTTGCAAGTTTTTATAGACGATTTATCGCTGGATTTTCGTCTATAGTGGCGCCCTTGGTGGCACTCACTAAGAAAGGGGCGGATGTTGCTCACTGGTCTCGTGAGGCTAAAGCGGCTTTTGCCCGTCTCAAAAGGGCATTTGTTTCGGCCAAGGTGCTGCGACCCCAGATCCAGAGCGTCCTTTTGTGGTGGAGGTGGATGCCTCTGAGATGGGTATTGGGGCAGTGCTTTCTCAGATGGGAGTGTCTGATAATCGCCTTTATCCCTGTGCTTACTTTTCCCGTAAATTTTCGCCTGCCGAGATGAATTATGACGTGGGTAACCGGGAATTGTTGGCTATTAAGGATGCACTCGAGGAGTGGAGACACTGGCTTGAGGGGGCTAAGTTTGTGGTCTCAATTCTCACTGACCATAAGAATCTGGCATATTTAGAGTCAGCGAAGCATCTCAATGCCAGGCAGGCACGATGGGCTTTGTTTTTTGCTCGCTTTAATTTTTTGATAACATATCGCCCTGGGTCAAAAAACATCAAGGCTGATGCGCTCTCGCAGAGTTTTGCTCCAATCCAGGAGACCACCGAGGAGCCGTTGCCCATTGTTTCCCCATCATGTATTAAAGTGGGCATTACCCAGGACCTCTTATCATTAGTCCTTAGAGCACAGGAGCAGGCTCCTCCAGACCTTCCGGTAGGTCTTTTGTTTGTGCCTCCTAGGTTAAGACAGCGAGTGTTCCTGGAATTCCATGCCAAGAAGTCGGCAGGTCACCCGGGTATTGCCAGAACTCGGGAGTTGCTATCTAGGGCGGTGTGGTGGCCCTCGGTGGCTAAGGATGTGGATCAGTGGGTTCGGGCATGTGACATCTGTGCCCGAAATAAGACTCCTAGAGGGGTTCCTGTTGGCCCATTACATCCACTCTCTATCCCATCTAAGCCATGGACCCAAATTTCAATGGATTTTGTGGTGGACTTGCCCAAATCCTCGGGGATGACAGCCATCTGGGTTGTCGTTGACAGGTTTTCGAAGATGGCGCACTTCGTTCCACTGGTTGGGCTGCCATCGGCCAGACGCCTGTCTGAATTATTTATGCTGCATGTTGTGCGTCTCCACGGGTTGCCACTTGATGTGGTCTCTGACCGCGGATCCCAGTTTGTGGCCAAATTCTGGAGGGCATTTTGTTCCGATCTCCAGATTTCTGTCAGCTTGTCGTCAGGCTACCATCCGCAGTCTAATGGGCAGACTGAAAGGGTGAACCAGTCCTTGGAGCAGTTCCTCAGGTGTTATGTCTCCAAGTGTCAGACTGACTGGGTTGCTCATCTGTCCTTGGCGGAGTTTGCCTATAACAACGCGGCTCACTCTGCTACAGGGATCTCTCCCTTCCTTTGTGTGTATGGGCATCATCCTAAGGCCAATTCTTTTGACCCCCTGGACTCCACGCCTGGTGGTTCCTCTGTGGTTTCGGTCCTTAGAGGTATTTGGCGGAAAGTGAAGAAAGCCCTTGTGTCTGTGTCATTAGTGACCAAAAGGGTTTTTGATAAGCAGAAAAGACCCTGCAGCTTCAAATTAGGAGACTTCGTCTGGTTGTCTACCAAGAATTTGAAGTTGAGACAGCCATCTCATAAGTTAGGCCCCCGGTTCATCGGCCCTTATAAGATCAGTTTGTGGCCAAATTCTGGAGGGCATTTTGTTCCGATCTCCAGATTTCTGTCAGCTTGTCGTCAGGCTACCATCCGCAGTCTAATGGGCAGACTGAAAGGGTGAACCAGTCCTTGGAGCAGTTCCTCAGGTGTTATGTCTCCAAGTGTCAGACTGACTGGGTTGCTCATCTGTCCTTGGCGGAGTTTGCCTATAACAACGCGGCTCACTCTGCTACAGGGATCTCTCCCTTCCTTTGTGTGTATGGGCATCATCCTAAGGCCAATTCTTTTGACCCCCTGGACTCCACGCCTGGTGGTTCCTCTGTGGTTTCGGTCCTTAGAGGTATTTGGCGGAAAGTGAAGAAAGCCCTTGTGTCTGTGTCATTAGTGACCAAAAGGGTTTTTGATAAGCGGAAAAGACCCTGCAGCTTCAAATTAGGAGACTTCGTCTGGTTGTCTACCAAGAATTTGAAGTTGAGACAGCCATCTCATAAGTTAGGCCCCCGGTTCATCGGCCCTTATAAGATCACCAGGGTTATCAATCCGGTGGCATTTCAGTTAGATCTGCCCCGTTCTTTGGGTATCAATAAAACATTTCATTGTTCCCTTTTAAAACGGGCGATTAGTAATCCTTCTTCCAGTGGAAGACCTTCCCCTCTTCTGATACGTGGCCAGAGGGAGTTTGTTGTTGAAAGGATTCTTGACTCCAAGGTGGTTCGGGGTCGGCTGTCATTTTTGGTGCACTGGAAGGGGTATGGCCCGGAGGAGCGGTCGTGGGTGCGCAGTTGTGATCTTCATGCCCCCAGACTGATACGCTCTTTCTTCTCGCAGTTCCCCGATAAACCCGGTGGTAGGGGTTCTTTGACCCCTCGTCAGAGGGGGGGTACTGTTAGGGTCTCCTGCCCTGTGCTGCCACGTCGTCATGGCAACCGGGAGACAAGTGCTAGCGGAGTAACCTGAGCGCAGCTGATACTCCGGTTCGGGTCTTTTGCTGTGCAGTGGTTATAGGCTCTGTGCACGGCAGGGGATCCGGTGCTGGTTTTTGTGCTCACAGTCTGTGAGGTCTGAGTGGGGCGTGGACAGCACCTGCTTTATAAGGCCTCTTCCCAGATTAAGCAGATGCTGCTGAATCTTTGTTGGTTAGTCAGTTCCTGAAAGTTAGCCAGTACTGTGTAGCTTTGTATTTGTTTGTTGCTTACTGCAAATAGGCCTGGGGATTTGATATTACACTCTGCCAATCCAGACCTAGCAGTAGGACTGGAGTCAGTCGTTTAGCTTGCTGGGGTTCTGTTACTACTCTGTGAACTTAGCAAGTTTGCGGCTGTATTCTAAGACTTGCCTGTCTAATCCTGTCTCACTGTGCTAGGTGTCAGGGGTCAGTTTAGTGGCAGTAAGCTGAACCTGTGCACTGCAAGTGAGAATTAGGATTGTGGAGACTCTCCTTGTGTCTATCATTCCATCTCTGACCAAGGAGTTTACTGCCACACCCGTTGGTAACCCTTTAGGGTTTTGCTGTTGCCCTTAGCAACAGCATTTCGGGTTCTCTACGTATTAAAACACAACATCTTGCTTTTCCCATCTGAGCATTTCTAATACAAGGGAGATACCCAGTTCCTTAGCCTCTGGGCTTCTCTGTTCACTTTGTGTGTATTTTGTTACCCTATCACCTTCTGTGTACGTTATGTCATATTCCCCAGTCTGTCTGTGAGTCCATTTGTTTTGCATACCTATCAGTTCTGACACCAGTACTTTCCTGCAGGCACTGGTGTGCATAACAACAACACGGAGTGGCAAGGAACGGCTGAGGACCTGGCCTATGTTCATGACTAGTGGTTAAGTTTCACATGACGATGGAAGCGCTCATCCTTCCACTAGAAAAATTAAAAGATCTAAGCTGGAAAAAGCACAGAAAAGAACTGTGCGTTCTGAGATGGTATCACAAATCCCCAAGGAGAGTGCAAGTGTGTCGGTGGTTGCGATGCCTGACCTTCCCAACACTGTACAGAAAGAGGTGGCTCCTTCCACCATTTGCATGCTCCCTGCAAGTGCTAGAAGTAGCAACCACAGTCCAGTCCCTGATATTGAAATTGAAGATGTCACTGTTGAAGTACACCAGCATGAGGATATGGGTGTTGATGGCGCTGAGAAGGAATTTCACAATGAGGATTCTGACAGTGACGTGCGGTGGGGTGAGGCAGGTGAGGCAGAGCCTTTCCTGTCATACTTACGTTTAAACCAGAGTTTTGACTGAATAAAATACATGAACAATACTGATAATTTGTTTGAAATATCTTCTTTGTATTATTCTAATAATTTTTATAGCCCAAACTCTGGAGTAAAAAGTCTATGGCAGGTGAGGCAGTGCCTCACCTGTGCAACCTTTCCACACATCTCTAATCAAAACTCACCAGATTTCCAGGAGCTTATAATGCTGCACCTGTGTATAATGCCCAGATGTACCCTTTGGCTCATATATTGCATGTAAATCTATCTCTGGGGTTAGCTAGTGCCTCCTGAGCCATTTAGCTCACCGCACGTCCCTGGATTCTGATGGTGATGTGGTTTGTTTAAATCAGGTACCGGGAGAGACACCTGTTGTCCGTGAGATAAAGAAGCCCATTGTGATGCCTTGGCAAGCTACCAAAAAAGCCATCTCTTCGATGTGGTATTATTTCTCCACAAATCCGGACAAGAGGTGTCAAGCCATCTGTTGCCTCTGTCAAGCTGTAATAAGTAGGAGTAAGGATGTTAACCACCTAGGAACATCCTCCCTTATACGTCACCTGCAACACATTCATCAGAAGTCAGTGTCAAGTTGTGAAACTTTGGGTAAGAGCGTAAGCAGTCCACTGACACCTAAATCCCTTCTTCCTTTTGTACCCAAGCTCCTGCAAGCCACACCACCAACTCCCTCAACGTCAACTTCCTCCTCAGTCAGGAATGTCAGTAGTCCTGCAAGTCATGTCACTGTCAAGACTGAGGAGTCCTCTCCTAACCGGGAATTCTTCGGGAGGATCCTTGAGTGGTACGCCTACTGCTGCTGTTGCTGACGCTGCTGCTGCTGTTGTTGCTGCTGGGAGTAGATCATCATCCCAGAGGGGAAGTCGGAAGACCACTTACTGATGTAATATAGGTTAGCTGATAATTAGAAAATCTGTTATACATTAAAAAAGCCAGCTGAAAATTAAAGAAAATACTGTATAAACCTGTAACAAATAATTGTAATAAAAATCTTAGTAAACAATCTACTATAATCTGAAAGGCAGGTGGATGAGCTTTATCCTGTTTCAACAAAATAAAATATGTCATAAAAATCAAAGAATGTAGAAAGGATCACACACATAAATGTTATATAATGTCATGAGATACAAGTCATATTAGTCTCAGTGAATAATATGAAGCATAATGCATACTGTAGTTCTGTATGTGCTCCTTATCATACAGAAATAAGCTGTTGCTACTCTTGTTAGATGGATCAGTTGAGTTGGGGCTACAGTGAGAAGTGATTGACTGGTTTAATATAGATGTTTCTGCTTTTCACACTACAAGTTTTATAACATAATTCTGCAAAGTTACGTATAGAGGACACACAGGAGAGGGAGATGGGGATAGAGCTGATAGAGGGGATGTTTGTACAAGCTAACACTTGTATACAGGTGGTCATATTACATGTGGTCATATGCTGTATCACTAATCTCAGATAACTAAAATAAAATATGGCCTTCACCTTGATATCATTATTGTTGTGTGAAATCTAATCTTCACTGAAACCATAAAGGCTTTGCTGGGTCCCTAATGCTGGCAATAGTGACCATACAGTACCGCTAGCTCCATCTAATGATGGCATAAGAGTAGAGTCACAAGCAGCGATAAGCTGAGTTTACTGCTGTCTGCTAAATACAGAACTGCATGGAGGTCATAACCCCTTTAGTAAGTGCTAAAGGAATTATTACTCATTCTTAAATGGATCCCTAATTGAGTGACATGATGGGCATTATTTAGTAACGTTAGTGCTCTTGCCTTTGTTCTTTTACTCAGAGATACTATCAGCCTGTATACTATTATCTGACAGCAGCTCCACTCTCTCTCCTACCTGGATGGTTAGCAGGCACGCAACAGGAGCCAGAAAGCCTCCAGCTTCTATTATTGGCAGATACCATCCAGTATCCTGTCCCACACAGCACTGTGATTGTCAGAGCTCAGAGAAAGAGAGGAGATGGAGCACTGCTTTGTTTTATCACTGTTGTTTCCAATTGTAAAGTGCAATAGAATAATCTGCGCTATTTAACAAACTAATAATAATACTGTAACTATAAGCCAATAGGATTAGGGGCTGGGCTCATCACTAGGCCACCAAGGAATGGATCCCTAAATGAGGGACATGATCAATGTTATTTAGTAACGTTAGTGCTCTTGCCTTAGAACTATTCAGAGATGCTATCAGCCTGTATACTATTATCTGACAGCAGCTCCACTCTCTCTCCTACCTGGATGGTTAGCAGGCACGCAACAGGAGCCAGAAAGCCTCCAGCTTCTATTATTGGCAGATACCATCCAGTATCCTGTCCCACACAGCGCTGTGATTTTCAGAGCTCAGAGAAAGAGAGGAGATGGAGCACTGCTTTGTTTTATCACTGTTGTTTCCAATTGTAAAGTGCAATAGAATAATCTGCGCTATTTAACAAACTAATAATAATACTGTAACTATAAGCCAATAGGATTAGGGGCTGGGCTCATCACTAGGCCACCAAGGAATGGATCCCTAAATGAGGGACATGATCAATGTTATTTAGTAACGTTAGTGCTCTTGCCTTAGAACTATTCAGAGATGCTATCAGCCTGTATAATATTATCTGACAGCACTCCACTCTCTCTCCTACATGTATGGTTGGGTGGTCTTCTGTATACCGGCGGTCGGGCTCCCGGCGCTCAGTATACCGGTGCCGGGAGCCCGACCGCCGGCATACCAACACTTATTTTCCCTCGTGGGGATCCACGACCCCCATAGAGGGAGAATA
The DNA here is from genome assembly GCF_028390025.1 of Pseudophryne corroboree. Lineage (NCBI taxonomy): Eukaryota > Metazoa > Chordata > Amphibia > Anura > Myobatrachidae > Pseudophryne > Pseudophryne corroboree. The sequence goes on from NC_086452.1 coordinate 133,452,684, forward strand.
AAATAGTGTGGCGCGCGTAGCGCGCCACCGTGCCCGTAGCGTGGCGAGCGCAGCGAGCCCGCAAGGGGCTCATTTGCGCTCGCCACACTGTCGGTCAGCCGGCGGTCGGGCTCCCGGCACCGGTATGCTGGTCGCCGGGAGCCGGACCGCCGGCCAGCCGTAGTGAACCCGTATGGTTAGCAGGCACGCAACATGAGCCAGAAAGCCTCCAGCTTCTATTATTGGCAGATACCATCCAGTATCCTGTCCCACACAGCACTGTGATTGTCAGAGCTCAGAGAAAGAGAGGAGATGGGGCACTGCTTTGTTTTATCACTGTTGTTTCCAATTGTAAAGTGCAATAGAATAATATGCGCTATATAACAAAATTATAATAATATTGTAACTATAAGACAATAGGCTTAGGGGCTGGGCTCCTCACTAGGTCACCAAGGAATGGACTTTATTATCCACTGGGCAACATTACAATGGGCCCTTTGGTGGTAAAAAGAGAAGAATTCTGGTAAAAATATGGAAATATTTCAATTAATAATGGATGTTGGGGAATGGTGATAATAGGGAAAGCTTAACTGTGCAAGTGATAGGCTGAGAAGTGCATCCTTCCAAACGTGTATGAGCTGATCTGTAAAAGTGTATGTAATTGCACCTATAAGTCTTGCTCCACATATATGGCCCTAAGTGATGTAGAGTATGGAACATTTACAATATATCCTCTAAGTAATGTATCCATTGTCTGCAGCACCTAATAATTTTTTATTGAAGCAATCTTATTAAATAATGTTCAGCAAATATATTTATCATGTGGAATAAGAAGATAAAAAGAAGTATAGAATTCCTTACCTCACACAATAATTTGTCAAGATTAGAAGCAGCATCTGAAAGACCTTTCTAAAAGATAAAAATAAATGGTTTCAATTAGTGTAAAATAACTGACACCTTTGGTTCAATTAAACATTAAACAGAACAAATATCTAATGTGTGCCGTAGATAATGAAACAATAAGACACAAATATATGTTATTGGTTGCTTTATTGTGGATATTTTCCTTAATTAAAATCAGACCTACTATACATTCTGCAATAACCCTCTGAAGGTGAGTCGCCCCTTAATAAAAAAAAACATATAACTATGCCCTCACCCATAGGGGCAGTATATATAGCCTGCAGTCTTTTTTCCTGATAAGTTAAATGTTAAGATTTTATTTTACATTTTTAGGGCCTGGAAGTTGAAAAAATATGGTGATCCTGCAATGATATGGAAATATAAAGTTATTTGCAGGGAGAAAGATACTGGCCCTCATTCCGAGTTGTTCGCTCGTTCTTTTTCATCGCATCGCAGTGAAAATCCGCTTAGTACGCATGCGCAAACTTCGCACTGCGACTGCGCCAAGTAACTTTACTATGAAGAAAGTATTTTTACTCACGGCTTTTTCTTCGCTCCGGCGATCGTAATGTGATTGACAGGAAATGGGTGTTACTGGGCGGAAACACGGCGTTTCAGGGGCGTGTGGCTGAAAACGCTACCGTTTCCGGAAAAAACGCAGGAGTGGCCGGGGAAACGGTGGGAGTGCCTGGGCGAACGCTGGGTGTGTTTGTGACGTCAACCAGGAACGACAAGCACTGAAATGATCGCACAGGCAGAGTAAGTCTGGAGCTACTCAGAAACTGCTAAGTAGTTAGTAATCGCAATATTGCGAATACATCGGTCGCAATTTTAAGAAGCTAAGATTCACTCCCAGTAGGCGGCGGCTTAGCGTGTGTAACTCTGCTAAATTCGCCTTGCGACCGATCAACTCGGAATGAGGGCCCCTGTGCACTATCCCGGAAATCATCTGCTCTCTCCATCCCTGAGCTGTAATTTAAATATTTCAAATCCCCAAAATGAAATCTTGCTTTTGCATGTGGGTATAAAGTAGTGATGTGCACTGGAAATTTTTCGGGTTTTGTGTTTTGGTTTTGGATTCGGTTCCACGGCCGTCTTTTGGATTCGGACGCGTTTTGGCAAAACCTCCCTGAAAATTTTTTGTCGGATTCGGGTGTGTTTTGGATTTGGGTGTTTTTTTTACAAAAAGCCCTCAAAAACAGTTTAAATCATAGAATTTGGGGGTCATTTTGATCCCATCGTTTTATTAACCTCAATTACCATAATTTCCACTAATTTCCAGTCTATTCTGTACACCTCACACCTCACAATATTAATTTTAGTCTTAAATTTGCACCAAGGTTGCTGGATGACTAAGCTAAGCGACCCCAAGTGGCCGACACAAACACCTGGTCCATCTAGGAGTGGCACTGCAGTGTCAGGCAGGATGGCACTTCAAAAAAATAGTCCCCAAACAGCACATGATGCAAAGAAAAAAAGAGGTGCACCAAGGTCGCTGGATGGCTAAGCTAAGCGACACAAGTGGCCGACACAAACACCTGGCCCATCTAGGAGTGGCACTGCAGTGTCAGGCAGAATGGCAATTCAAAAAAATAGTCCCCAAACAGCACATGATGCAAAGAAAAAAAGAGGTGCAATCAGGTAGCTGTGTGACTAAACTAAGTGACCCAAGTGGCCGACACAAACACCTGGCCCATCTAGGAGTGGCACTGCAGTGTCAGACAGGATGGCAGATTTAAAAAATAGTCCCCAAACAGCACATGATGCAAAGAAAAAAAGAGGCGCACCAAGGTCGCTGGATGGCTAAGCTAAGCTAAGCATCACAAGTGGGCGACACAAACACCCGGCCCATCTAGGAGTGGCACTGCAGTATCAGGCAGGATGGAACTTCTAAAAAATAGTCCCCAAACAGCACATGATGCAAAGAAAAATGAAAGAAATAAGAGGTGCAAGACGGAATTGTCCTTGGGCCCTCCCACCCACCCTTATGTTGTATAAACAGGACATGCACACTTTAACGAACCCATCATTTCAGCGACATGGTCTGCCACATGACTGTGACTGAAATGACTGGTTGGTTTGGGCCCCCACCAAAAAAGAAGCAGTCAATCTCTCCTTGCACAAACTGGCTCTACTGAGGCAAGATGTCCACCTCCTCCTCATCGTATGATTCCTCACCCCTTTCACTGTGTACATCACCCTCCTCACAGATTATTAATTCATCCCCACTGGAATCCACCATCTCAGGTCCCTGTGTACTTTCTGGAGGCAATTGCTGCTGCTGAATGTCTCCATGGAGGAATTGATTATAATTCATTTTGATGAACATCATCTTCTCCACATTTTCTGGAAGTAACCTCGTACGCCGATTGCTGACAAGGTGAGCGGCTGCACTAAACACTCTTTCGGAGTACACACTGAAGGTGGGGCAACTTAGGTAAAATAAAGCCAGTTTGTGCAAGGGCCTCCGAATTGTCTCTTTTTCCTGCCAGTATACGTACGGACTGTCTGACGTGCCTACTTGGATGTGGTCACTCATATAATCCTCCACCATTCTTTCAATGGTGAGAAAATCATATGCAGTGACAGTAGACGACATGTCAGTAATCATTGGCAGGTCCTTCAGTTCGGACCAGATGTCAGCACTCGCTCCAGACTGCCCTGCATCACCGCCAGTGGGTGGGCTCGTAGTTCTTAGCCTTTTCCTCGCACCCCCAGTTGTGGGATGTGAAGGAGGAGCTGTTGACGGGTCACTTTCCACTTGACTTGACAATTTTCTCACCAGCAGGTCTTTGAACATGTGCAGACTTGTGTCTGCCGGAAAGAGAGATACAATGTAAGTTTTAAATCTAGGATAGAGCACGGTGGTCAAAATGTAGTGCTCTGATTTCAACAGATTGACCACCCGTGAATCCTGGTTAAGCGAATTAAGGGCTCCATCCTCATGTCCCACATGCCTAGCGGAATTGCTCTGTTTTAGCTCCCCTTTCAATGTCTCCAGCTTCTTCTGCAAAAGCCTGATGAGGGGAATGACCTGACTCAGGCTGGCAGTGTCTGAACTGACTTCACGTATGGCAAGTTCAAAGGAGAACCTTGCACAACTTTGAAATCATTCTCCACTGCGCTTGAGTCAGGTGCATTCCCCCTCCTTTGCCTATATCGTAGGCAGATGTATAGGCTTGAATGGCCTTTTGCTGCTCATTCATCCTCTGAAGCATATAGAGGGTTGAATTCCACCTCGTTACCACCTCTTGCTTCAGATGATGGCAGGGCAGGTTCAGGACTGTTTGCTGGTGCTCCATTCTTCGGCACGCGGTGGCTGAATGCTGAAAGTGGCCCGCAATTATTCGGGCCACCGACAGCATCTCTTGCACGCCCGTGTCGTTTTTTAAATAATTCTGCACCAACAAATTCAATGTATGTGCGAAACATGGGACGTGCTGGAATTTGCCCAGATGTAATGCACGAACAATATTGGTGGCATTGTCCAATGTCACAAATCCCCAGGAGAGTCCAATTGGGGTAAGCCATTCTGCGATGATGTTCCTCAGTTTCCGTAAGAGGTTGTCAGCTGTGTGCCTCTTATGGAAAGCGGTGATACAACGCGTAGCCTGCCTAGGAACGAGTTTGCATTTGAGAGATTCTCCTACTGGTGCCGCCGCTGCTGTTCTTGCTGCTGGAGGCAATACATCTACCCAGTGGGCTGTCACAGTCATATAGTCCTGAGTCTGCCCTGCTCCACTTGTCCACATGTCCGTGGTTAAGTGGACATTGGGTACAACTGCATTTTTTAGGACACTGGTGACTCTTTTTCTGACGTCTGTGTACATTTTCGGTATCGCCTGCCTAGAGAAATGGAACCTAGATGGTATTTGGTACCGGGGACACAGTACATCAATCAAGTCTCTAGTTGCCTGTAAATTAACAGTGGATACTGGAAACACGTTTCTCACCACCAAGGCTGACAAGACCTGAGTTATCTGCTTTGCAGTAGGATGATAGCCGTTCCTTGCCACTCCGTGTCATAAATGGCACATTGGCAAGTTTACGCTTCTCCTCAGACGATTTTGATTTAGACTTTTGGGTCTTTTTACTGAGATTAAATTTTTTGGATTTTACATGTTCTCTTCTATGACATTGGGCATTGGACTTGGCAGACTCGTTGATGGCATTTCATAGTCTCGGCCATGACTAGTCGCAGCAACTTCAGCACGAGGTGGAAGTGGATCTTGATCTTTCCCTATTATACCCTCCACATTTTTGTTCTCCATTTTTTAATGTGTGGAATAATATGCCAGTATCAATAGCAATGGCCTACTACTATAAAAAAACTGCGCACAACTGAAATGCACCACAAGTATGGATGGATGGTATACTTGACGACACAGAGGTAGGTAGAGCAGTGGCCTTCTGTACCGTACTGCTATATATTATATACTGGTGGTCAGAAAAATTATGAACTGTACTCCTACTATATACTACAATGCAGCACAGATATGGAGCGTTTTTCAGGCAGAGAACGTATAATACTGGTGGTCACTGGTCAGCAAAACTCTGCACTGTACTCCTCCTATATAATACTGGTGGTCCCCAGTCCCCACAATAAAGCAGTGTGAGTACAGATATATGCAGCACACTGAGCACAGATATGGAGCGTTTTTAAGGCAGAGAACTTATAATACTGGTGGTCACTGGTCAGCAAAACTCTGCACTGTACTCCTCCTATATAAAACTGGTGGTCCCCAGTCCCCACAATAAAGCAGTGTAAGCACAGATATATGCAGCACACTGAGCACAGATATGGAGCGTTTTTCAGGCAGAGAACGTATAATACTGGTGGTCACTGGTCAGCAAAACTCTGCACTGTACTCCTCCTATATAATACTGGTGGTCCCCAGTACCCACAATAAAACAGTGTGAGCACAGATATATGCAGCACACTGAGCACAGATATGGAGCGTTTTTCAGGCAGAGAACGTATATTACTGGTGGTCACTGGTCAGCAAAACTCTGCACTGTACTCCTCCTATATAACACTGGTGGTCCCCAGTCCCCACAATAAAGCAGTGTGAGTACAGATATATGCAGCACACTGAGCACAGATATGGAGCGTTTTTAAGGCAGAGAACTTATAATACTGGTGGTCACTGGTCAGCAAAACTCTGCACTGTACTCCTCCTATATAAAACTGGTGGTCCCCAGTCCCCACAATAAAGCAGTGTAAGCACAGATATATGCAGCACACTGAGCACAGATATGGAGCATTTTTCAGGCAGAGAACGTATAATACTGGTGGTCACTGGTCAGCAAAACTCTGCACTGTACTCCTCCTATATAATACTGGTGGTCCCCAGTCCCCACAATAAAGCAGTGTGAGTACAGATATATGCAGCACACTGAGCACAGATATGGAGAGTTTTTCAGGCAGAGAATGTATAATACTGGTGGTCACTGGTCAGCAAAACTCTGCACTGTACTCCTCCTATATAATACTGGTGGTCCCCAGTACCCACAATAAAACAATGTGAGCACAGATATATGCAGCACACTGAGCACAGATATGGAGCGTTTTTCAGGCAGAGAACGTATATTACTGGTGGTCACTGGTCAGCAAAACTCTGCACTGTACTCCTACTATATAATTCTGGTGGTCCCGAGTCCCCACAATAAAGCAGTGTTAGCACAGATATATGCAGCACACTGAGCACAGATATGGAGCGTTTTTAAGGCAGAGAATGTATAATACTGGTGGTCACTCGTCAGCAAAACTCTACACTGTACTCCTCCTATATAAAACTGGTGGTCCCCAGTCCCCACAATAAAGCAGTCTAAGCACAGATATATGCAGCACACTGAGCACAGATATGGAGCGTTTTTCAGGCAGAGAACATATAATACTGGTGGTCACTGGTCAGCAAAACTCTGCACTGTACTCCTATATAATACTGGTGGTCCCCAGTCCCCACAATAAAGCAGTGTGAGCACAGATATATGCAGCACACTGAGCACAGATATGGAGCATTTTTCAGGCAGAGAATGTATAATACTGGTGGTCACTGGTCAGCAAAACTCTGCACTGTACTCCTCCTATATAATACTGATGGTCCCCAGTCCCCACAATAAAGCAGTGTGAGCACAGATATATGCAGCACACTGAGCACAGATATGGAGCGTTTTTAAGGCAGAGAACGTATAATACTGGTGGTCACTGGTCAGCAAAACTCTGCACTGTACTCCTATATAATACTGGTGGTCCCCAGTCTCCACAATAAAGCAGTGTGAGCACAGATATATGCAGCACACTGAGCACAGATATGGAGCGTTTTTCAGGCAGAGAACGTATAATACTGGTGGTCACCGGTCAGCAAAACTCTGCACTGTACTCCTCCTATATAATACTGGTGGTCCCCAGTCCCCACAATAAAGCAGTGTGAGCACAGATATATGCAGCACACTGAGCACAGATATGGAGCATTTTTCAGGCAGGGAACGTATAATACTGGTGGTCACTGGTCAGCAAAACTCTGCACTGTACTCCTCCTATATAATACTGGTGGTCCCCAGTCCCCACAATAAAACAGTGTGAGCACAGATATATGCAGCACACTGAGCACAGATATGGAGCGTTTTTCAGGCAGGGAACGTATAATACTCGTGGTCACTGGTCAGCAAAACTCTGCACTGTACTCCTCCTATATAATACTGGTGGTCCCCAGTCCCCACAATAAAGCAGTGTGAGCACAGATATATGCAGCACACTGAGCACAGATATGGAGCGTTTTTGAGGCAGGGAACGTATAATACTGGTGGTCACTGGTCAGCAAAACTCTGCACTGTACTCCTCCTATATAATACTGGTGGTCCCCAGTCCCCACAATAAAGCAGTGTGAGCACAGATATATGCAGCACACTGAGCACAGATATGGAGCGTTTTTCAGGCAGGGAACGTATAATACTGGTGATCACTGGTCAGCAAAACTCTGCACTGTACTCCTCCTATATAATACTGGTGGTCCCCAGTCCCCACAATAAAGCACTGTGAGCACAGATATATGCAGCACACTGAGCACAGATATGGAGCGTTTTTGAGGCAGGGAACGTATAATACTGGTGGTCACTGGTCAGCAAAACTCTGCACTGTACTCCTCCTATATAATACTGGTGGTCCCCAGTCCCCACAATTAAGCAGTGTGAGCACAGATATATGCAGCACACTGAGCACAGATATGGAGCGTTTTTCAGGCAGGGAACGTATAATACTGGTGATCACTGGTCAGCAAAACTCTGCACTGTACTCCTCCTATATAATACTGGTGGTCCCCAGTCCCCACAATAAAGCAGTGTGAGCACAGATATATGCAGCACACTGAGCACAGATATGGAGCGTTTTTAAGGCAGAGAACGTATAATACTGGTGGTCACTGGTCAGCAAAACTCTGCACTGTACTCCTCCTATATAATACTGGTGGTCCCCAGTCCCCACAATTAAGCAGTGTGAGCACAGATATATGCAGCACACTGAGCACAGATATGGAGCATTTTTCAGGCAGAGAACATACAATACTGGTGGTCACTGGTCAGCAAAACTCTGCACTGTACTCCTCCTATATAATACTGCTGCTCCCCAGTCCCCACAATAAAGCAGTAAGCACAGATATTTGCAGCCACCTGAATAAAACTGAGATGACGCCAGCCACGTCTTCTCACTATCATTTCCAATACACGAGTGAAAAATGGCGGTGACGCGCGGCTCCTTATATAGAATACGAATCTCGCGAGAATCCGACCGCGGAATGATGACGTTCGGGCGCACTCGGGTTAACCGAGCAAGGCGGGAAGGTTCGAATCTGCCTCGGACCCGTGTAAAAAGGGTGAAGTTCGGGGGGGATCGGATTCCTAGAATCCGAACACGCTCATCACTAGTATAAAGTAGACACAATTAGGGACTGTGGCTTCACAGTACTATGCAGTCTGTAAATGATCCTTCTTAACAATTTTCCTGCTGATAAGAATTATTTTAAGAAGATACATTATTGAATGTAATGAATGTTATGCAGCATGGTAAGTGGAGATGTGCATGGACCAACATGTTTTGGTTTTGGATCTGGATTCATCTTTGTGTTTTGTTTTTGCAAAGCAGCCCTCAGGTGTTTTGGTTCAGATTTCAGTTTGGTTTATATTAAAAAAAAAATCATGAAATTTTTGCAATCCAAAACCCAAAACTGGATTTAAAATCCTTATTCTGAAGATCAAAAACCAGGACAAGTTGGACCTCCTCTGGAGATCTGGACCAGGTTATGTTTTGGTTTAGAGCTACAAAATTCATGCGGATTCGGATTTCTGGAGAACCGAATCTCACATTTCTAATTGTAAGTTAACTACATGTCTATACATATGTATTCATACTTGAAATTATTATTTTGTCTCCTTACAATATAATGTCTTTCTTTATAATAATACATACAACAAAATATATCCATACCTTTAGTAAATCCTGTATACAGGTAGACTTGTGAAGCTTTCCCTGTACATAAGAAATATTAATTAACGTGTTTAAATAAATTCTGTTGCATATAAAATTAATAAATATATTTACACACACACACACACACACACACACACACACATACACACACACACACGGGTGTATTCAATTCATGTCATATATTTTTCGAACTGTTGGGTTTGGCCGTGCTTCCGACAATACACTTGGCGGATTATCGTGCTTTCCAACAGGTTTCTGACAAGTTTGATTTCCCAACTTGTCGAAAGAAAGGGGCAGCACTGAATAGGTAGGAACCCCTCCAACCTAAAACAGTCGGAAACTGCCATCTTTACGACAAGATGGCAGTTTCTGATTTCAATTAAATACCCTCTACAGTCTTCACCATCTGCCTGCCCAGATTGTCCCCAGTGAGAATGGTCATAGCAGTAGAGGATAAGCTGATCTTGTGGGAGGTGTCACCTTGTGTGATTGTAAGGGAAAACTTCATATAACATACTGTAGTAAAGCAGATGTCCCCGTCCCCACTTTCATAGGGGACTTACCTAGACCAGATAATCTGAGACCACTTTAGCTGTGTGGCTGGCATCCACATGGTTGGCCAAGTAATAATAATAGCTGACTATGATGATAGGTATTTCACTATACCAACATCAGTGCTGCAGAGTCCCATCAGATCAATACTGCTGTGGTGAGAAGAATGCACTGACATATTACTTGGTAACTGCACTCTCTAATATGGGTTATTGTTACCAATAACCTTGTCATATATAAAACAAATTGACTACAGGCCATTAATCAGGCAAAAACAAAGATTTTCTCCATCAAAGTTGTCTAAAACATACATTATCTGGTCTGGGGTTATTCTTCATGAGTACAGGTCTCCCAAAGTCATAATCCAGCTCTGGGGCCAGGCCCAAGCATAGTGATGACAGATGAGGAAAGGTATAGGTACAGAGGGGAAAGACCAGATAAAATGAGACACAGTCCAGAAGTAGAAACTAGCAGAAAATAAATATTATAGGAAATCTAGTTAGTAGGCAGAAGAGAAATCTACAGGCAGGTAAATGTGTAACCCAACATGAGGAAAGCCAGCTATGAGAAGATATACCTACAGTAGAACAGAGGACAGAGGTGTAGCTAGGTGCCATGGTGCCCGGAGAAAGGGTATGTTTTAGCGCCCCCTCCCCTGTACTGAATTAAGAGCCTAGCCAACATGTGGTGGCATGTTACATTTGAAAAGAAAACATATTTAAAAATCCTAAATTGGTGATAGAGCCAGTTCTAGGCCTTGCAGAACTCAGGGTGCATCAAAAATATAGACGTGTGGCTTCATGGGGATGGGGTGTGGCCACAAAATAGTACCATTTCACTTTACACAGCACAGTAGTGTCCATTATTGACATTACACCACACAGTAGTACCCCTTATATGTAATGCTACGTAGTAAAGCCCCTTATTCACAATACACCACACAGTAGAGCCTCTTATACACATTACACCACACTAGGGCCCTCATTCCGAGTTGATCGCTCGGTATTTTTCATCGCATCGCAGTGAAATTCCGCTTAGTACGCATGCGCAATGTTCGCACTGCGCCTGCGCCAAGTTATTTTACAATGAAGATAGTATTTTTACTCACGGCGTTTTCTTCGCTCCGGCGATCGTAGTGTGATTGACAGGAAATGGGTGTTACTGGGCGGAAACACGGCGTTTTAGGGGCGTGTGGCTGAAAACGCTACCGTTTCCGGAAAAAACGCAGGAGTGGCCGGAGAAACGGTGGGAGTGCCTGGGCGAACGCTGGGTGTGTTTGTGACGTCAACCAGGAACGACAAGCACTGAACTGATCGCACAGGCAGAGTAAGTGTGGAGCTACTCTAAAACTGCTACGAGGTTTGTGATCGCAATATTGCGATTACTTCGGTCGCACTTTTAAGAAGCTAAGATTCACTCCCAGTAGGCGTAGGCTTAGCGTGTGTAACTCTGCTAAAATCGCCTTGCGACCGATCAACTCGGAATGAGGGCCAATAGCCGCTTATACACGGGACAGAGAAGGGTGCTGATGCAACTGGGACAGAGAGTGGTGCTGCAAAAGCCTGGGCAGAAAGAGGTGCTGCAGCATCTGAAGTAGAGACATGTTCCGCAGCTTCCAGAAAAGAGAGAGATGAGGCAGAAGCTAGGGCAGAGAGAGGTGCTGTAGCAGCTGGGCTAGACAGAGAGAGGTGCAACAGCAACAGGGGCAAGGAATGGTGCTGCAAGACAGAAGTAACCCTGCTGCACAGCTACAAGCAGACCGTGAGACATATAAAGAGGGTGCAATTGCAAGAAATATGAAATAGAGCACAAGTACTCCAAAGATAAAACCAGTTTGCCCTTTATACACCACAAAATTCAAAAAAGGATAATACCGTTTGTTTATATGATGTGTCAGCTTCACATTTAACTGGTGGTATTTTCCAAATACATCATTGATTGGCAATCTGAAATAGAATGTGTCCCTTTTGTGTACACAAGAGCTAATACCCCTTTCACATCGCACAAATAACCCGGTATCGACACGGCAAATTGCCGTGTCGACACGGGTCAGTGTGCGATGTGAAAGCACTTTCTGTGAATTAGCGGGTCGCCTGACCCGGTAATTCAACCCGGTATAAAAGAAGGATTATACCCGGGTTGATTACCGGGTCAGGTGCGGTGTGAATGGGAGCCGTGTCGATGCGACACGGTTCCCATTCACAGCATAGGGAGAGGCGGCGCAGGAGATGAGCTCATCTCCCAGCGCCGCCTCCACCCCCGCCCCTGCTGCTGCTGCGCCCTCCCGCTGCTATGGCAACCGACCCGGTATATTGCTGGGTCGGAAAGCCTGCAGACGGGAGCAAATGCCGGATCCCACCCGGTAAGGACACGTTTCTTTTACCGGGTGGGATCCGGCATTAGCGATGTGAAAGCGGTATAATTTTTTGCTCATGAAGGGGAACACAGATAAAAAAGGATAATAGTGCAAACTATCGTTTTTTTAAAATGCAAAGGTTTAATAACAAGACTCACTTACAAACATATAAGATAAAAGCGCATGGCAGAAACCCCACTCAGACAAAGACAGCAACAAAAGTAGAGAATCCTCTTTATCCCTCGTTGTTGATTAGGGAAGGCTGTACCGAGCTCCGACACCTGATAACATCAGGATATCCACAGAAGTAGCCCAGAGATAGGATGGTATCAAGCGGGAGAGCAGTACACTTAACGTGTTTCAGACAACATCGTCCTTCGTCAGCTAAAGAGGATTCTCCACTTTTGATGCTATCTTTGCCTGAGTGGGATTTCTGTCATGCGCTTTTATCTTATATGTTTGTGAGTCTTGTTATTAAACCTTTGCATTTAAAAAAAAATGATAATTTGCACTATTATCCTTTTTTATCTGTTTTCCCCTTCATGAGCAAAAAATTAGCTCTTGTATACACAAAAGGGACACATTCTATTTCAGATTGCCAATCAATGATCTATTTGGAAAATACCACCAGTTAAATGTGAAGCTGACACATCATATAAACAAACGGTATTATCCTTTTTTGAATTTTGTGGTGTATAAAGGGCGAACTGGTTTTATCTTTGGAGCGCTTGTGCTCTATTTCAGATTTCTTGCAATTGTATTCATTTGTTAGTGCAGTGGGGAGACACTATTTGATGTAGAACCTAGCTGCACCATTGATTTTTTTGCGCAGAGTATCTCTGAATATTATCTATGCACATATAAAGAGGATGGGCAGAGCTCCAGCATGTGTCGGCTGTCAGTGCCTCCTGCTGTTGCCTCTGACCTGCCCTGTTCCCTACATACTATATTTCCTGCTCTGCAGCTGCTATACAGCAGTCCACAGTGCAGTGTGAGGAGGGAGGATGGTGATGCGCCCTCTAATTTTTTGGGTGCCCAGAGGTTGTGCTCCACCGGAGCCACCCTCACTACACCCCTGACAGAGGAGATAACCAAGAGTTAGTATAATGAGAATAGTATGTGTGCCCTAAGTGCACATTACTATGGCTTAGTTTCCAAGGGATTCATATGATATACTGGTAGACAGGATTCTGGCTGACTCTAAACCGACAGCAGCATCCCGTCTGCTGGAATCCCAGCCATGTGGCAACAAGTCCCCTCACAAGCTTTCTCTGCTCACCAAGCATCAGTCCACGTGGCTTGCTTGACTCACTACAGGTTCTATTCCAACTCAATTGATGGAGTGGACCCACCAGCTGAGTGGGAATACCGGGTGGGTGTTGGGATTCTGGCCACCGGTATAATGCCAGCTGACGGAAATCCAGCCTCAGTCTCCTGAATGCCAGGATACTTACAGCCAGTAAATTGACTGCATCCCATTTCCACCCATGCTAAATTTGCAGGACATATGTTTTAGTCCATAGATCTAAAGTGCCATTGCTTCCTATCTATTACAGTAAATGTATTCTACTAGAAATGAAAAATGTATTTTGCTCTTGCTTCCCTGATGCAAATAACAAAGAATATTTATCAGAAATGATATAAAGAAATTTATAATGCTTCAAAGGCAGAAGGTTTTTAACAATTCATATGTGTTAAAAAAACAAAGCTGTATTGTGCTCTTACACGTTTGAGTCCCAAGACCCAGACTCACATGGCCATAAATCCAAACCAATTAGAGTTGTCAGCTACACACTACCACTCAGATTCTGCATGCTGAAATGCTTCCAAGTCAGTATTACTTGTGTTCTTCACACATGCCACCCTACATGTCCTTTATGCAGAGATGTGTCCTCATACATCCAGCCTCAGAACGCCACACAGCGGGAGATGCCTGGCGTGAGTGAGCTGGGAGATCCCGCACAACTCTAAGCATCAGTCATTTTTTTAATGAAAATGTGTCTTAGTCACAGTGTGATACTGATTAGTTTGATATGCAACACTTGTATATCTGTGTGCAACTGAGTCTGTATATCAAGCACAATGGAACTTGGCCTGAAAAAATTCCATTGCCGCTCTATTTTACTGTAGCACTCTGTATGTAGTAACAGACAGATATACAAGTGTCACATATCAAATTAAGTAGCACAAACTCATTGGGCATTATAGTCACATCACTTTTCGATTTATAGTATTTTAATAAAAAAGAGTGCCAGAAAGGCACCTGACGCTATTGTGCCATGATATGCCGTTTCAGCAAATACGTGGCCGACTTCAGCAAATACGTATGAGAACACCTCTATATGGACAACTAAACAGTTTCACTCTATTCCGCAAGTTCAAAGTAAATACGTCATTTTCTTGTATGTTGAACTGAAAATTACCATTTTACTTCCTTGTACGTCCTGTACACTATGTGCATTGTTCATTTATTTATTTTAAAGGGGAGTATATAAAATAAAAGTTCTGTACTCAAGGCCCCAACACTTCCGTCTTGCATACCACAGCCATCCTTGAGGTTATAATAAGCCTCACTCAAAGGCTAGGTAACCTGAAGAAGTTTTATTGAGTACAGTGTCCACTGATTGGATGGCTGAGTCATCTGCCAGCATTATCAAAACACTGCAGTAATTGCTGTATTCATTGAGAGAGTCACGCCTTGGAAAACAAAGTCAAACTTGCACCAGCAGAGGTCAAGCCTTGATATTCCACAAGGCAACAAAGGCAGTGGCCTATGGCCCTATGGCACTAGGAGGCCTACCGGGTGCCCACATAAATAAAATAGGCTTTGAGGGCCTGGATTACAGGGATGGTGTAGGCTACAGGGTCTCAATTAGAGAGTTTTACCAGGCCAGCACTGAGTCACTGGCAGGCTGCAAGCTCAACAATTCTGCACAGAATTACAGTATAGTAGTGACAGACTTCCTGCACAGCACTCTCTGTACTGTCAGCCAATGACAGGAGTCACAGGAGCATGTGCTAAGCGACTCCAGTTGAAGCTCAGTCCATTTTTCTCTGATTCTTCCTGTTCAGCAGCATGGGGCTGAGGCTGAGAGGTATTAACAGAGCTGAGCAGGAGGCCTGACATGTGCAGTATTCATTGATGGGCTAGACACATGCAGTATATTACACATGACCTATAGACAGTGGTCAGGTTACTGAGAATATAGTACTCTGTCTATTTCAGGTATATGATATCAGTTGAATAGACTGAATCAGTTGAAGTGACTTGAATAGATTGACCAGTGTGTATCAGGTGTGCATGGCCGGATTAAGCCTTGTGGGGGCTTGGGGCACTTAAGACAGGGGGGCCCTGGTGGATGGGTAGGGGGTATATTAGATTGTGCATCCCTCCCAACATGATCCATTCTGGGAGGGACAAAATGCTGTCTACCTGGCCTTCCCTCTTAATACATGACTGGCATCACATGTGTTGAACTATTTAATTGAAAAAAAAAGGTATTTCAACAAAAATTATTACAATCATAAATTAAGAGGGAAGTCATGTTGGGAGCTATGAATTGTATATATTAACTATAAACCAATGGTGTATATCAGAATTAAATGGATAGTTTAAAAAGGCCTGGATACTGTTTTTATTTCCACCTAAAAGAGAGGCAACTATTTTATAATATCTGTGCTCTGTACTGGAACAAAGGCAACGTAAGCTTAAAATACACATAAGAAGTAAAATCTTTCATTTATCTTGCAAAAATGCCATAGCAGCAGCCTCTGTACTACTAACACACTGGGACAAGACTCAGGAGGACTCTGTGTGTGTTTCTCTCTAGACATGAATGCTCTCATTACATAACAGGTTACACAGGACACAGACACACAGGTGGGAGAAGGAGAAGCTGGAATCCCTGGGTCACTTACAGCTCTCTCCCCTCGGCTCAGGAAGCTTCGTTGTTATCTCATGAAACCTGTCTTTACCTGCAATGCATACTCTCCTGCTCACATTCTGGCCTGGTTCTGCTGCTGCATAAAAGGGAGAGCTAGTGATGTCAGTGTGCTCGGGCTGGGGGGTCCTTGACAGAGGGAGGCCTGGGGAACAGAATGCCCTGCTTCACCCCCTTATTCTGGCTATGCAGGTGTGTGATGTCAGTGCGGAACGTGTCCATGAAGCATGTGATGTCAGTGTTACCTGTGTATAGTGATCAATGTGTATCAGACATATACCAGCAGTCCTGCTGCCATTGAATTTTTAGATGTGAAAGTCAGTATCCTCAAAATAACGGACAAAAATACACTGTTGAAGTTTGACAGTTTCCACCCACAACCCTACTCTCAGTTGGTCAGGGTGGTTAGGATGACCTCTGATCTGGATAGACTTCCTGAAGCGTTGCATCTAATGGGAGAAAAATTTCTGCAGATGGGCTATGGACAAAAATGAGGTAGATGATGCCATACATAGATACCTCCAATTGGATAGAAAGGAACTTCTGGTCCCTAAAGAAAAAACAGTGGAGGAAGGAAGATTGTTGCTATCTAGCACCTATTCTATTACATCAGTGGCTATTAGACGTTCAATATTGTCGCATTGGCACATTGTTCAAAGTGATCCAGTCCTTGGTCAAGTCTGTAAGAGGGAATCGTTATATTGTTACAAGAAGAGTAACAATTTGAGAGATCAACTGGTATATTCTGAAATGAGTCCAAGAGTTATGATTAATAGTGGATGGTTGCAACTACAGAATGGAGTGTACAAAAGTACAGGTTGTGAAACTGCAGTTTTCTATGCACTGGGACTGATTTTGTGAACCCAAGTACAAATAAGAGATACCAGATTAGACAATGGATGTCTTGTGACACAAAGTATGTTGTATATGTTATATGGTGCCCGTGCAATATGATTTACATTGGAAAAACCCAGAGGATGCTTAAAAAATGAGTGGCAATGCATCGCAGCTCAATTAAAAAGCCTTGGTTAAAGTTGACACCAGCACACCACCAGTAGCACGCCATTTTGCGACAGCTAATCATATCATCAAGGACTTGAAAGTGATGCCTATTGAACAAGTTCCTCCCTATCATAGAGGAGGGGACAGAAATAGAAGTCTATTGCAAAAATGTGAATGTGATCTATGGAATGTGAACTATGCGGATTAGGCTGGTTTATCTGATGATCCCATTTTCCAATATTGTTTTAGTGTAGGCTAATATATGATTTGAACACATCCCTGTATTTATTGTGCAGATTCATGGTTATCTTAGCCTTAATGAGACAGGATATTTGGCTACATCCTTCTGCATATATTTACTTATTTGGTTATGTTAATATATATTAATATTATAGCCTCATAAGGTTTTGATTAGGTGATTTTCGATGTCCGCTTGCTGAATGGAGATTATTATATTTGTACATTGTTTACATATGTAAATGGTCTGCCCCCTGGCTTAGTGATTGCGCCATTGGATGATTGTGAAGGATGGGTGTTGCTTTGAGCGATATTGGTGACATCTAATGAGGCGGAGACTTCTGGACCAGGTTGCCTGTGCAGCGGGACCGCGTCACTTCTAGGTGTCATATCTCGCAGTATCATCCTCTGATGCATGGGTCGGAGATAGTGATGTGTACCGGACATTTTTGGGGTTTTGTGTTTTGGTTTTGGATTCGGTTCCGCGGCCGTGTTTTGGATTCGGACGCGTTTTGCCAAAACCTCCCTGAAATTTTTTTGTCGGATTCGGGTGTGTTTTGGATTTGGGTGTTTAAATCATAGAATTTGGGGGATCATTTTGATCCCATAGTATTATTAACCTCAATAACCATAATTTCCACTCATTTCCAGTCTATTCTGAACACCTTACACCTCTCAATATTATTTTTAGTCCTAAAATTTGCACTGAGGTCGCTGGATGACTAAGCTAAGCGACCCAAATGGCCGACACAAACACCTGGCCCATCTAGGAGTGGCACTGCAGTGTCAGACAGGATGGCACTTTAAAACATAGTCCCCAAACAGCACATGATGCAAAGAAAAAAAGAGGTGCACCAAGGTCACTGTGTGAATAAGCTAAGCGACCCAATTGGCCGACACAAACACCTGGCCTATCTGTGAGTGGCACTGCAGTGTCAGACAGGATGGCATATTTAAAAAATAGTCCCCAAACAGCACATGATGCAAAGAAAAAAAGAGGTGCAATGAGGTAGCTGTGTGACTAAGCTAAGCGACCCAAGTGGCCGATACAAACACCTGGCCCATCTAGGAGTGGCACTGCAGTGTCAGACAGGATGGCAGATTTAAAAAAATAGTCCCCAAACAGCACATGATGCAAAGAAAAAAGAGGTGCAATGAGGTAGCTGTGTGACTAAGCTAAGCAACCCAAGTGGCCGACACAAACACCTGGCCCATCTAGGAGTGGCACTGCAGTGTCAGACAGGATGGCACTTCAAAAAATAGTCCCCAAACAGCACATGATGTAAAGAAAAAAAGAGGTGCAATGAGGTAGCTGTGTGGCTAAGCTAAGCGACCCAAGTGGCCGACACAAACACCTGGCCCATCCAGGAGTGGCACTGCATTTTTCTAATGAGAGGATGAGTGCTTCCATCCTCATGTGAACCTGAACCACTAGCCATGAACATAGGCCAGGGCCTCAGCCGTTCCTTGCCACTCCGTGTCCTAAATGGCATATTGGCAAGTTTACGCTTCTCATCAGACGCTTTCAATTTTGATTTTTGGGTCATTTTACTGAACTTTTGTTTTTTGGATTTTACATGCTCTCTACTATGACATTGGGCATCGGCTTTGGCAGACGATGTTGATGGCATTTCAACGTCTCGGCCATGACTAGTGGCAGCAACTTCAGCACGAGGTGGAAGTGGATCTTGATCTTTCCCTATTTTACCATCCACATTTTTGTTCTCCACTTCTTAATGTGTGGAATTATATGCCAGTAATATATCAATAGCAATGGCCTACTGTACCGTACTGCTATATATTATATACTGGTGGTCAGCAAAATTATGCACTGTCCTCCTTCTATATATACTGCGCAAAACTTAAATGCACCACATGTATGGATGGATAGTATACTTGACGACACAGAGGTAGGTAGAGCAGTGGACTACTGTACCGTACTGCTATATATTATATACTGGTGGTCAGCAAAATTATGCACTGTCCTCCTACTTTATATACTGCGCACAACAACTAAAATGCACCACAGGTATGGATGGATAGTATACGTGACAACACAGAGGTAGGTAGAGCAGTGGACTACTGTACCGTACTGCTATATATTATATACTGGTGGTCAGCAAAATTATGCACTGTCCTCCTACTATATATACTGCGCACAATAACTAAAATGCACCACAGGTATGGATGGACGAAGAGGTAGGTAGAGCAGTGGGCTACTGTACCGTACTGATATAATACTGAAGGTCACTGGTCAGCAAAACTCTGCACTGTCCTCCTACTATATACTACAATGCAGCACAGATATGGAGCGTTTTTCAGGCAGAGAACATATAATACTGGTGGTCACTGGTCAGCAAAACTCTGCACTGTCCTCCTACTATATAATACTGTTGGTCCCCAGTCCCCACAATAAAGCACACTGAGCACAGATATTTGCAGCACACTGAGCACAGATATGGAGAGTTTTTCAGGCAGAGAACGTAGATATTTTCAGCACACTGAGAACAGATATTTGCAAGCACACTGAGCACAGATATTTGCAGCACACTGAGTACAGATATTTGCAGCACACTGAACACAACTGAGAGAACGCTGCACACGTCCTCTCCCTAGCATCTCCAATGCACGGGTGAAAATGGTGGCGACGCGCGGCTCCTTATATAGAATACGAATCTCACGAGAGTGCGACAGCGGGATGATGACGTTCGGGCGCGCTAGACCTCATGTGGCTGGAGTGTGTCAGCAGTTCCTGCAAGACGAAGGCATTGATGCTATGGACTGGCCCGCCCGTTCCCCAGACCTGAATCCAATTGAGCACATCTGGGACATCATGTCTCGCTCCATCCACCAATGCCACGTTGCACCACAGACTGTCCAGGAGTTGGCGGATGTTTTAGTCCAGGTTTGGGAGGAGAACCCTCAGGAGACCATCCGCCACCTCATCAGGAGCATGCCCAGGCGTTGTAGGGAGGTCATACAGGCACGTGGAGGCCACACACACTACCGAGCCTCATTTTGACCTGTTTTAAGGACATTACATCAAAGTTGGATCAGCCTGTAGTGTGTTTTTCCACTTTAATTTTGAGTGTGACTCCAAATCCAGACCTCCATGGGTTAATAAATTTGATTTCCATTGATAATTTTTGTGTGATATTGTTGTCAGCACAATCAACTATGTAATGAACAAAGTATTTAATAAGAATATTTCATTCATTCAGATCTAGGATGTGTTATTTTAGTTCTCCCTTTATTTTTTTGAGCAGTGTATATATATATACATATATAATAAGATTTTACTCACCGGTAAATCTATTTCTCGTAGTCCGTAGTGGATGCTGGGGACTCCGTAAGGACCATGGGGAATAGACAGGCTCCGCAGGAGACTGGGCACTCTAAGAAAGATTTAGTACTACTGGTGTGCACTGGCTCCTCCCTCTATGCCCCTCCTCCAGACCTCAGTTAAGGAAACTGTGCCCGGAAGAGCTGACATTACAAGGAAAGGATATTGGAATCCAGGGTAAGACTCATACCAGCCACACCAATCACACTGTATAACTTGTGATAAACTTACCCAGTTAACAGTATGAACAAACAACAGAGCATCAACCAATGGATGCCAACATAACATAACCCTTTATTAAGCAATAACTATATACACATATTGCAGAAAGTCCGCACTTGGGACGGGCGCCCAGCATCCACTACGTACTACGAGAAATAGATTTACCGGTGAGTAAAATCTTATTTTCTCTAACGTCCTAGTGGATGCTGGGGACTCCGTAAGGACCATGGGGATTATACCAAAGCTCCCAAATGGGCGGGAGAGTGCGGATGACTCTGCAGCACCGAATGGGCAAACACAAGGTCCTCCTCAGCCAGGGTATCAAACATGTAAAATTTTGCAAATGTGTTTGAACCCGACCAAGTAGCAGCTCGGCAAAGCTGTAATGCCGAGACCCCTCGGGCAGCCGCCCAAGAAGAGCCCACCTTCCTTGTGGAATGGTCTTTCACTGATTTTGGATGCGGCAATCCAGCCGCAGAATGAGCCTGCTGAATCGTGTTTCAGATCCAGCAAGCAATAGTTTGCTTTGAAGCAAGAGCACCCAGTTTGTTGGACGCATACAGGATAAACAGCGAGTCAGTCTTCCTGACTCCAGCCGTTCTGGTTACATAAATCTTCAAAGCCCGGACTACGTCAAGCAACTTGGAATCCTCCAAGTCACAAGTAGCCGCAGGCACCACAATATACCACAACCACAATAGGTTGGTTCAAATGAAAAGATGACACCACCTTTGGCAGAAATTGCGGACGAGTCCGCAATTCTGCCCTGTCCATCTGGAAAACCAGATAGGGGCTTTTACATGACAAAGCCGCCAATTCTGACACACGCCTAGCCGAAGCTAAGGCCAACAGCATGACCACTTTCCACGTGAGATACTTTAGCTCCACAGTCTTAAGTGGCTCAAACCAGTGGGATTTCAGGAAACCCAACACCACGTTAAGATCCCAAGGTGCCACTGGTGGCACAAAAGGGGGCTGAATATGCAGCACTCCCTTAACAAACGTCTGAACCTCAGGCAGTGAAGCCAGTTCTTTTTGAAAGAAAAATGGATAGGGCCGAAATCTGGACCTTTATGGACCCTAATTTTAGGCCCATAGTCACTCCTGACTGTAGGAAGTGCAGGAATCGACCCAGCTGGAATTCTTCTGTAGGGCCTTCCTGGCCTCACACCAAGCAACATATTTTCGCCATATACGGTGATAATGCTTTGCTGTCACGTCCTTCCTAGCCTTTATCAGCGTAGGAATAACTTCATCCGGAATGGCTTTTTCCGCTAGGATCCGGCGTTCAACCGCCATGCCGTCAAACGCAGCCGCGGTAAGTCTTGGAACAGACAGGGCCCTTGTTGCAACAGGTCCTGTCTGAGAGGCAGAGGCCATGGGTCCTCTGTGAGCATTTCCTGCAGTTCCGGGTACCAAGTCCTTCTTGGCCAATCCGGAACAATGAGTATTGTTCTCACTCCTCTTTTTCTTACAATTCTCAGCACCTTTGGTATGAGAGGAAGAGGAGGAAACACATAGACCGACTGGAACACCCACGGTGTTACTAGTGCGTCCACAGCTATCGCTTGAGGGTCCCTTGACCAGGCGCAATACCCTTTTAGCTTTTTGTTAAGGCGGGACGCCATCATGTCCACCTGTGGCAGTTCCCGTTGATTTGCAATCTGCGTGAAGACTTCTTGGTGAAGACCCCACTCTCCCGGGTGGAGGTCGTGCCTGCTGAGGAAGTCTGCTTCCCAGTTGTCCACTCCCGGAATGAACACTGCTGACAGTGTGCTTAGGTGATTCTCCGCCCAGCGAAGAATTCTTCTACCATCGCCACCCTGCTTCTTGTGCCGCATTGGCGGTTTACATGAGCCACTGCGGTGATATTGTCTGACTGGATCAGAACCGGTTGGTCGCGAAGCAGGGTCTCCGCTTGACTTAGGGTGTTGTATATGGCCCTTAGTTCCAGGATATTGATGTGAAGGCAAGTCTCCTGCCTTGACCACAGCCCTTGGGAATATCTTCCCTGTGTGACTGCCCCCCACCCTCAGAGGCTTGCTTCCGTGGTCACCAGGACCCAGTCCTGAATGCCGAATCTGCGACCTTCGAGAAGGTGAGCACTCTGCAGTCACCACAGGAGAGACACCCTTGCTCTGGGGGATAGAGTGATTAACCGATGCATCCGAAGATGTGATCCGGACCACTTGTCCAGTAAGTCCCATTGGAAGTTATGGAACCCGCCGAAGGGAATGGCCTCGTATGATGCCACCCTCCTTCCCAGGACTCGAGTGCAGTGATGCACTGACACCTGTTTTCGTTTTAATAGATTCCTGACCAGTGTCACGAGCTCCTGAGCTCTCTCTATTGGGAGATAAACCTTTTTTTGGTCTGTGTCTAGGATCATGCCTAGGAGAGGCAGATGAGCTGTAAGAACCAACTGCGACTTTGGAATATATAGAATCCAGCCGTGTTGCCGTTTCACTTCCGGAGAAAGCGATACGCTGTTCAGCAACTGCTCTCTTGATCTCACTTTTATGAGGAGATCGTCCAAGTACTTGGTAATAGTGACACCTTGCTTCCGCAGGAGCACCATCATTTCCGCCATTACCTTGGTGAATATTCTCAAGGCCGTGGAGAGACCAAACGGCAACGTTTGAAATTGGTAATGACCATCCCGTAACGCAATTCTGAGGTACGCCTGATGAGGTGGATAAATGGGGACATGAAGGAATGCATCCTTTATGTCCTGAGTCACCATAAAATCTCCCCCTTTCAGGCTTGCAATAACCGCTCTTAGCGATTCCATCTTGAACTTGAACCCTTTCAGGTATATGTTCAGGGATTTTAAATTCAATATGGGTCCGACCGAACCGTCTGGTTTCGGGACTACAACATGGTCGAATAATAACCCCCTCCTTGTTGAAGGAGGGGAACCTTGACCACCACCTGTTGAAGATACAATTTATGAATTGCAGTTAACACTGTTTCCCTCTCGTGGGGGGAAGCCGGCAGGGCCGTCGGTGAGGAGGCATCTTCTCAAAGTCCAGCTTGTATCCCTGAGACACAATATCTATTGCCCAGGGATCTAACAGGGTGTGAACCCACTTGAGGCTGAACTTACGAAGGCGTGCCCCCACCGGGCTAAGCTCCGCCTGTGGAGCCCCAGTGACATGCGGTGGATTTTTGTAGAGGCCGGGGAGGACTTCTGTTCCTGGGAACTAGCTGTGTTGTGCAGCTTCTTGCCTCTGGCAAGAAAGGACGCACCTCGGACCTTATTGTTTCTTTATTCGAAAGGCTGCATTTGATAATGTCGTGCTTTCCTAGGCTGTGCAGGAATATAAGGCAAAATATCAGAATTACCAGCTATAGCTGTGGAGACCAGGTCCGAGCACCCTTCTCCACACAATCCTCAGCCTTCCACATGCCTCTTAAGTCGGCATCATCTGTCCATTGCATATTCTACAGGACACGTCAAGCAGAAATCGACATAGCTTTGACTCTAGGACCCAGTATACTCATGTCTCTTTGGGCATGTTTAATATATATATATATATATATATATATATATGTATACCTATCACTTAAGACAGCATCTTTAATATAAATATATCTCTATATATATATGTATGCATACTAGGGTCTCAATCTCTGCTGATAAGGTACCTGTCCACGCTGCCACAGCGCTATAAACCCATGCCGACACAATCGCCAGTCTGAGTAGTATACTAGAATGTGCACGCTATCTGCAGGATCCCTGAGAATAGCTAGTGCTAGCTTCTGTGCAAACGGAACACCCTAGGGGAAGATTCCCATCACATCCTGGCCCTAGTGGGGAAAGGATACTGCTTGAGAATTTTTTGTGGGAAGCTGCAGTCCCTTGTCTGGAGATTCCCGCTCTTTTTCCTCATGAGAAGAGGGAAATTTACCTCAGCTTTCTTCCCCTTAACATGTGTGCCCTTGTGTCAGGGACAAATGAGTCATCAGTGATATGCAAATCATCTTTTATTACAATAATCATATATTGAATACCTTTCAGCCATCTTGGCTGTAACTTTGCATTATCGTAGTCGACACTGGAGTCAAACTCCGGGTCGATATCAGTGTTTATTATTTTGGATAGTGAGCATTGTGAGACTCTGAAGGTCTCTGTGACATAGGGACAGACAAGGGTAGATTTCCTGTCTGTTCTCTAATCTTTTGTGCAATAAATTCACCTCAGCTCTTACACATATCCAAACAGGTGTCGGCATTGTCGACGGAGACACCCTCTCACACACATATTTGCTCTATCTCCTCCTTAGGGGAGCCTTTTACCTCAGACATGTCGACACACACGTACCGACACACCACACACACAGGGGATGCTCTATTTGAAGCCAGTTCCCCCACAAGGCCCTTTGGAGAGACAGAGAGAGAGTATGCCAGCACACACCCCAGCGCTATATGACCCAGGAATCACACAGTAACTTAGTGTTAACCCAGTAGCTGCTGTATATATTCTTTTTACGCCAAGTTTATGTACCCCCCCCTCTCTTTTTCACCCTCTCTATCGTGCAGGGGAGAGCCTGAGGAGCTTCCTCTCAGCGGATCTGTGGAGAGAAAATGGCGCTGGTGAGTGCCGAGGAAGAAGGCCCCGCCCCCTCAGCGGCGGGCTTCTCACGCGATTTTGTGTAAAATTAATGGCGGGGGGTCATGCATATAACAGTGTCCAACTGTATATATGCTGCTTTTGCCAGGAGGTACTTAATTGCTGCCCAGGGCGCCCCCCCCCCTGCGCCCTGCACCCTACAGTGACAGGAGTGTGTAGGTGTAATGCGGGAGCAATGGCGCACAGCTGCAGTGCTGTGCACTACCTCATGTGAAGACAGGAGTCTTCTGCCGCCGATTTCGATGTCTTCTTGCTTCTGCCGGCTTCTGTCTTCTGGCACTGCGAGGGGGACGGGGCGCGGCTCCAGGAACGGACGACAAGGTCAGGTCCTGTGTTCGAACCCTCTGGAGCTAATGGTGTCCAGTAATGATGAGCGGGTTCGGTTTCTCGGAAACCGAACCCCCCCGAACTTCACGCTTTTTATACGGGTCCGAGGCAGACTCGGATCTTCCCGCCTTGCTCGGCTAACCCGAGCGCGCCCGAACGTCATCATCCCGCTGTCGGATTCTCGCGAGGCTCGTATCGTGAGACTCGGATTCTATATAAGTCGCCTCACGTCGCCGCCATTTTCACACGTGCATTGAGATTGATAGGGAGAGGACGTGGCTGGCGTCCTCTCCGTTTAGATAGAGAGTGAGACACTTGATTTACTGGAGCATTAGGAGTACTCAGAGAGTGCAGAGTTTTGCTGATAGTTATACTAGTGACCACCAGTTTTATTCATTATTTAATATAATCCGTTCTCTGCCTGAAAAAAAACGATACACAGTCACATACCATATCTGTGCTCAGCCTCAGTGTGCTGCATGATAATATCATCTATGTATATCTGACTGTGCTGAGTAGTGCTCACTGCTCACACAGCTTAATTGTTTGGGAGACTGGGGAGCAGTTATAGCAGGAGTACATATTTAACAGTGCACACTTTTGCTGCCAGAGTGCCAGTGTGACTGACCAGCAGTGACCACCAGTATATTGTCTGCCTGAAAAAGTTAAACACTCGTGTGGTGTTTTTTTTTATTTTATTCTATAAACGCATTCTGCTGACAGTGTCCAGCAGGTCCGTCATTTATTATATTTCTATCTTCTTCATACTAGTAGTTTAGGAGTCTGCAGTGCTGACAGTGTCCAGCAGGTCCGTCATTATATAATATATACCTGTCCTGCAGTAGTGATATATATATAGTTTTTATATCATTATCATCCAGTCTATACTAGCAGACGCAGTACGGTAGTCCACGGCTGTAGCTACCTCTGTGTCGGCACTGGCAGTAGCTTGTCCATAATTGTATACCTACCTGTGGTGGTTTTTTTTTTCTATCTTCTTCATACTAGTAGTTTAGGAGTATGCAGTGCTGACAGTGTCCAGCAGGTCCGTCATTATACAATATATACCTGTCCTGCAGTAGTGATATATATATATTTTTTATATCATTATCATCCAGTCTATACTAGCAGACGCAGTACGGTAGTCCACGGCTGTAGCTACCTCTGTGTCGGCAGTCGCTCGTCCATAATTGTATACCTACCTGTGGTGGTTTTTTTTTCTATCTTCTTCATACTAGTAGTTTAGGAGTCTGCAGTGCTGACAGTGTCCAGCAGGTCCGTCATTATACAATATATACCTGTCCTGCAGTAGTGATATATATATTTTTTTTATATCATTATCATCCAGTCTATACTAGCAGACGCAGTACGGTAGTCCACGGCTGTAGCTACCTCTGTGTCGGCAGTCGCTCGTCCATAATTGTATACCTACCTGTGGTGGGTTTTTTTTTCTATCTTCTTCATACTAGTAGTTTAGGAGTCTGCAGTGCTGACAGTGTCCAGCAGGTCCGTCATTATACAATATATACCTGTCCTGCAGTAGTGATCTATATATATTTTTTATATCATTATCATCCAGTCTATACTAGCAGACGCAGTACGGTAGTCCACGGCTGTAGCTACCTCTGTGTCGGCACTGCCAGTCGCTCGTCCATAATGGTATACCTACCTGTGGTGGGTTTTTTTTTTCTATCTTCTTCATACTAGTAGTTTAGGAGTCTGCAGTGCTGACAGTGTCCAGCAGGTCCGTCATTATACAATATATACCTGTCCTGCAGTAGTGATATATATATATTTTTTATATCATTATCATCCAGTGTATACAAGCAGACGCAGTACAGTAGTCCACGGCTGTAGCTACCTCTGTGTCGGCACTGGCAGTCGCTCGTCCATAATTGTATACCTACCTGTGGTGGTGGTTTTTTTTTCTATCTACTTCATACTAGTAGTTTAGGAGTCTGCAGTGCTGACAGTGTCCAGCAGGTCCGTCATTATACAATATATACCTGTCCTGCAGTAGTGATATATATATATTTTTTATATCATTATCGTCCAGTCTATACTAGCAGACGCAGTACGGTAGTCCACGGCTGTAGCTACCTCTGTGTCGGCAGTCGCTCGTCCATAATTGTATACCTACCTGTGGTGGGTTTTTTTTTTCTATCTTCTTCATACTAGCAGATTAGGAGTCTGCAGTGCTGACAGTGTCCAGCAGGTCCGTCATTATACACTATATACCTGTCCTGCAGTAGTGATATATATATATATTTTTTATATCATTATCATCCAGTCTATACTAGCAGACGCAGTACGGTAGTCCACGGCTGTAGCTACCTCTGTGTTGGCACTGGCAGTCGCTCATCCATAATTGTATACCTACCTGTGGTGGTGTTTTTTTTTCTATCTTCTTCATACTAGTAGTTTAGGAGTCTGCAGTGCTGACAGTGTCCAGCAGGTCCGTCATTATACAATATATACCTGTCCTGCAGTAGTGATATATATATATATTTTATATCATTATCATCCAGTCTATACTAGCAGACGCAGTACGGTAGTCCACGGCTGTAGCTACCTCTGTGTCGGCAGTCGCTCGTCCATAATTGTATACCTACCTGTGGTGGTTTTTTTTTTTCTATCTTCTTCATACTAGTAGTTTAGGAGTCTGCAGTGCAGACAGTGTCCAGCAGGTCCGTCATTATACAATATATACCTGTCCTGCAGTAGTGATATATATATATTTTTTTTATATCATTATCATCCAGTCTATACTAGCAGACGCAGTACGGTAGTCCACGGCTGTAGCTACCTCTGTGTCGGCAGTCGCTCGTCATCCATAAGTATACTAGTATCCATCCATCTCCATTGTTTACCTGAGGTGCCTTTTAGTTGTGCCTATTAAAATATGGAGAACAAAAATGTTGAGGTTCCAAAAATAGGGAAAGATCAAGATCCACTTCCACCTCGTGCTGAAGCTGCTGCCACTAGTCATGGCCGAGACGATGAAATGCCATCAACGTCGTCTGCCAAGGCCGATGCCCAATGTCATAGTACAGAGCATGTAAAATCCAAAACACCAAATATCAGTAAAAAAAGGACTCAAAAATCTAAAATAAAATCGTCGGAGGAGAAGCGTAAACTTGCCAATATGCCATTTACCACACGGAGTGGCAAGGAACGGCTGAGGCCCTGGCCTATGTTCATGGCTAGTGGTTCAGCTTCTCATGAGGATGGAAGCACTCAGCCTCTCGCTAGAAAAATGAAAAGACTTAAGCTGGCAAAAGCACAGCAAAGAACTGTACGTTCTTCGAAATCACAAATCCACAAGGAGAGTCCAATTGTATCGGTTGCGATGCCTGACCTTCCCAACACTGGACGTGAAGAGCATGCGCCTTTCACCATTTGCACGCCCCCTGCAAGTGCTGGAAGGAGCACCCGCAGTCCAGTTCCTGATAGTCAGATTGAAGATGTCAGTGTTGAAGTACACCAGGATGAGGAGGATATGGGTGTTGCTGGCGCTGGGGAGGAAATTGACCAGGAGGATTCTGATGGTGAGGTGGTTTGTTTAAGTCAGGCACCCGGGGAGACACCTGTTGTCCGTGGGAGG
Organism: Pseudophryne corroboree; assembly: GCF_028390025.1. Classification (NCBI taxonomy): domain Eukaryota; kingdom Metazoa; phylum Chordata; class Amphibia; order Anura; family Myobatrachidae; genus Pseudophryne; species Pseudophryne corroboree. The sequence goes on from NC_086452.1 coordinate 133,482,268, forward strand.
AATATGGCCATTGACATGCCTGGTGAAAATACCAAAAAAATCAGCTCTTCAGTGTGGAAGTATTTCAACAGAAATGCGGACAACATTTGTCAAGCCGTGTGTTGCCTTTGTCAAGCTGTAATAAGTAGGGGTAAGGACGTTAACCACCTCGGAACATCCTCCCTTATACGTCACCTGCAGCGCATTCATCATAAGTCAGTGACAAGTTCAAAAACTTTGGGCGACAGCGGAAGCAGTCCACTGACCAGTAAATCCCTTCCTCTTGTAAGCAAGCTCACGCAAACCACCCCACCAACTCCCTCAGTGTCAATTTCCTCCTTCCCCAAGAATGCCAATAGTCCTGCAGGCCATGTCACTGGCAATTCTGACGAGTCCTCTCCTGCCTGGGATTCCTCCGATGCATCCTTGCGTGTAACGCCTACTGCTGCTGGCGCTGCTGTTGTTGCTGCTGGGAGTCGATGGTCATCCCAGAGGGGAAGTCGTAAGACGACTTTTACTACTTCCACCAAGCAATTGACTGTCCAACAGTCCTTTGCGAGGAAGTTGAAATATCACAGCAGTCATCCTGCTGCAAAGCGGATAACTGAGGCCTTGGCATCCTGCGCGGTGAGAAACGTGGTTCCGGTATCCATCATTACTGCAGAGCCAACTATAGACTTGTTTGAGGTACTGTGTCCCCGGTACCAAATACCATCTAGGTTCCATTTCTCTAGGCAGGCGATACCGAAAATGTACACAGACCTCAGAAAAAGACTCACCAGTGTCCTAAAAAATGCAGTTGTACCCAATGTCCACTTAACCACGGACATGTGGACAAGTGGAGCAGGGCAGACTCAGGACTATATGACTGTGACAGCCCACTGGGTAGATGTATTGACTCCCGCCGCAAGAACAGCAGCGGCGGCACCAGTAGCAGCATCTCGCAAACGCCAACTCTTTCCTAGGCAGGCTACGCTTTGTATCACCGCTTTCCAGAATACGCACACAGCTGAAAACCTCTTACGGCAACTGAGGAAGATCATCGCAGAATGGCTTACCCCAATTGGACTCTCCTGTGGATTTGTGGCATCGGACAACACCAGCAATATTGTGTGTGCATTAAATCTGGGCAAATTCCAGCACGTCCCATGTTTTGCACATACCTTGAATTTGGTGGTGCAGAATTATTTAAAAAACGACAGGGGCGTGCAAGAGATGCTGTCGGTGGCCAGAAGAATTGCGGCACACTTTCGGCGTACAGGCACCACGTACAGAAGACTGGAGCACCACCAAAAACGCCTGAACCTGCCCTGTCATCATCTGAAGCAAGAAGTGGTAACAAGGTGGAATTCAACCCTCTATATGCTTCAGAGGTTGGAGGAGCAGCAAAAGGCCATTCAAGCCTATACAACTGAGCACGATATAGGAGGTGGAATGCACCTGTCTCAAGCGCAGTGGAGAATGATTTCAACGTTGTGCAAGGTTCTGCAACCTTTTGAACTTGCCACACGTGAAGTCAGTTCAGACACTGCCAGCCTGAGTCAGGTCATTCCCCTCATCAGGCTTTTGCAGAAGAAGCTGGAGACATTGAAGGAGGAGCTAACACAGAGCGATTCCGCTAGGCATGTGGGACTTGTGGATGGAGCCCTTAATTCGCTTAACAAGGATTCACAGGTGGTCAATCTGTTGAAATCAGAGCACTACATTTTGGGCACCGTGCTCGATCCTAGATTTAAAACCTACCTTGGATCTCTCTTTCCGGCTGACACATTCTGCTGGGGTTCAAAGAACTGCTGGTGAGAAAATTGTCAAGTCATGCGGAACGCGACCTGTCAACATCTCCTCCTTCACATTCTCCCGCAACTGGGGGTGCGAGGAAAAGGCTCAGAATTCCGAGCCCACCCGCTGGCGGTGATGCAGGGCAGTCTGGAGCGACTGCTGATGCTGACATCTGGTCCGGACTGAAGGACCTGACAACGATTACGGACATGTCGTCTACTGTCACTGCATATGATTCTCTCCCCATTGAAAGAATGGTGGAGGATTATATGAGTGACCGCATCCAAGTAGGCACGTCAGACAGTCCGTACTTATACTGGCAGGAAAAAGAGGCAATTTGGAGGCCCTTGCACAAACTGGCTTTATTCTACCTAAGTTGCCCTCCCACAAGTGTGTACTCCGAAAGAGTGTTTAGTGCCGCCGCTCACCTTGTCAGCAATCGGCGTACGAGGTTACATCCAGAAAATGTGGAGAAGATGATGTTCATTAAAATGAATTATAATTAATTCCTCCGTGGAGACATTCACCAGCAGCAATTGCCTCCACAAAGTACACAGGGAGCTGAGATGGTGGATTCCAGTGGGGACGAATTGATAATCTGTGAGGAGGGGGATGTACACGGTGATATATCGGAGGATGATGATGAGGTGGACATCTTGCCTCTGTAGAGCCAGTTTGTGCAAGGAGAGATTAATTGCTTCTTTTTTGGTGGGGGTCCAAACCAACCCGTCATTTCAGTCACAGTCATGTGGCAGACCCTGTCACTGAAATGATGGGTTGGTTAAAGTGTGCATGTCCTGTTTATACAACATAAGGGTGGGTGGGAGGGCCCAAGGACAATTCCATCTTGCACCTCTTTTTTCTTTCATTTTTCTTTGCGTCATGTGCTGTTTGGGGAGTAGTTTTTGGAAGGGCCATCCTGCGTGATACTGCAGTGCCACTCCTAGATGGGCCAGGTGTTTGTGTCGGCCACTTGGGTCGCTTATCTTAGTCACACAGCTACCTCATTGCGCCTCTTTTTTTCTTTGCGTCATGTGCTGTTTGGGGGGTGTTTTTTGGAAGGGCCATCCTGCGTGACACTGCAGTGCCACTCCTAGATGGGCCAGGTGTTTGTGTCGGCCACTAGGGTCGCTTAGCTTACTCACACAGCTACCTCATTGCGCCTCTTTTTTTTCTTCTTTGCGTCATGTGCTGTTTGGGGGGTGTTTTTTGGAAGGGCCATCCTGCGTGACACTGCAGTGCCACTCCTAGATGGGCCAGGTGTTTGTGTCGGCCACTTGGGTCGCTGAGCTTAGTCATCCAGCGACCTTGGTGCAAATTTTAGGACTAAAAATAATATTGTGAGGTGTGAGGTGTTCAGAATAGACTGAAAATGAGTGGAAATTATGGTTATTGAGGTTAATAATACTTTGGGATCAAAATGACCCCCAAATTCTATGATTTAAGCTGTTTTTTAGGGTTTTTTGAAAAAAACACCCGAATCTAAAACACACCCGAATCCGACAAAAAAAATTCGGTGAGGTTTTGCCAAAACGCGTTCGAACCCAAAACACGGCCGCGGAACCGAACCCAAAACCAAAACACAAAACCCGAAAAATTTCCGGTGCTCATCACTAGTGTCCAGTAGCCTAAGAAGCGCAACCTAGCCACAGTTAGTAGGTTTGCTTCTCTCTCCTCAGTCCCTCGTAGCAGAGAGTCTGTTGCCAGCAGAAGCTCTCTGAAAATAAAAAACCTAACTAAAATACTTTCTTATTAGCAAGCTCAGGAGAGCCCACTAAAAGCACCCAGCTCTGGTCGGGCACAGATTCTAACTGAGGTCTGGAGGAGGGGCATAGAGGGAGGAGCCAGTGCACACCAGTAGTACTAAATCTTTCTTAGAGTGCCCAGTCTCCTGCGGAGCCCGTCTATTCCCCATGGTCCTTACGGAGTCCCCAGCATCCACTAGGACGTTAGAGATATATATATAAATATATATAGAGAGAGAGAGCGAGAAAGAGAGAGAGACAGAGGAGAGATAGATGCCCTCATTCCGAGTCGTTCGCTCGTTCTTTTTCATCGCATCGCAATGAAAATCCGCTTAGTACGCATGCGCAATGTTCGCACTGCGACTGCGCCAAGTTATTTTGCTAAGAAGATAGTATTTTTACTCACGGCTTTTTCTTCGCTCCGGCGATCGTAGTGTGATTGACAGGAAATGGGTGTTACTGGGCGGAAACACGGCGTTTTATGGGCGTGTGGATGAAAATGCTACCGTTTCCGGAAAAAACGCAGGAGTGGCTGGAGAAACGGGGGAGTGTCTGGGCGAACGCTGGGTGTGTTTGTGACGTCAAACCAGGAACGACAAGCACTGAACTGATAGTAAGGTTGAAGTTACTCAGAAACTGCAAAGTAGTTTGTACTCGCAATATTGCGAATACATCGGTCGCAATTTTAAGAAGCTAAGATACACTCCCAGTAGGCGTAGGCTTAGCGTGTGTAACTCTGCTAAATTCGCCTTGCGACCGATCAACTCGGAATGAGGGCCAGAGTGAGAGAAACAGAGATACAGAGAGAGAGAGATATATAGTAGTAGGGGGCCCTAAATTAATATAGTGCCTAAGACCCTATGCAGTCATAATCTGACCTCCGGCAGGAGTGGGCTACAGTACTAGGGAAAATCAGATCCCAGACACAGAACACTATTGATCCTATTACTTATGTGAATGATGAGGATTCCTACAATAAAAATATGATCTTACCACTGTGCAGAAAGGTCTTGGAATTGCTGCCGAAATCTCTAACTTGCCCTAGAACATATGAAAAAGACAAAACATTAAACACAAAGCCAAAATCCTAAACAAAGTGTAAAAGGTTTTAAAAAATAAAATAAAACATATATATTTCCTACACTACAAATGCAGGTTAACTGCATAGACATGCTTCTGCAAATTGTGTGTTACATAAATACTTTTATGTACTTCTAACCATAGTCACCAGATACATTTCCCCAATGTTTCTAATTACATTTACTTCAACGAGAGCCTCTTCATTTTAAAATTATGAGTGTTTTAAGGGAATGTGTCATGTTTTGGTTATATGTGCCCTGCATGCTATAGTTATGGTATCTCTGGGTACAGGAAGTTTACATACTCTGTAAGATTGTTAGATTTAGTGCTCTCATTGCCGTCAGGGAAAGGTTCAGCAATAATATCCATAGTACTTCTAACCATAGTGACCAGATATATTTCCCCAATGTTTCTAATTGCATTTACTATGACAAGAGCCTCTTAATTTTAAAATTCTGAGTGTTTTAAGGGAATGTGTCATGTTTTGGTTTGCTATATCCCGCCATGTATGGCACAGTTTTGCATGTCATAGACTCAGAGATTTAGCCATGCCTTGTGATTTTTCTTAATTTGCTTCTTTAATATGTTACTTTATACATGTTCTATCATGGCAAATAATAATTTTAAAATCTATCCACTTGTTACTCGTGAAAAACAGCTTAGCCGTGTTTTGCATGTTGTGCCATATTTAGCAATACAGCAAAGATGTAAGTGGACACATCTGTATGTGCCCTGCATGCTAGATTAGCTGAAGGCTGCATAAGCCTGAGGCCATATAAGAGCCCAACTTTTGGTGATTGGTTGTTTGATGACTAAGCAGTTGCTAGGCAGATCATATTTCCGGTGGTTTTTTCCTATAGGATTAGAGGGTTGTCCATCAAGCTTTAAGGGGTTGGTCTTATGTTAGTATATAGGGCAGGATCATGTGCCTCAGACTTCCTCTTGCCATTTATTGTATGCCCAGGAAGGCTGAGTATACTGCTACAGTTTATTTGTACTGTTTCCAATTGTTCAGTTATATTTGCTGTACTGTCTCCCTCCCTTGTTTTACCTTCAATTATTCTTTTGTGGTTGCTTCTGCTGCCCATCATGCCGCGTCCACGCAGCTCTGCACCCCCCTCCCGCCGCCTTGTGGAGGCCGTGGGCACCCCTCGCTCCTGCTCCTGTAGTGCTGCCCCCCGGAGGTTGCTTCCGGCAGCGGCAGGCCCGCCGAGCGGCTCCCTCGCCCGGAGCGCTGGTCAGCGCCGCGTCTCCCCTACCCTCCCCGCCTACGGCTTTGAGCGGCGGCGCGGGCGCCCACGTGGTGCCGGGCGGCCGCGGCGGGGCTGCGGAGGGAGAGGGGGGGCTTGTTGTACAAGGAGGGCCAGTGAGTGTGCGGCACCAGGGTCCTGTGCCCTCTGTACAACGGGCTGCGGCGGATGCGGAGGGGCCCCTCCCTATGGGGGGGCCTTTTTCGCCCGCATATTGGGTTGGGGATGGGGTGACTGGGGCGGGCCCTGGGGTTTTTGGGGCGGGGAGTATGGCTGGGAATGCCGCTGCGCCCGCCCCTACTACAGTTTCAGGGCGGGGGTTCCTGGATGGGGATCCCACGGCGGGAGCCTTTTTGCTGGGCTCCCGGTCACCCGTTGCACATCTTCCCGTGTCGGCATCTCCGGGCGTCGGGCTCCAGGCGCCCCGGCCCGCTGGGGGCGTTGCAGCTGGTGGCGACTCAGTCGTCCACGCGGCGGCGTTCCACCTGCCCGGCCCTCCTCTTTTGTTTGCCGCGCCTCACGGGTTCGCTGGGGGTCAGTTTTTCCCCAGTGGCCTTCCCTGGCCTTTGGCGCAGGCATTTTCCGCATCTTCCGGAGCACCTTTCATAGGCCTCCCGGTGCCGTCCTCCCCGCAATTTTCACCGTACTTTGCCAGCTCGGCCGTCGGCGTCCTGCCCACGTGGTCGGTCGGCGGCCCCTGGGTTGCGGTTCCCCCCCCCTGCCTCTGCGGGCTCGCATGCCGGGTCGTCCCCGGCTGGGGCGAACCCGTTGGCGCACATTTTGCTGCCGCCCCTGTGCCTACTCAGTTCCATCCTGTTTCGTCGGGATTTTCTGGGTCGGCCGGTTACATTTCCCCTCCTGCGTGGCGGACTGCTTACACCATTGGTGGCGCTACGGGGGTCGGGTCTGCCTTCCCCCACGCCTTTTCGTACCCCTTCGTTGGGGGTCCTCCCCCGCCGCTTCCCGCTGACCCCCCTCCGCAGAGCGACTGGGCCTTGCCCCCTCCCCCGCCTGTTACCCCCATTGCTGTTGATGCGCTGGTTTCTCCTGTGCCTGTTGTCCCTTCTGTTTGCTCCTCGCAGGTGCTGACTGGTTCCGGGTCTTCGTCATGGAGGGGCCGAAGGTCGGAGATGGCTGCGGCCGCGGCACCGACGGGGGAAGTTCCGCCGCCACCGGAGTCGGGTGCAACGGACGATGCTGTTCCGGGTCCTTCAGGCACTGGTGAGCACGCTATCACTTCACACTGTTCGTCTAGCTCTTCTTACTCTTCGTCTAGCAGTGTTTCTTCAGGTTCTCTGCGGCGCCCGCGTAAACTAGATAGACTTATCGCATGGTGCATGGCGAAGGAATCGTGAAAGGTGACAGCGCCGGCGTCGGCAGTTCCCCCTGACCCCCCCCCCCCTGTTATACGGAGATGGTGCATTGCGCCAACGCGGCAGTTACCCAGGGGGGTTCGTAAGCGGATGCGAGAAAAAATTAGGAAGGGGAAGTACGTTGACATCTTCACCCTTACGGATGAGATGCGGCAGGGTTTTGACGCAGCTAAGAAACCGGGGGGCATTGGGGAGAGTGCTTTCCGCAATTTTCACCAGTGGTTGCGGGGGTTCTTGGCTTTTACGGCTTGCTACGCTGAGTATTCCAATTTAGTCAAATACCTGTTTTTGGTGCATGACATGTGTTTAAAATCCAAAGGTTCCGCTTGGCGGGATTACGACGAGAAATTCCGTCGTAATCAGGATGGTAACCCCATTCTGCCCGCGGGTTTTAAGGATGTCGAGGTGTGGTTGGAGGTAACACAGCAGGTCAAGAAGCCCGTGGCGGCCGGGGCTTTGGGCTCCCGCTCGGTGGGGAAAGGAAAGTGTTTTGCCTACAACGAGGGAACATGCGTCAGGGGAGTAAATTGTCGTTTTTCGCCACTTGTGTAAGTTGTGCGGGGCCAGTCACTAGGCCAAAGACTGCACCTCGGCGGCGAGCGGTAAGCCCTCCGCTCCAGCCGAGGCCGGGGGAGTTGGCAAGTAAGGCCTTCTCCCCGATTCGAGTTCCCGATTTGCGGCGCTGGCTGAGTTTATACCCCGATAAGTCGGCAGCGTCGTTCCTTTTGGAGGGTTTTCTGCATGGTTTTCGTCTGCCTATTTCGGATTCGGTGCACGTGGTGGCGCGCCAGAATTTGAGGTCGGCTCGCGAATTCCCACAGGAGGTCCGGTGGAAAGTGGACGTGGAGATCGGCTTGGGGCGCATGTGTGGGCCCTACGCTTTTCCCCCTATGCTCTCCTTGTGCATCTCTTCCATTGGGGTGGAGCCCAAGAAGGCCCCAGGCAAGTTCCGCCTGATACAGCACTTGTCGCATCCTCCGGGTGTTTCGGTTAATGACTCCATTCCTCAGGCTGGTGCAGGGTGCTTTATCAGTCTTTTGATGACGCTCTGCGCTTGGTGGTCCGGGGGGCCTGTTGGCGAAATTGGACGTGGAGTCGGCTTTTCGGTAACTTCCCCTGCATCCGGATTCCCTGCGGTTTCTGGGTTTCAAACTGGGGGACGAGTTTTACGTGGATCTGTGTCTCCCCATGGGCTGTTCGGCCTCCTGCGCCTATTTTGAGAGATTTAGCATGTTTTTGCACTGGTGCATCCAGGCCGCCTCCGGCCAACTCGAGGTGGCTCACTACCTGGACGATTTTCTCTTTATGGGCACAGGGGGCAGTTCGATCTGTGGAGATATTCTGTCGGTGGCTAGGTCCTTGTTCAAAATTTTGGGGGTTCCCGTCGCGCAGGACAAGTGTGAGGGCCCCTGCACTTGTCTTAGCTATTTAGGAATTGAAATAGACATGGTGGCGGGTTGCTGTCGCCTCCACGAGGATAAAGTGCGTAAGCTGTTGGGTTCAATTCACGATTGTTTAGGCAAGCGCAGGGTTCGGCTTAAGCAGCTGCAGTCTGCTGGGTTCGTTCAACTTTGCGTGCCGGATTATCCCCATGGGTAGGGTTTTCTGTCGCAAACTTGAACGGGCCATGGCGGGGACGGTCCGGCAGCATCACACTGTGTACCTTTCCCGCGAGATCAGGGATGATTTGCGGATTTGGGTTTCTTTCCTGGTGTCCTTCAACAGGGAGGTTTTGTGGCCTCCCCCTTGTTGTTCCAGCAGTTGGCTCCAGTTGTTCACGGATGCCTCGGGCAGTCAGGGCTTTGGGGCATTTTTTGCCGGGGCATGGTGCGCTGCTGCCTGGCCGTCCTCTTGGGTAGCATTGGGTTTCACCAAGAACCTCCTTTTGCTGGAGTTGTTCCCGATCATAGTAGCTCTTGAGTTGTGGGCCTGCCAGTTCGCGAATCGGGACATCTCGTTCTGTTGCGACAACTTGGGGGTGGTACACGCTATCAATAATCAGCGTTCTTCCTCTCCTCAGGCTTTGCGGCTTCTACGGCATCTAGTGTTAGTTTGCTTGCAGCGCAATATTAATTTCAGGGCCCGTCACGTTCCCGATATCGACAACGGAATTGCGGATGCATTGTCTCGGTTCCAATTTGATAAGGGTTTACCGTGCCCGCTTTCTGTCTGGCAGATTGTCGAATCGGGTTAGCTGCTCTGGCCAGGTGTGCATTGGCTCCTTCCACGCTCAGGGCGTAGGATGTGGCCTGGCGTGATTGGTCGGCCTTTCAAAGTAGGTACGGTGTGGCAGGTGAGTCCCCGGCTGACGTTTTGATGGCCTTTGTTTGGGAACATTATCAAAAGGGTAGGTCGAAAGCAGCCGTGTCTTCTGCCCTTGCGGGCATTTCCTTTCACTCGCGGCTCCACGGGATGACGGACCCCACCGGGTCTTTTGTCCTTTCCAGAGCGCTTAAAGGATGGGCTAGGATGCGACCGGCACCCGTGGACTCCCGTAGACCCGTGACGTTGCAGCTTCTAACGGAGTTGATGGGTGTGCTGCCTCGAATTGCGACCTCGGAGTTCGAGGTGGCCCTGTTTAGTTGTACGTATGCCCTAGCTTTCTTTGGGGCTTTCCGAGTGAGCAAGTTAGTGGCGTGCAGCAAGTCATCTCGTGAGTCGGGTATGCTTTACGAGAATGTGCGCCTGCAGGATGGCCTGTTGCTCTGTAGGATTGTGCGGTCCAAGACAGATCAAACAGGCCGGGGTCGCTGGGTGTCCTTGGAGGCCCAGGAGGAAGCGAGTGTTTGCCCACTGCGGTTGGCGCAGGAGTATCTCCGGTTGAGGCCTTCAGGGGGCGACCAGTTGCTGGTGCACGCGCATGCTGGCCCGCTGACGAAGTTTCAATTTGCTGCTGTGTTTAAGAAATATTTGGAGGCGTTGGGCTTGCGCGGGGCGGACTTCGGTACCCATTCCTTTCGTATTGGGGCGGCTACCCATGCAGCGGCTATGGGTTCATCCCGGCGGCTATTCGGGAGCTGGGCCGTTGGAAGTCTGCCTCCTATAAGTCTTATGTCTGTTTTGATAAGATGGAGGTGCGCCTGTTGCGCTAACCCAAAAACTTGTTTACTCGTCGGTTTTTGAACGCTTACCGTTCAGGAATCGAGGGTGTGAAGTGAATTTTTACATTTTCCACCGAGGGGGCCTAATTTCAATTGGCTGTTCTCTTAAGGTCCCAGGGAGTTTTTTTGAGTTTTCTCCTTCACTTGGGTTATTTCTGTTTATTGCATTATATATGTTTTTTTTTTGTGTTCACATTTCTGATGTTAGGGTGTTTTTCTTTTTCAGCTGTCGTTGATTTTGGGGAGCATGTATGGCTGGTTGGCCATTCTTATATTTTTTGGGCGGCGAGGCATCCCATGGCACTTAGGGCAGCTGATGTTTTTGGGTCCAGGGAGTTGCGTTGGTTAGGTGTCAGGGGCATGCTGTGGGGTGATTTGTTGCGGCTCCTTTTTCACAGTGAGCGCCGCTGGGGTCACCCCAGTTGTATTATCCTGCATTTAGGTGGGAATGATTTGGGCCGAGTTAAGGGCATAGATTTAATTTTGTCCATTAAGGCGGATTTGGTGGCAATTCGTGGTCACTGACCGGGAGTCCGTTTTGTGTGGTCGGAGATAGTTTCGCATTTTCATTGGCGTGGTGCGGTGCGTTTCTCGGCTCTGGAGAAGGCTCGCAAGAAGGTGAACTCGACAGTGTCTCTGTTTGTTAGGGCCATAGGTGGAGTAGCTGTCAGGCATCCTTTACTTATGCTGCGTAATCGTCAGTTCTACAAGGAGGATGGGGTGCATCTTTCTCCGGACGGAGTGCAGGTTTTCCTGGAGGATGTTTTTGGTCCTTTTCGTTAGGGCTCTTTAGTTTGTTCTTAGTTTGTTATTATTTGCTTGTTCGGATGGCGGTGGCGGTTTTGTAAACCTTTGGTGGCGGGAAGTCGCTACCAACCAGCGGTCAAACAGGCATAAGTGGTCATTGTGGGGCACCCCAGGGCCGGATTATGGCTTCGGGGGGCCCAGGGCACTTAAGACATGGGGGCCCTCCCCCCCATTGCCAGTGACTCCAGACACAGCTGAACGTTTCAGGGGCGTGGCCTAATCGCGCCCGGCCTGGCCACGCCCCTTATGCAAATGGCTGAAAACTAAACAATTTTCAATTATTTGGCCCCCCAGCCAGGGTCAAATCCACAGGGGTGAGTGATCAGTGTGATCGCTTCCCCCTGGCCCCTGCACAGGCAGAAGAGGCTGCTGCTGGTATGCGGCAGCAGCCTCCCTGCACTCTCACAGACCAGCCAGCACACAGCAGCGTGTGCTGGCTGGAGCACAATGCAGGAGGGGGGAGGGGGGGGGGGGGAGACTGAGTACCTGCATTGTGCTCACTGATAGATACAGTGACTTCTCCTTCCGAGCCTCCTCAGCGCACCACTTGACACTGCGGTGCCCCCATTAGCCGCCGAGCCCTGGCTGGTGCTCACTACTTAACCATGAGCTCTTCCTCGCTGCACTTTGCCAGGTGGACACGTGACCTCCCACCGCCCCATTGGCCGGCCGGCGCTTTGCATAGATGAATATGTATGAGTGGGAGGAGAGGGCGCCGCGCCGCGGAGACAGGGGTTGGCAGTGGATCCGGGTAATTAGTACCCGCTCCATCCCATCTCTGCTGCGCTGCAGTGTGTGCGGCATTTCCCTCCCTCTCCGTCTCAGGCAGTGCAGAGATTCACTGATTCTGTCATCTACAGCCTCCGGTGCCGCTGGAGATTACAGAATCAGTGAGTCCCCGCGCTGTGGCATATCTGCTCCGTCGGGGGGCCCCTAAAATAGGAGGGCCTGGGGTACTTACCCCCTGGGCCCCCCCCCCTTAATCCGGCTCTGGGGCACCCTCTTTAGAAGGACGGCAGGTGTGCCCTTCTCTTGCGGTTGGACATTTAGACGTTCCCCTGCGGGAACCGAACGTTTGATAGAGAAAAGAGTGGTGAGGCCAGCACAATGCGGGTTATGCAGGAAGGAGGCGGGGTTTGGGTACTCCCCTCCTCGGTTTTTTGGTTTTCATCTAGGTGACTGGAGCTGGTGTCTGCTAGCGACTTTCCTTTGCCATCCTCCAATCTAAATTTAACGCTACAATCTAAATTAATTCCAATTCAATTACAATTATAGTTTAAAGAGTTGGTCAGCGATCAATCAATATCGTCTGACTTTTAACTCTAGCTACCGTGTCCGTGTCTTTATTTCAGTGTGCGTGTCGTTTTATTTTAGTGATAAGCTAGCTTAAGGAAGGTTTATGTAATCACAATAAAGTTATGGGCGCCTTAGATTAGCTGAAGGCTGCATAAGCCTGAGGCCTTATAAGAGCCCAACTTTTGGTGATTGGTTGTTTGATGACTAAGCAGTTGCTAGGCAGATCATATTTCCGGTGTTTTTTTCCTATAGGATTAGAGGGTTGTCCATCAAGCTTTAAGGGGTTGGTCTTATGTTAGTATATAGGGCAGGATCATGTGCCTCAGACTTCCTCTTGCCATTTATTGTATGCCCTCCTGCCCTCCCTGATTACATTTGCTTTGTTTTGTTTCCTTCAGTTGGCTATTGAAAGCCAGATTGGCGGGAAGTCACTACCAACCAGCGGTCAAGCAGGCATAAGTGGTCATTGTGGGGCACCCTCTTTAGAAGGACGGCAGGTGTGTCCTTCTCTTGCGGTTGGACATTTAGACATTCCCCTGCGGGAACCGAACGTTTGCCATAGAAAAGAGTGGTGAGGCCAGCACAATGCGGGTTATGCAGTAAGGAGGCGGGGTTTGGGTACTCCCCTCCTTGGTTTGTTAGTTTTCATCTAGGTGACTGGAGCTGGTGTCTGGTAGCGACTTTCCTTTGCCATCCTCCAATCTAAATTTAACGCTACAATCTAAATTAATTCCAATTCAATTACAATTATAGTTTAAAGAGTTGGTCAGCAATTAATAAATATTGTCTGACTTTTAACTCCAGCAACCGTGTCCGTGTCTTTATTTCAGTGTGCGTGTCATTTTATTTTAGTGATAAGCTAGCTTAAGAAAGGTTTATGTAATCACAATAAAGTTATGGGCGCCTTATAGTTATTGTATCTCTGGGTACAGGAAGTTTACATACTGTGTTTAGGGGGGTACTCATGGAGCGATATTCTAAGCAATCTGACTAGATTGCTTAGAATTTGCGCATTAATGCTCTGTGTGTACCCCCTACAGCGATAGCGATGTGCAGCCCCGCGCATCGCTATTGCTGGTGCTAAATTGGCCTGCATGCAGGCTCAATCTAGCAAATCTCTCATTTCACCCGCTGGGTGAAATGAGCGCCCCCCCCGTCTCCCCCCGCACACTCAGCACAAATCGCGCTGTGCTGAGTGGCGGGAGAGATGTGTGCTGAGCGGTTCGCTCAGCACACATCTCTCCCTCATCGGTCCGTCTATATGGGTCTTAAGATTGTTAGATCTAGAGCTCTCATTGCCGTCAGGTAAAGGTTCAGCAATAATATCCAGTTAGGAATTCCTAGGTCAGGCATACCTCCCAACTGTCCCGACTTCAGCGGGATAGTCCCGCTGTTCAGATACTGTCCCACTGTCCCTACCGCAGGTCACAGTGTCCCGTGGGTGGGGGGGCAGTTGGGGGAGGCTTTGATCACCCACTGCTCTGCTCTGCAAAGCAGCGAGTGATCTCTGAATAGATGTTGTGCGCACACGCACGGCATCTATTCAATGCTGGAAGGGGAGCAGGGGGCTTCCCAGCCGCTCGGGAACGCTAAGCACGCCCACAAAATGCTGAAAAATGCTGAAAAATGGGTCCATGATGCTCGGCCATGCCCATTTGGTCGAGGCCATGCCCTCCCATAACAAGCCATGCCCCCTTTTCGGCTTCACCATGCAAAAGTCCCAACCTGTGGACCTTAAAAGTTGGGAGGTATGGGTCAGGTACTTGATCACTGAATGCTCTGTAGTGTACATACTGGTACCATGCAGTGTAAGTGACAGTCCAACTTGAAGTATAGGAGCCGTATATTTGGGGGGCTGATTTCAAGTTAAGGGCAAATCCAGATACTTGGTGCAAAATTTGCTCCTGGAAAAAAGATTTTGTTCAGCAGGAGGGAAACTCTAAAATGCACAATCTGATTTAGAGTTATGGGGGAAGGAGGGCAGTGTATTCCAACTCTACAGTGCAGTGTTATACACAAACCAGGGCTAGTATGTGTGTACACGAAGTGTTTGGTCTGCATAAAGAAAAAGTGAGTTTTTCTTTGCAATGTCGCAGATAAGGCTGAATCTGTGTAAATTCCTAGGCAAACGCAGGGGGGGTTTCTGGTTGCCTGGAAACCCCCCTCCTCTCTGCAAGTTTCTCCAATTATGACAATAATAGCAATAGTATATAATACGATTACTAGAGCTGCTGCCACATCATGCAGGTCATGGAACAGAGCGGAGCTACTGCACATGCCCAGTGGTAGCAACTTCTTCTACCAAGTTTGCGCTATGTGAGGATCTGAGTCCTATTTCGTGCTCTGGACCAGAGAGTAGCTACCATGTGGTGGGAGAATGTGTGCTTAGAAAGTGCAGTACTGGTTCTACTATAGTTGTGTACTTTATTTATAGTTTGTTTAACCTTTTATAGTTTGTTTAACCTTTTCCTGACCACTTCTTTATATAATTTAAATGTTTGATACAACCCATACTATAGACCATCTAAAGTTTTAAATATTAATACTGTATTGCATACAGTATCCAGTGTATAAAAAGACCACTGTGTACATTAATGTCCAGGGACATTGCTAGGTTCTTCTACCGCTCTCTCAGTCTCCTGCACTTACTCCAATGTTCTGCAGAGTGGGAGATTGTGGACTACATTTGGAAACCCCTCTCTAGAAATCCTGCGTTTGACACTGAAATTACATTTAAAACCACTGAAATAATGTTAGTATGATGACAGCAATTCTGTGGGAATAAAGGACCGTACTGACGGGCAGATTTCCCCAGAGATGTGTGCTGAGTGGTCTAGCAAAGGCCAATCTAGCACCGGCGATAGCGCTGCGTGGGACTGCGCATCACTATCACCGGCACCCATACACATGGAGAGATGTTAAGCTAATTTCTAAGCAATCTGGTCAGATTGCTTAGAAATTAGCTGAACATCGCTCTGTGTGTACCCCCCTTTAAGAAAGCAGGATACCAGGTTCTACCTGCAGCAATGTTTATGCTTTATCTATATGCTTCTCTGAAAGTGAAAGGTCGGGTTACTAAAGCTTCTAAATCACACAAGTGGTGGTGTTGCCCATAGCAACCAATCAGATTCTATCTATCATGTTCTATAACACAATAAAGAAATGATACTGTATTTCTTGCTGTGGACACCACCTCCACTTTTCATGTTTAGAAACTTGAGTAAATCTTCCACTTAGTATAGAATTGGGTCTTGGGAGCAGTTTCTGAATGGAGATTTTGTGTAAGTAGTACACACCTGCTGCCAGGCATGCAGAGACATTATCACAGACAATAATGGGAGAAAACATTCATCTCAAGGTAGACCATGTTAACTAAATGCAATTAGTGATGAAGTAACAGCACATTATCATTACAGTAATTCAGGATTATAGGTTAGAGTTAGAAATAAAGCTGCATCATTAAAAAAATATATACTGTGTTTGCACCTTGTATATAAAGTATGAATTGGTGGTATGAGCTGGGAATGTGCTCTTTTGTAGGAAAACTTGGCTAGAGTCCATATCAAAACAGAAAAAGCTACCTTAGGCTCTACAGACCTAGGATTTACTGTAATGCACCTTCTTAACCACTTAACTTATTTTTCCTCAAAACCGCTCAAAAATTGTCATGTTTTTTTTTAATGAGTGAATTAGGTGAAGAACATTAATTTAACCCTATCCAAAATGATTTTAGTTAAAAAAAAAAATATATATATATATATATATTTTAAATATATTTCCCCCCCAAAACATCGAAACATTGATCAGGAACATCGCGACCACCAGAACATCGGAAACATCGCAACCATCGTGGCTTTAATTTTGAAAGCCGGGACAGCCTCCAGGTAAACATGGGGGGACTGGGAGTGGTTTGGGGGGATTAATTTACACTCCCCAGCAGCTGCTATTGTCTGCAGCCACTGGAGGGAGGGAGAGTCCTGCCATGCTGACCGAACAGCAGTGATTGGCAGCATGACAATCAGTAGGGGAGAGTGCAGGGAGGCAGAGGAACTTTCCGGTCCCTCTGACAGCAGCAGTGGAGGGAAGTTTCCCTACCCTGCCACTTCTAACACTATCTATCTGACTGGTCACATCCTGTGCGACCATGTCAGATAAGACACTTGCAGGCATGGTCGCATCTGATGCAACCATGCCAGGTAAGTGGTTAAAGCATCTGAAAAGTGCTATGAGGTTAATAATCCAGCACACAATGTAAGACATAGGGGTAAATTTACTAAGGTCCCGATTTTGACCGAGATGCCATTTTTTCATCAAAGTGTCATCTCGGTCATTTACTAAACTCAAATCACGGCAGAGATGAGGGCATTCGTATTTTTTTGGAAGTAGTTGTAAAAAAATACGAATGAATACACCATCGGTCAAAATACGCCAGCAAATTAGTAGAACTCGGTCATTTACTAAAAAGTGCAAATCTCCAAAGAGGAAAACACTGCCGTGAAAAATTACAAATCGCAAAAAAGTGCTAAAAAAAAGCAGACCTGCCTTTTTGAGCCGTGATTGCATAGGCATGCAGGGATCCATGAGATCCGTGCATGTCTATCAGTGGGAAGGGGTGGGAAAGTGCTTATTTTCTCCAAAAAAAAATGCGTGGGGTCCCCCCTCCTAAGCATAACCATCCTGGTTGCAAAA
Source organism: Pseudophryne corroboree (assembly GCF_028390025.1). Lineage (NCBI taxonomy): Eukaryota > Metazoa > Chordata > Amphibia > Anura > Myobatrachidae > Pseudophryne > Pseudophryne corroboree. Next base: position 133,499,367 of record NC_086452.1, read on the forward strand.
ATATGGGGTAAAAAATTACAGGGGTTCCCCCATATTTAAGCAACCAGCATCGGGCTCTGCGCCTGGTCCTGGTTCCAAAAATACGGGGGACAAAAAGAGTAGGGGTCCCCCGTATTTTTAAAACCAGCACCGGGCTCCTCTAGCTGGACAGATAATGCCACAGCCGGGGTCACTTTTATATAGTGCCCTGCGGCCGTGGCATCAAAAATCCAACTAGTCACCCCTGGCCGGGGTACCCTGGGGGAGTGGGGACCCCTTCAATCAAGGGGTCCCCCCCCCCAGCCACCCAAGGGCCAGGGGTGAAGCCCGAGGCTGTCCTCCCCCATCCAATGGGCTGCGGATGGGGGGGCTGATAGCCTTTTGTGTAAATGAAAAGGTATTGTTTTTAGTAGCAGTACTACAAGTCCCAGCAAGCCTCCCCCGCATGCTGGTACTTGGAGAACCACAAGTACCAGCATGCGGCGGAAAAACGGGCCCGCTGGTACCTGTAGTACTATTACTAAAAAAATACCCAAATAAACACAAGACACACACACCTTGAAAGTACAATTTTATTACATACATACACACAAACATACATACATACTTACCTATGGCCCCACGCAGGTCGGTCCTCTTGTCCAGTAGAATCCAAGGATACCTGTTGAATAAATTATACTCACGAGATCCAGGGGCCCAGGGTCCTCGTCGTATCCAAGTGTAATCCACGTACTTGCATAAAAAAAAAAAAACGCTGACCCGAGCCACGAACTGAAAGGGGACCCATGTTTGCACATGGGTCACCTTTCCCCGAATGCCAGAAACCCACTTTGACTTCTGTCTAAGTGGGTTTCTTCAGCCAATCAGGGAGCGCCACGTTGTAGCACTCTCTTGATCAGCTGTGTGCTCCTGTCCTCACTGACAGGCAGCACGCGGCAGTGTTACAATGTAGCGCCTATGCGCTACATTGTAACCAATGCTGGGAACTTTCTGCCCTGCGGTTGACCTAAAGTGACGTCACCGCTGAGCAGAAAGTTCCCAGCATTGGTTACAATGTAGCGCATAGGCGCTACATTGTAACACTGCCGCGTGCTGCCTGTCAGTGAGGACAGGAGCACACAGCTGATCAGGAGAGTGCTACAACGTGGCGCTCCCTGATTGGCTGAAGAAACCCACTTAGACAGAAGTCAAAGTGGGTTTCTGGCATTCGGGGAAAGGTGACCCATGTGCAAACATGGGTCCCCTTTCAGTTCGTGGCTCGGGTCAGCATTTTGTTTTTTTATGCAAGTACGTGGATTACACTTGGATACGACGAGGACCCTGGGACCTTGGATCTGGTGAGTAGAATTTTTTCAACAGGTACACCATGGATTCTACTGGACAAGAGGACCGACCTGCGTGTGAACATAAGGTAAGTATGTATGTATGTTTGTGTGTATGTATGTAATAAAATTATACTTTCAAGGTGTGTGTGTCTTGTCTTTTTTTGGGTATTTTTTTAGTAGTAGTACTACAGGTACCAGCGGGCCCGTTTTTCCGCCGCATGCTGGTACTTGTGGTTCTCCAAGTACCAGCATGCGGGGGAGGCTTGCTGGGACTTGTATTACTGCTACTAAAAACAATATCTTTTCATTTACACAAAAGGCTATCAGCCCCCCCATCCGCAGCCCATTGGATGGGGGGGGACAGCCTCGGGCTTCACCCCTGGCCCTTGGGTGGCTGGGGGGGGGACCCCTTGATTGAAGGGGTCCCCACTCCCCCAGGGTACCCCGGCCAGTGGTGACTAGTTGGATTTTTGATGCCACGGCCGCAGGGCACTATATAAAAGTGACACCCGGCTGTGGCATTATCTGTCCAGCTAGTGGAGCCCGGTGCTGGTTTTAAAAATACGGGGGACCCCTACTCTTTTTGTCCCCCGTATTTTTGGGACCAGGTGCAGGCGCAGAGCCCGATGCTGGTTGATTAAATATGGGGGAACCCCTGTCATTTTTTTCCCCATATTTTTGCAACCAGGATCGGCTCAAAGAGCCCGAGGCTGGTTATGCTTAGGAGGGGGGACCCCACGCAATTTTTTTTAAAGATTTTACAGTGTTTAATTAAAAAAAAATAAAAAATGAACCCCAGCACGGATCACACAGATCCGGCCGAGATTAATTGTAAAAAAGTCGGCAGTGTTTTGCTAATCACTGCCGTAAAAATAAAAATAAAAAAACGAATGACATCGACATCGGAACAAAAAAAAAACCCGAATACGGCAGCTTAGTAAATTAGTCGTAATCAATTCAAAAAGTTGCAGTTTTACACTTTCGATGTCATTCGTGATTGAACTTTGACCTTTTCCCGAAAATTACGAATGTTAGTAAATTTACCCCATAGTATCTGTACTCACACTCTGATGATAATTTGCTGTTCTCTACTTTGTGACAAGTTAAGGGCCCCAAACACTAGAACGATTTTGCTCAATTTCAGCTCAATTTGGTCACTCAGGACTATGTATTGGGTGAAATTGTGCATTTTTAGCTGTGTATCCGATCCAATCCGATGCGCTGCCCTGTGAGCGTCGGGTCGACACCTCTAGGTTGTTGGTGCTGTACTCATTATTTGCTGTGATCAAGTGGAATTGTATGGAATCGAAGGGTGGTTTTTGTGCTCGCGATATATTACATGTGATCTATAGTAGCAGAGGCAGAACTCTGGGAGGCAACGGAGTCAGCTTCCGCCGGGCTCCTGCTTTGAAGGGGGGCACCTCTCCTCCTGTTCCATGTGTTCATTGACATTAATCAATTAAGTTAATTGACAGCAGCCGGTATCTCTTCCGTAGCCGACTTCCACACTAGACACTACACCTTACAAATCACAACATCTTTATTATAGATACACTGGAAGCAGATACCTTACTGATGAGGCTATTTGCTCCTATACAGGAAGCATGACAATTCTAACTATGGCCCTCATTCCGAGTTGATCGGTCGCAAGGCGATTTTAGCAGAGTTACACACGCTAAGCCTACGCCTACTGGGAGTGTATCTTAGCTTCTTAAAATTGCGACCGATGTATTCGCAATATTGCGTTTACAAACTACTTTGCAGTTTCTGAGTAGCTTCAACCTTACTCTGCCTGTGCGATCAGTTCAGTGCTTGTCGTTCCTGGTTTGACGTCACAAACACACCCAGCGTTCGCCCAGACACTCCCCCGTTTCTCCGGCCACTCCTGCGTTTTTTCCGGAAACGGTAGCGTTTTCATCCACACGCCCCTAAAACGCCGTGTTTCCGCCCAGTAACACCCATTTCCTGTCAATCACACTACGATCGCCGGAGCGATGAAAAAGCCGTGAGTAAAAATACTATCTTCATAGCAAAGATACTTGGCGCAGTCGCAGTGCGAACATTGCGCATGCGTACTAAGCGGAATTTCACTGCGATGCGATGAAAAAGAACGAGCGAACAACTCGGAATGAGGGCCTATGTGCAGTTATTTCTCTGACAATTACAAGTAACTTCATATAGTTAGAATTCTCATACCTGTACTTCCTATGCAAGAGCAGATATCTCCATCAGTAAGGTGCATGCTTCCAGTGTAATAGGTTGTGGGTTCTAATCCTGGGTATGACACTTGCAAATTAATTGTCAGAGAAATAATCAGCATTGTGAGTGACTGAGCAGATCTATGTAGTGTGTGGCTGAACCCCTACAAAGATCTGTCTAGTTGCAACGGTTTTGTAGTAGCTTCATATAGTTAGAATTGGCAGGCTTGCTATGCAGGAGTAAAAAATAATACATTTTTTTTTTAAATATATATATAGGGGGCACCAATATTTTTCTTGCCTCCGGGCAACTGTGACAAACTTACGCCACTGCATAGTAGGAAGTTATAAGCACCCTAATCCAGCCGATCAGATGTATCTGATAGTACCTATGAATGCATGCTATACATCCCATGCGATATGTAGGTGCATGACATATCCTATGTGATGTATAGCATGCTCCAAAAAGTTACATTGTACCAAATCGTTTGAAATCGTATGTAAACACTCCCGGGAAGCTCCTGGGGGAGTTCAAGGGAAATCGGCCCGATTTCAGCCTCTAGACATATTGTTCTAGTGTATGGGGCCCTTTAGATTTTTATTCTGCCTCATTTTTACTTTGATAGAAAGTAGGTATCAGCATCCATCTGACCACACTACACGCTGCAAGGAAACTTTCTTGTGTGGTTTTAGTGCAGAGCTAATCTCTCCAAATGTGAATGGAAAGTGATTTCTGTGCAAAGTGACAGGATTTGTCTATTACAACTAATAAATGTTGTTTTATACCAAAATGTGTACAAACCCTAAACTAATTTATTGTGCATCACAATAATGCCATGAGTCAAACACTACAGGTATTATAACATCAACATGATTGTGAAAGTTTTCATTGAAATTCAATTTACACTACTGTATGTAATGTTATGTCTAAATTTTCAAGATGAAGAAAAACAATCAAAACAATAGTAAAAATAACTTACTACTAACTCATTTACTGCAGTTGATAGTTGGGCCACAGTCAGATCAGCTTGTGTGGTTAGCGTTTCCTATAATGACATTTAAATATTTATTATGTTTAATTATTTTTATTAAAATTTGTTGTTGATACCCTTTCACCAAATAACAGAACATTATGGTTTCCTTAGTCATCCTGATAAGCGGTAGCTTCAATTATTATACCATTGCATGTCTTCAGAATGTTTTCCCCAGTAGAGGCCATGTAAAAATGATACTTTAAAGCTAAAACATCCAGATGGGTGCATTCTGTAACTGCTAAATATTACTGAAATGTCTCAGTATATCTGTATAAAACAGTAACATGTTGTCATGTTCCCCAGGAAGCACAAAACGCACTATCCACTATATGACCTCGTCCTTGTAGCTGCATAAATACCACTCACTATGGGGGTAATTCCAAGTTGATCGCAGCAGGAATTTTGTTAGCAATTGGGCAAAACCATGTGCACTGCAGGGGAGGCAGATATAACATGTGCAGAGAGAGTTAGATTTGGGTGTGGTGAGTTAAATCTGCAATCTAAAATGCAGTGTAAATGTAAAGCAGCCAGTATTTATATTTACCCTGCACAGAAACAAAATAACCAACCCAAATCGAACTCTCTCTGCAAATGTTATTTCTCTGACGTCCTAGTGGATGCTGGGAACTCCGTAAGGACCATGGGGAATAGCGGCTCCGCAGGAGACTGGGCAGAACTAAAGAAAGCTTTAGGACTACCTGGTGTGCACTGGCTCCTCCCACTATGACCCTCCTCCAGACCTCAGTTAGAATCTTGTGCCCGGCTGAGCTGGATGCACACTAGGGGCTCTCCTGAGCTCCTAGAAAAGAAAGTATATTTTAGGTTTTTTATTTTCAGTGAGATCTGCAGGCAACAGACTCACTGCTACGAGGGACTAAGGGGAGAAGAAGCGAACCTACCTGACTGGAGATAGTTTGGGCTTCTTAGGCTACTGGACACCATTAGCTGCAGAGGGATCGAACACAGGACCCGACCTCGATCGTTCGGTCCCGGAGCCGCGCCGCCGTCCCCCTTACAGAGCCAGAAGCATGAAGATGGTCCTGAAAATCGGCGGCAGAAGACTTCGGTCTTCAACAAGGTAGCGCACAGCACTGCAGCTGTGCGCCATTGCTCCTCATGCACACCTCACACTCCGGTCACTGATGGGTGCAGGGCGCTGGGGGGGGCGCCCTGAGCAGCAATATTAAACACCTTGGCTGGCAAATCTACACAATATATAGTCATATAGGCTATATATGTGTAAAATACCCCTGCCAGAGATCCATAAAAAATCGGGAGAAGTCCGCCGAAAAAGGGGCGGGGCTATCTCCCTCAGCACACTGGCGCCATTTTTTCTTCACAGTGCAGCTGGAAGACAGCTCCCCAGGCTATCCCCTGTAGTTTTCAGGCTCAAAGGGTTAAAAAGAGAGGGGGACACTAAATTTAGGCGCAATATTGTGTATACAAGCAGCTATTGGGAAAAAATCACTCAGTTATAGTGTTAATCCCTGCATTATATATAGCTCTGGTGTGTGCTGGCATACTCTCTCTCTGTCTCCCCAAAGGACTTTGTGGGGTCCTGTCCTCAGTCAGAGCATTCCCTGTGTGTGTGCGGTTTGTCGGTATGGCTGTGTCGACATGTTTGAGGAGGAAGGTTATGTGGAGGCGGAGCAGATGCCGATAAATGTGATGTCGCCCCCTGGGGGGCCGACACCAGAGTGGATGGATAGGTGGAAGGTATTAACCGACAGTGTCAACTCCTTACATAAAAGGCTGGATGACGTAACAGCTGTGGGACAGCTGGCTTCTCAGCCCGCGCCTGCCCAGGCGTCTCAAAGGTCATCAGGGGCTCAAAAAACGCCCGCTACCTCAGATGGCAGACACAGATGTCGACACGGAGTCTGACTCCAGTGTCGTCGAGGTTGAGACATATACACAATCCACTAGGAACATCCGTAGCATGATCTCTGCAATGAAAAATGTGTTACACATTTCTGACATTAACCCAAGTACCATTAAAAAAGGGGTTTAGGTTTGGGGAGAAACAGCAGTCAGTGTTTTGTTCCCCCATCAGATGAGTGAAGGAAGTGTGTGAAGAAGCGTGGGTTCCCCCGATAAGAAACTGGTAATTTCTAAAAAAGTTACTGATGGCGTACCCTTTCCCGCCAGAGGATAGGTCACGTGGGGAGATATCCCCTAGGGTGGATAAGGCGCTCACACGTTTGTAAAAAAAGGGTGGCACTGCCGTCTTAGGATACGGCCACTTTGAAGGAGCCTGCTGATAAAAAGCAGGAGGCTTTCCTGAAGTCTGTATTTACACACTCAGGTACTATACTGAGACCTGAAATTGCCTCAGCATGGATAGTGCTGCTGCAGCGTGGTCTGTTACCCTGTCAGATTGTTACCTCGACAGAGATAATATTTGGCTAACCATAGAGCATTTTAAAGACGTCGTCTTATATATATAGGGATGCACAGAGGGATATTTACCGGCTGGCATCCAGAATTAACACAATGTCCATTCGGCCAGGAGGGTATTAGAGACCCCGCAGTGGACAGGTGATGCTGATTTTAAAAGGCACATGGAGATTCTGCCTTATAAGGGTGAGGAATTGTTGGGGATGGTCTCTGGGACCTCGTATCCACAGCAACAGCTGGGAAGAAAAAATTTTACCTCAGGTTTCCTCACACCCTAAGAAAGCACCGTATTATCAGGTACAGTCCTTTCGGCTTCAGAAAAGCAAGCGGGTCAAAGGCGCTTCCTTTCTGCACAGAGACAAGGGAAGAGGGAAAAGCTGCACCAGACAGCCAGTTCCCAGGATCAAAAATCTTCCCCCGCTTCCTCTGGGTCCACCGCATGATGCTGGGGCTCTACAGGTGGAGCCAGGTGCGGTGGGGGCGCGTCTTGGGAACTTCAGCGACCAGTGGGCTCGCTCACAGGTGGACCCCTGGGTTCTACAAGTAGTATCACAGGGATACAAGCTGGAGTTCGAGGCGACTCCCCCTCGCCGTTACCTCAAATCAGCCTTGTCTGCTGCCCTCAGAGAAAGGGAGGTAGTACTGGCGGCAAATTTACAAGCTGTACTTCCAGCAGGTGATAATCAAGGTACCCCTCCTTCAACAAGGCCGGGGTTACTATTCCACAATGTTGTGGTACCGACACCAGACTGTTTGGTGTGACCCATTCTAAAATTGAAATCCTTGAACACTTATATACGAAGGTTCAAGTTCAAAATGGAATCGCTTAGGGCGGTTATTGCAAGCCTGGACGAAGGGGATTACATGGTATCACTGGACATCAAGGATGCTTACCTGCATGTCCCCATTTACCCTCCTCACCTGGAGTACCTCAAAATTGTGGTACAGGACTGTCATTACCTATTTCCAGACGTTGCCGTGGTCTGCTCCCGGCACCGAGGGTATTTACCAAGGTAATGGCCGAAATGATGATACTCCTTTGAAAACAGGGAGTTATAATTATTCCGTACTTGGACGATCTCCTTATAAAGGCGAGGTCCAGGGAGCAGTGTTGGTCGGAGTAGCACTATCTCAGGAAGTGCTACAACAGCATGGCTGGATTCGGAATATTCCAAAGTCGCAGCTGGTTTCTACGACGCGTCTACTGTTCCTGGGTATGGTTCTGGACACAGAACAGGGAAAAGTGTTTCTCCTGAAGGAGAAGGCCAAGGAGTTGTCATCTCTAGTCAGAGACCTCCTAAAACAGATACAGGTGTCGGTGCATCAATGCACGCGAGTCCTGGGAAAGATGGTAGCTTCTTACGAAGAAATTCCATTTGGCAGGTTCCATGCAAGGATCTTCCAGTGGGATCTGTTGGACAAGTGGTCCGGGTCGTATCTTCAGATGCATCGGCTGATAACCCTGTCTCCAAGGGCCAGGGTGTCGCTGTTGTGGTGGCTGCAGAATGCTCATCTTCTTGAGGGCCGCAGATTCGGCATACAGGACTGGGTCCTGGTGACCACGGATGCCAGCCTTCGAGGCTGGGGGGCAGTCACACAGGGAAGAAACTTCCAAGGATTATGATCGAGTCAGGAGACTTCCCTACACATAAATATTCTGGAACTATGGGCCATTTACAATGCCCTAGGTCAGGCAAGACCCCTGCTTCAACACCAGCCGGTGCTGATCCAGTCAGACAACATTACGGCGGTCGCCCATGTAAACCAACAGGGCGGCACAAGAAGCAGGATGGCGATGGCAGAAGCCACAAGGATTTTCCGATGGGCGGAAAATCATGTGTTAGCACTGTCAGCAGTGTTCATTCCCGGTGTGGACACGACCTCCACCCGGGAGAGTGGGGACTTCATACAGAAGTCTTCCAAATGATTGTACACCTTTGGGAAAGGCCACAGGTGGCCATGATGGCGTCCCGCCTCAAAAAAAGCTAAAAAGATATTGCACCAGGTCAAAGGACCCTCAGGCGATAGCTGTGGACGTTCTGGTAACACCGTGGGTGTACCAGTCGGTGTATGTGTTCTTTCCTCTGCCTCTCATACCCAAGGTACTGAGAATAATAAGAAGGAGAGGAGTAAGAACTATACTCGTGGTTCCAGATGGGCCAAGAAGAGCTTGGTACCCAGAACTTCATGAAGTGATCTCAGAGGACCCATGGCCTCTGCCGCTCAGACAGGACCTGCTGCAGCAGGGGCCCTGTCTGTTCCAAGACTTGCCGCGGCTGCGTTTGACGGCATGGCGGTTGAACACCAGATCCTGAAGGAAAAAAGGCATTCCGGAGAAAGTCATTCCTACGCTGATTAAGGCTAGGAAAGATGTGACCAAAAAACATTATCACCACATATGGCGAAAATATGTTGCTTGGTGGGAGGCCAGGAAGGCCCCAATGGAGGATTTTCAACTGGGTCGATTTCTGCACTTCCTACAGTTAGAAGTGACTATGGGCCTAAAATTGGTTTCCATTAAGGTCCAGATCTCGGCTCTGTACATTTTCTTCCAAAAAAGAACTGGCTTCACTGCCTGAAGTTCAGACTTTTGTTAAGGGAGTGCTGCATATTCAGCCCCGTTTGTGCCTCCAGTGGCACCGTGGGATCTCAACGTGGTGTTAGATTCCCTGAAGTCGCATTGGTTTGAGCCACTTAAATTCGTAGAGCTAAAATACCTCACGTGGAAAGTGGTCATGCTGCTGGCCTTGGCGTCGGCCAGGGTTGTATCAGAATTGTCGGCTTTGTCATGCAAAAGCCCTTATCTGAATTTTCATATGGATAGGGCGGAATTTAGGACTCATTCCCAATTCCTTCCTAAGGTGGTATCAGCTTTTCAGGTGAACCAACCTATTGTGGAGCCGGCGGCTACTTGGCACTTGGAGGACTCCAAGTTACTGGATGTAGTTAGGGCCCTGAGAATATATGTTTCCAGGACGGCTGAAGTCAGGAAAACTGACTCGCTAATTATCCTGTATGCACCCGACAAGTTGGGTGCTCCTGCTTCTAAGCAGACTATTGCTCGCTGGATCTGTAGCACGTTTCAGCTTGCACATTCTGCGGCTGGACTGCAGCATCCTAAATCAGTAAAAGCCCATTCCACGAGGAAGGTGGGCTCTTCTTGGGCGGCTGCCCGAGGGGTCTCGGCTTTACAACTTTGCCGAGCTGCTACTTGGTCGGGTTCAAACACTTTTGCAAGAGTCTACAAGTTTGATACCCTGGCTGAGGAGTACCTTGAGTTTGCTCATTCGGTGCTGCAGAGTCATTCGCACTCTCCCGCCCGTTTGGGAGCTTTGGTATAATCCCCATGGTCCTTACGGAGTTCCCAGCATCCACTAGGACATCAGAGAAAATAAGATTTTACTCACCGGTAAATCTATTTCTCGTAGTCCGTAGTGGATGCTGGGCGCCCATCCCAAGTGCGGATTGTCTGCAATACTTGTATATAGTTATTGCCTAACTAAAGGGTTATTGTTATGAGCCATCTGTAGTGAGGCTCAGTTATATTTCATACTGTTAACTGGGTATAATATCACGAGTTATACGGTGTGATTGGTGTGGCTGGTATGAGTCTTACCCGGGATTCAAAATCCTTTTCCTATTGTGTCAGCTCTTCCGGGCACAGTATCCTAACTGAGGTCTGGAGGAGGGTCATAGTGGGAGGAGCCAGTGCACACCAGGTAGTCCTAAAGCTTTCTTTAGTTGTGCTCAGTCTCCTGCGGAGCCGCTATTCCCCATGGTCCTTACGGAGTTCCCAGCATCCACTACGGACTACGAGAAATAGATTTACCGGTGAGTAAAATCTTATTATCTGCCCCCCTGCAGTGCACATGGTTTTGCCCAACTGCTAAAAAATTTCCTGCTGCGATCAACTTGGAATTACCCCCTATGTCTGAGTATACTCTGTGTATTAGATGCATCTTCTCTTTAGTATTTGGAATTAACATATCAACAAAAATGACTGAAATTATGTCCAATTCAAGGCTTGTGTACTTAGCTGGATAATTAGCACAATAAAGTCTGTCTTATTATAATCTGTGTCAGTGCCGTTTCTTGCGGAGGGTGAGCCATGCAACCGCACGGGGCGCCCGCCGCGTCACTTTGCGTGTCCTTGTCTGCTCCTCCTTCCTCTTCCCGAGCACTCCTGCTTGGGGGGCGGAGTTTCGCGGAATGATGCGATGACGTCACAACGCAATTGCATAATTCCGTGAAACCACGGCCCCCGAGCAGGAATACTCGGATGATGGCGGAGGAGTAGACTACCTGGAAGGAGGAGGCGGCCGGCGCGAGGGAGGTGAGGCGGCCCGACTTCGAAGAGCGGCAAGGTCCTGTATATGTAAGTAGTCTCTCTCTCTCCCCCCCCCTTCCTCCCCCCCACTTGACACCTGCCTGCCGCACTGTATTTAATGGGGACACCTGCCTTCCGCACTGTATTTAATGGGGACACCTGCCTGCCGCTCTGTATTTAATGGGGACATCTGCCTGCCGCACTGTATTTAATGGGGACACTTGCCTGCCGCACTGTATTTAATGGGGACACCTGCCTGCCGCACTGTATTTAATGGGGACACCTGCCTGCCGCACTGTATTTAATGGGGACATCTGCCTGCCGCACTGTATTTAATGGGGACATCTGCCTGTGTACTGTGTAAAATGGGGACACCTGCCTGTCTTAGTATATAAAATGGGGACACCTGCCTGTGTAGTGTATAAAATGGGGACACCTGCCTGCCATACTGTGTAAAAAGGGGACACCTGCCTGCCGTACTGTGTAAAATGGGGACATGTGCCTGCCGCACTGTGTAAAATGGGGACACCTGCCTGCCGCACTGTGTAAAATGGGAACTTTAGATTTTTTTATTTTTCCCTGTGGTGGCCGTGATGATATCAGATGAGGCCACGCCCACTTTAATAAGCCCACGCCCATTTTAATGAGGGGGGCGCATTTTGAAATCTCGCACTGGGAGCCAAATTGGCTAGAAACAGCCCTGATCTGTGTAAATGTGTTCATACATTGGCCCTCATTCCGAGTTGATCGGTCGCAAGGCGAATTTAGCAGAGTTACACACGCTAAGCCGCCGCCTACTGGGAGTGAATCTTAGCTTCTTAAAATTGCGACCGATGTATTCGCAATATTGCGATTACTAACTACTTAGCAGTTTCAGAGTAGCTCCAGACTTACTCTGCCTGTGCGATCAGTTCAGTGCTTGTCGTTCCTGGTTGACGTCACAAACACACCCAGCGTTCGCCCAGGCACTCCCACCGTTTCTCCAGCCACTCCTGCGTTTTTTCCGGAAACGGTAGCGTTTTCAGCCACACGCCCATAAAACGCCGTGTTTCCGCCCAGTAACACCCATTTCCTGTCAATCACATTACGTTCGCCGGAGCGATGAAAAAGCCGTGAGTAAAAATACTTTCTACATAGCAAAGTTACTTGGCGCAGTCGCAGTGCGAACATTGCGCATGCGTACTAAGCGGATTTTCATTGCGATGCGATGAAAAATACCGAGCGAACAACTCGGAATGAGGGCCATAGTTATTACATTATCAATAAAAGCATTGGAATAAAACCTGTACATTATGTTTTGTCAGATTATATGAAATGTGGGTATATCAGTCCGAGTAGTGCCATAAAACTAAATGCACTCATTTTATTTACTTTAAACTATTTTGCTGGTGACTGAATTACTACAATGTACAAACTACAGTAATTAGGTGGAGAAACTGCTTCCACCTGCTGTATCTCTAGCTGTGAGTAGATCATTACAGTACTATCCTGCATTATTATTGTAATGTGGATGTGCTAATATCACCTACATTCACAAAGAATAAATTAATATTTTCAATGGAATTTAGTAACATCCTCTAAATAAGATAAGAGAGCCTTCCGAACTGGGGCGGATTGGCCACAGGGATCACATTGCATGTGGGGTTTTGTTTGTTGACATGTGAGTGGTGGTGCTGCCTCCATGGTTACACATATACATCTGGTGCTGCCAATGTCAGGACACTTCTACTGTACTGTACTGTACTGTACTACTATATACTGGTCAGTGGTCACCACAATGCAGCAATGATAATAATGAGCACAGATATTGAGCACTGTTCAGGATAATAGAACTGACACTGGGCAGCAAGAACAGCACTGTACTACTGTACTGTACTACTATATACTGGTCAGTGGCCACCACAATGCAGCAATGATAATATTGAGCATAGATATTGAGCAATGTTCAGGATAATAGAACTGACACTGGGCAGCGAGAACAGCACTGGACTACTGTACTGTACTACTATATACTGGTCAGTGGTCACCACAATGCAGCAATGATAATAATGAGCACAGATATTGAGCACTGTTCAGGATAATAGAATTGACACTGGGCAGTGAGAACAGCACTGGACTACTGTACTGTACTACTATATACTGGTCAGTGGTCACCACAATGCAGCAATGATAATAATGAGCACAGATATTCAGCACTGTTCAGGATAATAGAACTGGCACTGAACAGCGAGAACAGCACTGGTCTACTGTACTGTACTACTATATACTGGTCAGTGGTCACCACAATGCAGCAATGATAATAATGAGCACAGATATTGAGCACTGTTCAGGATAATAGAACTGACACGGAGCAGCAAAATACAGCAATGGTCTACTGTACTGTACTACTATATACTGGTCAACACAATGCAGAACTGATACTGAGCACAGATATTGAGCTGATATTTAGCTGATATTGGGCTATTCAGGCAGAGAATATAGCCACGTCCTCTACGCTCAATCTATAGTGCACAAGTGAAAATGGTGGCGACGCGCGGCTCTTTATATGGAATCTGAATCTCCCAAGAATCCGACAGCGGAATGATGACGTTTTCCCCCGTTCGGGTTTTGCAAGTAAGGCGGGAAGAACCGAGGCTGCCTCGGACCCGTGTAAACCACGTGAAGTTCGGGGGGGTTTGGATCTCGACGAACCGAACCCGCTCATCTCTATTATTAACAATACATGAACACAAATGGCTGGCGCTATTACAATGTCAAAAAAACTGTGTTTAGTAAATTACCAATATACTATTATTATAGCAGCAGTGACATATTTGGCTTGTGGTAAAAAGCCAAAACTAAAAGCACCTGAATAAATCATGCATACCCAACAAGTAAAAACAAAACTTTCTCCCTGCGCTATTTATCTATAAGAAGCAGTAGGGCACATATTCATTTGACTCACACACTTGTGTAATAAAGTAATTAGTTTTAATCAATAATGACTAGTCAAACACACATTAAAAAAGTCAAATTGACATATAACGGTATAATACACTTAGGGGGTGATTCAGACCTGGTCGCACACAGGTGTTTTTTGCACTGCTGCGAAAAGGTAGTTGCTGCCTACAAGGGAAGGGGGTAGTTGATGTGCAGGGGTGCAAACACTTGTGCAGAGAGCTGCACAAACAAAAGTTTGTGCAGTCTCTTCATAGCTCAGGACTTACTCAGCCTTGGCGATAATCCGACCAGGAGCTGACGTCAAGAATCCTCCCTCCAAATGGCTGGGCATGCCTGTGTTTATCCAGACACTCCCTAGAAATGGTCAGTTGACACCCACAAACGGCCTCTTCCTGTCAATCTTCTTGCAATCGCCGGTGCGATCGCTTTCTTTGTAAAATCTGTTGCAGTGCCGGCGATCCCCGTCACCGGCGGCCAACGCGCCTGCGCATTGTGGAGCATATGCATGCACAGTTCAGACCCGATCGCACATCTGCAAAAAAAGCTAGTATGTGATCGGGTCTGAATAACCCCCTAAATTAATTACTGAGAGGTGGATCATATCTCAAAAAGTAAATAATTGAATAAAAAATGAAAAATCAATAAAAATAGTGCAATCAAGGTGGAAGATGTTACACACAGCACTGCTAGGATGGGAGCTTATTCAGCTACAGGCACCTATGTTTTGCCGAGTCCCGTTGCTGGATCTAATCCTCCAAGGTCTGAGGATGCCTCTTTCCCCTCCTCCTGATACAATACCTCGCTGGGAATACAAGTAATGTTTCCATAGTGGAGAACTTTCATTTCTATTACAATGTGCCGCTTACGTAATCATTGCACATGTAACAATCCTGAATTACTTTGCCGGTGACAACACCAATTAAATCGGGATTTATTCATTTATATTGCATTATTGGTAGGGATGAGCTGGTTCGGTTTTACTCAGATTTACCCGAATCTCCTTATTGGCTCACGGACATCACGTGTTTTGGTTAGCCAATTAGATAAATTCTGAAAAAAAGAATTTGCGATAATTCTGGGGTTAAGAACCGAGTAAATCCGAACCCACTCATCTCTAATTCTTGGCTACCAGTGAAGTCTTAAATGGACAGCTATTTTTATTGATTTTTCATTTTTTATTATTTTTTTTTATTTTTTGAGATATGATCCACCTCTCTTAGTAATCAAGTGTATTATATCATTATATGTCAATTTTACTTTTTTAATGTGTGTTTGACTAGTCATTATTGATTAAAACTAATTACTTTTTTACACAAGTGTGTGAGTCAAATGAATACGTGCCCTACTGCTTCTTACAGATAAATAGCGCAGGGAGAAAGCTTTGTTTTTAAAATGTTTAGTAGAACAGGTGAACAATTTGATTAAAAAGTTCATAGCGTGCAAATAGTGTCTGATTCTGATTTGGGAGCAAGGCAGAAACAGTATGTAAGTTTGTATCTAGAACAAACCATTTTGCAATGCAAAGAGGAAATACATTTATATGTTTTCTGTGCAGGGTAAATACTGTCTGCTTTTAATGTAGCCCACAAATGTTAGACGGGTTGGGGCTGAAATGTCAGCAAGCGGGATGCTGGTGGTTAGAATACCGATCGCGGCATCCAGCTGCTTAGAATCTTGGCAGGTGTCGGGAAGCATGCTACTCCTTACACTCTTACCCCCTAACCCTCCTTTACTGCAGCTTAAACCTAACCCTCCCCCCAAAAGCTTAGCCCTAACCATCCCTGGTGGTGCTAAAACCTAACCCCCATCCCTGCAGCATAAATCTAACCCTTCCCCCCACAACCTAACCCTAACCCTGACCGGGGGTGCTTTACCCTAGCCCTCCTACCTGCAGTGTAAACCTAACTCCCCTTCCCCCAGGGGGCTTACTTCTCCGGCGACGCAGCAATCACTCTATCAGGATCCCGGCTGCCGGCGCTGGCATTTGGATCCTATTTGTGATGCCGGCCTCGGCATTCTGACCAGTGTCGGTATTCCAGCATTGGTATTTTGACAGCCGGGATCCCGACGTCAGGATCCTGACCGGATCCCTCTTAGACTGCTTTATTTTTACACTGCAATTTACAGTAGATTTCAGTTTGAACACACCCCATCCAAATCTAAATCTCTCTGCACATATTACATCTGTCCCTCCTGCAATGCGACATGGTTTTGCTCAGTTGTGTGCTTTTTTGCTTTGCTAATAAACCTGAATCATGCCCTATATTTGGACAATATTTAGTGACCAAGCCAGTTATAGGATTTCAACCCCTTCTGCTAAACACACAGGGGAGTTGTATACTAGATGTAGACTAGAGACGAGTGGGCTCGGTTCCTCGGGATCCAAACCCCCCCCCCGCCAGCCCCCCCCCCCCCCCCGAACTTCACCCATTTTACACGGTTCCGAGGCAGCCTCTGATCTTCCCGCCTTGCTCGGTTAACCAGAACATGCCCGAACGTCATCATCCCGCTGTCGTATTCTCGGGTGATTTGTATTCTATATAAGGAGCCGCGCGTCACCGCCATTTTCACTCGTGCTCTGGAGATTGAACGGAGAGGACGTGGCAGCATTCTCTCCCTGAAAAGCTCCGTAATCTGTGCTCAGTGTGCAGAAAATATCTGTGCTCAGTGTGCTGCAAATAATCTGTGCTCAGTGTGCTGAAAATATCTACGTTCTCTGCCTGAAAACGCTCCATATCTGTGCTTAGTGTGCTGCAAATATCTGATCAGTGTGCTGCATTGTGGGGACTGGGGACCACCAGTATATAATATATATACTTTTCTATAGCTTCTATACTGCTTGTCAGGGCACATGGTCACAGTTACACCGCTCTGTACTGATATACAATAATATATATACTTTTCTATAGCCTCTATATTGCTTGTCAGGACACATGGTCACAGTTACACTGCTCTGTACTGATATATACAGTAATATATATACTTTTCTATAGCTTCTATACTGCTTGTCAGGACACACATGTGTCACAGGTACACCGCTCTGTACTGATATATACAATAATTTTAAATCATTTTCTATAGCTTCTATACTGCTTGTCAGGACACACATGTCACAGTTACACCGCTCTGTACTGATATATACAATAATTTTAAATCATTTTCTAGAGCTTCTATACTGCTTGCCAGGACACACATGTGTCACAGTTACACTGCTCTGTACTGATATGTATATACAATAATATATATACTTCTCTATAGCTTCTAGTATTACAGTGCAGAATTTTAGTGACCAACAGTATACATATATAGTACAGTACAGTAGGCCATTGCTATTGATATATTACTGGCATATAATTCCACACATTACAAAATGGAGAACAAAACTGTGGAGGGTAAAATAGGTAAAGATCAAGATCCCCTTCTACCTCGTGCTGAAGCTGCTGCCACTAGTCATGGCTGAGACAATTAAATGCCATCAACGTCGTCTGCCAAGGCCGATGCCCAATGTCATAGTAGAGAGCATGTAAAATAAAAAAACAAAATTAAAAGCGTCTGATGAGAAGCATAAACTTGCAAATATGCCATTTACGACACGGAGTGGCAAGAAACGGCTGAGGCCCTGTCCTATGTTCACGGCTAGTGGTTCAGCTTCACGTGAGGATGGAAGCACTTATCCTCCAGCTAGAAAAATGAAAAGAGTTAAGCTGGCAAAAGCACAGCAAAGGACTGTACATTCTTCTAAATCACAAATCCCCAAGGAGAGTCCAATTGTGTTGGTTGCGATGCCTGACCTTCCCAACACTGGACGGGAAGAGGTGGCGCCTTCCACCATTTCCATGCCCCCTGCAAGTGCTGGAAGGAGCATCTGCAGTCCAGTTCCTGATAGTCAAATTGAAGATGTCACTGTTGAAGTACACCAGGATGAGGATATGGGTGTTGCTGGCGCTGAGGAGGAAATTGACAAGGAGGATTCTGATGGTGAGGTGGTTTGTTTAAGTCAGGCACCCGGGAAGACACCTGTTGTTTGTGGGACGAATATGGCCATTGACATGCCTGGTCAAATTACAAAAAAAATCACCTCTTTGGTGTGGAATTATTTCAACAGAAATGCAGACAACAGGTGTCAAGCCGTGTGTTGCCTTTGTCAAGCTGTAATAAGTAGGGGTAAGGACGTTAACCACCTAGGAACATCCTCACTTATACGTCACCTGGAGCGCATTCATCAGAAGTCATTGACAAGTTCAAAAACTTTGGGTGACAGCGGAAACAGTCCACTGACAACTAAATCCCTTCCTCTTGTACCCAAGCTCCTGCAAACCACACCACCAACTCCCTCAGTGTCAATTTCCTCCTTAGACAGGAACGCCAATAGTCCTGCAGGCCATGTCACTGGCAAGTCTGACGAGTCCTCTCTTAACTGGGATTCCTCCTATGGATCCTTGAGTGTAACACCTACTGCTGCTGGTGCTGCTGTTGTTGCTGCTGGGAGTCGATCGTCATCCCAGAGGGGAAGTCGGAAGACCACTTGTACTACTTCCAGTAAGCAATTGACTGTACAACAGTCCTTTGCGAGGAAGATGAAATATCACAGCAGTCATCCTGCTGCAAAGTGGATAACTCAGGTCTTGGCAGCTGCGGTGGTGTTAAACGTGTGTCCGGTATCCACTGTTAATTCACAGGGAATTAGAGAATTGATTGAGGTACTGTGTCCCCGGTACCAAATACCATCTAGGTTCCACTTCTCTAGGCAGGCGATACCGATAATGTACACAGACTTTAGAAAAAGAGTCACCAGTGTCCTAAAAAATGCAGTTTTACCCAATGTCCACTGAACCACGGACATGTGGACAAGTGGAGCAGGGCAGACTCAGGACTATATGACTGTGACAGCCCACTGGGTAGATGTATTGCCTCCTGCAGCAAGAACAGCAGCGGCAGCACCAGTAGCAGCATCTCGCAAACGCCAACTCGTTCCTAGGCAGGCTACGCTTTGTATCATCGCTTTCCATAAGAGGCACACAGCTGACAACCTCTTACGGAAACTGAGGAACATCATCGCAGAATGGCTTACCACAATTGGACTCTCCTGGGGATTTGTGACATCGGACAACGCCACCAATATTGTGTGTGCATTACATCTGGGCAAATTCCAGTACGTTCCATGTTTTGCACATACATTGAATTTGGTTGTGCAGAATTAAAAAAAAACGACAGGGGCATGAAAGAGATGCTGTCGGTGGCCCGAAGAATTGCGGGCCACTTTCTGCATTCATTCACCGCGTGCTGAAGACTGGAGCACCAGCAAACACTCCTGAACCTGTCCCGCCATCATCTGAAGCAAGAGGTGGTAACGAGGTGGAATTCAACCCTCTATATGCTTCAGAGGATGGAGGAGCAGCAAAAGGCCATTCAAGCCTATACATCTGCCTACGATATAGGCAAAGGAGGGGGAATGCACCTGACTCAAGCGCAGTGGAGAATGATTTCAACGTTGTGCAAGGTTCTGCAACCCTTTGAACTTGCCACACGTGAAGTCAGTTCAGACACTGCCAGCCTGAGTCAGGTCATTCCCCTCATCAGGCTTTTGCAGAAGAAGCTGGAGACATTGAATGAGGAGCTAAAACAGAGCGATTCCGCTAGGGATGTGGGACTTGTGGATGGAGCCCTTCATTCGATTAACCAGGATTCACGGGTGGTCAATCTGTTGAAATCAGAGCACTACATTTTGGCCACCGTGCTCGATCCTAGATTTAAAACCTACGTTGTATCTCTCTTTCTGTCAGACACAAGTCTGCAGAGGTTCAAAGACTTGCTGGTGAGAAAAAAAAATTATTTGCATCATGTGCTGTTTGGGGACTTTTTTTTAAGTGCCATCCTGTCTGACACTGCAGTGCCACTCCTAGATGGGCCAGATGCTTGTGCCACATCACTTGGGTCGCTTAGCTTAGTCATCCAGCAACCTCGGTGCAAATTTTAGGACTAAAAATAATATTGTGAGGTGTGAGGTGTTCAGAATAGACAGGAAATGAATGGAAATTATGGTTATTGAGGTTAATAATACTATGGGATCAAAATTACCCCCAAATTCTATGATTTAAGCTGTTTTTGAGGGTTTTTGAAAAAAAAACACCCAAATCCAAAACACACCCGAATCCGACAAAAAATTTTCAGGGAGGTTTTGCCAAAACGCGTCCGAATCCAAAACATGGCAGCGGAACCGAATCCAAAACCAAAACACAAAACCCGAAAAATGTCCGGTGCACATCTCTATGACCTTTATATACTTGTATTATTATACGATTATTGTGCATATGTATTTTTTGTATGTACAGTAAACTTACCAAATCCTGAATTGTATGCAAATGAACATTACAATCACAACCAGCACTTTCCTGTGAATTGATCAGAAATGACAAGTAACATATACTTTCACAATAAATATTACATATTTTTATGACTTTACATCTCTGTCTTACTTCTGAAAATGCGGCTCAATAACGTTACAGTCAGTAAGTCAGCAAGATGCTGGGTGTCAATATCCACACAGTGGCACCCCACCCACCAGAATACTGGCAGCGAGGTGAGCGAAAAGAGTCTCCTTGCGAACATGGTGGCTCAGTACATTCACCACAGAATCTATTGACACACTGGGCAAAAACGCTGAGTGTGTATGCAACATTAGAGTCTTAAGGTGCATACAAATGGTGCGATTCTCCATGCAATATGGACTATGTACTGTAGTCCATATCACATGGAAACATAGGGGGTAATTCCAAGTTGATCGCAGCAGGATCTTTGTTAGCAATTGGGCAAAACCATGTGCACTGCAGGGGAGGCAGATATAACATGTGCAGAGAGAGCTAGCTTTGGGTGGGGTGTGTTCAACCTGCAATCTAATTTGCAGTGTAAAAATAAAGCAGCCAGTATTTACCCTGCACAGAAACAAAATAACCCACCCAAATCTTACTCTCTCTACACATGTTATATCTGCCTCCCCTGCAGTGCACATGGTTTTGCCCAATTGCTATCAAAAATCCTGCTGCTATCAATTTGGAATTACCCTCATAGTACATATTGCACCATGGCCCTCATTCCGAGTTGTTCGCTCGGTCTTTTTCATCGCATCGCAGTGAAATTCCGCTTAGTACGCATGCGCAATGTTCGCACTGCGCCTGCGCTAAGTTATTTTGCTATGAAGTTAGTATTTTTACTCACGGCTTTTTCTTCGCTCCGGCGATCGTAGTGTGATTGACAGGAAATGGGTGTTACTGGGCGGAAACACGGCGTTTTAGGGGCGTGGGGATGAAAACGCTACCGTTTCCGGAAAAAACACAGGAGTGGCCGGAGAAACGGTGGGAGTGTCTGGGCGAACGCTGGGTGTGTTTGTGACGTCAACCAGGAACGACAAGCACTGAACTGATCGCACAGGCAGAGTAAGTCTGAAGCTACTCTAAAACTGCTACGAGGTTTGTGATCGCAATATTGCGAATACTTCGGTCGCACTTTTAAGATCATAAGATACACTCCCAGTAGGCGGCGGCTTAGCGTGTGTAACTCTGCTACATTCGCATTGCGACCGATCAACTCGGAATGAGGGCCCATGTGTATAAGTTTGTGAAGCTGATGCACGGTCTTACGGGATCTGCATTGCAAGAAAATATAGTGGGTGCAGGCAGGGCCAATACTGACTACATGCCTCCGGACACAATATACAGTAGTAAGTATCAGCCATGGCACCCGTCCTTCTGTTATTTTCTAAACTGTGTTTTTAGAGGCCTGAATGTTCTGTACAAGAAAAATGGAGCATAAAGCGCTTAATGGTCACAATGAAATGAGTAGGTCACTACAATGAACATATTAAATGAATAAATTAATTTAATATAACAATAAATTAAAAAGACAAAAAAACTACACATTAAAAGTTCAATTAAAATAGCTGCATATAGCACTGCTCCCAAATATAGATTAGCATTGTGAATCAAACCAGAGTTCAAATGACCTGTTCCTTTGTAGTAGTTCCTTATAATCCCATATGGGCCTGTATATTGGACAACCGTGAATAGTTACCACTGATGTATTCAAGGCGTTAAGCGGTTCAGCGTCCCACAGAATAGCAGTCCCTTGATGTAAGGTGTGGAAAGATTGCCACGGTTTATGGAAATCCCTCCAGCAAGGTCCAAAAAAGGTGATGAAATGTAGGGACTTGGTCCAGGTCTTTGCTTCTTCTGTTATTGTAGATCCAAGGGAGCAGAAGTAAAAGTAAACAGCAGCCTTCACCAATGTGTTTTGTTGCGTTCACGCAACTTTTTCAAGGTGCCTTTACACACCTTATATCAAGGGACTGCTATTCTGCGGGACGCTGAACCGCTTAACGCCTTGAATACATCAGTGGTAACTATTCATGGTTGTCCAATATACAGGCCCATATGGGATTATAAAGGACTACTACAAAAGAACAGGTCATTTGAACTCTGGTTTGATTCACAATGCTAATCTGTATTTGGGAGCAGTGCTATATGCAGCTATTTTAATTGAACTTTTAATGTGTAGTTTTTTTGTCTATTTAATTTATTGTTATATTAAATTCCTTTATTCATTTAATATGTGGATTGTAGTGACCTACTCATTTCATTGTGACCATTAAGCGCTTTATGATCCATTTTGCTTGTATTTCCATTTGCGCTCTGACCAACCTCTATTTGTTTAGCTGCTGTGTTGAATCTCCCTATTTTAGCGCCAGGAGTTAATTACCCCGAGGGTAATTTCCCTTTCCTGATTGTTCTGGCTGCATAATATTGAGCGCAAGCACATTGTTGCAAATAGATCACAAACTCAAAGTTAACATTTTTTTAACTTATAATTGCATTGCTATAGAATAGTATTCTCTGCAACATAATATGCACCGTATTCACATAACTGATGTGATATACTGTAAGTACAATGCACAGGTACCCTGGACATTGGTGCTGGCATTGCTTACAGCTGCTGTGTGTTAACCTGGGTAAAAAGGAAATTTGACTGATGAGCGATACAATGCCATTCTTCATTTGTGCGGAATCTGTGGCTTCACACAAATTCATTTGTGACACAATTACTAATCCTAAATGCCAGAGACACTATAAGCAACTTTGTATGCAGCTGTGATGCGACTAAGATGCTAATTTCAGGAAATACTGTGAATGTCTGGGATTTGCTACTAATGGTGAAGATTGTAAGTGGTATCAAAAGGCCCAAACAAGGATGGGTGATTGAGGAAACATCTTTACATATGGAATTTGGAATGCGGCCACATGACTGGCGGTCACAATCCCAGCAGTCAGGATGCCAATGTCAGGATCCTGACTGCTGGCAATGCCAACGGTCGTCATATCAACACACAGGGACTATTCCCACTCATGGGTGTCCACGACTCCCATAGAGTGGGATTAAAACCTGTGGCAAGTACAGCAAGCCACCAAGCTCGCTGCATGGTGACCACAGTAAGTCTGTCAGGGGCTCCGTTGCACTCGCCCCCACTGGCATTCTGTCAGCTGGGATCCCGAGGTCGGTATGCTGCCCTCTGGTATCCTGAATGCCACAAAACAATCCCAACCCTGGAATTGAACCTACTATAATCATACACTAGGTATTGTCATGGTCCAGTTGCACATCTGTTGTGTGAGAAAATGCCACCACTAAGAGTGCTCTACTGTCTCATATGGCCTGATCCTTTTTTGTATTACAATACATTGCATGGGCATTTTCAGCCTTATTTATTCATATGAGGTACAGTATATTTTAAATGACAAATATTTTATTTGTCATTTAAGTGAGTACTGTCTCATGAACCTCAGACATTATTCCTCTGTCAGTGCTGATGGATGTACAGTAGTATGGTCAGCACCTAACAGTGGCTGACCTGTCATATATAGATATAGATCACCCTGAAGCTGTACTCATAACATTGGGACAATATGTCTGTTGAAATTTGCTACATCTCATTGGGGAATATCTAGTGCATGATAAAGTGATAAAATGCCCCTACAGAAACCATCATTCATCCATTAAAATAAATCCCTGTATTACTACATGTACTAGTTATAGTATTCTTCATGTTAATAGGTTTTTATGCAGAAACATTTACTTACATGAGCTACTTTCAGCTGATCATACATAGCTTTAAAATTCTGGAAATGTAAATCATAACCCTGTAAAAAATATGAAAAATAACTATAAAATAACTATAAATGATTAAGTAGAACTTGTTGGTTGCATTAATATTCAAAGGGATATATATAAAAATATATATATGTAGAGAGAGAGAGAGAGAGAGATTGATTAAATTTGACATTGCAAGTTATAGGAATAAGTACAGAGCTTTTAAGTCACTGACTGTATAAAAGTAAATTTTATTAATGTTCGATTCTATAGATAACTTTGGCCAATTGCATATTTTGTGTTTTGTTTATGACAAAGTTTAAATTTGTCATTTTGGAAATTCCTAATTTTCAATTTTCTTATTCTGTGTAAGAAAAGAGGTGTGGTCTCATCCTGAGATAGGTATGGTTTAGGGAAATCATGGGCTTGGAGCACATTATCTTAATCTTCCAATGGAGCATACTGGCAGGAATGCACGTGCTGCATGTTTGTACTGGATTATGTTTTTGTTCATCTATAATCAGCACTGCTATTGTAATATATAGAAATCAGCTTATATACTGTACCGCAATGTCAGGAGCTGCACAGAGGAATGCTGCTAGTGCTGGAAGGAAGTCTGCAGATTTCTAATGAAAAATATAATAAGAAATAAAACATAAGCAACTACATTATATTTAAAAAAATATGAAGTGACAAAATAAAAGAAAATATATTATTTCAACAAACATTAGAGCTCAACTACAATATAATGAGATACTGCAAATGCAAGAGTGGTGAATATGCTAAAGCTAATGGGGGTAATTCCAAGTTGATCGCAGCAGGAAATTTTTTAGCAGTTGGGCAAAACCATGGGGGGTCATTCCGAGTTGTTCGCTCGTTATTTTTTTCTCGCAACGGAGCGATTAGTCGCTAATGCGCATGCGCAATGTCCGCAGTACGACTGCGCCAAGTAAATTTGCTATGCAGTTAGGTATTTTACTCACGGCATTACGAGGTTTTTTCTTCGTTCTGGTGATCGTAATGTGATTGACAGGAAGTGGGTGTTTCTGGGCGGAAACTGGCCGTTTTATGGGTGTGTGCGAAAAAACGCTACCGTTTCTGGGAAAAACGCGGGAGTGGCTGGAGAAACGGAGGAGTGTCTGGCCGAACGCTGGGTGTGTTTGTGATA
This sequence comes from Pseudophryne corroboree, assembly GCF_028390025.1. NCBI lineage: Eukaryota > Metazoa > Chordata > Amphibia > Anura > Myobatrachidae > Pseudophryne > Pseudophryne corroboree. The sequence continues at coordinate 133,524,872 of NC_086452.1, forward strand.
TCAAACCAGGAACGACAAGCACTGAACTGATCGCACTGGAAGAGTAAGTCTCGAGCTACTCAGAAATTGCACAGAGAAGTCTTTTCACAATATTGCGAATCTTTCGTTCGCAATTTTACTATGCTAAGATTCACTCCAAGTAGGCGGCGGCTTAGCGTGTGCAAAGCTGCTAAAAGCAGCTTGCAAGCGAACAACTCGGAATGACCACCCATGTGCACTGCAGGGGGGGGGGGGGGGCAGATATAACATTTTCAGAAAGAGTTAGATTTGGGTGGGTTATTTTATTTCTGTGCAGTGTAAATACTGGCTGCTTTATTGTTACACTGCAAATTAGATTGCAGATTGAACACACCACACCCAAATCTAACTCTCTCTGCACATGTTAAATCTGCCTCCCCTGCAGTGCACATGGTTTTGCCCAACTGCTAAAAAATTTCCTGCTGCCATCGACTTGGAATTACCCCCCATGAACTAAAATTCAGCTTATAAGGGGTAATTCCAAGTTGATCGCAGCAGGAATTTTTTTAGCAATTGGGCTAAACCATGTGCACTGCAGGGGAGGCAGATATAACATGTGCAGAGAAGGTTAGATTTGGGTGGGGTGAGTTCAATCTGCATTCTAAATTGCAGTGTAAAAATAAAGCAGCCAGTATTTACCCTGCACAGAAACAAAATAACCCACCCAAATCTAACTCTCTCTGCACATGTTATATCTGTCACACTTGCAGTGCACATGGTTTTGCCCAACTGCTAAAAATTTTCCTGCTGCGATCAACTTGGAATTACCCCCATAAGATGGATGTTTCATAAGTTTGATGAAGAAGAAAGTCACTAATATGAAACTATATTTCTAGATTTTTACACATGTGAAATGCAGAGAAAGAGAAAGAGAGAGAGAGAGAGAGAGAGAGAGAGAGAGAGAGAGAATAGATGGAAAGGGGGAACTACAGGAAAGCATGAAAATAAATAAATAAATAAATAATGTGCATGAGATAAATGGGGGCAGATGATAAGTGCAAGAAGGAAGGGTGAGAAGAGGGAATACAGACTGAAGCAATGTATATATTTCATATAAATACAATACTACTTACTGTCAATGTAGTTATCGGGCATCCATCAGCAGTTGGTGTTAAACACACTGCACCTAATATGTCACACAGTAGTTAAACAGAAAATAGCATTTAGAGAATATAGTAGTTTATAAGAGGATATTTAATATCGACAATTTTAGATGTATATATAGTTTCCACAGACTTCATAATCGTACAATATGGCCAAGCAAGTTTATTCATTAATGGAATATGTTAAATAAATAGATAATTACGTGAACCAGTTTGTATGTATATGTATATATTAGTGATGAGCGGGTCCAAACTTTACCCATTTTACACGGTTCCGAGGCAACCTCGGATCTTCCCGCCTTGCTCGGTTAACCCGAGCGTGCCCGAACGTCATCATCCCCGCTGTCGGATTCTCGCGAGATTCGTATTCTATATAAGGAGCCGCGCATCGAGGCCATTTTCACTCATGCATTGGAGATGATAGCGAGAGGACGTGGATGCGTTCTCTCAGTTTCTGTGTTCAGTGTGCTGCAAATATCTGTGCTCAGTGTGCTGCAAATATCTGTGCTAAGTGTGCTTGCAAATTTCTGTGCTCAGTGTGCTGAAAATATCTACGTTCTCTGCCTGAAAAATGCTCCATATCTGTGCTGCATTGTAGTATATAGTAGGAGGACAGTGCAGAATTTTGGTGTGACCACCAGTATATATATAGCAGTACGGTACAGTAGTCCATTGCTCTACCTCTGTGTCATCAAGAATACTATCCATCCATAAATGTGCTGCATTTTAGTTGTGCGCAGTATATAGTAGGAGGACAGTGCAGAATTTTGCTGACCACCAGTATATATATAGCAGTACAGTACAGTAGTCAACAGCTCTACCTCTGTGTCGTCAAGTATACTATGCATCCGTAACTGTGGTGCATTTTAGTTGTGCGCAGTATACTATATAGTAGGAGGACAGTGCAGAATTTTGCTGACCACCAGTATATATATATAGCAGTACGGTACAGTAGTCCACTGCTCTACCTCTGTGTCGTCAAGTATACTATGCATCCATACCTGTGGTGCATTTTAGTTGTGTGCAGTATATATTAGGAGGACAGTGCAGAATTTTGCTGACCACCAGTATATATAGCAGTACGGTACAGTAGTCCACTGCTATACCTCTGTGTCGTCAAGTATACTATGCATCCATACCTGTGCTGCATTTTAGTTGTGCGCAGTATACTATGTCGAAGTCAAAAATATTACATAAAAGAACATACAAACTACACACATTATTAGTCGCTATACTTGCAAATACGCGCAGCGAGCACAGCAATATATGGTAACACACGCATTTACATGACATGCCACAGAGATGGATTCAACACTTATTTCATACAGTACATAATTATAATAATATCAAGCGCCAGACATCATGATGATTTAAAATTATATAATGAAGTAATGTCATGTATGTGTATTATTTGAACGAAGCAAGATACACCTGTCATATTGGGTATTTAAGCAACCAGATTAATGTGTAGATTCATTTGATACTTGTTATTAAGTTGAAGGACATTGCAACAAATAGTTATGATTAAATGTATGAAAGCTAAAAATCACTCTTATTAATACAATGGACAGGAAACTCAGGCCAGCCCCTTTGGATGTCTTCAAGGCTGAACCTGTGGAGCATATACAAATAGACTAGTTACTCATCATGAATGAGAAAGTCCCCTCCCCCAAAAACTAGATAACACATTGCTGATCACACAGGAGGCAGTTGCTGTTTTTGTCCCAGACGATGATGGAGTGCCTGCATGATTTTACAAAGAGAGAGAGAGTGATATGGAGAGACGAATTTATATGAGAAAGATAATGGTATTGTATGCTGGTCTGTAGCTGTAACTGTAACTGTAACTGTATGTATTAACTGCTTACTGTATGAGTTGTAACCATGAAACTATATGTATACTGTACATTGTAATATATTGAATCCATATCCTGTTAATAACAAATATATACATCAATGAGCTTTGGAACTCAGATAATGTGTGGGTGTATTGTTTTCTCTTATGGGATGCAGTGTTTTGCTATGTATATTGTAGATTCATGGCACGTGGTAATAAGAGGAGCAGGTGTTTACAATATATATTAGAGCAGGCATTTTAAATATTTTTAAGGAAACAATTTGGCATTCACAGATGGGGGCTGGTCCGCGATATCATGGTCTTAATGATGCACTGTACATTATAAATGTGACGCTGTGGTCGATCAGCTTGTGGTGGACGCATCGTAAAGCTGAGAAAATCATACCCATGTGTATTGTTGTAATCTCAGTTAGCCAGTGATATGAAATTTCAAGGGACAATGCGTTTCTCATAATATTTCAAATGCTAAAATGTATTTTTATTGTTGCAAAACAAAGTTCAAATAAGTCATATTGTGTTTGATTCAGATTGGATTGTTTATCTGTTAAGTAGGTTTAAAAGTATATTTAAAAGTTGCTGCACAGCCTTGATATAGTTTTTTTTTTAACACACGCCTAAAATAACTTCTGGTGCTTGTATAATGTGTGGTTTCTTTGTGACAAAGGAAGCCGAATGGTCTGTCCTCCATTTTAGACTAACCACATGGCCTGTCCACCATTTTGTGTAAACCTCATGGATGTGGAAGGGGGAGGAGCAGTGGCCATTTTAGGAAGGTCATTTTCTAAATAGCTGATTTTCAGTCTGCTCAGAACAATCAGTTTCCTTGGTCACATCAAGCCCCATTTATGAGTTACCAATGCATTTATTTAACCCATGCCATAGTCAATTACAAATAGTTTCAATTGGGCCTAGTGAGAGTAAATGGTGAGATAAATGCTTGGCTTGGTGTAAGAAATTGCACACAAAAAAGAAAAAAAAAAACTTTTTTTTCTTCTTCTTTCCCAGGATTTAGTTAACTCTCTGTTTGCTATAGGATAGCCATTGAAATGCAAATTAACCTGTGTAACTGCTTTTTCTTAGCAGTGAAAAGCAAATAGCTTTGATATGCAAATTTGAAGCACTGAATGGGTAAATGAGTCACATAGAAGGCTAGTGAATGATACATATATTTAATATTATTATAATTATGTGTATGTTCTGCAAAATAGCTATCCAATCTGAATCATATCATTTAAAGTATAGATTATTGCAGTCATTATAGATCTGTGTGAAATCAGATACATTTGTTGCTATATAGGTAAATGTGAAATAACAGTATTTTTAGGAAGTAAGTGTAAAGACACAAACGCAAGTCTGCATTAAAGTTTATACAGAACAAGTTGTGTCTAGTGGGCAATAGTAATTAGTATTGTTCACATTTATAGAGTTGTGTGATTTGTTTTATTGCGTACGCACATTGGTACACGTGGTATGGAACGTGAGTACAGCGTACAAAAATATGCACATGGCTCAAGGCCGCACACGTGGCATAGGGGTATGCACGGTTGTGTAATTACACAAGCTTGCGTAGGGTTGTGTGCATAATAAAAGCACATGATATTTGTTCAATTAAGGTGGGATAGTAGACATTTAATACAATAGCACATACCTATCTGATTTCAAAAGCAGGTTACTCTAAATTTAGTTTAAAAACTGTATTGCCTCTGGGGGTAAAGCTGCCAATCTGAATGAATTAAAATTTTCTGTACAAAAAAAAAACAAAGTGTATTTGAGTGAGCGTACGTAGGAGTGAGTGGATTCGAAACACGGAATTCGGGATCCCGTTGTTCGGTACACCAAGTGAGTGGAGGCTTGGTGGCATGAGGCGGCTGACTCATGTTAGTATAGGATTTGAAATATGTAAGTCGTGAGGAAACTTACACAGGAGCATGGTAGGGAATTGTGAATTCTGAATTGTGACCCATGTAGTTTTTTAATACGCTCCGGCTGAGGTTTCGCAGCTTGTGATTCGATTCCAGTGGTCGTACATCGGATAGGTAACAAGTACCTATATGCTGTGCGATTGGACCGCACGTTTGTGGGTGCGATATATAGCGCAACTTGATACTCCTTTAACGAGCTTTTGCGTAAAATTGCGGTTTCATTAGCGCTGTGTAGAGCATACGCAAGCGCGATTTGTGTATAAAAAGAGTATAGGGAGTTTTCGCTGGTCTCTCTCAGGAAAATCTCCAGTGGTGGATATTTGCTGGAAAAAGGTAAGTCACTCCTAGCACTTTCAGTAAATATAAACCAATTAGGTCGACCTCACTGGGTACGCGGTGGTCACTATTGGAGTGAGTCGTGGTACTCAGCGGAGAAGGAGTGGGTGAAAGCGCTCTAAGAACTTTCACCATCTATCCGTGTCGTGCATTGGGGATTGCATAAAAGGAAAAAGTCCGCGATGGGATCCAATTGCACAAGCGGTGGACGTATGGTAGCCAGGGTTCAGGTTGAAGAGCCGCAGCCCAAGGGGTCAGCGAGGTTTTTATGTGTGGAAACTATGGTCCACACACTGAAGACTTTTTGTCTGAATGGGTACGTATGACTGACAATGATAGGGTACCATTCACTAAGGTGGGCAGCTTTGAACCAGAGGTACTGCAGAACTTAAGGATAAGAATATGTCGGATAAAATCCAGAAAACAAAGGGTTAGACATACAAAGTGTTTAAACCTGTTGCAGCAAGAGGGGTTGGTGAGTTTGATCCTAAGGTATTGCAGGTGGTGTGTCTAACCAAAGTCATATAAGACAAGAATGGAAGTATAAGAACTGTTTGAACTTGTAGCAACAATAAACAAGTAGGAAGAAAAAAAGAGAATGCAAGTACACCACCATATGTAGATGTGGGAGCAGTTACGACCAGCATACAAACTATAGAAAATAATAAAAATATGAAATATATGACTGTAATCTATATATGTACTAATGAATGTTGAAGTTTTATTTAGGAGGAGAAGGTGACCTGATTGTTTTCAGCCATTTCTCATGTACCCAGAGGAGTATCCAACCGGTAAAAGAAGAGCAGTAGCCTGTGGGGGAAGTGGCTGAGACCAGTGGAACAGGTAAGTATGGTATCATTCGTGTACATATATAGTAAAACGAAAAAATAAAAAAAAATAAAAAATCAAGAAAGTAAAGTCAGAAATGGAGAATAAAATCTGTCCGTACATTAGTATTTGCCAGTAGGAAAGCGGACAGAGACAAGGTAACCCCCGGGTATTTCTTTCAGTTACCATATAAGAAGTATGCATTCCTAGTAATGCCCCTAGTCAAGATGAGCTCGGAAATGTTTGTTGGACCATGTACAGACCCTAAATACGGGATGAGAAGGATTGAATGAATACTTCGCATGACCTAGAAGCTTGTTAAACTTTTTTTTTTTTGTCTCTTGCAGTAATAGAAAACTCTCTATCTGGATAAGACCACTGGTAAATACTAATTCGGCAAATGGGAGGTGGCTGTCTCTGTACAAATGGATGGGATCAATAAGGCATTGAGTGTCAGGGTGCAGACTTCTTTGCAAAATTGGAAAGGGGTCACAGTAGCTAATCTTAGATAGTGTGCTATTTAACATCACAACAATAGTGCTAGGCGCAGAGAACAACAGGTGGAGAGGTTGAGGACGGTAAGTATACTGGCACATACAGGAAAGACCCATCAGTCTAAACCCCAGATCCCTAATGGTCAATAATATGTTACACTTGTAGGAAGGAAGGGCATTTTGCCCGAGATTGTAGGAGTAGTAGGACACATAGTCAATATAGACCCCCTAGACAGAAAACACAAGCCACATTATTAAACACATAGACGGGACCAAGGGACATATAGTAAGGAATCATAAGCCATATAGAAAACACAGATTTGGCTAATGGGAAGAACAAAATAAATGCAACATTACCCTTTGACAAAACTTGCTGGGGTTAAGATGGGGCCTCTAAACTTTTGCTTCTTTTTCCTAGCAGAAATGGCCCCTGATTAACTTAATTTTGTTAGATATGATATACATATACTGTGCTCCCGCTCAGGAACTACAAAGTATGTTAGACACCCACGAAGACTAATGTTACATTTCATGGTTCTAGATGCATATCCATCACAGGTAGAGGAAATTATCTCACAGATACCGGGTTCCCTATGAACTTAGGATGGACAGTACACTGGATTGATGGCTGGGATAGTCCCAATAGCGATACGATAAACACAGAATTTTTTTAAGGGGAGTAGATCAAGTAGAGAATCACTTCCCCGTAGTGCCCAATCCAGTTGTCAAATTTTTATAAAATCTTCACCTCTACAAACTAATCTGTCACCAACCTCTATTCTGTTTCTCTACAGTTTTCTCTTCATCTTTTGCGTTCACACAGGCTGGTACAATACATGGACCCAATTACAGTTCAAACTCCACATGCCTAGGTCCTTCAGAGTTCTGCCCAAACCCAGTATATCTCAACAGCACGATAACACCAGTATTACTGCAGTGTGCCTTGTCATGCACAAAGGGTGGAAAATGGGAATACTGGTGAAGGGAAATTTTGTATAGACACTGATATGCCTTTTTCATTCATTTTTCATGTTCTGCTCCTTTCTCTACTCTAGAGATGTTTTTTTTTTTTTAGTTATGCTCATGGTACTTTACATTGCAAACACACAACAGTTAAATTAAAATGAAAAATGTGTGTTCCCTACAGGAAAAGTCAGTCTGGAGGACAAAGGGGTATGGCCATGAGTCCTCAGGACTGTGGACAGGTGGACACGGTAAGCCAGTAGCTCCCAGAGCATACCTTCCAAGTCTAGCTGAGGTGGCACACGGTCTGACTCATCTAGGCAAAGAGGGTATGAGCAGGCTGATGAGAGCCTACTGGTGTGCGCCAGGATTCTATTCTCATGCAGGTAAGAGAGCAATTACCTGTCTTGCTTGCTTGAGGAAGAATGTTGGTAAAGCAATACCAACAGAGCCATTCCATATCCCTCCTGCAGACGGATCTTTTCAGGAAATACAAATCGACTTCGTACAGTTAACACCCTTTAGGAATTATTGTTATGTATTGGTGTGCACTGATGTTTTCTCAAACTGGGTAGAGGCATTTCCTGCCACCACGGATGCTGCTGTGTTTACCGCAAAGAAAAATTGCGCAGAAATTTGTGTATAGATAATGGTACCCCTAGAAGTAGGAACAAAGCTTGAAATTGTACTAATGTGATCATAGATACTGCCACTAGTATTATGTAGCATCAGTACCACTCCCAGATCTTCACTTGACGAATCACCCTCTTCGAAATTTATTTTTGTTTTTGTTTTGGTATTTGTGTCTTTTTGGTTGTTTTTGGAAGACAACCTCATGTCATGATTGATCCGCACAATGATCAGAAATACCCCAATGAGGTGACAGTACAGTACCTTATTGAGATGAGCCAGCATATGAGAACTTGACAAAAGAACTTGAAACTGCAGATTGCTGGTATGCCAAATACTAACTGTCTTGATTGTGAACCAAGAGACTGTGTGACTGGTCTTACGCTCAGGTTGCCTAATAGACAGGTGGGAAGGACCATACCAAGTTTTGTTGACAGCACTATCCCAGTGAAAGTAGCCGAGAGAGAGACTTTGGTCCACGATTCCCATTGCAGAAAAGTCGGTAGTCCGGAAGGAACTCGTAAATGGAGTGAGATCGCAAAAGTATCACCAGACACTCTGTTCCGTGAAGACTGAGAGGCGGCACTGTTGAACACTACTTGAGCGTACTAAAGGATTGCAGAAAGACCAGTCATTGTAATTGATTTGTTATGAACAAGAGTTGTTTTGTTCTATTTCTCTTTTCTGTCTTTCCAACTGACAAACATTTTTTTTCAGGACATTCTATTTTTGCGAGGTTTTTTTTATGAGGAATCGCGTGTGGGACTGGAACTGGTTCTCGAGGAAGGAGTGATTTCCTTATAGGATCCCAGGATTAGCCAATCAGTTTGTTAAAGTCAGAGAAAAATCAAAGGTCTAGTAGTTATGGAGTTCAGAGGTAATCAGGAACAATCAGACAATGGCTATTCAAACATTGCAGATAAAGAGCTCATTAATATATGTGGAAGAAAGGTTTATGAGTGGCTCTCCCCGAACTCCGAAGGTTTATGTTATTTAGGAAGGACACTACTTATAACCCTTGTTCAATTAATAAACAGACCTAGCATACGTTCCAGAAATGGAAACAATGTTCAGAAAATGATAGGAATATGTAGATCATGAAAATTTTATATGTCACTTTCACAATTTTTTGTGTCTTCTTCATCTACCCAGCAGAACCTCAATCGAATCCAAACATCAGTATACAAAGACGTAGGTACATGTATGTGTGAAATGTTCATCGCAAATCAGACATTATAGGCCAAAGCACTGTCCCAGCATACTCTATAGGTTGAATGTTGTTCCACACCCAACCAGTGGTCCCGTGACCGCCGAGTGCATATAGAGGATGTCTCCTCCTCCCTGTCTTCCCCAAATATAGTCAAGTGTCTGATTTGCGAAATGAATACATACTTGTGTCTAGGTCACCGATTATTGTATGAAATATTTGTTTTCTTATGTTAATAATTGATGGCAGTTATTATTTACTGCCAAAGGGTGGAATGTCGAAGTCAAAAATATTACATAAAAAGAACATACAAACAACACACATTATAAGTCGCTATACTTGTAAATACGCGCAGCGAGCACAGCAATATATGGTAACACACGCATTTACACGGACATGCCACAGAGATGGATTCGACACTTATTTCATACAGTACATAATTATAATAATACCAAGCGCCAGACATCATGATGATTTAAAATTATATAATGAAGTAATGTCATGTATGTGTATTATTTGAACGAAGCAAGATACACCTGTCATATTCGGTATTTAAGCAACCAGATTAATGTGTAGATTCATTTGATACTTGTTATTAAGTTGTAGAACATTGCAACAAATAGTTATGATTAAATGTATGAAAGCTAAAAATCACTCTTATTAGTACAATGGACAGGAAACTCAGGCCAGCCCCTTTGGATGTCTTCAAGGCTGAACCTGTGGAGCATATACAAATAGACTAGTGACTCATCATGAATGAGAAAGTCCCCTCCCCCAAAAACTAGATAACACATTGCTGATCACACAGGAGGCAGTTGCTGTTTTTGTCCCAGACGATGATGGAGTGCCTGCATGATTTTACAGAGAGAGAGAGAGAGACAGTGATATGGAGAGACAAATTTATATGAGAAAGATGATGGTATTGTATGCTGGCCTGTAGCTGTAACTGTAACTGTATGTATTAACTGCTTACTGTATGAGTTGTAACCATGAAACTATATGTATACTGTACATTGTAATATATTGAATCCATATACTTTTAATAACAAATATATAAATCAATGAGCTTTGGAACTCAGATAATGTGTGGGTGTATTGTTTTCTCTTATGGGATGCAGTGTTTTGCTATGTATAGTGCACATTCATGGCACATGGTAATAAGAGGTGCAGGTGTTTACAATATATATTAGAGTGGGCGATTTAAATATTTTTAAGGAAACAATTTGGCATTCACAACTATATAGTAGGAGGACAGTGCAGGATTTTGCTGACCACCAGTATATATATAGCAGTACGGTACAGTAGTCCAATGCTCTACCTCTGTGTCGTCAAGTATACAATGCATCCATACCTGTGCTGCATTTTAGTTGTGCTCAGTATATAGTAGGAGGACAGTGCAGAAATTTGCTGACCACCAGTATATATATAGCAGTATGGTACAGTAGTCCACTGCTCTACCTCTGTGTTGACAAGTATACTATGCATCCATACCTGTGCTGCATTTTAGTTGTGTGCAGTATACTATATAGTAGGAGGACAGTGCAGAATTTTGCTGACCACCAGTATATATATAGCAGTATGGTACAGTAGTCCACTGCTCTACCTCTGTGTCGTCAAGTATACTATGCATCCGTACCTGTGCTGCATTTTAGTTGTGCGCAGTATACTATATAGTAGAAGAACAGTGCAGAATTTTGCTGACCACCAGTATATATATAGCAGTACGGTACAGTAGTCCATTGCTCTACCTCTGTGTCGTCAAGTATACTACAAAAGTTCAGTAAAATGACCAAAAAAATCAAAATTAAAAGCATCTGATGAGAAGCGTAAACTTGCCAATATGCCATTTACGACACGGAGTGGGCAAGGAACGGCTGAGGCCCTGGCCTATGTTCATGGCTATTGGTTCAGATTCACATGAGGATGGAAGCACTCATGCTCTCACTAGAAAACTGCATTGCCACTTCTAGATGGGCCAGGTGTTTGTGTCGGCCACTTGGGTCGCTTAGCTTAGCCATCCAGCGACCTTGGTGCACCTCTTTTTTTCTTTGCATCATGTGCTGTTTGGTGACTATTTTTTAAATCAGCCATCCTGTCTGACACTGCAGTGCCACTCCTAGATGGGCCAGGTGTTTGTGTCGGCCACTTGGGTCGATTAGCTTAGCCATCCAGCGACTTTGGTGCACCTCTTTTTTACTTTGCATCATGTGCTGTTTGGGGACTATTTTTTAAATCTACCATCCTGTCTGACACTGCAGTGCCACTCCTAAATTGGCCAGGTGTTTGTGTCGGCCACTTGGGTCACTTAGCTTAGCCATCCAGCGACCTTGGTGCACCTCTTTTTTTCTTTGCATCATGTGCTGTTTGGTGACTATTTTTTAAATCGGCCATCCTGTCTGACACTGCAGTGCCACTCCTAGATGGGCCAGGTGTTTGTGTCGGCCACTTGGGTCGATTAGCTTAGCCATCCAGCGACCTTGGTGCACCTCTTTTTTACTTTGCATCATGTGCTGTTTGGGGACTATTTTTTAAATCTACCATCCTGTCTGACACTGCAGTGCCACTCCTAAATTGGCCAGGTGTTTGTGTCGGCCACTAGGGTCAGTTAGCTTAGCCATCCAGCGACCTTGGTGCACCTCTTTTTATCTTTACATCATGTGCTGTTTGGGGACTATTTTTTAAATCGGCCATCCTTTCTGACACTGCAGTGCCACTCCTATATGGTCCAGGTGTTTGTGTCGGCCACTTGGGTCGCTTAGCTTAGTCAACCAGCGACCTTGGTGCAAATTTTAGGACTAAAACTAATATTGTGAGGTGTGAGGTGTTCAGAATAGACTGGAAATGAGTGGAAATTATGGTTATTGAGGTTAATAATACTATGGGATCAAAATGACCCCCAAATTCTATGATTTAAGCTGTTTTTGAGGGTTTTTTGTAAAAAAAACACCCGAATCCAAAACCCACCCGAATCCGACAAAAAAATTTCAGGGAGGTTTTGCCATAACGCGTCTGAATGCAAAACACGGTCGCGGAACCGAATCCAAAACCAAAACACAAAACACAAAAAAATTCCGGTGCACATCACTAGTATATATAGATGCATGTGTACTTTAAGGTTGCTTCTGTTAGCTTTGATAAAGATTGTCTTTGAATAGACTAGCATGTATGCAAATATACAGCAGGAATGCAAGTCAGAATGGTACTGTATGTTAATCAGAACTGGTTGATATTTGTTCTACACTGAGGGTCAGACAATAGGTCCATTTGTTGACAAGAAGATGCTAACTATGATTGTCACCTAGAGGAAGATAAATAATTTTAAAAGAAATCTGGCAAGATTGCACTACAAAGACGTGAAGACGATAATAATAATCATAGAGACTGATTATAGACTATAAATATAATCATAGAGCCTTCATCTAATCTAAATTAGGGTTTTCTGTACTGACAGGATACCAGTTTGGGGAATTTACAAGACTGTCAACAGCCAGAGAATACTGATTATTTCTGGATCTCAACACACTGAGAAAAAGTCAGTTAGATATATATAATATGGGGTATAAATATAAAGGGTAGTACACACGGAGAGATCTGTGTTTAAAATCTAAGCAATCTGACTAGATTGCTTAGATTTTAAGCAAAGATCTGTCGTGTGTATGCCCCCCAGCGATAGCGATGCGCGGCCCTTCGCATCGCTTTTGCCGGTGATAGATTGAGCATGCATGCAGGCTAAGTCTAGCGAGTCGCTCACTTCAGCGCTGTGTGAAATCAGCAGCACCCCGCCCCCCCCCCTTGCTCAGCACACATTGCGCTGTGCTGAACGGGGGGAGAGAAGTGTGCTGAGTGGTCTGTGTTTAGATCGCTCAGCACACATCTCTCCCGTCAGTACTGCCCTTTAGGCTGTACTGTACAGTTTAATTAGGATAGTACTGAATGTAGGGGTGTAGTATGGTATGCCGGCGGCCGGGCTCCCGGCGACCAGCATACCGGCGCCGGGAGCCCGGCCGCCAGCATACCGACAGCATGGCGAGTGCAAATGAGCCCCTTGCGGGCTCGCTGCGCTCGCCACGCTGCGCTCGCCACGCTGCGCTCGCCACGCTGCGCTCGCCACGCTGCAGGCACGGTGGCGCGCTATGCGCGCCATGCTATTTATTCTCCCTCCAGGAGGGTCGTGGACCACCATGAGGGAGAATATGTGTCGATATGCCGGGTGTCGGGATTCCGGCGCCGGTATACTGTGCGCCGAGATCCAGACATTTGTCAACCAGAAGACTACCCGACTGCAGAGTGATGATGGAGGAGACAAACAAGGCTGTGGAGATGGAAGTCAGGGGGACTCGCAGGGTGATAGATATGTATCAAATGTTTCCCCTATATGGTGTAATCTCCTTACTGTAGTAGTTATGGGGTATAATTATAAAGGGGGGTACACACGGAGAGATCCGTGTTTAAAATCTAAGTCATTTGACTAGATTGCTTAGATTTTAAGCAAAGATCTGTCGTGTGTATGCCCCCCCCCCCCCCAGCGATAGCAATGCGCGACCCTGCATGCAGGCTCAATCTAGCGGGTCCCTCACTTCAGCGCTGTGTGAAATCTGCGGCCCCCACCCCCCTGCTCAGCACACATCGCGCTGTGCTGAGCGGGGGGAGAGAAGTGTGCTGAGCGGTCTGTGTTAAGATCGCTCAGCACACATCTCTCCCATCAGTACTGGCCTTTAGGCTGTACTGTGCAATATAGGCCCTCATTCCGAGTTGTTCGCTCTGAGTTTTTCATCGCATCGCAGTGAGAATCCGCTTAGTGCGCATGCGCAATGTTCGCACTGCGGCTGCGCCAAGTAACTTTACTATGAAGAAAGTAATTTTACTCACGGCTTTTTCATCGCTCCGGCGATCGTATTGTGATTGACAGGAAATGGGTGTTACTGGGCGGAAACACGGCGTTTAAGGGGCGTGTTGCTGAAAACGCTACCGTTTCCGGAAAAAACGCAGGAGTGGCCGAAGAAACGGTGGGAGTGCCTGGGCGAACGCTGGGTGTGTTTGTGACGTCAGCCAGGAACGAAAAGCACTGAACTGATCGCACAGGCAGAGTAAGTCTGAAGCTACTCAAAAACTGCTAACTCGTTTGTGATCGCAATATTGCGCATAATTCGGTCGCACTTTTAAGAAGCTAAGATACACTCCCAGTAGGCGTAGGCTTAGCGTGTGTAACTCTGCTACATTCGCCTTGCGAGCGAACAACTCGGAATGAGGGCCATAGTTAGGTGAGTACTGAATGTAGTAGAGATGAGCGGGTTCGGTTCCTCGGAATCCGAACCCGCCCGAACTTCATGTTTTTTTTCACGGGTCCGAGCGACTCGGATCTTCCCGCCTTGCTCGGTTAACCCGAGCGCGCCCGAACGTCATCATGACGCTGTCGGATTCTCGCGAGGCTCGGATTCTATCGCGAGACTCGGATTCTATATAAGGAGCCGCGCGTCGCCGCCATTTTCACTCGTGCATTGAGATTGATAGGGAGAGGACGTGTCTGGCGTCCTCTCCATTAGAATAGAGATAGATTAGATAGAGAGAGATTGTGCAGAGTCGCAGACAGAGTTAGTTTACCACAGTCAGTGACCAGTGCAGTTGCTAGTTAACTTTTATTTAATATAATATATCCGTTCACTTCTCTCTGCTATATCCGTTCTCTGCCTGAAAAAAAAAACGATACACAGCACAGTCAGTCACACAGTGTGACTCAGTCTGTGTGCACTCAGCTCAGCCCAGTGTGCTGCACAGTCATCAATGTATAAATTAAAAGCTTATAATTAATTGTGGGGGAGACTGGGGAGCACTGCAGGTTGTTAGCAGGAGCCAGGAGTACAATTATATTAATTAACAGTGCACACTTTTGCTGCAGGAGTGGTGACCAGTGCCTGACCACCAGTATAGTATTGTTGTATACTACTAATATCTCTTTAAATATCAACCAGTCTATATTAGCAGCAGACACAGTACAGTGCGGTAGTTCACGGCTGTGGCTACCTCTGTGTCGGCACACGGCAGGCAGTCCGTCCGACCAGAATTGTATTATTTATTATTATATACCTACCACCTAACCGTGGTTTTTTTTTTCATTCTTTATACCGTCATAGTGTCATCCTAATTGTTACGAGTATACTACTATCTCTTTATCAACCAGTGTACAGTGCGGTAGTTCACGGCTGTGGCTACCTCTGTGTCGGCACACGGCAGGCAGTCCGTCCGACCAGAATTGTATTATTTATTATTATATACCTACCACCTAACCGTGGTTTTTTTTTCATTCTTTATACCGTCATAGTGTCATCCTAATTGTTACGAGTATACTACTATCTCTTTATCAACCAGTGTACAGTGCGGTAGTTCACGGCTGTGGCTACCTCTGTGTCGGCACACGGCAGGCAGTCCGTCCGACCAGAATTGTATTATTTATTATTATATACCTACCACCTAACCGTGGTTTTTTTTTCATTCTTTATACCGTCATAGTGTCATCCTAATTGTTACGAGTATACTACTATCTCTTTATCAACCAGTGTACAGTGCGGTAGTTCACGGCTGTGGCTACCTCTGTGTCGGCACACGGCAGGCAGTCCGTCCGACCAGAATTGTATTATTTATTATTATATACCTACCACCTAACCGTGGTTTTTTTTTCATTCTTTATACCGTCATAGTGTCATCCTAATTGTTACGAGTATACTACTATCTCTTTATCAACCAGTGTACAGTGCGGTAGTTCACGGCTGTGGCTACCTCTGTGTCGGCACACGGCAGGCAGTCCGTCCGACCAGAATTGTATTATTTATTATTATATACCTACCACCTAACCGTGGTTTTTTTTTCATTCTTTATACCGTCATAGTGTCATCCTAATTGTTACGAGTATACTACTATCTCTTTATCAACCAGTGTACAGTGCGGTAGTTCACGGCTGTGGCTACCTCTGTGTCGGCACACGGCAGGCAGTCCGTCCGACCAGAATTGTATTATTTATTATTATATACCTACCACCTAACCGTGGTTTTTTTTTCATTCTTTATACCGTCATAGTGTCATCCTAATTGTTACGAGTATACTACTATCTCTTTATCAACCAGTGTACAGTGCGGTAGTTCACGGCTGTGGCTACCTCTGTGTCGGCACACGGCAGGCAGTCCGTCCGACCAGAATTGTATTATTTATTATTATATACCTACCACCTAACCGTGGTTTTTTTTTCATTCTTTATACCGTCATAGTGTCATCCTAATTGTTACGAGTATACTACTATCTCTTTATCAACCAGTGTACAGTGCGGTAGTTCACGGCTGTGGCTACCTCTGTGTCGGCACACGGCAGGCAGTCCGTCCGACCAGAATTGTATTATTTATTATTATATACCTACCACCTAACCGTGGTTTTTTTTTCATTCTTTATACCGTCATAGTGTCATCCTAATTGTTACGAGTATACTACTATCTCTTTATCAACCAGTGTACAGTGCGGTAGTTCACGGCTGTGGCTACCTCTGTGTCGGCACACGGCAGGCAGTCCGTCCGACCAGAATTGTATTATTTATTATTATATACCTACCACCTAACCGTGGTTTTTTTTTCATTCTTTATACCGTCATAGTGTCATCCTAATTGTTACGAGTATACTACTATCTCTTTATCAACCAGTGTACAGTGCGGTAGTTCACGGCTGTGGCTACCTCTGTGTCGGCACACGGCAGGCAGTCCGTCCGACCAGAATTGTATTATTTATTATTATATACCTACCACCTAACCGTGGTTTTTTTTTCATTCTTTATACCGTCATAGTGTCATCCTAATTGTTACGAGTATACTACTATCTCTTTATCAACCAGTGTACAGTGCGGTAGTTCACGGCTGTGGCTACCTCTGTGTCGGCACACGGCAGGCAGTCCGTCCGACCAGAATTGTATTATTTATTATTATATACCTACCACCTAACCGTGGTTTTTTTTTCATTCTTTATACCGTCATAGTGTCATCCTAATTGTTACGAGTATACTACTATCTCTTTATCAACCAGTGTACAGTGCGGTAGTTCACGGCTGTGGCTACCTCTGTGTCGGCACACGGCAGGCAGTCCGTCCGACCAGAATTGTATTATTTATTATTATATACCTACCACCTAACCGTGGTTTTTTTTTCATTCTTTATACCGTCATAGTGTCATCCTAATTGTTACGAGTATACTACTATCTCTTTATCAACCAGTGTACAGTGCGGTAGTTCACGGCTGTGGCTACCTCTGTGTCGGCACACGGCAGGCAGTCCGTCCGACCAGAATTGTATTATTTATTATTATATACCTACCACCTAACCGTGGTTTTTTTTTCATTCTTTATACCGTCATAGTGTCATCCTAATTGTTACGAGTATACTACTATCTCTTTATCAACCAGTGTACAGTGCGGTAGTTCACGGCTGTGGCTACCTCTGTGTCGGCACACGGCAGGCAGTCCGTCCGACCAGAATTGTATTATTTATTATTATATACCTACCACCTAACCGTGGTTTTTTTTTCATTCTTTATACCGTCATAGTGTCATCCTAATTGTTACGAGTATACTACTATCTCTTTATCAACCAGTGTACAGTGCGGTAGTTCACGGCTGTGGCTACCTCTGTGTCGGCACACGGCAGGCAGTCCGTCCGACCAGAATTGTATTATTTATTATTATATACCTACCACCTAACCGTGGTTTTTTTTTCATTCTTTATACCGTCATAGTGTCATCCTAATTGTTACGAGTATACTACTATCTCTTTATCAACCAGTGTACAGTGCGGTAGTTCACGGCTGTGGCTACCTCTGTGTCGGCACACGGCAGGCAGTCCGTCCGACCAGAATTGTATTATTTATTATTATATACCTACCACCTAACCGTGGTTTTTTTTTCATTCTTTATACCGTCATAGTGTCATCCTAATTGTTACGAGTATACTACTATCTCTTTATCAACCAGTGTACAGTGCGGTAGTTCACGGCTGTGGCTACCTCTGTGTCGGCAGTCGGCAGGCAGTCCGTCCATCCATAATTGTATTATTATTATAATATATACCACCTAACCGTGGTTTTTTTATACCACCTAACCGTGGCAGTCCGTCCATAATTGTATACTAGTATCCAATCCATCCATCTCCATTGTTTACCTGAGGTGCCTTTTAGTTCTGCCTATAAAATATGGAGAACAAAAAAGTTGAGGTTCCAAAATTAGGGAAAGATCAAGATCCACTTCCACCTCGTGCTGAAGCTGCTGCCACTAGTCATGGCCGAGACGATGAAATGCCAGCAACGTCGTCTGCCAAGGCCGATGCCCAATGTCATAGTACAGAGCATGTCAAATCCAAAACACCAAATATCAGAAAAAAAAGGACTCCAAAACCTAAAATAAAATTGTCGGAGGAGAAGCGTAAACTTGCCAATATGCCATTTACCACACGGAGTGGCAAGGAACGGCTGAGGCCCTGGCCTATGTTCATGGCTAGTGGTTCAGCTTCACATGAGGATGGAAGCACTCAGCCTCTCGCTAGAAAACTGAAAAGACTCAAGCTGGCAAAAGCACCGCAAAGAACTGTGCGTTCTTTGAAATCCCAAATCCACAAGGAGAGTCCAATTGTGTCGTTTGCGATGCCTGACCTTCCCAACACTGGACGTGAAGAGCATGCGCCTTCCACTATTTGCATGCCCCCTGCAAGTGCTGGAAGGAGCACCCGCAGTCCAGTTCCTGATAGTCAGATTGAAGATGTCAGTGTTGAAGTACACCAGGATGAGGAGGATATGGGTGTTGCTGGCACTGGGGAGGAAATTGACCAGGAGGATTCTGATGGTGAGGTGGTTTGTTTAAGTCAGGCACCCGGGGAGACACCTGTTGTCCGTGGGAGGAATATGGCCGTTGACATGCCAGGTGAAAATACCAAAAAAATCAGCTCTTCGGTGTGGAGGTATTTCACCAGAAATGCGGACAACAGGTGTCAAGCCGTGTGTTCCCTTTGTCAAGCTGTAATAAGTAGGGGTAAGGACGTTAACCACCTCGGAACATCCTCCCTTATACGTCACCTGCAGCGCATTCATAATAAGTCAGTGACAAGTTCAAAAACTTTGGGTGACAGCGGAAGCAGTCCACTGACCAGTAAATCCCTTCCTCTTGTAACCAAGCTCACGCAAACCACCCCACCAACTCCCTCAGTGTCAATTTCCTCCTTCCCCAGGAATGCCAATAGTCCTGCAGGCCATGTCACTGGCAAGTCTGACGAGTCCTCTCCTGCCTGGGATTCCTCCGATGCATCCTTGCGTGTAACGCCTACTGCTGCTGGCGCTGCTGTTGTTGCCGCTGGGAGTCGATGGTCATCCCAGAGGGGAAGTCGTAAGCCCACTTGTACTACTTCCAGTAAGCAATTGACTGTTCAACAGTCCTTTGCGAGGAAGATGAAATATCACAGCAGTCATCCTACTGCAAAGCGGATAACTGAGGCCTTGGCATCCTGGGTGGTGAGAAACGTGGTTCCGGTATCCATCATTACTGCAGAGCCAACTAGAGACTTGTTGGAGGTACTGTGTCCCCGGTACCAAATACCATCTAGGTTCCATTTCTCTAGGCAGGCGATACCGAAAATGTACACAGACCTCAGAAAAAGAGTCACCAGTGTCCTAAAAAATGCAGCTGTACCCAATGTCCACTTAACCACGGACATGTGGACAAGTGGAGCAGGGCAGGGTCAGGACTATATGACTGTGACAGCCCACTGGGTAGATGTATGGACTCCCGCCGCAAGAACAGCAGCGGCGGCACCAGTAGCAGCATCTCGCAAACGCCAACTCTTTCCTAGGCAGGCTACGCTTTGTATCACCGCTTTCCAGAATACGCACACAGCTGAAAACCTCTTACGGCAACTGAGGAAGATCATCGCGGAATGGCTTACCCCAATTGGACTCTCCTGTGGATTTGTGGCATCGGACAACGCCAGCAATATTGTGTGTGCATTAAATCTGGGCCAATTCCAGCACGTCCCATGTTTTGCACATACCTTGAATTTGGTGGTGCAGAATTTTTTAAAAAACGACAGGGGCGTGCAAGAGATGCTGTCGGTGGCCAGAAGAATTGCGGGACACTTTCGGCGTACAGGCACCACGTACAGAAAACTGGAGCACCACCAAAAACTACTGAACCTGCCCTGCCATCATCTGAAGCAAGAAGTGGTAACGAGGTGGAATTCAACCCTCTATATGCTTCAGAGGTTGGAGGAGCAGCAAAAGGCCATTCAAGCCTATACAATTGAGCACGATATAGTAGGTGGAATGCACCTGTCTCAAGTGCAGTGGAGAATGATTTCAACGTTGTGCAAGGTTCTGATGCCCTTTGAACTTGCCACACGTGAAGTCAGTTCAGACACTGCCAGCCTGAGTCAGGTCATTCCCCTCATCAGGCTTTTGCAGAAGAAGCTGGAGGCATTGAAGGAGGAGCTAACACGGAGCGATTCCGCTAGGCATGTGGGACTTGTGGATGCAGCCCTTAATTCGCTTAACAAGGATTCACGGGTGGTCAATCTGTTGAAATCAGAGCACTACATTTTGGCCACCGTGCTCGATCCTAGATTTAAAGCCTACCTTGGATCTCTCTTTCCGGCAGACACAGGTCTGCTGGGGTTGAAAGACCTGCTGGTGACAAAATTGTCAAGTCAAGCGGAACGCGACCTGTCAACATCTCCTCCTTCACATTCTCCCGCAACTGGGGGTGCGAGGAAAAGGCTCAGAATTCCGAGCCCACCCGCTGGCGGTGATGCAGGGCAGTCTGGAGCGACTGCTGATGCTGACATCTGGTCCGGACTGAAGGACCTGACAACGATTACGGACATGTCGTCTACTGTCACTGCATATGATTCTCTCAACATTGATAGAATGGTGGAGGATTATATGAGTGACCGCATCCAAGTAGGCACGTCACACAGTCCGTACTTATACTGGCAGGAAAAAGAGGCAATTTGGAGGCCCTTGCACAAACTGGCTTTATTCTACCTAAGTTGCCCTCCCACAAGTGTGTACTCCGAAAGAGTGTTTAGTGCCGCCGCTCACCTTGTCAGCAATCGGCGTACGAGGTTACATCCAGAAAATGTGGAGAAGATGATGTTCATTAAAATGAATTATAATCAATTCCTCCGCGGAGACATTGACCAGCAGCAATTGCCTCCACAAAGTACACAGGGAGCTGAGATGGTGGATTCCAGTGGGGACGAATTGATAATCTGTGAGGAGGGGGATGTACACGGTGATATATCGGAGGGTGAAGATGAGGTGGACATCTTGCCTCTGTAGAGCCAGTTTGTGCAAGGAGAGATTAATTGCTTCTTTTTTGGGGGGGGTCCAAACCAACCCGTCATATCAGTCACAGTCGTGTGGCAGACCCTGTCACTGAAATGATGGGTTGGTTAAAGTGTGCATGTCCTGTTTTGTTTATACAACATAAGGGTGGGTGGGAGGGCCCAAGGATAATTCCATCTTGCACCTCTTTTTTCTTTTCTTTTTCTTTGCATCATGTGCTGATTGGGGAGGGTTTTTTGGAAGGGACATCCTGCGTGACACTGCAGTGCCACTCCTAGATGGGCCCGGTGTTTGTGTCGGCCACTAGGGTCGCTAATCTTACTCACACAGCTACCTCATTGCGCCTCTTTTTTTCTTTGCGTCATGTGCTGTTTGGGGAGGGTTTTTTGGAAGGGACATCCTGCGTGACACTGCAGTGCCACTCCTAGATGTGCCCGGTGTTTGTGTCGGCCACTAGGGTCGCTAATCTTACTCACACAGTCAGCTACCTCATTGCGCCTCTTTTTTTCTTTGCGTCATGTGCTGTTTGGGGAGGGTTTTTTGGAAGGGCCATCCTGCGTGACACTGCAGTGCCACTCCTAGATGGGCCCGGTGTTTGTGTCGGCCACTAGGGTCGCTTATCTTACTCACACAGCGACCTCGGTGCAAATTTTAGGACTAAAAATAATATTGTGAGGTGTGATGTGTTCAGAATAGGCTGAAAATGAGTGTAAATTATGTTTTTTGAGGTTAATAATACTTTGGGATCAAAATTACCCCCAAATTCTATGATTTAAGCTGTTTTTTAGGGTTTTTTGAAAAAAACACCCGAATCCAAAACACACCCGAATCCGACAAAAAAAATTCGGTGAGGTTTTGCCAAAACGCGGTCGAACCCAAAACACGGCCGCGGAACCGAACCCAAAACCAAAACACAAAACCCGAAAAATTTCCGGCGCTCATCTCTAGAATGTAGGGTGAAGATGGAGGAGACACACAAGGCTGTGGAGATGGAAGTCAGAGGGACTCATAGGGTGGTAGATATGTATCATGTGTTTCCCCTATATGGTGTAATTTCCTTACTGTAGTAGTTATGAAATGCATATAATATGTATCTTACCTCTCTCTTTCTACTCTGTCTCTCTTTCTCTCTCTCACACACACAAACACACACACACACACACACACACACACACACGCATAATCCAAAATCTGTATTTCCCATAGATGTTCCTTCAGATAGGTGCCGTCCAGCATTTATTAATAAGTCTAGAGTTTTAAAAAGTCTGTGGTTTGCAGAGCGCATGAAGTGATATTTCCCCAGTAATATATGTATTATACACAAACAAATACATACACTTCTTTCGTACTCTCTGGTGTTTCTTACTTATATAGTTTAAACATGTTCAAATATTGGGGGTCATTCCGAGTTGTTCGCTCGGTAAATTTTTTCGCATCGCAGCGATTTTCCGCTTAGTGCGCATGCGCAATGTCCGCACTGCGACTGCGCCAAGTAAATTTGCTATGCAGTTAGGTATTTTACACACGGGTTTTTCTTCGTTCTGGTGATCGTAATGTGATTGACAGGAAGTGGGTGTTTCTGGGCGGAAACTGGCCGTTTTATGGGTGTGTGCGTAAAAACGCTACCGTTTCTGGGGAAAACGCGGGAGTGGCTGATGAAACGGAGGAGTGTCTGGGCGAACGCTGGGTGTGTTTGTGACGTCAAACCAGGAACGACAAGCACTGAACTGATCGCAGATGCCGAGTAAGTCTGGAGCTACTCAGAAACTGCTAAGAGGTGTGTGGTCGCAATTTTGAGAATCTTTCGTTCGCAATTTTAAGAAGCTAAGATTCACTCCCAGTAGGCGGCGGCTTAGCGTGTGTAAAGCTGCGAAAAGCAGCTTGCAAGCGAACAACTCGGAATGACCCCCATTGTAAGGTGATTTATAATGTGCAAATACTGTTTTATGTTATATGTGACGTTTTTGAGCATCAGTTGTAATGAAAATACATTCTTACTAAATCATGTGCGCAAATCGTTCTTGAATATAAGGAGAGAGAATTGACAGCATAGGAAAGGAATGAGTTAAACATCTTGTGAGGGGTGGACCTAGCTGGAAGGAAAGTACAGCCCTTGGGAAAAAGGGGAGGGTTAGTATATATAGGGAAGGATAGGCCATTTTGTCTCTCTCTGGTCGGTGAAATTGAATTCCCGCCCTCCCGCCCTGTTGGTAGAGATTCTGGCACTGAGTGCCTTGGCATTGAATTGTTGGCTGGTTTTATCGTTGGCTATTTATTGGCGGAAAAGAACGGCAGTTTGTAGTTGTATGGTAAGCTGTAGTGATTTACAGTTTGATTTGGTTTAGGTGCACTCACCTCCATCGACTTATTGGCCGCTCGACCACCCGACCGGGAGGCAGCGGAATGGGCACCCATCAGGGTGGGAAGTCACTGTGGGGGTTGAGCTAGCACCTATTACCGTTTTTGATAGTTTGTAGTTAAATTAGGATGGTTTTGATTTTAGCATTTAAGGTTAGCGTCAGTTTAATAGAGCCGTTCTTTTTTCTGCCACCATATGCCGGCTGAATCGGCATCTTAACAAAAGTTTTCATTTACAGGTTTGCTATGGTTAGGGTCAAATAAATAGCTAGCAATTTTTCTGCCAAATTCAAGTCTCCGTGTCTTTATTTCTTGGTATTAGAGGTAACGAATGCTTACTTAGAATGAAGGGGTCCACCAAATGTCACTAGGATGTTTATTATCCTGATGATTTTAGAGGTAACCTTACAAATACATTAATAAAATGTATATAGTTGGTGATTATTATTAAGAGTCACAAAATGGTATAAGAATAATACATTTGCTTTAGGAATATGAGGTTAATAAGAGGAGGGAAAATAAACTCCTCCTTTTCAATGGCGAGCCAGGACAAACTGCTTTGGATATGATTCTCAAAGGCCTAGAGAATTCATAATTAAATACAGTGAACCTAAATATGAATGAATATTTTGATAAATATTGTTTCTTTTTTTCATATTTCTGAAGCAAATTAATGTAATTGGAAATTCATTTAGAGATGGTATTTTTTTCTGTTGAACTGAACTGTATTGAAATTATGTTCCAATGTTGTGTGCTGATGTAATGACACAAATGTTATAATGCTTCTTAGTAAAATAATGCTTTACATAGGAGCTGGTATTTAGCACCAATGTGAAACATGATTTGAATTTTTCACCTTCTGTTGTTAAGCTCAATGTTTGAGTACCAACATAAAGGGGGGTTGTTTACAGTGTACAAGATCCCAGATAATAGGGCTTTTGTCTTAAGGGGGGTACTCACGGAGCGATCGCTGCTTAAAATCAAAGCAATCTGACTAGATTGCTTAGAATTAAACATGATCTGTCCATGTGTACTCCCCACAGCCATAGCGATGCGCAGCCCCACGCATCGCTATCGCTGGTGCTAGATTGGCCAAGCAAATCTAGCAAATCTCTAATTTCACCCGCTGGGGGAAATGAGCGCCCCCCCCCCCCGTCTCCACCCCCACGTTCAGCACACATCGCGATGTGCTGAGCGGGGGGAGAGATGTGTGCTGAGCGGTTCGCTCAGCACACATCTCTCTGTGAATACGGCCCTTTACAACAGCATTACTGAGCACACACACTGGATTTACTTGCAATACTATAGACTGTTGAAAGTGACTGAGGATACAATATGAACCTGATTTAAGAAGTTAAAATAGGAAAAATCTGCTAAGGTTAATGGGGGTCATTCTGACCCATTCGCTCACTGCTGTTTTTCACAGTCAAGCGAACGGGTCTTTACTGCGCATGCACTGGTGCCGTAGTGCGCCGGCGCATGACAGACAAACGAAGAGCGTAGCAGGGCTGCGATCACCTCTGCCTGATTGACAGGCAGAGGCTGTTGCTGGGCGGGAGGGGGTGAAACTGCGGCGTTTGGCCAAAATTTCGTAGGCGCGGTCCGGCCAACGCAGGCATGGCCGGACCGAATTGGGGGTGGGCCGCAGCGGCTGCATTATGTCACATGCAGCCGCTGTAGGCCGGGGAGTGATGAGTAGCTCCCCCCGCATGTCAGGGAAGATGATCGTAGCTGTGCTAAATTTAGCACAGCTATGATCAACTCGGAATGACCCCCAATGTTCTTAAGGGGGTACACACGGAGAGATCAGTGCTTAAATTATAAGCAATCTGACTAGATTACTTAGAATTTAAGCATGGCTCTCTCCGTGTGTATGCCCCACAGCGATAGCGATGCGCACCCCCGCACATTAATATCGCCGATGCTAGATTTGCCTGCATGCAGGCACAATCTAGCAGGTTGCTTATTTCACCGCTGGGTGTAATTAGCGCCCCCCCATCAATCCCCCTCACTTAGCACACATTGAGCTGTGCTGAGCGGGGGGAGAGATGTGTGCTGGTGTGCTGAGCAGTTACTTATAGACACTTTATCCAGATGGGGTAAGTGTTGTGCAGTAGTAGGTGTGATTGTGTACTAAATTGTGATTTTTTATATGGGAAAGGCATATTTTTATTTTTAAATGGATATATGTGCTTATCAGGTTAACAGCACATTGACCGTGAATGGCACAGAATCCATTAAAGGCAGAAACTCAACTTTGAGAGTTGTCAGTCAGGTATGTGTTTCGGAGACGCCTTGGAATTCTGAGTAGATGGCGCGCACTGGTCACCCCATAAAGTCATTATTCACTGTTTTGGCTGTGTGCATTCAGGTCTACAAGATGAATTCCTTACTTCATTTCCTCGCAACAAACTAGGGAGTATTTACACAGGTATAGATGTGTAATAATTTGGCGGTATAGAACCTGATCAAACAAAGAAATTTCATACGTAGCTCTTACAGATTTCTAGTTGTGATGCATTAGCAAAAAAAAAAAGGAAGATGGTATTAAAGTCATGCTCATTATAAAATCCCAGGTATATATAAGGGATTATAAGGGTATATGTATGTATATTGGAGTAAAATAATCTATAACCCTCAAATGTTTGAGGTTTCATTCACCAAAACATGGGGAAGACCATAGGTTATAGAAATGTGAGTATTCTGATCAGGGCCATCTTAACAGCAGTGTAGGCCCCTGGGCACAGCAATGCACTGGTCCCCCTACCCATCCTCCAGCGGTAGGGGTGGGGGGTGCTATCAGCAGCAGCATTGATATCCACTGGGCAGTAGGGGGTGTTCTATCTGCCACTCAGTATGTAGGACCTGGAGCAGTAATTTCTGCTAATTACTCCTTTACTGCACAGATAGTGGAAGTTGGGGCAAGAGGAAGAGCACTAAACTGTAGAAGATGCATTGGGATGAATGAAGGGGCCCTGGTACCAGGGTGGTAGGGGGTGTGTAATACACAGTGGAGGGGTGGATAGTGTAGTGGACTTAATATTCATCATTTTCCGGTGGGAGGGCTGCTTGGTTGACTGCAGATATCTAAAGTTCCTGGAAATAGATTTCTTAGCTTTGAATGTGATAAAAAAAACAAGAGGGTCCCACCTTTCAGGAGATACTGAGGACTTGGGGATCAGAGTTCAGGAGCCAGAGCAATCCACCGGCAAAAATATAAAACTGCAAACCAGATGTGTGGAGCTGGAGCAGGAACAAGCTGCTTGAAGGCTTATATCTCTGGTTCTGGGCATAGTAGAGACAAGGCGGCAAATTTACTAAGATGGGAGTTCTACTTAAGATGGGATGTTGCCCATAGCAACCAATCAGATTACAGGTATTATCTTCTAGAAGGTGCTAGATAAATTTAGTGATGAGCGGGTTCGGTTCCACGGAAACCGAACCCCCCCGAACTTCACCCATTTTACACGGGTCCGAGGCATACTCGGATTCTCCCGTATGGCTCGGTTAACACGAGCGCGCCCGAACGTCATCATCCCGCTGTCAGATTCTCGCAAGATTCAGATTCTATATAAGCAGCCGTGCGTCGCCGCCATTTTCACTCGTGCATTGGAAATGTTAGGGAGAGGACGTGGCTGGCGTCCTCTCCGTTTATTGTTGATGCAAATATTTGTGCTTGCTTATTGCTTAATTGTGGGGACTGGGGAGCAGCTGTATAATATAGGAGGAGTACAGTGCAGAGTTTTGCTGATCAGTGACCACCAGTTTTATCCGTTCTCTGCCTGAAAAAAACGCTCCTTATCTGTGCTCAGTGTGCTGCATATATCTGTGCTCACACTGCTTAATTGTGGGGACTGGGGAGTAGCTGTATTATATAGGAGGAGTACAGTGCAGAGTTTTGCTGACAGTGACCACCAGTATACGTTGTCTGCCTGAAAAACACTCCATATCTGTGCTCAGTGTGCTGCATATATCTGTGCTCACACTGCTTTATTGTGGGGACTGGGGACCACCAGTATATTATATAGGAGGAGTACAGTGCAGAGTTTTGCTGACCAGTGACCACCAGTATACGTTGTCTGCCTGAAAAACACTCCATATCTGAGCTACATTGTAGTATATAGTAGGAGTACAGTGCATAATTTTGCTGACCACCAGTATATAATATATAGGAGTGCGGTTCAGAAGGCCACTGCTGTACCTACCTCTGTGTCGTCAAGTATACTATCCATCCATACCTGTGGTGCATTTAAGTTTTGCACAGTTTGCTGAACACCAGTATATAATATATAGCATTACGGTACAGTGGGCCACTGCTGTACCAACCTCTGTGTTGTCAAGTATACTATCTATCCATACCTGTGGTGCATTTAAGTTTTGCACAGTTTGCTGACCACCAGTATATAATATATAGCATTACGGTACAGTAGGCCACTGCTGTACCTACCTCTGTGTCATCAAGTATACTATCCATCCATACCTGTGGTGCATTTAAGTTTTGCACAGTTTGCTGACCACCAGTATATAATATATAGCATTACGGTACAGTAGGCCACTGCTGTACCTACCTCTGTGTCGTCAAGTATACTATCCATCCATACCTGTGGTGCATTTAAGTTTTGCACAGTTTGCTGACCACCAGTATATAATATATAGCATTACGGTACAGTAGGCCACTGCTGTACCTACCTGTGTGTCGTCAAGTATACTATCCATCCATACCTGTGGTGCATTTTAGTTGTGCGCAGTATATATAGTAGTAGGCCATTGCTATTGATACTGGCATATAATTCCACACATTAAAAAATGGAGAACAAAAATGTGGAGGTTAAAATAGGGAAAGATCAAGATCCACTTCCACCTCGTGCTGAAGCTGCTGCCACTACTCATGGCAGAGACGATAAAATGCCATCAACGTCGTCTGCCAAAGCCGATGCCCAATGTCATAGTAGAGAGCATGTAAAATCCAAAAACAAAAGTTCAGTTAAATGACCCAAAAATCAAAATTAAAAGCGTCTGATGAGAAGCGTAAACTTGCCAATATGCCATTTACGACACGGAGTGGCAAGGAACGGCTGAGGCTTTGGCCTATGTTCATGGCTAGTGGTTCGATTCACATGAGGATGGAAGCACTCATCCTCTCGCTAGAAAACTGCAGTGCCACTCCTAGATGGGCCAGGTGTTTGTGTCGGCCACTTGGGTCGCTTAGCTTAGTCACACAGCGACCTTGGTGCGCCTCTTTTTTTCTTTGCATCATGTGCTGTTTGGGGACAATTTTTTTGAAGTGCCATCCTGTCTGACACTGCAGTGCCACTCCTAGATGGGCCAGGTGTTTGCGTCGGCCACTTGTGTCGCTTAGCTTAGTCACACAGCGACCTTGGTGCGCCTCTTTTTTTCTTTGCATCATGTGCTGTTTGGGGACAATTTTTTTGAAGTGCCATCCTGCCTGACACTGCAGTGCCACTCCTAGATGGGCCAGGTGTTTGTGTCGGCCACTTGTGTCGCTTAGCTTAGTCACACAGCGACCTTGGTGCGCCTCTTTTTTTCTTTGCATCATGTGCTGCTTGGGGACTATTTTTTTGAAGTGCCATCCTGTCTGACACTGCAGTGCCACTCCTAGATGGGCCAGGTGTTTGTGTCGGCCACTTGGGTCGCTTAGCTTAGTCACACAGCTACCTCATTGCGCCTCTTTTTTTCTTTGCATCATGTGCTGTTTGGGGACTATTTTTTTGAAGTGCCATCCTGTCTGACACTGCAGTGCCACTCCTAGATGGGCCAGGTGTTTGTGTCGGCCACTTGTGTCACTTAGCTTAGTCACACAGCGACCTTGGTGCGCCTCTTTTTTTCTTTGCATCATGTGCTATTTGGGGACTATTTTTTTGACGTGCCATCCTGTCTGACACTGCAGTGCCACTCCTAGATGGGCCAGGTGTTTGTGTCGGCCACTTGTGTCGCTTAGCTTAGTCACACAGCGACCTTGATGCGCCTCTTTTTTTCTTTGCATCATGTGCTGTTTGGGGACTATTTTTTTGAAGTGCCATCCTGTCTGACACTGCAGTGCCACTCCTAGATGGGCCAGGTGTTTGTGTCGGCCACTTGGGTCGCTTAGCTTAGTCACACAGCTACCTCATTGCGCCTCTTTTTTTCTTTGCATTATGTGCTGTTTGGGGACTATTTTTTTGAAGTGCCATCCTGTCTGACACTGCAGTGCCACTCCTAGATGGGCCAGGTGTTTGTGTCAGCCACTTGTGTCGCTTAGCTTAGTCACACAGCGACCTTGGTGCGCCTCTTTTTTTCTTTGCATCATGTGCTGTTTGGGGACAATTTTTTTGAAGTGCCATCCTGCCTGACACTGCAGTGCCACTCCTAGATGGGCCAGATGTTTGTGTCGGCCACTTGTGTCGCTTAGCTTAGCCATCCAGCGACCTCGGTGCAAATTTTAGGACTAAAAATAATATTGTAAGGTGTGAGGTGTTCAGAATAGACTTAAAATGAGTGTAAATTATGGTTATTGAGGTTAATAATACTATGGGATCAAAATGACCCCCAAATTCTATGATTTAAGCTGTTTTTGAGGGTTTTTTGTAAATAAACACCCGAATCCAAAACACACCCGAATCCGACATACATTTTTCAGGGAGGTTTTGCCAAAACGCGTCCGAATCCAAAACACGGCCGCGGAACCGAATCCAAAACCAAAACACAAAACCCGAAAAATTTCCGGTGCGCATCACTAGATTAATTAGAAGTAGAAGATGATTGGTTGCTTTGGGCAACATCCCATCTTAAATAGAACTCCTATCTTAGTAAATTTACCCCAAGCTGCCAGTGTCTACTAAAAGAGGGAAGTCCCATCTTTTGGAGAATATCCTCAAAAAATCTCTAAAGGGGGGTACACACGGAGAGATCCGTGCTTAAAATCTAAGCAATCTTGCTAGATTGCTTAGATTTTAAGCACGGATCTGTCGTGTGTATGCCCTCCAGCGATAGCGATGCGTGGCCCCGCGCATCGCTATCGCCGATGCTAGATTGAGCTGCATGCAGGCTCAATCTAGCGGGTTGCTCACTTCACCGTTGTGTGAAGTGAGCGGCCCCCCGTCGGCTTTCCCCCTCGCTCAGCATATCGCGCTGTGCTGAGCGGGGTGAGAGATGTGTGCTGAGCGGTCTGTGTTAAGATCGTTCAGCACACATCTCTCCCGTGAGTACTAGAGATGAGCGCCTGAAATTTTTCGGGTTTTGTGTTTTGGTTTTGGGTTCGGTTCCGCGGCCGTGTTTTGGGTTCGAACGCGTTTTGGCAAAACCTCACCGAATTATTTTTGTCGGATTCGGGTGTGTTTTGGATTCGGGTGTTTTTTTCCAAAAACACTAAAAAACAGCTTAAATCATAGAATTTGGGGGTCATTTTGATCCCAAAGTATTATTAACCTCAAAAACCATAATTTACACTCATTTTCAGTCTATTCTGAATACCTCACACCTCACAATATTATTTTTAGTCCTAAAATTTGCACCGAGGTCGCTGTGTGAGTAAGATAAGCGACCCTAGTGGCCGACACAAACACCGGGCCCATCTAGGAGTGGCACTGCAGTGTCACGCATGATGTCCCTTCCAAAAAACCCTCCCCAAACAGCACATGACGCAAAGAAAAAAAGAGGCGCAATGAGGTAGCTGTGTGAGTAAGATTAGCGACCCTAGTGGCCGACACAAACACCGGGCCCATCTAGGAGTGGCACTGCAGTGTCACGCAGGATGGCCCTTCCAAAAAACCCTCCCCAAACAGCACATGACGCAAAGAAAAAAAGAGGCGCAATGAGGTAGCTGTGTGAGTAAGATTAGCGACCCTAGTGGCCGACACAAACACCGGGCCCATCTAGGAGTGGCACTGCAGTGTCACGCAGGATGGCCCTTCCAAAAAACCCTCCCCAAACAGCACATGACGCAAAGAAAAAAAGAGGCGCAATGAGGTAGCTGACTGTGTGAGTAAGATTAGCGACCCTAGTGGCCGACACAAACACCGGGCCCATCTAGGAGTGGCACTGCAGTGTCACGCAGGATGTCCCTTCCAAAAAACCCTCCCCAAACAGCACATGACGCAAAGAAAAAAAGAGGCGCAATGAGGTAGCTGACTGTGTGAGTAAGATTAGCGACCCTAGTGGCCGACACAAACACCGGGCCCATCTAGGAGTGGCACTGCAGTGTCACGCAGGATGTCCCTTCCAAAAAACCCTCCCCAAACAGCACATGACGCAAAGAAAAAAAGAGGCGCAATGAGGTAGCTGACTGTGTGAGTAAGATTAGCGACCCTAGTGGCCGACACAAACACCGGGCCCATCTAGGAGTGGCACTGCAGTGTCACGCAGGATGGCCCTTCCAAAAAACCCTCCCCAAACAGCACATGACGCAAAGAAAAAAAGAGGCGCAATGAGGTAGCTGACTGTGTGAGTAAGATTAGCGACCCTAGTGGCCGACACAAACACCGGGCCCATCTAGGAGTGGCACTGCAGTGTCACGCAGGATGTCCCTTCCAAAAAACCCTCCCCAAACAGCACATG
Organism: Pseudophryne corroboree; assembly: GCF_028390025.1. Taxonomy (NCBI): domain Eukaryota; kingdom Metazoa; phylum Chordata; class Amphibia; order Anura; family Myobatrachidae; genus Pseudophryne; species Pseudophryne corroboree. Next base: position 133,557,493 of record NC_086452.1, read on the forward strand.
ACGCAAAGAAAAAAAGAGGCGCAATGAGGTAGCTGACTGTGTGAGTAAGATTAGCGACCCTAGTGGCCGACACAAACACCGGGCCCATCTAGGAGTGGCACTGCAGTGTCACGCAGGATGTCCCTTCCAAAAAACCCTCCCCAAACAGCACATGACGCAAAGAAAAAAAGAGGCGCAATGAGGTAGCTGACTGTGTGAGTAAGATTAGCGACCCTAGTGGCCGACACAAACACCGGGCCCATCTAGGAGTGGCACTGCAGTGTCACGCAGGATGTCCCTTCCAAAAAACCCTCCCCAATCAGCACATGATGCAAAGAAAAAGAAAAGAAAAAAGAGGTGCAAGATGGAATTGTCCTTGGGCCCTCCCACCCACCCTTATGTTGTATAAACAAAACAGGACATGCACACTTTAACCAACCCATCATTTCAGTGACAGGGTCTGCCACACGACTGTGACTGATATGACGGGTTGGTTTGGACCCCCCCCAAAAAAGAAGCAATTAATCTCTCCTTGCACAAACTGGTTGATAAAGAGATAGTAGTATACTCGTAACAACTAGTATGACGACGGTATAAAGAATGAAAAAAAAACCACGGTTAGGTGGTATATAATACAATTATGGTTGGACGGACTGCCTGCCGAGTGCCGACACAGAGGTAGCCACAGCCGTGAACTACCGCACTGTACACTGGTTGATAAAGAGATAGTAGTATACTCGTAACAACTAGTATGACGACGGTATAAAGAATGAAAAAAAAACCACGGTTAGGTGGTATATATTATAATACAATTATGGATGGACGGACTGCCTGCCGAGTGCCGACACAGAGGTAGCCACAGCCGTGAACTACCGCACTGTACACTGGTTGATAAAGAGATAGTAGTATACTCGTAACAACTAGTATGACGACGGTATAAAGAATGAAAAAAAACCCACGGTTAGGTGGTATATAATACAATTATGGTTGGACGGACTGCCTGCCGAGTGCCGACACAGAGGTAGCCACAGCCGTGAACTACCGCACTGTACACTGGTTGATAAAGAGATAGTAGTATACTCGTAACAACTAGTATGACGACGGTATAAAGAATGAAAAAAAAACCACGGTTAGGTGGTATATATTATAATACAATTATGGTTGGACGGACTGCCTGCCGAGTGCCGACACAGAGGTAGCCACAGCCGTGAACTACCGCACTGTACACTGGTTGATAAAGAGATAGTAGTATACTCGTAACAACTAGTATGACGACGGTATAAAGAATGAAAAAAAAACCACGGTTAGGTGGTATATAATACAATTATGGTTGGACGGACTGCCTGCCGAGTGCCGACACAGAGGTAGCCACAGCCGTGAACTACCGCACTGTACACTGGTTGATAAAGAGATAGTAGTATACTCGTAACAACTAGTATGACGACGGTATAAAGAATGAAAAAAAAAAACACGGTTAGGTGGTATATATTATAATACAATTATGGATGGACGGACTGCCTGCCGAGTGCCGACACAGAGGTAGCCACAGCCGTGAACTACCGCACTGTACTGTGTCTGCTGCTAATATAGACTGGTTGATAAAGAGATAGTATACAATACTACTAATATACTGGTGGTCAGGCACTGGTCACCACTAGTCACACTGGCAGTGGCACTCCTGCAGCAAAAGTGTGCACTGTTTAATTTTAATATAATATTATTTATCATGTACTCCTGGCTCCTGCTATAACAACCTGCAGTGCTCCCCAGTCTCCCCCACAATTATAAGCTTTATATACAATACATTGATGTGCAGCACACTGGGCTGAGCAGTGCACACAGACTGAGTCACTGTGTGACTGTGTATCGTTTTTTTCAGGCAGAGAACGGATATATTAAATAAAACAAACAACTGCACTGTCTCTGGTGGTCACTGGTCACTGTGGTCGTCAGTCACTAAACTCTGTCTGCACTCTCTTCTAATCTACAGTATCACAGCAATCTCTCTCTCTCTCTTCTAAATCTAATCTAAATGGAGAGGACGCCAGCCACGTCCTCTCCCTATCAATCTCAATGCACGTGTGAAAATGGCGGCGACGCGCGGCTCCTTATATAGAATCCGAGTCTCGCGAGAATCCGACAGCGTCATGATGACGTTCGGGCGCGCTCGGGTTAACCGAGCAAGGCGGGAAGATCCGAGTCGCTCGGACCCGTGAAAAAAAAAGTGAAGTTCGTGCGGGTTCGGATTCAAAGAAACCGAACCCGCTCATCTCTAGTGAGTACCCCCCTTAAGTCAGACAGAACCCGAGATATCTGGCTAGGAAGAGCAATAAACAGTCTTAGATGGGGACAACTGCTTCAAAGTCAAATATCTCCGGTTCCCCAAGGCCGATTTTTAAATATCTAGTACTCCTGGAAAGAGGAGCTCCTCAGCTATCAGCCTAGGGTCCTTAGACTTCTAGGGCCCTTGGGCAAGAGCCCATTGAGCCCATATGAAAAGACGGCACTGATTCTGATGAATAAAACAACAAGAATGTACATTTTGCTTTAAACACCTATGGTGATTTTTATATTTTTATCTCTGATAGGGGCTCTCACATGCCTTAATGGTGAATACACAGATCTACTACCCAGCAGAGGTGGTAAAGCCTGGAATTTCTTAGGGTTTAAAATGAAATAAATAATCAGCTTAAAATGTTTCCTTGTGCCCTGACTATTGTCTTGCAATACCAGACAGTCCTACAAAAGCCAGTTTAACATGTTTCTCTCCCCACAAGAATATTTTGCAGGGTCTCAAGATTTTTCAAGGCTAATGGCCCATACACTCGGTGAGATTTGGGTTATGCCCAATTCTCACTATGCGACAGGGGCTAGATCGACACATAGTCAGTATCGCAAGCACATTATGTGCTTGCGATACTGACTATGTGCGATTTTGTCTGTCAATTTTGACTATCTCTTCTATAGAGATAGTCAAAATTGACTTGCCTGCACAGTCTATCTATTCTTACGATGCCGACCGCATGGGACTGTGCATCGGCATCGAATCGGGATCGCAAGGTGACTTTCACCTTGCGATCTGCACTAACTTTTCTTATGATTTTGACTATATAAAAAAATCTCACTGTGTGTACACGCTATAAGGAATAGTACTAAATGTCAAACTCCACAGCTGAAGTAACCCACAAACTTAAACATTTCACCAGGGAGTATAATCACACAATTTAAGGAAAACAGTAGTAATGTTCCCTTTACTTGTTAGGATCAGACAATGCAGCTACCATTAATGGGGATTGAAACTGTATTGCTTCAAAGACATTCCACGTAATCCTGATATCTACAATTTGCATTGTACTGTATCTGCAGTACAATTTGTGTAGTCAGTGGGATACAAGATTACAATTAAAGAATAGTCTGGCATAGATCAGAGTTTTTGATCTTTAAATACAAAGAAGCATAAATGTACCTTGCACAGCATGCTAAAGTCAGGACAGAATGAATAGCAAGCAATGTTTGTAAATGGCTGTGATATTCATTGTGTTCTTTTTGTTTGAATTTCAGGGTAGAAGTACATCTTGCACCACCAGGGCCGGATTAAGGGGGGAGCCCAGGGGACACATTACCCTGGGCCCCCCATATTTAAGGGCCCCCCGTGCCTGCCGTCAAACACTGGTAGTTTTTTTTATTTTAGGAAGTTCATTCATTGGTGGCAGTGGTGCAAACTTTCCCCTCTGCAGACAAATTTTGTGTTTCAGAGACGGAGACAGCCTTGTCCCCGTCTCTGCACCCGACGGGGCCACCCACAGGCACTTACGAGCTGCCGTGAATGAATTGGCTGCTCCTCACTGAGCTCTGCCTCTGATCAGCTGAGCTCTCTGCCTCTCTAACACCATAGAGGGAGCTGCTGAGCATGTGCAGCAGCAGCAGCAGCAGCAGCTCCTGTGTTTAACTCACATGGACTCCGGCAGAATCTCCTCCTCTTCTCCTCTCCTCTGTTCAGTTGGTTAGTGGTGTGTGTGTGTGTGTGTGTGTGTGTGTGTGTATATGTTGTTGGTGTGTAGTGTGTGTGTGTGTGTGTGTGTGTGTGTGTGTGTGTGTGTGTGTATATATGTTGTTGGTGTGTAGTGTGTGTGTGTGTGTATATATATGTTGTTGGTGTGAAGTGTGTGTGTGTGTGTGTATATATATGTTGTTGGTGTGTAGTGTGTGTGTGTGTGTGTGTGTGTGTATATATGTTGTTGGTGTGTAGTGTGTATGCTGTGTGGTATGTATGTATGCTGTTTGTGAGTGTTTATGTATGCTATGTGTGTGTTGTGTGTATGTGTGTGTGTGTGTGTGTGTGTGTGTGTGTGTGTATATATGTTGTTGGTGTGTAGTGTGTGTGTGTGTGTATATATATGTTGTTGGTGTGAAGTGTGTGTGTGTGTGTATATATATATGTTGTTGGTGTGTAGTGTGTGTGTGTGTGTGTGTGTGTGTGTGTGTGTGTGTGTATATATGTTGTTGGTGTGTAGTGTGTATGCTGTGTGGTATGTATGTATGCTGTTTGTGAGTGTTTATGTATGCTATGTGTGTGTTGTGTGTATGTATGCTAATTTTCTATTTAATAATAAGTGCTATCCTTTGTTGCTGCCTCCAACAGCTTTCTGCTCACACTTTTATCAATCTTAAGGCCCGTACACACTGGCCGATATATCGTCCGTTCTCTTAAACGGCCGATATATCGCGGGTCCGACGGCCAGTGTGTACGGCCGATACGTCTGTGAACTCCGTCGTTCACAGACGTATCGCGTCGGCCCCGCAGCACAGCCGACGGCCAATATATCTACCGATATATTGGCGCGTCGCTGTGTGTGTACGGCGGTCGGCCGACCGCCCGTACACATGCTGCGGCGGCCGGTGGTGATTGACAGCTGAACTGGGCGGGTGTGTGTACACACCCGCCCAGTTCATGACGTCAGTCCCCGACGGATCGGGCAGTGTGTATGCACAGCACACTGCCCGATCCGTCCATAGATATATCTGCAGATCAATTGATCTGCAGATATATCTTTCCAGTGTGTACCCACCTTTAGATATATATATATATATATATATATATATATTTGTAAGAAACCTCCCCTTCCTCAGTAAATACACTATATTTAGCCCTCAGGGGCCCCCCTTGTCTAAAGTACCCCGGGCCCCCTGGAGCCTTGATCCGGCCCTGTGCACCACATAGTACTGTACATGATGCAAGTGATTGTCAGCACAGCAAAATCAACAGCATCTTAAGTACTGACACATAGGGGGTAATTCCAAGTTGATCGCAGCAGGAAATTTTTTAGAAGTTGGGTAAAACCATTTGCACTGCAGGGGTGGCAGATATAACATTTGCAGAGAGAGTTAGATTTGGGTGGGTTATTTTGTTTCTGTGCAGGGTAAATACTGGCTGCTTTATTTTTACACTGCAATTAAGATTGCAGATTGAACTCGCCACACCCAAATCTAACTCTCTCTGCACATATTATATCTGCCTCCCCTGCAGTGCACATGGTTTTGCCCAACTGCTAAAAAATTTCCTGCTGCAATCAACTTGGAATTACCCCCATGGACATTTAAAAGAAGTTTCCAGTTCACTAGGAAGGGAAATGCTTCTATTAACCTTTTAATCACTGCAATTATGAGATATATGTTTGTCTTTGTGAAGATACCTTAAACACATATATGCATCTACTACAGTGTACATTGTATCACCACAACTAGATAAGCTGCAGGCTGCATAAGCCTGAGGCCATATAAGAGCCCAATTTTTTGTGATTGGTTGTTTATGACTAAGCAGTTGCTAGGTAGTTTATGGTTTTCGGTTGTATTTTCCTATAGGATTATTGGGCTGCCCATCAGGGTGTTTAGGGGTTGGTTTTAGGATAGTATATAATCCAATGTCATGTGCCTCAGACTTCCTCTTGCCATTTTGAATGGTACAGGAAGGCTGAGTATTTGCTTTATCATATAAGTGCCCTTGTGGTTTAGTTTTTCTGTTCTGCTTTTTTCTTGCAATAGTATTATTCAGTTTTGCCTGGAGGCTCCCTCGCCCGGCCTGGCATCCCCCGTAGCTTCCCCGCTGATGGCTCCGGCCGGTGGCGCTGGCGCCCACGTGGTGCCGGTGTCTGCGGGCGGGCTGCGGGGAGTGAAGGAGGGCGGCCGCTGCTAGGGGACGCTGTGCCTATGAGTCCACAGGTTTTTACTGTGCCCCCAGTTGAGGTATCAGCGTCTGGGTTTTCTGGACCCCCCCATGCGGGGGGGCCTTCGCTAACGGTCTATATAAGGGGTGAGGGGGCTGATGGGGTTGGCGGCTGTAATTTAAGGGGGTTGCTGCCTCGTTCGCGCCAACAGTTCTGGGGTCCCTGGCTGGGGTGTCCCCGGCGGGGGCTCTCCTGCTCGGCCCCCATTCCCCCGCGGGTTTGGTGCATGCTGCTGCGCCCCTTTTTGTTGGGCCCCATGCTCCACCTACTGGCCCGGTGGGCACAGTGCAAGTGATGGTGATGCGGTCGTCCGTTGCGACTGCGTTCCACTTGCCCGGCCCTCCTCTGTAATTTGCCGCGCCTGGGGGGTTGACCGAGTGTCATTTGTTCCCCGGTGGCCTCCCCTGGCCTGTTGCGCAGGCGTTCCCTGCAACCCCTTGGGCACTTTCCACAGGGCCCCCGGTTTCCTCCGTGCCGCACTATGCGACATGTTTCCCGAGTTCGGCCGCTGGGGTCCTGCCCACGTGGTTGGTCGGCGGCCCTCGGGTTGCAATGCCAACCCCAGCATTTTCGGGCCCGTATCTCGGGTCTTCCCCTGCTGCTATCGCCGCATTTGCCCAGTTTTGGCACCCGTCCCTCTCTTCCGCTCAGTTCCCCCCCGTTTCGGCTGGGTTTCCTTGGTCGACTGGTTACATTCCCTCGCCCATGGGCCGGCCCTCTCCCACGGCAGTCCTTTCCCATCTGCGGGATGCCCCCTCCCACTGCTGCCCCCTGGTCCCCCGCCATCGAGCGAGGCTGCTGTGACCCCGCCCCCGTCTGTTTCCCCCATTGTTGTTGATGCGCAGGTTTCTCCTGCACCTGTTGTCCCTTCTAATTCCTCCGCTCAGGTGCTGGCGAGTCCGGGGGGGGGTCGGAGGTTGAGGAGACCGGCGGCCGCGATGACGGAAGAAGACGTTCCGCCCCGGCCGGTGGCAGGCGAGACAACTGAAGCAGTTCCGGGTCCTTCAGGCACTGGTGAGCATGCTGTTCCTTCTCCCTGTTCTTCTAGTACTTATTCTACATCTTCTGGTAGCGTTTCTTCAGGTTCTCTTCGGCGCCCGCGTAAGCTTGCTAAGCTCATTGCACGGCACGTGGCTAAGGAATCCCGGAAGGCGGCGACGCCGGCGGTTCTGGTTCCCTCTGATCCCCCTCGTTTTGCTGAGATGGTGCATTGCGCCAATACGGCCGTTACTTTGGGGGTTCGCAAAAGGATGCGGGAGAAAATTAGGAAGGGAAAGTATGTCAACATTTTCACCCTTACGGATGAGATGCGGCAGGCTTTTGATGCGGCCAAGAAAGCGGGGGGCATAGGGGAGAATGCTTTCCGTAATTTTCATCAGTGGTTGTGGGGTTTCTTGGTTTTTTCGGCTTGTTATGCCGAATCGGGTCCGGCGCAGTATCCCAACATGGTTAAATACCTGTTTTTGGTACACGACATGTACTTGAAATCCAAGGGCTATGCTTGGCGGGATTACGACGAGAAATTCTGTCGTAATCAGTATGGTAACACCATTTTGCCCGCGGGTTTCAAAGACGTGGAGGTATGGTTGGAGGTTACCCAACAGGTTAAGCCCACTGGGCAGGTCCCGGGTAAGAAGACTCGTGCGGTTGGCACTTCCGATTCACGCTCCTTAGGTAAGGGTAAGTGTTTCGCTTACAATGAGGGTAAGTGCAACAGGGGCGCGAATTGTCATTTTTGCCACTCGTGCAAAGCGTGTGGGGCCGGTCACCCCGTCAAGGGCTGCCCCTCGGCCGCAAGCAGTAAGCCCTCCGCTCCAACCGAGGCCACAGGAGTTGGTAAGTAAGGCTCCCTCCCCTATTCGGGTTCCTGAATTGCGGCGCTGGCTTAGTTTGTACCCCGACAGGTCGGCCGCGTTATTCCTTTTGGAGGGTTTTAGTCACGGTTTTCACCTGCCCATTTCGGATTCGATGCATGTGGTGGCGCGCCAGAACTTGAAATCGGCTTGTGAATTCCCGCATGAGGTTCGGCGGAAGGTGGACGCGGAGATCGGTTTGGGGTGCATGTGTGGGCTCTAAGCCATTCCCCCTCTTCCCGCCTTGTGCATCTCCCCCGTAGGGGTGGTGCCCAAGAAGGCCCCGGGTAATTTCCGCTTGATAAAGCACTTGTCGCATCCTCAGGGTGGTTTGGTTAATGACTCCATTCCCGAGGCCGTGTGCAGAGTGCAGAGTGCACTATCAGTCTTTTGATGAGGCTCTGCGCTTGGTTCGACTGTGGTCCTGGTGCCCTGTTGGCGAAATTAGACATGGAGTCGGCTTTTCGGCTTCTTCCCCTGCACCCTGATTCCCTATGGTTTTTGGGTTTCAAATTGGGTGCCGAGTTTTACGTGGATAGGTGTCTTCCCATGGGCTGTTCAGTTTCCTGTGCCTATTTTGAGATATTTAGCATTTTTTTGCATTGATGCATCCAGGCCGCCTCCGGTCACCCCGGGGTTGATCACTACCTGGACGATTTTCTCTTTGTGGGTCCGGGAGGCTGTTCTGTCTGTGGCGATATTTTGTCAGTTGCCAGGTCCTTGTTCGAAGGGATGAGGGTTCCCGTTGTGCCGGACAATTGCGAGGGCCCCACTAGTTGTCTGTGCTATCTGGGGATTGAGATAGACACCGTGGCCAGTTGCTGTCGCCTCCCTGCTGATAAAGTGCAAAAGCTTTTAGGTTTGATTGACGATTGTTTGGGCAAGCGCAGCGTGCGGCTTAGGCGGGTGCAGTCGTTGCTTGGCTCTTTCAACTTTACGTGCCGGATTATTTCCATGGGTAGGGTTTTCTGTCGCAAGCTTGAATGGGCCACTGCGGGGACGGTCAGGCAGCATCACACTGTATACCTATCCCGCGAGATCAGGGATGATTTGCGGGTTTGGTCTTCTTTCCCGGTGTCCTTCAACAGGGAGGTTTTGTGGGCTCCTCCTTGTAGTTCCAACCATGGCCTCCAGTTGTTCACGGATGCCTCGGGCAGTCATGGTTTTGGGGCCTTTTTTGACGGGTCCAGGTGCGCTGCTGCTTGGCCGCCTTCTTGGTTTGCACGGGGTTTCACTAGGAACCTCCTGTTGCTAGAATTGTTTCAGATCATTGTTGCCCTGGAGTTGTGGGCCTGCCAGTTTTCGAATCGGGACATTTTGTTCCGTTTCGACAACTTGGGAGTAGTACACGCTATCAATAATCAGCGTTCCTCTTCTCCCCAGGCTTTGCGGCTGTTGCGGCATCTCGTGCTTGTCTGCTTGTGGCACAGTATTAATTTCAGGGCCTGTCATGTTCCCGGAATCGACAATGGGATTGCGGATGCTTTGTCTCGGTTTCAGTTTGATAAGTTCTGTGGGTTGGTTCCGGGAGCGGCGGCGGAGGGTTTACCGTGCCCACCATCTGTCTGGCAGATTGTCGAGTTGGATTAGCTGCTCTGGCCAGGTGGGCGTTGGCTCCTTCCACGCTCAGGGTGTATGATGCGGCCTTGCGTGATTGGTCGAGCTTTCAAAGTAGGTACCGTATGGCAGGTGAGTCCCCGGTAGATGTGTTGATGGCCTTTGTTTGGGAACATTATCAAAGGGGTAGGTCCAAAGCGGCCATGTCTTCTGCCCTTGCGGGCATTTCCTTTCACTCTCGGCTCCACGGGATGACGGACCCCACTGGATCTTTTGTCCTTTCCAGAGCACTCAAGGGATGGGCCAGGATGCGACCCATGGCTGCGGACTCCTGTAGGCCCGTAACTTTGCAGCTTCTGACGGAGTTGCTGGGTGTGCTGCCTCAAATCGCCGACTCGGGGTTCGAGGCGGACCTTTTTAGGTTTGCGTTTGCTTTAGCTTTCTTTGGGGCTTTCAGGGTGAGCAAGTTAGTGGTGAACAGTAAGTCATCCCGGGATTCCGGTATGCTTTACGGAAATGTGCGCCTGCAGGATGGCCTGTTGCTCTGTAGGATTGTGCGGTCCAAGACAGATCAAACAGGTCAAGGTCGCTGGGTGTCCTTGGAGGCCCGGGAGGATGCGGGTGTCTGCCCGCTGCGCCTGGCCCAGGAGTATTTCCGGTTGAGGCCTCCGGGTGGCGACCAGTTGCTAGTGCATGCGCACGCCGGTCCCCTGACTAAGTTCCAATTTGCTGCTGTGTTTAAAAAATGTTTGGAGGCTTTGGGTTTGCGCTGTGTGGACTTCGGTACCCATTCCTTTCGGATTGTGGCGGCTACGCATGCTGCAGCTACAGGCTCCTCCCCAGGGGCTATTCAGGAGCTGGGCCGTTGGAAGTCTGCCTCCTATAAGTCTTATGTTCGTTTTGATAAGATTTAAGTGCGCCTGTTGCGCTAACCCAAAAACTTGTTTACTTGTCGGTTTTTGAACAATTAGCGTTCAGGAATCTAGGGTTAGAAGTGAGTTTTTACATTTTCCTCCGAGGGGGCCTAATTTCAATTGGCTATACTCTGAAGGTCCATGGGAGGTTTTTTGAGTTTTCTCCTTCACTTGGGTTACTTTTGTTTTCTTGCATTTGTTTTCTAAGTCTTGTATTTCAATTTTCTGATGTTAGGGTGTTTTTCTTTTTCAGCCGTCGTCGATTTTGGGGAGCAAGTGTGGCTGGTTGGCCATTCTTACATTTTTTAGGCGGCAACACATCCTATGGCACTTAGGGCAGCTGACGTTTTTGGAGCTAGGGAGATTCGTTGGTTAGGTGTTCGTGGTATGCTTTGGGGTAATTTGTTGCGACTCCTTTTTCACCGTGAGCGCCGCTGGGGTCGCCCCAGCTGTATTGTCCTGCATTTCGGCGGCAACGATTTGTGCCGAGTTAAAGGCATCGACCTAATTTTGTCCATTAAGGCTGATTTGGGGGTGATTCGTTGTCACTGGCCGAGTGTCCAGATTGTGTGGTCAGAGATAGTTCCGCGTTTTCATTGGAGGGGTGCGGTGCGTTTCTCGGCTCTTGAGAAGGCTCGCAAGAAGATGAATTCCGCGGTGTCGCTGTTTGTTAGGGCCATAGGTGGAGTGCTGGTCAGGCATCCTTTACTTGTGCTGCGTAATAGGCAGTTCTACAAGCAGGATGGGGTTCACCTTTCTCCGGCCAGAGTTCAGGTTTTCCGGGATGATGTTTTTGGTCCTTTTCGTTAGGGGTCTTTAGATTTTTCTTGGTTTCTTGTTTGGATGGCGGTGGCTTTTTGTTAAACCTTTGTGGCGGGAAGTCGCTACCAACCAGCAGTCAGATAGGCATAAGTGGTCATTGTGGGGCACCCTCTTTAGAAGGACGGCAGGTGTGTCCTTCCCTTGCGGGTGGACATTTAGACGTTCCGCTGCGGGAACAGAACGTTTGCCAGAGATAAGAGTGGTGAGGCCAGCACAATTCGAGTTATGCAGGTAGGAGGCGGTGTTGTTGGTTAGTCCCCTCCTTGGTTTGTTGGATTTCATCTAAGTGACTGGAGCTGGTATCTGGTAGTGGCTTTTCCTTTGCCATCTTCCAATCTAAATTTAATTTCACAATCTAAAATTAATTTCAATTTCATTTACAATTATAGTTTAAAGAGTTGGTCAGCGATCAATAAATATCGTCTGACCTTTAACTCCAGTTACCGTGTCCGTGTCTTTATTTTAGTGTGTGTCGTTTATTTTAGTGTTTATGTTAATCGCAATAAAATTATGGGCGCCTTATAGAGAATTGTGTTTGTATGTACATTTATGCACATACCCTTACATATTGCATATTGTGAAAATATACCTTGTAAACATGTTACACGTATGCTTCCTTTGTAATGGCTTCAAACAGAATTAAATGTCTGATAAAGGATGGAATAAACGTTTTAACACAATGGGACAAATTTATTAATTGGGTGAAATTATCCTCTTACTACAGACTGCAACAAGTCTAAAAGGAGTAAATGTAGCTCAAAAGGGGTAAATATATGCACATTGCATAATGCTAAGTTAGGCTACATATATTGTATTCCTTTCCTAAAAGATATATAGTATCTGTTTGGAGCATATATATATATATATATATATATATATATATAAACAGAAAGTTCAGCACTCACCAAAGCAAGCTCACTTATTTTCACAACATCAATAAATGATGGGGCTTTAGTTAGTGAATTGGCCAATGCACGGAAGCCTGCAAACCGCTCTCCAAGGTACCCCATCTTCATGCAGGTCCTACACTATCACAGAGTCTCAAAAATTAAAACCTAGCAACTGTATCACACATAATATAACTGCAAAAATGCCTACTTGGTTTAAGTAGGGTTAATCTTTGGTTAACTCATATTAACTGTGGCCACAAGCTTTGTTCATGCACTCCTATGCAAGCCCAATTATCTTAAACCTGGGTCAGCTGTTCTTTAGTAATTTATCAGCTAGTGTCAGGTGACTAGTGTACCTTTAAAAGCCATGTAGTATTGGCAGATACACATTAAACCAAGCAGGCATTTTTGCAGTTATATTATGTGGTATAAAGACAGTATATAGGAATGAGACCTAACTGTGGTGATATATTCAGTGGGGGGAGGCACATGGAGTGGTACTGTGGGGTTTTCTTTCCCAGCCATTTGAGATACCACTGCCCAAAAGCAATTATCTATCAAGAAAAGACTAATTGTTACAGATAACTCTTCTCTATTTAATGTCAAACCCTGTTTTTGGACTAAACAGAAAGATGGATTTAAAGAAATGGACACTTGTCATGACAGTTACATTGGATAAATGTCAAGGATTTACAGTGCACAACTGCGAAAGACTGTATAACTTAGGTTGATAACAGAGGTACCAAGATCCAGCATTGATGGAAATATGGATGATGACCAAAGATGTCGGGTGCCCGATGAGATTAATTTACCAGTGGGTGCCCGGCTCCCTCTCCAAAGTGGAAGCCGGCGGCAGGAGCTCACTACTGAGCTCCCTCTTCCGACTCAGTGCGCGCTATGGGAGAGACATCATGATAATAAGTTTTACCTAAACAACAATGCGGTGGGACTGTAACTCCTGCTCTTGTGTACTTTAGCTGAGTAGTACCACTTCCCACCATCTGGCATAGCATCGGTCCACTCTTAAGATGATGACTGCATCGGCCCTTGAGGCCACGACAAACTCACCGCTTATCTGGGGGAAGTGCCGGCCAACCATTGTTATGCTACTACAGACCGCCGAGGAGCACTGCTTGCCACCAAAGCCTGTTCCCAGAACCAAGACCCACCACCCGCTGCGACCCCCTGCTACCTACTGACTGCTTTCTGCAATGTATTCTAAGAATATTTCTAGCCCTGCCTCTGTCAGGTGCACTCTGTCCTGTCTGAACATACCTTCCTCCCCAAACCTTAAAGCTGGGTGCTTGGCGATCGCGTCGCCTGCCCCCGTCATGACCTGGGCCACTGCCCTGTTCACTTTTCTTCTCTCTCTAATCCCGGCCCCCCTTGCGCCCTTGGAACTATCTCTGACCACTTGATTGTCGTCATTGGCCATCACCCTCTTAACCACTGTATATCTGCCTGGATTTCTTTGATTAGGTGGATCCCAGTGCTTTTTCCCAGATCGTTGCCACCTAAGTGTATGAATACTCTACTATCTGGTATCCCCTTTGACTCCTCGCTTTTCTGTAACAGTCCCTGTAGCCCATTCCACTTCATTCCCCTGATCACTATCCACTCTACTTTTGCCCCACATACCTGGGCTAAGCTCCCTGCTGACCTATGCCTACTGGCCCAGTAAATGTATAAGTGGCCGATGATCCACACCTGCAAGGCCTTCGCTGACCGTCCTGAAAAGAAGAATTCCACATCATTGTTACTAGAGATGTGCACCGGAAATTTTTCGGGTTTTGTGTTTTGGTTTTGGATTCGGTTCCGCTGCCGTGTTTTGGATTCGGACGCATTTTGGCAAAGCCTCCCTGAAATTTTTTTGTAGGATTCGGGTGTGTTTTGGATTCAGGTATTTTTTTTCAAAACCCCCTCAAAAACAGCTTAAATCACAGAATTTGGGGGTAATTTTAATCCTATAGTATTATTAACCTCAATAACCATAATTTCCACTCATTTCCAGTCTATTCTGAAAACCTCACACCTCACAATATAATTTTTAGTCCTAAAATTTGCACCGAGGTCGCTGGATGACTAAGCTAAGCGACCCAAGAGGGCGGCACAAACACCTGGCCCATCTAGGAGTGACACTGCAGTGGCAGACAGGATGGCACTAAAAAATTGGCCCCAAACAGCACATGATGCAAAGAAAAGAGAAAAAGAGGTGCATTGTGGTCGCTGGATGGCTAAGCTAAGCGACAAAAACACCTCAATATCACAGGAATTATTTGTTCTAATCAATGGTATTATTGGTCCAAATCACTGGAAGAAAATGACAAAATCACAGGAATTATTCATTCTAATCAATGGTATTATTGGTCCAAATCACTGGAAGAAAATTACAAAATCACAGGAAATATTCGTTCTAATCAATGGTATTATTGGTCCAAATCACTGGAACAAAATGACAAAATCACTGGAATTAAATGGCAGTAATGTCGGGAATTATATCAAATGGCAGTACCACTGGACATATACGGAAGTGTCAGACAGGATGGCACTTAAAAAAATAGTCCCCAAACAGCACATTGGCCCTCATTCCGAGTTGTTCGCTCGCTAGCCGCTTTTCGCAGCAGTGCACACGCTAAGCCGCCGCCCTCTGGGAGTGAATCTTTGCTTAGCAGAATTGCGAACGAAAGATTCGCAAAATTGCGAATAGAAATTTCTTAGCAGTTTCTGAGTAGCTCGACACTTACTCTGCCACTGCGATCAGTTCAGTCAGTTTCGTTCCTGGTTTGACATCACAAACACACCCAGCGTTCGCTCAGGCACTCCCCTGTTTCTCCAGCCACTCCCGCGTTTTTCCCAGAAACGGCAGCGTTTTTTCACACACTCCCATAAAACAGCCAGTTTCCGCCCAGAAACACCCACTTCCTGTCAATCACAATACGATCAGCAGAACGAAGAAAAAACCTCGTAATGCCGTGAGTAAAATACCAAACTTCTTAGCAAATTTACTTGGCGCAGCCGCAGTGCGAACATTGCGCATGCGCAGTTAGCGGAAAAACGCACCGATGCGAAGGAAAATAATGAGCGAACAACTCGGAATGAGGGCCATAATGCAAAGAAAAGAGAAAAAGAGGTGCACTGTGGTCGCTGGATGGTTAAGCTAAGCGACACAAATACCTCAATATCACAGGAATTATTCATTATAATCAATGGTATTATTGGTCCAAATCACTGGAAGAAAATTACAAAATCACTGGAATTATTCATTCTAAACAATGGTATTATTGGTACAAATCACTGGAAGATAATGACAAAATCACTGGAATTATTCGTTCTAATCAATGGTTTTATTGGTCCAAATCACTGGAAGAAAATTACAAAATCACAGGAATCATTTGGCAAGATCACTGTAATTAATAATTAATTATAAATCACTGATATTAATTGGTAAAGTCTCGCTATCGCCTGCCTAGTGAAGTGGAATCTAGATGGGATTTTGTACCGGGGACACAATAACTTCATCATTTATCTAAATCCCAATGCACTAATGGCGGAAAACGGGCGCACGTCTAACAGCGCACTGATTATACTGAGAACTGATTATACTGATCACTAATTATACTGAGCACTGATTATACTGATCACTGATGATACTATGGAGAACTGACACTGAGCAGCGAGAACAGCACTGGACTATTGTACTGTAGTATACTGGTCACCACAATGCAGCACTGACACTGAGCACAGATATTAAGCACTGATCCGGATACTAGAAGTGGCACAGAGCAGCAAGATACAGCAATGGCCTACTGTACTGTACTACTATATATACTGGTGGTCACCAAAATGCTGCACTGTACTACTATATACTGCTCACAACAATGCAGCACAGATTTGGATACTTGAAGTGACACGGAGCTGCAAAATACAGCAATGGCCTACTGTACTGTACTACTATATACTGTTGGTCACCAAAATGCTACACTGTACTACTATATATACTGCTCGCAACAATGCAGCACAGATATGGATACTTGCAGTGACATGGAGCTGCAAGATACAGCAATGGCCTACTGTACTGTACTATACTGGTGGTCACCAAAATGCTGCACTGTACTACTATATAGTATACTGGTCACACAATAATGCAGCAGATATTGAGCACTGATCAGGATACTGTCTAGAACTGAGTCTGACACAGAGCTGCAAGATACAGCAATGGCCTACTGTACTACTATTATATACTGGTGGTCCCCACAATGCAGCGCACTGAGCACAGATATTTTCAGCACACTGAGCACAGATATGGAGCTTTTCAGGGAGAGAACGTAGCCACGTCCTCTCCATTCAATCTCCAATGCACGAGTGAAAATGGCAGCGACGCGTGGCTCTTTATATGGAATACAAATCTCCTGAGAATCCGACAGCGGGATGATGACGTTCGGCCGCGTTCGGGTTAACCGAGCAAGGCGGGAAGATACGAGGCTGCCTCGGACCCGTGAAAAACACGTGAAGTTCAGGGGAGTTCGGATCTCGACGAACCGAACCCGCTCATCTCTAATTGTTACCTATTCTTTTATACTGCTATCTATATAAATCACCGCAATCCTATATTGTGAACTTTCTTGCGACCCATATTAAGGTGAAAACCACAAACCCTCTATTTGAGGGCAAAATTGGAAAGTCCTTCATTCCCCCAGTTTGGTGGGCAGCTTAAGGCCTTGGGTTTCAAGAAAGTCACCGCGCCTGCCTATTCCTGCTTCTCGAGCCGCAAATAAACTGTTAGGGTCTCCTGCCCTGTGCTGCCACGTCGTCATGGCAACCGGGAGACAAGTGCTAGCGGAGTAACCTGAGCGCAGCTGATAGTCCGGTTCGGGTCTTTTGCTGTGCAGTGGTTATAGGCTCTGTGCACGGCAGGGGATCCGGTGCTAGTTTTTGTGCTCACAGTCTGTGAGGTCTGAGTGGGGCGTGGACAGCACCTGCTTTATAAGGCCTCTTCTCAGGGTAAGCAGATGCTGCTGAATCTTTGTTGGTTAGTCAGTTCCTGAGAATTAGCCAGTACTGTGTAGCTTTGTATTTGTTTGTTGCTTACTGCAAATAGGCCTGGGGATTTGGTATTACACTCTGCCAATCCAGACCTAGCAGTAAGACTGGAGTCAGTCGATTAGCTTGCTGGGGTTCTGTTACTACTCTGTGAACTTAGCAAGTTTGCGGCTGTATTCTAAGACTTGCCTGTCTAATCCTGTCTCACTGTGCTAGGTGTCAGGGGTCAGTTTAGTGGCAGTAAGCTGAACCTGTGCACTGCAAGTGAGAATTAGGATTGTGGAGACTCTCCTTGTGTCTATCATTCCATCTCTGACCAAGGAGTTTACTGCCACACCCGTTGGTAACCCTTTAGGGTTTTGCTGTTGCCCTTAGCAACAGCATTTCGGGTTCTCTACGTATTAAAACACAACATTTTGCTTTTCCCATCTGAGCAGTTCTAATACAAGGGAGATACCCAGTTCCTTAGCCTCTGGGCTTCTCTGTTCACTTTGTGTGTATTTTGTTACCCTATCACCTTCTGTGTACGTTATGTCATATTCCCCAGTCTGTCTGTGAGTCCATTTGTTTTGCATAACAGTTCAAACACCAGTACATTCCTGCAGGCACTGGAGTGCATAACAGTTCAAACACCAGTACATTCCTGCAGGCACTGGAGTGCATAACAGTTCTGACACCAGTACTTTCCTGCAGGCACTGGTGTGCATAACATAAACCTTGTACGCTCCTGACTTCCACCGGCCTAAGTTTTCTATAGCGCTTGCTGATGATCCCTCCGCCGCTGCGCAGGTTGCTGCCACTATTCTAAAAGACTGCATACTGTATTGCGCGCTAGGCAACTGTAGCGCACTAAGCCCTTTCTTGATTAAACTCTGAAACTGGCATTTCATCAGGGGTGACCCATTGCGGTGCACCAGCCACTGGGGCCACTGGCCTTGCGGGCAAGCTTGTTTGTACTTGCTTGCTAGCGACACCGTACACAGGGCTTCCTCCTCCTGCCTGACCAATGTTACCCAGCGCTCCCGGCCCAACTGATCCGACTTTGACCTGTATTTTTTGCAAAGTATCCTATCCTTCTCTACCACTACGTTGCTTATCAGGGGCCCTGTAATCTTGGAACTCTTGGCACTAGCTACCAACTCCCCTATTCTGAATGCTCCAAAAAATACGAGGAAAAAGGCGAGGTGGAAGAGCCCCATCTCTTGTCTAATGAAATGCGCTCAGGCTTGGACTGGCCCACAGGGGTACAGGGGAAACCACTGGTGGGTCCCACTGCCTGGGGCCCCACCTCCTGCTCCAAGGATCAGGTTCTAGACTGTGCACTTGAGTTATACATTATACATATGTTACCTTATACTGGACTATGGTGTATTTTCTACAGTGCATTGCTGTTATTAATCTGATACATTATCATGCATGCAGCTGCTGTATTTACTGTGTATATTTATGAAGGGGTCCAGATGTTGCACTGTTTAATTGTTAGTCAAACCAATGAGGTGGCAGGCCACACCTCCACAGCAGACTGGCCACATGGCCACATCCCTAAACAAGGGCCCCTACTACTGCATTCCCCCGGTGGGCCCTACATGCCTCAGTCCGACACTGAATGTGCTTGACCACCCCGATCAAAGCTCTTAGCAGCGGGCGGCTGATGGGCCTACGCGCGTCACCTGGTGACGCCTGCTCCCTCGCCCCACCCTTTAGCACCTTTGACAATAAGAATGTTTTGTGGGGTCTTCGGCCCCTTCCAGCTTTGAGAAGTACGCTATGCCCACTAGCACTGCGGACATGGCTGCTTTGGAGCGGCCCTTGTTATAACCCTGCCAAACATATTCCAGCAACTCTTCACATGCTTTCTTACCAGCTCTTCCCTTGCCTATCCGGAATGCCTGCCAATCGCCATAAGCTGATTCGTATGTCTTCAACGTTCCTGGAGCTATGGCCTCTCGCACCAGCCCCGCTAGGACGGCTTGATAATCTGCCAGATATAATCAGGACACTGTAATCTTTCCTCCCTGGCTTCGGGCGCGAGCTCTCTAAATCTATCCCACTGAAACCGTGACAGCGCATCTGCGATCTCGTTCCTAACTCCGGGTACGTGGCATGCTGCAAACTCAATATTTCTTTGTTAGCAGCGCAGAACTAGATGCTTAGCAACTTAAGCGCCTGTTGTGACTCTGCCTTCTGGTTGTTTATTGCCTGGACTACCCCCAAAACACTATGCTTTTGTCCGCCAGCTTGTCCACCCATAACTCTATTGCTACTATTGTTAACAGCTCCAGTAGCGGCATGTTTTTTGTCCACCGGGCTACATGCCATGCGTTTGGCCATTGTTGCTCGCACCATTCGCCCTTGAAGTAGGCCCCGAAGTCAATCGCTCCGGAGGCATCCGTGTGTAACTGTAACCTCTCACTAGTAACTGACTTGGGAAGCCATACTGGTACTCTGTTGAAACCACTTAGGAATTGCAACCACACTCGCATGTCCTCCCTCAGCTCGCTTGATATGCATATGAGGTAGTGCGCTTTTTTGATACCGCTGGTTACTTTCTCTAGCCTATGACAAATAACATTTCCCATTGGAATGACCCTACATGCAAAATTTAACAACCCCAGGAGCGACTGCATTTGCTTAAGAGTGACTTTCTTCTCCCTTGAGCATTCCTGCAACCTGATTTTCAGCTTTCTCACCTTTCCTGCCGGCAGCCGACACACCCCTAACTCTGTGTCAATCTCTATACCCAGGAATGTCAACCTCGTCTTGGGCCCTTCGCTCTTTTCTGCTACTATCGGGACCCCTAGGACCTGAAACAGGGCTTGTGTCGAGAAGAACAGCTCTTTGCACGCCTGTCTGCCTTTGGGGCCCACCAGCAGAAAGTCGTCCAGGTAATGGGCTACTCCCTCCTTGCCCGTTCTGGCTTTTATGCACCATTCTAGGAATGAACTGAATCGTTCGAAGTAAGCGCATGAAATTGAGCAACCCATGGGCAAGCATTTGTCTATAAAGTATTGGTCCCGTTATACTAAATCCCATGTACTTGAAGGAATCAGGGTGGAGTGGTATCAGCTGAAACGCAGACTCGATAACCACCTTTGCCAGCAACGCCCCTTCTCTGAAGCCTTGCACCATTGGCAAAGCCTGTTCGAATGATTTGTAGGAGACACTACAAACCCGGGGGTCTAATGCATCATTTACAAAACCCCCTTCTGGGAAGATCGATGCTGTATCAGTCGGAACTTCCCTGGTTCCTTCTTAGGTACTACTCCTAATGAGGAGATGCATAGACCCTCGAGATGTGGTGAGGGAAAGGGGCCGCACATGCAACCTAGCCGTATTTCCGCTTCGACCTTAGCCCTGACCACGTCTGGAAAATCCATTGCTGATTTTAGATTTTTCTTAGCTGCTGCTATCACTGGCTGCATTACCAGTAATGAGAACCCCTCTTTGAAACCCCTCCCCAAAAAGGCTGCCTCCGCTTTGCTCGGGTAGCGGCTTAGCCATTTAACTAGTGCATTAGTATCAACTGGTGAGGGCGCTTTGCATATCGCTCCCTTTTCCCTGCCGATTGCAGTCCTTGGCTGGGTGAGTTGCATTACAGCGCATGCATGTGTGCTTATAGTGGCAAGCTGTCCCTCTGTGGCACAGTGCGAAGTTGAACGCATAGCATTTCCCCTTTGCTGCAGCGCTGACCCCAGGCTTTTGCGGAAAGGGCTGCCTGCGCTTTGCTGCTTGCGCTGCCTGGTTGGTGACTTCCAGCCAAACTTCTATGTCTTTTACCCCAAAGCTGATTACCTTCATTCCTTCCTGCTTCTTTCTAAACTTCTCGTTGTACTGTCTCCACACCCATGCTCTTGCTGTCATGTACATGCTATGTATCATGTGCATGCAGCGGAGTATGTTTATAGCTTCGCTCATCATGGATTCTAAATAGCTGGCTGCAAAAACGTACATACCCTCCGTCCAATGCACATATGCCCTCATTCCGAGTTGTTCATTCGCTAGCTGCTTTTAGCAGCCGTGCAAATGCTAAGCCACTGCCCTCTGGGAGTGTATCTTAGCTTAGCAGAAGTGCGAATGAAAGGTTCGCAGCGCGGCTACAACATTTTTTTAAAGCAGGTTCTGAGTAGCTCCAGACCTACTCCTAGCTTGCGATCACTTCAGACTATTTAGTTCCTGTTTTGACGTCACTAACACCCCCCGCGTTCGGCCAACCACACCCGCATTTCCCCAGGCACGCCTGCGTTTGTATCTGACATGCCTGCGTTTTTCAGCACACTCCCTGAAAACAGTCAGTTACCTCCCAGAAACGCCCCATTCCTGACGATCCCTCAGCGATCAGCAGTGCGACTGAAAAGCGTCGCTAGACCTTGTGTGAATCTGCATCGGCATTTGTGAAAGTACGTCGCGCGTGTGCACTGCGCCGCATACGCATACGCAGAAGTGCCGATTTTTAGGCTGATTGCTGCGCTGCGAACAACGGCAGCTAGCGATCAACTCGGAATGACCCCCATAATCTCTTCGCGTCTCCTCTGCCGCTGGGCCCGCAGCCTTGGCTGCATCCAAGTTGTGCTTTGCGTCCTCCGTCATTGTGAAGACGTCCACAAATTTGCCTTTGCATATGCCTTCCTTCACCTTTGACCTGACACCCCTCAAAATTGCTGTGTTGGCGCAGTGCACTTTACTTTCCTGACCCTCTACCCCTGCCTCCCCTTGCTTTGTTCCTGTGTCTTTGCTATGCCTTTTGCCACTCCGCTTGCGTTTAAAGTACTTTCTGAAAGCGCTGTCTTTCGGCAGAACTAGATGAGTCGCTAGAATCAGTATGTGAAGCGCTACTGGCTGAGGAAAATCTCATGATCACCTGCTCCTGATGTCGATGGCACTGGCCCAGCTTTTTCTGTGGATTCCTTCTGTCCCCCGTCTAGCGGTGCACTCACCGCGACTTGCACTGCCGATGCCCCATCCGCCGTCTGGGTGCGCTCTTCTGCTTCTATGCTGGGTACCGTAGGCTGCAAGCTTGAAGCAGGATTAGGTAAAGTAACTGCCGCTTGTGAAGGAGGCAGCCCTGTGGAGGGCTGTTGTGTCTCTGCTGTAAGCTGGTGGTTTTGGGCTACATGGTGTTGCTGCGGGCCGGGCACCGTGGGAGATGGAGGTATGGCTAGCGGGGTGGGGGTGGGTGGTATGGGCTGGCTGCAGAGAGGGGGGTACTGGCTTGCGCCCACCTAGAATTGCGGGTAGTATGCTGTCTGCTGATACCAAGGGGGGTGGCCTGGTGGGGGCCAGTAGTTTGCCCATTTCGAGTAGTGGGCTGGGGGTAGGTGTTGGCCTGCCTGCCACCCTGATGGGAGTGCCATAATATGCTGTTCCCACCTAGCGGCCAGCGCTCCTGCTAAGGTAGCTGATGCCTGTGGCTGCTGTGCACACACAGCCTGTGCGAGCTGAGTGGGGGGTATGGCTGCTGCGAGTAAGCTGGGGTGGAAAGGAATGGCTTAACCCCATGGTGTCCTCCAGTGCTGTGCTTGGCGGTGCGGGGATGTGGAGCTCCAGACCCGGTGGGAGGAACAAGGTTGCCGGAGCCGAGGGGAGCGCTCGCTGCAATGAGGTCACACTGCGGTGGAAGGGGGGGCGCCGGAGCGTTAATGCACCTGGGTTCCGGGGTGCTGAGCCCCTGCTTTGCCTCGCCGCGTGCTAACCACGACTGCAGGGGGGAACCGTGGGCCGCTCTGGCCGCCGCACTGAGCCGTGCAGCGCGCGGGGGGGGATGTTGGCCCGCGCTGGTGCATCGCGGGTGGGAGTGGACGGGGGGCCATCTGCTTGTATAAGGCACCTGAGAGGGGGAGCCTGCCATCTTGGCCTGGGCATGCTGGCTGGTATTGACAGCAAGTGTATGTGAAGCGGTGCAACTGGGGGTTGTGCGGGCTGGCCAGGGGCAACATGGGCCTGCGATGGGTGTAAGAACATGTTTCTCTCCCCACAAGAATATTTTGCAGGGTCTCAAGATTTATCAAGGCTAATGGCCCATACACTCGGTGAGATTCGGGCTATGCCCAATTCTCACTATGCGACAGGGGCTAGGTCGACACAGAGTATCGCAAGCACACTCATTAAGTGCTTGTGATACTGACTATGTGTGATTTTGGCTAAGTGTCAGTTTTCACTATCTCTTCTATAGAGAAAGTCAAAATTGACTTGCCTGCACAGTCTATTTATTCTTGCGATGCCGACCGTATGGGACCGCGCATCGTCATCGAATTGGGATCGCAAGGTGACTTTCACCTTGCGATCTGCAATAACTTTTCTTATGATTTAGACTATATAGTCAAAATCGTAAGAAAAAATCTCACCGTGTATATATACACGCCATAAGGAATAGTACTAAATGTCAAGCTCCACAGTAGAAGTAACCCACCAACCTGAACATTTCACCAGGGAGTATAATCACACAAACTAAGGAAAACAGTAGTAATGTTCCCTTAACTTGTTAGGATCAGATAATGCAGCGATCATTAATGGGGATTGAAACCGGATTGCTCCAAAGACATTCCACGTAATCCTGATATCTACAATTTGCATTGTACTGTATCTGCAGCACAATTTGTGTAGTCAGTGGGATACAAGATTACAATTAAAGAATAGTCTGGCATAGATCAGAGTTTTTAGATCTTTAAAGACAAAGAACCATAAATATGTACCTTGCACAGCATGCTAAAGTCAGGACAGAATGGGTAACAACAAGCAATGTTTGTAAATGGCTGTGATATTCATTGTGTTCTTTTTATTTGAATTTCAGGGTAGAAGTACATCTTGCACCACATAGTACTGTACACGAAACAAGTGATTGTCAGCACAGCAAAATCCACAGTATCTTAAATACTGACACATGGACATTTAAAACAAGTTTCCAGTTCACTAGGAAGGGAAATGCTTCTATTAACCTTTTAATCACTGCAATTATGAGATATATGTTTGTCTATGTAAAGATCAGTGACGTGTGGTGAGGTCACTGGTTGGGGAGGCACTGGCAGCTAACAAGCCCCCCCACCCCCGAGAAAAAAAAAAAAGTGTGGTCCCCCGATACATCAATAAAACCAGCACTAGGCAGAACCAACCAGGGGGAGTAATGCCATAGCAGGGGAGACACTCAGTGTGGGGTCCCCCTGCCATAACATTAATCATCCCCCCAGCCAGTCAGCCCAGGGTTGGAATTCCACGGAAACTGGGAACCCCTAAAAATAAAAATGGGGTCCCTCCTCCCGAGCAATAACCAGCACTGGGCTGACAGCCCAGTGCTATGCCCCGCACCCCTGGTGGCGGTGGGTGCGGGGTTCATTGTGTGTTAATATTGTTCTTTACAGGTGGCCTACAGGTCCCAGCAAGCCTGCCCCAGCATGCTGGCACTTGGAGAACCACAAGTGCCAGCATGCCCGGACATAAAGGGCCCGCTGGCACCTGTAGTCCACCTGCAAAGAATAGTAATATTGTTCTTTACAGGTGGCCTACAGGTCCCAGCAAGCCTGCCCCAGCATGCTGGCACTTGGAGAACCACAAGTGCCAGCATGCCTGGACATAAAGGGCCCGCTGGCACCTGTAGTCCACCTGTAAAGAAAATATTAAAATAAAACACCACACGGTCTTAAAAATAAGTTTTATTAAACTGGATCTTCACCTGGGGGCGGCGGCCTTTAAGCTCTTTTGCCTGGCCGCCACCTTCCCAGTGCTTCCTGCGTCTTCACCTGGGGGGGCGCCACCTCCCCAGGGCTTCCAGCGTCTTCACCTGGTGGGCTGCGGCTGCTAAGCTCTTTTGCATAGCCGCCGCCCATCCAGGACTTCCGGCGTCTTCTTTCTTCAGGAGCTCTTCACAGCTCCTCCTCCGCCGTCGGACTGATGCTCCTCTGCCTCGCGCTGACTTATATAAGTCAGCCGGAGGGGGCGGGGCGATGACGCGGCTAGCCGTGATTGCCTCGCGGCGGCCATCTTGAATTTTAAAAATGACGCTGAGGCGCCATTTTTGAAACTGGTACCGCTCCGCTGCCAAACTCTGCAGGCTAAAGGTAAACCTCCGCCGCCCGGACCGCCGCCACAACCCGCCGCCCGCTCCACCGCCGCCCGCACCACCGCCGCATCCCGCCACCCGCACCACCCATCCTGCCGCCCGCACCACCGCCGCATCCAGCCGCCCGCACCTCCTCCGCCAGCGTCGCCCACACAGTGATTGACAGCGGATCCAGTGACGGATCCGCTGGCCAATCACTGTGGCCTCACTGACAGGGATGTGCTTTCATAGGTTGAAAGCACGTCCCTGTATGAAAGCGGCACCTCTAATGGTGCCGCTTTCCCATACATTTTCAATGGGCTTTTACTGCCCATGGCTAGTCCCCACCCGTGCCCGCCCCCCGCTCCCATACCTTTCCCCAGAGACAACGGGAGGCACCACGATCGGTGCCTCCCAAACACATAAGGAGGGGAGCAATGATAAGAATAATATTAAGAGGATACATATGACACAGAATATGTGTCATATGCATCTTCTTTGTATTATTTTAATCATTAATGACAGGGGAGGCACTGCCTCCCCTGCCTCCCCTGACTGCACGTCCCTGGTGAAGATACTTTAAACACATATACGCATCTACTAGTGTACAGTGTATCACCACAACTATAGATAATTGTTTTTTGTATGTACCTTTATGCACATACCTTTACATATTGCATATTGTGAAAATATACCTTGTAAACATGTTACACGTATGCTTCCTTTGTAATGGCTTTAAACAGAATTAAATATCTGATAAAGGATGATATAACCGTTTTAACAAAATGGGGCAAATTTATTAATTGGGTGAAATTAACCTCTTACTACAGACTGCAACAAGTCTCAAAGAATTAATGGTAGCTCAAAAGGGGTAAATATATGCACATTGCATAATGCTAAGTTAGGCTACATACAGTATATTGTATACCTTTCCTAAAAGATATTTAGTATCTTTTGGAGCATATATATATTATTTTTTTGATAGGATGCTGCCATATAAGCCACTTTGTACATTGAAAAGAGAAAACTTTTATATGGGATTAAATTGGTATCGGGTTATAATAGTTCAAGGTATAAAGACAGTATATAGGAATGAGACCTGACTGTGGTGATATATTCAGTGGGGGGCGGGACATAGAGTGGTACTGTGGGGTTTTCTTTCCCAGCCATTTGAGATACCACTGCCCAAAAGCAATTATCTATCAAGAAAAGACTAAAGCCCAGTACCCACGGGCCGATTATGGAGAGATGTGTGCTGAGCGAACCGCTCAGCACACATCTCTCCTGCCGCTCAGCACAGCGCGATCTGTGCTGAGCGTATGGGGGGAGACGGGGGGGGGGGGGCGCTCACTTCACCCAGTGGGTGAAGTGAGCGACCCGCTAGATTGGCCTGCATGCAGGCCAATCTAGCAGCAGCGATAGCGATGTGTGGGGCCGCGCATCACTATCGCTGAGGGGCTACACACGGAGCGATCATGCTGATATTCTAAGCAATCTAGTCAGATTGCTTAGAATATCGCTCCGTGAGTACCCCCAGTACCTGTTACAGATAACTCTTCTCTATTCAATGTCAAACCCTGTTTTTGGACTAAACAGAAAGATGGATTTAAAGAAATGGACACTTGTCATGACAGTTACATTGGATAAATGTCAAGGATTCACAGTACACAACTGTGAAATACTGTATAACTGAGGTTGATAACAGAAGTACCAAGATCCAGCATAGATAGAAAAATGGATGATGACGAAAGCACTCACAAGCAGGGGTTAAAGTGAGCTGGAACGTTCTTCAGTTCCACTTGGAGATGGATTGCAGTTCCGCCTCCTCCGGTTAACCTAACCCGATGTGTGCCTGTCGCCGCAGGGAGATGTCAGGTGCCCGCTGAGATTAATTTACAAGCGAGTGCCCGGCTCCCTCTCCAGAGTGGAAGCCGGCAGCAGGAGCTTTCTACTGAGCTCCCTCTTCCGACTCAGTGCACACTATGGGATAGACATCATGACGTCTCTCTCATAGTGCTGAGGAGCAGATGCCAGGAAGATCACAGCGGTCGGACGTGGGAGCGGGGCTTGGTAAGTATGGTGTTTTGTTTTTTATAAGCATACTATATGTTTGAATTATTGTATTAACGGCGCGTCGACTCCCCCAGTACTACCAAACTACTGCGGGAAAGCTACTGGGGGCAAAGTACAAGGGTGCAAGCTACTGGGGGCAACCTACAATTGGGAAGATACTAGGGGCAAACTACAAGGGGGCTAACTACTGGGGCAAACTATAAGGGGGCAAGCTACTGGGGGCAAACTACAAGCGGGCAAGCTACTAGCGGCAAGCTAATTGGGGCAAACTATAAGGGGACTAACTACTGGGGCAAACTACAAGGGAGCAAGCTACTGGGGGCAAACTACAAGGGGGCAAACTACAGGGCACATTATTACTGGGGGCATAACTACAGGGGTGCATTATTACTGGGGGCATAACTACAGAGGGGCATTACTACTGGGGGCTTTAATACTTTGGGGCAAACTACTGGGGGCATAACTACAGGGGCTAACCTACTGGGGGCATTACTACTTGTGGGCTAAACTACAGGTGGGTTAAACTACAGGGGGATAAACTACTAGGGAACAATGACAGGAGGCATTACTATTGGGGGCTAAACTACAAGGGGGCAAACAACATGAGGGCTAAACTACTGGGGGCTAAACTACTGGGGCATTATTACTTGGGGCAAACAACTTGGGGAAAACTACATGGGGCTAAACTACAGGGGCTAAGGGCTAACTACTGGGGCTAAATACAAGTGGGCAAGCTACTGGGGCAAGCAAAAGGGGCACATTACTACTGGATGCATAACTACAGGGGCACATTACTACTGGAAGCATTACTACTTGGGGGCATTACTACTTAGGGGCTAAACTACAGGGTGGCTAAACTACAAGGGGCAAATTACAAGGGGGTATTACTACTGGGGGCTAAACTACTGGGGGATCAACTACTTGGGGCTTTACTACATGGGGCAGACTACTTTGGGCAAACTACATGGGGCTAAACTACAGGGTGTAAACTACTGGGGGCATTACTACTGGGCGGATAAACTACTGGGGGCATAACTGCAGGGGCTAAACTACTGGGGGCATTACCACTGGGATGCTAAACTAAAGTGGGGGTAAACTACTGTGGTCATATCTGCAGGGGCATTACCACTGGGGGTATAACTACTGGGGCTAAACTACAGGTGGCAAAATAACTGAGGGCATTACTACAGGCAACATTGCTACTGGGGGCAATACTACACAGGGGCATTACCATTAAGGGCATTACTAATGGAGGCACTACTACTAATGAGGGCATTGTAAAGGGGGCACTTCATAAGGGGCATCACTCCTAGGGACATAAGGGGCACCACTACTATGGGCTCTATGTAAGGGGCATTAACACTGTGGGCACTACCAGAACAGTGGACATTGCATAAGGAGCACTACTACTGTGGGCATTGTAAAAGGGGTGCTACTGCTGTGGGTATTGTGTATTATGGGGTGCTACTACTGTGGGCATTATGTGTATTAGAAGTGCTACGACTGTGGGCATTATTACTATTGTGTGACCAGTTCCCTTTCTTTTTGAAACCATGCCCTTTTTTGGGGTGCACGCAATACCTTTATTGCATGGGCACCATGGGAGGGGGGGTGAGTTCCACCACTTCTCTAGGACCACTGCTCACAAGGTTCCCAGCCCTCTGTACAGCAAATTGGCTGCTTCTACAAGGAATCCAACTTCCTCCATATTGCAAATTTAACCATCTCCAACAGCAAAGCACGCAGATGACAGTTCTACCACAGCAAATTACTGCTAGCACAGTACAGAAGATGGACACAGATAAACAACAGTATAACTATAATTCAGCTGTGGTATGGTGTTTCGGATGTCTGGGTGGGGAAGGTCTGTGGTGTTGCTTGGTGCCACTTTTTTCATGAATACAGAACCATGGGGGTCATTCCGAGTTGTTCGCTCGTTGCCAATTTTCGCTATGCTGCGATTTGTTGCTAAATGCGCATGGTACGCAGGACGCATGCGCTTAGTTATTTAACTAAAAACTTAGCAGAATTGCTGTGGATTCTGCAGCGCTTTTCAGTCGCTCTGCTGATCGGTAAATGATTGACAGGAAAGGGGCATTTCTGGGTGGTAACTGAGCGTTTTCTGGGAGTGTGCTAAAAAAACGCAGGCGTGTCAGGAAAAAACGCGGGAGTGTCTGGAGAAACGGGGAGTGGTTGGCCGAACGCAGGGCGTGTTTGTGATGTCAAACCAGGAACTAAACGGACTGAGCTGATCGCAATCTGTGAGTAGGTCTGGAGCTACTCAGAAACTGCAAAGAATTATTTATTAGCAATTCTGCTAATCTTTCGTTCACTAATCTGCTAAACTAAGATACACTCCCACAGGGCGGCGGCCTAGCGTGTGCAATGCTGCTAAAAGCAGCAAGCGAGCGAACAACTTGGAATGAGGGCTCATAAGTAATGGTCATAATAAATTAACAAAAACATATGCTAAAATGGACAAATACCTATACATATCAGTTAATCTGTCAAATGCCAGATCACGGACAAAGGGGCATTAGAAAGAGGATATTTAATATCGCCTTGATCTAATCTAAATGAGAGTTCCCTGTAGTGACAGGAAACTATAGGGTGATTCAAAAGTCACAGTACACCCTTTTGTTTCAAAAGCTGTGCATAAAATGGGAAAACGAACTTAGAATCAAGATGGCGCTCATGTTCGGTACATACCCTAAAAGATAGCCCACCTCACCCATACCTTACTGGAGTATTCAGTTTTCCCATTTCTTGCACAGTTTTTGAAACAGAAGGGTGTACTGCAACCTTTGAATCACATGTCGTTTGGGGTATTTTACACGGCTGTCAATAGCCAGAGAATACTGGTTATTTCTAGATCTCAACACACTGAGAAAAAGGCAGTTAGATATATATGGTATAGAGCATAGATATTAGGCTGTTCTCTGCAGTTTAGTTACGTGAGTACTGAATGTAGGCTGAAGATGGAGGAGACACAGAAGGCTGTGGAGATGGAAGTCAGATGGACTTGCAGGGTGGTAGATATGTATCATATGTTTCCCCTATATGGTGTATTTTCCTTACTGTAGAAGTTATGTAATGCATATAGGTGGTCATTTCGAGTTGTTCGCTCGGTAATTTTCTTTGCATTGCAGTGATTTTCCACTATTTGCGCATGCGCAATGTTCGCACTGCGACTGCGCCAAGTAAATTTGCTATGAAGATTGGTATTTCACTCACGGCATTACGAGGTTTTTTCTTCGTTCTGGAGATCGGAGTGTGATTGACAGGAAGTGGGTGTTTCTAGGCGGAAACTGGATGTTTTATGGGAGTGTTTGAAAAAACGCTACCGTTTCTGGGAAAAACGCGGGAGTGGCTGGAGAAACGAAGGAGTGTCTGGGCGAACGCTGGGTGTGTTTGTGACGTCAAACCAGGAACGACAAGCACTGAACTGATCGCACTGGAAGAGTAAGTCTTGAGCTACTCAGAAACTGCACAGAGAAGTCTTTTCACAATATTGCGAATCTTTCGTTTGCAATTTTGATAAGCTAAGATTCACTCCCAGTAGGCGGCGGCTTAGCGTGTGCAAAGCTGCTAAAATCAGCTTGCGAGCGAACAACTCGGAATGACCACCATAATAAATATCTTACCTCTCTTTCTAATCTCTCTCTCCCACTCTCTCTCTCTATCACACACACACACACACACGTGATCCAAAATCTATATTTCCTATAGATGTTCCTTCAGATAGGTGCTGTCCAGCTTTAATTAATAAGTCTAGGGTTTAAAAAAGTATGTGGTTTGCCGAGCGCATGACGGTAAATTTACCCAGTAATAGATATATTATTCACACACACACACACACACACACACACACACACACACACACACACACACACACACACACACACACACACACACACACACACATCTTTCATACTATCTTATATTTATTTCTTATATGGTTTAAACTTGTGGAAATATTGTATGGTGATTCTCAATGTACAAATACTGTTTTATGATATATGTGAACTTTTTGAGAATCAATTGTAATGAAAATACATTCTTTCTAATCCTGTGTGCAAATCTTTCTTGAATATAATTATCCTTGCAAATATATTAAAAGTCACAAAATGGTATAAGAATAATACATTTGCTTTAGGAATAAGAGGTTAATAAGAGGAGTACGAGCCAGGACAAACTGCTGTGGTTATGGTTCTCAAAGACCTAGAGAATTAATAATTAAATGCAGCAAACCTAAATATGAATGAATTTTTAGATAATTTATTTTTCATATTTCTGAAGCAAATTAATGTAATTGGAAATTTATTTAGGTATTTTTTTTCGGTTGAACTGAACTGTATTGTAAATATGTTCCAATGTAGTGTGCTGATGTAATGACACAAATTTTCTAATGCTTGTTAGTAAAATAATGCTTTATATAGGAACTGGCATTTAATACCAATGTGAAACATGATTTGAATTTTACACCTTCTGTTTTTGTGCTCATTGTTTGAGTACCAACGAAAAGGAGTGGCATTGCAGTTACAGACAGGATGGCACTTAAAAAAAACTAGTCCCCAAACAGCACATGATGCAAAGAAGAAAAAAAAGTGCAAGAGGGAATTGTCCTTGGGCCCTCCCACCCACCCTTATGTTGTATAAACAGGACATGCACACTTTACCAAACCAATCATTTCAGTGACAGGGTCTGCCACATGACTGTGGCTGAAATGACTAGTTTGTTTGGGCACTCACCAAAAAAGAAGCAATCAATCTCTCCTTGCACAAACTGTCTCTACAGAGGCAAGATGTCGACCTCAATTTAATCCTCTGATTCCTCACCCTTTTCACTGTGTACATACTCCTCCTTACAAAGTATTAATTCATCCCCACTGGAATCCACCATCACAGGTCCCTGTGTACTTTCTGGAGGCAATTGCTGGTGAAGATCTTCCCGGAGGAATTTATAATTCATCTTCTCCACAATTAGTAGAAGTAACCTCCTACGCCGATTGCTGACAAGGTTTCTGGCTGCACTAAGCACGCTTTTGGAGTACACACTGGAGGGGGGCAATTTAGGTAAAATAAAGCCAGTTTGTGCAAGGGCCTACAAATGGGATCCGGTCAAGATGCCGTCGGACGGAATCCCGGCGGTCGAAAAACCGACGCCGGAATCCTGATTGCCACAATCCCGACATATTCTCCCTCCGTGGGTGTCCATGACATCCATAGGGGGAGAATATAATAGTGTGCCGAGCGTAGCGAGGCACCGTGCCCGCAGCGTGGTGAGCGAAGCGAGCCCGCAAGGGGCTGCATTCCGCTCGCCACCCCTGTCGGGATTGTGTGGTCGGGATTCCGACGTCGGTATTTCGACCACCGGGATTCCGGCCGGCAGCATTTAGTACTGATCCCCTAAAAATTGCCTCTTTTTCCTGCCAGTATACATACGGACTGTCTGACATGCCTACTTGGATGCTGTGACCCATATAATCCTCCACCATTCTTTCAATGGTGACAGAATGATATGCAGTGACAGTAGACATGTTACTAAATGTTGGCAGGTCCTTCAGTCCAGACCAGATGTCAGCTTTCGCTCCTGACTGCCCTTCATCCCCGCCAGCGGGTGGGCTAGGAAATCTTATCCTTTTCCTTGCAGCCCCAGTGGCTGGAGAAATTGAAGAACTAGCTGTTGATGGGGCACGTTCCGCTTGAGCTGACAATTTACTCCCCAGCAGTTCTTTGCACCTCTGCACACTTGTGTCTGCCGGAAAGAGACATACAACGTAAGCTTTAAACCTAGGATGGAGCACGGTGGCCAAAATGTAGTGCTCTGATTTCAACAGATTGACCACCCTTGAATCCTGGCAAAGTGAATGAAGGGCTCCATCCACAAGTCTCACATACTTTGCGGAAACACTCCGTATTAGCTCCTCCTTCATTTTCTCCAGCTGCTTCTGCAAAAGTCTGATGAGGGGAATGACCTGTGTCAAAGTCAGAAAAATATCACGCTACACATTGCCATATATGCACCTCATGCGTGTGCCCGCTGGGCGCATGAGCTCTCCCGTGCGTGCGTATACTCGCGGTCGCGTGCACTCGCGGACGCGCGGTATGCGCATTTACGGTAGAATTTGTGTGCGTCTAGCGGGCGACTCAATCGTAACATATTTTAGTCATATAATGTATTTTGTAGATTATGGTCCCTTTGATAGAATCTGA
This sequence comes from Pseudophryne corroboree, assembly GCF_028390025.1. NCBI lineage: Eukaryota > Metazoa > Chordata > Amphibia > Anura > Myobatrachidae > Pseudophryne > Pseudophryne corroboree. Next base: position 133,591,090 of record NC_086452.1, read on the forward strand.
AAGTTTAGTTAATATAGCATGTTCGGGGACAGAGAGATTCCTCTTTGTTTGATACGAAGGGTCAGACAGGGGTTACACAGTGGTGTTTAGTATCCATCGGAAGAGAATATAATTAGCAATATTCCGGTGTTGGTTTGAAGCGGATTACTCGCTCGTGCGTATAGTTATGGACATAAGAAGTTTATGGACATTTACTATATTTGCACTTTATTACCCATGCGGCGGGAAACCCAGTTTCCCTCCCACCTGAGCAGTTTGAAATAGTCACAGCCCACCTGTATGAACCAACCTATGGCCTTTTGTTATAATACAGAGACGAATTCCTGTGTCTAATGAACAATAAGAATGTAGGGACCATTGTACTGTACTGTGTGTAAGTGTATATAAAGACAAGCCGATCTGGGCCAGCGCTCTACTCTCTTCAACGGTTCTCATTGCTGATAATCGGGAGCTGGATATCTAGAAAGGCGCTTGCGATTGTTTCCCCTGGTGCGTAAGTTCTCTGCAACCATATTGTCTCTTATTTAATGTTATATGCCATTCTCTCTCTCCTTCCCCTCCTTTAAATATAACCGTATCTGTAGTGTATTTTATGTGTAGTTATCCGGTTAGGTATTTTATGTTATCTTGGTAGTGTATAACTTGTATTGTATTATTCTTTTGCGATTGAACGTTCATTCATTTCCTTGAAAGGCGTTAGACCCTTAGACCGGTATTTGAGTGTTTATTATATTGCTAAGGGGTTCTCTGAGAGTCACATACGCTCATATGGCTTTTAAACTAACAAGGTTACACCGTGTTGCATTTACACCTTATCACTGCACAAGGGTTTACAGTATAAGTACATTGTTTATGGTATTGTTTTAAAGGTTTAACACTGTGAGCGTCAGCGCCGCTTGTGATCTCCTCGTGGTCCCAAGCGTCCGCTACGCTGATAGCGTATCATTACGTCAGTCGGCAGCCTATAGCGTGCTTGCCTTTACGCCCTAAGCCGTGAGCAAACGTGACGCTCGTGCGTCTCGTCCACGGCTAAGCGTTCGTTACGCCACGTGCGTACTCTTACGGTATTCCATACGCCAATTGCGTACTGTGTTCTTTAGCCTTTTAGAGTGTTTTATTCAAGGTATAGAATAGGCATTGTCAATTGGGGACTTGCCCGCTCTTCACATATCTGCACTAGGTAATTCCAGCAGACATTATCGGTCAGCAAAAGGCGGGAGGTAATATTCCTCGTAGTGCTGACCAGATAAGCGTCTGCTTCGCTTAGTAAGGAGTGCTGAAGGAATCCGGAACAAAAAGGTAGGAACAGTACGTTATTGTCTTTTAAAACCTGTTTAGTTTTTGTTTTGCGAACGTACGCATAAATACACACACCTGTATTCCTTGGTTAGTATTATTTGTCCGTATTTCATTCTCCTGATTGCCACACATTAGTGATAACGTGTTGAGACATGTGTTGTTATTAATAGTTAAAAGTAATATTTAAGGGAATAATTGTAAAAGGCACGCACACAATCTCGCCTAGAATACAAGGGAGATTTGAGTGGTGGTCAGTGAAGGATTACTGTTAAAGATCATTCACATTGATAAACGTGTAGTGTGTAACTGTGGACGTACTTGGTCTGTGTACACGTGTCCTTACAAGGGCAGGGCGTACGCAGCAAGGGTCGACGCACGGAGCGTGTATTACGCAATGGAGTGTACGGATACGCCCACATGATACAAACCGCACGATAGTATTGTTTAGTAAGCAATAAGGAAATAACGCGAAAAATAACACAAATCTATCTCAAATCCAAAAGTTTAAAAGTTAAAAGAAAAAGACTTTCTCTGTTGCAATTCTTCTGGGTTAGGCTAATACCGAATGAAAGGATTTCTGCGCAGAAATAAAAATTAAAGTGTACATGTGGTAAGAGTGTGTGTATACATAAGATTTCTCTTTTATTACGGAAGTGGGAACCATAGGCCAGTAGAAAGAGATACACCAGCGAGAATGATATCGTGGGGTGGCTTGGGAGGCGTCCCTTGTTAGACTCGACTCATTTATGAGCAGTAGAGTCTGCTGTACATAACAGACCAGGAGGTCACAGACCAGGAGGTCACAGAACAGGAGGTTCAGGTACAGCAGACTAGAAGTAGAGAAGCCCAACCGAAGAGGGTTGGTGCTAGACTCATATAGGCCAAAGAAGCTCATTGCTGAAGGAATTCGCAGCCGAAATTTTCGATTCCACTGATCGTTCCGCACATAAGATTAGTTGCTTGTGTGCAGATACGATTGTACCGCATGTGATTGTGTGCATTAGCGTGTCTTGAATTCAGAAGAACGCTACTTGCACATTGTTAACGTGATTTGTGTCAATTTTTTTATTTTAAGGGAAGTAGCCTGATCACTCAGGGACATTCCAGCGACTGACACTTGCTGGGGAGGGTAAGACACTCCCACACGCCGGAGTAAGTAGACGTACTTAGGTGCCCTAGGCTGGGTACGGAACCTCTGGGAACTTTGGTCGCCGTATTGGCCAGCGTGGACGGGAGTTAAGTGGGCGGACTTCGGAGCAAAACCCCCACCGCAGCCTTACCCCGAGCATCTTGGTTTTCTGTGAGGGTTGCCGGAGACCCTGTTTGGAAGTTAGAGGTAGTGAAAGCAACGCCTGCAGAGATGGGGGCCAGTTGTTCAGGTAAGGGGCGATCAACCCAGCTTCAGGTTGATTTGGTAAACCGACCAATCGGGTCGGCAAGGTATATCATGTGTGAGAAATATGGTCATCACACAGAAATGTTGTGCAATGAATGGGAGAGGATGACTGTGCATGACGGGGAAAAGTTTCCCCAGGTAGGTAGTTTTAACCCAGAAGTGTTACAGAATTTAAGGAGAAGAGTTTGTCTGATTAAGTCTTCAAAAAAGCGTATTAGACATTATGATTATTTAACATTGTGGCAACAGGAAGGTGAAATACAAAGGGGGTTGGCGCAAGCCACTGGATCTAACCCTATCAGGAAACTGATAGCCACTGCTCCCCCACCACCATACATACCTGGAGAGAAATTGGTTGCAGAGAATGGCACTCAGGGTCATGTTAAATGTGTAGAAGTTAAGAATAATGTAACCAAAGTAATTAATGCTAACACTAATCCGTGCAAGTTGTACCCTGTTTTGAACTTTCCCCAGGATTGTGACCAAGAGGATGAGCCCACAACAATATCAGCACTCTCCCTAGCAGCCACCATATCAGAAACAGCAGTAGGCACGACTCAACCCGTAAGATTAGCATCAAAGGCCCCTAGCGGAGGGACAGGTGAGGTCGTATCGACTGGTAAGTACGGCACCATACACTATGCTGAAACCATTTCACCACATGTTGTAGAATCTACTCAGAATGATGTTATTGGACTTAATCCCGTTAGGGTAATAGCAGTGCCAAATGGGAAAACTGAAGCTTCAGGAGCAACTCCTGTCAGGAACATCGCCATGCACTGTCCCTTTTCCCGAACGGAATTAAGGTCAATGATGTCTGAATTCCCTGATCCTAGAAAAGACTTAGCTGCATGTCAAAAGTATATTAGAGAGCTAGGAAATTCTGCAGAGCCAAATAACAAAGATTGGAGGACAGTTTTGAGGGCATGTTTACCCCCCAGTGTTGATCCGTTAAAGTTTATCTCTGATTGCAAGTTAGATGAGGAAGTACCACTAACAGACGAGTATAATCAGGATAATGTAAAGAGAATCAACTTACAGTTAGGGGTATATTTTCCTGCAGTAGTAAAGTGGAATAAAATCTTTACAATAAAACAAAAAGAAGGTGAATCCACACCAGAGTATTTTCACCGGGCTCTGCAGGATATGGCTAGGTACACTGGTATAGATGACATTAAAACAAATGTACACCACAGGGAAGTAGCTGTTTCAGTATTAATGGACGGTCTAAAAGAAGTTTTAAGGAATAGAATACAAACCACTAGGCCTGATTGGAGAGGTATGTCGGTGGATGCATTGGGAGAGGCTGCTGCTGGGCATGATCGGAATATCATCAGACACAGGGAGTCACAGACTGATAAGTTAATGGCTGTAAGCATACAGGCCCTCACTACCCGGCCACCTCAGCCCAGAACTGTGACCCCTGTGGGTAAGTCAAGAGGTATAAAATGTTATAGTTGTCACAGAGAGGGACACATGTCACGTGATTGTAAAGCAAGACAAATACAAAATTCATATCAACCCTATAGACAACGAACTGATACGAGACACTGGGAGCAAGGACCGAAAGGGCGGAGTTATGAGCTATATGCAGGGGAAACAAAAAGGTATCCCCCAAGAAGAGACTGGCAAATCTCTGATAGTTCCCATCTACCCCCACCACAAGTAATTGCTGCCAGCGCGATTCAGGGAGGTCACCATACCCAATAGGGGTGTGGCCACACCTGTAATCTGCAGCCAGTGAAATTGATTGCAAGTCTTGGAAGTGAACCCGAGATCACAATTGATGTAGCTGGTAAATCATTAAATTTCCTTGTAGATACGGGGGCGGCCAAATCAGTGATAAATTCGACAGTGAGCATGAGAACCACTGGTAAAACTATTCCAGCCATGGGAGTAACGGGAGTAGTACAACACTACCCTGTTAGCAAACCAGCAGAGATTACAATAGGGCCTTTGCATACCAAGCATTCCTTTTTGCTGGCTGCATCGGCACCAACTAATCTCCTGGGAAGAGATTTACTGTGTAAAATGGGGTGCGTCATTTATTGTACTCCTGAGGGTGTATTCTTAGACATACCTGAGAATCACGCTCAGGAAGTACGAGACATGCTAGACTCCCCATCAAAATTAATGTCACAAACCGTTATGATAAATAGGAGTTCATCCCAGGTAGAAGAAATTACATCCCAAATACCAGAGTCACTTTGGACAAAAGATGGACAAGACACTGGATTAATGGCAAACGTAGCTCCAGTAGTTGTGCAAGTAAAAGATGGTAGGATAGCTCCAAAAATCCCACAATACCCTCTGAAGCCAGAGGTGGAGTTAGGAGTATACCCCGTAATAGAGCGCTTGCTACAACAGGGCATTCTGGTAAGAACATCCAGCACTGCCAATAGTCCCATCTTCCCTGTGAAAAAGAGTGGGGGGAGGGGTTACAGGCTAGTGCAGGATCTAAGGGGGATTAATAAAATAGTTGAGAGTCAGTTCCCCGTAGTGCCAAATCCAGCTGTCATCCTAATGCAAATCCCTCCCACTGCGAAATTTTTCACTGTTATTGACCTCTGCTCCGCTTTCTTCTCGGTACCTCTGCACCCCGACAGCCAATATTTGTTTGCATTCACATACAGAGCAGTCCAATACACATGGACTCGATTACCACAAGGTTTCATAGACAGCCCAAGTATATTTTCACAGGCTTTGCATGATTGTTTACAGTCTTTCCAACCAGAGAGTGGATCAGTATTGATCCAATATGTGGATGATTTACTACTATGTTCAGATTCACTGGAAGCGTCCCTGAAAGATACGAAACAGCTCCTGTTTCATCTTTCAGACACAGGACACAAGGTTTCCAAAGACAAGTTGCAAATATGCCAGACTAAAGTAAAATATCTGGGACACTGTCTGACACAAGGACTGAGACACCTGACCGCTGATAGAATTCAAGCAATTCGAGACATGACTCTGCCACAAACCCAGCAACAGATCAGAACATTCCTAGGAATGTGTGGGTATTGCCGTAACTGGATCCCAGGTTTTTCCATTCTAGCATTACCTTTGCAGGAGATGGTCTCATCAAACAAACCTGATCGGATTTCGCATACAGACGAATCCGAGATGGCATTTGAGAGACTTAAACAGTGCCTAATGCAGGCACCAGCATTAGGTATGCCAGACTATGGGAAACCCTTTGAGCTGTACGGAACAGAAAGTGCTGGTTGCGCGGCAGGCGTCCTAACCCAAAAGCACGGTGATGCCAGCAGGCCGGTAGCATACTACAGCGCTCAGCTAGATACGGTAGCGCGATCCCTCCCCACATGCTTGCGAAGTGTTGCAGCGATAGCATTGCTAGTTACAAAAAGCGAAAATGTAGTGCTAGGACACAACCTCACAATCCATACACCGCATGCAGTGTCAGCCTTGCTGAATTCTGCCCAAACCAGGCACGTCTCATCAGCGCGGTTTACAAGATGGGAATTGGCATTAATGGCCCCCGTAAACATCACCATAAAGAGATGCAGTGCATTAAATCCTGCAACGTATCTCCCAGGTGTGCCTGGACAGGCACAAAGGGTGGAGGGTGAGAGTGATGGGGAAGGAGGATTTAATACAGAAGATGACATGCATGATTGTATGGAGTATTTGACCCAAAATTTCACGGCAAGGCCTGACATCAGTGACAACCCACTAGAAGATGTAGATCTTACTTTCTACACTGATGGTAGTTGTCACAGACAGACGGACTCGGGAGACTTGTGTACTGGATACGCAGTCGTAGATGACCAAGGCACCATAGAAGCAGAACCGCTAGGCCCACCTCACTCAGCCCAGGTTGCTGAACTGGTTGCCCTGACCAGAGCATGTGAATTGGCTAAGGGCAATTCAGCCAATATCTACACCGATTCTAGATACACCTTCGGGGTAGTCCATGATTTCGGAGCCCTATGGCGCCTCAGAAATTTAATGACGGCAGCTGGTACACCGGTAGCGCATGCAGCTCACATCAAAAGGCTTCTAACAGCGATACAGGAACCCGACAGAGTGGCTGTTATCAAGTGTAAAGCACATACATATAGTCAAGACCCAGTATCACTTGGTAACAGCCGAGCAGACGAAGCTGCTAAGTTAGCAGCTGGTACCCCCAGACAGACAGACACCACACAACTGATGGTATTTAATACCGTCAACACACAGAAATTGTGTGAAATGCAAAATTTGTGTTCCACACAGGAAAAGGCAGTTTGGAGGGCAAAGGGATATGGCCAGGAGTCCTCAGGACTCTGGAAAGATGGACAGGGTAAACCAGTGGCACCCAGAGCATACCTTCCAAGTTTGGCTGAAGCAGCACATGGGCTGACTCATCTAGGCAAGGAAGGGATGTGCAAGTTGGTAAGAGCATATTGGTGCGCCCCAGGATTTTCTTCCCATGCGGGAAAGAGAGCAATGTCATGCCTCACCTGCTTGAGGAAGAATATCGGAAAGGCAATACCAACAGAACCATCTCATATCCCACCTACAGGCGGTCCTTTTCAGGTAATACAGATCGATTTCATACAATTACCCCCTTGTCGAAATTTGAAGTATGTACTAGTTTGTATAGATGTGTTTTCAAATTGGGTCGAAGAATTTCCCGCGGCCACAAATACCGCTATGTTTACTGCTAAGAAAATTGTACAGGAATTTGTGTGTAGATACGGTATCCCTAGAATAATTGAAAGTGATAGGGGTACCCATTTTACAGGTGATGTCTTTCAAGGAATGTGTAAGTTGATGGGAATTGATAGTAAGCTGCACACTCCGTACCGCCCTCAGGCGAGTGCGAAAGTAGAAAGAGTGAAAAGCACTATTAAAAATAAATTGAGCAAAGTTATGGCGGAAACAGGATTAACATGGCCAGAAGCTTTGCCCCTTGTATTATACAGCATCAGAACCACTCCCAGGTCCCCTCTTAATCTGTCCCCTTTTGAAATTCTGTTTGGTCGACAACCGCATTTCATGATTAACCCTCAGGATGATTTGAAGTGTAACAATGAAGTGACTGTAAAGTATTTGGTTAAGATGAGTAAACAGCTAAAGAATCAGAATGATAATTTGAAGTTAGTGATTCCTGATCTGCCAGATAGTAATTGTCATGACATTGAACTTGGGGATTATGTAATGATACGGAATTTTCTACGCTCAGGTTGCCTTATTGACAGATGGGAAGGACCATACCAAGTCTTATTGATTAGCACGACAGCATTGAAGGTTGCAGAGAGAGAGACTTGGGTTCATTCGTCCCATTGTAAGAAGGTTGCTGATCCAGAGAGGTCCCGTGATAAGGAACAGACGGTAGAGGAAGTTGTATCACTGGAGTGTCTGTTTCAGGAGGACTGAAACGGCACCTGAGCATTGAGAATAATAAGATCGGAGGCAGTTGTCGATTCCCTGTTCCCTTTTATTGTTTTTCTCCACTTCCCATCCCATCTCCCTAAATTGTTTCTTTCCCCCTTCTCATTCTTCTTAATTTCCTCCTATAAGATGGACTTGCCCCAAGAGACTGTGATCCGGATTTTCCTGTTGACCATGATGTTGACCAGAGCAGTCTGTTCCGGCGAGAGTACCATGGAGGTCGAGAGAGGTTCTGGAATGGGTTCTGATGACAGAGATGGAGGCGTAGATTTCCAAGAACAACATAATCACGAGTAAAGGCGAGTATCAGAAAACGATCTGGTAGCATTGACAATAGAAGAAATTGTGAAGGATTGTTAGCTGAAGAGAACTGTATCTGTAGACTCTGTGACAGTGTAGTTGAGGATGGGTGTATCAAGAAATGCCAATCCAGTTTTAATATCCACATGGACCGGCATCCATTGAGTGACTATCACTCCTTAGTGGGTAAAGTGTTAAATCAGACAGATTGTTGGGTATGCTCTCAAGTACCTCAAGGCTATAGCAAATCAGGATTAGTGCCCTTCCCTTAAACTATAGGGGAGGTACTTGAGCTAAATGGTGGGAGGCCGGTGGACAGGAGGTTTAATATCTTCAGTCCTCCTAGTTTGAAGCTCCACCAATATCATGTGGATAGATCCCTAGTATGTTTTAACATTTCCAATCCCCGAAAGCCGGGAAATTGGGAAGTGTCATGGAATAACCAAACCATGACCTTTTCATACAGAGCCGATAGAATGCCTACAGATACAGAACTTATACGCCACATAGCCGGTAGCGGAAAATATTTCCGATATAGGTATACCCTAGGAAGTAGGACCATGAGAGTTGGAGAGGTATCACCAGGATACTGTGCACATAACGTACAAACTGATACGTGTACTAAACAGATGGGAGAATTAGGGTTAGGAGATTTCATATGGAAAATGTGTAATATGGTAATGTCCTACTCCGTCCCATATGTTCTCCCCGATGATGCATATTTCATATGCGGGAGGAAGGCGTATAAGTGGCTTGCCCCAAACCCAGAAGGGTTATGTTACATTGGAAAAGTACTGCCTGAGGTAATGACCGTATCCCACACTAAAATGAAGGATATTCACCGCAGTGCCCAAGCTCCTTATACTCACACTCATTACGAGCACATCGTTAAACGGCACCTAATAGAAAGAACAGAGCATCCGGCCTCTGACCTGATCCATGAATCCACCGGGATTTAATTCCTAATCGCGTTAGATATCACTCGTACCGCCAGAGGAGTGATAAATTATAAATATATATCTGCGCTTGCAAATTTATTAGACAATATCACTGAAATGTATGATGACACATTCAGGTATACCGGAAGGGAGCTCCAAGCTTATAAAACAGAACTGGTTCAGCATAGGATGATTCTCAATTATCTCACAGCTGTGACAGGCGGGTATTGTGTTACCCTAGCGACTCAGTATGGAATAAAGTGCTGCACATATATTACAAACAGCACCAAGGACCCGGTCGAGTTCATAGACAAAAAGATGGATGACATTTTGCAATTAAAATGGGAGTTCCGAAGGAAACACAATATCACCCTTGCCGCTGTGGGTAATGAGCTGACCGGTTGGGTGTCATGGTTGAACCCACGAAATTGGTTCTCTGGTTTAGGAGAATGGACCCAAGGTATTATCATGGATGTAGGGAAATTTCTTTTGTGTATTCTGCGTGTCATCATAGTGGTCGGTCTGATATTTAGATGCGTTCGGGTTTTAACAAAGTGTAAACGTAGCGCCCGAGTGATGAGTTTAAGAAGTGAAGATACTGTAATAACAACGACTGATTTGGTTTATGACCCAACGATAGAGACAATGTTGTGATGAAAATGTGATTCCACGGCCCGTTTCTTTCACCCGTTTCTCCTTTGTTTTCCTCCAAGGTACAAAGACATCCGCTTGGAAGAAGAATTTGACAACCTTTTACACAGACAACTGATGGACTATGCCATAGACCCCCATATCCCTAGTACCTTTAATTTTACGCTAGCCCAACACTTTTTGTAAGTCTATGGACATTGAGAAAGCTTTTGCTCGCACTTTGGCAAAAGCTCAAGGAGACTACAGTCAACATGAACATTGAGACAAGACAAGACAAGACACAAGACAAGACCTCAATCGGCAAATGTACATTAAACTCACATAGTTTACGACTGCATTTACCATAATTGCTTCTTATCTTCATCTCTACAACCTTCAGGTAATGACACACATAGTCGATAGGGAATATAGGCACAGATATCAGCACTCACATATTCCCCCATTCATGTATCATCAACTATAATGTGCTCCCCCATTTTGTCGCAACCATAAGCCGAAAAGAGCTTGGTAAAGTTTGACAGTCCATCCACAGACCCTTACCACGGGATAAGAAGGAATTCAAATGTATACTTCGCAATACCTCGAAGCTTGATTTAAAACACGTACGGCACGATGATACATGACCCCCCAAACATGGATTCATACACACATGCTTCTGCTATCTCACTAGGTCACACCGTTTTCCCACCTTCTCCTCTTCTCCCCTACCCAATCATAGAAATGTATTATACATGACATATATTTTTCTCTTTTTGAACTGTTTTAGGAAGTGGCAGTTATTGGTGACTGCCAAAGGGTGGACTGTCAAAGTCAGAAAAATATCACGCTACACATTGCCATATATGCACCTCATGCGTGTGCCCGCTGGGCGCATGAGCTCTCCCGTGCGTGCGTATACTCGCGGTCGCGTGCACTCGCGGACGCGCGGTATGCGCATTTACGGTAGAGTTTGTGTGCGTCTAGCGGGCGACTCAATCGTAACATATTTTAGTCATATAATGTATTTTGTAGATTATGGTCCCTTTGATAGAATCTGAAAGTTTAGTTAATATAGCATGTTCGGGGACAGAGAGATTCCTCTTTGTTTGATACGAAGGGTCAGACAGGAGTTACACAGTGGTGTTTAGTATCCATCGGAAGAGAATATAATTAGCAATATTCCGGTGTTGGTTTGAAGCGGATTACTCGCTCGTGCGTATAGTTATGGACATAAGAAGTGTCAAAGTCAGAAAAATATCTCTATACACACTGCCATATTTGCACCTCATACAGGTCCGTGCTGCGCATGCGTACGCTCTCCCGTACGTGCGCATACTCACAGTCGCGGGCACCCGCAGGCGCACGGTATGCGTATTTACGGTAGAGTTTATGTGATCGTAGCGTGCGACTCAATCGTTACATATTTTCACTATATAATGTATTTTGTAGATCATGGTCCCTTTGATAGATTCTGAAAGTTTAGTTAACATAGCATGTTCCTGAACAGAGAGATCCCTCTTTGTATTGTACGAAGGGTCTAACAGGGGTCATACAGTGGTGTTTGGTACCCATCGGAAGAGTATTTAAATAGCAATATTCCGGTGTTGGTTTGGAGCGGATTAATCGCTCGTGCGAATAGTTATGGACATAAGAAGTTTATGTCCATTTACTATTATTTGTTCTTACTTAGTCATGCGGCGGGAAACCCAGTATCCCACCCACCTGAACAGTTGGAAGTAGTCACAGCCCACCTGTATGAATCAACCTATGACCTTTTGTTATAATGCGAAGCCGAATTCCTGTGTCCAATGAACAATGAGATTGTAGGGACCATTGAATTGTATTGTGTGTGGGGCATAAATAGGCAGGCCGACCATATCCAGTTCACTCTCTTCAACGGTTCTCATTGCTGATAATCGGGAGCTGGATATCGAGGCGCATGCGATCGTTTCCCCTTGTGCGTAAGTGTTTCTCCGCAATCATATTGATCTTCTTGTTATTGTGAGCCAATTTCTCTCTCTCTCTCTCTTCTCCTCTTTCTCTCTCATCTTCCCTTAAATAGTAATTGTATTGTATTTCCTGTGTAGTTATCTGGTTAGGTAGTCTATGTTATATTGTAGTGTATGATTTGTATTTGTATTAATTATTTTGCAAGTATACCATTCATAATATATATATTAGGCTTTGGACCCTGAGCACGGTATCTGTGTATTTCTTATAGTGTTAAGTATTCTCAGAGCGTCGGTGACGCTCGAACAGCTTTTGAGGTAATAAGGTTATACTGTGTTGCATTTACACTCTATCATTACACTAAGGTTTTACTGCACAATACACTGTTTATGGTTTAGATACAAAGGTTTAACATTGTGAACGTCAGCGCCGCTGGTGATCTCCTCGTGGTCCCGAGCGTCCGCTACGCTATAGCGAATCATTACGTTAGTCGGCAGCCAATAGCGTGCCTGCCTGTGATCTCTTGGCCGTGAGCGAACGTGGCGCTTGAGCGTCTCGACTACGGCTAAGCGATTGTTACGCAACGTGCGTACCCTTACGGTACTTCATACGTAGATAGCGTACAGTGTTCTTAGACCTCATAAAGGGTATTATATATGATAAATATTTAGCTTTATCAATTGCGGGCTCGTCCTGTCCTTCACACATCTCTGCTAGGTAGATACAGCAGACATTATCCATCAGCAAAGGGCGGGAGGTTATATTCCTCGTAGTGCTGTCGGGATAAGCGTCTGCTTCTCTTAGTAAAGGGTGCTGAAGGAATCCGGGACCGGAGGTAAGAACAAAACGATAGTCTCTTTTAAAACTGTTTATTTTTCTGTCTTGCGTACACACGCACGCATATATATATATCTGCATTCCTTTTTCATTTGTGTATTTTCGTATATCACTCTCCTGTTTGCCTTTTTATAATTGATAAACGTGCTCAGAGAGATTTGTCGCTATTTCATAGTTAAAGTGTAAAAGTAATACATTAAAGGGATAAAGTGTAAAGCGCACACGCAACTCTACCTAAAGGTATAAGGAGAGATTGGTGTGGTGCTTGGTAGACGATCAAGGATCATCTACATTGATAAACGTGTTAGTTGTGTTACGGTGGATAAACACTGGTATACACGTGTCTCAAACAAAGGGTGAGACTCGCGTACGCAAAGGCCGACGCACGCAGCGTAAATTACGCAACGGAGCGTCTGGGTACGCCCACGTAACTCAAACAACACGCGGTAAATAACGCAACAGGCGATAAGTAGCGCAAATTTATTTTAACATTCGAAATTTAAATTAATAGATCCTTCTCCTAATTTGTAACACATCTGGTCTAAAGAGAAATTTCTGCGCAGAAATAGAAATAGAAACAAAAGTATACATGTGGTGAGTGAGTGTTTTTACATACAATTTTGAGGTTGAACCAAAAGAAATCACCGAGTTCTCGTGAGGTACATACGTGTAAGTGACATGCACGGTGGCTAGGGAGGCATCCTTGGTTAAACATAAAAATTGAGCATTAGAGTATAGCAGACCAGGAGGTCATACTGTAACAGACCAGGAGGTCATAGCAGACCAGCAGGTTCAGGTACAGCAGACAAGGAAGTCCGCTATACAGTCCACAGGCACAACACCTAAAAGGGTTGGTGCAACACCCATATAGGCCATACAAGCTCGCTGAAGGAATTCGCAGCCGCAATTTTCGATTCCGTTGGTCGCTCCGTACATAAGATTAGTTGCTTATGTACTGAACGATTGTACCGCACGTAATTGTGTGCATTAGTAAACCTGACCAGTACCATTTACGTACCAAGGGTCATAAACGCTATTTGTACATTCTGACGTGATTTGTGTAATTTTTTATTTTTAAAAAGGGAAGTTCGCTGGTCACTCAGGAATTATCCAACAACCTCACCTTTACTGGAAAGAGTAAGTGTTCTGCGGATATCCCTCGCATGTTCCAGTAAACAAAGGTTAAATAGGTGTCCTGGGTCGAGTACGCCAGCACCATATCGGTGTGATCAGGTCGTATTGGTCGGCGTGGGCAGAGTGAGTAAGGTGCTCGGTAAACCTTACCGTCAACCTATCGTGAATATCTTGGTTTTTTGTAAGGGTCCGTAACACCTGCAAATTATGGGGGCCAGTTGTTCAGGAAGGGGGCGATCAACCTCGGTTCGGGTTGATTCCATAAACCGACCAGTTGGGTCGGCAAGGTACGTAATGTGTGAAAAGTACGGGAGTCACACAGAAGCTTTATGTGATGAATGGGAGAGAATGACAGTACAGGACGGGGAGAAATTCCCAAGAGTAGGTAGCTTCAGCTCAGAAGTGTTAGCGAATTTAAGGAGAAGGATATGTCTCATTAAATCAACAAAGAGACGAATCAAGCATTATGATTATTTGCAGCTGTGGCAACAGGAAGGTGACATACAGAGAGGATTGGCTCAGGCGGCGGGATCTGGCTCTATCAGGAAACTGATCGCCACGGCCCCACCGCCACCATATATATCGGGAGAAAAATTGGTTGCGGAGAATGACGCATTAAGGTGTAACAAACAAACACTTAGCAACTGTGTAAATGTTAAAGATAATGTTAACCAATTAACCAATGCAAGTATTAACCCGTGCAAGTTGTACCCTGTTTTGAACTTTCCTCAGGAGTGTGATCAAGAGGACGAATCGGCAACAATTTCAGCGCTCTCTCTAGCAGCCACCATAGCAGAGACCACAGTAGGCACAGCTCCACCCCCGAGATTAGTAACAAAGGCCCCTAGCGGAGGGATAGGTGAGGTCGTATCAACGGGTAAGTACGGCACCATACACTATGCTGAAACTATTTCACCACAGCCTGTAGAATCTACACAGAATGAGGTTGTTAGAGTTAATCCTGTTAAGGTAATAGTAGTTCCAAATGGGAAAACAGACACTTCAGGAGTCACTCCTGTTAGGAACATTGCCATGTACAGCCCATTTTCCCGAATGGAATTAAGGACCATAGTGTCTGAATTCCCGGACCCTAGAAAAGACTTAGTTGCCAGCCAAAAATACATCAGAGACCTAGGTAACACTGTAGAGCCCAACAATAAAGACTGGCAGATATTGCTGAGAGCATGTTTACCCTCCAATGTCGACGCAGCTCAATTTTTAGCTGACTGTGGATTAGATCAGGATGTACCTCTTACAGAAGTGTACAACAAAGACAATGTAAAAAGAATAAGCTTACAGTTAAAAGAGTATTTCCCAGCGGTAGTTAAATGAGACAAGATATTCTCCATTAAACAAAAGGAGTCAGAAACAGCTACAGAGTATTTTCACAGAGCATTATTAGAGATGGCAAAATACACAGGCATAGAGGACATTAAAACAAACATAAACCATCGAGAAGTAGCAGTATCGGTACTGATGGATGGTTTAAAAGAGTCATTGAAGACTAGGGTACAGACCACACAACCATGTTGGCGAGGTCTGTCTGTGGCTACTTTGAGAGAGGCTGCTATTGATCACGATAGGAACATCACCAGACACAGGGAACAACAAGGTGATAAGTTAATGGCAGTAAGTATACAGGCCCTGACCACAAAACAGCCTGTGTTAATATCACCAAACCCTGTGGGTAAGTCAACTGTGGTAACATGTTATTTTTGTCACAAACAGGGACACTTTGCACGAGACTGTAGATCGAGAAATATACAAAAACCTTATCAACCCCCTAGACAACGACACGACACACGACATTGGGATCAGGGTCCGCAGAAACGGAGTTATGAGCCACATGCAGGGGAAACAAAAAGATACCCCCCGAACAGAGACTGGCAAGCCTCTGGTAGCTCCCAATTAACTCCGTCACAAATAGTTGCTGCCAGCGGGATTCAGGGAGGTCACCATACCCAATAGGGGTGTGGCCATACCTGTAATCTGCAGCCAGTAAAATTGATTGCAAGCCTTGGAAGTGAACCCGAAATTGCAATTAATGTAGCTGGTAAATCATTAAACTTTCTTGTAGATACGGGGGCGGCCAAATCAGTGATAAATTCGACAGTGGGCATGAGAACCACTGGTAGGACAATTCCAGCCGTGGGAGCAACAGGAGTAGTCCAGCATTACCCTGTTAGCAAACCAGCTGAGATTACAATAGGGCCTTTACATACCAAGCATTCCTTTTTGCTGGCTGCATCGGCACCGACCAATCTCCTGGGAAGAGACTTACTGTGTAAAATGGGGTGCGTCATTTATTGTACTCCTGAAGGTGTATTCTTGGACATACCTGAGAATCACGCTCAGGAAGTGCGAGACATGTTAGACTCCCCATCAAAATTAATGTCACATACCATTATGACAAATAGGACTCCATCCCAAGTAGAAGAAATGACATCTCAGATACCAGAGTCACTTTGGACTAAAGATGGACAGGACACTGGATTAATGGCAAACGTAGCTCCGGTAGTTGTACAAGTAAAAGATGGTAGGATAGCTCCAAAAATCCCACAGTACCCTCTGAAGCCAGAGGTGGAGTTAGGAGTTTACCCAGTAATAGAGCGCTTGCTACAACAGGGCATTCTGGTAAGAACGTCCAGCACTGCCAATAGTCCCATCTTCCCTGTTAAAAAGAGTGGGGGGAGGGGTTACAGGCTAGTGCAGGATCTAAGGGGGATTAACAAAATAGTTGAGAGTCAGTTCCCCGTAGTGCCAAATCCAGCTGTCATCCTTATGCAGATCCCTCCCACTGCGAAATTTTTCACTGTTATTGACCTCTGCTCCGCTTTCTTTTCGGTACCTCTACACCCTGACAGCCAATATTTGTTCGCATTTACATACAGAGGAGTCCAATACACATGGACTCGATTACCTCAAGGTTTCATAGATAGTCCAAGTATATTTTCCCAGGCTTTGCATGATTGTTTACAGTCTTTTCAACCAGAGAGTGGATCAGTATTGATACAGTATGTGGATGATTTACTGCTGTGTTCAGATTCACTGGAAGCGTCCCTGAAGGATACGAAACAGCTCCTGTTTCATCTTTCAGACACAGGACACAAGGTTTCCAAAGACAAGTTGCAATTATGCCAGACTAAAGTAAAATATTTGGGACACTGTCTAACACAAGGACTGAGACACCTGACCGCTGATAGAATTCAAGCAATTAGAGACATGACTCTGCCACAAACCCAGCAACAGATCAGAACGTTTTTAGGAATGTGTGGGTATTGCCGTAATTGGATCCCAGGATTTTCCATTCTAGCGTTACCTTTGCAGGAGATGGTCTCCTCAAACAAACCTGATCGGATTTCGCATACAGACGAGTCTGAGACAGCATTTGAGAGACTTAAACAGTGCCTAACGCAGGCACCAGCATTAGGTATGCCAGACTATGGGAAACCCTTTGAACTATACGGAACAGAAAGTGCTGGTTGCGCGACAGGCGTACTAACCCAAAAGCACGGTGATGCCAGCAGGCCAGTAGCATACTACAGCGCTCAGCTAGATACGGTAGCGCGATCCCTCCCCACATGCTTGCGAAGCGTTGCTGCGATAGCATTGCTAGTAACGAAAAGCGAAGACGTCGTGCTAGGTCACAACCTCACAATTCATACACCACATGCAGTGTCAGCCTTGTTAAATTCTGCCCAAACCAGGCACGTCTCATCAGCGCGGTTTACAAGATGGGAATTGGCACTAATGGCCCCGTAAACATCACCATAAAGAGATGCAGTGAATTAAATCCTGCAACATATCTCCCGGGTGTGCCTGGACAGACACAAAGGGTGGAGGATGAGAGTGGTGGGGAAGGAGGATTTAATACAAAGGAAGACACTCATGATTGTATGGAATATTTGACCCAAAATTTTACCGCAAGGCCTGACATCAGTGACAACCCACTGGAAGATGTAGAACTTACGTTCTACACGGACGGTAGTTGTCATAGACAGTCAGACTCGGGAGACTTGTGTACTGGATACGCAGTCGTAGATGACCTAGGCACCATAGAAGCGGAACCGCTAGGCCCACCTCACTCAGCCCAGGTTGCTGAACTGGTCGCCCTAACCAGAGCATGTGAATTGGCTAAGGGAAAATCAGCCAATATCTACACCGATTCTAGATACGCATTCGGGGTAGTCCATGATTTCGGAGCCCTATGGTGCCTCAGAAATTTCATGACGGCAGCTGGTACACCGGTAGCGCATGCAGCTCACATAAAAAGGCTTCTAACAGCGATACAGGAACCCGACAGAGTGGCTGTTATCAAGTGTAAAGCACACACATATAGCCAGGACCCAGTATCACTTGGTAACAGCCGAGCAGACGAAGCTGCTAAGTTAGCAGCTGCTACCCCCAGACAGACAGACACCACACAACTGATGGTATTTAATACCATCAACACACAGAAGTTGTGTGAAATGCAAAATTTGTGTTCCACACAGGAAAAGGCAGTCTGGAAGGCAAAAGGATATGGCCAGGAGTCCTCAGGACTCTGGACGGATGGACATGGTAAACCAGTGGCCCCCAGAGCATACCTTCCATGTTTAGCTGAAGCAGCTCACGGGCTGACTCATCTGGGCAAGGAAGGGATGTGCAAGTTGGTAAGAGCATATTGGTGCGCCCCAGGATTTTCATCTCATGCGAGTAAAAGAGCAATGTCATGCCTTACCTGTTTGAGAAAGAACATCGGAAAGGCAATACCTACAGAACCATCTCATATCCCACCTGCCGGCGGCCCTTTTCAGGTAATACAGATTGACTTCATTCAATTACCCCCTTGTCGGAATTTGAAATATGTACTTGTTTGTATAGATGTTTTCTCAAATTGGGTTGAAGCATTTCCTGCGGCCACAAATACTGCTATGTTTACTGCTAAGAAAATTGTGCAGGAATTTGTATGTAGATATGGTATCCCTAGAATAATCGAAAGTGATAGGGGTACCCATTTTACAGGTGATGTCTTTCAAGGAATGTGTAAGTTGATGGGAATTGATAGCAAGCTGCACACTCCATACCGTCCACAGGCGAGTGCGAAAGTGGAAAGAGTGAACAGCACTATTAAAAATAAACTGAGTAAAGTTATGGCAGAGACAGGATTGACATGGCCAGAAGCTTTACCCATTGTATTGTACAGTATCAGAACCACTCCCAGGTCCCCTCTTAATCTGTCTCCCTTTGAAATCTTGTTTGGTCGACAACCGCATGTCATGATTAACCCTCAGGATGATTTGAAATGTAACAATGAAGTGACTGTAAAATACTTGATTAACATGAGTAAACAGTTACGGAATCAAAATGATAATCTGAAGTTGGTGATTCCTGATTTACCAGATAGTAATTGTCATGACATTGAACCTGGGGATTATGTAATGATACGGAATTTTCTACGCTCAGGTTGCCTTATTGACAGATGGGAAGGACCATACCAGGTCTTATTGACTAGCACTACAGCATTGAAGGTTGCTGAGAGAGAGACTTGGGTTCATTCGTCCCACTGCAAGAAGGTCGCTGATCCAGAGAAGTCCTGTGATAAGGAACAGACGGTAGAGGTTGTATCACTGGAGTGTCTGTTCCAGGAGGACTGAGGCGGCACCTGAGCCTTGAAAATCACAAGACCAAAAGCAGTTGTCGATCCCCTGTTCCCTTTTATTGTTTTTCTCCAACTTCCCATCCCATCTCCCTCAAATTTTTTTTCCCCCTTCTCATTCTTCTCCGTTTCCTCCTATAAGATGGACTTGCCCCAAGAGACTGTGATCCAGATTTTCCTGTTGACCATGATGTTGACCAGAGCAGTCTGTTCCGGCGAGAGTACCATGGAGGTCGAGAGAGGTTCTGGAATGGGTTCTGATGATAAAGATGGAGGCGTAGTTTTCCAAGAACAACTTAACCAACAAGTAAAGGCGAGTATCAGAAAACGATCCGATAGCATTGACCATAGAAGGAATTGTGAAGGATTGTTAGCTGAAGAAAACTGTATCTGTAGGCTCTGTAACAATGTCATTGAGGATGGGTGCATTAAGAAATGCCAATCCAGTTTTAATATCCATATGGACCGGCATCCATTGAGTGACTATCACTCCTTAGTGGGTAGTGTGTTGAATAAAACAGATTGTTGGGTATGCTCTCAAGTACCTCAAGGTCATAGCAAATCAGGGCTAGTACCATTTCCTTTAACGTTAGGGGAGGTACTTGAGTTAAGTGGTGGGAGACCGGTGGACAGGAGGTTTAATATCTCCAGCCCTCCTAGTTTGAAGCTCCACCAATACCATGTGGATAGGTCCCTATTATGTTTCAACATCTCCAATCCCCGAAAGCCGGGAAATTGGGAAGTGTCATGGAGTAACCAAACCATGACCTTTTCGCATAGAGCAGATAGAATGCCTACAGATACAGAGCTTGTACGCCACATAGCCAGTAGAGGAAAATCTTTCCGGTATAGGTATACCTTAGGAAATAGGATTACGAGAGTTGGAGAGGTATCACCAGGATACTGTGCACATATCGTACAACCTGATACGTGTACTAAGCAGATGGAAGAATTAGGGTTAGGAGATTTCACATGGAAGGTGTGTAATATGGTTATGTCCTACTCCGTCCCATATGTTCTCCCCGATGATGCATATTTCATATGCGGGAGAAAGGCGTATAAGTGGCTTGCCCCAAACTCTGAAGGATTGTGTTATATTGGAAAAGTACTGCCTGAAGTAATGACTATATCACATGACAAAATGAAAGACATACACCGTGGTGCCCAAGCTCCTTATACTCACACCCATTACGAGCACGTTGTTAAAAGGCAACTGACAGAGAGAACAGAGCATTTGGCCTCTGACATGATCCATGAATCCACCGGGATTCAGGTTCTACTCGCACTAGATTTCACTCGCACCGCTCGAGGAGTGATGAACTATAGATACATCACTGCGCTTGCAAATTTGTTAGATAATATCACTGAAATGTATGATGACACGTTTAGGTATACTGGAAGGGAACTTCAAGCTTACAAAACAGAACTGGTACAGCATAGAATGGTTCTTAATTACCTCACAGCAGTGACAGGCGGATATTGTGTCACACTGGCAACACAATACGGCGTGAAATGTTGCACATATATTACGAATAGCACCGAGGATCCAGTCGAGGTCATAGACCAAAAGATGGACGATATTCTCCAATTAAAGTGGGAATTTCGCAAGAGACACAATCTCACTCTTGCTGCTGTAGGTAATGAGCTGACTGGTTGGGTGTCATGGTTGAACCCGCGAAATTGGTTTTCTGGTTTAGGAGAATGGGCTCAAGGAGTCATAATGGATGTTGGGAAGTTTCTCCTATGTATCTTAGGTGTTGTCATATCAATTGGCTTGATATTTAGATGCGGTCAGGCTTTAATGAAGTGCAAACATCGTACCAGGGTAATGAGTTTGAGGAGTGAGGAAACTGTAATTCCAATGGACTTGATTTATGACCCAACGGTAGAAACTATGATGTAATGAAAATGCGATTATACGGTCCGTTTCTTTCACCTGTTTTTCCGTTTTTCTCCAAGGTAAAAAGACCCACTTGGACGAGGAATTTGATGAGCCGATATACAGACAACAGATGGATTAAAGAAGAAGTTTTGACAACCTTATACACAGATTTTTGATGAACTATGCCATGGATCCCCAGTTTCCCTAGAAATTTTAAAATTACGCTAGCCCAACACTTTTGTAAATCTATGGACATTGACAGCTTTTGCCCGCACCTTATGGGCAAAAGCACAAAGAAGACTGCAACCAACAGACACCGAACAAGACTTCAACCGACAAATGTACATTAACCTGACATAGAATACCACTGCATTTACCATAAGTGTTCTTTATCTTCATTTCTACAACCCTCAGGTAATGACACACATAGTCGATAGGGAATCCAGGCACAGATATCAGCAATCACATATCTCCCCCATTCATGTATCATCAACTAAAATGTGCTCCCCCATTTTGTTACAACCACAGCCGAAAAGAGCTCGGTAGAGTTTGACAGCCCATCCACAGACCCTTAATACGGGATAAGAAGGAATTCAAATGTATACTTCGCAATACCTC
The DNA here is from genome assembly GCF_028390025.1 of Pseudophryne corroboree. Taxonomy (NCBI): domain Eukaryota; kingdom Metazoa; phylum Chordata; class Amphibia; order Anura; family Myobatrachidae; genus Pseudophryne; species Pseudophryne corroboree. The sequence continues at coordinate 133,613,109 of NC_086452.1, forward strand.
GAAGCTTGATGTACCACACGTACGGCACGATGATACATGACCCCCCAAACATGGACTCATACACACATGCTTCTGCTATCTCACTAGGTCATACCCTCCTCACACCTTCTCCTCTCTCCTCCCTTACCCAACCATGGAAATGTATTAACCCCTGACATATATTTTTCTCTTTTTGAAATGTTTTAGAAGGTGGCAGTTATTATTGACTGCCAAAGGGTGGACTGTCAAAGTCAGAAAAATATCTCTATACACACTGCCATATTTGCACCTCATACAGGTCCGTGCTGCGCATGCGTACGCTCTCCCGTACGTGCGCATACTCACAGTCGCGGGCACCCGCAGGCGCACGGTATGCGTATTTACGGTAGAGTTTATGTGATCGTAGCGTGCGACTCAATCGTTACATATTTTCACTATATAATGTATTTTGTAGATCATGGTCCCTTTGATAGATTCTGAAAGTTTAGTTAACATAGCATGTTCCTGAACAGAGAGATCCCTCTTTGTATTGTACGAAGGGTCTAACAGGGGTCATACAGTGGTGTTTGGTACCCATCGGAAGAGTATTTAAATAGCAATATTCCGGTGTTGGTTTGGAGCGGATTAATCGCTCGTGCGAATAGTTATGGACATAAGAAGTTTATGTCCATTTACTATTATTTGTTCTTACTTAGTCATGCGGCGGGAAACCCAGTATCCCACCCACCTGAACAGTTGGAAGTAGTCACAGCCCACCTGTATGAATCAACCTATGACCTTTTGTTATAATGCAAAGCCGAATTCCTGTGTCCAATGAACAATGAGATTGTAGGGACCATTGAATTGTATTGTGTGTGGGGCATAAATAGGCAGGCCGACCATATCCAGTTCACTCTCTTCAACGGTTCTCATTGCTGATAATCGGGAGCTGGATATCGAGGCGCATGCGATCGTTTCCCCTTGTGCGTAAGTGTTTCTCCGCAATCATATTGATCTTCTTGTTATTGTGAGCCAATTTCTCTCTCTCTCTCTCTCTTCTCCTCTTTCTCTCTCATCTTCCCTTAAATAGTAATTGTATTGTATTTCCTGTGTAGTTATCTGGTTAGGTAGTCTATGTTATATTGTAGTGTATGATTTGTATTTGTATTAATTCTTTTGCAAGTATACCATTCATAATATATATATTAGGCTTTGGACCCTGAGCACGGTATCTGTGTATTTCTTATAGTGTTAAGTATTCTCAGAGCGTCGGTGACGCTCGAACAGCTTTTGAGGTAATAAGGTTATACTGTGTTGCATTTACACTCTATCATTACACTAAGTTTTTACTGCACAATACACTTTTTATGGTTTAGATACAAAGGTTTAACATTGTGAACGTCAGCGCCGCTGGTGATCTCCTCGTGGTCCCGAGCGTCCGCTACGCTATAGCGAATCATTACGTTAGTCGGCAGCCAATAGCGTGCCTGCCTGTGATCTCTTGGCCGTGAGCGAACGTGACGCTTGAGCGTCTCGACTACGGCTAAGCGATTGTTACGCAACGTGCGTACCCTTACGGTACTTCATACGTAGATAGCGTACAGTGTTCTTAGACCTCATAAAGGGTATTATATATGATAAATATTTAGCTTTATCAGAAGTTTATAGACATTTACTATATTTGCACTTTATTACCCATGCGGCGGGAAACACAGTTTCCCTCCCACCTGAGCAGTTTGAAATAGTCACAGCCCACCTGTATGAACCAACCTATGGCCTTTTGTTATAATACAGAGACGAATTCCTGTGTCCAATGAGCAATAAGAATGTAGGGACCATTGTACTGTACTGTGTGTAAGTGTATATAAAGACAAGCCGATCTGGGCCAGCGCTCTACTCTCTTCAACGGTTCTCATTGCTGATAATCGGGAGCTGGATATCCAGAAAGGCGCTTGCGATTGTTTCCCCTGGAGCGTAAGTTCTCTGCAACCATATTGTCTCTTATTTAATGTTATATGCCATTCTCTCTCTCCTTCCCCTCCTTTAAATGTAACTGTATCTGTAGTGTATTTTATGTGTAGTTATCTGGTTAGGTATTTTATATTATCTTGGTAGTGTATAACTTGTATTGTATTATTCTTTTGCGATTGAACGTTCATTCATTTCCTTAAAAGGCGTTAGACCCTTAGACCGGTATTTGAGTGTTTATTATATTGCTAAGGGGTTCTCTGAGAGTCACATACGCTCATACAGCTTTTAAACTAACAAGGTTACACTGTGTTGCATTTACACCTTATCACTGCACAAGGGTTTACAGTATAAGTACATTGTTTATGGTATTGTTTTAAAGGTTTAACACTGTGAGCGTCAGCGCCGCTTGTGATCTCCTCGTGGTCCCAAGCGTCCGCTACGCTGATAGCGTATCATTACGTCAGTCGGCAGCCTATAGCGTGCTTGCCTTTACGCCCTAAGCCATGAGCAAACGTGACGCTCGTGCATCTCGTCCACGGCTAAGCGTTCGTTACGCTACGTGCGTACTCTTACGGTATTCCATACGCCAATTGCGTACTGTGTTCTTTAGCCTTTTAGAGTGTTTTATTCAAGGTATAGAATAGGCATTGTCACCTGATTCAAGCTGGCTGTGTCTGAACTGACTTCACGTGTGGCAAGTTCGAAGGGTTGGAGAACCTTGCACAAGACGGAAATCATTCTCCACTGCGCTTGAGTCAGGTGAATTACCCCCCCATTGCCTATATCGTAGGTGGATGCATAGGCTTGAATGGCCTTTTGCTGCTCCTCCACCCTCTGAAGCATATAGAGTGTTGAATTCCACCTCATTACCACCTCTTGCTTCAGTTGATGGCAGTGCAGGTTCAGGCGTGTTTGCTGTGGTCCAGTCTTCGGCACGCGGTGGCTGAAGGCCGAAAGTGGCCCACAATTTTTCGGGCCACCGACACCATCTCCTGCACACCCCTGTAATTTTTCACAAAATTCTGCACCACCAAATTAATTGTATGTGCAAAACATGGGACGTGCTGGAATTTGCCCACATGTAATGCACGCACAATATTGGTGGCGTTGTCCGATATCACAAATCCCCAGGAGAGTCCTTTTGTGGTAAGCCATTCTGCAATAATGTTCCTCAGTTTCCGTAAGAGGTTGTCAGCTGTGTGCCTCTTATGGAAAGCGGTGATCCATAGCGTAGCCTGCCTAGGAACGAGTTGGCGTTTGCGAGATGCTGCTACTGGTGCCGCTGCTGTTGTTGCTGCAGGAGGCCATAAATCTACTCAGGTGGCTGTTACAGTCATATAGTCCTTAGTCTGCCCTCTTCCACTTGTACACATGTCCATGGTTAAGTGGACACTGGATACAACCACATTTTGTAGGACACTGGTGACTCTTTTTCTGACGTCTGTGTACATTGTCGGTATCACCTGCCTAGATAAGTGGAACCTAGATGGGATTTAATAATGGGGACACAGTACCCCAAACAATTCTCTAAGTCCCACTGAACTAATGACGGATACCGGAAGCACGTCTAACACCAACATAGCTGTCAAGGCCTCAGTTATCCGCTTTGCAAAAGGATGACTGCTGTCATATTTCATCTTCCTCATAAAGTACAGGCAATTGCTTACTGGAAATAACACAATTGGTCTTCTGACTTCCCCTCTGGGATGACGATCGACTCCCAGCAGCAACAACAGCAGCGGCAGCAACAGCAGGCGTACCACTCATAGATCCTCTGGAGGAATCCTGATAAGGAAAGGACTCCTCAGTCTTGATAGTGACATGGCCTGCAGGACTACTGATGATCCTGACTGAGGACAAAGTTGACATTAAGGGAGTTGATGGTGTGGCTTGCAGGAGCTTGGGTACAGGAGGAAGAAGGGATTTAGGTGTCAGTGGACTGCTTATGCTCTTACCCAAAGTTTCACAACTTGACACTGACTTCTGATGAATGCGCAGCAGGTGACGTGTAAGGAAGTATGTTCCTAGGTGGTTAACATCCTTACCTTTACTTACTACAGATTGACAGAGGCAACAGGTGTCTTGACACCTGTTGTCCGGATTTGTGGAGAAATAATTCCACACCGAAGAGGTGGCATTTTTGGTAGTTTGCTAGGCATCACAATGGGCTTCTTCATCCCACGGACAACAGGTTGTCTCCCCCGGTGCCTGACTTAAACAAACCACATCACCATCAGAATCCTGATCCACCTCAGCGTAAGCAACACCCATATCCTCATCCTGGTGTACTTCAAAAGTGACATCTTCAATTTCAATATCAGGAACTGGACTGTGGGTGCTCCTTCCAGCACTTGCAGGGGGTGTGCAAATTCTGGAAAGAGCCACCTCTTCCCCTCCAGTGTTGGGAAGGTCAGGCATCGCAACCACCGACACACTTGGACTCTCCTTGGGGATTTGTGATACCATCTCAGAACGCACAGTTATTTTCTGTGCTTTTTCCAGCTTAACTCTTTTAATTTTTCTAGCGGGAGGATGAGGGCTTCCATCATCATGTGAAGCTGAACCACTAGTCATGAACATAGGCCAGGGCCTCAGCCGTTCCTTGACACTCTGTGTCATAAATGGCATATTGGTACATTTACGTTTCTCCTCAAACCATTTAAATTTATTTTTTGGGGTGTTTTTACTGAACTTAGGCTTTTTGGATTTTACATGCCTTCTACTATCACATTGGGCATAGGCCTTGGCAGACGATGTTGATGGCATTTAATCGTCTATGTCATGACTAGTGGCAGCAGCTTCAGCACTTGGAGGAAGTGATTCTCGATCTTTCCCTATTTTATCCTCCAAATTTTTGTTCTCCATTATGTTTCTGAAGTTATATAACACAATATGCAGCAGAAGAATGACTGATGGCTGATGGACAGGACACTACCACTGGTCTGATACAGCACAATACAGCAACACTGTGAGGGACTTGTGGTTGTTATTATTATTATTATTATTATTATTATTATAATAATGTAGCACTGGACATATAGCAGCAGCATATACCACTGTGACTGCCTGGTCACTGGAATGACTGATGAACAGGACACTGCCACTGGTCTAAAGCAGCACAACACAGCAACACTGTGAGGGACTTGTTGTTGTTATTATTATTATTATTATATTGCAGCAGCGGACATAAAGCAGCAGCGTATACCACTGTGACTTCCTGGTCACTGGAATTACTAATGGACAGGACACTACCACTGGTCTGATGCAGCACAACACAGCAACACTGTGAGGGACTTGTGGTTGTTATTATTATTATTATTATTATTATTATAATAATAATGTAGTAGTGGACATATAACAACAGCATATACCACTGGGACTGCATGGTCACTGGAATGACTGATGGCCAGGACACTACCACTGGTCTGATGCAGCACAACACAGCAACACTGTGAGGGACTTGTTGTTATTATTATTATTATTATTATTATTATACGGCAGCAGTGGACATATAGCAGCAGCGTGTACAACTGTGACTGCCTGGTCACTGGAATGACTGATGGACAGGACACTGCCACTGGTCTGATGCAGCACAACACAGCAACACTGTGAGGGACTTGTGGTTGTTGTTATTATTATTATTATTATTATAATACTGTAGCAGTGGACATATAACAACAGCGTATACCACTGTGACTGCCTGGTCACTGGAATGAATGATGGCCAGGACACTACCACTGGTCTGATACAGCACAACACAGCAACATTGTGAGGGACATGTGGTTTTTATTATTATTATTATTATTATTATAATACTGTAGCAGTGGATATATAGCAGCAGTGTATACCCATGGCCGGCTCCGGCGCTTGTGGCGCCCCGGGCGGCTTTAGGGGGCGTGGCGTCATCGCGCACCGCACAGTAAAGGACCTCTCCAGGAAGGGAAACTAGACGCGTACGCGTCTAGTTTCCCTTCCCAGCGGTAGCGGCCGGGGGCAGCGGGCAGCGGGCAGCAGGGGCACACACCAGCAGCGGATCTTGCCCTGGTGCGGAGCCCTTACCACTGTGACTGTCTGATCACTGGAATGACTGATGGCCAGGACACTACCACTGGTCTGATGCAGGATAACACAGCACCACTGAAAGGGACTTATACAGCTACACTGGATATATGGCAGCAGAGGACACCACCATTGTGACTGGTCACTGGACAGATGCTGCACAAGACACTACCCCTGGTCTGATGCAAGACAACACAGCAAAAATGCAAGGGGCTTATACCGCAGCCAGCAGCACTGGGGACATATAGCAGCAGAGGACATCAACACTATGGGCCAGATGTACTAAGCTTGAAAAGTGATAAATATCACTGTGATAAAGCACCAGCCAATCGGCTCCTAACTGCCATGTCACAGGCTGTGTTTGAAAAATGACAGTTAGGAGCCGATTGGCTGGTGCTTTATCACAGTGATATTTATCACTTTTCAAGCTTAGTACATCTGGCTGTGTGACTGGCTGGACTGATGCAGCACAATACACTGACTACACTGGACTAGACTGAGCAGCACAACACAGCACAAGACTCGCCACCCCACTTTCCCACCCCCACACAGACACTGAGGACGGAGACACGTCCTCTCACTACATTCTCCGAGACTGGAGTGAAAATGGCCGTGACACGCGGCTCCTTATATGGAATCCAAATCCCGCTAGAATACAACAGCAGGATTATGACATTTTGCCTTGTTCGGGTTTCCGAGTCAGGCGGGGAAAACCCGAGCCGGGCTCGGAACCAGATTTGAATGGTGAAGTTCGGTACGGTACGGTTCTCTGAGAACCGAACCCACTCATCTCTAATTTACACAAGTATAAATGTGTAATACATGGGTGGTACATAACCTGATCGAACAAAGGAACTGCATAAGTTCAGTAGCTCTTATGAAATTCTAGTTGTGATGCATTAGCACAGCAACTGAGATTCCTTGTTTATGGTTGTGGGGTACAAGATGAATTTCATGCCACTTAAGTACATCTAAGATGCCACAGGTGCATTTTTTTTTTAATTGACAGAAGTAGTGAAATGTCACAGATTGCATTGTGTCCCAACATTTAATAATTATGTACCTCTTCTGAGAATAAGGTTCAGGTGGTTACCATGGAATTGTGGATACTTGATGGTTTTTGTTAAGGGTGTGTGATATGTAAGGATATCACAAAGGCTATTAACACAGTCAGTTAACACTGTACTTTCACACCATAAAAAAATGAATTTAAGCTTATAATCAGGTGATGTTTTGATACGCAGAGTCTGATTGAGTGAACCATATAGCAAGTTTTGCAATGGGTCTTGTAATAATCATATTATACAGTATACTGGAAAGCAGTATGTATTTGAAAAAGACTAAAAGTGACATTTACTAAGCGGTGATAAGAGCGGAGAAGTAAGCCAGTGGAGAAGTTGCCCATGGCAATCAATCAGCACTGAAGTGACATATATAATTTGCATACTATAAAGTAATACAGAGCTGTTGCATGGTTGATGGGGCAACTTACCCACTGGCTCACTTCTCTGCTCTTATCACTGCTTAGTAAATGTACCCCTAAATCACAAGACAGACAATGTCTGTAATATAGGGCCTAATACAGATCACAGCATCAAGTTTATTAGCTAATAGACAAAACCATGGCCCTCATTCCGAGTTGGTTGTTTGCTTGCTAGCTGCTTTTAGCAGCCGTGCAAACGCTAAGCCGCCGCCGTCGCTTAGCAGAAGTGCGAACGAAAGGATCGCAGCGATGCTACAAAAAAAGATTGTGCAGTTTCTGAGCTTCTCCAGACCTACTCCTAGCTTGCGAACACTTCAGACTGTTTAGTTCCTGATTTGACATCACGAACACGCCCTGCGTTTGGCCAGCCACGCCTGCGTTTCCCCAGGCACGCCTGCATTTGTATCTGACATGCCTGCGTTTTTCCACACACTCCCAGAAAACGGTCAGTCACCTCCCAGAAACACCCACTTCCTGTCACTCACTCTGCGGCCAGCAGTGCGACTAAAATGCGTCGCTAGACATTGTGCAAAACTACTTTGGGTGTTGTGAAAGTACGTCGCGCATGCGCATTGTGCCTCATACGCATGCGCAGAACTGCTGATTTTTTTGCCTGATCACTGCGCAGCGACCGAAAACAGCTAGCGAACAACTCGGAATGTCCACCCATGTGCACTGCAGGTGGGGCAGATATAACATGTGCAGAAAGAGTTAGATTTGGGTATGTTATTTTGATTCTGTGCAGGGTAAATACTGGTTGCTTTATTTTTACACTGCAATTTAGATTTCAGTTTGAGCACACCACACCCAAATTTAACTCTCTCTGCACATGTTATATCTGCCCATCCTGCAGTGCACATGGTTTTGCCCATTAGATAACAAATTTGCTGCTGCGATCAGATCTGAATTAGGCCCAAAGTCAAGAAAGGTTAAAATGGATATTCGTATCATTTAAGATGCAGCAGATGTCAGGATGTCTAAATCTTTCTTTCCTTTAGTAAATAGGTCACATGGTAGCTAAATATATATATATATATATATATATATATATATATGTCAGTAGGAAACACAAATTTTAAGAAAGCTATATACGGTACATGAAACAGGGCCGAAACTAGGATTTTCATCACCTGGGGCAAGGCAGTAATTTGGCGCTCACCCAACAAACAAACAAAATAAAACAAACAAAAAATAAAAAACAGCAAAACAAACTCTGTCAGACTAAAATAATAAAAAAAATAGAAAAAATTAGATACTTTTGGACAATATTACCCTATGTGCATCAAATGCCCTAAGCGTCACATGACCCACCAGCGTGTTCAACTACATGCTCCTCTGTGTGTCCCCATACATTGCATTATATCATAACACTTCATCATTGCACTACATTCCACTATCATTTGCACTACATCATTATACTACATCCCCTACACGCTGAACTACATCTACACTACATTCCCATATGCACTGCACTACATACCCTATATGCTACACTACATCCCCTTATATACTACACCACATCAGTGCACTAAATGCCCCTATATACTGTAGAGATGAGCGGGTTCGGTTTCTTTGAATCCGAACCCGCACGAACTTCACTTTTTTTTTCACGGGTCCGAGCGACTCGGATCTTCCCGCCTTGCTCGGTTAACCCGAGCGCGCCCGAACGTCATCATGACGCTGTCGGATTCTCGCGAGACTCGGATTCTATATAAGGAGCCGCGCGTCGCCGCCATTTTCACACGTGCATTGAGATTGATAGGGAGAGGACGTGGCTGGCGTCCTCTCCATTTAGATTAGATTTAGAAGAGAGAGAGAGAGAGAGATTGCTGTGATACTGTAGATTAGAAGAGAGTGCAGACAGAGTTTAGTGACTGACGACCACAGTGACCAGTGACCACCAGAGACAGTGCAGTTGTTTGTTTTATTTAATATATCCGTTCTCTGCCTGAAAAAAACGATACACAGTCACACAGTGACTCAGTCTGTGTGCACTGCTCAGCCCAGTGTGCTGCACATCAATGTATTGTATATAAAGCTTATAATTGTGGGGGAGACTGGGGAGCACTGCAGGTTGTTATAGCAGGAGCCAGGAGTACATGATAAATAATATTATATTAAAATTAAACAGTGCACACTTTTGCTGCAGGAGTGCCACTGCCAGTGTGACTAGTGGTGACCAGTGCCTGACCACCAGTATATTAGTAGTATTGTATACTATCTCTTTATCAACCAGTCTATATTAGCAGCAGACACAGTACAGTGCGGTAGTTCACGGCTGTGGCTACCTCTGTGTCGGCACTCGGCAGGCAGTCCGTCCATCCATAATTGTATTATAATATATACCACCTAACCGTGGTTTTTTTTTCATTCTTTATACCGTCGTCATACTAGTTGTTACGAGTATACTACTATCTCTTTATCAACCAGTGTACAGTGCGGTAGTTCACGGCTGTGGCTACCTCTGTGTCGGCACTCGGCAGGCAGTCCGTCCAACCATAATTGTATTATATACCACCTAACCGTGGTTTTTTTTTCATTCTTTATACCGTCGTCATACTAGTTGTTACGAGTATACTACTATCTCTTTATCAACCAGTGTACAGTGCGGTAGTTCACGGCTGTGGCTACCTCTGTGTCGGCACTCGGCAGGCAGTCCGTCCGTCCATCCATAATTGTATTATAATATATACCACCTAACCGTGGTTTTTTTTTCATTCTTTATACCGTCGTCATACTAGTTGTTACGAGTATACTACTATCTCTTTATCAACCAGTGTACAGTGCGGTAGTTCACGGCTGTGGCTACCTCTGTGTCGGCACTCGGCAGGCAGTCCGTCCAACCATAATTGTATTATAATATATACCACCTAACCGTGGTTTTTTTTTCATTCTTTATACCGTCGTCATACTAGTTGTTACGAGTATACTACTATCTCTTTATCAACCAGTGTACAGTGCGGTAGTTCACGGCTGTGGCTACCTCTGTGTCGGCACTCGGCAGGCAGTCCGTCCAACCATAATTGTATTATATACCACCTAACCGTGGTTTTTTTTTCATTCTTTATACCGTCGTCATACTAGTTGTTACGAGTATACTACTATCTCTTTATCAACCAGTGTACAGTGCGGTAGTTCACGGCTGTGGCTACCTCTGTGTCGGCACTCGGCAGGCAGTCCGTCCAACCATAATTGTATTATATACCACCTAACCGTGGTTTTTTTTTCATTCTTTATACCGTCGTCATACTAGTTGTTACGAGTATACTACTATCTCTTTATCAACCAGTGTACAGTGCGGTAGTTCACGGCTGTGGCTACCTCTGTGTCGGCACTCGGCAGGCAGTCCGTCCATCCATAATTGTATTATAATATATACCACCTAACCGTGGTTTTTTTTTCATTCTTTATACCGTCGTCATACTAGTTGTTACGAGTATACTACTATCTCTTTATCAACCAGTGTACAGTGCGGTAGTTCACGGCTGTGGCTACCTCTGTGTCGGCACTCGGCAGGCAGTCCGTCCAACCATAATTGTATTATATACCACCTAACCGTGGTTTTTTTTTCATTCTTTATACCGTCGTCATACTAGTTGTTACGAGTATACTACTATCTCTTTATCAACCAGTGTACAGTGCGGTAGTTCACGGCTGTGGCTACCTCTGTGTCGGCACTCGGCAGGCAGTCCGTCCAACCATAATTGTATTATAATATATACCACCTAACCGTGGTTTTTTTTTCATTCTTTATACCGTCGTCATACTAGTTGTTACGAGTATACTACTATCTCTTTATCAACCAGTGTACAGTGCGGTAGTTCACGGCTGTGGCTACCTCTGTGTCGGCACTCGGCAGGCAGTCCGTCCATCCATAATTGTATTATATACCACCTAACCGTGGTTTTTTTATACCACCTAACCGTGGCAGTCCGTCCATAATTGTATACTAGTATCCAATCCATCCATCTCCATTGTTTACCTGAGGTGCCTTTTAGTTCTGCCTATAAAATATGGAGAACAAAAAAGTTGAGGTTCCAAAATTAGGGAAAGATCAAGATCCACTTCCACCTCGTGCTGAAGCTGCTGCCACTAGTCATGGCCGAGACGATGAAATGCCAGCAACGTCGTCTGCCAAGGCCGATGCCCAATGTCATAGTACAGAGCATGTCAAATCCAAAACACCAAATATCAGAAAAAAAAGGACTCCAAAACCTAAAATAAAATTGTCGGAGGAGAAGCGTAAACTTGCCAATATGCCATTTACCACACGGAGTGGCAAGGAACGGCTGAGGCCCTGGCCTATGTTCATGGCTAGTGGTTCAGCTTCACATGAGGATGGAAGCACTCAGCCTCTCGCTAGAAAACTGAAAAGACTCAAGCTGGCAAAAGCACCGCAAAGAACTGTGCGTTCTTTGAAATCCCAAATCCACAAGGAGAGTCCAATTGTGTCGGTTGCGATGCCTGACCTTCCCAACACTGGACGTGAAGAGCATGCGCCTTCCACCATTTGCACGCCCCCTGCAAGTGCTGGAAGGAGCACCCGCAGTCCAGTTCCTGATAGTCAGATTGAAGATGTCAGTGTTGAAGTACACCAGGATGAGGAGGATATGGGTGTTGCTGGCGCTGGGGAGGAAATTGACCAGGAGGATTCTGATGGTGAGGTGGTTTGTTTAAGTCAGGCACCCGGGGAGACACCTGTTGTCCGTGGGAGGAATATGGCCATTGACATGCCAGGTGAAAATACCAAAAAAATCAGCTCTTCGGTGTGGAGGTATTTCACCAGAAATGCGGACAACAGGTGTCAAGCCGTGTGTTCCCTTTGTCAAGCTGTAATAAGTAGGGGTAAGGACGTTAACCACCTCGGAACATCCTCCCTTATACGTCACCTGCAGCGCATTCATAATAAGTCAGTGACAAGTTCAAAAACTTTGGGTGACAGCGGAAGCAGTCCACTGACCAGTAAATCCCTTCCTCTTGTAACCAAGCTCACGCAAACCACCCCACCAACTCCCTCAGTGTCAATTTCCTCCTTCCCCAGGAATGCCAATAGTCCTGCAGGCCATGTCACTGGCAAGTCTGACGAGTCCTCTCCTGCCTGGGATTCCTCCGATGCATCCTTGCGTGTAACGCCTACTGCTGCTGGCGCTGCTGTTGTTGCCGCTGGGAGTCGATGGTCATCCCAGAGGGGAAGTCGTAAGCCCACTTGTACTACTTCCAGTAAGCAATTGACTGTTCAACAGTCCTTTGCGAGGAAGATGAAATATCACAGCAGTCATCCTACTGCAAAGCGGATAACTGAGTCCTTGACAACTATGTTGGTGTTAGACGTGCGTCCGGTATCCGCCGTTAGTTCACAGGGAACTAGACAATTTATTGAGGCAGTGTGCCCCCGTTACCAAATACCATCTAGGTTCCACTTCTCTAGGCAGGCGATACCGAGAATGTACACGGACGTCAGAAAAAGACTCACCAGTCTCCTAAAAAATGCAGTTGTACCCAATGTCCACTTAACCACGGACATGTGGACAAGTGGAGCAGGGCAGGGTCAGGACTATATGACTGTGACAGCCCACTGGGTAGATGTATGGACTCCCGCCGCAAGAACAGCAGCGGCGGCACCAGTAGCAGCATCTCGCAAACGCCAACTCTTTCCTAGGCAGGCTACGCTTTGTATCACCGCTTTCCAGAATACGCACACAGCTGAAAACCTCTTACGGCAACTGAGGAAGATCATCGCGGAATGGCTTACCCCAATTGGACTCTCCTGTGGATTTGTGGCATCGGACAACGCCAGCAATATTGTGTGTGCATTAAATATGGGCAAATTCCAGCACGTCCCATGTTTTGCACATACCTTGAATTTGGTGGTGCAGAATTTTTTTAAAAACGACAGGGGCGTGCAAGAGATGCTGTCGGTGGCCAGAAAAATTGCGGGACACTTTCGGCGTACAGGCACCACGTACAGAAGACTGGAGCACCACCAAAAACTACTGAACCTGCCCTGCCATCATCTGAAGCAAGAAGTGGTAACGAGGTGGAATTCAACCCTCTATATGCTTCAGAGGTTGGAGGAGCAGCAAAAGGCCATTCAAGCCTATACAATTGAGCACGATATAGGAGATGGAATGCACCTGTCTCAAGTGCAGTGGAGAATGATTTCAACGTTGTGCAAGGTTCTGATGCCCTTTGAACTTGCCACACGTGAAGTCAGTTCAGACACTGCCAGCCTGAGTCAGGTCATTCCCCTCATCAGGCTTTTGCAGAAGAAGCTGGAGGCATTGAAGAAGGAGCTAAAAGGGAGCGATTCCGCTAGGCATGTGGGACTTGTGGATGCAGCCCTTAATTCGCTTAACAAGGATTCACGGGTGGTCAATCTGTTGAAATCAGAGCACTACATTTTGGCCACCGTGCTCGATCCTAGATTTAAAGCCTACCTTGGATCTCTCTTTCCGGCAGACACAGGTCTGCTGGGGTTGAAAGACCTGCTGGTGACAAAATTGTCAAGTCAAGCGGAACGCGACCTGTCAACATCTCCTCCTTCACATTCTCCCGCAACTGGGGGTGCGAGGAAAAGGCTCAGAATTCCGAGCCCACCCGCTGGCGGTGATGCAGGGCAGTCTGGAGCGACTGCTGATGCTGACATCTGGTCCGGACTGAAGGACCTGCCAACGATTACGGACATGTCGTCTACTGTCACTGCATATGATTCTCTCAACATTGATAGAATGGTGGAGGATTATATGAGTGACCGCATCCAAGTAGGCACGTCACACAGTCCGTACTTATACTGGCAGGAAAAAGAGGCAATTTGGAGGCCCTTGCACAAACTGGCTTTATTCTACCTAAGTTGCCCTCCCACAAGTGTGTACTCCGAAAGAGTGTTTAGTGCCGCCGCTCACCTTGTCAGCAATCGGCGTACGAGGTTACATCCAGAAAATGTGGAGAAGATGATGTTCATTAAAATGAATTATAATCAATTCCTCCGCGGAGACATTGACCAGCAGCAATTGCCTCCACAAAGTACACAGGGAGCTGAGATGGTGGATTCCAGTGGGGACGAATTGATAATCTGTGAGGAGGGGGATGTACACGGTGATATATCGGAGGGTGAAGATGAGGTGGACATCTTGCCTCTGTAGAGCCAGTTTGTGCAAGGAGAGATTAATTGCTTCTTTTTTGTGGGGGGTCCAAACCAACCCGTCATATCAGTCACAGTCGTGTGGCAGACCCTGTCACTGAAATGATGGGTTGGTTAAAGTGTGCATGTCCTGTTTTGTTTATACAACATAAGGGTGGGTGGGAGGGCCCAAGGATAATTCCATCTTGCACCTCTTTTTTCTTTTCTTTTTCTTTGCATCATGTGCTGATTGGGGAGGGTTTTTTGGAAGGGACATCCTGCGTGACACTGCAGTGCCACTCCTAGATGGGCCCGGTGTTTGTGTCGGCCACTAGGGTCGCTAATCTTACTCACACAGCTACCTCATTGCGCCTCTTTTTTTCTTTGCGTCATGTGCTGTTTGGGGAGGGTTTTTTGGAAGGGACATCCTGCGTGACACTGCAGTGCCACTCCTAGATGTGCCCGGTGTTTGTGTCGGCCACTAGGGTCGCTAATCTTACTCACACAGCTACCTCATTGCGCCTCTTTTTTTCTTTGCGTCATGTGCTGTTTGGGGAGGGTTTTTTGGAAGGGACATCCTGCGTGACACTGCAGTGCCACTCCTAGATGGGCCCGGTGTTTGTGTCGGCCACTAGGGTCGCTAATCTTACTCACACAGTCAGCTACCTCATTGCGCCTCTTTTTTTCTTTGCGTCATGTGCTGTTTGGGGAGGGTTTTTTGGAAGGGCCATCCTGCGTGACACTGCAGTGCCACTCCTAGATGGGCCCGGTGTTTGTGTCGGCCACTAGGGTCGCTAATCTTACTCACACAGCTACCTCATTGCGCCTCTTTTTTTCTTTGCGTCATGTGCTGTTTGGGGAGGGTTTTTTGGAAGGGCCATCCTGCGTGACACTGCAGTGCCACTCCTAGATGGGCCCGGTGTTTGTGTCGGCCACTAGGGTCGCTAATCTTACTCACACAGCTACCTCATTGCGCCTCTTTTTTTCTTTGCGTCATGTGCTGTTTGGGGAGGGTTTTTTGGAAGGGACATCCTGCGTGACACTGCAGTGCCACTCCTAGATGGGCCCGGTGTTTGTGTCGGCCACTAGGGTCGCTTATCTTACTCACACAGCGACCTCGGTGCAAATTTTAGGACTAAAAATAATATTGTGAGGTGTGAGGTATTCAGAATAGACTGAAAATGAGTGTAAATTATGGTTTTTGAGGTTAATAATACTTTGGGATCAAAATGACCCCCAAATTCTATGATTTAAGCTGTTTTTTAGTGTTTTTGGAAAAAAACACCCGAATCCAAAACACACCCGAATCCGACAAAAATAATTCGGTGAGGTTTTGCCAAAACGCGTTCGAACCCAAAACACGGCCGCGGAACCGAACCCAAAACCAAAACACAAAACCCGAAAAATTTCAGGCGCTCATCTCTAATATACTGCAATACATTACTATACTACATACCCTATATGGTACACTACATCACTACACTATACCCCTATAAGCTACACCTAATCCCCCCATCTGGCAGGCAAAGCGGAGGTTGATACTGATAACTAGGAGCACAGTGTGTTTCTATAGTTTGTACAGTGCACCGCACGCTAGTCGCAGCACTGTATGGAAAAGAAGAGAGTTTAAGACAGTAGCTGACATAGGAGAGATCCCAGGTACTGGAGCTCACCTGCACAGCATGAGAGCCAGCTGTGGGAAGACAGGTGGGTCAGAGACACTGCCCCGGGAGCTGCCTGCTGTCTCACTGGAGCAGCACAGCACTGCCGGTAAAAAAAAAAAACCTGCTCCTCTGTAACTCATTTGCACCCCCTCAAATCCTGCACCCGGGGGCGCATGCCCCCTTAGGCACCACTAGTTATGGCCCTGCATTAAATAGTGTTTAAAATATACTATATGTACTGTAATTGTTCTTAAAACTGAGTATATTACTATAAGGTAAAACAAATAGGAAGATGGTATTAAAATCCTGCTCATTATAAAATCCCAACTATATACAAGTGATTATAAGAGTATATGTATGTATATTGGAGTAGAATAATCTATAACCCTGATGTTTGAGGTTTAATTCACCAGAACAGGGGGGTGACCGTAGGTTATAGAAATGTGAGCATTCTAATGATTGATACAACAAGAATGTACGTTTTTAAAAAACAACTATGGTCATTTTTACAGTAAGGGCTCTCGCATGCCTTAGTGGTGGATATACACATCCACTACCCAGCAGAGGTGGTAATGCTTCAATTTCTAAGGGTTTTAAATGAAAAAATCAACAGCTGGAAATGTTTTCTGGTGCCCTAACCATTGTCAGACAGTCCTACAAAAGCTATTTTGCCCAGTTTAACATGTTTCCCTCCCCATAAGAATATTTTACAGGTTCTCAAGATTCTTCAAGGCTAAGGAATAGCACTAAACGTCAAGCTCCACAGCTGAAGTAACCCACCAACCTAAACATTTTACCAGGGAGTATAATCACACAAATTAAGGCAAACAGTAGTAATGTTCCCTTTACTTGTTAGGATCAGACAATGCAGCTATCATTAATGGGGATTGAAACCGGATTGCTCCAAAGACATTCCACGTAATCCCGATATCTACAATTTGCATTGTACTGTATCTGCTGCACAATTTGTGTAGTCAGTGGGACACAAGATTACAATTAAAGAATAGTCTGGCATAGATCAGAGTTTTTAGATCTTTAAAGACAAAGAAGCATAAATGTACCTTGCACAGCATGCTAAAGTCAGACAATGCAGATATCATTAATGGGTATTGAAACTGGATTGCCCCATAGACCACCCACGTGATCCTGATATCAGGGGCATTTCTACAGAGGAGGGTGCCCCTCTGCATTGGGCCCTCTCCTCTGCATGGCACTGTAGACTCTGGCATTTTGCCGGAGTCTACTGCGCAGGCCTCCAGAAGCATGGCACCCACCATGATCCGGAGACCAATTTTGCTACCGCGCATGTGCGTATCCATTATGGGGATGATTTCTAAAGCGACCACAGTGCCCGGCGAAGGACTCTGGAATGGTATTAAAATGGGTGCAGTGTGGACCCCCTGGACCCAGGGGCCCATGTGTGCCGCACACATTGAACCCAATATAGAAATGCCAGTGCCTGATATCTACAACTTGCTTTGTATCTGCAGTACAACTTGTGTAGTCAGTGGGACACAAGATTACAATTAAAGAATAGTCTGGCATAGATCAGAGTTTTTGATCTTTAAAGATAAAGAACCATAAATATGTACCTTGCACAGTATGCTAAAGTCAGGACAGAATGGGTGGCAAGCAATGTTTGTAAATGGCTGTGATGTTCATTGTGTTCTTTTTGTTTGAATTTCAGGGTAGAAGTACAGCTTGCACCACATAGTACTGTACACAATGCAAGTGATTGTCAGCACAGCAAAATCCACAGCATCTTAAATACTGACACATGGACATTTAAAAAGAAGTTTCCAGTTCACAAGAAAGTGAAACACTTCTATTAACCTTTTAATTACTACAATTATGAGATATGTTTGTCTTTGTGAAGATACTTTAAACACATATACTTATACACATCTTCTACAGTGTACATTGTATCACCACAACTATAGAGAATTGTTTTTGCATGTACCTTTATGCACATACCTTTACATATTGCATATTATTAAAATATACCTTGTAAACATGTTACACGTATGCTTCCTTTGTAGGGGCTTCAAACAGAATTAAATATATGATAAAGGATGGTATAACCCATTTTATCAAAATGGGACAAAATTATTAATTGCAAAATTATTAATTGCAAAATTATTAATTGCATAATGCTAAATTAGGCTACATATATTCTAAAAGATATTTAGTATCTGTATGAAGCATACTGTATACATATTCATTATTTTATTGATAGGATGTTGCCATATATGACAATGTGTACTTTAAATTGAGAAAACTTTTATATAGGATTATATTGGTACAGGGTTAATTCAATTCAAGATATAAATACAGTATATGGGAATGAGACCTAACTGGTGATTTATTTAGTAGGTGGAGGGACATGGGGTAAATTTACTAAGGTGGGAGATTTTTAGAACTGGTGATGTTGCCCATAGCAACCAATCAGATTATATCTATTATCTGCTAGAAGCAGAAAGATAAATGGTAAGTAGGATCTGATTGGTTGCCATGGGCAACATCACCAGTTCTAAATATCTCCCACCTTAGTAAATTTACCCCATGGAGTGGTACTGTGGGGTTTTCCTTCCGGCCCATTTGAGATACCACTGCCCAAAAGCAATTATCTATCAAGAAAAGACTAATTGTTATAGATAACTCTTGTCTGTTCAACTCAAACCCTGTTTTGGGACTAAACAAAGAAAGGGATTTAAAGATATGGACACTTGTCATGACAGTAGCATTGGATAAATGTCAAAGATGCACAGTGCGCAACTGCAAAATACTATATAACTGAGGGTGATAATAGAGGTACCAAGATCCAGCATTGATGGAAAAATGGATGATGACCAAAGCACTCACAAGTTTCCCAGCCCTCTGCACAGCAAATTGGCAGCTTCTACAAGGAATCCAACTGCCTCCATATTGCAAATTTAACTTGTATCTAACAGGGGAGCATGCAGATGACAGTCCTACTGCAGCAAATTACTGCTGGCACAGTACAGAAGATGGACACAGATAAAGAAGAGTATAACTATAATACAGCTGTGATATGGTGTTTCGGATGGCTGGATGGGGAAGGTCTGTGGTGTTGCTCGGTGACACTTTTCTCATGTATAGAAAACAATAAGTAATGGTCATAATAAAGTAACATAAACATAAGCTACAATGGACAAATACATTTTAACCTGTAAAATGCCAGACCACGGTTTGTGGATATTTATCATATGTTTCCCCTATATGATGTATTTTGCTTACTGTAGTAGTTATGTCATGCATGTAGTATATATCTATCCTCTCTTTCTACTTTCTCTCTCTCTCTCTCTCTCTCTCTCTCTCTCTCTCTCTCACACACACACACACACACACACACACACACACACACACACAAATACAAATACATAATCCAAAATCTATATTTCACATAGATGTTCCTTCAGATAGGTGCTAAGTCTAAGGTTTGAAAAGGTCTGTGGTTTGCCGAGCACATAAAGTGATATTTTCCCAGTAATATATGTATTACACACACACACACACACACACACACACACACACACACACACACACACACTTATTTCATACCCACTTGTATTTATATCTGATATAGTTTAAACTTGCGTAAATATTGTATGGTGATTTACTATGTGCAAATACTGTTTTATGATATATGTGAACTTTTTGAGCATCAGTTGTAATGAAAATACATTCTTTCTAAATCATATGTGCACATATTTCTTGAATATAATTATCCTGATGATTTTAGAGGTAACCTTGTATAATTTGAGATTATTATTAAAAGTCACAAAATGGTATAAGAATAATACATTTGCTTTAGGAATATGAGATTAATAAGAGGAAGGAAAATAAACTCCCCTTAATCATAGATAAACAATAAAAAAATAATAATAAACTTGCAGTTACAAATCATGTTTTATTCCTATTACATACTTACCTGTCCCCTGAGAGAGTGTTACACCAACCATCATAAACACTGTGATGAGCATCATGTTGTACACCTGAGATCAGCACACAGTGTATGTGGCAGCCAGTATAAGGCTCCTGTTTTATACTATTAAAAGCCGGTAACATCTAAAACATGAGCATGTCATCATCTACTGGAATGTGTCCAACCAATGGTGTACGTAATGTACAGAAATACTGTTCTTAATCTTGCTGGCAGTAAATAAACTGTCTTTGTGGGTCCACATTTCTCCATTCAGGGATAAATATAAACATCAATAAGATAATGCATTTAAAAAAAAAATCCCTTACATACACATTACCCATACTCGTTTCACTTGTTTAACCAAAAGTGCCAGCATGCCTGGGCATCGTGCACTCGACCTGTAAAAAAAAAATGAAAGAAAAGACAGTTCACATCCACTGAATGTTTAAGTGTATTAATAAATATAAGCACCACAAAATGTCAACATACAGTATTGCTCAGTGAGTACCCATACATTCCTATGGAGATTGTCCTCTTGTGTACTGTACCCTCTCATTTGCTATGGAGAACAGAAATGTAATTTTTATGTTATACCAGGATTCTGGGATGCTACAGGGACAGAAGAGAATGTCATCTCTGATATTTTGTAATTAATAAATGTCATGGTTTGTTGTGTTTATGGTGGGAGGGGGGACTTAATAAAATACTAAAATACTTCATGTGTGTACTGCATTTGCTTACTTTCTTTTATAGCTGGAGTACTGGTACCAGTGGGCTCCTAATGTCTGGTCAGTCTTGCTTGGACCTGTAGTCCACCTGTAAAGAACAATATTATTTATCCATTTAATTTTAATATTTCCTCAGCATCCAAAGCCCAGGGGGTGTGGAGAAGAGCACGGCTGATTGTCCTTGAGGTGGGGGGGACCCCGTTTTTAGGGGTTTCTACTTCCCTAGGTATTCCACCCCTGGATTAACCTTTGGGGTTGGTTGTCATTATTGCAGGCAGGCCCCATGCTGTGATGTCCTCTGCTGAGCATCAGCTGTCCCGGCTCACTCTACCTAGTGCTGGATATTAGAATGTAGTTGGTACTCTATGACAATTTTCACCATATGTTCCAATACCAGCCTGGGCTTAGATGCCCAGTGACTGGTTATTGAATTATATGCCGTCACACAGACTTTATTTTTTTTTATTTTACAAATTTAAACTTTATTAATAAAACAAAAGCCTGCTTAGGTCACTGGGAGAGCGAAATGACTGCATGGGAATGGAGAGAGTTAAACATCCTGTGAGGGGTGGACCTAGCTGTGAGGAAAGTACAGCCCATGGAAAAAGGGGAGGGTTAATATATATAGGGAATGCTAGGCCAGCTCGGTCTCTCTTGCTGCTGAATTGCCTTGGTGAGTGCTGCATAGCAGAGTCTCCCCATTGGTGGCCTTTGTATTGCTTTAGATCCTTTAATTACAAGCCACTTCCCTTCAATAGTTCTCAATTGTCTGTGATGGCTGCATCTCGCCCTCGCCGTGCCGCCGGGACCCCAGCCCATTACCGCTCATCAGGCGGTGGGTCTGGGCCCGAGGACGGGCTGGCTGGCACTGTGGACGGCTTCCCGCCCTCTGGGGCCTATGCGGGCACTGGTGTGGACGGGGCGCGGCGGACCCGGTCATCCTTGCCGCTTGGTTCCGGGCCGGTCTTGCCGGCTGGGCGCGGGCGGCGGGGAGGGCTGGGGGTGCAGGCAGGACGCCCGGAGGAGGACGGGCATCGGCCCTCACCTCCGCGTGCAGCGTTGGAGGCTTCAGTGCCGCGTTCGGGCGCCCGCTCGCCGCGGTGGGCGGCCGACGGAGGATGCAGTGTCGTCCCCAGTCTCTTCCCCCTCGTCGCGGCCGCGAGGCGGTGCCAGGTGAGGGGGGCTGAGCGGGCGGGAGGCGGCGGCAAGTCGGACGAGGCCCGTCGCGGGGTCTCGTCCGTCAGTTCCCCAGGAAGGCGCGGACAGACGGTTAGTGGCGGGAAGAGGCAGGCCGCGCGCACACCCGCGCTCTCCACAGGTGGCGCCGTTCGCGCACACGTGCGCGCAGCGGTGCCGCTGGTCTCCTTGTCTCCCCGGCTCACTCCCTTGCAGCCGGAGTACGGCGGGGAGTGGGGGAGGGGGGGAAACAGCAGGAGAAGCAGAAATGAGCAGGGCAGCGGGGAGTCAAGCCAACGGGCGGAGGGAGCTCCGGCCTGCGGGGGGAGGGTGTGTGCGGGGGATCTGACAGTGGAGGCAGCGCTGGCACCATAAGGCAGACACTGGGGGGGAGCAGTGACTGGTGGGGGACTGGGCCGCTGGTGGTCAGGGGCGTTGCCGGTTCCCCACCGGGCCAGTCTGGGCTTCGGGCATCGGGCACCCTGTTAACGACTGTCGGACGTCGGGCAGGGAGGCACGCGCCGGCATCTGCCAGGGATCCCGCGGGGGACGGCAATGAGTTTTGGGGTGGTCAGGACCCCTACGGAGAGCTGGCGTCGGCCCTGTCAATGGTGGTGGCGGCATTGGGTCCGCTGGCTGCTGCCGCATCCCCGGGGGTGGCAAGGCGTTCTGGCATGCATGCAGTAGCAAGCGGGTCCGGTACGTGGGCGGTGTCGGCGGCGCAGCGAGTTGCTCACGCTTGCCGCGAGCTGGGGGTGGCCGCGGCGCAGCTGGGTCATCGTTCCGTGCGGGATGAGCAGGGGCGCAAAGCGGGGACGCCTGCGCCCCGGGGTGCTAGGCATGCGCCGCGATTGGTTTCTGGGTCCTTTGCTCCATCTTCTTCTTCAGGTGATCGCGGAGAAGTTGAGATGGTGGGGAGTGAGGATGAGGATGTCGCATTTGCCACACCGGAGGATTCCCTGTCCGAGCAGTCGACGGCATCAGGTGAGGTAGAGCAGTCCGGGTTGGGCTCCAGTACGCGCTCTAGTTCTCGCAGCTCTTCCTCTTCTTCTTCTCTGTCGTCGCTGGCATCCGAAGTCAGTAGCACGACTAGGGCGAAAAAGCGCGCAACGAAATACGCCAAGAGGGCGGCGGGTCAGCAGGAGAGGCGGAAGAGACGTAAGCAGCTTAGCGAGGACAATCACAGGGCCAAGAAGCGCCGCAATTTGCCTGGGGTAGTCCACTGCGATTACACTGCCGTGATGCGGGGACTGAGGGATAGCTGCCGTAGGAAAATCTGCAGGGGCGATTACGTTGATATGTTCGTCTTGACGAAGGACGCAAAGAAGGACTATAAGTCGGCGTCAGCAAAGAAGGGCATCGGGGCCGAAGCTTTCCGTACCTTCGACAACTGGCTGGCCGGTTTTTGTGTCTTCGCGGCTTGTTACCTAGAAGATAGGCCTGACGAACATATGAACGTCATTAGATACCTGCATTTAATACACAATATGCAGCGCACATCGTCGGGCATTGAATGGCGGATGTATGACGAGAAATTCCGGGAAAAACAGGACTGCTTGCAGGTGATTGACTTTGGTTGCATGGACGTGGAAGTCTGGCTCCAAGTCACCCGGGCTTCTCAACCGGTTAGGGTCTTCCGCCCAAGGGACCGGCGCAGACGGCGGATCGGGCAAGACAGGTAGGTTGGCCGTCCGTGGGGGGGGGCAGGCCGCCGCAAAAGGGAAGTGCTTCGCGTTTAACAATGCGTCCTGTTCCTTCGGCAAGCAGTGTCAGTTTCGACATTTGTGCTTGCAATGTGGCGGCTCCCACCCAGCCTCTACCTGTTTTAAAGGCAGTCGCCAGGGCGCCCGGGGTAAGCAAAATTACCCAAGACCTGGCGGGAGCGCTCTGCAGAGCTCCAAAGCCAATTAATTTGGATACAATGGCCAAGTGGTTGGATTGGTATCCAAATAAGGCGGACGCGCAGTTTTTGTTTTACGGTTTTCAGTTTGGTTTTCGCTTGCCTGTTGCGAGCAAGGTTTCGGTCCGGGCCCAACGGAATCTCCAGTCTGCTCGTGCCTTGCCGTCGGTTCTGCGGGAGAAAGTGGATAAGGAGATAAGGCTGGGTAGGATGGAGGGACCGTTTATCTCACCCCCGGTGGATGACTTGGTCATCTCCCCAGTGGGGGTAGTTCCCAAGAAGACTCCAGGTGCTTTAAGGCTCATTCAGCATCTTTCTTACCCGTCTGGGTCGTCGGTCAATGACGCGATACCGCCGGCTCATTGCTCGGTGTTGTATCAGTCGTTTGACGAGGCGCTAGAGTTGGTCCGTAGTTACGGCCCTGGGGCCCTGATGGCTAAGATAGATGTGGAATCCGCGTTTCGGTTGCTGCCGTTGCATCCGGACTCATTCCGTTTTATGGGTTTTCGGATTGGAGCGGAGTATTTCATCGACAAATGTTTGCCGATGGGATGTTCCGTTTCCTGCTCCTTTTTTGAACGGTTTAGCACATTCCTACATTGGTGCGTGGAGTCTTCATCAGGGGGTCACGGAGTTGCCCATTACCTCGATGACTTCCTGTGTGTGGGTCCGGCGAATTCACCACGCTGCGGCGACTTGCTGTTCAGCATCCGAGCTCTGTTTTTTCACTTCGGTGTTCCTCTGGCCGAGGATAAAATGGAGGGGCCGGTCTCCTGTTTGTCATTTTTGGGGATAGAAATCGAAACTGGGGCGGGATCGTGTCGACTGCCTCCGGACAAGGTTGTGAAGCTCCGCGAGGCTATCTGCCGGTTCGTAAGGTCGCGCAAAGTCACGCTGCGGCAGGCGCAGTCCTTGCTGGGCCTTTTGAACTTTGCTTGTCGGGTAATCCCGATGGGCAGGGTTTTCTGCCGGAAGCTGGAGAGGGCGACTGCGGGGTGTGCCAGACCGCGTCATTTCGTACGCTTGTCCTCCGAGATTAAGAGGGATTTGGCCGTATGGGCCTCGTTCCTGGAGGACTTCAACGGGGTGTGTATATGGCAGGCCCCAACAGTCGACAGCGCTGGGCTGCTGGAGGAATCTTGGTGCGCGGCCTCGTGGCCGGCGGAATGGCATCGCGAGGGTTTAACTAAGGACCTTTTGCTGCTGGAGCTTTTCCCCATTATGGTGGCGCTGGAGGTTTGGGGCGATCGTCTGGCGCATCGCACCATCTTGTTTAGATGTGACAATCTGGGCGTGGTGCATGCGATAAATAACCAGAGGGCGAAATCGCTGGTGGTCCTGAGGCTGCTGGGGCAGTTGCTGTTGACATGCTTGCATAGGAATGTGTGGTTCCGCGCGGAGCATGTGCCTGGGCTGGAGAACGGAATTGCCGACGCGTTGTCACGAGGTCAGTGGGAGAGGTTTTGTTTGTTGGCACCCGAGGCCGATGAGCAAGGTTTTCAATGTCCCGGTTATGTCTGGCAGGTGATCGGGCCGGACTGGAGGGTCCAGCGATGCGGTCAGTCGCTCCGAACACGCTCAAGCCTTACGGACAAGCTTGGAGTGAGTGGGAGGAGTTTGTCCGAGGACGTAGTCAAGAAGGTAAGAGCGGGCATCGGCTGATGCTTTCTTTTATTTGGCAGCTGTTTGTTACGGGTAGGTCCAGAGCGGTAATATCCCGGTACTTAGCTGGTATTTCGTTCTTTAACAAAATCAAGGGTGTCCCTGACGTGACAAAGAGCGGGATTCTGCTTAAGGCGATGAAGGGATGGGCGCGCGTGGCGCCGACGCCGCCTGATAGGAGGCGGCCCATTGATGCGGCCTTGCTTCCGGCTGTCATCATGGCGGTTGGCAGTATCGCGTCGTCTATTTTTGAGTTGCTGCTGTTCCGTTTGGCGTTCTCAATGGCTTATCACGGTGCCTTTCGGGTTTCGGAGCTGGTGGCGCCTTCTAAGCGAGCAGATTTGCGCATGCTTCTCGAGGACGTGGTGGTGGGTGAGAGGTCCTTGCTGTGCAGAATGTGTCACTCTAAGACGGACCAAGTAGGTAGAGGTCGATGGGTCACCTTAGTTTCGGCGCTGGAGGAGAGCATTTGCCCAGTGAGGTTGGCAGTTCAATATGCGGCAGTACGGCCCGATGGTCGAGGGTCGTGGTTGCTGCATTATGACGGTCTGCCAGTGACGAAATATCAGTTTCGTTGGATGCTGGGTCGCTGTCTGGCGAGCTTGGGCCTTCCACCCGCTGCTTTCGGGACGCATTCCTTCTGCATCGGGGCTGCGACGTCGGCTGCGTCGGCAGGGTTTTCCGTGGCTGAAATCCAGGCGGTGGGGCGATGGAAGTCGTCGAGTTACAGACGATATATTCGCCCCGTTGCATGATATGTTTGCTTGAATATGGTTTTGTTTATTTGTAGTTGTATAAGTCCTGTTGTAAGTTCGGTACGTCCTTGTGTGGTGTATCTGTTTGTCTCCCCTGTTTATCTTACTCAGGGATTAGCCACTCGCCGCTGCTGGCAGCGGGGGTCTGGAGTTCTTTTGCGATTTTTTGCCTGACTTGACGGACTGAATTCTAATCTACAATTCGGCTGATCAGTTCTAATCAAAGTCCCTCAGCAGGTTTTTACGCTTTCACCTCCAGCTGAGTTCTTACATGTTTTTCCCATTTTATACCCCCCTCCCCCCCCCCATCCCCCGTTTATTTTCTTATTTTAATTTTGATTTTTCCCATTGTGTGTTTATGTTCTGCTTCAAATTGGCTGGAAGCTTGTGCAGATCGGCTAGGCCGTTACTTCTGCAAGACACGAAAATCCATTTTTTCTTTTGGCAGATCCTTCAGGTTAATGCATTTAATAAACTCTGCTTTAGATTCTTATTAACCGAATTTTTACCCCTTTCCTTCTCTTCAGGTTGGGTTGACGGTGATTTGGCAGTCTGGGGGGTTGGCCACTCTTATGTGTACTGGGCAGCCAGGTTTTTGGCCTCGGAGGGGGCGCAGATGTTTCCTAGGGCTCATGGCGTTCGTTGGCTTGGTTGGCGGGGAATGATGTGGAAAGATCTGAAGAGTAGAATAGTCAGTCAGGCCAGCGAGCATGGAGTCCCTAGGGTACTGGTTGTCCATTTAGGTGGCAACGACCTGGGGAAGAGGACATCTTTGGAGCTGCGGTGGGCCATGATGAAGGATCTGGCCAGTGTGGCCGCAGCATGGACCAATTGTGTCTTGGTGTTCTCAATGATGGTGCCAAGGTTGAGTTGGCGAGGTGTGGCGGACGGTAGCCTGATTGATGAGGCCAGGCAGAAGGTGAATGGGGCGGTGGCGAAGTGGGTGTTGTCCCACGGAGGCAAAGTGGTTCCCCACCCTAGGATTCGGTTTCGAGACAGTCACCTTTTTCGGCCTGATGGTGTGCATCTGTCCAATGAGGGGATGATGCTTTTCCTGGAGGATCTGTTTCTTGTGTTGCAGGAGTTAGGTTGAGGTTATGGTGGTGGTGCGAAGACTCTGGGGAGGAGTCTTTCGCTGTTGGCGGAAAAGAACGGCAGGTTGTAGTTTGTCTTGTTAGCTGTAGTGATTTACAGTTTGGTGTGGTTTAGGTGCACTCACCTCCATTGACTTTTAAGGCCGCTCGACCACCCGTCCGGGGGCAGCGGCATCACCCATCAGGGTGGTTAGTCACCGTGGGGGTATGAGTTGGGCACCTATTACCGATTTTATAGTTTGTATTTAAATTAGGATAGTTTTGAATTTTAATGTTTTAAGGTTAGCGTCAGTTTAATAGAGCCGTTCTTTTTTCTGCCACCATATGCCGGCTGAATCGGCATGTTAAATTAATTTTTCAATTTACAGGTTTACTAATGGTTAGGGTACAATAAATAGCTAACAATTTTCTGTCAAATTCAAGTCTCCGTGTCATTATTTCTTGGTATTAAAGGTAATGAATGCTTTACTTTTGAATAAGGGGTCCACAAATTATCATTAGGAGGTTTAGCAGAGCGAAATGATTGCATGGGAATGGAGAGAGTTAAACATCCTGTGAGGGGTGGACCTAGCTGTGAGGAAAGTACAGCCCATGGAATAAGGGGAGGGTTAATATATATAGGGAATGCTAGGCCAGCTCGGTCTCTCTTGCTGCTGAATTGCCTTCCCGCCCTCCCACCCTGTTTGGTAGAGGTTCTGGTACGGAGTGCCTTGGCTTTAAATTGTTAGTCTGGTGTTATCGTTAACTATTTGTTGGCGGAAAAGAACGGCAGGTTGTAGTTTGTCTAGTTAGCTGTAGTGATTTACAGTTTGGTGTGGTTTAGGTGCACTCACCTCCATTGACTTTTAAGGCCGCTCGACCACCCGTCTGGGGGCAGCGGCATCACCCATCAGGGTGGGTAGTCACCGTGGGGGTATGAGTTGGGCACCTATTACCGATTTTATAGTTTGTATTTAAATTAGGATAGTTTTGAATTTTAATGTTTTAAGGTTAGCGTCAGTTTAATAGAGCCGTTCTTTTTTCTGCCACCATATGCCGGCTGAATCAGCATGTTAAATACATTTTTCAATTTACAGGTTTACTAATGGTTAGGGTACAATAAATAGCTAACAATTTTCTGTCAAATTCAAGTCTCCGTGTCATTATTTCTTGGTATTAAAGGTAATGAATGCTTTACTTTTGAATAAGGGGTCCACAAATTATCATTAGGAGGTTTAGGAGAGCGAAATTACTGCATGGGAATGGAGAGAGTTAAACCTAGGGGTAGACCTAGCTGTGAGGAAAGTACAGCCCATGGAATAAGGGGAGGGTTAATATATATAGGGAATGCTAGGCCAGCTCGGTCTCTCTTGCTGCTGAATTGCCTTCCCGCCCTCCCACCCTGTTTGGTAGAGGTTCTGGTACGGAGTGCCTTGGCTTTGAATTGTTAGTCTGGTGTTATCGTTGGCTATTTGTTGGCGGAAAAGAACGGCAGGTTGTAGTTTGTCTTGTTAGCTGTAGTGATTTACAGTTTGGTGTGGTTTAGGTGCACTCACCTCCATTGACTTTTAAGGCCGCTCGACCACCCGTCCGGGGGCAGCGGCATCACCCATCAGGGTGGGTAGTCACCGTGGGGGTATGAGTTGGGCACCTATTACCGATTTTATAGTTTGTATTTAATTTAGGATAGTTTTGAATTTTAATGTTTTAAGGTTAGCGTCAGTTTAATAGAGCCATTCTTTTTTCTGCCACCATATGCCGGCTGAATCGGCATGTTAAATTAATTTTTCAATTTACAGGTTTACTAATGGTTAGGGTACAATAAATAGCTAACAATTTTCTGTCAAATTCAAGTCTCCGTGTCATTATCTCTTGGTATTAAAGGTAATGAATGCTTTACTTTTGAATAAGGGGTCCACAAATTATCATTAGGAGGTTTATAGTCTGTGCAGTGCTTTAAATCTGATGCAGATAGATGGCGGATTCCATCAGAAATTTTTAATCCAACTGTTGTTTTTTTTTAACAGGAAATAGACAATGGACATCGCCATCAGACTTCTATTGATTCTCAAATCAAATGGTTAGTAAATACAGGATTTTTAGATAGTGATTCGATCGCAGTATCCAATAGACAGCAAAACAGATCTTTAGAAAATTTATGCATAAAAGTGTTCCAAATGTCCTCCAGTACATCAAATGAGACCCCAACATCAGGTACAAAAATTTAATTAATGTATCATAGTTCATAATAGTAGTAAATTATATTCCAATGCTGCCTACTTAAAAACTATTAACCCATTTCAGATAAAAAAAAAAAATCCTACAAAGGGCAAACCAAACTGTGTAACTTAATTCAAAAGAACTTTGTAATGAAAAATATGTAACAGAAAAAAATGTATTTTCAGGTATAGATACTGTATTATGCAATCTTCTTTCTGTTTGTAGCAGAATATGTTTTTTTTTCAATGTAATATTACACCTATCCTGATATCCAGTACATTACATACATTCACACATTTTATTTTAACAAATCTTGCATTGGACAGAGTTTAGGCGTTATTCATTGCTGATTAATTTCTGCACTTCTAAATTTTAATGGACAGACATTTCCATTAATGTTTCATGCCATGCAGCATTGTTGAGGTTTTTTTTTAAACACATTTTATTGATAGGATCAAAGAAATAGGATAATAAATTGTCAAGAAAGAATTCTCTTGGCAATCGTGTGTCAATCCGTTGTTAATGTCATGCTCCCCATTTCTGGAGTGTATAGAAAAGCAGGTTTCCGTGACTTCATTTTGTGATGATATTCAGCATATTGAATTTATTATCAAAGAGGGAACAATGCCCAATATTCTTGCAGAGGAGCGTGGACAAAGATAGAGTTCATCAATGAGCCTTGTGCCTTCAGAGAATGGAACGTACATATTTATACTAGAGATGAGCTGGTTCAGTTCGTCGAGATCCGAACCCCCCCCGAACTTCACGTGGTTTACACGGGTCTGAGGCAGCCTCGGTTTTTCGTGCCTAACACGCAAAACCCAAACAGGGGAAAATGTCATCATCCAGCTGTCGGATTCTCGCGAGATTCGGATTCCATATAAAGAGCCGCACTTCGCCGCCATTTTCACTCGTGCATTGTCGATTGAGTGGAGAGGACATGGCTACGTTCTCTGCCTGAAAAGCTCAATATCTGTGCTCAGTGTGTTGCATTGAGGGGACCAGTATATAGTAGTACAGTGCTGCATTGTGGTGACCACCAGTATATAGTAGTACAGTACAGTTGTCCATTGCTGTATCTTGCAGCTCGATGTCAGACCCAGTTCTATTCTCCGGATCAGTGCTCAATATCTGTGCTGCATTGTGGGGACCAGTATATAGTAGCACAGTGCTGCATGGGGTGACCACCAGTATATAGTAGTATAGTACAGTTGTACATTGCTGTATCTTGCAGCTCCGTGTCAGACTCAGTTCTAGTATCCTGATCAGTGCTCAATATCTGTGCTACATTGTGGTGACCACCAGTATATAGTAGTACAGTGCTGCATTGTGGTGTCACCAGTATATAGTAGTACAGTACAGTTGTCCATTGCTGTATCTTGTAGCTCCGCGTCAGACTCAGTTCTATTCTCTGGATCAGTGAACAATATCTGTGCTGCATTGTGGGGACCAGTATATAGTAGTACAGTGCTGCATTGTGGTGACCACCAGTATATAGTAGTACAGTACAGTTGTCCATTGCTGTATCTTGCAGCTCCATGCCAGACTCAGTTCTATTCTCCGGATCAGTGCTCAATATCTGTGCTGCATTGTGGGGACCAGTATATATTAGTACAGTGCTGCATTGTGGTGACCACCAGTATATAGTAGTACAGTACAGTTGTCCATTACTGTATCTTGCAGCTCCATGTCAGACTCAGTTCTATTCTCCAGATCAGTGCTCAATATCTTTGCTGAATTGTGGGGACCAGTATATATTAGTGCAGTGCTGCATTGTGGTCACCACCAGTCTAAACTAGTACAGTACAGTTGTCCATTGCTGTTTCTTGCAGCTCCATGTCAGACTCAGTTCTATTCTCTGGATCAGTGCTCAATATCCATGCTGCATTGCGGGGACCAGTATATAGTAGTACAGTACAGTTGTCCATTGCTGTATCTTGCAGCTCCGTGTCAGACTCAGTTCTATTCTCCAGATCAGTGCTCAATATCTTTGCAGCATTGTGGGGACCAGTATATAGTAGTACAGTGCTGCATTGTGGTGACCACCAGTATATAGTAGTACAGTACAGTTGTCCATTGCTGTATCTTGCAGCTCCGTGTCAAACTCAGTTCTAGTATCCTGATCAGTGCTCAATATCTGTTGCATTGTTGTGACCAGTATATAGTAGTACAGTGCTGCATTGTGGTGACCACCAGTATATAGTAGTACAGTACAGTTGTCCATTTCTATATCTTGCAGCTCCTTGTCACACTCAGTTCTATTCTGCGGATCAGTGCTCAATATCTGTGCTGCATTGTGGGGACCAGTATATAGTAGTACAGTGCTGCATTGCGGTGACCACCAGTATATTGTAGTACAGTACAGTTGTCCATTGCTGTATCTTGAAGCTCCGTGTCAGACTCAGTTCTATTGTCCGGATCAGTGCTCAATATCTTTGCTGCATTGTGGGGACCAGTATATAGTAGTACAGTGCTGCATTGTGGTGACCACCAGTATATAGTAGTACAGTACAGTAGGCCATTGCTGTATCTTGCAGCTGGCATATAATTCCACACATTAAAAAATGGAGAACATAAATGTGGAGGATAAAACAGGGAAAGATCAAGATCCACTTCCATCTAATGCTGAAGCTGCTGCCACTAGTCATGGCAGAGACGAAGAAATGCCATCAACGTCGTCTGCCAAGGCCATTGCCTAATGTCATAGTAGAGAGCATGTAAAATCCAAAAAAACAAAAGTTCAGTAAAATAACCCAAAAATCTAAATTAAAAGCGTCTGAGAAGCGTAAACTTGCCAATATGCCATTTACGACACAGAGTGGCAAGGAACAGCTGAGGCCCTCTCCTATGTTCCTCATGACTAGTGGGGCAGCTTCACATGAGGATGGAAGCACTCATCCTCCCGCTAGAAAAATAAAAAGAGGTAAGTGTTATGATTCCTGTACTCCAGACCGGAGGAGATCTTATGGCAGGGATCTGAGTACAGGAAAATAAGCTGGTTGTGGGAGCTGGATAGCCTAGTAACCCCTGGCGCCCTAACTCCGTTGTCTCGCCCGTGTTATCAGAAATCCCCTGCGAGACTATGGTTGCTTGAGCCCATGGCAGCCGCGTTCGAAGGGCGGATTATGTCTGCCCAACCCCGATGCCCCCGCAGGTCTTAAAGGGAGACAAGGGGAAGTCCGAGACAGGGTGATAACAAGGGGCCCTCTGACTAAGCAACCAGGCCAGGGGTTACAAGCTAACTAACTAAATCAAAAGGTATGTGCGGACTAGCCGCCAGGAAAAGGACAACCAAAGATCCACTGATCTGACACTCCTATCCGGCACCGCCGGACACCAGAGTGGATCTGTGGAAGCGGAATCCTCCGCAAAGCTCCAGAACACAATTAAACAAAATAATAAACAGAAGCGGACAAGCCGCAACACACGGCTGCGCCGCGACTCACGAACACCACCAGATGTTAAAGGTGCTCGGTCAGACTCCAGGAACAGATGGTAACTTCCGAGTACAGGATCTCTGAGGACAGGAACAACCGAAAAGACCGGGACTGGGAACTCTCTGCAGCAGACACAGGCAAACAGGAAGCTATCACCGGCGTCTGTAAGAAGTCCTGAGGGTGCCTTTATTCCGGCACCCTCCAATCAAGATCCAGACAGGACAATCAAATATAAATGCCGTGCAGCTTGCATGCTGCACGGCCAGCACATAATCAGGGTAATGAGAATAGACCCAGCAACGGGGAACGCGGCTGAACGTGGCGTCCCCGTTGCTAAGGTCAGAGCGGCTCCGTGCGCCCGGCGTCTTAGCGTTGCCAGGGAGCCGGCGGCTGAACGCGCACGGCGTCCCTGGTTGCTAGGCGCCGGGCCGCACGGCCGAGCGGACCCCGGCGCCTAACAGTACCCCCCCTTGAGGAGGGGTCAAGGAACCCCTAAAGCCAGGTTTCCGAGGAAATTCACGAAAAAATGCCCTTTTGAGCTTTGGGGCATGAAGGTCTTCATCCAGGACCCACGACCTTTCCTCTGGCCCATAACCTCTCCAATGCACCAAAAAATAAAGCCGACCCCGGGACAACTTGGAATCGAGAACCTTTTCAACCAAGAACTCTTGCTGACCCTGTACATTAACTGGTGATCTCCCCTGAGATTTTTTACGAGGAAATCTGCTGGACGAAACATATGGTTTAAGCAATGAGCAATGGAAGGTATTTCCGATCCGTAAAGTTTTTGGTAAACGTAACCGGAAAGCAACTGGATTGACTTTTTTGATAATGAGAAATGGTCCAATAAATCTAGGACCCAATCTGGCTGAGGTTTGTCGAAGTTTGATGTTGCGAGTCGACAACCACACCCTGTCTCCTACTTTAAAAGTGCACGGCCGCCGGAGCCTGTCAGAAATTTTTTTTTCCCGGAAAGCTGCTTTTCTGAGAGCCAGGTGCACTTTTTTCCAAATAAGTTTAAGATGAGAGGTCAGGGCCAGAGAGGAGACAGAGGAATGTTGAAAAAATGAATTAGCTCTGGGGTGGAAACCAAAAACTGCAAAAAATGGAGACACATTGGTGGAGGAATGACAGGCATTATTATAAGCAAACTCCGCCAATGGAAGAAACTCAGACCAGTCATTTTGGAGTTTGGCCGAGTACAAACGCAAATATTGTTTTAGAGATTGGTTAACTCGCTCAGTCTGTCCATTGGATTGTGGATGATAGCCGGAGGTTAATGATAATTTCATTTTTAACGAAGCACAAAAAGACTTCCAAAATTGCGCAATGAATTGTGGACCCCTGTCAGAAACAATATCAGTGGGTAACCCATGGAGTCTGAAAACATGACGGAGGAACAAGACTGCCAATCCCTGGGCAGATGGCAATTGGGGAAGAGCAATAAAATGGGCCATCTTGCTAAAACGATCCACTACCACCCATATGACTCGGCATCCGGCTGACAGAGGGAGATCCACCACAAAATCCATGGAGATATGCGACCATGGCCTAAGAGGAACTTTCAAGGGCATAAGTTGACCAATAGGCAAAGAACGGGGAACTTTATGCTGTGCACAGACCTGACACGAAAAAACAAACTCTTTAATGTCTTTGGAAAGACCAGGCCACCATACTGAGCGGGATACTAATTCCAAAGTCTTAGCGATTCCCAGATGCCCTGCAACTTTGCTATCATGAAATTCCGCCAAAACAGTTGCTCTCAAAAACTCAGGAACAAAAAGACGACTAGCAGGAGTATTTCCCGGAGCTTGATGTTGAAGCAGCTTTAATTGGGAAAATACATCCTGTGTGAGACCTGCCTGAATGACTGAAGGCGGAAGTATGGGAGTAACAGGACTGTTGTCTTGAATCGGAAGGAAACTGCGTGACAGGGCATCTGCCTTGGTATTCTTGGAACCTGGTCTGAAGGTGATAATGAATTTGAAACGAGTAAAAAATAAAGCCCAACGAGCCTGTCGGGCATTCAGTCGTTTAGCCGATTCAATGTATTGAAGATTTTTGTGATCAGTCAAAACTGAAATGGTGTGGGTAGCTCCTTCAAGCCAATGTCTCCACTCCTCGAAAGCCCATTTAATAGCCAGCAATTCCCGGTTACCAACATCGTAGTTGGATTCTGCAGATGAGAATTTCCTGGACATAAAGGCACAAGGATGTAACTCAAGGGAATCTGGATCCTTCTGAGAAAGGATAGCCCCTACTCCAACCTCCGAGGCATCCACCTCAACAATGAAAGGTAATTCTGGGTTGGGATGTCTAAGGACAGGGGCTGAGACAAAGGCTTGTTTCAAAGCCTGAAAAGATAACTCCGCTTCACATGACCAATTGGTAGGATCTGCTCCCTTCTTAGTAAGTGCCACAATGGGAGCAACTAGGTCAGAGAAAGAGTGAATAAATCTTCTATAGTAGTTTGCAAACCCTAAAAAGCGCTGAATTGCTTTTAAATTGGTGGGTTGCGCCCAACTAAGGATGGCTTGGAGCTTTTTTGGTTCCATTCGGAATCCCCGAGGGGAAATAATGTACCCTAAAAAGGATACTTCCGTGACATGAAATTCACACTTCTCCAGCTTGGCATATAAGTGATTTTCACGTAATCTCTTTAGCACCTGACGCACCTGGGTAACATGTTGTTCCACGGAGTCAGAATATATCAAAATATCGTCTAAATAGACCACGACGAATCTTCCCAGAAACTCACGGAGCACATCATTAATGAGATCCTGGAAAACTGCCGGAGCGTTAGATAGGCCGAATGGCATGACCAGATACTCATAGTGGCCCGACTGAGTACTAAATGCCGTTTTCCACTCATCCCCTGACCTGATTCTGATGAGGTTATATGCTCCTCTAAGATCAATCTTAGAAAAAATAACAGCCGAACGTAGCTGATCAAAGAGGACAGAGATCAGCGGCAGAGGGTAAGTATTCTTTACTGAGATTTTATTCAAAGCTCTAAAGTCAATGCAGGGTCTGAGTGAACCATCCTTCTTCTCTACGAAGAAGAAACCTGCACTTAAAGGGGATTTAGATGGCCTGATAAACCCTTTCCCAAGGCTTTCTTTCACATACTCATTCATGGCCACAGTTTCAGGACCAGACAATGCATATAACCTTCCTTTAGGCAACGTGGCACCAGGAATTAACTCAATGGCACAATCATAAGGCCTATGGGGAGGCAAAATATCCGCATTGCCCTTGGAAAACACATCAACAAAATCCTGGTATTCCCCAGGAATATGTGCGGAACTGGCGGCAGCTACTCGGATAGGAAGCGTAATACATTCTTTATCACAGATGGTACCCCATTGTAGGATCTCCCCAGACTGCCAATCAATGATGGGATTATGAAAGGCCAGCCAAGGATGACCCAGAACCACAGGAACTGCTGGACAATGGGTAAGGAAAAACTCAATTTTTTCAGAATGCAGAGCTCCCACCGAGAGCAAAACAGGAGGTGTACATAGAGAAATAACCCCATTGGATAAAGGACTCCCATCTAAACCATGCATGGTGATACACCTACCCAAGGTTAGCTGAGGAATACCTAAGGCCTTGGCCCATGTTAAATCCATAAAGTTTCCTGCAGCTCCACTGTCCACAAAAGCAGAGACCGAGGAACAGAGGCTGCCATAGGAAACTTTAGCAGGAACCAACAGTGAATTATTTGAGGAGATGAGCTGCAGACCAAAGTGAACCCCCTCACAACTCACTTGGTCAGGAAGTTTCCCAACTTGTTTGGACAACTACGGGCAAAATGTCCCTTACCTCCGCAGTATAAACACAGACCATAATTTTGCCTCCTGGTTCTTTCTTCCGGAGACAATTTGGAGAGACCAATCTGCATAGGCTCCTCTATGTCTACAGGAATGGAAGGAACCCAGGGAGAGGACCCGACAGATGCCCCTTTTTCAGCCCTCCGCTCTCTGAGCCGACGATCTATTTTAATAGATAGCTCCATGAGGTTATCGAGGGTCTCAGGAGCGGGATACTGGAGGAGACTGTCTTTTATAGATTCAGATAAGCCGAGGCGAAACTGACTGCGCAGGGCTGGGTCATTCCAGCCACAGTCGTTCGACCAACGGCGAAACTCCGTACAATAATTCTCCGCGGGATTCCTACCCTGTCTAAGAGCACGCAACTGACTTTCTGCGGACGCCTCTCTATCAGGGTCGTCATACAATAGCCCTAAAGATTTTAAAAAGGCGTCTACAGACGATAAGGCCGGATCGTCTGTCTTTAAACCAAAAGCCCAGGTCTGAGGATCCCCCTGAAGTAGAGAAATAATAATCCCAACCCGCTGAGCCTCTGTACCTGAGGTAACTGGTCTTAAACGAAAATACAGTTTGCAAGATTCTTTAAAATTAAAAAACTGTTTTCTATCCCCAGAAAAACGGTCAGGCAGATGCATTTTTGGTTCAGGGATGACCCTCGGGGAAGTCCGTAACAGATCTTCCTGTGACCTCACCCGGAGGGACAGATCCTGAACCATCTGAGTAAGTTCCTGAATCTGACTAACAAGAAGCTGGCCAGGGTTTGGCCCAACACCGGTGGGATTCATAAGGCCGACAAAAATCTCCCAACTAAAAAGTGAAAAAATTTTCTGTAAGTTAAATCTTTTCTTTTGTGGCCGGTGATAATGTTATGATTCCTGTACTCCAGACCGGAGGAGATCTTATGGCAGGGATCTGAGTACAGGAAAATAAGCTGGTTGTGGGAGCTGGATAGCCTAGTAACCCCTGGCGCCCTAACTCCGTTGTCTCGCCCGTGTTATCAGAAATCCCCTGCGAGACTATGGTTGCTTGAGCCCATGGCAGCCGCGTTCGAAGGGCGGATTATGTCTGCCCAACCCCGATGCCCCCGCAGGTCTTAAAGGGAGACAAGGGGAAGTCCGAGACAGGGTGATAACAAGGGGCCCTCTGACTAAGCAACCAGGCCAGGGGTTACAAGCTAACTAACTAAATCAAAAGGTATGTGCGGACTAGCCGCCAGGAAAAGGACAACCAAAGATCCACTGATCTGACACTCCTATCCGGCACAGCCGGACACCAGAGTGGATCTGTGGAAGCGGAATCCTCCGCAAAGCTCCAGAACACAATTAAACAAAATAATAAACAGAAGCGGACAAGCCGCAACACACGGCTGCGCCGCGACTCACGAACACCACCAGATGTTAAAGGTGCTCGGTCAGACTCCAGGAACAGATGGTAACTTCCGAGTACAGGATCTCTGAGGACAGGAACAACCGAAAAGACCGGGACTGGGAACTCTCTGCAGCAGACACAGGCAAACAGGAAGCTATCACCGGCGTCTGTAAGAAGTCCTGAGGGTGCCTTTATTCCGGCACCCTCCAATCAAGATCCAGACAGGACAATCAAATAGAAATGCCGTGCAGCTTGCATGCTGCACGGCCAGCACATAATCAGGGTAATGAGAATAGACCCAGCAACGGGGAACGCGGCTGAACGTGGCGTCCCCGTTGCTAAGGTCAGAGCGGCTCCGTGCGCCCGGCGTCTTAGCGTTGCCAGGGAGCCGGCGGCTGAACGCGCACGGCGTCCCTGGTTGCTAGGCGCCGGGCCGCACGGCCGAGCGGACCCCGGCGCCTAACAGTAAGCTGGAAAAAGCACAGCAAAGAACTATGCGTTCTTCTAAATCACAAATCCCTAAGGAGAGTCCAATTGTGTCGGTTGCGATGCCTGACCTTCCCAAAACTGGATGGGAAGAGGTGTTTCCTTCCACCATTTGCAAGCCCCCTGCAAGTGCTGGAAGGAGCAACCACAGTCCAGTTCCTGATATTGAAATTGAAGATGTCACTGTTGAAGTACACCAGGATGAGGATATGGGTGTTGCTGGTGCTGAGGGGGAAATTGACCAGGAGGATTCTGATGGAGAGTTGGTATGTTTAAGTTAGGCACCCAGGGAGACACCTGTTGTCTGTGGGATGAATAAGGCCATTGACATGCCTGGTCGAAATACCAAAAAAATCACCTCTTCAGTGTGGAATTATTAAAACAGAAATGCGGAAAACTGGTGTTGAGCCGTGTGTTGCCTTTGTCAAGCTGTAATAAGTAGGAGCAAGGACATTAACCACCTAGGAACATCCTCCTTTATACGTCACCTGGAGCGCATTCATCAGAAGTCATTGACAAGTTCAAAAACTTTGGGTGACAGCGGAAGCAGTCCACTGACAACTTAATCCCTTCTTCCTCTTGTACCCAAGCTTCTGCAAACCACATCACCAACTCCCTCAGTGTCAATTTCCTCCTTAGACAGGAATGCCAATAGTCCTGCAGGCCATGTCACTGGCAAGTCCGATGAGTCCTCTCCTAACTGGGATTCCTCCAATGGATCCTTGAGTGTAATGCCTACTGCTGCTGGTGCTGCTGTTGTTGCTGCTGGGAGTCGATCATCATCCCAGAGGGGAAGTCGGAAGACCATTTGTACTACTTCCAGTAAGCAACTGACTGTCCAACAGATAAACTATCACAGCAGTAATCCTGTTGCAAAGCGGATAACTCAGGCCTTGGCAGCTGTGTTGGTGTTAGATGTGCGTTCAGTATCTGGCGTTAGTTCACAGGGACTTAGAGAATTTCTTGAGGTAGTGTGTCCCCGGTACCAAATACCCTCTAGGTTCCACTTCTCTAGGCAGTCGATACCGACAATGTACACAGACGTCAGAAAAAGAGTCACCAGTGTCCTAAAAAAATGCAGTTGTACCCAATGTCCACTTAACCACGGACATGTGGACAAGTGGAGCAGGGCAGACTAAGGACTATATGACTGTGACAGCCCACTGGGTAAACAGCAACAACAGCAGTAGTGGCACCAGTAGCATCATCTCTATAACGCCAACTCGTTTCTAGGCAGGCTACGCTTTGTATCACCGCTTTGCCTAAGAGGCACACAGCTGACAACCTCTTATAGAAACTAAGGAACATCATCGCAGATTGGCTTACCACAATTGGACTCTCCTGGGGATTTGTGACATCGGAAAACGCCACCAATATTGTGCGTGCATTACATGAGGGCAAATTCCAGCACGTCCCATGTTTTGCACATACAATTAATTTGGTGGTGCAGAATTTTTTTTTAAAACGACAGGGGCATGCAAGAGTTGCTGTCAGTGGCCGAAGAATTGCAGGACACTTTCGGTATTCATCCACTGCATACCGAAGACTGGAGCACCAGCAAACACTCCTGAACATTCCCCGCCATCAGCTGAAGCAAGAGGTGGTAACGAGGTGGAATTCAACCCTCTATATGCTTCAGAGGATGGAGTCACAGCAAAAGGCCATTCAAGCCTATACATCTGCCTACGATATAGGCAAAGGAGGGGGAATGCACTAGTGATGAGCGGGTTCGGTTCCTCGGAATCCGAACCCCCCCGAACTTTAGCCTTTTTACACGGATTCGAGGCAGACTCGGATCTTCCCGCCTTGCTCGGCTAACCCGAGCGCGCCCGAACGTCATCATCCCGCTGTCGGATTCTCGCGAGGCTCGGATTCTATCGCGAGACTCGGATTCTATATAAGGAGCCGCGCGTCGCCGCCATTTTCACACGTGCATTGAGATTCATAGGGAGAGGACGTGGCTGGCGTCCTCTCCATTTAGATTAGAAGAGAGAGAGTGAGAGTGAGACACTTGATTTACTGGAGCTTAGGAGTACTCAGAGAGTGCAGAGTTTACTAGTGACTGACCAGTGACCACCAGTGCAGTTTTATTATATTATTATTTAATATAATCCGTTCTCTGCCTGAAAAAAAACGATACACAGTGACACAGTAACAGTATACCATATCTGTGCTCAGCCTCAGTGTGCTGCATCATCTATGTTTATCTGACTGTGCTGAGTGCTCAGTGCTCACACAGCTTAATTGTGGGGGAGACTGGGGAGCAGTAGCAGGAGTACATATTATTTAACAGTGCACACTTTTGCTGCCAGAGTGCCACTGCCAGTGTGACTGACCAGTGACCACTGCCTGACCACCAGTTTATTGTGATTGTCTGCCTGAAAAGTTAAACACTCGTCGTGTGGTGTTTTTATTCTATAAACGCATTCTGCTGACAGTGTCCAGCAGGTCCGTCATTAATTATATAATATATACCTGTCCGGCTGCAGTAGTGATATATATATATATATATTTTATATCATTATCATCCAGTCTATATTAGCAGCAGACGCAGTACGGTAGTCCACGGCTGTAGCTACCTCTGTGTCGGCAGTCGCTCGTCCATCCATAATTGTATACCACCTACCTGTGGTGTTTTTATTTTTCTATCTTCTTGATACTAGTAGCTTACTTTAGGAGTCTGCAGTGCTGACAGTGTCCAGCAGGTCCGTCATTATAATATATACCTGTCCGGCTGCAGTAGTGATATATATATATTTTTATATCATTATCATCCAGTCTATATTAGCAGCAGACGCAGTACGGTAGTCCACGGCTGTAGCTACCTCTGTGTCGGCAGTCGCTCGTCCATCCATAATTGTATACCACCTACCTGTGGTTTTTCTTTTTTTCTATCTTCTTGATACTACTAGTAGCTTACTTTAGGAGTCTGCAGTGCTGCTGACAGTGTCCAGCAGGTCCGTCATTATATAATATATACCTGTCCGGCTGCAGTAGTGATATATATATATTTTTTATATCATTATCATCCAGTCTATATTAGCAGCAGATGCAGTACGGTAGTCCACGGCTGTAGCTACCTCTGTGTCGGCAGTCGCTCGTCCATCCATAATTGTATACCACCTACCTGTGGTGTTTTTTTTTTCTATCTTCTTGATACTACTAGTAGCTTACTTTAGGAGTCTGCAGTGCTGCTGACAGTGTCCAGCAGGTCCGTCATTATATAATATATACCTGTCCGGCTGCAGTAGTGATATATATATATTTTTTATATCATTATCATCCAGTTTATATTAGCAGCAGACGCAGTACGGTA
The DNA here is from genome assembly GCF_028390025.1 of Pseudophryne corroboree. NCBI lineage: Eukaryota > Metazoa > Chordata > Amphibia > Anura > Myobatrachidae > Pseudophryne > Pseudophryne corroboree. The sequence continues at coordinate 133,655,264 of NC_086452.1, forward strand.
GTCCACGGCTGTAGCTACCTCTGTGTCGGCAGTCGCTCGTCCATCCATAATTGTATACCACCTACCTGTTGTGTTTTTGTTTTTTTCTATCTTCTTGATACTAGTAGCTTACTTTAGGAGTCTGCAGTGCTGACAGTGTCCAGCAGGTCCGTCATTATATAATATATACCTGTCCGGCTGCAGTAGTGATATATATATATTTTTTATATCATTATCATCCAGTCTATATTAGCAGCAGACGCAGTACGGTAGTCCACGGCTGTAGCTACCTCTGTGTTGGCAGTCGCTCGTCCATCCATAATTGTATACCACCTACCTGTGGTGTTTTTTTTTTCTATCTTCTTGATACTAGTAGCTTACTTTAGGAGTCTGCAGTGCTGACAGTGTCCAGCAGGTCCGTCATTATATAATATATACCTGTGCGGCTGCAGTAGTGATATATATATATTTTTTATATCATTATCATCCAGTCTATATTAGCAGCAGACGCAGTATGGTAGTCCACGGCTGTAGCTACCTCTGTGTCGGCAGTCGCTCGTCCATCCATAATTGTATACCACCTACCTGTGGTGTTTTTTTTTTCTATCTTCTTGATACTACTAGTAGCTTACTTTAGGAGTCTGCAGTGCTGCTGACAGTGTCCAGCAGGTCCGTCATTATATAATATATACCTGTCCGGCTGCAGTAGTGATATATATATATGTTTTATATCATTATCATCCAGTCTATATTAGCAGCAGACGCAGTACGGTAGTCCACGGCTGTAGCTACCTCTGTGTCGGCAGTTGCTCGTCCATCCATAATTGTATACCACCTACCTGTGGTGTTTTTTTTTTTTTTTTATCTTTTTGATACTAGTAGCTTACTTTAGGAGTCTGCAGTGCTGACACTGTCCAGCAGGTCCGTCATTATATAATATATACCTGTCCGGCTGCAGTAGTGAAATATATATATTTTTTATATCATTATCATCCAGTCTATATTAGCAGCAGACGCAGTACGGTAGTCCACGGCTGTAGCTACCTCTGTGTCGGCAGTCGCTCGTCCATCCATAAGTATACTAGTATCCATCCATCTCCATTGTTTTCCTGAGGTGCCTTTTAGTTGTGCCTATTAAAATATGGAGAACAAAAATGTTGAGGTTCCAAAAATAGGGAAAGATCAAGATCGACTTCCACCTCGTGCTGAAGCTGCTGCCACTAGTCATGGCCGAGACGATGAAATGCCAGCAACGTCGTCTGCCAAGGCCGATGCCCAATGTCATAGTACAGAGCATGTAAAATCCAAAACACCAAATATCAGTAAAAAAAGGACTCCAAAATCTAAAATAAAATTGTCGGAGGAGAAGCGTAAACTTGCCAATATGCCATTTACCACACGGAGTGGCAAGGAACGGCTGAGGCCTTGGCCTATGTTCATGGCTAGTGGTTCAGCTTCACATGAGGATGGAAGCACTCAGCCTCTCGCTAGAAAAATGAAAAGACTCAAGCTGGCAAAAGCACAGCAAAGAACTGTGCGTTCTTCGAAATCACAAATCCACAAGGAGAGTCCAATTGTGTCGTTTGCGATGCCTGACCTTCCCAACACTGGACGTGAAGAGCATGCGCCTTCCACCATTTGCACGCCCCCTGCAAGTGCTGGTAGGAGCACCCGCAGTCCAGTTCCTGATAGTCAGATTGAAGATGTCAGTGTTGAAGTACACCAGGATGAGGAGGATATGGGTGTTGCTGGCGCTGGGGAGGAAATTGACCTGGAGGATTCTGATGGTGAGGTGGTTTGTTTAAGTCAGGCACCCGGGGAGACACCTGTTGTCCGTGGGAGGAATAGGGCCATTGACATGCCTGGTGAAAATACCAAAAAAATCAGCTCTTCGGTGTGGAAGTATTTCAACAGAAATGCGGACAACATTTGTCAAGCCATGTGTTGACTTTGTCAAGCTGTAATAAGTAGGGGTAAGGACGTTAACCACCTCAGAACATCCTCCCTTATACGTCACCTGCAGCGCATTCATCATAAGTCAGTGACAAGTTCAAAAACTTTGGGCGACAGCGGAAGCAGTCCACTGACCAGTAAATCCCTTCCTCTTGTAACCAAGCTCACGTAAACCACCCCACCAACTCCCTCAGTGTCAATTTCCTCCTTCACCAGGAATGCCAATAGTCCTGCAGGCCATGTCACTGGCAATTCTGACGAGTCCTCTCCTGCCTGGGATTCCTCCGATGCATCCTTGCGTGTAACGCCTACTGCTGCTGGCGCTGCTGTTGTTGCTGCTGGGAGTCGATGGTCATCCCAGAGGGGAAGTCGTACTCGTAAGACCACTTTTACTACTTCCACCAAGCAATTGACTGTCCAACAGTCCTTTGCGAGGAAGATGAAATATCACAGCAGTCATCCTGCTGCAAAGTGGATAACTGAGGCCTTGGCATCCTGGGCGGTGAGAAACGTGGTTCCGGTATCCATCATTACTGCAGAGCCAACTAGAGACTTGTTGGAGGTACTGTGTCCCCGGTACCAAATACCATCTAGGTTCCATTTCTCTAGGCAGGCGATACCGAAAATGTACACAGACCTCAGAAAAAGACTCACCAGTGTCCTAAAAAATGCAGTTGTACCCAATGTCCACTTAACCACGGACATGTGGACAAGTGGAGCAGGGCAGGCTCAGGACTATATGACTGTGACAGCCCACTGGGTAGATGTATGGACTCCCGCCGCAAGAACAGCAGCGGCGGCACCAGTAGCAGTATCTCGCAAACGCCAACTCTTTCCTAGGCAGGCTACGCTTTGTATCACCGCTTTCCAGAATACGCACACAGCTAAAAACCTCTTTCGGCAACTGAGGAAGATCATCGCAGAATGGCTTACCCCAATTGGACTCTCCTGTGGATTTGTGGCATCGGACAACGCCAGCAATATTGTGTGTGCATTAAATCTGGGCAAATTCCAGCACGTCCCATGTTTTGCACATACCTTGAATTTGGTGGTGCAGAATTATTTAAAAAACGAGAGGGGCGTGCAAGAGGTGCTGTCGGTGGCCAGAAGAATTGCGGGACACTTTCGGCGTACAGGCACCACGTACAGAAGACTGGAGCACCACCAAAAACGCCTGAACCTGCCCTGCCATCATCTGAAGCAAGAAGTGGTAACGAGGTGGAATTCAACCCTCTATATGCTTCAGAGGTTGGATGAGCAGCAAAAGGCCATTCAAGCCTATACAACTGACCACGATATAGGAGGGGGAATGCACTTGTCTCAAGCGCAGTGGAGAATGATTTCAACGTTGTGCAAGGTTCTGCAACCTTTTGAACTTGCCACACGTGAAGTCAGTTCAGACACTGCCAGCCTGAGTCAGGTCATTCCCCTCATCAGGCTTTTGCAGAAGAAGCTGGAGACATTGAAGGAGGAGCTAACACAGAGCGATTCCGCTAGGCATGTGGGACTTGTGGATGGAGCCCTTAATTCGCTTAACAAGGATTCACGGGTGGTCAATCTGTTGAAATCAGAGCACTACATTTTGGCCACCGTGCTCGATCCTAGATTTAAAACCTACCTTGGATTTCTCTTTCCGGCAGACACAAGTCTGCTGGGGTTCAAAGAACTGCTGGTGAGAAAATTGTCAAGTCAAGCGGAACGCGACCTGTCAACATCTCCTCCTTCACATTCTCCCGCAACTGGGGGTGCGAGGAAAAGGCTCAGAATTCCGAGCCCACCCGCTGGCGGTGATGCAGGGCAGTCTGGAGCGACTGCTGATGCTGACATCTGGTCCGGACTGAAGGACCTGACAACGATTACGGACATGTCGTCTACTGTCGCTGCATATGATTCTCTCCCCATTGAAAGAATGGTGGAGGATTATATGAGTGACCGCATCCAAGTAGGCACGTCAGACAGTCCGTACTTATACTGGCAGGAAAAAGAGGCAATTTGGAGGCCCTTGCACAAACTGGCTTTATTCTACCTAAGTTGCCCTCCCACAAGTGTGTACTCAGAAAGAGTGTTTAGTGCCGCCGCTCACCTTGTCAGCAATCGGCGTACGAGGTTACATCCAGAAAATGTGGAGAAGAGGATGTTCATTAAAATGAATTATAATCAATTCCTCCGTGGAGACATTCACCAGCAGCAATTGCCTCCACAAAGTACACAGGGAGCTGAGATGGTGGATTCCAGTGGGGACGAATTGATAATCTGTGAGGAGGGGGATGTACACGGTGATATATCGGAGGATGATGATGATGAGGTGGACATCTTGCCTCTGTAGAGGCAGTTTGTGCAAGGAGAGATTAATTGCTTCTTTTTTGGTGGGGGTCCAAACCAACCCGTCATTTCAGTCACAGTCGTGTGGCAGACCCTGTCACTGAAATGATGGGTTGGTTAAAGTGTGAATGTCCTGTTTATACAGCATAAGGGTGGGTGGGAGGGCCAAAGGACAATTCCATCTTGCACCTCTTTTTACTTTCATTTTTCTTTGCGTCATGTGCTGTTTGGGGGGTGTTTTTTGGAAGGGCCATCCTGCGTGACACTGCAGTGCCACTCCTAGATGGGCCAGGTGTTTGTGTCGGCCACTAGGGTCGCTTAGCTTAGTCACACAGCTACCTCATTGCACCTCTTTTTTTCTTTGCGTCATGTGCTGTTTGGGGAGTGTTTTTTGGAAGGGCCATCCTGCGTGACACTGCAGTGCCACTCCTAGATGGGCAAGGTGTTTGTGTCGGCCACTTGGGTCGCTTATCTTACTCACACAGCTACCTAATTGCGCCTCTTTTTTTCTTTGCGTCATGTGCTGTTTGGGGAGTGTTTTTTGGAAGGGCCATCCTGCGTGACACTGCAGTGCCACTCCTAGATGGGCCAGGTGTTTGTGTCGGCCACTTGGATCGCTTATCTTACTCACACAGCTACCTCATTGCGCCTCTTTTTTTCTTTGCGTCATGTGCTGTTTGGGGAGTGTTTTTTGGAAGGGCCATCCTGCGTGACACTGCAGTGCCACTCCTAGATGGGCCAGGTGTTTGTGTCGGCCACTTGGGTCGCTTATCTTACTCACACAGCTACCTCATTGCGCCTCTTTTTTTCTTTGCGTCATGTGCTGTTTGGGGAGTGTTTTTTGGAAGGGCCATCCTGCGTGACACTGCAGTGCCACTCCTAGATGGGCCAGGTGTTTGTGTCGGCCACTTGGGTCGCTTATCTTACTCACACAGCTACCTAATTGCGCCTCTTTTTTTCTTTGCATCATGTGCTGTTTGGGGAGTGTTTTTTGGAAGGGCCATCCTGCGTGACACTGCAGTGCCACTCCTAGATGGGCCAGGTGTTTGTGTCGGCCACTTGGGTCGCTTATCTTACTCACACAGCTACCTCATTGCGCCTCTTTTTTTCTTTGCGTCATGTGCTGTTTGGGGAGTGTTTTTTGGAAGGGCCATCCTGCGTGACACTGCAGTGCCACTCCTAGATGGGCCAGGTGTTTTTGTCGGCCACTTGGGTCGCTTATCTTACTCACACATCTACCTCATTGCGCCTCTTTATTTCTTTGCGTCATGTGCTGTTTGGGGAGAGTTTTTTGGAAGGGCCATCCTGCGTGACACTGCAGTGCCACTCCTAGATGGGCCAGGTGTTTGTGTCGGCCACTTGGGTCGCTTATCTTACTCACACAGCTACCTCATTGCGCCTCTTTTTTTTCTTCTTTGCGTCATGTGCTGTTTGGGGAGTGTTTTTTGGAAGGGCCATCCTGCGTGACACTGCAGTGCCACTCCTAGATGGGCCAGGTGTTTGTGTCGGCCACTTGGGTCGCTTATCTTACTCACACAGCTACCTAATTGTGCCTCTTTTTTTCTTTGCGTCATGTGCTGTTTGGGGAGTGTTTTTTGGAAGGGCCATCCTGCGTGACACTGCAGTGCCACTCCTAGATGGGCCAGGTGTTTGTGTCGGCCACTTGGGTCGCTGAGCTTAGTCATCCAGCGACCTCGGTGCCAATTTTAGGACTAAAAATAATATTGTGAGGTGTGAGGTGTTCAGAATAGACTGAAAATGAGTGGAAATAATGGTTATTGAGGTTAATAATACTTTGGGATCAAAATGACCCCCAAATTCTATGATTTAAGTTGTTTTTTAGGGTTTTTTTTTTTAAAAAAACCGAATCCAAAACACACCCGAATCCGACAAAAAAAATTCGGTGAGGTTTTGCCAAAACGCGTTCGAACCCAACACACGGCCGCGGAACCGAACCCAAAACCAAAACACAAAACCCGAAAAATTTCCGGTGCTCATCACTAGAATGCACCTGACTCAAGCGCAGTGGAGAATGATTTCAACGTTGTGCCAGGTTCTGCAACCTTTTGAACTTGCCACACGTGAAGTCAGTTCAGACAATGCCAGCCTGAGTCAGGTCTTTCCCCTCATCAGGCTTTTGCAGAAGCAGCTGGAGAGATTGAAGGAGGACCTAAAATGGAGCTATTCCACTAGGCATGTGGGACTTGTGGATGGAGCCCTTCATTCGCTTAACCAGGATTCACAGGTGGTCAATCTGTTGAAATCAGAGCACTACATTTTGGCCACCGTGCTCGTTCCTAGGTTTAAAGCCTATGTTGTATCTCTCTTTCCAGCAGACACAAGTCTGCAGATGTTCAAAGACCTGTTGGTGAGACAATTGTCAAGTCAACGTGACCCGTCAACAGCTCCTCCTTCATTTTCTACCGCAACTGGAGCTGCCAGGAAAAGGATTACATTTCTAAAACCACACACTGGCGGTGATGCAGGGCAGTCAGGAGCGAAAACTGACATCTGGTCCTGACTGAAAGACCTGCCAACGATTACTGATATGTCATCTACTGTCACTGCATATGATTGTCACCATTGAAAGAATGGTGGAGGATTATATGAGTGACAGCATCCAAGTAGGCACATCAGATGGACTGTACGTATACTGGCAGGCAAATGAGGCAATTTGGAGGCCCTTGCACAAACTTGCTTTATTTTACCTAAGTTGCCCCCCCTCCAGCGTGTACTCCGAAAGAGTTTTTAGTGCAGCCGGTCACCTTGTCAGCGATCAGCGTACAAGGTTATTTCCACAAAATGTGGAGAAGATGATGTTCATCAAAAGGAATTACAGTATAATCAGTTCCTCCATGGAGACATTTACCAGCAATTGCCTCCAGAAAGTACACAGGGACCTGTGATGGTGGATTCCAGTGGGGATGAATTAATACTCTGTGATGAGGGGGATGTACACAGTGAAAGGGGTGAGGAATTGGAGGATGATGATGAGGTCGACATCTTGCCTGTGTAGAGCCAGTTTGTGCAAAGAGAGATTGAATGCTTCTTTTTTGGTGGGGGCTCAAACCAATCAGTCATTTCAGCCACAGTCATGTGGCAGACCCTGACGCTGAAATGATGGGTTAGTTAAAGTGTGCGTGTCCTGTTTGTACAACATAAGGGTGGGTGGGAGGGCCCAAGGACAATTCTATCTTGCACCTCTTTTTTTATTTATTTATCTTTGCATCATGTGATGTTTGGGGCCAATTTTTTTTAAGTGCCATCCTCTCTGACACTGCAGTGTCACTCCTAGATGGGCCAGGTGTTTGTGCTGGCCACTTGGGTCGCTTAGCTTAGTCATCCAGCAACCTCTGTGCAGGTTTTAGGACTAAAAATAATATTGTGAGGTGTTCAGAATAGACTGGAAATGAGTGGAATTTATGGTTATTGAGGTTAATAATACTATGGGATCACAATTACCCCCAAATTCTATGATTTAAGCTGTTTTTGAGGGTTTTTTGAAAAAAAACACCCAAATCCAAAACACACCCGAATCCAACAAAATTTTTTAAGGGAGGTTTTGCCAAAACATGTCCGAATCCAAAACCAAAACACAAAACCCAAAAAATTTTCGGTGCACATCACTAATATATTCCTTCACAAAGGCCCTCATTCCGAGTTGTCCGCTCACTAGCAGATTTTAGCAGCATTGCACACGCTAGGCCGCCGTACTCTGGAAGTGTATCATAGCATAGCAGAATTGCGAACGAAAGATTAGCAGAATTGTGAATAGAAAATTTTTAGCAGCTTCTGAGTAGCTCGAGACTTACTTCTACACTGCGATCAGCTCAGCACGTTTCGTTCCTGGTTTGACGTCACAAACACACCCTGCGTTCAGCCAGCCACTCCCCCATGTCTCCAGACACTCCCGCGTTTTATCCTGGCACGCCTGCATTTTTCCGCACACTCCCAGAAAACGGTCAGTTTCCGCCCAGAAACACCCACTTCCTGTCAATCACACTCCGATCACTTCAACAATGAAAATTCTTCATTCCGACGTGAGTAAATCTACTTAGTTTTGTGCTAAAATACTTAGCGCATGCGCACTGTGTACCATGTGCATGCGCATTTTTGCCTTAATCGCTCCGTTGCGAAAATCGGCAATGAGCGAACAACTCGGAATGACCTCCAATATACAGTACAATTATTCATAACTGATTTACAAACAAGGTGTACATAAAGATAAAATAAGAGAGTATGGATAACATTGGCTGATGGATAACAAGACAACAAATATGTTCAGATTAGCTAATTGTAGAGAGTGGTTTTATCCAAAAGATTGCAGACTTGTCCACGAATCTAAACTCTCCTATACAGAACAATTAGGTTCTCCAATAGGCTTCTTTGTGATAAAGGTTATTCTTGTTCATAATAACGTGTTGTTGTCCAAAGTAGAGGTACATCAGATATTCCATAATATGTCCTTCTTGTTCTGCCACAAAGTCTCGTACAATATCATTGAGCCGTAGTTATCTACATAAAGGCCTTGCTACACAAAGCATAAACACCTAATAGAAATGATGTTCAAGGGTTGAGGGAGAATACTAGCCTGGCCATATTAACTCTATACTAGAATATAATAATGGTTAAGGGAACATAGAATATCACGAATCATTGCACAATTAATACAGGATATTTGATTTAACTTCAACACCATCATAGAGAGCTAATAATAGAGAATGGAAGAAAGAAGAAGAGTTGGAAACAGGAAAGAAAAAAGCAAAGAGAAGATGGAGAGAATAAGTCAGACAGAAGGAATAGAATAACGGAGAGAAAAGCAAAGGGGTGGCTTCTAGGCTCAAAAATTTGAAAGGCATTATCTTTAGTTTGTCAGACAACAAATGGTGAGAACGCATGTTGGGAAGCTAGCCAGGGAGACCAAACTTGATCAAATAATTTAGAGGAGTTACAAATAACAGCAGTCATATATTCCATTTTGTATACATACCATATTCGGTAGATTATAACTGGCATAGGGGAAGGAGTTAAGGTTTTCTAGTCCACTGTTATTTGACATGTCATGGCAGAAACTACATGCTGAATTAGTTTATTTTGGTGTCGGGTGAGGTTAGGGAGAGTCAAGGGGAGCAGAAAATACTTGGGGCCAGGAGAAATGGAGGTCTCATATAGATGCGAGAGTAAAGTAACGATCTCCCACCAAATATGAGAAATTTTCAGACAGGACCAGCAGATGTCCAAAAAGATCCTTCATCTGCACACCCCCTCCAGCACCTATCTAAAGTATCAGGGAACATGTTCTTTAAATGGGTAGGAACATAGTACCAGTGGTATAGCAATTTATAAACATTTTCTATGATCTTGAACTGGAAGCAGCATTATCCCAAATGTCAGCCCAATCTTCAGTATCTATAGTGTCCTAGATCATTTTGTGAGGATCCCGGGCTGTGCTAGAGTATTCGCTTAGCAGGCATAGATGTTGGAGATTAAGCCCTTAGTGTTGGAGTGTTTCCAGCAAATATATTCAAAAGAAGATACATTACCATTAAGGAGAGTTAAGGTGATTGTGGAGTGGAAGCGTCTAATTTGAAGATAGCAAAATAAATCCGTGGTTGGAATTGCTGTTTCATCAAAAATATCTGCAAACTGAGGTAAGGTAGCCTCAGTAGTAATTAGAGATGAGCGCCTGAAATTTTTCGGGTTTTGTGTTTTGGTTTTGGGTTCGGTTCCGCGGCCGTGTTTTGGGTTCGAACGCGTTTTGGCAAAACCTCACCGAATTATTTTTGTCGGATTTGGGTGTGTTTTGGATTCGGGTGTTTTTTTCCAAAAACACTAAAAAACAGCTTAAATCATAGAATTTGGGGGTCATTTTGATCCCAAAGTATTATTAACCTCAAAAACCATAATTTACACTCATTTTCAGTAGAGATGAGCGGGTTCGGTTCCTCGGAATCCGAACCCGCCCGAACTTCATGTTTTTTTTCACGGGTCCGAGCGACTCGGATCTTCCCGCCTTGCTCGGTTAACCCGAGCGCGCCCGAACGTCATCATGACGCTGTCGGATTCTCGCGAGGCTCGGATTCTATCGCGAGACTCGGATTCTATATAAGGAGCCGCGCGTCGCCGCCATTTTCACTCGTGCATTGAGATTGATAGGGAGAGGACGTGTCTGGCGTCCTCTCCATTAGAATAGAGATAGATTAGATAGAGAGAGATTGTGCAGAGTCGCAGACAGAGTTAGTTTACCACAGTCAGTGACCAGTGCAGTTGCTAGTTAACTTTTATTTAATATAATATATCCGTTCACTTCTCTCTGCTATATCCGTTCTCTGCCTGAAAAAAAAAACGATACACAGCACAGTCAGTCACACAGTGTGACTCAGTCTGTGTGCACTCAGCTCAGCCCAGTGTGCTGCACAGTCATCAATGTATAAATTAAAAGCTTATAATTAATTGTGGGGGAGACTGGGGAGCACTGCAGGTTGTTAGCAGGAGCCAGGAGTACAATTATATTAATTAACAGTGCACACTTTTGCTGCAGGAGTGGTGACCAGTGCCTGACCACCAGTATAGTATTGTTGTATACTACTAATATCTCTTTAAATATCAACCAGTCTATATTAGCAGCAGACACAGTACAGTGCGGTAGTTCACGGCTGTGGCTACCTCTGTGTCGGCACACGGCAGGCAGTCCGTCCGACCAGAATTGTATTATTTATTATTATATACCTACCACCTAACCGTGGTTTTTTTTTCATTCTTTATACCGTCATAGTGTCATCCTAATTGTTACGAGTATACTACTATCTCTTTATCAACCAGTGTACAGTGCGGTAGTTCACGGCTGTGGCTACCTCTGTGTCGGCACACGGCAGGCAGTCCGTCCGACCAGAATTGTATTATTTATTATTATATACCTACCACCTAACCGTGGTTTTTTTTTCATTCTTTATACCGTCATAGTGTCATCCTAATTGTTACGAGTATACTACTATCTCTTTATCAACCAGTGTACAGTGCGGTAGTTCACGGCTGTGGCTACCTCTGTGTCGGCACACGGCAGGCAGTCCGTCCGACCAGAATTGTATTATTTATTATTATATACCTACCACCTAACCGTGGTTTTTTTTTTCATTCTTTATACCGTCATAGTGTCATCCTAATTGTTACGAGTATACTACTATCTCTTTATCAACCAGTGTACAGTGCGGTAGTTCACGGCTGTGGCTACCTCTGTGTCGGCACACGGCAGGCAGTCCGTCCGACCAGAATTGTATTATTTATTATTATATACCTACCACCTAACCGTGGTTTTTTTTTCATTCTTTATACCGTCATAGTGTCATCCTAATTGTTACGAGTATACTACTATCTCTTTATCAACCAGTGTACAGTGCGGTAGTTCACGGCTGTGGCTACCTCTGTGTCGGCACACGGCAGGCAGTCCGTCCGACCAGAATTGTATTATTTATTATTATATACCTACCACCTAACCGTGGTTTTTTTTTCATTCTTTATACCGTCATAGTGTCATCCTAATTGTTACGAGTATACTACTATCTCTTTATCAACCAGTGTACAGTGCGGTAGTTCACGGCTGTGGCTACCTCTGTGTCGGCAGTCGGCAGGCAGTCCGTCCATCCATAATTGTATTATTATTATAATATATACCACCTAACCGTGGTTTTTTTTCATTCTTTATACCGTCATAGTGTCATACTAGTTGTTACGAGTATACTACTATCTCTTTATCAACCAGTGTACAGTGCGGTAGTTCACGGCTGTGGCTACCTCTGTGTCGGCAGTCGGCAGGCAGTCCGTCCATCCATAATTGTATTATTATTATAATATATACCACCTAACTGTGGTTTTTTTTTGCATTCTTTATACCGTCGTCATAGTGTCATACTAGTTGTTACGAGTATACTACTATCTCTTTATCAACCAGTGTACAGTGCGGTAGTTCACGGCTGTGGCTACCTCTGTGTCGGAACTCGGCAGGCAGTCCGTCCATCCATAATTGTATTATTATTATAATATATACCACCTAACCGTGGTTTTTTTATTGCGCCTCATTGCGCCTCTTTTTTTCTTTGCGTCATGTGCTGATTGGGGAGGGTTTTTTGGAAGGGCCATCCTGCGTGACACTGCAGTGCCACTCCTAGATGGGCCCGGTGTTTGTGTCGGCCACTAGGGTCGCTAATCTTACTCACACAGCTACCTCATTGCGCCTCTTTTTTTCTTTGCGTCATGTGCTGTTTGGGGAGGGTTTTTTGGAAGGGACATCCTGCGTGACACTGCAGTGCCACTCCTAGATGGGCCCGGTGTTTGTGTCGGCCACTAGGGTCGCTTATCTTACTCACACAGCGACCTCGGTGCAAATTTTAGGACTAAAAATAATATTGTGAGGTGTGAGGTATTCAGAATAGACTGAAAATGAGTGTAAATTATGGTTTTTGAGGTTAATAATACTTTGGGATCAAAATGACCCCCAAATTCTATGATTTAAGCTGTTTTTAAGTGTTTTTTGAAAAAAACACCCGAATCCAAAACACACCCGAATCCGACAAAAAAAATTCGGTGAGGTTTTGCCAAAACGCGTTCGAACCCAAAACACGGCCGCGGAACCGAACCCAAAACCAAAACACAAAACCCGAAAAATTTCAGGCGCTCATCTCTAATTTTCAGTCTATTCTGAATACCTCACACCTCACAATATTATTTTTAGTCCTAAAATTTGCACCGAGGTCGCTGTGTGAGTAAGATAAGCGACCCTAGTGGCCGACACAAACACCGGGCCCATCTAGGAGTGGCACTGCAGTGTCACGCAGGATGTCCCTTCCAAAAAACCCTCCCCAAACAGCACATGACGCAAAGAAAAAAAGAGGCGCAATGAGGTAGCTGTGTGAGTAAGATTAGCGACCCTAGTGGCCGACACAAACACCGGGCCCATCTAGGAGTGGCACTGCAGTGTCACGCAGGATGGCCCTTCCAAAAAACCCTCCCCAAACAGCACATGACGCAAAGAAAAAAAGAGGCGCAATGAGGTAGCTGACTGTGTGAGTAAGATTAGCGACCCTAGTGGCCGACACAAACACCGGGCCCATCTAGGAGTGGCACTGCAGTGTCACGCAGGATGTCCCTTCCAAAAAACCCTCCCCAAACAGCACATGACGCAAAGAAAAAAAGAGGCGCAATGAGGTAGCTGTGTGAGTAAGATTAGCGACCCTAGTGGCCGACACAAACACCGGGCACATCTAGGAGTGGCACTGCAGTGTCACGCAGGATGTCCCTTCCAAAAAACCCTCCCCAAACAGCACATGACGCAAAGAAAAAAAGAGGCGCAATGAGGTAGCTGTGTGAGTAAGATTAGCGACCCTAGTGGCCGACACAAACACCGGGCCCATCTAGGAGTGGCACTGCAGTGTCACGCAGGATGTCCCTTCCAAAAAACCCTCCCCAATCAGCACATGATGCAAAGAAAAAGAAAAGAAAAAAGAGGTGCGAGATGGAATTATCCTTTGGCCCTCCCACCCACCCTTATGTTGTATAAACAAAACAGGACATGCACACTTTAACCAACCCATCATTTCAGTGACAGGGTCTGCCACACGACTGTGACTGATATGACGGGTTGGTTTGGACCCCCCCCAAAAAAGAAGCAATTAATCTCTCCTTGCACAAACTGGCTCTACAGAGGCAAGATGTCCACCTCATCTTCACCCTCCGATATATCACCGTGTACATCCCCCTCCTCACAGATTATCAATTCGTCCCCACTGGAATCCACCATCTCAGCTCCCTGTGTACTTTGTGGAGGCAATTGCTGCTGGTCAATGTCTCCGCGGAGGAATTGATTATAATTCATTTTAATGAACATCATCTTCTCCACATTTTCTGGATGTAACCTCGTACGCCGATTGCTGACAAGGTGAGCGGCGGCACTAAACACTCTTTCGGAGTACACACTTGTGGGAGGGCAACTTAGGTAGAATAAAGCCAGTTTGTGCAAGGGCCTCCAAATTGCCTCTTTTTCCTGCCAGTATAAGTACGGACTGTGTGACGTGCCTACTTGGATGCGGTCACTCATATAATCCTCCACCATTCTATCAATGTTGAGAGAATCATATGCAGTGACAGTAGACGACATGTCCGTAATCGTTGTCAGGTCCTTCAGTCCGGACCAGATGTCAGCATCAGCAGTCGCTCCAGACTGCCCTGCATCACCGCCAGCGGGTGGGCTCGGAATTCTGAGCCTTTTCCTCGCACCCCCAGTTGCGGGAGAATGTGAAGGAGGAGATGTTGACAGGTCGCGTTCCGCTTGACTTGACAATTTTGTCACCAGCAGGTCTTTCAACCCCAGCAGACCTGTGTCTGCCGGAAAGAGAGATCCAAGGTAGGCTTTAAATCTAGGATCGAGCACGGTGGCCAAAATGTAGTGCTCTGATTTCAACAGATTGACCACCCGTGAATCCTTGTTAAGCGAATTAAGGGCTGCATCCACAAGTCCCACATGCCTAGCGGAATCGCTCCGTGTTAGCTCCTCCTTCAATGCCTCCAGCTTCTTCTGCAAAAGCCTGATGAGGGGAATGACCTGACTCAGGCTGGCAGTGTCGGAACTGACTTCACGTGTGGCAAGTTCAAAGGGCATCAGAACCTTGCACAACGTTGAAATCATTCTCCACTGCACTTGAGACAGGTGCATTCCACCTACTATATCGTGCTCAATTGTATAGGCTTGAATGGCCTTTTGCTGCTCCTCCAACCTCTGAAGCATATAGAGGGTTGAATTCCACCTCGTTACCACTTCTTGCTTCAGATGATGGCAGGGCAGGTTCAGTAGTTTTTGGTGGTGCTCCAGTTTTCTGTACGTGGTGCCTGTACGCCGAAAGTGTCCCGCAATTCTTCTGGCCACCGACAGCATCTCTTGCACGCCCCTGTCGTTTTTTAAAAAATTCTGCACCACCAAATTCAAGGTATGTGCAAAACATGGGACGTGCTGGAATTGGCCCAGATTTAATGCACACACAATATTGCTGGCGTTGTCCGATGCCACAAATCCACAGGAGAGTCCAATTGGGGTAAGCCATTCCGCGATGATCTTCCTCAGTTGCCGTAAGAGGTTTTCAGCTGTGTGCGTATTCTGGAAAGCGGTGATACAAAGCGTAGCCTGCCTAGGAAAGAGTTGGCGTTTGCGAGATGCTGCTACTGGTGCCGCCGCTGCTGTTCTTGCGGCGGGAGTCCATACATCTACCCAGTGGGCTGTCACAGTCATATAGTCCTGACCCTGCCCTGCTCCACTTGTCCACATGTCCGTGGTTAAGTGGACATTGGGTACAGCTGCATTTTTTAGGACACTGGTGACTCTTTTTCTGAGGTCTGTGTACATTTTCGGTATCGCCTGCCTAGAGAAATGGAACCTAGATGGTATTTGGTACCGGGGACACAGTACCTCCAACAAGTCTCTAGTTGGCTCTGCAGTAATGATGGATACCGGAACCACGTTTCTCACCACCCAGGATGCCAAGGCCTCAGTTATCCGCTTTGCAGTAGGATGACTGCTGTGATATTTCATCTTCCTCGCAAAGGACTGTTGAACAGTCAATTGCTTACTGGAAGTAGTACAAGTGGGCTTACGACTTCCCCTCTGGGATGACCATCGACTCCCAGCGGCAACAACAGCAGCGCCAGCAGCAGTAGGCGTTACACGCAAGGATGCATCGGAGGAATCCCAGGCAGGAGAGGACTCGTCAGACTTGCCAGTGACATGGCCTGCAGGACTATTGGCATTCCTGGGGAAGGAGGAAATTGACACTGAGGGAGTTGGTGGGGTGGTTTGCGTGAGCTTGGTTACAAGAGGAAGGGATTTACTGGTCAGTGGACTGCTTCCGCTGTCACCCAAAGTTTTTGAACTTGTCACTGACTTATTATGAATGCGCTGCAGGTGACGTATAAGGGAGGATGTTCCGAGGTGGTTAACGTCCTTACCCCTACTTATTACAGCTTGACAAAGGGAACACACGGCTTGACACCTGTTGTCCGCATTTCTGGTGAAATACCTCCACACCGAAAAGCTGATTTTTTTGGTATTTTCACCTGGCATGTCAACGGCCATATTCCTCCCACGGACAACAGGTGTCTCCCCGGGTGCCTGACTTAAACAAACCACCTCACCATCAGAATCCTCCTGGTCAATTTCCTCCCCAGCGCCAGCAACACCCATATCCTCCTCATCCTGGTGTACTTCAACACTGACATCTTCAATCTGACTATCAGGAACTGGACTGCGGGTGCTCCTTCCAGCACTTGCAGGGGGCGTGCAAATGGTGGAAGGCGCATGCTCTTCACGTCCAGTGTTGGGAAGGTCAGGCATCGCAACCGACACAATTGGACTCTCCTTGTGGATTTGGGATTTCAAAGAACGCACAGTTCTTTGCGGTGCTTTTGCCAGCTTGAGTCTTTTCAGTTTTCTAGCGAGAGGCTGAGTGCTTCCATCCTCATGTGAAGCTGAACCACTAGCCATGAACATAGGCCAGGGCCTCAGCCGTTCCTTGCCACTCCGTGTGGTAAATGGCATATTGGCAAGTTTACGCTTCTCCTCCGACAATTTTATTTTAGGTTTTGGAGTCCTTTTTTTACTGATATTTGGTGTTTTGGTTTTGACATGCTCTGTACTATGCCATTGGGCATCGGCCTTGGCAGACGACGTTGCTGGCATTTCATCGTCTCGGCCATGACTAGTGGCAGCAGCTTCAGCACGAGGTGGAAGTGGATCTTGATCTTTCCCTAATTTTGGAACCTCAACATTTTTGTTCTCCATATTTTAATAGGCACAACTAAAAGGCACCTCAGGTAAACAATGGAGATGGATGGATTGGATACTAGTATACAATTATGGACGGGCTGCCGAGTGCCGACACAGAGGTAGCCACAGCCGTGAACTACCGCACTGTACTGTGTCTGCTGCTAATATATAGACTGGTTGATAAAGAGATAGTATACTCGTAACTAGTATGTATGTATAAAGAAAGAAAAAAAAACCACGGTTAGGTCACTGGTATATACAATTATGGACGGGCTGCCGAGTGCCGACACAGAGGTAGCCACAGCCGTGAACTACCGCACTGTACTGTGTCTGCTGCTAATATATAGACTGGTTGATAAAGAGATAGTATACTCGTAACTAGTATGTATGTATAAAGAAAGAAAAAAAAACCACGGTTAGGTCACTGGTATATACAATTATGGACGGGCTGCCGAGTGCCGACACAGAGGTAGCCACAGCCGTGAACTACCGCACTGTACTGTGTCTGCTGCTAATATATAGACTGGTTGATAAAGAGATAGTATACTCGTAACTAGTATGTATGTATAAAGAAAGAAAAAAAAACCACGGTTAGGTCACTGGTATATACAATTATGGACGGGCTGCGGAGTGCCGACACAGAGGTAGCCACAGCCGTGAACTACCGCACTGTACTGTGTCTGCTGCTAATATATAGACTGGTTGATAAAGAGATAGTATACTCGTAACTAGTATGTATGTATAAAGAAAGAAAAAAAAACCACGGTTAGGTGGTATATACAATTATGGACGGGCTGCCGAGTGCCGACACAGAGGTAGCCACAGCCGTGAACTACCGCACTGTACTGTGTCTGCTGCTAATATATAGACTGGTTGATAAAGAGATAGTATACTTGTAACTAGTATGTATGTATAAAGAAAGAAAAAAAAACCACGGTTAGGTCACGAGTATATACAATTATGGACGGGCTGCGGAGTGCCGACACAGAGGTAGCCACAGCCGTGAACTACCGCACTGTACTGTGTCTGCTGCTAATATATAGACTGGTTGATAAAGAGATAGTATACTCGTAACTAGTATGTATGTATAAAGAAAGAAAAAAAAACCACGGTTAGGTCACTGGTATATACAATTATGGACGGGCTGCCGAGTGCCGACACAGAGGTAGCCACAGCCGTGAACTACCGCACTGTACTGTGTCTGCTGCTAATATATAGACTGGTTGATAAAGAGATAGTATACTCGTAACTAGTATGTATGTATAAAGAAAGAAAAAAAAACCACGGTTAGGTCACTGGTATATACAATTATGGACGGGCTGCGGAGTGCCGACACAGAGGTAGCCACAGCCGTGAACTACCGCACTGTACTGTGTCTGCTGCTAATATATAGACTGGTTGATAAAGAGATAGTATACTCGTAACTAGTATGTATGTATGTATAAAGAAAGAAAAAAAAAACACGGTTAGGTCACTGGTATATACAATTATGGACGGGCTGCCGAGTGCCGACACAGAGGTAGCCACAGCCGTGAACTACCGCACTGTACTGTGTCTGCTGCTAATATAGACTGGTTGATAAAGAGATAGTATACTACTAATATTATATACTGGTGGTCAGGTCACTGGTCACTAGTCACACTGGCAGTGGCACTCCTGCAGCAAAAGTGTGCACTGTTTAATTTTAATATAATATTATGTACTCCTGGCTCCTGCTATAACCTATAACTGGCACTGCAGTAGTGCTCCCCAGTCTCCCCCACAATTATAAGCTGTGTGAGCTGAGCAGTCAGACAGATATATAATATATATAGATGATGCAGCACACTGGCCTGAGCCTGAGCAGTGCACACAGATATGGTATGTATGTGACTGAGTCACTGTGTGCTGTGTATCGCTTTTTTCAGGCAGAGAACGGATTATAAATAAAAGTGGTGGTCACTGGTCACTATCAGCAAAACTCTGCACTGTACACTACTGAGTACTCCTAATGCTCCCCAAAATTAGTAAATCAAGTGTCTAAACGGAGAGGACGCCAGCCACGTCCTCTCCCTATCAATCTCAATGCACGTGTGAAAATGGCGGCGACGCGCGGCTCCTTATATAGAATCCGAGTCTCGCGATAGAATCCGAGCCTCGCGAGAATCCGACAGCGTCATGATGACGTTCGGGCGCGCTCGGGTTAACCGAGCAAGGCGGGAAGATCCGAGTCGCTCGGACTCGTGAAAAAAAACATGAAGTTCTGGCGGGTTCGGATTCAGAGAAACCGAACCCGCTCATCTCTAGTAGTAATGTCATTAATGTACTGCAGGATATGTTTCCCAAGTGCAAGTTGGCAAAAGAGGACCTACACATACCAGGGGGGAAGGACGGATTACGAAATAATGAAATCAGTGGTGATGGATGTGAGGACAAATTAAACTATCTGTTTTCCAAGTCATAAGTAGCTAGCGAGCGATACACTACAGGATGAGAGAGGACCTCTCAAGGGCACAGGTTCCTATGAAGCTAAATTATAGAGGACATTGTGGCTAGACCCACCTCTTTAGTCTCAATCACCACTCAGACTTTCCCTGCTCCAACCTCTTTACACCATTGTATACATTGAGAGACCTGCACAGCATAGAAGTATTTTCTAAAGTATAGGATACCCAGACCACCCCCTCTAGAGGGACACTGGAGTAACTTAAGTCTAATACGAGGGCATTTACAATTCCAGATAAAGTGAGACTTTTGGCATTGCAAGGTTTTAAAACATAGGAAGGGATAAATATCAGAAGGCTTTGAAACAGACACTAAGGTCAAGGAATCACTCTCATTTTAACAGAATTTATTCTGTGTATCCAAGAGATATAATAATTAGACCACTCCAATAAATCACCTTTGATATTTTCTAATAAACAAGGATAACTTGCCTAAAACAATTGATGTGATGGTGAGTCAGGTAGATACCAATGTATTTAATTTTATTTTTATGCCAGTTACAGGGAAGCATAATTTCTAAATCATGCTTAAGCACTGTTGGAATATTAAAATCAATAACCTCCATTTTTTCAACATTAATTTTATAGCCTGAATTCTGAGAATACAATTGGATCTCGGATAAAAGAGATGGGAGAGATCGGGCTGGATCTGTAAGGGAAATCAGGACTTCATCAGCATATAACGCAATTTTGTGCTCAGATGAGCCCACATTTACTCCACTAATAGCTGTAATACTAGAAATCTTTGCTGCCAGATGATCCAGGACTAATGCAAATATTAGAGGTGAGAGTGGACAACCCTGCCTGGTACCATTGGCAATCCCAAAACTAGTGGTTGTAACACTGTTGATCAAAACCTATGCTAACAGGGAGAAGTAAAGTGCTTTTACTTCATCTAAAATCCCATTTTACCAAGAACAGCACAAGTAAATGACCATGAGAGCTAAAATAAAGGCGGGAAGCTTTCACTTTAGAATGTAATAAATTAAATCAATGCTCTTCTAGTATTATCTGACACCTGGCCTCCCAGAATGAACCCAACCTGATCCGGGTGGATCAAGCCAGGCAACAGGTGGGTCAGGCGATTAGCTAAAATTTTCTCATAGATATTCAGGTCCACATTCAGTAACGAAATTGGCCTATAATTAGAGCATCTGGTGGGGTGTCTATCAGGTTTTGGGATTACCACTATATCAGGCCAGGGTCATCTCTGGCAGAAAATAGGCTCCTTCCAGGATATTATTGAATAATGAGGATAGATGTGGGGCCAGCTACTTTACAAAAAAATTATAATATTGGTCAGTAAATCCTTTAGGACCTGGGGTGGCAGATGGGTGCATAGAATGATTAGCAGCTATTGTCTCTTCATCTGAGATCCGACTGTTAAGTGCATCTAACTAGATGTCTGAAAGAGTAGGTAGGGGGATATTGGACACGTATAAATACACATATAGAGCTACAAAGACGTGGTTCTGTCTGTGCCTGGGTGCACCCGCCCAGGTGCGCCTCTGGATGAGAGTGCCTCTTTCTAGGTGGGCACGCGTGCCTGTTATGGAGACACGCCCCATTCACTAGAATGGGAGAGCATCTCCATCCGGGCGGGTGCATGCGTCCGAACAGATACGCTCTCCCATTCATTAAATCAGGACCGTTTCTGTGAACTCCTGACATGACTAGGCGGACAGATCTCCTAGTCATGACAGGAGTGCACGGCTGCGATGGAGCCACCTCAGTTGAGCGTGGCTCCATCTCGACCCCAGCAGAAGACAGAGAGGGAAGATCCGGTAGATTATTAAGAAAACTATAAAAAGACCGGAATTCTTCGGTCATCACTTTGGGGTCATACGTATAAGAACCACGTTGTGACAAATATAATTTATCTATTGCACTAGCACCTGTTTACGGCATCATTTTTTGACCAGCAAGGCGTCAATTTTATCTACTTTATCATAAAAGCTTTTCCGAAGTTTCTGTAGAATTATCACTGCACAATGAAAAAGGAGGGAATTAAGCTGACCTAAGGATTCTATTTGAAAGAGCAGTGAAGTGCTGGGGGATGTTTAATGTTAAGATACTGTGATAAGGTGGCAATTTGCGATTCAAGCAACTGTATCTGTAGTGCTGCTTTTTTCCTGATTGCTGATGATTTGGCTAGAAGGGCACCTCGTATGTTGGCCTTATGAACCTCCCAGGGAACAGTAAAGGAGATGTCGGGAGAATAATTTTTTTGGTGAAGTAGTGAGTTATTGCCAAACTTATTTTAGCTAATGCAGAAGGATGTTGCAAGAGAGAGTCACTCAGACACCATTTATACCTTCTAAGGGGTGAGCGGTATAAAACTCTAAAGATATAGACACCAGCATGACCTGTCCATGTCAATGGAGTGATGCCTGTATCAGTAATCAGTAGAATAAGAGTAGAGGAAACATGAATCATATCGATCCTGGAATAGTGTTGGTGTGGAGAAAAAAAGTAGGTAAAGTCTTTAGTGTGAGTATGTTGAAACCACCAGGAATAATAAAGGCCATCTCCCCTCTCTCTTGCCACCAATGGGCATTTCAAGGAAGCAACAAGAGTACAAGAGGCTCTAGGTAGGGACATCGTAGAATCATGAGAAGGAGGACTGGTTCTGTCTAACAATGGGTCGATTATTGTATTAAAGTGGCCACCCCTTCATAATATGACCTTGGGCCTCTTTCTTCAAGCGCTTAGACAGGGAATCAAAGAACAGGGCTTGGTCTTGGTTGGGAGCATAAATTGAGACTAAAATGAGGGTCAGTGAGTGTAGGGTGCATATTACCATAAGAAACCGCCCTTAAGGATCTATCACAGTTTTGGTGTAGACAAACGGGAAGTTACAGTTTATTAAAATGGCTGTGCCACATTTTTTACAAGCCGCTGAGGCAAAGAAAGACTGAGAATACCACTTACCCCTAAGTTGGGTATGTAGACCAGTGAGGTGCATTTCTTGGAGAAAGGCAATGTCAGCTTTTTCTCTCCTGCAGGCTCCTGAGGACACAGTACGCTTCCTAGGGGAGTTCAAACGATTAACATTGACAGATAATAACTTAAGAGGCATGACAGTGTTTGCTACATATTGTATATAATGACCTGATGAGTTACAATTAGAGCCTGGAGGAGACCACCCCAAAAGAAGGAAGAGAAAAAGGAGTGAAGAGATAAAAAAACAGTCGCAATAAAAAAGGGGTAGAGAAGAGAGCAGGAAAAGAAAGAACCCATACGGGAAAAATCCATGAAGTTGTGGGTCCCAATCAAGGACCTCTACAAGAAAAAGCAACATAATAAACAATTTCAACATTGAAATGGGAATGCTGTGGGGTAACTGTCATGAGCCAATGCTGTGGCTCATTCCTGTTTATGTTTTTATGTTGTGAGTCTGTTGTATTCTGTTAGCATTCCAGGATTTCTTATGTACTTGTTTGGGGTACTGTTGCCGGCTGCCTTTGGTGATTCTGTGTAAATGCAGCCTATCTCTTGTATGTGTGGTCTGTGCAGTCTCACCTGTCAGATAGTTAGGCCATTACCTTGTGTCTGGCTTCCAGCCATCCTGATTGGGGCTTGATTCCTTTATTACCCAGCCTGCCCCTCATCTGAGGCCAGTTATAGTTTGAAGCTCCAAGTTCCTGTTTGTACCTGTGTCCGGGCCCTGTCCTATGGTGGTTTCTGGTACCTGTGCAGTTGGTGCTATTACACTTTTTGTGATACCCAGTCCAGTTAGAATCCTGAGTTCATAACTGTCACCTGTGTTCCTAATTGTGCATATGAGATCCAGCCTGGAAGTACTTTCAGGCAACTCCAGCCCTACCTTGCCTTATCTTGCTTTGTCCTGCCTTGCCTGGAATCCAGGGGTCTCCTGCAGTTAAGTAATCTTGTTATCTGTATCTTTCCTTGCACTGCCAAGCTCCTTTAGGAACTCACTACTAATTATTTATTATTCATACCATCCTGTGCATTGTTGCATGTACTGTATATACGGTCTTGTTGCTAATAACACCTGGTGCATTATTACATGTATATATGGTCTTGTTGCTAATAACATCCAGTGTATTTTAACATATACATATTGATCGTGTTAAGTTTATATTCCAACCTGTGCATTTTTTGCACTCATGTGCATTTGGTTATTTCTCTCTGCATGTGTGTAGCGCAATGCTTACTGATTATGTAAACTTTGTATTCCAACCTGTGCACAGTCGCACTCACGTGCACTACTTTTTTTCTCTCTGTCCATGCATAGTACAGCGGTATATAGTCAGGGTTCAGTTTACGTCTCACCGTACTGCAACCTACTCTTGCCCAGGCTCCAATAGCCACCTTGTCTATACATAAAACCTGAGGGCATCTGAGTACGGGGTGGACCTAATTTGCCCTGAAAAGGGGGCTGCTATAGGCAAAGTCTTTGACTGCAGGAGGCTAAAAGACTGTTGGGCAAGGGTAATTGCGTGAGCGTCACAAAGAACCATCAGATAGCCCATAGCACACTGTAGTCAACATAACACAGACTCTGGCCAGATGGATTAGAATGGTGACTGCACAAGCATATATCCAAACTGACTTGCCAGTACCAGCTTTGATTTCAGACTATTCTACTCTGTCTGTTGGACCTTCATAGGCGGCACTCCATGGTGTGTCCCCAAAACAATTGTGCAAGGCAGCTATATGGTATTCCATTCACATGTTACAAGGCTCTATGCCTTTGATACTTCTGCCTCCCAGGCTGCTTCCTTTGGATGCTGAACCAATCAAATTCTGTCTGTCATGTTCTATAACACAATAAAGAAATGATACTGTATTGTTGCTGTGGACACCACCTCCATTTTTCATGTTTATAAACTTGAGGAAATCTTTCACTTAGTATAGTGTTAAGTTTGTCTAACTTCCAGGAAAAAGCAATACCTTAATACACAAATGTTCGGGCCGCTGTGACCGCTTAGTGTGTGTTTTAAACCTTTATGATTGTGTACACGTTGAGTAAGCATGCCGACACGTTGTGAGCACAATGTAGCTACATGTGCGGCTGAATACACTTTAAAACCCCTAACAGGAAAGGAATGCGACACCAATTGTATATGTTATGTTGTGGTCCAACGCAGCAACAAATATTTACTTAAAAAGGGGGTAGGTACAACAGAAATACAACAACAGAAGAGAAAAGCTACAACCAATGGATACATACGTTTTGTTCGCCTGCGCCACCCAGATCCGGTCCTCAGTCAATCTAGCAAGATGACCTTCAGAGAATTAACCTGAGACCGGCCAGCAGGTCTTGTTTTTATACAATGGTCCAAAACACAATACAACGGGAAATGTATGCTCTTCTTCCATTGGTCCGTGGGTGGGACATATCCTGTGCACTGGGGATCTTTGGTAAGCTCAAACGGTGGGCAATGGCTAAGTCCTGAAATTTGATTACCGTTGTTTACATCTGAGTTCCCGCCCCAAGACCAGTTAAACCCACCACATTATCATACATAAATCCGGTACAGGTTGAGTATCCCTTATCCAAAATGCTTGGGACCAGAGGTATTTTGGATATCAGATTTTTCCGTATTTTGGAATAATTGCATACCATAATGATATATCATGGCGATGGGACCTAAATCTAAGCACAGAATGCATTTATGTTTTATATACACCTTATACACACAGCCTGTAGGTAATTTTAGCCAATATTTTTTATAACTTTGTGCATTAAACAAAGTGTATCTACATTCACACAATTAATTTATGTTTCATATACACCTTATAAACACAGCCTGAAGGTCATTTAATACAATATTTTTAATAACTGTGTGTATTAAACAAAGTTTGTGTACATTGAGCCGTCAAAAAACAAAAGTTTCATTATTTCACTCTCACTCAAAAAGTCCGTATTTCGGAATATTCTGTATTTCGGATATTTGGATATGGGATACTCGCCCTGTATTACTAATAACTTATTGCCGCAATATGAGTCAATATCCTCATACCCACCGGATTACTGCTTATGTGACCCTGAATAGTATGATCCCACACATGATATATTTACTTATTCCCATCCTCGTGATATGTGTGTGTATGTGTGTGTATATATATATATATATATATATATATATATATATATATATATTTATTTATATATATTTTTTTTCCTGCTACTACAATCAGTTATGAAATATATACATATATCCATTGGTTGGATGTGTCTAGACTATGTGTATGAGAATATAAATGTTATACAGTATATCATACTTTAAATGTCTGGTCTGTAATTGTCAGCTATTTAGTGGTTTTGCAAATTATACAAGCAAGGTTCTGGCTTGTGTTTGTGTAGGATATTTATTGTCTTCGTGTTTGTCCTGGCTCCTAGTGCAACAATGACAGTCCAGTATCTGTTGACTCACTATACAACTCTAAAACAATGGGGGCAAACAATGGTATTTACATTCCCTATTGCTCAGGGTTTATTTTCCATGATCACAAAGCTTTGCATAAACAAGGCAGTCTGATACATTCAGGACACTGTTTGTGATTGAGTTCTTGGAAGTATCGCCTTTGAATGTGTATAAGAGTGATTTGCTTATAATGTGCGCGCACGCTAACTTGCCGTTGAAGAGTGTACAGACTGTATGTAAATTATGCACTATATGGATAAAATATTGAATATGGCTTTGTGGCTTTTCTATGAGAATGCTTATGTTACCATATTTACTCATACCACATGCTAATACGCATGGCTTCACAAGCCAATGTATGCAGCTTGCAGGTATGCGCCCGCACGGCGAGTATGCACCTGCACAGAGGCCACTCTGAATGGTGTTTGTATGTGTAGAGTGTAGGTGTAATATTTTTGACTTCGACAATAGAATTGGGAGCAGTTTCTGAATGGAGATTTTCTGTAAGTAGTACACACCTGCAGCCAGGCATGCAGAGACATTATCAATAATGGGAGAAAACATATTCATCTCAAGGTAGACCATGTTAACTAAATGCAATTAGTGATGAAGTAACATCACATTAGCATTACAGTAATTCAGGATTATAGGTTAGAGTTATAAGTAAAGCTGCATTATTAAAAAAAATATTTGCACCTTGTATATAAAGTATGAATTGGTGGTATGAGCTGGGAATGCGCTCTTTTGTAGGAAAACTTGGCTACAGAGTCCATATCAAAACAGATAAAGCTACCTTAGGCTCCACAGACCTAGGATTTACTGTAATGCACCTTTTTAACCACTTAACTGATGATTATTTTTCCTCAAAAACCGCTCCAAAATTGTCATGTGAATTAGGTGAAGAACATTAATTTAACCCTATCCAAAATGATTTTAGTTAAATATATATATATATATATATATATATATATATATATAAAAAAAAAAACTTTTTAAAAAAATATATCCCCCCCCCAAAACATCGAAACATTGATCGGGAACATCGCAACCATCAGAACATTGGAAACATTGCAACCATCGCAGCTTTCATTTTGAAAGCCGGGACAGCCTCCAGGTATATGGGACAGGGGGTGGCTTGGGGGGATTGATTTACACTCCACAGCAGCTGCTATTGTCTGCAGCCACTGGAGGGAGGGGGAGTCCTGCCATGCTGACCGATCAGCAGTGATTGGCAGCACGGCAATCAGTAGGGGAGAGTGCAGGGAGGCAGAGGAACCTTCCGGTCCCTCTGACAGCAGCAGCGGAGGTAAGTGGTTAAAGCATCTGAAAAGTGCTATGAGGTTAATAATCCAGCTCACAATGTAAGACATAGTATCTGTACCCACACTCTGATGATAATTTTCTGTTCTGTACTTTGTGACAAGTTAAGGGCCCCATACACTAGAACGATTTTGCTCAATTTCAGCTCAATTTGGTCGCTCGGGACTATATATTGGGTGAAATCGTGCATTTTCAGATAACTGCAAACTCCTATAATTTAGTAATAAATCCAAATATAATGTGTCATTTTGAACCTTGGGAAAACCATACTACACAGCATGAGAGAGGGAATTTAAAATGTGCAGAAAGAAACACTGCAGTGTAGAAACAAAATTGTCCAGTATATAGGTGCTATATGCTAAAGCTGGCAGCATTTATCCTGCATGGAACCAAACAAGAAAAACCCTTTACACCCCTTCCAATGTTTTGTTTGGGTTGAAACTTATAAACTTTAGCTGCATTTGTTTCAAACTCTGCATGAGGCCCTCAGTACCATGGTGCAACACATTCTACTACATCTGTAAACACATACCTCCCAACATGACCCCCTCCAGGAGGGACACAATGCTCTGCTTCTGGACTTTTATCTTAATGTATGATTGCCGGCACCTGTTTTTAACAGGTTAATGGATAAGAAAGGTGTTACAGCACAGGTAATGGCAATCATACATTCAGAGGGAAGTCCAGGAACAGAGCATTCTGTCCCTCCTGGAGAGGATCTTTTTGGGAGGTATGTAATCATGAAAACTTTCTGTGTATATTGCTTCTCTTCTAATCCTAGCCCAAGTCAAACTACAAAATGTATTATATATAATTTGCATAAATAGTCCTAAACTTTAGCAGTACTTTTCTAGATAGAATTAAAATTTCCATATTTAAACATTACAATATATTTTTTTTAAATTCAGTTGATCTCCATTTTAGAATAACTTAACATTTTACAAATGACTAAATAAGAGATGGGAAGCAGCTGGTGACGAATAACAGCATAATCTGTCATTTATAAAGGATACATCTCAGGGTCAAGTGCAGGATCTTAGGTGGTGGGGGATTTCCTGTGTAGAATGTTTAGTAACAGTACATGAACACAAATGGCTGGCGCTTACAATGGCTAAAAAACTGTGTTTAGTAAAGTACCAATATACTATTATTATAGCAGCAGTTACATATTTGACTTGTGGTAAAAAGCCAAAACTAAAAGCACCTGAATAAATCAGGCATACCCAACAAGTAAAAACAAAGCTTTCTCCCTGCGCTATTTATCTATTAGAAGCAGTAGGGCACATATTCATTTGACTCATACACTTGTGTAATAAAGTAATTAGTTTTAATCAATAATGACTAGTCAAACCCACATTAAAAAAGTCATATAACAATATAATACACTTAGGGGGAGTTTCAGACCTGGTCGCACACAGGTGTTTTTTGCACTGCTGCGAAAAGGTAGTTGCCGCCTACAAGGGCGAGGGGTAGTTGATGTGCAGGGGTGCGAACGCTTGTGCAGAGAGCTGCACAAACAAAAGTTTGTGCAGTCTCTGCATAGCTCAGGACTTACTCAGCCTTGGCGATAATCCGGCCAGGAGCTGACGTCAGGAATCCTCCCTCTAAATGGCTGGGCATGCCTGCATTTATCCAGACACTCCCTAGAAATGGTCAGTTGACACCCACAAACCTGTCAATCTTTCTTTGTAAAATCTGTCGCTGTCAGGCAATCCCCGTCACCAGTGGGCAAAACGCCTGCGCATTGTGGTGCATATGCATGCGCAGTTCAGACCTGATCGCATCGCTGCAAAAAAAGCTAGCATGTGATCGGGTCTGAATAACCCCCTAAATTAATTGCTGAGAAGTGGATCAGATCTCAAAAAGTAAAAAAATTAATAAAAAAATGAAAAATCAATAAAAATAGCGCAATCGAGGCGGAGGACGTTACACACAGCACTGCTAGAATGGGAGCTTATTCAGCTACAGGCACCTGTGGTGTGCCGAGTTCCGTTGCTGGATCTAATCCTCCAAGGTTTGAGGATGCCTCTTTCCCCTTTTCCTGATACAATACCTCGCTGGGAATACAAGTAATGTTTCTGTAGTGGAGAACTTTCATTTCTATTACAATAATAATAATAATAATAATAATTTTATTTATATAGCGCTCTTTCTCCAATAGGACTCAAGGCGCTTAACAGATATATAGCATGATATAATACAGAAAATAATGAAGTACATTTTCATAAAATACAGAAGCACGAGGATACTAAAAGGGACACTATGGAAATGCTTGAGTAAACAGGAAAGTCTTGAGTCTACTTTTGAAGGATTCTATAGTTGGGGCCTCTCGCACTGTGCGGGGAAGTGAGTTCCATAGAGTCGGAGCCGCATGACTAAAAGCTCGACCCCCAGATGAATTACGGTAGATTCTAGGTACAGCTAAAAGTCCTTCATCTACAGATCGCAGTAATCGAGTGGGGCAGTATGGGGTCAGAAGCTGTTTCAGGTACCTTGGGCCTTGGTCATGTAATGCTTTGAAACTCAGTAAGCCAATCTTGAAGATGATTCACCACCTTACAGGCAGCCAGTGAAGGGAGTAGAGGATGGGTTTTATGTGGCTAGAACGGGGCTGGTTGGTTAACAGCCTGGCAGCTGTGTTTTGCACCAGCTGTAAGCGTTGCAATTATTTTGCTGGTAGACCAAGGTAGAGGGCATTACAGTAGTCTAATCGAGATGATACAAATGCATGTATGACTTTTGGCAGATCATCTGAGGGAATTAAGTGCTTGATTCTGGCTATGTTCCTCAGGTGAAAGAATGAGGATTTGATTGTGGCTGATATCTGATGTTTAAGTGTCAAGCCACCATCCAGGACAACGCCAAGATTCCGCACACGATCACTGGTCTGTAATTCTGAATCCCCGAGTGTAAGTCCAGTTGGTTGGCTATGCTGCAGTCCTGTCCTTTGATGTTGCGGTCGTATTATAAGGACCTCTGTTTTATCCGGGTTCAGTCGTAACCAGCTGGCGCTCATCCACTCCTGTAGTTCAGCTAGACAGCCATTTAGGGTTGCTATTGGGTTATCAGTGCCCGGAGCAAAGGACAAGTACAATTGTGTATCATCTGCATAGCAGTGGTAGACCAGGCCATGGCGCCTGATTAATTCGCCCAATGGGAGCATGTATACTGCAAAAAGCATGGGGGATAGTATAGAACCTTGTGGGACACCACATGGCAATGGCACTGGTGGTGATGAGTATAATCCAGATGATACTCTCTGTGACCTGCCTGTGAGAAATGATTTGAACCAGCTTAGGACTGTGCCATCCAAACCACAGAAATGTATCAGTCGCTCAATCAGAAGCCCATGGTCCACGGTATCAAATGCTGCCGAGAGATCCAGAAGGATTAATATTGAACAGTCACCTCTGTCTTTTGCCATCAGAAGATCATTTAACACACACACCAGGGCTGTTTCAGTGCTATGTCTTCTCCTGAATCCTGATTGAAATGGATCATAAATATCATGGGTTGTCAGGCGGGTTTCCAGTTGATTTGCCACCACTTTCTCAATAACCTTTCCTAGGAAAGGAAGGTTTGATACCGGTCTGTAGTTGGTCATGCAGTCGGGATCTAAATTAGGTTTTTTAAGAAGCGGTCTAACAATTGCTTCCTTTACTTTACTTTACTTTTCTACAATGTGCCGCTTACATAATCATTGCACAGATAACAATCTGAATTACTTTGCCGGTGACAACATCAATTAAATCGGGATTAATTCATTTATATTGCATTTTTGGTAGAGATGAGCAGGTTCGGTTTTACTCAGATTTACCTGAATCTCCTTATTGGCTCACGGACATCACGTGTTTTGGTTAGCCAATAAGAAAAATCAAGAAAAAAGGACCTTGCGATAATTCTGTCGTTAACAACTGAGTAAATCCGAACCCACTCATCTCTAATTCTTTTCTACCAGTAAAGTCTTATATGGACAGCTATTTTTATTGATTTTTCATTTTTTATTCATTTTTTCATTTTTTGAGATATGATCCACCTCTCTTAGTAATTAAGTGTATTACAGGTTGAGTATCCCATATCCAAATATTCCGAAATACGGAATATTCCGAAATACGGACTATTTTGAGTGAGAGTGAGATAGTGAAACCTTTGTTTTTTGATGGCTCAATGTACATAAACTGTGTGTAATACACAAAGTTATTAAAAATATTGTATTAAATGACCTTCAGGCTGTGTGTATAAGGTGTATATGAAACATAAATGAATTGTGTGAATGTACACACACTTTGTTTAATGCACAAAGTTATAAAAAATATTGGCTAAAATTACCTTCAGGCTGTGTGTATAAGGTGTATATGTGACATAAATGCATTCTGTGCTTAGATATAGGTCCTATCACCATGATATCTCATTATGGTATGCAATTATTCCAAAATACGGAAAAATCCCATATCCAAAATACCTCTGGTCCCAAGCATTTTGGATAAGGGATACTCAACCTGTATATCATTATATGTCAATTTTACTTATTAAATGTGTGTTTGACTAGTCATTATTGATTGAAACTAATTACTTTATTACACAAGTGTGTGAGTCAAATGAATTTGTGCCCTACTGCTTCTTACAGATAAATAGCGCAGGGAGAAAGCTTTGTTTTTAAAATGTTTAGTAGAACAGGTGAACAATTTGATTAAAAAGTTCATAGCGTGCAAATAGTGTCTGATTCTGATTTGGGAGCAAGGCAGAAACAGTATGTAAGTTTGTATCTGGAACAAACCATTTTGCAATGCAAAGGGGAAATACATTTATATGTTTTCTGTGCAGGGTAAATAATGGCGGCTTTTGAATGTAGCCCACAAATGTTAGACGGGTTGGGGCTGAAATGTCAGCAAGCGGGATGCTGGTGGTCAGAAAATCGATTGCGGCATCCAGCTGTTTAGAATCCTGGCAGGGGTCGGGAAACATGCTACTCCTTACCCTCTTACCTCCCAACACTCCTTTACTGCAGCTTAAACCTAACCCTTCCCCCCCCCCCACTGTCTAACCCTAACTATTCCTGGTGGTGCTAAAACCTAACCCCCATCCCTGCAGCATAAATCTAACCCTTCCCCCCACAACCTAACCCTAACCCTGACTGGGGGTGCTTTACCCTAGCTCTCCTACCTGCAGTGTAAACCTAACACCCTTTCCTTTGAGGGGTTTACTTCTCCGGCGATGCAGCAATCACTCGATCAGGATCCCGGCTGCCGGCGCTGGCATTTGGATCCTATTTGTGATGCCGTCCTCATCATTCTTACCAGTGTCGGTATTCCAGCATTGGTATTTTGACAGCCGGGATCCCGACGTCGGGATCCTAACCGGATCCCTCTTAGACTGCTTTATTTTTACACTGCAATTTACAGTAGATTTCAGTTTGAACACACCCCATCCAAATATAAATCTCTCTGCATATGTTACATCTGACCCTCCTGCAGTGCAACATGGTTTTGCCCAGTTGTGTGCTTTTTTGCTTTGCTAACAAACCTGAATCATGCCCCATATTTGGACAATATTTAGTGTCCAAGCCAGTACTAGGAATTCAATCCCTTCTGTTAAACACACAGGATAGTTGTATACAGACCTTTATATACTTGTATTATTATTAGTGATGAGCACCGGAAATTTTTTGGGTTTTGTGTTTTGGTTTTGGGTTCGGTTCCGCGGCAGTGTTTTGGGTTCGAACGCGTTTTGGCAAAACCTCACCGAAATTTTTTTGTCGGATTCGGGTGTGTTTTGGATTCGGGTGTTTTTTTCAAAAAACCCTAAAAAACAGCTTAAATCATAGAATTTGGGGGTCATTTTGATCCCAAAGTATTATTAACCTCAATAACCATAATTTCCACTCATTTTCAGTCTATTCTGAACACCTCGCACCTCACAATATTATTTTTAGTCCTAAAATTTGCACCGAGGTCGCTGGATGACTAAGCTCAGCGACCCAAGTGGCCGACACAAACACCTGGCCCATCTAGGAGTGGCACTGCAGTGTCACGCAGGATGGCCCTTCCAAAAAACACCCCCCAAACAGCACATGACGCAAAGAAGAAAAAAAAGAGGCGCAATGAGGTAGCTGTGTGAGTAAGCTAAGCGACCCTAGTGGCCGACACAAACACCTGGCCCATCTAGGAGTGGCACTGCAGTGTCACGCAGGATGGCCCTTCAAAAAAAAAACACCCCCCAAACAGCACATGACGCAAAGAAAAAAAGAGGCGCAATGAGGTAGCTGTGTGACTAAGATAAGCGACCCAAGTGGCCGACACAAACACCTGGCCCATCTAGGAGTGGCACTGCAGTGTCACGCAGGATGGCCCTTCCAAAAACTACTCCCCAAACAGCACATGACGCAAAGAAAAATGAAAGAAAATAGAGGTGCAAGATGGAATTGTCCTTGGGCCCTCCCACCCACCCTTATGTTGTATAAACAGGACATGCACACTTTAACCAACCCATCATTTCAGTGACAGGGTCTGCCACACGACTGTGACTGAAATGACGGGTTGGTTTGGACCCCCACCAAAAAAGAAGCAATTAATCTCTCCTTGCACAAACTGGCTCTACAGAGGCAAGATGTCCACCTCATCATCATCCTCCGATATATCACCGTGTACATCCCCCTCCTCACAGATTATCAATTCGTCCCCACTGGAATCCACCATCTCAGCTCCCTGTGTACTTTGTGGAGGCAATTGCTGCTGGTGAATGTCTCCACGGAGGAATTGATTATAATTCATTTTAATGAACATCATCTTCTCCACATTTTCTGGATGTAACCTCGTACGCCGATTGCTGACAAGGTGAGCGGCGGCACTAAACACTCTTTCTGAGTACACACTTGTGGGAGGGCAACTTAGGTAGAATAAAGCCAGTTTGTGCAAGGGCCTCCAAATTGCCTCTTTTTCCTGCCAGTATAAGTACGGACTGTCTGACGTGCCTACTTGGATGCGGTCACTCATATAATCCTCCACCATTCTTTCAATGGGGAGAGAATCATATGCAGTGACAGTAGACGACATGTCCGTAATCGTTGTCAGGTCCTTCAGTCCGGACCAGATGTCAGCATCAGCAGTCGCTCCAGACTGCCCTGCATCACCGCCAGCGGGTGGGCTCGGAATTCTGAGCCTTTTCCTCGCACCCCCAGTTGCGGGAGAATGTGAAGGAGGAGATGTTGACAGGTCGCGTTCCGCTTGACTTGACAATTTTCTCACCAGCAGTTCTTTGAACCCCAGCAGACTTGTGTCTGCCGGAAAGAGAGATCCAAGGTAGGTTTTAAATCTAGGATCGAGCACGGTGGCCAGAATGTAGTGCTCTGATTTCAACAGATTGACCACCCGTGAATCCTTGTTAAGCGAATTAAGGGCTCCATCCACAAGTCCCACATGCCTAGCGGAATCGCTCTGTGTTAGCTCCTCCTTCAATGTCTCCAGCTTCTTCTGCAAAAGCCTGATGAGGGGAATGACCTGACTCAGGCTGGCAGTGTCTGAACTGACTTCACGTGTGGCAAGTTCAAAAGGTTGCAGAACCTTGCACAACGTTGAAATCATTCTCCACTGCGCTTGAGACAGGTGCATTCCACCTCCTATATCGTGCTCAGTTGTATAGGCTTGAATGGCCTTTTGCTGCTCCTCCAACCTCTGAAGCATATAGAGGGTTGAATTCCACCTCGTTACCACTTCTTGCTTCAGATGATGGCAGGACAGGTTCAGGCGTTTTTGGTGGTGCTCCAGTCTTCTGTACGTGGTGCCTGTACGCCGAAAGTGTGCCGCAATTCTTCTGGCCACCGATAGCATCTCTTGCACGCCCCTGTCGTTTTTTAAATAATTCTGCACCACCAAATTCAAGGTATGTGCAAAACATGGGACGTGCTGGAATTTGCCCAGATTTAATGCACACACAATATTGCTGGTGTTGTCCGATGCCACAAATCCACAGGAGAGTCCAATTGGGGTAAGCCATTCTGCGATGATCTTCCTCATTTGCCGTAAGAGGTTTTCAGCTGTGTGCGTATTCTGGAAAGCGGTGATACAAAGCGTAGCCTGCCTAGGAAAGAGTTGGCGTTTGCGAGATGCTGCTACTGGTGCCGCCGCAGCTGTTCTTGCGGCGGGAGTCAATACATCTCCCCAGTGGGCTGTCACAGTCATATAGTCCTGAGACTGCCCTGCTCCACTTGTCCACATGTCCGTGGTTAAGTGGACATTGGGTACAACTGCATTTTTTAGGACACCAGTGAGTCTTTTTCTGAGGTCTGTGTACATTTTCGGTATCGCCTGCCTAGAGAAATGGAACCTAGATGGTATTTGGTACCGGGGACACAGTACCTCCAACAAGTCTCTAGTTGGCTCTGCAGTAATGATGGATACCGGAACCACGTTTCTCACCGCCCAGGATGCCAAGGCCTCAGTTATCCGCTTTGCAGCAGGATGACTGCTGTGATATTTCATCTTCCTCGCAAAGGACTGTTGGACAGTCAATTGCTTGGTGGAAGCAGTAAAAGTGGTCTTACGACTTCCCCTCTGGGATGACCATCGACTCCATGCATCAACAACAGCAGCGCCAGCAGCAGTAGGCGTTACACGCAAGGATGCATCGGAGGAATCCCAGGCAGGGGAGGACTCGTCGGAATTGCCAGTGACATTGCCTGCAGGACTATTGGCATTCCTGGGGAAGGAGGAAATTGACACTGAGGGAGTTGGTGGGGTGGTTTGCGTGAGCCTGGTTACAAGAGGAAGGGATTTACTGGTCAGTGGACTGCTTCCGCTGTCGCCCAAAGTTTTTGAACTTGTCACTGACTTATGATGAATGCGCTGCAGGTGACGTATAAGGGAGGATGTTCCGAGGTGGTTAACGTCCTTACCCCTACTTATTACAGCTTGACAAAGGCAACACACAGCTTGACAAATGTTGTCCGCATTTCTGTTGAAATACTTCCACACTGAAGAGCTGATTTTTTTGGTGTTTTCACCAGGCATGTCAATGGCCATATTCCTCCCATGGACAACAGGTGTCTCCCCGGGTGCCTGACTTAAACAAACCACCTCACCGTCAGAATCCTCCTGGTCAATTTCCTCCCCAGCGCCAGCAACACCCATATCCTCCTCATCCTGGTGTACTTCAACACTGACATCTTCAATCTGACTATCAGGAACTGGACTGCGGGTGCTCCTTCCAGCACTTGCAGGGGGCGTGCAAATGGTGGAAGGCGCATGCTCTTCACGTCCAGTGTTGGGAAGGTCAGGCATCGCAACCGACACAATTGGACTCTCCTTGTGGATTTGTGATTTCGAAGAACGCACAGTTCTTTGCTGTGCTTTTGCCAGCTTAAGTCTTTTCATTTTTCTAGCGAGAGGCTGAGTGCTTCCATCCTCATGTGAAGCTGAACCACTAGCCATGAACATAGGCCAGGGCCTCAGCCATTCCTTGCCACTCCGTGTGGTAAATGGCATATTGGCAAGTTTACGCTTCTCCTCCGACGATTTTATTTTAGATTTTTGAGTCCTTTTTTTACTGATATTTGGTGTTTTGGATTTTACATGCTCTGTACTATTACATTGGGCATCGGCCTTGGCAGACGACGTTGATGGCATTTCATCGTCTCGGCCATGACTAGTGGCAGCGGCTTCAGCACGAGGTGGAAGTGGATCTTGATCTTTCCCTATTTTTGGAACCTCAACATTTTTGTTCTCCATATTTTAATAGGCACAACTAAAAGGCACCTCAGGTAAACAATGGAGATGGATGGATACTAGTATACTTATGGATGACGAGCGACTTCCGACACAGAGGTAGCTACAGCCGTGGACTACCGTACTGCGTCTACTAGTATAGATTGGATGATAATGATATAAAATATATATATATATATCACTACTGCAGGACAGGTATATATTGTATAATGACGGACCTGCTGGACACTGTCAGCACTGCAGACTCCTAAACTACTAGTATGAAGAAGATAGAAAAAAAAAAACCACCACAGGTAGGTATACAATTATGGATGAGCGACTGCCGACACAGAGGTAGCTACAGCCGTGGACTACCGTACTGCGTCTGCTAGTATAGACTGGATGATAATGATATAAAAAAAAAAAATATATATATATATATATATCACTACTGCAGGACAGGTATATATTGTATAATGACGGACCTGCTGGACACTGTCAGCACTGCAGACTCCTAAACTACTAGTATGAAGAAGATAGAAAAAAAAAAAAACCACCACAGGTAGGTATACAATTATGGACGAGCGACTGCCGACACAGAGGTAGCTACAGCCGTGGACTACCGTACTGCGTCTGCTAGTATAGACTGGATGATAATGATATAAAAAATATATATATATCACTACTGCTGGACAGGTATATATTGTATATTGACGGACCTGCTGGACACTGTCAGCACTGCAGACTCCTAAACTACTAGTATGAATAAGATAGAAAAAAAAAAACCACCACAGGTAGGTATACAATTATGGACGAGCGACTGCCGACGCAGAGGTAGCTGCAGCCGTTGACTACCGTACTGCGTCTGCTAGTATAGACTGGATGATAATGATATAAAAAATATATATATATCACTACTGCAGGACAGGTATATATTGTATAATGACAGACCTGCTGGACACTGTCAGCACTGCAGACTCCTAAACTACTAGTATGAAGAAGATAGAAAAAAAAAACCACCACAGGTAGGTATACAATTATGGACGAGCAACTGCCGACACAGAGGTAGCTACAGCCGTGGACTACCGTACTGCGTCTGCTAGTATAGACTGGATGATAATGATATAAAAAATATATATATATCACTACTGCAGGACAGGTATATATTGTATAATGACGGACCTGCTGGACACTGTCAGCACTGCAGACTCCTAAACTACTAGTATGAAGAAGATAGAAAAAAATAAACCCACCACAGGTAGGTATACAATTATGGACGAGCGACTGCCGACACAGAGGTAGCTACAGCCGTGGACTACCATACTGCGTCTGCTAGTATAGACTGGATGATAATGATATAAAAAATATATATATCACTACTGCAGGACAGGTATATATTATATAATGACGGACCTGCTGGACACTGTCAGCACTGCAGACTCCTAAACTACTAGTATGAAGAAGATAGAAAAAAAAAAAACCACCACAGGTAGGTATACAATTATGGACGAGCGACTGCCGACACAGAGGTAGCTACAGCCGTGGACTACCATACTGCGTCTGCTAGTATAGACTGGATGATAATGATATAAAAAATATATATATATCACTACTGCAGGACAGGTATATATTATATAATGATGGACCTGCTGGACACTGTCAGCACTGCAGACTCCTAAACTACTAGTATGAAGAAGATAGAAATATAATGAATGACGGACCTGCTGGACACTGTCAGCAGAATGCGTTTATAGAATAAAATAAAAAAAACACCACACGAGTGTTTAACTTTTTCAGGCAGACAATATACTGGTGGTCACTGCTGGTCAGTCACACTGGCACTCTGGCAGCAAAAGTGTGCACTGTTAAATATGTACTCCTGCTATAACTGCTCCCCAGTCTCCCCCACAATTAAGCTGTGTGAGCAGTGAGCACTACTCAGCACAGTCAGATATACATAGATGATATTATCATGCAGCACACTGAGGCTGAGCACAGATATGGTATGTGACTGTGTATCGTTTTTTTTCAGGCAGAGAACGGATTATATTAAATAATAAATAAAACTGGTGGTCACTAGTATAACTATCAGCAAAACTCTGCACTCTCTGAGTACTCCTAATGCTCCAGTAAATCAAGTGTCTCACTCTCTATCTAAACGGAGAGGACGCCAGCCACCTCCTCTCCCTATCAATCTCAATGCACGTGTGAAAATGGCGGCGACGCGCGGCTCCTTATATAGAATCCGAGTCTCGCGATAGAATACGAGCCTCGCGAGAATCCGACAGCGGGATGATGACGTTCGGGCGCGCTCGGGTTAGCCGAGCAAGGCGGGAAGATCCGAGTCTGCCTCGGACCCGTGTAAAAAGCGTGAAGTTCGGGGGGGTTCGGTTTCCGAGAAACCGAACCCGCTCATCACTAATTATTATACGATTATTGTGCATGTGTATTTTTTGTATGTACAGTAAACTTACCAAATCCAGAATTGTATGCAAATGAACATTAAAATCACAACCAGCACTTTCCTGTGAATTGATCAGAAATGACAAGTAACATATACTTTCACAATAAATATTACATATTTTTATGACTTTACATCTCTGTCTTACTTCTGAAAATGCGGCTCAATTACGTTACAGTCAGTAAGTCAGCAAGATGCTGGGTGTCAATATCCACACAGTGGCACTCCACCCACCAGAATACTGGCAGCGGGGTCAGCGAAAAGAGTCTCCTTGCGAACATGGTGGCTCAGTGCATTCACCACAGAATCTATTGACACACTGGGCAAAACTGCTGAGTGTGTATGCAACATTAGAGTCTTAAGGTGCATACAAATGGTGCGATTCTCCGTGCAATATGGACTATGTAGTCCATATCGCATGGAAACTTAGTACATATTGCACCATGTGTATAAGTTTGTGATGCTGATGCACGGTCCTAAGGGATCTGTATTGCAAGAAAATATAGTGGGTGCAGGCAGGGCCAATACTGACTACATGCCTCCGAGCACAATATACAGTAGTCAGTATCGGACATGACACCCCGTCATTCTGTTATTTTCTAAACTGTGTTTTCAGAGGCCTGATTGTTCTGGCTGCATAATATTGAAGGCAAGCACATTGTTGCAAATAGATCACAAACTCAAAGTTAACATTTTTTTAAACTTATTATTGCATAGCTATAGAATAGCATTCTCCACAACATAATGTGCATCCTATTTACATAACTGATGTGATATAAGTACAATGCACAGGTACCCTGGACATTGGTGCTGGCATTGCTTACAGCTGCTGTGTGTTAACCTGGGTAAAAAGGAAAAATGACTGATGAGCGATACAATGCCATTCCTCATTGTGCGGAATCTGTGACTTTACACAAATTCATTTGTGACACAATTACTAATCCTAAATGCCAGAGACACTATAAGCAACTTTGTATGCAGCTGTGATGCGACTAAGATGCTAATTTCAGGAAATACTGTGAATGTCTGGGATTTGCTACCAATGGTGAAGATTGTAAGTGGTGTGAAATGGCCCAAACAAGTATGGGTGATTGAGGAAACATCTGTACATATGGAATTTGGAATGCGGCCACATGACTGGCGGTCACAATCCCAGCAGTCAGGATGCCAACGCCAGGATCCTGACTGCTGGCAATGCCAACGGTCGTCACATCAACACACAGGGACTATTCCCACTCATGGGTGTCCACGACTCCCATAGAGTGGGAATAAAACCTGTGGTAAGCACAGCGAGCCACCAAGCTAGCTGAGTGGTGACCACAGTGAGTCTGTAAGTGGCTCCGTTGCACTCGCCCCCACCGGCATTCTGTCAGCTGGGATGCCATGGTCGGTATGCTGCCCTCCGGTATCCCGAACGCCACAAAACAATCCCAACCCTGGAATTTAACCTACTACAGGTTGAGTATCCCATATCCAAATATTCCGAAATACGGAATATTCCGAAATACGGACTTTTTTTAGTGAGAGAGAGATAGTGAAAACTTTGTTTTTTGATGGCTTAATGTACACAAACTATGTTTAATACACAAAGTTATTAAAAAGATTGTATTAAATGACCTTCAGGCTGTGTGTGTATAAGGTGTATATGGAACATAAATGAATTGTGTGAATGTAGACACACTTTGTTTAATGCACAAACTTATAAAAAATAATGGCTAAAATTACCTTCAGGCTGTGTGTATAAGGTGTATATGTAACATAAATGCATTCTGTACTTAGACTAGGGTCCTATCACCATGATATCTCAATATGGTATGCAATTATTCCAAACTACGGAAAAATCCCATATCCAAAATACCTCTTGTCCCAAGCATTTTGGATAAGGGATACTCAACCTGTATAATCATACACTAGGTATTGTCATGGTCCAGTTGCACATCTGTTGCGAAAAAAAAAGCCACCAGAAAAAGCCACCACTAAGAATGCTCTACTGTCTCATATGCAATCATCCTTTTTTGTATTACAATACATTGAATGGGCCATTTCAACCTTATTTATTCATATGAGGTACAGTATGTTTTAAATGACAAATATTTTATTTGTCATTTAAGTGAGTACTGTCTCATGAACCTCAGACATTATTCCTCTGTCAGTGCTGATGGATATACAGTAGTATGGTCAGCACCTAACAGTGGCTGACCTGTCATATATAGATATAGATCAC
The DNA here is from genome assembly GCF_028390025.1 of Pseudophryne corroboree. Taxonomy (NCBI): domain Eukaryota; kingdom Metazoa; phylum Chordata; class Amphibia; order Anura; family Myobatrachidae; genus Pseudophryne; species Pseudophryne corroboree. The sequence goes on from NC_086452.1 coordinate 133,696,904, forward strand.
CCTGAAGCTGTACTCATAACATTGGGACAATATGTCTGTTGAAATTTGCTACATCTCATTGGGGAATATCTAGTGCATGATAAAGTGATAAAATGCCCCTACAGAAACCATCATTCATCCATTAAAATAAATCCCTGTATTACTACATGTACTAGTTATAGTATTCTTCATGTTAATAGGTTTTTATGCAGAAACATTTACTTACAAGACCTACTTTCAGCTGATCATACATAGCTTTAAAATTCTGGAAATGTAAATCATCACCCTGTAATAAATATGAAAAATAACTATAAAATAACTATAAATGCTAAGGAGAACTTGTTGGTTGCATTAATATTCAAAGGGATATATATAAATAGGGAAACCTTCCTTGATACCTGCTGCAGCCCCAGCTGCCGCCCGTATGTCCGCCCTATGCACGTACGAATGGCCCACGTTCCAAATCTTCCTTTTTGCTCCGATCCCTGTGAATCACGCTTTAGGGAGAGGGTGGTGTCAGCAGGTTACAATGATAGCTCTTGCAAAATTGTCGCTACCACTGGCCTGACATACGTCTTATAACTGTCCGACCTCCACCTCCCCAGCCCCTTTATCTCCTCCGCGGTGCACCATTGACTGGCTGCGGACGTAGCCGCGCCAATCCTGAAGGAATGCGTCCCGTACTTGCTTGCATTCCAGCCCAATGCTGCCATGCATCTCTTAAAAACTGCTGCAAACTGGTACCTGGTGAGGGCCGCCCTATCTACGTGATCAGAAAATTTTCCCCTCCCGCTGGCCTGACCTCCCGGAACTTTAGCGCTAAATTGCTCCCATTTTTGACGCGACAGCGCATCTGCGATCACATTCTGCTCGACGGGCACATGCTTTGCCCTGAACGTGATGTTGTGGCGGAGACATGCCGCCACTAAACCTCACAGTATTTTTACTACCGGGGGTGACGAAGCAGACTGATTGTTTATTGCCTGCACCACTCCCATTTTGTCACACCAAAACTGAATGCGTCTGTTCGCGAGCCTCTGGCCCCAGAAGCCTACCGCTACCACTATAGGAAATAACTCTAAGGCTGCCAGGTTCTTTGTGAGGCCTTTCTCCTTCCAGCTGTCTGGCCATGACTCTGCACACCATTCGCCTTGCCAATATGCCCGAAAACCTGTGGCCCCGCCGCGTCCATGAACAACTCCAATGCATGGCTTGACTGCGCAGCCTTAGACCAAATGCGCACCACATTGAAGTGCTGCAAAAACCCCTCCCATACCAACAAATCATCTTTCAGGTCCCTGCTGATGCGTATGAGGTGGTGACTTCTCTTCACACCAGCAGTGGCCCTTTCTAAACATCTCTTGAAAATTCTACCCACGGGGATTACCTGGCATGCAAAATTGAGGAGACCTAGCAATAATTGCATCTTCTCTAGGGTGACTTTGTTAGCCCTGGCGCATGCCTCCACCTTGTAGCCTAGCTTCTGCACCTTCTCTGCTGGAAGCTGGCACTCCATTCTCACCGTGTCTATCTTTATGCCCAGGTAAGAAATACCTGTTTTTGGGCCTTCTGTCTTTTCCGTGGCAATTGGAACCCCGAATTCGCCTAGCATACGCTCTAGCTCCTACAGCAACTGCCCACATTGATCTGATTGCGCTGGACCCGCCAGGAGAAAATCATCTAAGTAATGCACCACCGCCGTGCGCACCTCCAGGCACCATTGCAGGAATGAGCTGAATGTTTTGAACAATGCGCAGGATATGGCGCAGCCCATGGGCAGGCACTTGTCTATGAAAAAATAACCGTCAAAGCAAAACCCCATAAGATGAAAACTGTCTGGGTGCAGGAGGAGCAATCTAAATGCTGATTCAATGTCTAGCTTTGATAACAATGCTCCTTTCCCCTGCCCTTTCACCATAGCAATTGCCTGATCAAATGACTGGTATTGCACCGGACATTGCTCCTCGCCTAGGGCGTCATTTACTGACTCCCCTTCCAGGAAAGATAGGTGCTGAATGAGCCTGAACTTCCCTACTGCTTTCTTCGGTACTAGGCCCAAAGGGGAAATTACCAAGCCTGGCAGCGGTGGGGCCTTGAACGGACCTGCCATCCTATCTAGGGCCAATTCATTAACAATTTTTTCGCGTGCAGCCTCTGGCTGCGCGCCGATGGAGTGAAAGTTCTTGGTGCATGCGCTTGGGGCAACGGGCTTCCTTATGGGGATCCTAAAACCCCCCAGGAAGCCCTCCTGCAGTAGCTTGGCTTCTGCCTGCATGGGGTATCTGGACAGCCACTCCTAGATTCCCCCTAGCCTCACTGGGCTAGTTGCTTTTGCCAGAGACAGTCACTCTGGATACCTTCTCACCTTGCTGTCCTTTCTGCTTAAAGCATTCTTTTGCTGGGTGACCCCCGTTACAGAGGGCGCAAGCATGTTTAAATCTACAGGAGGATCTGGTACAACGCGCATCATTAAAGGCATAGCATTTAAGCTTGTCTTGCTTGGACGTTCCAGGCCTCCCTGCTAGCTTTTGCGTCGCGCTACCCTTCTCGACTCCGCCCCTAGCTTGCGCTTTAAATCATAGCCCAATGTCTCTTGCGCCAAACTTTATTGGCTTCTGTCCCTGCGCTCTGAGCCTGAATGCCTCATCATATCTGCGCCAAGCTTGTCCCCCTTGATCCTTATACATGGAGTAGATGAGGTTAATGTACTTCAACATATTCATCGCCATGTCAGGGTACGCGGCCACATAACAGCCTGAGTATGCCAACATTCCAGTTACCCAGTGCTCAATAGTTTTATAGGATTCTTTCTGCCAACTCCCTTTCTCGCTACATCTTTCCTTCTCCATCCAGCCCTCCTCAGTAAGGGAGCATATATTTATAAAGTCTCCCTTCACAATCTCCTTCCTGAGCCGCATGGGTAGGTGTTAGTCTAGCACGTCTAGCTCATGGTCTATCGCTCCTCCCTGCTGCAAGAAACCCGACTTAACCATCTCAGCTTGCCCTATTTTGCTCAATACCGCGTCAGCCCCTGGGGCTGCCAACTTATTTTTCTTAATATTCTCACGTGCCAAGCGTAGCCGCTCCTTTAGCTCTTTACACTTATCATCCTCTTACCCAGACTCACTTTCCCCACTTCAGTCTGCTCGCTAACATTAGCCCCCAACGCCCCCGAGCTCTGTACAATGCTATGCAAACTGTCCTGCGCTAAATTGGAAACTGCGAACCTTTGTGCGCTATTACCCTGCACTAACATGTCATTTACAGCATAAGCATTACACGCATTAGTTAACTCACCATTCCCATGTGGTGGTGATCCGTTGCTTCCCAGTGCCGCGCTTGCCTGGGTGACGGCCTCTGTCCTCAGCCCCTCTGCTGAGCTTGCCGTGGCGGCCGACTGTGTTGCTTCCCGGCTGGAAGAGGCCAGTGCCACGAAGCTCTTGTGTACGCTTTGGTTCGCTGTCCCCCCTCCTCTGGCTTCCGTCAGAAAATCTTGCATCGCCTGTTGTCCGCTGGAGGGAGTAGTGACGTCGTGGTAACCCCTCCTGGGGGGGGGGATAAACTGGAGGGAATGGGTGAAGTACCCCTGCCTGCCCTCCCGGGATCTGTTGTCCTATGATGTTGCCCGGTGATGCTCCATATATCCCTGGCGGCTGGGGGTGAATCCTGGCTGCCGTGCGGGGCTTTTGTATTTCTGGGTTTCCGCAAGAAAGACTTCTTCTGCTACTTCCGCTATCTCCCCTGTGCCTCGATACGTGGCGGCTAGCTGCCCGTGATATAGGCGAGCGCTGAGGACGATATGATCCTGCGGGTGGCTGTTTTTGCCCCTGCTGCACCATGCTGCTGCCCTGATCTTCCTCCCCTGATTCATGCCCGTCCGACTCCATGCCCTCTGCCAACACGTCCACCAGCGTGCGCTGGCTCTCCACTTCCGCAGCTGCATCCTTGTCCCTGGCAGTGCTTACCCCTCTGCACGCCGCTCTCTTGCTCGGATGCCCTGCCTGTGTCTGTCCTTCCGCTCTCCGACCACCAGGTGGCACCCCTCTGCTCCCTTTCCTCCTGCTGTGCTGCATGTCCCCTGGACAGGAAGTGCCTCTGTGTATGCTGCCCACATGCTCCCTGTACTGACTTGGTTGATTCCTCCTCCGCTCAGGCCGACCTCCTGCATTCCGTGCTGCCTGCTTGATGCCCTAGGCTGCTGGGGCTGTGTGATTAACCTCCATGCCCTCTTACTATATGATGTGTCCCTGCTTTCCTGCCTGCACGTGGCTGGATGTAATCCGATGCCTCTACTGTTGACCCTGATTAGATGCGGATGCAGCCCAAAACACCCTTGCTGCCTGTGCTCTGGATTGTTCTTTGTTCTGGCTGCAGGAAAGCTGCTGCTGCTGCTGCTGTTCTATGTCTTGTCCTTGCTGGGGGGTGAATGCACTCAGCCCCCCGGCTCCCAGCATATAAACCTCCTGCTGCCCACTCCCCTGCAATTAAATCCTCTAACCCTCACTGGTCGTGATGATCAGCCAGGTGCTAAAAGGGGGAACGGTGTGCTAACTGCCACCTCCCCCTGATCCCCCCTGCCTTGGGGGTTCCCTCCATTGCCCCCACAAGCTGCCTTGTGCCCCTATCCCTTATCTGGCTGCGGGAGCCATCTTTGGCTACCTTCGCCCCTTTTGTCACATAGAGGAAGATGGATAGACGAAAGCTGAATAAGCATGAGGATAAATAAGAATCCTGTTTTTTTCTGATGGCTGAATGTGGCAGCCTTTGTTACTAGGCAGAGTTAGGCTAGTGGTGTGTTGTAATCAATCAAATTGAGAACCAATAAGGGCTCTGTGGGTGTGTTGTTTGTTTAAGATTATTTATAGAAGGCTGCTTTGTGTGGACAGCCTCTTGGATCATTGCCTTGGAGTCTGGCTGATTGGATCCTCTGCTGGCTAAGTCTTTCGCTTCCTTTATTTTCTGACAATTTTTAATTGGTTTTACCCTTGTATTCTTGGTTCCCTCCCTGTCTGTGCTGTTCCTCGTTTGGTTGCCTGCTGCCATTGCCCACTGTGCTGCGAGATGCCCCGTCCCCACTGCACTGCCCCCCCTCTGCGTCAGCTGGCCGGTCATCTACTGCCGCTTCTGGCGGCCCGCCCACAGGTGGCCCGTCAGCTGTGCCCTGCCTTGTCCCCGGCCGCCTCCCGTTCTGCTGCCTTACCTCCTGCCGCCGGCTGCGGATCCCCTGCAGCAGCTCCCATTGCGTCTGCTGGCTTCCATGTGGCCGCAGCTCCCGCTGACACCTCTGACCCTCCACCCGCTTCCCCGCTCACCTCCATGCAGGCGGTGGATGGCTCTCCCTTACAGCCACCAGCAGAGTCTGATTTTGGGTCTCTGCCTGTGTCTGTGGCCACTGCCCTGGGTCTGGCCCATGCGGGGGCCCCGGCGGCCATTTTGGGTAACCCTGCACATGAGGGGACCGGCCCTCCCTTGCCTGGGGGTGCCATTTTCCCTGCTCCAGGCATCCCTTTTGGCACAGGGTCACCTGGGTCATTGCCCCAGGGTGTGGGTTTCTCGGCTGGGATGTAATTCCCGCCCCCCTACCTGCCAGCGTTGCTTGGCCACCTATGAGTTGGCCGGGGGTCTCCCCTCAGCACCCACTGGTGGTCCCCTCGTCTGCCGCTATTTCCTGGCCGCAGGCATCTTAAAGCATGGGTTTTGCACCTCCGGTTTACCCCTCCACCTCAGTGTCACCCTCGACCTCACTGTCTGCTGGGTCTTCCCCCCTCCTGCTGCACCCAGCCCTTTCGGGTCCCTCCCCCTAGTGCTCACCCACCCTCTCCTGGGTTCTCAGGGGTAAGCCGTTTTTCTCCCTTTTACCGCTCCACCCCCTTTGGTGCCTTCCGTTACACCCGCTGTGAGCTCTCAGGCCCCTGGTTTGGTGGGCATGCACCCCCCAAGCACCCCTTACTTATGCCCTCCCCCGTTGCTCAACCCCCCGTGCCTGCGGAGCCCCCACGGGTTTCGGTGGCCGCCCCCTCCCTTTCTGCAGCTACTGCAGTTTCTCCTGCTGTGTTCTCTGATGCTTCTCTTTCAGTTTCAGTTGTTCCTGCAGCGGCTGGTGCTCCGGAGGTTGTCACATCTTCGGGGAGCGGGGTTCCTGTGAGCGTTGAGGCAGCCCCTCCGCTTGAAGTGGCGGTTTCCACGGTTCCGGGGACGTCTGGTGTCGGTGAGTATGATTTGCTTGCTGCTTGTGATTCTGCATCTGTTTCCAGTTTCTCCTCTAGCTCTGGTTTGCACTCGTCGGGTTCCCGGGGTGGTCGGCGTAAGCTCGCTAGGTTGATTGCCCGGTGTTTGCATAAGAAGGCTGGTTCTGTCCCGGTGCCGGTGACATCTGCTGCAGAGGTTGCACGCGAGCTGTTGGTGTTGCCAGGTGGCTCTGATGCCGTTCATGTTGCCAACACGGCGATCCTGTGGGGTTTGCGCAAGAGCGTGCAAGACAAAATCTGCAAAGGTCGGTTTGCGGATTTTCTCTCTCTCACGGATGAGATGAAGAAAGGGTTGTCAAAGGCTAAGAAGCAGGGCGGTGTTGGTGAGGAGTCGTATTGCTGTTAGAATTTGTGGTTGAAGGGCGCGCTTGTGTTTGCTGCTTGTTATACAGACACGTGCCCTGCGGAACATTTGAATGTTCTAAAATACATTTGTTTAGTTCATGATATGTTTTTGCATTCTAAAAGGGCTGCATGGCGTGAGTATGACATTCAGTTCAGGCGTAAGCATGATGGGGTGACTGTTATGCCAGGATGCTGAGGTTTGGCTTGATATTTCGCAGCAGTGCAAGCCACCCGCCGAGGTGGTGCTGGCACGTAAGCCTCAGCCTCCCTCCCGGCATGCCGGGACAGGTGTGGCAAAGGGGAAGTTTTTAGCTTATAATGATTCTCATTGTACTCGCGAGACTGCGTGTCACTTTTGCCACTCCTGCCGCGTTTGCGGGGGGGAGCACCCTGCCAAGGACTGCCGTAGGGCAGCCAGTGGGGCAGCCACGGATAGGGGGAGCCCTGTTTTGAGCCTAGCTAAGGCCCCCTCTCCAATTAGTGTGGACCAGTTGGCTCGCTGGTTGGCCCGTTATTCTGATAAGGTTGCTGCAGCGTTTTTGCTGCAGGGTTTTATTTTTGGTTTTTGTTTTCCGATTACAGTTTCGCTTGCTGTGCGGGCGCCCCGGAATTTGAAGTCTGCTAGGGAGTTGCCGGAAATCGCTCAGGCTAAGGTGGATGCTGAGGTTCATTTGGGCAGGATGGCTGGTCCGTTTCCTATGGTGCCGCTGCCTGACCTTTGTGTTTCTCCTCTCGGGGTGGTCTCTAAGAAGGCCCCGGGAAAGTATCGCCTCATTCAGCATTTATCTTACCCCCAGGGTGCTTCCGTCAACGATGCCATTCCTGCGGCAGCCTGCAGGGTCGTTTACCAGTCCTTTGAAGAGGCTTTAAGGCTTATTCGGGGCTTTGGCTCGGGCGCTTTGTTGGCGAATTAGATATTGAGTCGGCGTTTCGGCTGTTGCCGCTGCATCCAGATTCCTTTCGCTTTATGGGTTTTCGGATTGCTGGTGGTTTTTATGTATTTAAGTGTTTGCCAATGGGGTGTGCGGTTTCTTGTGCCTATTTTGAGATGTTCAGTTATTTTTTGCATTGGTGTGTGTTTGCAGGCACTGGTAATGTTGGCATTATGCACTACTTGGACGATTTTATTTTTGTCGGGCCAGGGGGAGTGATGTCTGTGCGGAAGTCCTTTTTTCGGCTCAAGCTTTGTTTTCGGGTTTTGGGTGTCCCTGTTGCCGAGGACAAGAATGAGGGCCCTTCTACATGCTTGTCCTATTTGGGGATTGAGGTGGACACTGCAGATGGATGCTGCCGGTTGCCGGCGAAGAAGGTTTTGAAGTTGCTTCAGCAGATTGAGGTTTGCCTGGCATCCAAGTCGGTTCGCCTTCGGGCATTGCAGTCGTTGTTGGGATCTTTCAATTTTGCCTGCCGTATCATCCCCATGGGGCGTGTGTTTTGTAGGAAGTTGGAGAGGGCCACGGTCAGGGCTACCCTGCCGCATCATCATATTCGGTTGTGTTCTGAGATTAAAGATGACCTTCGGGTTTGGGCTTGGTTCTTGTCCGATTTTAATGGTGAGAGGATTTGGCCGAAACTGCCAGTTGCCAATGCTGTCTTACAGCTTTTTACTGATGCGGCGGGGGGGGCCGGATTTGGGGCCTATTTCAATGGGGAATGGTGTGCGGCCCCATGACCTTCTGCCTGGGTTTTGGAAGGTCTCACCGCCAATATGTTGCTTCTTGAGCTTTTTCCGATTGTTGTGGCTGTTGAATTGTGGTCTGAGGCCTTGGCGAATCAACATATTATTTTCTGGTGTGATAACCTAGGTGTTGTGCATGCCGTTAATAATCAAAGGTCTTCTTCTCCAGTGGCTTTGCGGCTGTTGAGGCATTTGCTGTTTGGAGGCGAATATCGGTTTTAGGGCTACTCATGTACCTGGCGTTAATAATGAGATTGCCGATGCTCTGTCACACTTTGATTTTATTCGTTTCCATGCGCTGGCTCCGCAAGCCTCTGCAGTTGGGTTACCTTGTCCTTCATTTGTTTGGTAGATTATCAAGCCTGCTTAGAGTCTCTGGCGCAGCGGTCCTTGGCCCCGGCGACTTTGCGGTCGTACGGTGCTGCCTGGTGGAATTGGGAGACTTACCTCGCGTGTTTTCCTGTGGAGGGTAAGTCCGTTCATGACCTCTTATTAGCCTTTGTGTGGGTGCACTATCAACGAGGCCGCTCCAAGTCCTCTATGTCTGCTGCGCTGGCGGGGATTTAATTTTTTAGCAGATTGCATGGTGTCTCTGACCCTACTTGGTAATTTGTTCTTTCCAGGGCTTTAAAGGGTTGGGCTAGGTTGCGCCCGTCTCGCGCGGATTCACGCAGGCCTATTGATATGCAGCTGCTGCGGGCGTTGGATGGTGTTGTTCCTAGTGTGGCTTTGGATGCTTTTGTTGCGGCCCTTTTTCGTTTGGCCTTTTAGGCTGCTTTTTTTGCCGCTTTCCGCATTAGTGAACTTGTTGCTTCGAGCAGGGCGTCTGTTTCTTCTGGTTTGCTTTTTGGTGATGTTTTGTTGCGAGATTCATCGATCCTTTGTAAGTTTTGTTCCTCCAAGACGGATCAATCGGGTAGGGGGCACTGGGATACACTTCCTGTGCATGCCGATGTGTCTATTTCCCTGTGTCCCTTCCTGGGGCTTACTTTGCTGGTCGCCCTTCTGGCGGTCTTCAGTGGTTGGTCCATGCTGATTTGACGCCTCACTCTCAGTTTCAGTTTGCAGTGGTTCTTCGGCGTTGCTTGGTTGCCTTGGGGCTGGATGCCAGTTGGGACACATTCCTTTCGGATTGGGGCTGCGGCGGCTGGGGCCCGGCCTTCTTCCATTCAGGCTCTTGGAAGATGGAGATCTTCAGCTAACAAGTCTTATGTGCGCTGCGACCAGTTATAGTTGCGCTTCCTGCGTCAACCCGAAAACATTTGTTTACTCTCCATTTGTGGAACGATTAGCATTCGACAAATGGAGGTGTGCAGGATCCTTTTTGTTTTTCCTCCCGGGAGCCATGATTTGGCCCCTTTTGGTTGATGGGAGGTTGTTTTGTTTTACCGTTTCACTCAGGTTACCTGTTTTCCCTTTCCTTGGCTAGGCGCTTATTTGCTGTTCCATTTTGTTGTGTTGGTTTTTTGTTTCTTTGTTAACTTGGTTTTGGTGCGTTGGCTCATTTTTAGGTTTACTTTTTACAGCAGAAGAGGAGCGTTTGGAGCAGGTTTGGCTTTTCGGCTATTCCTATATTTACTGGGCTGAGCGGCATGGGCTTGCTCAGCGTGCTGAGCTGTTGTTGGGTGGCAGCCGGGTGCGGTGGTTTGGTGTTCGGGGCCTGCATTGTGAAGCATTGATGGCTTTGCTGCTTTCGGCGACAGAGACATGGGGTGTCCCTGACTGGCTGGTGTTGCATGTTGGAGGCAATGATGTCGGTCAATTGAAAGGTGTGGAGCTTATTGTGCGTTTGCGTGAGTTGCTGAGACGGAAGTCAAGGCTCGGTGGCCGGCAGTTACCATTGTCTGGTCGGAAGTGGTGCCTCGTTTGGTTTGGAGGAATGCCCGAAAGCACAAGGTTTTGGACAGGGCGAGGAGGAAGGTTAATGTTGCAGTCTCTCATTTTGTTTTGGCCTCCGGTGGGAAGGTGGTTCAGCATAATTTTTTGGGGTCTGACCCCTCACGGTATTTTAGGCCTGATGGAGTGCATCTTAATAATTTGAGTCTTGGTTTGTTCATTAAGGATCTGTTGTCTTTTTTAGATTAGTTTGTTTCTCGGTTTGGTGGCGGGCCATGGCTTAGGGCGCCTTGGCTGTGGCGGGAGAGCGCTGCATCTCAGTGGCTTTCTGTGACGTAAGATATCATTGTGGGGCACCTGCCTCTAACTACTTGACGAGTTTGTCCTGCTCTGTGCGAGGGACCTGAGCACTTTTAGTGCAAGAGTGCTCTGACATTTTCCGGGAGGTCAGGTGAGTCCCCACGACGTAAGTGTGTCAGTAGGGGGACGTTGTAGTCATCACATGTAAATTAATAAAGTGATAAGGCTGGAACTGAGATTGCACCGTCTCCGGGCCACCTTTTTCCTCATAGGTTAATTATAATTGAATAAAAAGCTGTGACCTTTAAGCCAAGCCGTTTTTGTGTCCGTGTCTTTATTTCAGTAGGATTTAAGTTATTTGGTTGGTTAAATTTTATTGCATACTTTTAGAGATGAGCGGGTTCGGTTCCTCAAGATCCGAACCCCCCCGAACTTCACCCATTTTACACGGTTCCGAGGCAGCCTCGGATCTTCCCGCCTTGCTCGGTTAAACTGAATGAGGCCGAACGTCATCATCCCGCTGTCGGATTCTAGCAAAATTCGTATTCTATATAAAGAGCCGCGCGTTGCCGCCATTTTCACTTGTGCATAGGAGATTGAATGGAAAAGACGTGGCTGAGTTCTCTCCCTAAAAGCTCCGTAATCTGTGCTCAGTGTGCTGCAAATATCTGTGCTCAGTGTGCTGCAAATATCTGTGCTCTGTGTGCTTAAAATATCTACGTTCTCTGCCTGAAAATGCTCCATAACTGTGCTCAGTGTGCTTTATTGTGGGGACTAGGGACCACCAGTATATAATTAATTATACTTATGGTAGTACAGTACAGTAGGCAATTGCTGTATCTTGCAGCTCTGTGTCACTGCAAGTATCCATTTCATATCTGTGCTGCATTTTTGTGAGCAGTATATAGTATTACAGTGTAGCACTTTGGTGACCCAACAGTATATACAGGCCCTCATTCCGAGGTGTTCGCTCGTTATTTTCCTTCGCATCGGTGCGATTTTCCGCTAACTGCGCATGCGCAATGTTCGCACTGCGGCTGCGTCAAGTAAATTTGCTAAGAAGTTTGGTATTTTACTCACGGCATTACGAGGTTTTTTCTTCGTTCTGGTGATTGGAGTGTGATTGACAGGAAGTGGGTGTTTCTGGGCGGAAACTGGCCGTTTTATGGGAGTGTGTGAAAAAACGCTGCCGTTTCTGGGAAAAACGCAGGAGTGGCTGGAGAAACGGGGGAGTGTCTGGGCGAACGCTGGGTGTGTTTGTGACATCAAACCAGGAACAACAAGTACTGAACTGATCGCACTGGAAGGGTAAGTCTCGAGCTACTCAGAAACTGCAAAGAAAAATCTTTTTGCAATATTGCGAATCTTTCGTTTGCAATTCTGCTAAGCTAAGATTCACTCCCAGAGGGCGGCGGCTTAGCGTGTGCACTGCTGCGAAAAGCGGCTAATGAGCGAATAACTCGGAATGTGGGCCCTAGTTGTGTACAGTAGGCCATTGCTGTATCTTGCAGCTCTGTGTCACTGCAAGTATCCATTCCATATCTGTGCAGCATTTTTGTGAGCAGTATATATAGTATATAGTGCAGCATTTTGGTGACTCAACAGTATATAGTTGTGTACAGTAGGCCATTGCTGTATCTTGGAGCTCTTAAAATAATTTTAAAAGAAATCTGGCAAGATTGCACTACAAAGACGTGAAGATGATAATAATAATAATAATCATAGAGACTGATTATAGACTATAAATATAATCATAGAGCCTTCATCTAATCTAAATTATGGTTCCCTGTACTGACAGGATACTAGTTTGGGGAATTTACAAGACTGTCAATAGCCAGAGAATACTGATTATTTCTGGATCTCAACACACTGAGAAAAATATGGGGTATAAATACAAAGGGGGTACACATGGAGAGATCTGTGTTTAAAATCTAAGCCATTTGACTAGATTGCTTTTAAGCTAAGATCTGTCATGTGTATGCCCCCCCCCCTCAGCGATAGCGATGCGCACAACGCTATATGCGGTGATAGATTGAGCGCTGTGCTGAGTGGGGGAGAGAAATGTGCTGAGCGGTCTGTGTTAAGATCGCTCAGCACACATCTCTCCCGTCAGTACTGGCCTTTAGGCTGTACTGTGCAATATAGTTAGGTGAGTACTGAATGTAGGGTGATGATGGAGGAGACACACAAGGCTGTGGAGATGGAAATCAGAGGGACTCGCAGGGTAGTAGATATGTATCAAATGTTTCCCCTATATGGTGTAATTTCCTTACTGTAGTAGTTATGTAATGCATGTAATATGTATCTTACCTCTCTCTTTCTACTCTGTCTCTCTTTCTCTCTCTCACACACAAACACACACACACACACACACACACAAAAACAAATGCATAATTTAAAATCTGTATTTCCCTTAGATGTTCCTTCAGATACAGCATTTATTAATAAGTCTAGAGTTTGAAAAGTCTGTGGTTTGCAGAGCGAATGAAGTGATATTTCCCCAGTAACAGTGGCGGATCCAGGGGGGGGGCACTCGGCCCCGTGCCCCCCCTGTCATTTGTGGCCTCCGTCCCCCCCCGGCACCGCACAGGAAGATGACGGGCGCCCGCTGAGATTGTGTTACCAGCGGGCGCCCGTCTCCCTGCACAGCGGCAGCTGGAGGCAGGAGCTCAGTACTGAGCTCCGGCTTCCGGCCCTGTCACTGTGCGGTGTGCGTTATGGGAGAGACGTCAGTCATGACATCTCTTTCATAGTGCTGAGGAGCGAACGCCGAGAGGAGGACTACAGCGGTCTGGAAGCGGGAACGGGGCTCGGTAAGTATGATGTTTTTTTCTTCCTTAATGCAGCGGGGGCATCTACTGGGGGCAAACTATGGGGGGACATTACTACTGGGGGGGCATCAACAAGGGGCATTACTACTGGGGGGCATTACTACTGGTGGCAAACTACTGGGGGAATTATTACTGGGGGGCATCTACTGGGGGCATTACTACTGGGGGGTCATCTATTGGGGGCAAACTCCTAGGGGGCATTAATACTGGGGGCAAACTACTGGAGGAAATTAAAACTGGGGGACATCTACTGGGGGCAAACTACTGGGGTACATTATTACTGGGGGCATCTTCTGGGGGCAAACTACTGGGTGACATTATTACTGCGGGTCAAATACAAAGGGGCTAACTACTGGGGGCATACTATAGGAGGGCATTACTACTGGCGGCGTAACTACAGGGGCATTCCTACTGGCGGCTTAACTACAGGGGCATTACTACTTAGGAGCTAAACTACAGGGGGCCAAACTACTGAGGGCATAACTACAGGGCCAAACTACTGGGGGATAACTACAGGGGCCAAACTACTGGGGGCATTACTACTGGGGCTAAACTACAAGGGGGGCATAACTACAGGGGCTAAACTACAATGGGGCAAACTACAGGGGGGCATTACTACTGGTGGCTAAACTACAAGCAGGCAAACTACTGGGGGCATTACCACTGGGAGGCTAAACTAAATGGGGTGGGGGTAAACTACTGGGGTCATAACTGCAGGGGCATTACCACTGGGGGCATAACTACTAGGGCGCTAAATGACTGGGAGCATTACTACAGGCAACATTACTACTGGGGGCAATACAAGCATTGCATAAGGGGCACCACTATTATGGGGTCTATATAAGGGGCACTACCAGTACAGTGGATATTGCATAATGAGCGCTACAACTGTGGGCATTGTACAAGAAGCGCCACCTCACATGCACCGAAGCCGCACGCAAATGTACTTGCCCCTTCCATGATGCCCCCCTATCATTTTCTTCTGGATCCGCCCCTGTCCAGTAATATATATATTATACACACACAAATACATACACTTCTTTCATACTCTCTGGTGTTTCTTTCTTATATAGTTTAAACATGTTCAAATATTGTATGGTGATTTACAATGTGCAAATACTGTTTTATGATATATGTGAACTTTTTGAGCATCAGTTGTAATGAAAATACATTCTTACTAAATCATGTGTGCAAATCTTTCTTGAATATAATTATCCTGATGATTTTAGAGGTAACCTTGCAAATACATAAATAAAAGGTATATAGTAGAGATATGCACCGGAAATTTTCCGGGTTTTGTGTTTTGGTTTTGGATTCAGTTCCACGGCCGTGTTTTGCATTCGGACACGTTTTGGCAAAACCTCCCTGAAAATGTTTTGTCGGATTCCGGTGTTTTTTTATAAAAAACCTCAAAAACAGCTTAAATCATAGAATTTGGGGGTAATTTTGATCCCATAGTATTATTAACCTCAATAACCATAATTTCCACTCATTTCCAGTCTATTCTGAACACCTCACACCTCACAATATTATTTTTAGTCCTAAAATTTGCACCAAGGTCGCTGGATGACTAAGCTAAGCGACCCAAGTGGGCGGCACAAACAACTTTCCCATCTAAGAGTGGCACTGCAGTGTCAGACAGGATGGCACTTAAAAAAATTAGCTCCATACATCACATGATGCAGAGATAAATAAAAAAAGAGGTGCACGATGGAATAAACAGGACATGCACACTTTAACAAACCCATCATTTCAGCCACAGGGTCTGCCACACGACTGTGGCTGAAATGACTGGTTGGTTTGGGCCCCCACCAAAAAAGAAGCAATCAATCTCTCCTTGCACAATTTGGCTCTACAGAGGCAAGATGTCCTCCTCCTCCTCATCGTCCGATTCCTCACCCCTTTCACTGTGTACAGCCCCCTCCTCACATAGTATTAATTCGTCCCCACTGGAATCCACTGGAATTGATTATAATTCATTTTGATGAACATCATCTTCTCCACATTTTGTGGAAGTAACCTCGTACGCCGATCGCTGACAAGGTGACCGGCTGCACTAAACACTCTTTTGGAGTACACAATGGAGGGGGGGCAACTTAGGTAAAATAAAGTCAGTTTGTGCAAGGGCCTCCAAATTGCCTCTTTTTCCTGCCACTATACGTACGGACTGTCTGACGTGCCTACTTGGATGCTGTCACTCATATAATCCTCCACCATTATTTCAATGGTGACAGAATCATATGCAGTGACAGTAGACGACATGTCAGTAATCGTTGGAAGGTCCTTCAGTCCGGACCAGATGTCAGCACTAGCTCCAGACTGCCCTGTATCACCGCCAGTGGGTGGGCTCGGAATTCTTAGCCTTTTCCTCGCAGCCCCAGTTGCGGGAGAATGTGAAGGAGCTGTTGACGGGTCACGTTCCACTTGACTTGACAAGTGTCTCACCAGCAGGTCTTTGAACATCTGCAGACTTGTGTCTGCCGGAAAGAGAGATACAATGTAGGCTTTAAACCTAGGATCGAGCACGGTGGCCAAAATGTACTACTCTGATTTCAACAGATTGACCACCCGTGAATCATGGTTAAGCGAATTAAGGGCTCCATCCACAAGTCCCACATGCCTAGCGGAATCGCTCCGTTTTAGCTCCTCCTTCAATCTCTACAGCTGCTACTGCAAAAGCCTGATGAGGGGAATGACTTGACTCAGGCTGGCAGTGTCTGAACTGACTTCACGTGTGGCAAGTTCAAAGGGTTGCAGAACCTTGCACAATGTTGAAATCATCCTCCACTGCGCTTGAGTCAGGTGCATTCCCCCTCCTTTGCCTATATCGTAGGCAGATGTATAGGCTTGAATGGACTTTTGCTGCTCCTCCATCCTCTGAAGCATATAGAGGGTTAAATTCCACCTCGTTATCACCTCTTGCTTCAGATGATGGCGGGGCAGGTTCAGGAGTGTTTGCTGGTGCTCCAGTCTTCGGCACGCGATGGCTGAATGCCGAAAGTGGCCCGCAATTCTTTGGGCCACCGACAGCATCTCTTGCACGCCCCTATTGTTTTTTAAATAATTCTGCACCACCAAATGCAATGTATGTGCAAAACATGGGACGTGCTGGAATTTTCCCACATGTAATGCATGCACAATATTGGTGGCATTGTCTGATGTCACAAATCCCCAGGAGAGTCCAATTGGGGTAAGCCATTCTGCGATGATGTTCCTCAGTTTTCGTAAGAGGTTGTCAGCTGTGTGCCTTTTATGGAAAGCGATGGACATTGGGTACATCTGCATTTTTTAGGACAGTGGTGACTCTTTATCTGACGTCTGTGTACATTCTCGGTATCTCCTGCCTAGAGAAGTTGAACCTAGATGGTATTTGGTACCGGGGACACACTACCTCAAGAAATTCTCTAAGTCCCTGTGAACTAACGCCAGATGCCAGACGCACGTCTAACACCAACACAGCTATCAAGGCCTGAGTTATCCGCTTTGCAACAGGATGACTGCTGTGATATTTCATCTTCCTCGCAAAGGACTGTTGGACAGTCAATTGCTTACTGGAAGTAGTACAAGTGGTCTTCTGACTTCCCCTCTGGGATGATGATCGACTCCCAGCAGCAACAACAGCAGCGCCAGCAGCAGTAGGCATTACACTCAAGGATCCATCGGAGGAATCCCAGTTAGGAGAGGACTCACCAGACTAGCCAGTGACATGGCCTGTAGGACTATTGGCGTTCCTGTCTAAGGAGGAGGACATTGAATCTGAGGGAGTTGGTGATGTAGTTTGCGGGATTTTGGGTACAAGAGGAAGGGATTTAGTTGTCTGTGGACTGCTTCCGCTGTCACCCAAAGTTTTTGAACTTGTCAATGACTTCTGATGAATGCGCTCCAGGTGACGTATAAAGGAGGATGTTCCTAGGTGGTTAACATCCTTACCCCTACTTATTACAGCTTTACAAAGGCAACACATGGCTTGACACCTGTTGTTCGCATTTCTGTTAAAATAATTCCACACCGAAGAGGTGATTTTTTTGTAATTTGACCAGGCATGTAAATGGCCATATTCATCCCACGGACAACAGGTGTCTCCCCGGGTGCCTGACTTAAACAAACCACCTCACCATCAGAATCCTCCTTGTCAATTTCCTCCTCAGCGCCAGCAACACCCATATCCTCATCCTGTGTACTTCAACAGTGACATCTTCAATTTGACTCTCAGGAACTGGACTGTGGGTGCTCCTTCCAGCACTTCCAGGGGACGTGCAAATGGTGGAAGGAGCCAGCTCTTCCAGTCCAGTGTTGGGAAGGTCAGGAATCGTAACCGACACAATTGGACTCTCCTTGTGTATTTGTGATTTAGAAGAATGCACAGTTCTTTGCTGTGCTTTTGCCATCTTAACTCTTTTCAGTTTTCTAGCGGGAGGATTAGTGCTCCCATCCTCATGTGAAGCTGAACCACTAGCCAAGAACATAGGCCAGGGTCTCAGCCGTTCCTTGCCACTCCGTGTCGTAAATCGCATATTGGCAAGTTTACGCTTCTCCACAGATGCTTTTAATTTAGATTTTTGGGTCATTTTACTGAACTTCAGTTTTTTGGATTTTACATGCTCTCTATTATGACATTGGGCAGCGGCCTAGGCAGACAACGTTGATGGCATAGAATCGTCTCTGCCATGACAGAGTGGCAGCAGCTTCAGCACGAGGTGGAAGTGGATCTTGATCTTTCCCTATTTCACCCTCCACATTTTTGTTCTCCATTTTTTAATGTGTGGAATTATATGCCAGTAATATTATTATATCAATAGCAATGGCCTACTGTACTATACTACTAGATACTGTTGGTCACCAAAATGCTGCACTGTACTACTATATATACTGCTCACAAAAATGCAGCACAGATATGGAATGGATACTTGCAGTGACACAGAGCTGCAAGATACAGCAATGGCCTACTGTACTGTACAACTATATACTGTTGGTCACCAAAATGCTGCACTGTACTACTATATATGCTGCTCCCAAAAATGCAGCACAGTTATGGAATGGATACTTGCAGTGACACAGAGCTGCAAGATACAGCAATGGCCTACTGTACTGTACAACTATAAACTGTTGGTCACCAAAATGCAGCACACTCAGCACAGATACAGTATTTGCAGCACACTGAGCACAGATATGGAGCTTTTCAGGCAGATAATGTAGATATTTGCAGCACACTGAGCACAGATATTTGCAGCACACTGAGCACAGATATTTGCAGCACACTGAGCACAGATATGGAGCTTTTCAGGCAGATAATGTAGATATTTGCAGCACACTGAGCACAGATATTTGCAGCACACTGAGCACAGATATTTGCAGCACACTGAGCACAGATATGGATCTTTTCATGGAGAGAACGTAGCCACGTCCTCTCCGTTCAATCTCCAATATACGAGTGAAAATGGCGGCGATGCGCGGCTCTTTATATAGAATACGAATCTCACGAGAATCCGACAGCGGGATGATGACGTTCGGCCGCGTTTGGGTTAACCGAGCAAGGCGGGAAGACCCAAGGCTGCCTCGGACCCGTGTAAAATAGGTGAAGTTCGGGGGGGTTCGGATCTCGGAGAACTGAACCCGCTCATCTCTAATATATATATACATATATATATAGATGCAGTGGTGGCCGGCACAACGTTTGTTGCAGCGTAATGGCCTGGGTGCCCTCCTTACCACTAAAAGTGGAATTTACAGTTGGAGGAAAGCTGGCGGCACTCTCAGGACTTATGAATAATAGTAATATAAAGGCAATCAAAGCCTATAAAGCATCAACGTTTCAGTTTTATTTGAAAAACTTTCGTCAGGATACAGAGCATACAAAAACACATACCTTTATAGAAGAAATCACCCACAGTGTGAACTCGTGTTCCGGAGGCTGCGGCTAGGGTGAGTGACGTCACAGCAATTGCGACGGGTGCCGAGTCTGCACCGGAGACCCGTGAGCCGTTGCCAGGAGACCATTACAAACAGACGGAGACATACCAGTGTAAATAACATCAAAAACTTATGTCACAGAGAGCATACTGAGCGGGGTATCATGAAAAGCGGTGATGATTATGTCAAGCAGCTTACATCATAGTGAAAGGAATCCTGCAAATCAGTAATATACGTTATTAGTACCGATGATGGCAATACCATGTGTAATCAGCATAAAAGAGTGTAATCACTCATGACACTACTTATGACATTTGTTGAAAAAACAGATGACGCTGGTATATAACAATATATCTAAAGTCCTTATTAACGTCATCACAGTGACACGATGTGTCTATGTCTGTAATCTAGTCATATAGTGCGCTGGACAGATGTTTTCAAAAAAGGCGCTTCAGGGAATGGGTTGCGCCGATGCTGATATAAACAGGTAATGACACTCGGGAATGTACAGGATAAACAACTAGTATGATACAATATAAATGCATGTCTATAATTACCCATAGCTAGAAAACAACCAAGATGAAAAGAGCAGAAGTCTCAAGATAACTACATGTAATGGCAAAAACATGATGACAACAACATATGTGGCAAACTATGTTACAAGTAACAGTTCCAAGAAATGTATTCGTTTAGACCGGCTGGAGCAACAGTGTTCAATTTATGTATCCAGCGGGTCTCCAAACGTAAGAGCTGCTTTGCTCTATCATCCCCTCTAATATTTATTGGCACATGGTCAATAATCTTATATTTGAGGGATGATAAGTTGTGCTTGTACATTTTAAAATGTCTCGCCACTGGTTGGTCATGATTGGCTCCTTCTAGGGCTTGTCTAATGGCCATGCAATGTGTGGCCATTCGTTCCTTGAACATACATGTGGTCTTGCCAATGTATAGCAGTCCGCATGGGCATCGGATATAATATATAACGAATCTGGTACTACAGGTAAGTATGTGCTTTATCGGAATACGAATTCCTGTATGTGGATGGTTGAAGTCTTTGCCCGTCTCCATATAGCTGCAGGTTATGCACCCTGTGCATCTGTAGCAACCTGGCTTGCGGCTGAGAAAATGTGACTGATCATTTCTGCTGGTAGTAGAGATATCATTTCTACACAATAAGTCTTTCAAATTCCTGTTCCTAGTGAAACTAGGAAGTATGTTAGTTTTTTTTGTAAACTGCAAATCCGGATCTAGAGCAACTACTGGCCATAGTTGTTTGGCTTTTTTAGAGATGGAAATGGTAAGAGGATGGTACTGTTGCACAAACACTTGTTTCTTCTGTAAGGTAGTTTTGGATAAGGCTGGCGCTAACAATTGTGCCCTGGGGAGGGCAAGTGCTTTCATTTTAGCTTGCATCAGGTTGCATATTTGTAGCCTCTTTGCATGAACTGTATACTCATGGCATTTATTTCCACCTCAGCTTTAGCTTTTGTGTCTGAGATCCTGCATATTCGTAGAAATTGCGAGTATGGCAGGCCTTTGATGCATGCTGGTGGATGTTGGCTATGTGCATGTAGGTACGTGTTTCTGTCAGTAGGTTTTTTGTATAGTCCAGTATGTATTGCGCCTTGCTCAAGGGATATGTTCACATCCAGATAGTGGACTTGTGTCTCACTCATCTCCCATGTGAACTTAATGTTCGGGTCTAAAGTGTTGATGTGTGTCAATTGTGATTGCAACTGCAATTTAGTGCCTGTCCAAATTAATAGAAGGTCATCTATATAACGGATAATCCAGAGTACGTTATCCGTAAATTCTCTGTTGGAAAAAATATGTCTTGTTCAATTTTAAACATATAGATGTTTGCGAACGACGGAGCTACGCAGGAACCCATCGCGCAGCCCCGTCGCTGGCGATACCATCTGTTGTCAAAAAGAAAATAATTGCGTTTTAAAGTGAGGTCCAACAGGGACAAAAAGAAAGACAAATCTGGTCCAGTGTAAAGCTCATTGTCCGTAAGAAAAGATCTGACAGCCTCTATGCCCAAATCATGCGGGATGTTAGTATATAAGGAAACTACATCTAATGTGCATAATATGCTATGCTCAGGGACTGGTGATACTGAAATTAATTTGTTAATCAAAGTGGTAGTGTCTTTTAAGAACATTTTGTGTGTCTGTATGAGAGGTTGAAGGTACGTGTCTAAATATTGAGAGATTTTGTAATAAATCGAGTTTCGTGCCGAAATAATCGGTCGACCAGGAGGATGTTGTGAATTTTTATGCAATTTAGGTATAGTGTATAGAACTGGGGCAATGGGGAAGTCTTGTACCAGATTACGACTAATTTGTTCAGATATAATACCTGAAGCTACAGATTGTTTTAGGATGACCTCTAGTTCAGTCTTGTACTGCTGTGTTGGGTCGCCCTGCAGTAATTCATATACATTCGAGTCTTGTAACTGAGAGTAAATCTCACCTTTGTAATCCAATAAATTTTGTAGGACGATCCCGCCTCCCTTGTCCGCAGTACGGATGACCAAATTATGGTCATTGCGTAAGTCTTGTAATGCTCTTCGTTCTTCGTTGCTTAAATTGTTGATAACCGTGGGATTCTTTTTAGAGTATGCTTCCACAGATCGATCCAAAGTTTTAGAGAAACATTTAATAGATTGATTGGTAGAGGTGGGGTCAAATCTGGATTTTGTTTTGATGCAGGCCGGAATATCACTACTTTGTGGTTGTAAATTCAAAGGTGTTTTTTTCAAAATATTCTTTAATGCGTAGAGAACGTGCAAATTTGTATGAATCAATTTTCCACTGCATGTTATCAAAACGTCCAGAAGGAACAAAGGAAAGGCCTTTGCTGAGGACCGACATCTCTGCTGGACTGAGGATGCGGTCAGATAAATTGAATATAGCCGTTACTTGCGACCTTTTGGCTTCTTTGTTCCGGTCCCTCTGCCCCTGCCCGCCGCGCCGCGTGCGGGTCCGGTTTTTTCTTCGCGTTGGGCGTGTGTGCGTACTCCTAAAGGGGGTTTACCTGTGGTAGCTGTGGTATTTTCTTCAATTTCACTTTGAGAAGTGTAGTCTCCACTTGAAGTGTCTGTGTCAAATTGTCTGAAGCGTCTGCGAGGTGGGCGGAATTGGGATTTGGTACTACCTCCTGGATTTTGCGCCCAGGCATATACATTGCATTCCTGGTAATCTCTTTGTACCTTCGTTAATTTGTCTCTTTTATACTTCACTAGGTTGCGTTTGTAAGTGTCCACTTGTTCCCCAAGTTTGGTTAACCAGTCAGTGTCAGCATCCCTTGCTAGCGTGTCTTTATGTGAAGATTCAAACGTCGCTATCTTCGTCTTGATTGAATTGAGTTCTCTTGCAGATTCTTCTATGACGAGTAGAATTAGATCGTAGCTGCACTTGTTCAGCGCAGCTACCCACCTTCTGCAAAATTCAGGGTTGTGTTTCCCTATGGTGGGTATATTTTTCACACGAAACCCCCTTGGGATTTGTTTAGTGCGGTGATAGTCTGTTAATGTTACTCCATGCATAAAATAGTCAATTTCCTTTTTCTTTAAACGTAATAATTCATGATAGAGCTGTTCAGTTGACAAATCACCACCTGAGGTGAGGAAGTCTTCTTTGAAATAAATGTTATTGGCTTCTATGTCTGAGAAGCTGAGGGTTTCCCCATGTGGCAGTGTAATATTTCGAAATCCGCTTGTTTCTGTGCTGATGTTCTCTTGTGACATCACCCAAACGTGAAAACACACACTCCACAACAATGAATCTGTGTAGAAGAGTCTTGACTGTAAGTTGAAATATTTAACCGGTGCCTTGCCTTGTGCCCGAGTCCGGGAATGGTCCGTCCAAAGCCAGATGCGGGAACAATATGTAGATGCAGTGGTGGCCGGCAGTCCGTTTGTTGCAGCGTAATGGCCTGGGTGCCCTCCTTACCACTAAAAGTGGAATTTACAGTTGGAGGAAAGCTGGCGGCACTCTCAGGACTTATGAATAATAGTAATATAAAGGCAATCAAAGCCTATAAAGCATCAACGTTTCAGTTTTATTTGAAAAACTTTCGTCAGAATACAGAGAACACATACCTTTATAGAAGAAATCACCCACAGTGTGAACTCGTGTTCCGGAGGCTGCGGCTAGGGTGAGTGACATCACAGCAATTGCGACGGGTGCCGAGTCTGCACCGGAGACCCGTGAGCCGTTGCCAGGAGACCATTACAAACAGACGGAGACATACCAGTGTAAATAACATCAAAAACTTATGTCACAGAGAGCATACTGAGCGGGGTATCATGAAAAGCGGAGATGATTATGTCAAGCAGCTTACATCATAGTGAAAGGAATTCTGCAAATCAGTAATATACGTTATTAGTACCGATGATGGCAATACCATGTGTAATCAGCATAAAAGAGTGTAATCACTCATGACACTACTTATGACATTTGTTGAAAAAACGGATGACGCTGGTATATAACAATATATCTAAAGTCCTTATTAACGTCATCACAGTGACACGATGTGTCTATGTCTGTAATCAAGTCATATAGTGCGCTGGACAGATGTTTTCAAAAAAGGCGCTTCAGGGAATGGGTTGCGCCGATGCTGATATAAACAGGTAATGACACTCGGGAATGTACAGGATAAACAACTAGTATGATACAATATAAATATATATAAATATATATATAAATATAAATAAAGGAAAACTAAAATAACACATCCTAGATCTGAATGAATGAAATATTCTTATTAAATACTTTGTTCTTTTCATAGTTGAATGTGCTGACAACAAAATCACACAAAAATGATCAATGGAAATCAAATTTATTAACCCTTGGAAGTCTGGATTTGGAGTCGCACTCAAAATTAAAGTGGAAAAACACACTACAGGCTGATCCAACTTTGATATAATGTCCTTAAAACAAATCAAAATGAGGCTCAGTAGTGTGTGTGGCCTCCACGTGCCTGTATGACCTCCCTACAATGCCTGGGCATGCTCCTGATGAGGTGGCGGATGGTCTCCTGAGGGATCTCCTCCCAGACAAGGACTAAAGCATCCGCCAACTCCTGGACAGTCTGTGGTGCAACGTGGCGTTGGTGGATGGAGCGAAACATGGTGTCGCAGATGTGCTCAATTGGATTCAGGTTTGGGGAACGGGCGGGCCAGTCCATAGCATCAATGCCTTCGTCTTGCAGGAACTGCTGACACACTCCAGCCATATGAGGTCTAGCATTGTCTTACATTAGGAGGAACCCAGGGCCAACCGCACCAGCATATGGTCTCACAAGGGGTCTGAGGATCTCATCTCGGTACCTAATGGCAGTCAGGCTACCTCTGGCGAGCACATGGAGGGCTGTGCGGCCCCCCAAACAAATGCCACCCCACAGCATTACTGACCCACTGCCAAACCGGTCATGGTGGAGGATGTTGCAGGCAGCAGAACGTTCTCCTTGTCATCTCCAGACTCTGTCACACTGTCACATGTGCTCAGTGAGAACCTGCTTTCATCTGTGGAGAGCACAGGGCGCCAGTGGCGAATTTGCCAATCTTGGTGTTCTCTGGCAAATGCCAAACATCCTGCACGGTGTTCAGCTATAAGCACAACCCCCAACTGTGGACGTCGGGCCCTCATTCCACCCTCATGGAGTCTGTTTCTGATCGTTTGAGTAGACATGCACATTTGTGGCTTGCTGGAGGTCATTTTGCAGGGCTCTGGCAGTGCTCCTCCTGTTCCTCCTTGCACAAAGGCGGAGGTAGCGGTCCTGCTGCTGGGTTGTTGCCCTCCTACGGCCTCCTCCACATCTCCTGATGTACTGGCCTGTCTCCTGGTGGCGCCTCCATGCTTTGGACACTACGCTGACAGACACAGCAAACCTTCTTGCCACAGCTCGCATTGATGTGCCATCCTGGAAGAGCTGCACTGCCCGAGCCACTTGTGTGAGTTGTAGACTCCATCTCATGATACCACTAGAGTGAAAGCACCGCCAGCTTTCAAAAGTGACCAAAACATCAGCCAGAAAGCATAGGAGCTGAGAAGGGGTCTGTGGTCACCACCTGCAGAACAACTCCTTTATTGGGGGTGTCTTGCTAATTGCCTTTAATTTCCACCTGTTGTCTATTCCACTTGCACAACAGCATGTGAAATTGACTGTCAATCAGTGTTGCTTCCTAAGTGGACAGTTTGATTTCACAGAAGTGTGAATGACTTGGCGTTACATTGTGTTGTTTAAGTTTTCCCTTTATTTTTTTGAGCAGTGTATGTATATATATATATATATATATATATATATAGAATTGAAGACCACGGCGCTCGGGTGCAGTTTATGTGGTAATAGTGCACAATAAAAAAAGTATTATTTTAAAATTATAATAAAACGTAGTGAGTATATTAAAAAAGATTTAAAAGGAAGATACGTGAGGTAAAAAATCCCTATTTCATATAGAAGCACTTCTCAATAAATTAATAGAGCGGCAGCTTGTAATATATATAAATATGCTTGGCATGCATATAGAATTTGTTGCAAGAATTGGAAAAACAAGCGCCCAAGAGTGAAGTTATTAGGGTTAGGGAAAATGAAGGTATAAAAAACGTATGATAAGGATTGATTCAAAAAACTTATCTGGCAGGTAAAGACTTGACTCAAGTGGTGGTCTTTTTGAGGATTATGAACATGTGGATAAAACAGAAAAAACTAACATAGTGTGTACCGTTTATGTTACATATTATGTTACTGTTTGCTTTCACAGGCCTTATTAGGGAACTTAGCTTATTCCCATATAGCAACAATTTATAGCCTGAGCAGTATATGGATTAAAAATACAAACAAGTTTTTAATAACATAATCACATAAAAACACACATAAAAATAGCTGTATAGCATGCGTACAAGATAAAAATTAAATCAGGCTTATCTGTCCATGAAATGACTGAAATGCATGCGTACAGGATTTAAAATAGTTTTAGGCTTATCTGTCCATCAAGAGGGGATGTCTGCAGGTACTCCCAACGCGTTTCGTCCGTCAGCAACAGGACTTCATCAAGGGGATCCCCTTGATGAAGTCCTGTTGCTGACGGACGAAACGCGTTGGGAGTACCTGCAGACATCCCCTCTTGATGGACAGATAAGCCTAAAACTATTTTAAATCCTGTACGCATGCATTTCAGTCATTTCATGGACAGATAAGCCTGATTTAATTTTTATCTTGTACGCATGCTATACAGCTATTTTTATGTGTGTTTTTATGTGATTATGTTATTAAAAACTTGTTTGTATTTTTAATCCATATACTGCTCAGGCTATAAATTGTTGCTATATGGGAATAAGCTAAGTTCCCTAATAAGGCCTGTGAAAGCAAACAGTAACATAATATGTAACATAAACGGTACACACTATGTTAGTTTTTTCTGTTTTATCCACATGTTCTTAATCCTCAAAAAGACCACCACTTGAGTCAAGTCTTTACCTGCCAGATAAGTTTTTTGAATCAATCCTTATCATACGTTTTTTATACCTTCATTTTCCCTAACCCTAATAACTTCACTCTTGGGCGCTTGTTTTTCCAATTCTTGCAATATATATATATATATATATATATATATAAAAAGCCACTTTGTACTTTAAATAGAGAAAACCTTTATATGGGATTAAATTGGTATTGGGTTATGTCAGTTCAAGGTATAAAGACAGTATATAGGAATGAGACCTAACTGTGGTGATATATTCAGTGGGGGGAGGGATATGGAGTGGTACTGTGGGGTTTTCTTTTCCAGCCATTTGAGATACCACTGCCCAAAAGCAATAATCTATCAGAAAAGAATAATTGTTAAATATAACTCTTCTCTATTCAACGTCAAACCCTGTTTTTGGACTAAACAGAAAGATGGATTTAAAGAAATGGACACTTATCATGACAGTTACATTGGATACATGTCAAGGATTCACAGTGCACAACTGTAAAAGACTGTATAACTGAGGTTGATAACAGAGGTACCAAGATCCAGCATTGATGGAAAAATGGATGATGACCAAAGCACTCACAAGCAGGGGTTAAAGTGAGCTGGCACGTTCTCCAGTTCCACTTGGAGATGGAATGCAGTTCTGCCTCCTCTGGTTCAGCTAACCCGATGTGTGCCTGTCACCACAGGGAGATGCCGGGTGTCCGCCGAGATTAATTTACCAGCGGGTCCCCGACATCCTGTCCACAGTGGAAGCCGGCGTCAGGAGCAAACTACTGAGCTCCCTCTTCCGACTCAGTGCGCGCTATGGGAGAGACATCATGACATCTCTCTCATAGTACTGAGTAGCAGATGCCAGGAGGATCACAGCAGTCGGACGTGGGAGCGGGGCTTGGTAAGTATGGTGTTTTGTTTTTAAACATACTATATGTTTAAGTGATTGTATTAGCAGCGCGTCTACTGGGGGCAAACTACTGTGGGCAAACTACTGGAGGCAAACTACTGGGGCCAAACTACAAGGGGGCAAGCTACAAGGGGCAAAGTACAAGGGTGCAAGCTACTGGGCACAAACTACAAGTGGGAAGATACTGGGAGCAAACTACAAGGGTGCAAGCTACTGGGGGCAAACTAGAAGTGGAAAGATACTGAGGGCAAACTACAAGGGGGCTAACTACTGGGGGCAAACTACAAGGGGGCTAGATACTGGGGCAAACTACAAGGGGGCAAGCTACTAGTGGCAAGCTACTGGGGTCAAACTACAAGGGAACAAGCTACAGGGGGAAAATACAAAGTGTATTACTACTGGGGGCATAACTACAGGGGTGCATTATTACTGGGGGCATAACTACAGAGGTGCATTACTATGGGGGGGCAAACTACTGGGGGCATAACTACAGGGGCTAAACTACTGGGGGCATTACTACTTGTGGGCTAAACTACAGGCAGGATAAACTACAGGGGGGCTAAAATACTAGGGAGCAACTACAGGGTGCATTACTATTGGGAGCTAAACTACAAAGGGGCAAACTACATGGGGGCAAAACTACTGGGGGCTAAACTATTGGGGCATTACTACTTGAGGCAAACAACTTGGGGCAAACTACATGGGGCTAAACTACAGGGGCTAACTACTGGGGGCTAACTACAAGGGGGCAAGCTACTGGGGGCAAGCTAAAGGGGCACATTACTACTGGAGGCATAACTACAGGGGCGCATTACTACTGGGGACATAACTACGGGGGCATTACTACTTGGGGGCACTACTACTTAGGTTCACCTAACCCGATGTGTGCCTGTCACCGCAGGGAGATGCCAGGTGCCCACTGAC
The DNA here is from genome assembly GCF_028390025.1 of Pseudophryne corroboree. NCBI lineage: Eukaryota > Metazoa > Chordata > Amphibia > Anura > Myobatrachidae > Pseudophryne > Pseudophryne corroboree. Next base: position 133,725,339 of record NC_086452.1, read on the forward strand.
ATTAATTTACCAGCGGGTGCCCGGCTCCCTCTCCACAGTGGAAGCCGGCAGCAGGAGATCACTACTGAGCTACATCTTCTGACTCATTGCGCGCTATAGGAGAGACATCTTGACGTCTCTCTCATAGTACTGTGGAGCAGATGCCAGGAGGATCACAGCAGTTAGATGTGGGAGCGGGGCTTGGTAAGTAAGTATGGTATTTTGTTTTTTTAAACATACTATATGTTTGAGTGATTGTATTAGCGGCGCGTCTACTGGGAGCAAGCTAAAGGGGCAAACTACTGGGGGCAAACTACAGGGGGCAAACTACTACAAATGCACCAGATATCTGCAAAAAAGCTTACGTGCTGCTGAGCGACACTGGAGGAAATCACGATCTGAGGCAGACTTCCTCCATTTCAAATTTATGCTCTCATCCTTCAGTGCTGCCCTTTCTCTTGCTAAACAGTCATAGTTCAAGAACCTCATCTCCTCCCAGTCTTCCAACCCCCGGCGCCTCTTTGCTACTCTCAACTCACTCCTCTGCCCACCTCCACTTCGTCTCCCCTCCTCACTCTCTGCTCTTGACTTTGCCACTTACTTCACATCCAAAATTGACTACATATGTCAAGATATCACACCAGACCATCAGTAACCAGCCTCCTCCCTTCCCTTACCACCCCTCCCCATCCCTCCCACCAACTCTGACATCTTTCTCCCATGCATCTGGAGACGAAGTCATGGCCCTCATTTGTTCCTGTTCCCTCACCACATCCACACTTGACCCTATCCCCTCCGGCCTCCTCCGCTACCTCTCTCCTTCTGCCTGTTCCCATCTTTCCCACTTTCTCAATCATTCTTTCTCTCATCAGGCACTGACCCCTCTGCCTTCAAACATGCACTCATCTCTCCTATTCCTAAAAAACCTACCCTTGACACTCTCTCCAACTACCACCCCATCTCTCCCTCCCTTTTGCCTCCAAACTCCTTGAGCGTATTGTCTACAACCACCTTACTTCCTTTCTTTCCTCACACTCACTGCTTGACCCGTTCCAGTCTGGCTTACATCCTCTCCACTCCACTGAAACTGCCCTTACAAAAGTATGCAATGACCTCCATGCTGCTAAATCTAAGGACAACTACTCTCTACTTATTTTTCTTGATCTCTCTGCTGCTTTTGACACTGTGGACCATCCTCTCCTACTGCAATTCCTTCACTCCATTGGTCTGCGTGATACTGCCCTCTCTTGGCTGTCTTCCTACCTCTCTGACCGTTCATTCTCTGTCTCCTCTCATGACTCCACCTTCCCCCTCACTTCCACTAACTGTAGGTGTACCCCAAGGTTCTGTCTTTGGTCCTCTTCTTTTCTCTCTCTATATGTCTTCACTAGGTAAGCTCATTAGTTCTTTTGGTTTCCAATATCATCTCTATGCTGATGACACTCAAATCTATCTTTCCTCTCCAGACCTCTCTCCTGCTCTCCTCACTCGTATCTCCAACTGTCTCTCTGCTTTCTCTGTTTACATGTCCCAGCTCTTTCTTAAACTTAACATGTCTAAAACCGAGCTGATCATATTCCCTCCCTCCCGCATAACCTCACCTCCTACAATCTCATTATCTATTGATGGCACTACTATCTCCTCTAGCCCCCAAGTGCGCTGTCTTGGAGTAATCCTTGACTCCTCCCTCTCCTTCAAACCACACATTCAGCTCATTAGTTCTTTTGGTTTCCAATATCATCTCTATGCTGATGACACCCAAATCTATCTTTCCTCTCCAGACCTCTCCCCTGCTCTCCTCACTCGTATCTCCAACTGTCTCTCTGCTACCTCTTCCTGGATGTCCCAGCGCTTTCTTAAACTTAACATGTCTAAGACAGAGCTGATCATCTTTCTTCCCTCCCACATAACCTCACCTCCTACAATCTCATTATCTATTGATGGCACTACTATCTCCTCTAGCCCCCAAGTGCGCTGTCTTGGAGTAATCCTTGACTCCTCCCTCTCCTTCAAACCACACATTCAGCACCTCTCACAAACCTGCTGTTTTCATCTAAAAAATATTTCCAGGATCAGACCCTTTCTGACCCAGGATGCTACTAAGACTCTTATCCACTCACTGGTCATCTCAAGACTGGACTACTGTAATCTCCTCTTGACTGGCATTCCTGACAAATAACACTCTCCACTCTAATCTATCCTTAATGCTGCTGCCCGGCTCATTTTCCTCACCAAATGCACTACGTCCACCTCTCATCTCCTACAAGACCTTCACTGGTTTCCCTTCCCTTTCAGAATCCATTTCAAGCTTCTCACACTCACTTACAAAGCCCTCACCCACTCCTCTCCCATCTACATCTCTGACCTTATATCCCTTTACATTCCCACTCGTCCTCTTCATTTGGCTAATGCACGCCAACTCTCCTGCCTACGGATTACTTCCTCCCACTCCTACCTCCAAGATTTTTCACGTGCTGCACCACTTCTCTGGAATTCCCTACCTCTCCCCCTCAGACTCTCCACCTCTCTACAAAACTTCAAACGGGCTCTCAAAACCCACTTCTTCACCAAACCCAGCCAAATCTCATCCGAACCATCTATTCCACGCTCTCTATGTATCCCATCTGTGTCACCACTGTCTGTCTACCCCTCCCCTTTAGAATGTAAGCTCTCACGAGCAGGGCCCTCTTCCCTCATATGCTTATCCTTTCTTACTTTAATAATCTTCAACTGCACCACATCCAGCAGTCATCCAGTCAGTCTTTTGGAGGCAAAAGGGAGGAGAGAGTGTTTGGATCAAGTGTAGGTTTTTTTAAGAATAGGAGAGATGAGTGCATGCTTGAAAGCAGAGGGGACAGTGCCTGATGAGAGGGACAGATTGAGAAGGTGGGAAAGATGGGAACAAGCAGAAGGAGAGAGGTAGCGGAGGAGGCGGGAGGGGATAGGGTCAAGTGGGGAGGTGGTGAGGGGACAGGAACGAATGAGGGCCATGACTTCCTCTCCAGATGCACGGGAGAAAGATGTCAGAGTAGGTGCGAGAGATGGGGAGGGTTGGTAAGGGATGGGAGAAAGCTGGTTACTGATGGTCTGGTGTGATGTGATGTCCTGACGTATGGAGTCAATTTTGGATGTGAAGTAAGTGGCAAAGTCAAGAGCAGAGAGTGAGGAAGGGAGTCGAGGTGGAGGTGGGCAGAGGAGTGAGTTGAGAGTGGCAAAGAGGCGCCGGGGGTTGGAAGAATGGGAGGAGATGAGGTTCTTGAAGTATGACTGTTTAGCAAGAGAATGGGCAGCACTGAAGGATGAGAGCATAAGTTTGAAATGGAGGAAGTCTGCCTTAGAGCGTGATTTCCTCCAGTGTCGCTCAGCAGTACGTGAGCATTTTTGCAGATATCTGGTGCATTTGGTGTGCCAGGGTTGAGGTGTTAATTTGCGAGGATGAATAGTGGTTGGTGGAGCAACAGAGTCAAGAGCAGAAGTAAGGGATGCATTGTATGTGGAAGTGGCTTGTTCAGGGCATGAGAGAGAGAATAGGAGAGAGAAGTGAATCAAACAGGGAGGAAAGGAATGTGGTGTCAATAGCTTCAATGTTACGCTTAGTGATGGTAGCCTTAGGAGGTAGAGATGGGGAAGTCGAGAGAGATAGGTTAAAGGAGAGCAGGTGGTGGTCAGAGAGGGGAAATGGGGAGTTGGAAAAATCAGAAATATCACAGCGGTGAGTGAAGACCAGATCCACTGAGCTCCCATTCACATGGGAGGGTGAGGAGGTCCACTGGGAGAGACCAAGTGAAGAGGTGAGGTTAAGGAGTTTAGAGGCAGGGGATTGTGTGGGGATGTCAATAGGGATGTTGAAATCGCCTAGGATAATGGAGGGAATGTCAGAAGAGAGAAAGTGAGGAAGCCAGGAAGCAAAGTTGTCGATGAATTTGGAAACAGTGCCAGGGGGGCGGTAAATGACAGCTACTCTAAGATGGACTACTCTAAGTTGCTGTTTTCCTGTTTTGATTATTTGTTTATGTACTCTGTTTTGGGCGCTGCGGATACCTTTTGGCACCATATAAATAAAGGATAATAATACTGGGGCAAACTACAGGGGCAATCTACTGGGGGAAAACTACAAGGGGGCAAGCTAAAAGGGGCAAACTACTAGGGTGCAAGCTACTGGGACAAACTACAAGTGGGAAGATACTGGGGGCAAACTACAAGGGTGCAAGCTACAGGGGGAAAACTACAAGTGGGAAGATACTGGGGGCAAACTACAAGGGGGGTAACTACTGGGGGCAAACTACAAGGGGGCATTACCATTAAGAGCATTACTAATGGGGGCACTACTAATGAGGGCATTGTAAAGGGGGTACTTCATAAGGGGCATCACTCCTGGGGACATAAGAGGCATTACTACTGGGGCATTGCATAAGGGGCACCACTATTATGGGCTCTATGTAAGGGGCATTACCACTGTGGGCACTACCAGTACAGTGGACATTGCATAAGGAGCACTACTACTGTGGGCATTGTAAAAGGGGTGCTACTGCTGTCGGTATTGTGTATTATGGGGTGCTACTACTGTGGGCATTATGTGTATTAGGGGTGCTACGACTGTGGGCATTATTACTATTGTGTAACCACGCCCTTTTCTTTTTGGGGTGTGCTCAATACCTTTATTGCATGGGCACCAGGGGAGGAGGGGGGAGTTCCACCACTTCTCTAGGACCACTTTAAGCAATGTTTACAAGGTTCCCAGCCCTCTGCACAGCAAATTGGCCACTTCTACAAGGAATCCAACTGCCTCCATATTGCAAATTTAACGTGTCACCAAAAGCAAAGCACACAGATGACAGTCCTAGCACAGCAAATTACTGCTAGCACAGTACAGAAGATGGACACAGATAAACAACAGTATAACTATGATTCAGCTGTGGTATGGTGTTTCAGATGTCTGGGTGGGGAAGATCTGTGGTGTTGCTTGGTGCCACATTTCTCATGAATACAGAACCATAAGTAATAGTCATGATAAATTAACAAAAAAACATATGCTGAAATGGACAAATACCTATACATATAAGTTAATCTGTCAAATGTCAGATCACGGACAAAGGGGCATTTGTAAGAGGATATGTAATATCGACCATTTTAGATATATAAGACTACAAGATATGAAGGCTATAATCATAGAGCCTTGATCTAATCTAAATTAGGGTTCCCTGTAGTGGAAGGAAACTATAGGGTGATTCAAAAGTCGCAATACACCCTTTTGTTTCAAAAGCTGTGCAGAAAATAGGAAAACTGACTTAGAATCAAGATGGCACCCATGTTCGGTAAATACCCTAAATGATAGCCCACCTCACCCAAACCTTACTGGAGTATTCAGTTTTCCCATTTCCTACACACTCTTTGAAACAGAAGGGTGTACTGCAACTTTTGAATCACTCTGTAGTTTGGGGTATTTTACAAGACTGTGAATAGCCAGAGAATACTGGTTATTTCTAGATCTCACCACACTGAGAAAAAGTAAGATATATATGGTATTGGGTATAAATATTAGGCTGTACTGTGCAATATAGGGGGTCATTCCGAGTTGATCATAGCTGTGCTAAATTTAGCACAGCTACGATCGTAAACTCAGACATGCGGGGGGACGCCCAGCACAGGGCTAGTCCGCCCCGCATGTCAGTGCCGGCCCCCCCGCACAAATACAAAAGCATCGCACAGAGGCGATGCCTTTGTATTTTAGAAGTAACTCCCGGGTAGCGCAGCTCCTGCGGCTGGCCGGGAGTTGCTTGTCGCTCCCGCTGGCCGCAGCGGCTGCGTGATATGTCACGCAGCCACCGAGGCCCGCCCCCCCAACGGTCCGGACACACCTGCGTTGACCGGACCGCCCCCCTCAGAGGCGATCTCTAGGTAACGAGGCGCTGGCGCATGTGCAGTTTGGACCCGATCGCTGCATTGCGACATACTGCAGCGAGCAATCGGGTCGGAATGACCTCCATAGTTAGGTGAGTACTGGATGTAGGGTGATGATGGAGGAGAGACACAAGGCTGTGGAGATGGAAGTCAGAGGTACTCGCATGTTGATAGATATGTATCATATGTTTCCCCTATATGGTGTATTTTCCTTACTGTAGTAGTTATGTAATGCATATAGGTGGTCATTCCGAGTAGTTCGCTCTGTAATTTTCTTCACATCGCAGCGATTTTCCACTATTTGCGCATGCGCAATGTTCGCACTGCGACTGCGCCAAGTAAATTTGCTATGAAGATTGGTATTTTACTCACGGCATTACGAGGTTTTTTCTTCGTTCTGGAGATCGTAATGTGATTGACAGGAAGTGGGTGTTTCTGGGCGGAAACTGGCCGTTTTATGGGAGTGTTTGAAAAAACGCTACCGTTTCTGGGGAAAACGCGGGAGTGGCTGGAGAAACGGAGGAGTGTCTGGGCGAACGCTGGGTGTGTTTGTGACGTCAAACCAGGAACGACAAGCACTGAACTGATCGCACTGGAAGAGTAAGTCTCGAGCTACTCAGAAACTGCACAGAGAAGTCTTTTCGCAATATTGCGAATCTTTCATTCGCAATTTTGATAAGCTAAGATTCACTCCCAGAGGGCGGCGGCTTAGCGTGTGCAATGCTGCTATAAGCAGCTTGCGAGCGAACAACTCGGAATGACCACCATAATAAATATCTTACCTTTCTTTCTAATCTCTCTCTCCCACTCTCTCTCTCTATCACACACACACACACACACACCCACACACACATAATCCAAAATCTATATTTCCCATAGATGTTCCTTCAGATAGGTGCTGTCCAGCATTTATTATTACGTCTTGGGTTTGAAAAAGTCTGAATTTGCTGAGCGCATGAAGTGATATTTCCCCAGTACTGTATGTATATGAGGTTAATAAGAGGAGGGAAATAAACTCCTCCTTTTCAATGGTGAGTCAGGACAAACTGCTTTGGTTATGATTCTCAAAGGCCTAGAGAATTCATAATTAAATGCAGTGAACCTAAATATTTATGAATATTTTGATATAAATATTGGCCCTCATTCCGAGTTGATCGCAGAGATTCATCGCATCGCAAATGTGCGAAAACTAAGTGTCTGCGCATGCGCAAAAGCGTGAATACGCATGCGCGAGCACATCCGTACGACATTGGTGCAAAAATACCAAAAAAAAACCAACACGTAACTGTCAAACGAAAACGAGGAGTGGCGTAGGCGTGGCGGAGGCGAGACTTCGCAATGCTCCGACATGGGCGTGAAAGTGGGTGTACAGTGTTGGAGTATGCAACTCGCAATGGGCGTGTTTTTCGCAATTAAACATTGTCGCTGTTAAAACTAACATAGGAAACCGTAGCAACCTTCACGCAGCAGCCGAGTAGGTCTGCAGTTACTCTACATTTGCGAAGTACTGTTACAAGTGTGTATGCAGTAATTAGCTGTTAATTGGAGAGCACATTCATCTGATGGCCAATTACTTGTTAATTACTGCGCAGATGAAAGTTACCAACCAGCAATTGTCTGAACCCACATTACATGTTTATTCTACTCACATATAAATCTCACACACTGCCAAATAAGGTTGTTATTTGTGTTCAAGTTGGTGTGTAAACATTTGTTAAAATGGTTTTAATGTGTGTAAGACTAACAAATACAAACAAGTGAAATTATTAATAAATTAATTTGAAAGCTGCAACATTTTTGCACCCACATAATGCAGCATACACTTTAATTTTGTCAGAAATGTAACATTAATATTTGTTTAGAATATCTGACACTGTTTTAAATGATGTCCTGTTGACCATAGATAAATCTAAAAAGTGTTGTGTCAGTTTACTTAATATGGACATTAAAGTGTGGTGCAAAGCATACCTGTATTTTTTGGTTGTTGCAATTTTTTGGGATAATTTGCAGATTGGTCTACAAGTGTCTATATGCTGACCTAATCTTTCTGGAACTAAGATTTACCTAATGCATTACCTTGAATAAACTGCACATTTTTTTTAAATAAATTTTTTATTACTGTAGTAATATTTAACAACATGAAAACAACATGGCTACACGTGAGTCTCACAGGCAGAGATGGACCAAGCAGCAAGCATATGGCACTGACAAATGATATAGCAGAACTCAGTACTCTGCAAAATTCAGCTTCTGACAAAATTATATTTTTTAAGCATAAATAAAACATATTACACACCCTGCCACACAAAAATGTGGACCCAACTGGAAAGAATTAGGATCCACCACACAAACACAACAATACATAGCACACTAGTAAGAGGAAGATGGCTCTGGTGTTTATACAAAAAAACTCACAGGCTACAATACCTCCAAACATAAATAATACATTTCACTAAGAGGGAGTTATCCATTCTGGCCACACAAGCCAACTCCAAAATAACATAGAGGCAACATGAAAAACATGGGTGCTGCCCATCTGGAGAGACATCACTTTCTTTTTTTTCTCCCCGCCTGAGGCTGTTCTTCTTGGCTTGGTCTGCGGAGCGACCTTCGTTGGGCCTGCCCAGTGGGCTGTTCTTCCTGGGCATGTGCAGGGGAGGGAGCCGATGTGGGTGGCTCTCTGCCACTGTGGGCAAGGGAGACAGCGATGGCCTGGAGCCCTTGCAAGATGTTATTTGCAAGGCTTTGGAATGAGGAGGCAAGTTGTTCTTGGCCCTGCCTGATCTCTGCCAGACCTTGGCAGAGTTGAGCAACACCTTGCTCAACACTGGTTCGGTGCTCAGTGAGCCGGACAGCTATCTGGCTTACCTCCTGGATGACCCTGTCTTGAAACGCATTTAGGCTCTCACCATACCTAGCGATTTCAAGCAGGATCTCCGGGATAGCAGATGGTTGGGTGGGGGGGCCAGTAGGAACCTGCAGAGGTGGGATTTGTGGCCCCACACTGGCAGACCCACTAGGTCCCTCCACCTCAGCCTCAGCCACATAACCCTCCTGTGACTCAAACTGATCACCCCCCTGTGCTGTGTTTTGTGGCAAGCAAATAGAAGAATGTGTTGGAAAAAAGTAAAATTAAAAATTATTTTATTTTTTATAAATTCAGTTTAAATTGCAGACAAATACATGTGTAAACTTACCTGGCAAGTCATGTCCCGTCAGGATCTCAGGCAGGTCCGTGTCCATATTAGACACCCCTTGGCCCTCCTCATAACTGACACAGGCCATCGCCATCTCCTCCAAGTCTGTAAACTCCACAGCGACAGATGGTCCTCCCCCTGTAGCCCTTGAGGCATTCCACTCCGCAGACCTCTTTGCCTTCAGGCGGGATTTTAAGTCGGCCCACCTACATATGTATTGTGAAAGAGGGGCAAAGTAGAGTCTTATTATTTGTGTATGTAAATATCTAGGACACATGTTCTGCTTCTGTTTGCTATACATAACATCACATGTCACTACATTTTTAAGTCAACTTAGCACAGAAAAAGGACTGGCAAGATGCACTTACCGTCGTCTAACTTCCTGCGATGTTCTGACGACAGAGCCAACTTCATTCACAGAATGTGTGATGTCCCTCCAGATGCGATCTTTTGTAGCAGCACCCATGTTTTTGGGGCCTCTATGTACTTTGGACATGGCCTGCGTGACCAAGACACACAACTCCCTCTTAGTGAATGCTGGCTGTCTTTTCTTACGTCTGGAGGTAGCCTGTGAGGTTTCTTCCTGTTGCTCCTCACCATCTTCCTCCTCACTAGCAGCTTCTGTCTGTTGTGTTTGTGTGGCTAATGCTGATTCCTCCTCAGTTTGGCCAGTATGTGTGTGTGGCAGGGTATCCCCACTCAATTGTTGGGGCTCAGAAGCTGACATTTGCAGAGTACTAGGTCCTGCCAGTTCAGAATCCGCAGAGGCGTATTCCAACATCCGTTTCTGGCACTCTAGGTGTTTTTTCGCCAATGCCATCTGCTGCTGTGCAATGCGGTCCATCTCTGCTGCTAATTCCTCACGAGAAGCCATGTTGGAGATGACGTGTGTACGCCCAGGTGTGTGCCTATTTATACCTACGTGCGGCGCGTTCATTCACACAGGTGTACAGTATGGTAATCTTGCTAATGATTGCACTGCTTATTTAAGGGCCTAGTTTGCACGCTGTGAGAGTTGGTAGTTTGGAGTTTGTAGTATTTTGGATGTTGCAGTTTGGAGTTTGTTGGCCCGTGCGTGAAGGTGCTATTGTTCTTTTCTGAGTGAGTAATTGTCAAGCATACATTTTGACGTTTGTTCGCGTTTAGCATATAGACAGTATTGCATACTTTTTGCGAAATTCCGTTTGTGAGTATTCGTGCATTCGTCTTGTTAAATGCAACTCTGTTGTAGGATTTTTTTTTTTGTTTATTAAATATTAAATGTTGTTAATCTATATTTTGAATGTAAATTTATAACACTAAACCTGTGCTTTAGTGTTTCTGTTTTGTGGACTAATGTAAAAATGTTGTTCTTACTGTCATTTTTGGTCTCTTGTAGGTGTCTTATTTTGGGAGATTTATCCCCTTTTTTGTTGTGTTGTTTAGTGTGACAAAAAACACTAATTTACTGTTGTTTTCGGAGGAGCAGGTAAGTCCCCTTGGCCTGTGTTTGTGGCTGTTTGTGTTAATGGGCTCTATGTGTGCTTACTGTCATTTTTGGTCTCTTGTAGGTGTCTTATTTTGGGAGATTTATCCCCTTTTTTGTTGTGTTGTTTAGTGTGACAAAAAACACTAATTTACTGTTGTTTTCGGAGGAGCAGGTAAGTCCCCTTGGCCTGTGTTTGTGTCAGTTTGTGTTAATGGGCTCTATGTGTGCTTACTGTCATTTTTGGTCTCTTGTAGGTGTCTTATTTTGGGAGATTTATCCCCTTTTTTGTTGTGTTGTTTAGTGTGACAAAAAACACTAATTTACTGTTGTTTTCGGAGGAGCAGGTAAGTCCCCTTGGCCTGTGTTTGTGGCTGTTTGTGTTAATGGGCTCTATGTGTGCTTACTGTCATTTTTGGTCTCTTGTAGGTGTCTTATTTTGTGAGATTTATCCCCTTTTTTGTTGTGTTGTTTAGTGTGACAAAAAACACTAATTCACTGTTGTTTTCGGAGGAGCAGGTAAGTCCCCTTGGCCTGTGTTTGTGGCTGTGTGTGTGTTAATGGGCTCTATGTGTGCTTACTGTCATTTTTGGTCTCTTGTAGGTGTCTTATTTTGGGAGATTTATCCCCTTTTTTGTTGTGTTGTTTAGTGTGACAAAAAACACTAATTTACTGTTGTTTTCGGAGGAGCAGGTAAGTCCCCTTGGCCTGTGTTTGTGGCTGTTTGTGTTAATGGGCTCTATGTGTGCTTACTGTCATTTTTGGTCTCTTGTAGGTGTCTTATTTTGGGAGATTTATCCCCTTTTTTGTTGTGTTGTTTAGTGTGACAAAAAACACTAATTTACTGTTGTTTTCGGAGGAGCAGGTAAGTCCCATTGGCCTGTGTTTGTGGCTGTTTGTGTTTGTTCAAAGTGTTTTGCTTATGTTTGTCATCCATCTTTATAATAAATTAACAAATTTTTCCCAGGATTGTTCTGCAAAGTAGTGCTGTTCTTGCCTGTACTAGCTACTAAAGGGCTAAATTTTTATTGGAATCTATTTTAGATGTCAAACCTATTTATCGTTATTTATACTTAGGTGTTTGTTATGTCTTTGATGCTCTTATTATGTGTCTGTTTTGTTGGTTGACATATTTTTTTATTTTTTTTAAAAAACAATGTAGCTTTCACACTTTTAATTTGTATTTTTCCTTTTTTGTCTCAATTTCAAATTGTTCCGGAATTGAACCCAGAAAAAATGTCGTATGCTCCTGCAGTAAGTTGACACCCCGTTTTTTTTTTTTGGTTTTTATTGGATTGCATTTGTCTTATTCAACATATCTTTTTAATTTTTATAAAGTGTGTGATGTCAGTGTTTGTGGCAGCAGAAGCCCTCCCACCCCAACCCACGGCAGCACTCCCACCCCAACCGCCAGCCCCACAACCACAACCGGCTCCTCATCAACCAAGGCAACGGAGGCGTGCTAGGCCACCAATTTTCCGCACCCGTGTCCTACTTTTTGGGATGCCAGATGATGTTGTTGTGCGTAGATACAGGCTGTCACCACATCTAATCCTAGACACTCTCTCCATAATAGAGAGTGATCTGGAGTCTTCAATTCGGTATCCTACAGCAATACCACCATTGACACAATTCCTTGCTGTGTTACATTTTTTGGCCACAGGGTCTTTTCAACATGTTGTTGGAGACCTGGTTGGCATGTCGCAGGGCCAGTTCAGTAAGGTCCTGCGGCGTGTCAGCCAGGCTTTCATAAAGCGGGTTAAGCAATTTATTGCTATGCCTTTGGATGTTGGTGCCCTAGATGTGGTGAAGCGGCAATTTGAGGAAGGTGGTAGTCGCTTCCCACATGTTATTGGGGTTGTGGATGGCACACATGTAGCTATTGTGCCACCAAGACATAATGAAGAAATTTATAGAAACAGGAAACTGTTTCATTCTCTGAATGTAATGGTTGTTTGTGGGCCATCCCTCCAGATCCTTTCCCTGAATGCCAAGTTTCCCGGAAACTCGCATGATGCTTATGTCATTAGACAATCAGGGATATGGCACAGATTAAGATCAAGTCAACGAGCAGACATGTGGTTATTGGGTGAGTTGGCCAACATAATTTCCTGCCATTTTTAAACAATTTTAGGAATATACTCTTTCTAATTTTTACTTCTCCTCAAACAGGAGACCGTGGATATCCTTGCACCCCCTGGCTCATGACTCCTTACCGTAATCCCATGCCAGGACCACAGACGGCATTTAACTCCGCGCTTACTGCCACTAGACAGCTGGTGGAGCGCACAATTGGGGTCCTTAAAGGCCGGTTTCGTGTGCTCCACCGCACTGGTGGCGACATCATGTATTCGCCGGAGATGGCAAGTAAACTAGTGGTCCTGTGCGCTATACTACATAACATCGCAGTAAGGAGTAGCGTAGAGCTTCCTCAGACAGAGGAATTGCCTGATGAGGAGCCAGGGGTTGTCCGTCGCTTCGGTGGGGGGAGTGTTACACGGAGGGGAAGCCAAGTCAGGGCAAGCATTGTTGAAGAATATTTCAGGTATAGTGTTTTTTTATTTACTTTTTGAAATTAATCAAAAACACAGTATGCTTATGCTCATTTTGTAACGCAGAAATTTGGATTACTATTGTAAGGTCATTGTGTAATTATTCGGGTGTGTGGGAATCTCTAATTATGTTTTTCAAAAATAACCGTAAACAGGTTAAGCTTACAATGTGTTATTTTCGAATCTAATAATGTGATGTTGCTAAATAGTGTCCTTATTTGTTTTCTTTCATAAAATCCTGTTTTTTTTAAAAAAAAACACAAACAAATGAAACTGAATGTTCACCACTTTGTGACTGTCCAGCTGAATTATCACACAAACTGTGGTGAGTACACAGATATTTTTACAATTTATTAAAAAAGTGTGTGTGTCTGTGTTTGTGTGGGTGTTTTAGTTGGTTGTGTGTTAAATTTTTTTTTCTTTTTTCTCTTCCGCGACTGCGTATTTCCGCTCGAGCGAAATTACCACTGTGCTCTACACAGCATTGCAAAGATCAATAAAGTTAATTGAAATGACGGCATAGATTTTAGACAAACCACATGCTAACACACACTATAAATATATGCCCAAATAAGGAATACGCCATTGCCATGATGCGTGCAGCACCTTTCACCAGGCGGGAGCTCCGCGTCCTGGTTGCGGTGATGGACCGCCGCGTAGGCCGCGTTGGGCGCTTTATCCCAAATCGGTTAAGCGCGAGGCCTACGCGGAGGTCCGCCACCTACTGCGGTCTCGCGTACGCAGCAGGTGGACCATCATCCAACTGGAGAGGAGATGGAGTGATCTCCGCAGGAGGACTCCTGAACTGTTGGCGGAGATCCGCCAGCAAATCCGGGAAATGCGTGCACGCAGTAAATTACATTACATAACAGAGATTATTAGCATAAATTTTGCAAATTTACACTAAGTGGTAGTCTGTAATTGCAACACTGACTGAACAAATTTAATAAATATGACAGTGTGTGTGGTTAGGGCAAACAGTACTGACTGTAGCAAAGTGATTCAAAACAAGTGCATGTTGTCCAGAATTAATACCCAGGCTGGAAACTGTACCAAATAACTTGATCAGTGGTGTCTATATAATAAGGTGGCTTGAATAGTGATCTGGTGATGTTGCCTACACCAATCAATATGACTCAATGGAATAGATTCAGTAATGAGCATCAAAAAAGTTTAGTAGAATCATTTTGGTTGCTGTGGCCAACATGAAGAGTTTGAAAAATCTTAATAAAAAAAACAAAAACAAGCCCTGTGTCTTTTACATGGGACAGAACAGTGTAATTGAGAAATGGTGTTTCTGAAATTTAACATGCAATCTAAAATATAACACATATATCATTATAGGACGACCACAACGGCAACCAGATGCAGGGAGGCAACATCAGGCCCCTTCTCAGCCCCCCTCCCCTTCTCACTCCCCCTCCCCTTCTCACTCCCCCTCCCCTTCTCAATCCCCCTCCCCTTCTCACTCCCCCTCCCCTTCCCAGTCCCCCTCAGCTTCCCAGTCCCCCTCAGCTTCCCAGTCCCCCTCACCTTCCCAGTCCCCCTCAGCTTCCCAGTCCCCCTCACCTTCCCAGTCCCCCTCAGCTTCCCAGTCCCCCTCAGCTTCCCAGGCCCCCTCAGCTTCCCAGTCCCCCTCAGCTTCACCAGCCCCCTCAGCTTCCCAGGCCCCCTCCCCTTTCCACTCCCCTTCTCAGCCCACCTCTCCTTCTCTTTCTGTGCCCCCTTCTCCTCCTTCCCAGTCCCCTTCTCCTTCTACTTCCAACTCCCCTTCTCAGCCCACCTCACCCTCTATTGGACAAACATTCTCTCCGCCCCCCTCGCCATCTCAATCAGACCCACCCTCAGAAATTACATCCCCAATCCCTCCTCCTTACCCCATCTCTCCTCCTTCCCCAATCCCTCCTCCTTCACCCATCCAGACTCCTTCCCCCATCCCTCCTCCTTCCCCAATCCCTCCTCCTTCCCCCATCCAGCTGCCTTCACCACCCAGTGAATGGGCAGAAGAAGCTCCTGATGGTCTCAGTGGTGAACATAATGTTGCTGAGGAAAGTAAGTGTTTTAACATATCTAACATAAATATTACCTACTTACACTTACAATGTAAAAACATGCACTGTTGTACTGTTGAAAATCAGCTAGCATGGAAAACATTTTGAGTTATTATTGATGGTGTTCATGTTGCATTGTAATTTTTGTGAGTATCATTATATGTAGTGTTTATGTGTGCAATGTTTTGTGTGTCCACTCTAGGTCGACACTCATTAGTTTGACAGGGTTGCCAGGACAACATGGTTTAATATGTGCTCAGTTTTCTGCCTAACATTTCTACCTGAGTGGAGTTTAGTATGTTGTTAGTCTTTTACACTTGTGCCTGTGTATTCATAATGTTTGCACTTTCAAATCACATGCTTCACTTTGTTAGCCAGCCGAACAACACAATGATTTGTGGTGTGAAAGTTACACTCACAAAATGCTTATTGTATTTTTCACAACCTGTTTGACCTTATTTAGTAAAGGCGGTTTTCAGGGATTGTGGGCATGCTAGGATATGTAGTCCTTCTGAAGATGTTGATATGCAGTGTGATGATGCAGGACCAAACCTCCTTAAATTTAATTCTCTTCACTACAGATGTGAATGAATGCCAACATGGTGTTACATTTACTAAGATGGTAGTTTTCTTTAACATGGGATGTTGCCCATAGCAACCAATAAGATTATATTTGAAGTTTTTATGCTCACTTTTACAAGATAACATGTTTAATTTGATTGGTTGCTATGGTCAACTTCGCATCTTAAATTGAACTCCCGTAGTAGTAAATGTACCCCATGGTGTGGTACACTTTCTTGTTTAAAAAAAAAAACATTGCTGAGCAGGCTTGTGTGTTGTTATGCTACTGATTTATCCTTAAAGCAGCCATGATGTAGTCACTTAGGCATTAAAGCAGGCCTGTCCAAACTGCGGCCCTCCAGCTGGGTAAAAACTACACATCCCAGCATGCCCTGACACAGCTTTGGCATTCTCTGACCACAAAACTGTGTCAAGGCATGCTGGTATATGTAGTTTCACAACAGCTGGAGGCCAGCAGTTTGGACATGCCTGCATTTAAGTGTGCTTTGTGCCTTGCTTGGATAATAAGTAATGTGATTAAGTTATTAATTTTTATGTTGCATCTTAATTTCAGATGTTGCAGTTGGAGATCCCACAAGTTTTGGGGGAATTATTGAAACCATGCGCCAACACCTGCATGGGTTAATTAATTGTCTGGATCATTTACAAAAATTTGCCTGATTTTTTTTTTGTTTAATACATTTATTGATTACAAAAAAATAACCAATAAAAACAAGTTGTTTAAAGTTAACCGGGTGTTGTGTTTATTAATGCAAAAAAGGATCAGCAGATTGGCAAGCAGAAATTGATTTCCTAAAACATTTCACACATCTAACGTAAGATTATAAAAAATAAAAAAGTTAGGAGATTATTGTGTTAATAAACATGTAAACACCTTCATTCACAAACAACACCTTAAAACCAAAAAAAATAAAAAATAAATAAAACATCTATATTTATATTTTAGACTTTTACATGTTGATGGCCAATTATGGCAACAAAGTGTTCTTCAGGTTTTTTTTGCTGACTTAATTGGTTTGGAACATTATCAATCATTACACTAATTGGATTCGTAATTGACGAGGGCTTGTGGACTTTAAACTGAAAGGTGTAATTTCACTTAATAGCAAAAAAAAAAAACATTGTTGCGCGTTTTTCCTTTAAAGTGTGCACTTTTAATGTAAAATGCGTAAATCTACTACAACTTAGTATTTTTACGATGAAGAATGTGTTAATGCGAGGGTTTCGCATTGCTGCGATGGTTTCGCATTACTGCGATGTCATTTGGCGTACGCCCACTTTGTGTAATACTGCGTACGAATGTGCAAAAATACGTTGGAGGCGGATGTTCGCAAATTTACTACATTAACGCAACTTTGCGAATATGTTGTGCTAACGAAAAACTTAGCGACCAACTCGGAATGACCTCCATTGTTTTGTTTTTTTTCATATTTCTGAAGCAAATTAATGTAATTGGAAATTCATTTAGCGATGGTATTTTTTTCTGTTGAACTAAAATGTAGTGTAAATATGTACCAATGTTGTGTGCTGATGTAATGATGCAAATTTCCTAATGGTTATTATTAAAATAATGCTTTACATAGGAACTGGTATTTAGCACAAATGTGAAACATGATTTGAATTTTTAACCTTCTGTTGTTGTGCTCAATGTTTGAGTACCAACATAAAGGGGGATTGGTTACAGTGTACAAGATCCCAGATAATAGGGCTTTTGTCTTAAGGGGGGTACTCACGGAGCGATTGCTGATTAAAATCGAAGCAATCTGACTAGATTGCTTATAATTAAGCATGATCTGTCCGTGTGTACTCCACACAACGATAGTGATGCGCAGCCCCACGCATCGCTATCGCTGGTGCTAGAATGGCCTCAATCTAGCAAATCGCTCATTTCACCCGCTGGGTAAAATGAGCGGCCCCCCGTCTCCACCCGCACGCTCAGCACACATCGCTCTGTGCTGAGCGGGGGGAGAGATGTGTGCTGAGCGGTTCGCTCAGCACACATCTCTCCTCAAATTGGGACATGAATACGGCCCTTTACAATAGCATTACTGAGCACACACACTGGATTTACTTGCAATATTATAGACTTGTTGAAAGTGACTGAGAATACAATATGAACCTGATTTAAGAAGTAAAAAATAAGATTTTAAACCTACCGGTAAATCTTTTTCTCCTAGTCCGTAGAGGATGCTGGGGACTCTGTAAGGACTGTGGGGTATAGACGGGCTCCGCAGGAGACATGGGCACTATAAAGAACTTTTAGTATGGGTGTGCACTGGCTCCTCCCTCTATGCCCCTCCTCCAGACCTCAGTTAGAGAAACTGTGTCCAGAGGAGATGGACAATACGAGGAAAGGATTTTGTAATCTAAGGGCAAGATTCATACCAGTCCACACCAACCACAGCGTATAACCTGGAATAAATGCAACCAGTTAACAGTATGAACAAAAACAGCATCAGTCAACGACCGATCTCAACTGTAACATAACCCTTATGTAAGCAACAACTATATACAAGTCTTGCAGATTTAGTCCGCACTGGGACGGGCACCCAGCATCCTCTACGGACTAGGAGAAAAAGATTTACCTGTAGGTTTGAAATCTTATTTTCTCTTACGTCCTAGAGGACGCTGGGGACTCCGTAAGGACCATGGGGTTTATACCAAAGCTCCAAACCGGGTGGGAGAGTGCAGATGACTCTGCAGCACCGATTGAGCAAACGCGAGGTCCTCATCAGCCAGGGTATCAAACTTGTAGAATTTTGCAAAAGTGTTTGAACCCGACCAAGTAGCTGCTCGGCACAACTGTAATGCCGAGATACCTTGGACAGCCACCCAAGAAGAGCCCACCTTCCTAGTGGAATGGCCTTTACCGAATTTGGTAACGGCAATCCAGTCTAAGAATGAGCCTGCTGAATCGTGTGACAGATCCAGCGAGCAATAGTCTGCTTAGAAGCAGGCGCGTCAACCTTGTCGGCTGCATACAGGACAAACAGAGCCTCTGTCTTCCTAACCCTAGCCATCCTGGCGACATAGATTTTTAAGGCCCTGACTACATCCAGGGACTTGGAGTCCACCAAGTCACTCGTAGCCACAGGTACCACAATAGGTTGGTTCATATGAAATGAAGAAACCACCTTAGGCACAAATTGAGGACGAGTCCTCAATTCCGCTCTATCCACATGAAAAATCAAGTAGGGGCTCTTGTGAAACAAGGCCGCCAACTCTGACACCCGCCTTGCAGATGCCAAGGCTAATAACATGACCACCTTCCAGGTGAGACATTTTAATTCAACCGTTTGAAGGGGTTCAAACCAGTGTGATTTAAGGAACTGTAACACCACGTAAAGGTCCCATGGTGCCACTGGTGGCACAAAAGGAGGCTGGATGTGCAGCACTCCCTTTACAAAAGTCTGGACTTCTGGGAGAGAAGCCAATTCCTTCTGAAGAATATAGATAGGGACAAAATCTGTACCTTAATGGAGCCTAACTTTAGGCCCATATCCACTCCTGTCTGTAGGAAGTGGAGAAAACGTCCCAGATGGAAATCTTCCGTAGGAGCATTCTTGGTTTCACACCAAGATACATACTTCCTCCAGATACGGTGATAATGCTTCGCCGTTACCTCCTTCCTAGCCTTTATCAGAGTAGGGATAACTTCCTCTGGAATACCTTTCTCAGCTAGGATTCGGTGTTCAACCGCCATGCCGTCAAACGCAACCGCGGTAAGTCTTGGAACATGCAAGGCCCCTGCTGCAACAGGTCTTCCCTGAGTGGAAGAGGCCACGGATCTTCTGTGAGCATCTCCTGAAGATCCGAATACCAGACCTTTCGAGGCCAATCTGTAACAATGAGTATTGTCTGTACTCTTTTTCGTCTTATGATTCTCAGCACTTTTGAGATGAGAGGCAGAGGAGGGAACACATAGACCGATTGAAACACCCATGGTGTCACTAGGGTGTCTACCGCTACTGCCTGAGGGTCACTTGACCTGGCACAATACCTCCGAAGCTTTTTGTTGAGGTGTGACGCCATCATGTCTATTTGAGGAAGTCCCCAAAGACTTGTTATCTCTGCAAAGACCTCTTGATGAAGTCCCCACTCTCGTGGATGGAGATCGTGTCTGCTGAGTAAGTCTGCTTCCCAGCTGTCCACTCCCGGTATGAAGACTGCTGACCGAACGCTTACGTGATTTTACGCCCAGCGCAGAATCCTGGTGGCTTCTGCCATTGCCACTCTGCTCCTTGTCCCGCCTTGGCAGTTTACATGAGCCACGGCTGTGACGTTGTCTGATTGAATCAGAACTGGTAGGTCACGAAGAAGATACTCCGCTTGTCATAGGCCGTTGTATATGGCCCTCAATTCCAGCACGTTGATGTGTAGACAAGCCTCCTGGCTTGACCATAGACCCTAAAAATTTCTTCCTTTTGTGACTGCTCCCCATCCTTGGAGGCTCACGTCCGTGGTCACCAGAACCCAGTCTTGAATGCCGAACCTGCGACCCTCTAGAAGGTGAGCACTCTGCAGCCACCACAGGAGAGACATCCTGGCCCTGGGGGACAGGCTTATCTTTTGATGTAGCTGCAGATGGGACCCTGACCACTTGTCCAGTAGGTCCCACTGAAACGTCTTCGCATGGAACCTGCAGAAGGGGATGGCCTCGTAGGCTGCCACCATTTTTCCCAGAACTCGAGTGCATTGATGAACAGACACTCTTTTTCGTTTTAGCAGGTCCCTGACCATGTCCTGGAGATCCTGGGCTTTTACCATTGGTAGAAAAACCCTCTTCTGTTCAGTGTCCAGTATCATGCCTAGGAATGATAGACGAGTCGTTGGAATCAACTGTGACTTTGTCAGATTGAGAATCCAACCGTGTTGTTGTAACACTCTCAGGGAGAGCGACACGCTTTTCAGCAATTGATCTCTCGATCTCGCCTTTATCAGGAGATCGTCCAAGTATGGGATAATTGTGACTCCCTGCCTGCGCAGGAGCACCATGATTTCCGCCACCACTTTGGTGAAAATCCTCGGGGCCGTGGAAAGCCCAAACGGCAACGTCTGAAACTGGTAATGACAGTCCTGTAATGCGAACCTCAGGTACTCCTGATGAGGAGGAAATATGGGGACATGAAGGTAGGCATCCTTCACGTCCAGTGACACCATAAAATCCCCTCCTTCCAGACTGGATATCACAGCCCGGAGTGATTCCATCTTGAATTTGAACTTTTTCAAGTACAGGTTTAGGGATTTTAGATTTAAAATGGGTCTGACCGAACCATCCGGCTTCGGGACCACGAACAGGGTTGAATAGTACCCTTTTCCCTGTTGGACCAGGGGAACCTTGACAATCACTTGCTGTTGACACAGCTTTTGAATTGCATCTAATACTACTTCCCTCTCCGGGGAAGAGGCTGGCAAGGCCGACTTGAAAAATTGGCGAGGGGGCACCTCTTCGAACTTCAGTTTGTAACCTTGGGATACAATTTCCAATGCCCAAGGTGTTACGATCCTGATGCTCAGGACAGAGGAGATCTTATGTAGTGAGTCCTGAGCACCAAGACGGAATGCTGGGATTGGGAAATGGGAAGGAAATAGCCCCTAGCACCCTACCTCCGTTGTCTTATCCGTGTTATCAATTCACGCCTGAACGACTATGGTTTCTTGGGCCCATGGCAGCCGCGTTTGAAGGGCGGATTAGGTCTGCCCAACTCCGATGCCCCCTCAGGTCTTAAAGAGAGACAAGGCGTGAACTGAGACAGGGTAATAACAAGGGGACCTCTAACTGAAACAACCACGCTAGGGGCTATAAACTACCTAAAAACTAAACGTATGTGCGGCACGCCGCCAAAGGAAAAAGAACTACAAAGAAACCACTGTCCACTCCCCTACACGGCACCGCCGAGTTCCGGGGAGGACAGTGAAAGCGGAAACCTCCGCAAATGCACCAATTCACAGTTAAGTAAACACTAAGCGGCATAGGCCGCAACACGCGGCAGAAGCCGCTACTCACAAAACCGGGCGAGAACCCCAGATGACAAACAGGTTCGCAAGGACTAGAAGGATTCCCAGGACCGGCTTCGGACCTCCAAAGTACCAAAGGGCAGGGAGCAAGATCCACCAAACACGGCTGACAGGAACAGAGTTCTGCAAGGCAGGAACAGCATACAAGAAGCTATCACCGGCGGGGCTGCAGTGTGCTGGCTCACATAAAAAGGCCCTGCTGGCCAATAACAGGAGGGCCAGCAGGACCAGCCCCCATACCCTAATTACTAGTTGCCGTGCAGCTGCCCTGCTGCACGAGCAACCTAATTAAGTATTCTTAGCAACGGGGAACGCGGTCCACCTGTGGCGTCCCCGTTGCTATGCACCCGGCGGCCCTGCACGCACGGCGTCCTGCGTTGCCAGGGACCCGGCGGCTATCGTGCGCACGGCATCCTGGCGTTGCTAGTCGCCGTGCGGGGGACAGGGAAGGAGAGAGGCGCGGCGGCCGTGACCGCTGCTCAGTCAGGGCACGGCCGAAGACCGCAGCGCCTAACACAAGGATCCACGTCTGACAGAACCCAGACCTGACTGAAGAGTCGAAGATGTGCCCCCACCAACACGGACTCCCTCACTGGAGCCCCAGCGTCATGCGGTGGATTTAGCAGAAGCCAAGGAGGACTTCTGCTCCTGGGAACTAGCCGAAGCAGGTGCTCTCTCCTTCCTCTACCCTTACCTCTGGCAAGGAAATAGGAGCCCCGACCTCTTCTGGACTTATGCGACCGAAAGGACTGCATCTGATATTGAGGAGTTTTCTTTTGCTGTGGGGGAACAAAAGGCAAAAATGTAGATTTACCCACGGTAGCTGTGGAAACCAGGTCCGCGAGACCATCCTCAAACAAAACTTCACCCTTGTAAGGTAAAACCTCCATATGCTTCTTTGAGTCGGCATCACCCGACCATTGGTGAGTCTCGCCGAAACTGCCATGGCGTTGGCTCTGGAACCAAGCAGCCCCACGTCTCTTTGAGCATCTCTCATATATAAGACTGCATCTTTAATGTGACCTAAAGTCAGTAAAATGGTATCTTTGTCCAGGGTATCAATGTCAGCTAATAAGGTATCTGTACACGCTGCCACTGCGCTACAAACCCATGCTGATGCTATTGCCGGCCTGAGCAAAGCACCCGTATGTGTATAAATAGATTTTAAGGTAGTTTCCTGTCTACGATCCGCAGGACCCTTCAGGGATGCGGTGTCTGGAGACGGTAGCGCCACCTTCTTGGACAGATGTGTTAAAGCCTTGTCCACCCTGGGCGAGAATTCCCACCGTACCCTGTCCTTTGCAGGGAAAGGATACGCCATAAGAATCCTCTTGGGAATGTGCAGTTTTTTGTCTGGAGTTTCCCAAGCTTTTCCAAATAATTTGTTCAGTTCATGAGATGGAGGAAAAGTTACCTCCGGTTTCTTTTCCTTATACATGCGCACCCTCGTGTCAGGGACAGAGGGTTCATCTGTGATATGCAAAACATCTTTTATTGCCATAATCATATAATGAATACTTTTGGCCACCTATGGGTGTAACCTTGCCTCATCATAGTCGACACTGGAGTCAGAATCCGTGTCGGTATCAGTGTCTGCTATTTGGGATAGGGGACACTTTTGAGACCCTGATGGGCCCTGTGACCCAGTCAAATCCGTGAATTGACTCCCTGCTGTTTCCCTGGACTCAGCTTTGTCCATTCTCTTATGTAATAAGGTCACATTTGCATTTAAAATATTCCACATATCATACCAATCATGAGTCGGCGTTGCCGACGGAGACACCACAATCATCTGCTCCACCTCCTCCTTGGATGAGCCTTCCACTTCAGACATGCCGACACACACACCCCCACACACATAGGGATATATCTATAAGGCGACAGTTCCCCAACAAGGACCCTTGGAGAGACAGAGAGAGAGTATGCCAGCACACACCCAGCGCCAACTGACACTGGAACCAATTCCCAGATAAAGCGCTTTTATATATATTAACTGTGATATACACTCACTGCGCCTACATGTGCCCCCCCCCTCTTTTTCAGCCCTGTATCACCGTTAAGCAGGGGAGAGTCCGGGGAGCCAGCTTCTCTGCAGATCACTGTGGAGAAAGTGGCGCTGGTTAATGCTGTGAGACCAAGCTCCGCCCCCTCAGCGGCGGGCTTCTGTCCTGCTCAAATGTACAAATAATGGCGGGGAATGTATATATCTACTGCCTCCGCAGCCCATATATTAAAAATGCCAGTCCAGAGGTTTATATTGCTGCCCAGAGCGCCCCCCCCCCCCCCCCACTGCGCCCTGCACCCATCAGTGCCTGTCAGTGTGTGTAATACGTGGGAGCAATAACGCGCAGCGTTACCGCTGCACGCTTACCTCAGGGAAGTCTTCTGCCGCCTTTGAAGTCTTCTTTCTTCTTATATTCACCCGGCTTCTATCTTCCGGCTCTGCGAGGAGGACGGCGGCGTGGCTCTGGGACGAACGGCGGGGTGAGACCTGCGTTCCGATCCCTCTGGAGCTAATGGTGTCCAGTAGCCTAAGAAGCAGAGCCTATCACTTAAGTGGGTCTGCTTCTCTCTCCTCAGTCCCACGATGCAGGGAGCCTGTTGCCAGCAGTGCTCCCTGAAAATAAAAAACCTAACAAAATTCTTTTATCAGAGAAACTCAGTAGAGCTCCCCTGTAGTGCACCCATTCTCCTCTGGGCACAGAATCTAACTGAGGTCTGGAGGAGGGGC
The DNA here is from genome assembly GCF_028390025.1 of Pseudophryne corroboree. Classification (NCBI taxonomy): domain Eukaryota; kingdom Metazoa; phylum Chordata; class Amphibia; order Anura; family Myobatrachidae; genus Pseudophryne; species Pseudophryne corroboree. The sequence goes on from NC_086452.1 coordinate 133,749,815, forward strand.
ATAGAGGGAAGAGCCAGTGCACACCCATACTAAAAGTTCTTTATAGTGCCCATGTCTCCTGCGGAGCCCATCAATACCCCACAGTCCTTACGGAGTCCCCAGCATCCTCTAGGACGTAAGAGAAATAGGAAAAATCTGCTAAGGTTAATGTTCTAAAGGGGGTACACACAGACAGATCCGTGCTTAAATTATAAGCAGTCTGACTAGATTGCTTAGAACTTAAGCATGGCTCTCTCCGTGTGTATGCCCCACAGCGACAGCGATGTGCACCCCCGCGCATTCTATTGCTGGTGCTAGTTTAGCCTGCATGCAGGCACAATCTATCTGGTTGCTTATTTCACCGCTGGGTGTAATGAGCGCCCCCCCCCCATCCGTCCCCTCACTTAGCACACATCGAGCTGTGCTGAGTGGGGGGAGAGATGCGTGCTGAGCGGTCACTGATAGATCGCTCAGCAATAAACTCTACCCGTGTGTACAGGGCTTAACACTTTATCCAGATGGGCTAAGTGTTGTGCAGTAGTAGGTGTGATTGTGTACTAAATTGTGATTTTTTTATGTGGGAAATGCATATTTTTATTTTTAAATGGATATATGTAATTATCAGATTAGCAACACATTGACCGTGAATAGCACAGAATCCATTAAAGGCAGAAACTCATCTTTGAGAGTTGTCAGTCAGGTACGTGTTTCGGAGACGCCTTGGAATTCTGAGTAGATGGCGCGCACTGGTCACCCCATAAAGTCATTATTCACTGTTTTGGCTGTGTGCATTCAGGTCTACAAGATGAATTCCTTACTTCATTTCCTTGCAAAAAACTAGGGAGTATTTACACAGGTATAAATGTGTAATACTTGGGCGGTATAGAACCTGATCAAACAAAGGAATTGCATAAGTAGCTCTTACGGATTTCTAGTTGTGATGCATTAGCAAAAAAATAGGAAGATGGGCCTATATTTTACTAAAAATCCGAGTTTGGCCGATTAGTGTTTTTTTTTCTAAGGCCCAATCCGGAAATTCACTAAGCACCAATCTCGGCAGTGTTTGGGCTATTCGTAATGTTTTGATTTGCAAAGTTCAGAAATACGAATGAATAGAGCATCGGTCAAACGCGGCGGTTATTTCATACAATACGGGAATTCACTATTAATTCGTATTTGGGTGTTAGTCTCTGAGTGCTCAAATGCGGTCGTATTTTTTTGCGAATCATTAAAAAAAGCGGCAAAAAAATAGACCTGCTTTTTTCAGGCGTGTTTACATGTATTGCAACTCAAAAATCAATCACACCTGAATACGGATGCCAATAAAAGGATGTTAGGCCCAATTCAATCCACCTACACTCAGAAATGGCTGCAGGACTGTGGACCAGTAATATTTTGTGTGCTGTGGTATTCCTCAGACTCAGAGATCAGCCTGTAAGTAACCAGGGCCAACAAACTGAACATGGTCAGCAGGTTGTACAGGTTCCGCGGAGGCTGCGCAGGCCTCGTTTTTTTAGGGGGCGTTTAAACTTGAACGGCCTCGTTTTTTTAGGGGGCGTTTAAACTTGAACGCATTGTCCAATGAAATGGTCATACAGATGTTCCGTCTAAATCGTAACAAAATTTTTCATCTGTATGACCTTGTCAAACTGGGCCTAGACCCTGAGACAGCACGCCCTCGCTCTGTCTCAGGCCTGCACAAACTCCTGGCTGTGTTGCACTTTATGGCTACTGGCAGCTTTCAGTCTGTGTCTGGGGATGTCATAGGAATCTCACAGCTCTCATTTTCGAGAATATTAACACAGGTGATGTATACCTAACTACCTCTTCTTTTTTTTGTTTGTTTTAATTTCTCGGTGGACAGCTCTGTCCTAAAATCTCATGTTTATTGTTCTTTCAAATATACACACAGGTGTTGGCTGTTTTGCAGCCCCACATCGATGCCTCAATCTGCTTCCCTACCCAGGAGTCTCAGTGGCATGCCGTCAGGGTAGATTTCTATGAGCTGGCTGGCATGCCCAAAGTGCTTGGAGCCATAGATTGCACACACATTCAGCTGAGACCACCTAGGGGCAGGCAGCACATATATACTAATCGCCATCAAGAACACTCCACAAATGTGCAGGTGGTTTGTGATGCAAATCTCAAAATAATGAGTGTTGTTGCTGGTGACCCTGGGGGCTGCCATGACTCCTTCATCCTCAGTCAGTCATCCCTCTTTGATAAGTTTGAGGATGGACAAATGCCAGATGGATGGCTGCTGGGTATGTAATTTGATATGTGTAGGCCTGCGTATACTTTGTCCAAATACAGGGGCAGATGTATTAACCTGTAGAATGCATAAGGAAGTGAGAAACCAGGGATATGTGCAAGGTGATAAAGGCACCAGCCAATCAGCTCCAATATGTAAATGAACATTTAGGAACAGATTGTCTGCTGCCTTTATTACCTTGCACATATCACTGGTTTATCACTTCTTTATGCCTTCTACAGGTTAATACATCTGCCCCACAGTATGTTACTTATGTGTTGCTGTATCTTAACATGAATCACGTTACTATATCTGTCTTTTAGGTGATGGAGGATATGGCTGTTTCTCTTGGCTTCTAACTCCATTGTCCCGACCTGATACCCCTGCTGAACACAATTACAATCATGCACATAAGTCCACGCGGAATGTGATAGAAAGATGTTTTGGTGTGCTGAAATCTAGGTTTCGGTGTCTGGATAAGTCTGGTGGCCTTTTGTTGTATAGTCCCTTGAAGGTGACTCAAATTGTGTTCTGCTGCTGCTTTCTTCATAACATGTGTTTGCAACAACATCTGCCACATGTTGAGGAGGAGGAGAAGGATGAAGAAAGCAGCCAGCAAGCAGAGGAATTAGAGACATCTGGTGATACTTGGAGTACAGATGTAGGGAGGCAGGTTAGGCAAGAGCTCATCACTCAATATTTCTAAGGTAAGTTTGGTTTGCTAATTTCATTTGTTGTGTAATTATAAATAGATGTTGGCCCATTTTTTTTGTAAAAACCATTACTCAGAATGTGTCTGTCTCCTTGAGACATACAAACATACCCTCGCTTTATGCAAACCTAATGTCGCATGTGTATTGTATTTATTTGAAAAATCAAAGCAACAGATTATGAGTGGCATGCATTAAGTCTGGATAAGTGTTCTTAAACTTGCACTGATAATTTATTACAAGCACACATAATCCACATAGTAATTTATTTAGTATTTTACTTTATGATTGTGTGTAACATCCTAATGAATAGGTTCTCAAACTCGGCCCTCAGGACCCCACACAGTGCATATTTTGCAGGTAACCCAGTAGAAGCACAGGTGTATGAATTACTCACATACACATTTTAAAAAGTACACAGGTGGAGCTAATTATGTCACTTGTGATTCTGTGAGGAGACCTGCAAAACATGCACTGTGTGGGGTCCTGAGGGCCGAGTTTGAGAACCTGTGTTCTAAATAAACAGTCCTCAACATATAATATGTTAGCCTTGAGGAATACATGTGTCCCTATGTGTGATGCTCCATCATATTTAAGGGACATAAACTTACTCTTATCCAAAATTATTTATTTTGTAATGTTTGCTGCAGTAAACTTGCTGATTTGTAAGTAAATGCACAGTTTGCCACATATATACATTATTATACACATTATTATTATTTTTTGGTAAAAAAATTTTTTTGTTTCTGCATCATGTGTAATAACATTATTACTCATTTTTAACAGACACAAACATGGACCAACAATAATGACATTCATTTTGGCAATGAATTATCTCAATTCAATGACAACATATTAAAAGCTTTTTACGCAACTCAATTGTGTTATTCTTGTAATGTTGTATAGAGAAGAAAGGTAAAATAGTTAACAAACACATTGTAATGTGTATTGGCTGCAGGATAGGAGAATGATTGGAATCTAGAAAGAGTAATGATTAGAAAAAAATCAAGTGGTCTGGTTACTTCCTGCTAACATGTATGTGCAGCTCCAACAACATTTTTCTCCTCCAAAAGAAAACAAAGATGGTAAAGAATAAATGTGCGTACAAATTGTATGCTGTTATTTGTACCACTTATAATTAATGATGTGGTATAAATTGTCAAGGAGCTAAGTGTTATATATATTTTGGCAAACATGCACTTACTAACTATTTTTAATTACTTCTCAGAAATGTAAAATATGTTTGTTTTGTGTTAATTTTTTTTGGGTGCCTGCTTGTCCTGCCCTTTGCCTTTAGCACTGTCATGTTGTCATGCTCTGGTGGAGCGTCTTCGTGGTGATGAGACTGGCGTGATATTTGGAGTAGTCGTTCCAGAACTGCTGATTGTTTGCTGTTGGTGCATGGATCTGAGTGTTTCATTCAGGTTAGTGAGGGTGGCATTGAGTTCACGTGTAGCAGCATTTTGATTGTCTACAATTCGGAATAAACTTTCATGAATCTTTTGATTGTTTTGAAAAATGTTCATATAACTTTGCTGTTGTCTGTGCTGTTCTTCCATTAGTCTGTGCTGTTCTTCCATTATACGCTGTAAGTTGCCCATGACCTGTGTAATGTCTGTACGCATGAGTTCCATGGTATTGCCAATTCTGGTTGTTTGTTCATTTTGTCTACTCATATTTCTGGTTATTCTTCTGAGGTGACATGGTAGGCTTGCAAACATTTGTGTCTGCCTACCCAGGCAATCTTCATTAGTGGCCTGCTGTCTAGCCCCCATGTGGTCCAAAACACCTGATCAGGGCCTTGTGTTACTGGTGTTGTTGGGCTGTGTTGTGGTGGTGGTGTGCTTTGCTGTGGTGGTGTACTCACAGGTGCTGGGAGGCTGATTCCTTGGCTTAATGGCTGCATTTCTAACATGATTGTCTCCTCCATGTCACTGTGTTGCTGTTGTTGCGGAGGGATGCTGTTACCAGGACTAGAAGCTTAAATGTCGAAAAATTTGCCGTTAGCTATCCATATGTTGGATAAATGAAAACAAATCACTACACATGGAACACATGTCATTCACTGTTGCTTTCAGATATTCTGCCTAGCAACATCATCACTCATAACTTAAATACATACATATGCCTGTTTGTGGCAAATGTGTCTGGTTACTTAATTGTGAAAGCAAACACTTTAGTTTTATTGTAGATCAGACATACTCACCATAAAAACACATTGTAATCCATAATGTGCTACCTTATAGCTTTTCTAAAACAAACATAGTAATGTTTTTATATGTATTTGGCAATGTGAGCTCAAACACACATGTGAAAATTTGATAAACAACCTTACTAATTGCAAACATTAAACATGAGTTTCTGTTGCAGCATCTTACACACAATGTGCTACTGTATGGCTCAAGTGGACATACATATCTTTACTGGATGTGGACAAGGCCATTTTGCTTGGATTCCATTTCATGTTTTACTTACTTCGGTAAGTATATAAGTTTTTGATGTGTTTTGACTTAATGCGTTTAAGAAAAAGTTGGATTACGATCTAAAATTGTTTACATTTATTTCAGTTTGATACTCACAATCAAGATGAGGGGAGTGTGGATGACGTCTTGGAGGTGTGTCCAAAATTTGGAGTGGGGGGACCGAACATACTGTCGATAATCTTCGTGGCGGGGTAGCCTGCTGTGGTTGGCCCTGGACATCAGACCTTGCTTTCTTTGCTGCCACAGGTTTTTTGTGGTGATGTCTTACAGAAGTCCCACTTCTGCTGCTCCAGACTTCTTTTGACGGACCTATTAATGAAAGTGAAATTTTGTATGGCCATTCCTTTACAAACATACCCTATACTACAATGGACACTTTACCTGCTTCCGCAGCGTCATCATCATCAGATGTGCTGGGAGTTACTGGAGGACGAGTAGTACTGCTTTTTTCAAACACTGTAAAAAAATAAAACACTCATGTATTCATGCTATTGTTGATACATCTACCCATTATGCTTATAAACATGTATTCTTTAAGAAATGCTTGCTTTATTTTTATGAAAAACATAAGGACCGGAAACAAAAAAAACACTACATAAAACAATAAACATTGTCCAATAACCATATGCACTATGGAAAGTTCAACACAGGAAAACATGTACAGGACACTGACATAGGCCACAAGTAAAAATACATACATTAACAACCACAAACACACACATCTTCATTTTGTAATGAAAGGAAAAATATTACAGGTGCAATATATAAATTGCTCTGTGATGTGGCACTCCAAACACACATTATCACTATATGAGCTAAACCAAAAAAAAAAAACAAATTAAAAATTACACTGCAGTGTTGTGTCACGGTACAAATACAAACTCAAACTGAACAAACAAATAGTGGTTTGTTTGTTTTTTTTAAATATTACATTCTGTAATAATGACATCACACATGTAAGTAGTTTCCAAACCACTTTCCACTACTCCAGCCTCTAACATGACAACCACTGTTTTTGAAACATTGCACATGGATAACCTAAATATAAAACATAGTCCAAATTAAAAAACTAAAAATGTCTGGACTTCCGGTTCCGGGTTCATGCTGTAAGCAGCGTGTCCGTGCAGCTCCCGGGACTCACCCACCGCAAACAGCTTTTTACGGCTCCCCAGAGCCTCCACCAAGCAGGGACGAACTCACCCTCCTCTCCCCCAGTGTATGGAGAAGTTTCTGACTCTGACCACCTCCGCCCGCACGCAGTTGTTTCGGCAGGAGAAGCGACGAGCAGATCCAAAGATGGCGCCGGACACAGACTCGCTGCCAGCGTCTCCGGCACACAAGAAAGCCGCTTCGGAAGCAGATAAGTCTGTCTTACAGAGACACCCTGATTCTCCCATCACACACGCTGATTTGGCCCAAGCTATAACGGCCACGATGGGGCCCCTTTTGACACAGGCTGTCACTGACATTTCCACACAGCTCAAAAATCTCACTCATAGAGTGACCACAACTGAGACGCAAATGGGGAAAATAGCTCATGACATGGCAGATGTACAGCACGACATTATCCGCCTCCAAAAGGAAAACTATCATCTTTTAAATAAGCTTGATAATATTGAAAATAGATCCAGGAGAAACAATTTGAGAATAATTGGCATTCCTGAATCAGTGAAAGATATAGCCCTGGAGCGCTTTGTTAGTAACACACTACCGCAGCTGCTGCATGTCTCTGACGCTTGTAAAGACATTGTCATAGAAAGGGTGCATAGAATCGGCCCCAACCTGCATCCTGCAGACACCCGTCCCAGAGTGGTCATTTTCCGGTGCTTAAATTACCTTCACAAGCAAGCCATTTGGACTGCTTCTAGACAAGTACGCCCACTGATATGGTAAAAAAATAAGCTACTTATCTTCCAAGACTTCTCTCCTGAACTCACACGGGCCAGGAAGGCTTTCTCACCTATCTGTGCTCAGCTGATACAGATGAAAAGGAAATTTGCCCTCCAATATCCAGCAAAACTATGCATATTTATAGGAGATACATTTTATGATTTCAACACCCCTGGCGATGCTGATTCATTCCTCAAAGAAGAAGCTCAAGGGCACCACGATGACATTTCTGACACCACATAACAATCTAGATAGCCTTCATGGTCGGCTATTCACCTCCCGAGCGCAAATACTGAATGACAGTTCTGTTGATATTTACCAATGTTAATTGTCACGGTTGTTTTACACTTACAACCAGTGCTAGCAGGCCTTTCTTAGCTAGTGTACTAAAATACCCCTAGGTATAAGCTCTCCCTTGCCTCATTAGCTTTTATGACATTATTATACGCGTAACTAGGTATCTCATAGGTTGATGTGATGTCCCTTGTGGTCGTTAATGACATGCAGTTTTCAGTTATGGCATACACTCATATGCCCCTCTCAGCATCCCACCCTTCTCCCCCCCTTACCCTTTCCCCCACCCCACCCCTCCTCACCACTCCCCATCCCTCCCCACCCCTCCCTTTCATTCAATTATTTTTTGTTTTTTGTTTTTATGCCTACGATTGGTTCGTTCCCTCCGCTCTGTTATAGCCTGGTGGGTTCGCCCCGGGTAGCTAAAGCCCCCCCGAGGTTATACCTTCCTCTATTCCGATAAATCGGAAGTTGGTATGCTGGTCATGCCGCAAATCAACTAGGTTGCTCTCTAATGTTGTCCTACACAGGACATTTTTGCATTGTGTTTTGTTTATCTCCTCTTTGCTATCTCTCCTCTGTCAAATCTATCTTCTCTCCTTCTACCTCTCCATCTCAACATACTCAAAATACGGCCTACACAGTGTCCTATCTCTGTCCCCTCTTCACATGGTAACTCTCACATATGACACCCTCCCACCTTAAGGTGGGCTCTCTGATCGTGGGCGGCATAAATTCCCCAGCTAAGCGTCGTAGAATCTTTCAATACCTAACTAAACAACACTTAGACTTAGCATATCTACAAGAAACTCACCTAACGGATCTGGAGTCGAAAAAACTAGGAACCCTGGGCTGGTCAGTCATAGCGGTAGCTTATTTTTCCTCCAAGGCCCGTGGAGTTATAATTTTGGCCAGATCATCTATACCACTTAAAGTGACCAGGATTACACCTGACCCTAATGGCAGATTTATCATAGCACATGTTACCTTACAAGACATTTCATATGTACTGTGTAATATATACGCACCCAACAACTACAATAAATCTTTTTTCTCCACACTGATAGCCAAATTATCCCCTTTTCTCCAAGAAAGACTAATTATTGGAGGAGATCTCAATCTAATTTCCTCCTCGCTCCTTGATCGCTCCAACACTTCCTCTAAACCCACCTCTCTACCTAAATTTGGTATACCTCACTTCGCTTCCTCCCTCCAAACCACCGATGTCTGGAGAGCCTTCAATCCCATTGACAGAGAATACACATGCCTCTCTGCCGCTCATGGCACCCTATCCCGAATAGATTATTTTTTAATTTCCCATATCTTGATTCCCGATATCATTTCTACCACTATAGAAGCCATCTCTCTCTCAGACCATGCCCTCATATGGTTTGATCTCCAACTTTCACATGATTCTTCTGTCACAACAATCTGGAGATTCCCCACTCATTTATCACGCTCACAATTGTTTTGTGAAGCAATAATAGCGAAATGGGATGAATTTGCATCCAACAATATATCTCACCTCACTTCCAACCCCCCAATATTCTGGCAAACAGCCAAATCAGTTTTACGAGGCATGATCATCTCATATGCATCTAAATCTAAAAAACATCTGGCCTCAACTTACCTACAACTACAGTCAGAATTAACGTCCTCATTCCAACAATTCAAGACATTACCCTCACCTGCAAACAAAGATTTGTATACAAAGCAAAAGATAACTTTGAAGTGCATCTCCAATCCTTAGGTGACAAACATCTCTTTAACATGAACTATAAATATCACAAATTTGGCAACAAGACAGGCAAGCTCTTGACCAACTTACTCCATGGTTCTCGCCCTCCTTCCCTCATACACCCTCTAAAAACACATGATGGCAAAATAACAACCTCTAACCAACAAGTCTCGGAGGTGATGAGATCATTCTATGAATCGCTGTACTCCGCACCTTCTTCCCCCCCTCATACAAACACCTCATCACAGAATACATCCTCTTCCTCACCTATTTGGGAATATCCCTCACTCCCTACCATTCCGCAATCCCTCTCTGACACTCTAATGGCTCCCATTATGGCCAAGGAGATCCTTTCAGTTATCCAACACCTCCATCGAGACAAAGCCCTGGGCCCTGACGGATTTTCAGGCGAATTCTACAAATTACTAGCCCCCAAAATTATAGACACTCTAGTTTTACTGTATAATCACCTCCTTACAAACTTCAATCCCCCGCTCTACTTCACCTCAGCAATAATAAAAACTTTACCCAAACCAAATCGTGACCTGTCTCTCCCTAGTTCATATAGGCCCATATCTTTACTCAATCTTGACTACAAAATTCTGACTAAAATTCTATCCAACCGTCTCCAACCGATATTGCCTCACATAATCCACCAAGACCAGACTGGCTTCATTTCTGGCCGTCACTCGGTGATAAATTTAAGGAAGGTCTTCTCGTCGTCCAGAGTATGAACATCTCTCCTCCCACCAAGCCAGCTATTATTTTATCACTGGATGCCGAGAAGGCTTTCGACTTAGTGCTATGGCCCCACTTATACCACACACTACATAAATTTGGTTTCCCTAAGTCGTTTATTGATATAATAACAGCCTTATACTCCAACTCCACCTCCCAAATCTCCTATAATGGGTCTCTCTCCTCCCCCTTCCCTATAGCTAGAGGCACCAGACAAGGGTGTCCATTATCACCCTTACTATTCAACATAGCCATTGAACCTCTCGCAATAGCCATTCGCAACTCGACCAATATACCTGGAATTGTTTTAGGGCCACTGGAATTAAAAATTTCTTTGTTCGCAGATGACATGATTCTATTCCTTTCAGACCCCTCCTCCTCAGTTCCCCAAGTTATGTCCCTCATCTCATCTTTTGGCCAAATTGCAGGCCTTAAAATAAACATATCTAAATCCGAAATCTTACCCATTAATGGCCCTCCCCCCATCACTCAAAACATCCCGTCCCTTTCTACTTTTCATATAGCCAAGGAAGGCATAAAGTCCTTAGGGATCAAAATCCCACCGTCCACTGCCAACATCTATAAACTTAACTACACTCCCTTATTAACAAAAATAGCCACCCTATATGATAACTGGAAGGATCTCCCATTGTCACTCTTGGGACGCCTCGCTGCTGTAAAGAGTATCATATTTCCTAAAATTTTCTACCTCATCCAAATGTTGCCACTCTCTTTGAAAACCTCTGACTTTGCCACCTTTGATAAATTAACTTCTATATTTCTATGGAAACATAAAAAATCCAGAATTTCTCTAAACAAACTGCAAAATCCCATTAAATACGGAGGCCTCAAAGCCCCCAACCTCCGTATGTATACACATTCTGTCATGTTCCGGTACATCTCAGACTGGATTTTAGAGTCCTCCACATACACAGATGTAAATCTTGACACGGCCATGTTTACCACATACTCCCCATGTGCATTACTCCACTCCAGAAAGCAAGAGATCCCACCACATATCTACAACATCATCATTTTCACAGATACGTACAAATCATGGATCTCCGTCAACAAAATCTTACACCGAGACCACTCTTCGTCCATATACATCCCGCTTTGGGGCAATCCAGGGTTCCCACCATCCTTAACCAATCGCCTGTACCTTGAATGGAAGGCAAAAGGACTATCGACAACTGCAAAAGTTTTTGACCCAGGGGGATTACCACTCCCTTTCTCCGCCCTTCAACAGACTTACCAACTCCCTAATAACCAATTTTTTATGTTTCTACAAGCCCGCCATTTCGCAATATCTCTACATACACACACTTTCCATCCCGACATACAGGATCTTATACTAATATTACTCCAATCCCTAACACACAGACCATACAAGACTAATCTTCTATATTCTAAACTTATGCTAGCCAGACACCCTGCCTCCCCATCAGCTAGTGCCACTAGCTGGTCACAAGATATACCCACAGTAGCCAAAATCTCTGATCTATGCCCTACTTTTAATTTATCCATGAGTTGGCTCAACTCCTCCTATTTACAGGAGGTTCACTTTAGAACTATCCATAGGGCCTACATTTCCCCTGCATAGAGAAGCCATATGGTTTTGGAAGAGTCAGGGGATTGTCCAAAATGCTCAGCACACCAGGCCAAATTCTTACATTCCTTTTGGTCGTGTGGGAAGATCAAAAAATTCTGGCACAAAGTTATAGCTTACATTAATAGACTATTTCATGCCAGGATACAACCTGACATCCTAGCATGCCTATGTGCAAATTTCACCAACTGGAGAACTGGTCCAAACTCATCTCAGATCCACCCTCTACTTACTATTATAGTGACGATTGCAAAAAAGATAATCCTAATCCATTGGACCACCAAATCCGCACCATCCCTTAATGAGGTATTGCAGAAACTTAGACAGCTATTCCTCTTTGACAGAAGATCTTTGATTCTGGCCAGAGGAGAGAACCTTTCTAAATTTCTGAACAAATGGTACTACTACCTTCTGTCCCTACCAGACGAAGAGAGAATCTCGCTAACTAAAATGTTTGATATCGCTCAATGGTCTCTCCATTAATGTTCTTCAATTATTCCTCTATACTCTCAACTGACAGATTCCACTGTATACTTGAGGGCACCCCACCCTCTTCATAGTATCCCTCCTCACCCCTATAATGCAGCGCCCAGGTTCGGAGAGTCCACCCCCCACCCCCCTTCTTCATTTTTTTTCCTCATACTCCCATTTACTATTTTTTGAAGTATTTGTTCTGACAGAGATAGATTTATAGGATGCGCTATTACTGTGTTATCATCAAGACTATCCTCTCGCGCAATTACACTCTGGTAGAACTGTATTTTTTTCAATCTTTGTTTCATCTTTCCAAGTCACTTCTTTTGCTCTCTTTATTAACTTTCTTTCGTTTCCTTCTATCCTATCCTTTCCTTCGGCTCCCCTCTTGACTTTCACTCTTCCTTATCTCACCTCCTCTTTCTATATATCTATCCTTTCCTCTTTCCTCCCCCTCTATATCGGTATACTATTCTTTATTTAGTATTATGGAGTAACATTTTATGGTTAATACGACATACAAATGCCTTCTACTATTGGGTGTTCCCCTCCTTCTATTCCAATACTCCACTAGCTCTTCTTCGGGAACAGGCGGCATTACTTAGACATGACGGCTATTAATAAAGATAATTGAATAGTTCCTAACACCGTTATAGATTACCCTTTGTTACACAATGGCCCTCATTCCGAGTTGTTCGCTCGGAGATTTTCATCGCATCGCAGTGAGAATTCTCTTAGTGCGCATGCGCAATGTTCGCACTGCGACTGCGCCAAGTAACTTTACTATGAAGAAAGTAAGTTTACTCACGGCTTTTTCATCGCTCCGACGATCGCATTGTGATTGACAGGAAATGGGTGTTACTGGGCGGAAGCACGGCGTTTTAGGGGCGTGTGGCTGAAAACGCTACCGTTTCCGGAAAAAACGCAGGAGTGGCCGGGGAAACGGTGGGTGTGCCAGGGCGAACGCTGGGTGTGTTTGTGACGTCAGCCAGGAACGAAAAGCACTGAACTGATCGCACAGGCAGAGTAAGTCTGAAGCTACTCAAAAACTGCTAACTCGTTTGTGATCGCAATATTGCGCATACATCGGTCGCACATTTAAGAAGCTAAGATTCACTCCCAGTAGGCGGCGGCTTAGCGTGTGTAACTCTGCTACATTCGCCTTGCGAGCGAACAACTCGGAATGAGGGCCAATATTGTTAAACGAGTTCAAGTTTAAGATGTTATGATGCTACTTTGTTATTTGGATATTACTTCAGTATAGCATATATTGATCTGTTCCTCCATTATACAGTGCTACCAAGGCACATATTCGATCCAAAGATGACTAGATAAGATTAGCCTACATTTTCAGCTTCTGAGTAACTCATGCTCCATGTTTTATTGAATACAAATGTTGTAATTTGGAAGTATACCACTAATAAAAAATTGTTATTTAAAAAAAAAAAAACTAAAAATGTCTAAAAGTAAAACATTATTGCAGGACAATTCAATGACACACCAAGTACAAACTACACAAGCAAAATATACTGGAAAAAAACCCATAACATACAATAAAGTAAGATGTTACATTGGCTTTTGTATAAAACATTACCCAAAACAATGTATTTGCTGACACACACTTGAAGATGGGAGTAATATGCAACGTGACATGACACACATTTAAAAAAAAAATAAAAAAAATAAAAAAGGTCATAGAATGTTAATGCAAATACACATGCTCACCATTCTTCCTGGGCCTATCTGAATCCCGGACATGGGTTGCAGAGACTACTTCAGGAGGAATTACACTCCGCATGGGCTCCTCATACTCCAGATATCTTGCAATTTAGGGCTGGCCACCACCTTTTTTTTGAGCCGACTTCGCCTCCTTGGCCATTTTGGACTTTACAAGTCGCTTTATGTCATAGTACCGTTTGCGGCACGTGTCCTCCGTCCGCTTGACCACCCCCTCACTATTGACAGCAGCAACAACTTTCACCCACAACACCGTCTTCCTCCGTGTTGGCACCTTGGCGGAATCAGGCCCAAATAGCTGCTGCTGATACTTCATCAGCTCACGCACCAATGCAACATTTTCAGCAAAACTAAACTTTACATTCCGCCCAGTCTTAGTAATGGTGCGTGGCTGCGTAGCTGTCTGACTGTCACTATCACTGTCACTTGAGGCTGCTGCAGCAACCTCACCCACCTCCTCCACCTGACCGACCTCCTCTTCCTCACTTACACCCTCCACCTCACCCACCTCTGAGTCACACATAATTGTGTGTCTAAACACTTAACACAGAAAAAAAATAGACAAACAACACACTCCTCCACTACCACTACACAACTCTCACACACACACACACACACACACACTGACAAGGGACTATAAAGAAAAATTACTTGGACAAAAAATGAGACAAAACCACGAAAAACAAGACTACAAGAATGACAAGACGACTTTGAAACACACTACCACACTCAGAAATCACTACCAACACTCCTCACCAAACCACAAATTCACCTACCTCCACAGCACAACCTCCCTCCTCCTCACCACTAACTAAACCCACGAGGTGCGGACAGTTTGGGGCGTATTTATATGGTTGCGCACAGACACTCCTACATCTGAAACACAACCAATCATGAACGGGGATGAAAAACGAAACTAAAAGTGAAAATGCGGCCGGGGTCTTAAAAAAACTCTGCCGCGTTTAACTTAGAAAAAATACTGGTAAAAACAACCAAAAGACGTACGCAAATGACAATGACGGCCGAGAATGGTCCAAAAAAAAACGACTGGCATCGACATCGGAAAACACGAAAACCATAAAGTCGACTGCTTCGTAACTTTGCGTATATAGATTCAAAAAGTTGCATGAAAATGCACCAGATACAAAACGAGTTTAAACACTACACAAACCGACTCAAACACGAATATTAGTAAATATTGCCCATGGTATTAAAGTCCTGCTCATTATAAAATCCCAGGGATTATAAGGGTATATGCAGGGCCGGTTCTAGTTCTTGTGGCGCCCCGGGCAAAAAAATAGGGGCATGGCTTCATACGGGGGCGTGGTCAGTTACGCCCCCATTTGTGCCCCCGGTAGAGTAGCGCCGCTGAAAGAAAAAATAAATAAATAAATGAATACTTACTATCCCCGTTCCTGATTCCCGACATCTGCAGACCTCCGCCGGCGACGCTCCTCTCCTCGGATCTTTGGGAGAGACGTCATGACGTCTCTCCCATAGCACAGCATAGACACTAGAGGTCAATTATGACCCCTAGCGTCTGTGCCAGTCCCACAATGCTGTGCAGTGCGCGACGACGTCATCGCGCACCGCACAGCAAAGGTCCTCTCCACGAAGGGAAACTAGATGGGTAGCATCTAGTTCCCTGCACAGTGGGGGACACAGCAGCAGTGGGGGGCACAGTAGCACATCTTGCCATGGTGCGTCGCCCTCTGGATGGCACCAGCGCCCTCCATAACGTGGCGCCATGGGCAAAAGTCATGCTTGCCCGTGGCAAGATCCGCTACTGGGTATATGTATGTATATTGGAGTAAAATAATCTATAACCCTCAAATTTTTGAACTTTCATTCACCAAAACATGGGGATGACCATAGGTTATAGAAATGTGAGTATTCTGATCAGGGCCATCTTAACAGCAGTGTAGGCCCCTGGGCACAGCAATGCACTGGGCCCCCTACCCATACTCAAGCGGTAGGGGTGAGGGGTGCTATGAGCAGCAGCATTGATGTCCTGTGGGCAGTAGGGGGTGTTCTATCTGCCACTCAGTATGTAGGCCCTGGAGCAGTAATTTCTGCTAATTACTCCTTTACTGCACAGATAGTAGAATATGGGGCAGGAGGGAGAACACTAAACCGTAGAAGAGGCATTGGGATGAATGAAGGGGCCCTGGTACATAACTTCCAGGGTGGTAGGGTGTGTGTAATACCCAGTGGAAGGGTGGATAGTGGAGTGGACTTAATATTCATCATTTTCCGGTGGGAGGGCATCTTGGTTGACTGCAGATATCTAAAGTTCCTGGAAATAGATTTCTTAGCTTTGAATGTGATAAAAAAAACAAGAGGGTCCCACCTTTCAGGAGATACTGAGGACTTGGGGATCAGAGTTCAGGAGCCAGAGCAATCCACCGGCAAAATTATAAAACTGCAAACCAGATGTGTGGAGCTGGAGCAGGAACAAGCTGCTTGAAGGCTTATATCTCTGGTTCTGGGCATAGTAGAGACAAGGGGGCAAATTTACTAAGATGGGAGTTCTATTTAAGATGGGATGTTGCCCATAGCAACCAATCAGATTACAGGTATTATCTTCTAGAAGGTGATAGATAAATGAGAAGTAGAATATAATTGGTTGCTTTGGGCAACATCCCATCTTAAATAGAACTCCCATCTAAGTAAATTTACCCCAAGCTGCCAGTGTCCACTAAAAGGGGGGAGCCCCATCTTTTGGAGAATATCCTCACAGGAAACTCTAAGTCAGACAGAACCCGAGATATCTGGCTAGAAAGAG
Source organism: Pseudophryne corroboree (assembly GCF_028390025.1). Classification (NCBI taxonomy): domain Eukaryota; kingdom Metazoa; phylum Chordata; class Amphibia; order Anura; family Myobatrachidae; genus Pseudophryne; species Pseudophryne corroboree. The sequence continues at coordinate 133,766,503 of NC_086452.1, forward strand.
CAATAAACAGTCTTAGTGGGTCATTCCGAGTTGTTCGCTTGTTGCCGATTTTCGCTATACTGCGATTAGTCGCTTACTGCGCATGCGCTTAGTTATTTTACTAAAAATTATTTTGCTGTGGCTTCTGCGGCGCTTTTCAGTTGCACTGGTGTTCGGTAAATTATTGACAGGAAAGGGGCGTTTCTGGGTGGTAACTCAGCGTTTTCCCAGCGTTGGCTAAAAAACGCAGGCATGTCAGTGAAAAACGCGGGAGTGTCTGGAGAAACGGGGGAGTGGCTGGGCGAACGCAGGGCGTGTTTGTGACGTCAAACCAGGAACGAAACGGCCTGAGCTGATCGCAGTGTAGGAGTCTCGAGCTACTCAGAAACTGCTAAGAATTTTCTATTCGCAATTCTGCTAATCTTTCATTCACAATTCTGGTATGCTAAGATTCACTCCCAGAGGGGGCGGCCTAGCGTGTGCAATGCTGCTAAAATCAGCTAGCGAGCGAACAACTCGGAATGACCCCCTTAGATGGGGACCACTGCTTCAAAGTCAGATATCTCCAGTTCCCCCAGGCCGATTTTCAAAAATCTAGTACCCCTATAAACAGGGCCGGTTCTACACCTTATGGCGCCCAGTATGAAAGTTTCCACTGGCACCCCAAACCCCCCCCCCCGCGGCAAAACAGTTTGTGCATGCAAAAAAATTGTGGCGTGGCCTCATAGGGGAGGGCCGTGGCCACAGTTATACTCCCAGTAGCTGTGCCCCCAGATTTGCCCCAAGTAATTGTGCCCCCCAGTTGATTTGCCCCCAGGAGTTGTACCCCGTGTCACTGTGCCCCCTGTTGCTTTGCCCCCAGTAGTTGTACCCCCTGTTGCTTTGCACCCAGTAGTTGTGCCCCGTTTCTTTGCCCCAGTAGTTGTGCCACCTCTGACTTTGCCCCCAGTAGTTGTGCCCCGTTTCTTTGCCCCCAGTAGTTGTGCCTGTTTCTTTGCACCCAGCAGTTGTGCCACCTCTTTCTTTGCCCCCAGTAGTTGTGCCCCATTTCTTTGCCCCCAGTAGTTGCACACACACACACACACACACACACACACACACACACATACACACAAAAATAGAAAAAAACAGTACTTACCACTGCCCCGCTCCTGCTTCCCGATCGCTGCTGCTGCTCCATCTGGCCGCTGGCTCCTCTCTATGGAAGAGACGTCATGACGTCTCTCCCATAACAGCGCCGCACAGACACTAGAGGTCAATACTGACCTCTAGTGTCTGTCCCTGGAGCCGGCTGCAGCGGACGCCCACACAGCCCACGGTGTCTGCTACAGCCGTGGAGCGGGGAGCGGGCAGGTGGCCGTGCCTGCGGTGTGACTGCGGCAGCGCCCCCAGGCCGCAGCGCCCCGGGTAAAGGCACTGCTTGCCCGCACCAAGATCCGCTCCTGCCTGGAAAGAGGAGATCCTCAGATATCAGGCTAGGGTCCTTAGACTTCTAGGGCTCTTGGACAAGAGCCCATTGAGCCCATATAAAAAGACGGCCCTGATTCTGATGAATAAAACAGTAAGAATGTACATTTTGCTTTAAACACCTATGGTGATTTTTATGTTTTTATCTCTGATAGGGGCTCTCAAATGCCTTAATGGTGAATACACAGATCTACTACCCAGCAGAGGTGGTAAAGCCTGGAATTTCTTATGGTTTTAAATGAAATAAATAATCAGCTTAAAATGTTTCCTGGTGCCCTAACCATTGTCTTGCAATACCAGCAGTACTACAAAAGACAGTTTAACATGTTTCTCTCCCCACAAGAATATTTTGTGGGGTCTCAAGATTTTTCAAGGCTAATGGCCCATACACATGGTGAGATTCGGGCTATGCCCGATTCTCATTATGCGACAGGGGCTAGGTCGGCACACAGTCAGTATCGCAAGCACACTTATTATGTGCTTGCAATACTGACTAGGGCCCTCATTCCGAGTTGTTCGCTCGCAAGCTGCTTTTAGCAGCATTGCACACGCTAAGCCGCCGCCTACTGGGAGTTAATCTTAGCTTATCAAAATTGCGAACGAAAGATTCGCAATATTGCGAAAAGACTTCTCTGTGCAGTTTCTGAGTAGCTCGAGACTTACTCTTCCAGTGCGATCAGTTCAGTGCTTGTCGTTCCTGGTTTGACGTCACAAACACACCCAGCGTTCGCCCAGACACTCCTCCGTTTCTCCTGCCACTCCCGCGTTTTTCCCAGAAACGGTAGCGTTTTTTCACACACTCCCATAAAACGGCCAGTTTCCGCCCAGAAACACCCACTTCCTGTCAATCACATTACGATCACCAGAACGGAGAAAAAACCTCGTAATGCCGTGAGTAAAATACCTAACTGCATAGCAAATTTACTTGGAGCAGTCGCAGTGCGAACATTGCGCATGCGCAGTTAGCGGAAAATCGCTGCGATGCAAAGAAAATTACTGAGCGAACAACTCGGAATGAGGGCCCATGTGCGATTTTGGCTAAGTGTCTTCTTCAGAGATAGTCAAAATTGACTTGACTGCACAGTCTATCTATTCTTATGATGCCGACTGCGTGGGACCGCGCATCGGAATCGAATCGGGATCGCAAGGTGACTTTCACCTTGCGATCTGCACTAACTTTTCTTATGATTTTGAATATAGAGTAAAAATCATAAGAAAAAATCTCACAGTGTGTACACGCCATAAGGAATAGTACTAAACGTCAAGCTCCACAGCTAAAGTAACCCACCAACCTGAACATTTCACCAGGGAGTATAATCACACAAATTAAGGAAAACAGTAGTAATGTTCCCTTTACTTGTTAGGATCAGACAATGCAGCTATCATTAATGGGGATTGAAACTGTATTGCTCCAAAAACATTCCACGTAATCCTGATATCTACAACTTACATTGTACTGTGGCCCTCATTCCGAGTTGATCGCTCGCTAGCTGCTTTTAACATCATTGCAAACGCTAGGCCGCCGCCCTCTGGGAGTGTATCTTAGCTTAGCAGAATTGCTAACGAAAGGTTAGCAGTTCTGCTATTAAATATTTCCCTGCAGTTTCTGAGTAGCTCCAGACCTACTCATAGCTTGCGATCACTGCAGACTGTTTGGTTCCTGGTTTGACGTCACAAACACGCCCTGCGTTCTGCCAGCCACTCCCCCGTTTCCCCAGCCACTCCTGCGTTTTCGTCTGGAACGCCTGCGTTTTTTAACACACTCCCGGAAAACGCTGTTACCACCCAGAAACACCCACTTCCTGTCAATCACTCACCTATCAGCAGAGCGACTGAAAAGCGTCGCACAACCCTGTGTAAATTTGCATAGTTTTGTGTGAAAGTACTTAGCGCATGTGCCCTGTGGCCAATACGCATGCGCAGAATTGCCAATTTTTAGCCTGATCGCAATTCTGCAAAAAACGGCAGCGAGCGAACAACTCGGAATGACCCCCTGTATCTGCAGTACAATTTGTGTAGTCAGTGGGACACAAGATTACAATTAAAGAATATACTGGCATAGATCAGAGTTTTTGATCTTTAAATACAAAGAACCATAAATTTGTACCTTGCACAGCATGCTAAAGTCAGGACAGAATGGATAGTAAGCAATGTTTGTGAATGGCTGTGATAATCATTGTGTTCTTTTTATTTGAATTTCAGGGTAAAAGTACAGCGTGCACCACATAGTACTGTACACAATGCAAGTGCTTGTCAGCATAGCAAAATCCACAGCATCTTAAATACTGACACATGGACATTTAAAAGAAGTTTCCAGTTCACTAGGGAAGGAAATGCTTCTATTGACCTTTTAATTAGTGATGTGCACCGGACATTTTTCGGTTTTTGTGTTTTGGTTTTGGATTCGGGTCCGCGGCCGTGTTTTGGATTCGGACGCATTTTGGCAAAACCTCACCGAAATTTTTTTGTCGGATTCGGGTGTGTTTTGGATTAGGGTGTTTTTTACAAAAAAAAAACTAAAAAACAGCTTAAATCATAGAATTTGGGGGTCATTTTGATCCCATAGTTTTATTAACCTCAATAACCATAATTTCCACTCATTTCCAGTCTATTCTGAACACCACACACCTCACAATATTATTTTTAGTCCTAAAATTTGCACCGAGGTCGCTGGATGGCTAAGCTAAGCGACACAAGTGGCCGACACAAACACCTGGCCCATCTAGGAGTGGCACTGCAGTGTCAGGCAGGATGGCACTTCAAAAAAATAGTCCCCAAACAGCACATGATGCAAAGAAAAAAGAGGCGCACCAAGGTCGCTGTGTGACTAAGCTAAGCGACACAAGTGGCCGACACAAACACCTGGCCCATCTAGGAGTGGCACTGCAGTATCAGGCAGGATGGCACTTCAAAAAAATTGTCCCCAAACAGCACATGATGCAAAGAAAAAAAGAGGCGCACCAAGGTCGCTGTGTGACTAAGCTAAGCGACACAAGTGGCCGACACATACACCTGGCCCATCTAGGAGTGGCACTTTAGTGTCAGGCAGGATGTCACTTCAAAAAAATTGTCCCCAAACAGCACATGATGCAAGGAAAAATTAAAGAAAAAAGAGGTGCATGATGGAATTGTCCTTGGGCCCTCCCACCCACCCTTATGTTGTATAAACAGGACATGCACACTTTAACGAACCCATCATTTCAGCGACAGGGTCTGCCACACGACTGTGGGTTATATTTACTAACATTCGTAATTCTCCCGATTTGGTGGGAGAATAATCACGAATGACATCGAAAGTGTAAAACTGCAACTTTTTGAATTTGTTACGACGGATTTACTAAGCTGTCGTATTTGGGTTTTTCTTTTGTTCCGATGTCGATGTCATTCGTGTTTTTTTTTTTTATTTTTACGGCAGTGATTAGCAAAACACTGCCGACTTTTTTACAATGAATCTCGGCCGGATCTGTGTGATCCGTGCTGGGGTTCATTTTTTTTTTTTTTTTTTAATTAAACACTGTAAAATCAACAACAAAAAAATTGCGTGGGGTCTCCTCTCCTAAGCATAACCAGCCTCGGGCTCTTTGAGCCGATCCTGGTTGCAAAAATATGGGGAAAAAAATGACAGGGGTTCCCCCATATTTAAGCAACCAGCATCGGGCTCTGCGCCTGGTCCTGGTTCCAAAAATACGGGGGACAAAAAGAGTAGGGGTCCCCCGTATTTTTAAAACCAGCACCGGGCTCCACTAGCTGGACAGATAATGCCACAGCCGGGGGTCACTTTTATATCGTGCCCTGCGGCCGTGGCATCAAAAATCCAACTAGTCACCCCTGGCCGGGGTAGCCTGGGGGAGTGGGGACCCCATCAATCAAGGGGTCCCCCCCCCCAGCCACCCAAGGGCCAGGGGTGAAGCCGAGGCTGTCCCCCCCCATCCAATGGGCTGCGGATGGGGGGGCTGATAGCCTTTTGTGATAATGAAAAGATATTGTTTTTAGTAGCAGTACTACAAGGCCCAGCAAGCCTCCCCCGCATGCTGGTACTTGGAGAACCACAAGTACCAGCATGCGGCGGAAAAACGGGCCCGCTGGTACCTGTAATACTACTACTAAAAAAATACCCAAAAAAAGACAAGACACACACACCGTGAAAGTAAAGATTTATTACATACATGCACACAAACATACATACATACTTACCTTATGTTCACACGAGGGTCTGTCCTCTTCTCCAGTAGAATCCAAGGGGTACCTGTTAAATAAATTCTACTCACCAGATCCCGGGTCCCAGGGTCCTCGGGGCAACCATTTGTAATCCACGTACTTGAATAAAATAACAAAACGGAAAGCCGAGCCACGAACTGAAAGGGGACCCATGCTTTCACATGGGACTCCTTTCCCCGAATGCCAGAAACCCACTCTGACTGATGTCTAAGTGGGTTTCTTCAGCCAATCAGGGAGCGCTACATTGTAGCACCCTCCTGATCGGCTGTGTGCTCCTGTACTGTCTGACAGGCGGCACACGGCAGTGTTACAATGTAGCGCCTATGCGCTCCATTGTAACCAATGGTGGGAACTTTCTGCCCTGCGGTTGACCTAAAGTGACATCACCGCTGAGCAGAAAGTTCCCACCATTGGTTACAATGGAGCGCATAGGCGCTACATTGTAACACTGCCGTGTGCCGCCTGTCAGACAGTACAGGAGCACACAGCCGATCAGGAGGGTGCTACAACGTAGCGCTCCCTGATTGGCTGAAGAAACCCACTTAGACATCAGTCAGAGTGGGTTTCTGGCATTCGGGGAAAGGAGTCCCATGTGAAAACATGGGTCCCCTTTCAGTTCGTGGCTCTGCTTTCCGTTTTGTTATTTTATTCAAGTACCTGGATTACAAATGGTTGCCCCGAGGACCCTGGGACCCGGGATCTGGTGAGTAGAATTTATTCAACAGGTACCCCTTGGATTCTACTGGAGAAGAGGACAGACCCTCGTGTGAACATAAGGTAAGTATGTATGTATGTTTGTGTGCATGTATGTAATAAATCTTTACTTTCACGGTGTGTGTGTCTTGTCTTTTTTTGGGTATTTTTTTAGTAGTAGTACTACAGGTACCAGCGGGCCCGTTTTTCCGCCGCATGCTGGTACTTGTGGTTCTCCAAGTACCAGCATGTGGGGGAGGCTTGCTGGGCCTTGTAGTACTGCTACTAAAAACAATATCTTTTCATTATCACAAAAGGCTATCAGCCCTCCCATCCGCAGCCCATTGGATGGGGGGGACAGCCTCGGGCTTCACCCCTGGCCCTTGGGTGGCTGGTGGGGGGGACCCCTTGATTGAAGGGGTCCCCACTCCCCCAGGGTACCCCGGCCAGGGGTGACTAGTTGGATTTTTGATGCCACGGCCGCAGGGCACTATATAAAAGTGACCCCCGGCTGTGGCATTATCTGTCCAGCTAGTGGAGCCCGGTGCTGGTTTTAAAAATACGGGGGACCCCTACTCTTTTTGTCCCCCGTATTTTTGGAACCAGGACCAGGCGCAGAGCCCGATGCTGGTTGCTTAAATATGGGGGAACCCCTGTCAATTTTTTCCCCATATTTCTGCAACCAGGATCGGCTCAAAGAGCCCGAGGCTGGTTATGCTTAGGAGGGGGGACCCCACACAATTTTTTTAAAGAAAATAACCACTTTCCCACCCCTTCCCACTGATATACATGCACGGATCTCATGGATCCCTGCATGCCTATACAATCACGGATTAAAAAAGCAGGTCTGTTTTTTTTTTAGCACTTTTTTACGAGTTGTAATTTTTCACGGCAGTGTTTGGTTTTTTTTTTGCTTTGCACTTCTTAGTAAATTACCGAGATTCATACTTAAACAGCCGCGTTTTGACCGATGGTGTATTCATTTGTATTTTTTTTGTTGGACTTCCAAAAAATTACGAATGCCCTCATCACTGCCGTGATTATTGCTTAGTAAATTACCGAGATGACACTTTGATGAAAAAACGGCATCTCGGTCAAAATCGGGACCTTAGTAAATTTACCCCTGTGACTGAAATGACTGGTTGGTTTGGGCCCCCATCAAAAAAAGAAGCAATCAATCTCTCCTTGCACAAACTGTCTCTACAGAGGCAAGATGTCCACCTCATCATCATCCTCCCATTCCTCACCCCTTTCACTGTGTACATACCCCTCCTCACAGATTATTAATTCGTCCCCACTGGAATCCACCAACTCAGGTCCCTGTGTACTTTGTGGAGGCTATTGCTGCTGGTGAATGTCTCCACGGAGGAATTGATTATAATTAATTTTGATGAACATCATCTTCTCCACATTTTCTGGAAGTAACCTCGTACGCCGATTGCTGACAAGGTGAGCGGCTGCACTAAACACTCTTTCGGAGTACACACTGGAGGGAGGGCAACTTAGGTAGAATAAAGCCAGTTTGTGCAAAGGCCTCCAAATTGCCTCTTTTTCCTGCCAGTATACGTACGGACTACTTGGATGCGGTCACTCATATAATCCTCCACCATTCTTTCTATGGTGAGAGAATCATATGAAGTGACAGTAGACGACATGTCAGTAATCGTTGGCAGGTCCTTCAGTCCGGACCAGATGTCAGCACTCGCTCCAGACTGCCCTGCATCACCGCCAGCGGGTGGGCTCGGAATTCTTAGCCTTTTCCTCGCACCCCCAGTTGCGGGAGAATGTGAAGGAGGAGATGTTGACGGGTCACGTTCCGCTTGACTTGACAATTTTCTCACCAGCAGGTCTTTGAACCTCTGCAGACTTGTGTCTGCCGGAAAGAGAGATACAACGTAGGTTTTAAATCTAGGATCGAGCACGGTGGCCAAAATGTAGTGCTCTGATTTCAACAGATTGACCACCCGTGAATCCTGGTTAAGAGAATTAAGGGCTCCATCCACAAGTCCCACATGCCTAGCGGAATCGCTCTGTTTTAAATCCTCCTTCAATGTCTCCAGCTTCTTCTGCAAAAGCCTGATGAGGGGAATGACCTGACTCAGGCTGGCAGTGTCTGAACTGACTTCACGTGTGGCAAGTTCAAAGGGTTGCAGAACCTTGCACAACGTTGAAATCATTCTCCACTGCGCTTGAGTCAGGTGCATTCCCCCTCCTTTGCCTATATCGTGGGCAGATGTATAGGCTTGAATGGCCTTTTGCTGCTCCTCCATCCTCTGAAGCATATAGAGGGTTGAATTCCACCTCGTTACCACCTCTTGCTTCAGATGAAGGCAGGGCAGGTTCAGGACTGTTTGCTGGTGCTCCAGTCTTCTGTACGCGGTGGCTGAATGCCGAAAGTGGCCCGCAATTCTTCGGGCCACCGACAGCATCTCTTGCACGCCCCTGTAGTTTTTTAAATAATTCTGCACCACCAAATTCAATGTATGTGCAAAACATGGGACGTGCTGGAATTTGCCCAGATGTAATGCACGCACAATATTGCTGGTGTTGTCCGATGTCACAAATCCCCAGAGAGTCCAATTGGGGTAAGCCATTCTGCGCTGATCTTCCTCAGTTTCCGTAAGAGGTTGTCAGCTGGGTGCCTCTTCTGGAAAGCGGTGATACAAAGCGTAGCCTGCCTAGGAACAAGTTGGCGTTTGCGAGATGCTACTACTGGTGCCGCCGCTGCTGTTCTTGCTGCGGGAGTCAATACATCTACCCAGTGGGCTGTCACAGTCATTTAGTCCTGAGTGTGCCCTGTTCCACTTGTCCACATGTCCGTGGTTAAGTGGACATTGGGTACAACTGCATTTTTTAGGACACTGGTGAGTCTTTTTCTGAGGTCTGTGTACATTTTCGGTATCGCCTGCCTAGAGAAATGGAACCTAGATGGTATTTGGTACCGGGGACACAGTACCTCAATCAAGTCTCTAGTTGGCTCTGAATTAACGGTAGATACCGGAACCACGCTTCTCACCGCCCAGGCTGCCAAGGCCTGAGTTATCTGCATTGCAGCAGGATGACTGCTGTGATATTTCATCTTCCTCGCAAAGGACTGTTGGACAGTCAATTGCTTACTGGAAGTAGTACAAGTGGTCTTCCGACTTCCCCTCTGGGATGACGATCGACTCCCAGCAGCTACAACAGCAGCGCCAGTAGCAGTAGGCGTTACACTCAAGGATGCATCGGAGGAATTCCAGGCAGGAGAGGACTCGTCAGACTTGCCAGTGACATGGCCTGCAGGACTATTGGCTTTCCTGGGTAAGGAGGAAATTGACACTGAGGGAGTTGGTGGTGTGGTTTGTAGGAGCTTGGTTACAAGAGGAAGGGATTTAGTGGTCAGTGGACTGCTTCCGCTGTCACCCAAAGTTTTTGAACTTGTCACTGACTTATGATGAATGCGCTGCAGGTGACGTATAAGGGAGGATGTTCCGAGGTGGTTAACGTCCTTACCCCTACTTATTACAGCTTGACAAAGGCAACACACGGCTTGACACCTGTTGTCCGCATTTGTGTTGAAATAATTCCACACCGAAGAGCTGATTTTTTTTGTATTTTGACCAAGCATGTTAATAGCTATATTCATCCCACAGACAACAGGTGTCTCCCCGGGTGCCTGACTTAAACAAACCACCTCACCATCAGAATCCTCCTTGTCAATTTCCTCCCCAGCGCCAGCAACACCCATATCCTCATCCTGGTGTACTTCAACAGTGACATCTTCAATTTGACTATCAGGAACTGGACTGCGGGTGCTCCTTCCAGCACTTGCAGGGGGCGTGCAAATGGTGGAAGGCGCAAGCTCTTCCCGTCCAGTGTTGGGAAGGTCAGGCATCGCAACCGACACAATTGGACTCTCCTTGGGGATTTGGGATTTAGAAGAACGCACAGTTCTTTGCTGTGCTTTTGCCAGCTTAAGTCTTTTCATTTTTCTAGCGAGAGGATGAGTGCTTCCATCCTCATGTGAAGCTGAACCACTAGCCATGAACATAGGCCAGGGCCTCAGCCGTTCCTTGCCACTCCGTGTCGTAAATGGCATATTGGCAAGTTTACACTTCTCCTCAGACGCTTTTAATTTTGATTTTTGGGTCATTTTACTGAACTTTTGTTTTTTGGATTTTACATGCTCTCTACTATGACATTGGGCATCGGCCTTGGCAGACGACGTTGATGGCATTTCATCGTCTCGGCCATGACTAGTGGCAGCAGCTTCAGCACGAGGTGGAAGTGGATCTTGATCTTTCCCTATTTTAACCTCCACATTTTTGTTCTCCATTTTTTAATGTGTGGAATTATATGCCAGTAACTATCAATAGCAATGGCCTACTACTATATATACTGCGCACAACTGAAATGCACCACAGGTATGGATGGATAGTATACTTGACGACACAGAGGTAGGTAGAGCAGTGGCCTTGAGTACCGTACTGCTATATATACTGGTGGTCACTGTCAGCAATCTGCAAAACTAAAATGCACCACAGGTATAGAATGTAGATGGATAGTAAACTTAATGACGACACAGAGGTAGGTTCAGCAGTGGCCTTCCGTACTGTACTGCTATATATAGTATACTGGTGGTCACTGTGTCAGCAACTGCAAAACTAAAATGCACCACAGGTATAGAATGTAGATGGATAGTATACTTAATGACGACACAGAGGTAGGTACAGCAGTGGTCTTCCATACTGCTATATATAGTATACTGGTGGCCACTGTGTCCGCAAACTGCAAAACTAAAATGCACCACAGGTATAGAATGTAGATGGATAGTATACTTAATGACGACACAGAGGTAGGTACAGCAGTGGCCTACCGTACTGCTATATATAGTATACTGGTGGTCACTGTGTCAGCAAACGGCAAAACTAAAATGCACCACAGGTATAGAATGTAGATGGATAGTATACTTAGTGACGACATAGAGGTAGGTACAGCAGTGGCCTTCCGTACCGTACTGCTATATATACTGGTTGTTACTGTGTCAGCAAACTGCACAACTGAAATGCACCACAGGTATAGAATCTAGATGGATAGTATACTTAATGACGACACAGAGGAAGGTACAGCAGTGGCCTACTGTACCGTAATGCTATATATTATATACTCGTGGTCACTGGTCAGCAAAACTCTGCACTGTACTCCTCCTATATAATATTATACTAGTGGTCCCCAGTCCCCACAATAAAGCAGCACACTGAGCACAGATATGGAGTGTTTTTCAGGCAGACAACGTATACTGGTGGTCACTGTCAGCCAAACTCTGCACTGTACTCCTGCTATATAATACAGCTGCTCCCCAGTACCCACAATTAAGCAGTGTGAGCACAGATATATGCAGTACACTGAGCACAGATATGGAGCGTTTTTTTCAGGCAGAGTATGGATAACTGGTGGTCACTGATCAGCAAAACTCTGCACTGTACTCCTCCTATATTATACAGCTGCTCCCCAGCCCTCCCCACAATTAAGCAATAGTGCACAATCAAGTTCAACAATAACGGAGAGGACGCCAGCCACGTCCTCTCCCTAACATTTCCAATGCACGAGTGAAAATGGCGGCGACGCGCGGCTGCTTATATAGAATCCGAATCTCTCGATAATCCGACAGCGGGATGATGACGTTCGGGCGCGCTCGGGTTAACCGAGCCATACGGGAGAATCCGAGTATGCCTCGGACCCGTGTAAAATGGGTGAAGTTCGGGGGGGTTCGGTTTCCGAGAAACCGAACCCGCTCATCACTACTTTTAATCACTGCAATTATGAGATATATGTTTGTCTTTGTGAAGATACTTAGTTTATACATATATACGCATCTACTACAGTGTACATTTTATCACCACAACTATAGAGAATTGTTTTTGTATGTACATTTATGCACATACCTATACATATTGCATATTGTGAAAATATACCTTGTAAACATGTTATACGTATGCTTCCTTTGTAATGGCTTCAAACAGAATTAAATGTCTGTTAAAGGATGGTATAAACGTTTTAACACAATGGGACAAATTTATTAATTGGGTGAAATTATCCTCTTACTACAGACTGCAAGTCTAAAAGGAGTAATGGTAGCTCAAAAGGTGTAAATATAGGCACATTGCATAATGCTAAGTTAGGCTACATATATTGTACACCTTTCCCAAAAGATATTTAGTATCTGTTTGGAGCATATATATATATATATATATATATATATATATATATATATATATATATAAAATCATTATTTTTTTGATAGGATGCTGCCATATAAGCCACTCTGTACTTTAAATAGAGAAAACTTTTATATGGGATAAATTGGTATTGGGTTATATCAGTTCAAGGTATAAAGACAGTAAATAGGAATGAGACCTAACTGTGGTGATATATTCAGTGGGGGAGGGACATGGAGTGGTACTGTGGGGTTTTATTTCCCAGACATTTGTGATACCACTGCCCAAAAGCAGTAATCTATCAAGATAAGACTAATTGTTACAGATAACTCTTCTCTATTCAACGTCAAACCCTGTTTTTGGACTAAACAGAAAGATGGATTTAAAGAAATGGACACGTCATGACAGTTACATTGGATAAATGTCAAGGATTCACAGTACACAACTGTGAAAGACTGTACAACTGAGGTTGATAACAGAGGTACCAAGATCCAGCATTGATGGAAAAATGTATGATGACCAAAGCACTCACAAGCAGGGGTTAAAGTGAGCTGGCACGTTCTCCAGTTCCACTTGGAGATGGAATGCAGTTCTGCCTCCTCTGGATCACCTAACCCGATGTGTGCCTGTCACCACAGAGAGATGCCGGGTGCCCGCAGAGATTAATTTACCAGCGGGTCCCCGACTTCCTCTCCACAGTGGAAGACGGCGTCAGGAGCTTACTACTGAGCTACCTCTTCCGACTCAGTGTGCGCTATGGGAGAGACATCATGACCTCTCTCTCATAGTACTGAGTAGCAGATGACAGGAGGATCACAGCAGTTGGACATGGGAACGGGGCTTGGTAAGTATGTTTTTTTTTAAGCACACTATATGTTTGAGTGATTGTATTAGTGGTGCATCTACTGGGGGCAAGCTACAGGGGGCAAACTACTGGGGGAAAGCTACAGGGGGCTAACTACTGGGGGCAATCTACTGGGGGCAAACTACAAGGGGGCAAGCAACAATGGGGCAAAATATAAGGGTGCAAGCTACTGGGGGCAAACTACAAGTGGGAAGATACTGGGGCAAACTAAAAGGGGGCTAACTACTGGGGGCAAAGTACAAGGGGGCAAGCTACTGGGGGCAAACTACAAGGGGGCAAGATACTGGGGCAAACTACAAGGGGGCAAGCTACTAGCGGCAAGCTACTGGGGGCAAACTACAAGGGGGCTAACTAATGGGGCAAACTACAAGGAAGAAAGCTACTGGGGGCACACAACAAGGTGGCAAACTACTGGAGGCAAACTACAGGGTGTATTACTACTGAGGGCATAACTACAAAGGGGCATTACTACAGGGGGCCAACTACTGAGGGCATAACTACAGGGGTGCATTACTACTGGGGGCATAACTACAGAGGGTCATTACTACTGGGGGCATTACTACTGGGGGCCAACTACTGAGGGCATAACTACAGTGGCTAAACTACTGGGGGCATTACTACTTGTGGGCAAAACTACAGGGGGGCTAAACTACTAGGGAGAAACTACAGGGTGCATTACTACTGGGGGCTAAACTACAAGGGGGCAAACTACTGGGGGCTAAACTACAGGGGCAAACAACTTGGGGCAAAATACATGGGGCTAAACTACAGGGGCTAACCACTGGGGGCTAAATACAAGGGGGCATATGACTGAGGGCAAGCTAAAGGGGCACATGTTATGCACACCAGTGCCAGCAGGAATGTACTGGTGTCTGAACGGAGAGGGATGCAAAACAAATGAACTCACAGACAGACTGGGGAATATGACATTACATACACAGAAGGTGATAGGGTAACAAAATAAACACAAAGTGAACAGAGAAGCCCAAAGGCTAAGAAACTGGGTGTCTCCCTAGTATTAGGAATGCTCAGATGGAAAGAAGCCAGATGTTGTGATTTAATACGTAGAGAACCCGAAATGCTGTTGCTAAGGGCAACAGCAAAACCCTAAAGGGTTACCAACGGGTGTGGAAGTAAACTCCTTGGTCAGAGATGGAATAATAGACACAAGGAGAATCTCCACAATCCTAGTCTTCACTTGCAGTGCACTGGTTCAGCTTACTGCCACTAAACTGACACCTGAACACCTTGCACAGTGAGAAAGGATTTTGGCAGGCAAGTCTAAGAATACAGCCGCAAACTTGCTAGGTTCACAGAGTAGCAAAAGAACCCCAGCAGGTTAAACGACTGACTCCAGTCTTACTGCTAGGTCTGGATTGGCAGAGTGTAATACCAAATCCCAAGGCCTATTTGCAGTAAGCAACAAACAAATTCAAAGTTTACACAGTACTAGCTAGCTTTCAGGAACTGACTAACCAACAAAGATTCAGCAGCATCTGCCTAACCTGAGAAGAGGGTTTATATAGCAGGTGCTGTCCACGCCCCACTCAGACCACACAGACTGTGAGCACAAAAACCAGCACCGGATCCCCTGCCGTGCACAGAGCCTGTAACCACTGCACATCAAAAGACCCGAACCGGAGTATCAGCTACGCTCAGGTTACTCCGCTAGCATTTGTCTCCCGGTTGCCATGACGACGTGGCAGCACAGAGCAGGAGACCCTAACAGTACCCCCCCTCTGACGAGGGGTCAAAGAACCCCTACCACCGGGTTTATCGGGGAACTGCGAGAAGAAAGAGCGTAACAGTCTGGGGGCATGAAGATCACAACTGCGCACCCACGACCGCTCCTCTGGGCCATACCCCTTCCAGTGCACCAAAAATGACAGCCGACCCCGAACCATCTTGGAGTCAAGGATCCTTTCAACAACAAACTCCCTCTGGCCACGTATCAGAAGAGGGGAAGGTCTTCCACTGGAAGAAGGATTACTAATCGCCCGTTTTTAAAGGGAACAATGAAATGTTTTATTGATACCCAAAGAACGGGGTAGATCTAACTGAAATGCCACCGGATTGATAACCCTAGTGATCTTATAAGGACCGATGAACCGGGGGCCTAACTTATGAGATGTCTGTCTCAACTTCAAATTCTTGGTAGACAACCAGACGAAGTCTCCTAATTTGAAGCTGCAGGGTCTTCTCCGCTTATCAAAAACCCTTTTGGTCACTAATGACACAGACACAAGGGCTTTCTTCACTTTCCTCCAAATACCTCTAAGGACCGAAACCACAGAGGAACCACCAGGCGTGGAGTCCAGGGGGTCAAAAGAATTGGCCTTAGGGTGATGCCCATACACACAAAGGAAGGGAGAGATCCCTGTAGCAGAGTGAGCCGCGTTGTTATAGGCAAACTCCGCCATGGACAGATGAGCAACCCAGTCAGTCTGACACTTGGAGACATAACACCTGAGGAACTGCTCCAAGGACTGGTTCACCCTTTCAGTCTGCCCATTAGACTGCGGATGGTAGCCTGACGACAAGCTGACAGAAATCTGGAGATCGGAACAAAATGCCCTCCAGAATTTGGCCACAAACTGAGATCCGCGGTCAGAGACCACATCAAGTGGCAACCCGTGGAGGCGCACAACATGCAGCATAAATAATTCAGACAGGCGTCTGGCCGACGGCAGCCCAACCAATGGAACGAAGTGCGCCATCTTCGAAAACCTGTCAACGACAACCCAGATGGCTGTCATCCCCGAGGATTTGGGCAAGTCCACCACAAAATCCATTGAAATGTGGGTCCATGGCTTAGATGGAATAGAGAGTGGATGTAATGGGCCAACAGGAACCCCTCTAGGAGTCTTATTTCGGGCACAGATGTCACATGCCCGAACCCACTGATCCACATCCCTAGCCACCGAGGGCCACCACACCGCCCTAGATAGCAACTCCCGAGTTCTGGCAATACCCGGGTGACCTGCCGACTTCTTGGCATGGAATTCCAGGAACACTCGCTGTCTTAGCCTAGGAGGCACAAACAAAATACCTACTGGAAGGTCTGGAGGAGCCTGCTCCTGTGCTCTAAGGACTAATGACAAGAGGTCCTGGGTAATGCCCACTTTAATACATGATGGGGACACAATGGGCAATGGCTCCTCGGTGGTCTCCTGGATTGGAGCAAAACTCCGCGAGAGCGCATCAGCCTTGATGTTTTTTGACCCAGGGCGATATGTTATCAAAAAATTAAAGCGAGCAAAAAACAAAGCCCATCGTGCCTGCCTGGCATTGAGGCGCTTCGCTGACTCTAAATATGCCAAATTCTTATGGTCGGTGAGAATTGAGACCACAAATTTAGCCCCCTCAAGCCAGTGTCTCCACTCCTCGAGTGCATCCTTAATAGCCAACAATTCCCGGTTACCCACGTCATAATTCATCTCGGCAGGCGAAAATTTACGGGAAAAGTAAGCACAGGGATGAAGGCGATTATCAGACACCCCCATCTGAGAGAGCACTGCCCCAATACCCATCTCAGAGGCACCCACCTCCACCACAAAAGGACGCTCTGGATCTGGGTGTCGCAGCACCTTGGCCGAGACAAATGCCCTTTTGAGACGGGCAAAAGCCGCTTTGGCCTCACAAGACCAGTGAGCAACATCCGCCCCTTTCTTAGTGAGTGCCACCAAGGGCGCCACTATAGACGAAAATCCAGCGATAAATCGTCTATAAAAATTTGCAAAGCCCAGAAAACGCTGAAGCGCCTTCAAACTAGTGGGCTGCACCCAATCCAGGACTGCCTGTACCTTGGAACCCTCCATTTGGAAACCTTCTGGAGAGATAATATATCCTAGAAATGCGATTTGCTGAACTTCAAATTCGCACTTCTCCAGCTTCGCCCCAAGCCGGTGGCCTCTGAGTTTCTGGAGGACTAAGCGTACATGCTTCCGATGTTCCTCCAGGGAATGGGAGAAGATTAGGATGTCATCTAAGTATACAACTAAGAATCTATCCAAATATTCCCTGAGCACATTGTTCATGAAGTCCTGGAAGACTGGCGGGGCATTACAGAGCCCAAAAGGCATCACCAAATATTCATAGTGCCCTGAGTGGGTATTAAAGGCAGTCTTCCATTCATCCCCCTCTCTTATTCGGATTAAATTGTAAGCACCGCGTAGGTCAATCTTAGAAAAAATGGTGGCCGTACGAAGCTGGTCAAACAAGACCGAAATGAGAGGCAGTGGGTATGAGTTTTTAATCGTGATACGGTTCAATTCCCTGAAGTCGATGCAGGGTCGCAACGAATCATCCTTTTTACCCACGAAGAAGAACCCCGACCCAACTGGAGACTGTGAAGGTCTGATAAATCCCTTAGCCAAGTTCTCCTGAATGTACTCTGCCATAGCCTGAGTCTCAGGATGTGACAGGGAGTACAACCTGCTCTTGAGAAGCTTAGCATTCGGCAACAAATTAATGGCACAGTCATAGGGGCGATGGGGAGGTAGTACCTCTGCAACTCTTTTGGAGAACACGTCCGCAAAATCTGCATAACATCCTGGCAATCCTGGCAAACTTAGCTGCGAAAGCCTGACTGGTAGACTCAAGCAACTCCTGAAACAATCAGTACCCCAACTAAGAATCTCCCCAGAGACCCAGTCAAATTGAGGATTGTGGGCCCTTAACCAGGGTAACACCAACACCAATGGGGCAAAAGTACAGACAGTCACATAAAAGGACAATTTTTCAGAGTGTGTGACTCCAATAAACAAAGAAATCTGGCTAGTGCAAGAGGTAATTTTACCCTGGGATAATGGTTCCCCGTTTAACCCACAAATCTCAATTTCCGATGCCAAGGGTACTAATGGAACAGAGTGTTTCAGGGCGAATTGGCGGTCCATAAAAACCCCGTCGGCCCCACTGTCCACAAAGGCCTCAGTCTTGACAGTTTGACCGAGGATCTTCAAGGTCACCGGAATGATAAAAGTCTTCTTGGGAAATTCTGACTTCTGGCCTGACAGGATATTTCCCATCACCCTCAGGCACTGAAGTTTTCCGGCTTTTCTGGGCATGATACTACCACATGACCTTTATTCCCACAGTACAAACATAACCCCTGCTGTCTCCTCCGCGTCTTCTCACGCGAGGAGAGGCGGGTAGCCCCAATTTGCATAGGCTCCTCGGAAAATTCCTCAGAGTCTGAGGTTCCCTTGGGAAAGAAGGAAACCTCGGTCTCCCTTTCAAGCCTGCGCTCTCTCAGCCGTCTATCCACCCGAATGGATAACTGCATGAGCTGATCCAAGCTATCAGGCAAGGGATATTGTACCAGTTGGTCTTTTAACTGGTTAGAAAGACCTCTTCGGTACTGGTGTCTCAGGGCTTGGTCATTCCACTGGGTATCATGGGCCAACCTCCGAAACTCCGTACAATAAACCTCAACTGGCCTTCGCCCTTGCTTAAGGATCGAAATCTGAGCCTCGGCTGAGGCCGTCTTGTCAGGGTCATCATACAACATGCCCAGTGCCGTAAAAAAAGCATCAACACTTTTAAGCGACGGACAGTCAGGCTGCAACCCATATGCCCAGACCTGTGGGTCTCCTTGTAGCAAGGAAATAACTATGCCCACCCGCTGAATGTCCGACCCAGAAGACTGAGGCCTAAGCTGGAAATATAGCTTGCAGCTCTCCTTGAAACAAAAGAACTGCGAGCGATCTCCAGAAAAACGATCCGGGAGATTTACTTTCGGCTCCTTAACCCCTGAAGGTACTGCTGCTGCGGGAGCTCCGCCAGCGGCCTGCGAGGTGTGCATTTTAATGGACAAATCATTAAATTGTCGAGTCAGGACCTGCACCTGATCGACCACCTGTTGCAAAGTATTTTGAGGGGTATGCTCCATATTCCCACAAAATTTCAACAGGAGTATTAGGCTGCTGAATATGTTATGCACACCAGTGCCAGCAGGAATGTACTGGTGTCTGAACGGAAAGGGATGCAAAACAAATGAACTCACAGACAGACTGGGGAATATGACATTACATACACAGAAGGTGATAGGGTAACAAAATAAACACAAAGTGAACAGAGAAGCCCAAAGGCTAAGAAACTGGGTGTCTCCCTAGTATTAGGAATGCCCAGATGGAAAGAAGCGAGATGTTGTGATTTAATATGTAGAGAACCCGAAATGCTGTTGCTAAGGGCAACAGCAAAACCCTAAAGGGTTACCAACGGGTGTGGCAGTAAACTCCTTGGTCAGAGATGGAATAATAGACACAAGGAGAATCTCCACAATCCTAGTCTTCACTTGCAGTGCACTGGTTCAGCTTACTGCCACTAAACTGACACCTGAACACCGTGCACAGTGAGAAAGGATTTTGGCAGGCAAGTCTGAGAATACAGCCGCAAACTTGCTAGGTTCACAGAGTAGCAAAAGAACCCCAGCAGGTTAAACGACTGACTCCAGTCTTACTGCTAGGTCTGGATTGGCAGAGTGTAATACCAAATCCCAAGGCCTATTTGCAGTAAGCAACAAACAAATACAAAGTTTACACAGTACTAGCTAGCTTTCAGGAACTGACTAACCAACAAAGATTCAGCAGCATCTGCCTAACCTGAGAAGAGGGTTTATATAGCAGGTGCTGTCCACGCCCCACTCAGACCTCACAGACTGTGAGCACAAAAACCAGCACCGGATCCCCTGCCGTGCACAGAGCCTGTAACCACTGCACAGCAAAAGACCCGAACCGGAGTATCAGCTACGCTCAGGTTACTCCGCTAGCACTTGTCTCCCGGTTGCCATGACGACGTGGCAGCACAGAGCAGGAGACCCTAACAGCACATTACTACTGGAGGCATAACTATGGGGGGGCATTACTACTGGAGGAATAACTATGGGGGCATTACTGCTGGGAGCATAACTACATGGGCTAAACTACTGGGGGCATTACTACTGGGAGCATAACTACAGGATCATTACAATTAGCAGGCATAACTACAGGAGCTAAACTATTGGAGGCATTACTACTTGGGGGCATTACTACTTAGGGGCTAAACTACAGGGGGCAAACTACAAGTGGGTATTACTACTGGGGGCTAAACTACTGGGGGATAAACTACTTTGGGGCATTACTACTTGGGGCAAACCACTTTGTGCAAACTACATGAGGCTAAACTACATGGGGCAAAACTACTGGGGGCATTAATACTGGGGGGCTAAACTACTGGGGGCATAACTGCAGGGGCTAAACTACTGGAGGCATTACCCCTGGGAAGCTAAACTAAAGTGGGGTTAAACTACTGGGGTCAGAACTGCAGTGCATTACCACTGGGGGTATAACTATTAGGGCTAAACTACAGGTGGCAAAATGACTGTGGGCATTACTACAGGCAATATTACTACTGGGGGCAATACTACACAGGGGAATTACCATTAAGGGCATTACTAATGGGGGCACTACTAATGAGGGCATTGTAAAGGGGACACTTCATAAGGAGCATCACTCCTGGGGACATAAGGGGCATTACTACTGGAGCATTGCATAAGGGGCACCACTATTATGGGCTCTATGTAAGGGGCACCACCACTGTGGGCACTGCTAGTACAGTGGACATTGCATAAGGAGCGCTACTACTGTGGGCATTGTAAAAGGGGTGCTACTGCTGTGGGTATTGTGTATTATGGGGTGCTACTACTGTGGGCATTATGTGTATTAGGGATGCTACGACTGTGGGCATTGTTACTATTGTGTGACCACTCCCCTTTCTTTTTGAGACCATGCCCCTTTTTTGGGGTGCGCGCAATACCTTTATTGCATGGGCACCAGGTGAGGGGGGTGAGTTCCACCACTTCTCTAGGACCACTTTAAGCAATGCTCACAAGGTTCACAGCCCTCTGCACAACAAATTAGCCACTTCTACATGGAATCCAACTGCCTCTATATTGCAAATTTAACACGTCTCCAACAGCAAACCACACAGATGACAGTCCTACCACAGCAAATTACTGCTAGCACAGTACAGAAGATGGACACAGATAAACAACAGTATAGCTATGATTCAGCTGTGGTATGGTGTTTCAGATGTCTGGGTGGGGAAGGTCTGTGGTGTTGCTTGGTGCCACTTTTCTCATCAATACAGAACCATAAGTAATGGTTAGAGATGAGCGCCTGAAATTTTTCGGGTTTTGTGTTTTGGTTTTGGGTTCGGTTCCGCGGCCGTGTTTTGGGTTCGAACGCGTTTTGGCAAAACCTCACCGAATTTTTTTTGTCGGATTCGGGTGTGTTTTGGATTCGGGTGTTTTTTTCAAAAAACACTAAAAAACAGCTTAAATCATAGAATTTGGGGGTCATTTTGATCCCAAAGTATTATTAACCTCAAAAACCATAATTTACACTCATTTTCAGTCTATTCTGAATACCTCACACCTCACAATATTATTTTTAGTCCTAAAATTTGCACCGAGGTCGCTGTGTGAGTAAGATAAGCGACCCTAGTGGCCGACACAAACACCGGGCCCATCTAGGAGTGGCACTGCAGTGTCACGCAGGATGTCCCTTCCAAAAAACCCTCCCCAAACAGCACATGACGCAAAGAAAAAAAGAGGCGCAATGAGGTAGCTGTGTGAGTAAGATTAGCGACCCTAGTGGCCGACACAAACACCGGGCCCATCTAGGAGTGGCACTGCAGTGTCACGCAGGATGGCCCTTCCAAAAAACCCTCCCCAAACAGCACATGACGCAAAGAAAAAAAGAGGCGCAATGAGGTAGCTGTGTGAGTAAGATTAGCGACCCTAGTGGCCGACACAAACACCGGGCCCATCTAGGAGTGGCACTGCAGTGTCACGCAGGATGTCCCTTCCAAAAAACCCTCCCCAAACAGCACATGACGCAAAGAAAAAAAGAGGCGCAATGAGGTAGCTGTGTGAGTAAGATTAGCGACCCTAGTGGCCGACACAAACACCGGGCCCATCTAGGAGTGGCACTGCAGTGTCACGCAGGATGTCCCTTCCAAAAAACCCTCCCCAAACAGCACATGACGCAAAGAAAAAAAGAGGCGCAATGAGGTAGCTGACTGTGTGAGTAAGATTAGCGACCCTAGTGGCCGACACAAACACCGGGCCCATTTAGGAGTGGCACTGCAGTGTCACGCAGGATGTCCCTTCCAAAAAACCCTCCCCAATCAGCACATGATGCAAAGAAAAAGAAAAGAAAAAAGAGGTGCAAGATGGAATTGTCCTTGGGCCCTCCCACCCACCCTTATGTTGTATAAACAAAACAGGACATGCACACTTTAACCAACCCATCATTTCAGTGACAGGGTCTGCCACACGACTGTGACTGATATGACGGGTTGGTTTGGACCCCCCCAAAAAAGAAGCAATTAATCTCTCCTTGCACAAACTGGCTCTACAGAGGCAAGATGTCCACCTCATCATCACCCTCCGATATATCACCGTGTACATCCCCCTCCTCACAGATTATCAATTCGTCCCCACTGGAATCCACCATCTCAGCTCCCTGTGTACTTTGTGGAGGCAATTGCTGCTGGTCAATGTCTCCGCGGAGGAATTGATTATAATTCATTTTAATGAACATCATCTTCTCCACATTTTCTGGATGTAACCTCGTACGCCGATTGCTGACAAGGTGAGCGGCGGCACTAAACACTCTTTCGGAGTACACACTTGTGGGAGGGCAACTTAGGTAGAATAAAGCCAGTTTGTGCAAGGGCCTCCAAATTGCCTCTTTTTCCTGCCAGTATAAGTACGGACTGTGTGACGTGCCTACTTGGATGCGGTCACTCATATAATCCTCCACCATTCTATCAATGTTGAGAGAATCATATGCAGTGACAGTAGACGACATGTCCGTAATCGTTGTCAGGTCCTTCAGTCCGGACCAGATGTCAGCATCAGCAGTCGCTCCAGACTGCCCTGCATCACCGCCAGCGGGTGGGCTCGGAATTCTGAGCCTTTTCCTCGCACCCCCAGTTGCGGGAGAATGTGAAGGAGGAGATGTTGACAGGTCGCGTTCCGCTTGACTTGACAATTTTGTCACCAGCAGGTCTTTCAACCCCAGCAGACTTGTGTCTGCCGGAAAGAGAGATCCAAGGTAGGCTTTAAATCTAGGATCGAGCACGGTGGCCAAAATGTAGTGCTCTGATTTCAACAGATTGACCACCCGTGAATCCTTGTTAAGCGAATTAAGGGCTCCATCCACAAGTCCCACATGCCTAGCGGAATCGCTCCGTGTTAGCTCCTCCTTCAATGTCTCCAGCTTCTTCTGCAAAAGCCTGATGAGGGGAATGACCTGACTCAGGCTGGCAGTGTCTGAACTGACTTCACGTGTGGCAAGTTCAAAGGGCATCAGAACCTTGCACAACGTTGAAATCATTCTCCACTGCGCTTGAGACAGGTGCATTCCACCTACTATATCGTGCTCAATTGTATAGGCTTGAATGGCCTTTTGCTGCTCCTCCAACCTCTGAAGCATATAGAGGGTTGAATTCCACCTCGTTACCACTTCTTGCTTCAGATGATGGCAGGGCAGGTTCAGTAGTTTTTGGTGGTGCTCCAGTCTTCTGTACGTGGTGCCTGTACGCCGAAAGTGTCCCGCAATTCTTCTGGCCACCGGCAGCATCTCTTGCACGCCCCTGTCGTTTTTTTAAAAATTCTGCACCACCAAATTCAAGGTATGTGCAAAACATGGGACGTGCTGGAATTTGCCCATATTTAATGCACACACAATATTGCTGGCGTTGTCCGATGCCACAAATCCACAGGAGAGTCCAATTGGGGTAAGCCATTCCGCGATGATCTTCCTCAGTTGCCGTAAGAGGTTTTCAGCTGTGTGCGTATTCTGGAAAGCGGTGATACAAAGCGTAGCCTGCCTAGGAAAGAGTTGGCGTTTGCGAGATGCTGCTACTGGTGCCGCCGCTGCTGTTCTTGCGGCGGGAGTCCATACATCTACCCAGTGGGCTGTCACAGTCATATAGTCCTGACCCTGCCCTGCTCCACTTGTCCACATGTCCGTGGTTAAGTGGACATTGGGTACAACTGCATTTTTTAGGACACTGGTGAGTCTTTTTCTGACGTCCGTGTACATTCTCGGTATCGCCTGCCTAGAGAAGTGGAACCTAGATGGTATTTGGTAACGGGGGCACACTGCCTCAATAAATTGTCTAGTTCCCTGTGAACTAACGGCGGATACCGGACGCACGTCTAACACCAACATAGTTGTCAAGGCCTCAGTTATCCGCTTTGCAGTAGGATGACTGCTGTGATATTTCATCTTCCTCGCAAAGGACTGTTGAACAGTCAATTGCTTACTGGAAGTAGTACAAGTGGGCTTACGACTTTCCCTCTGGGATGACCATCGACTCCCAGCGGCAACAACAGCAGTGCCAGCAGCAGTAGGCGTTACACGCAAGGATGCATCGGAGGAATCCCAGGCAGGAGAGGACTCGTCAGAATTGCCAGTGACATGGCCTGCAGGACTATTGGCATTCCTGGGGAAGGAGGAAATTGACACTGAGGGAGTTGGTGGGGTGGTTTGCGTGAGCTTGGTTACAAGAGGAAGGGATTTACTGGTCAGTGGACTGCTTCCGCTGTCACCCAAAGTTTTTGAACTTGTCACTGACTTATTATGAATGCGCTGCAGGTGACGTATAAGGGAGGATGTTCCGAGGTGGTTAACGTCCTTACCCCTACTTATTACAGCTTGACAAAGGGAACACACGGCTTGACACCTGTTGTCCGCATTTCTGGTGAAATACCTCCACACCGAAGAGCTGATTTTTTTGGTATTTTCACCTGGCATGTCAACGGCCATATTCCTCCCACGGACAACAGGTGTCTCCCCGGGTGCCTGACTTAAACAAACCACCTCACCATCAGAATCCTCCTGGTCAATTTCCTCCCCAGCGCCAGCAACACCCATATCCTCCTCATCCTGGTGTACTTCAACACTGACATCTTCAATCTGACTATCAGGAACTGGACTGCGGGTGCTCCTTCCAGCACTTGCAGGGGGCGTGCAAATGGTGGAAGGCGCATGCTCTTCACGTCCAGTGTTGGGAAGGTCAGGCATCGCAACCGACACAATTGGACTCTCCTTGTGGATTTGGGATTTCGAAGAATGCACAGTTCTTTGCTGTGCTGCTTTTGCCAGCTTGAGTCTTTTCATTTTTCTAGCGAGAGGCTGAGTGCTTCCATCCTCATGTGAAGCTGAACCACTAGCCATGAACATAGGCCAGGGCCTCAGCCGTTCCTTGCCACTCCGTGTGGTAAATGGCATATTGGCAAGTTTACGCTTCTCCTCCGACAATTTTATTTTAGGTTTTGGAGTCCTTTTTTTTCTGATATTTGGTGTTTTGGATTTGACATGCTCTGTACTATGACATTGGGCATCGGCCTTGGCAGACGACGTTGCTGGCATTTCATCGTCTCGGCCATGACTAGTGGCAGCAGCTTCAGCACGAGGTGGAAGTGGATCTTGATCTTTCCCTAATTTTGGAACCTCAACATTTTTGTTCTCCATATTTTAATAGGCACAACTAAAAGGCACCTCAGGTAAACAATGGAGATGGATACTAGTATACAATTATGGACTGCCTGCCGACTGCAGACACAGAGGTAGCCACAGCCGTGAACTACCGTACTGTACTGTGTCTGCAGCTAATATAGACTGGTTGATAAAGAGAAGATGTCTATGTAACTATGTATGTATAAAGAAGACTGAAAAAAATCCACGGTTAGGTGGTATACAATTATGGACGGACTGCCTGCCGAGTGCAGACACAGAGGTAGCCACAGCCGTGAACTACCGTA
Source organism: Pseudophryne corroboree (assembly GCF_028390025.1). NCBI lineage: Eukaryota > Metazoa > Chordata > Amphibia > Anura > Myobatrachidae > Pseudophryne > Pseudophryne corroboree. Next base: position 133,792,739 of record NC_086452.1, read on the forward strand.
CTGTACTGTGTCTGCAGCTAATATAGACTGGTTGATAAAGAGAAGATGTCTATGTAACTATGTATGTATAAAGAAGAATGAAAAAAATCCACGGTTAGGTGGTATACAATTATGGACGGACTGCCTGCCGAGTGCAGACACAGAGGTAGCCACAGCCGTGAACTACCGTACTGTACTGTGTCTGCAGCTAATATAGACTGGTTGATAAAGAGAAGATGTCTATGTAACTATGTATGTATAAAGAAGAATGAAAAAAATCCACGGTTAGGTGGTATACAATTATGGACGGACTGCCTGCCGAGTGCAGACACAGAGGTAGCCACAGCCGTGAACTACCGTACTGTACTGTGTCTGCAGCTAATATAGACTGGTTGATAAAGAGAAGATGTCTATGTAACTATGTATGTATAAAGAAGAATGAAAAAAAACCACGGTTAGGTGGTATACAATTATGGACGGACTGCCTGCCGAGTGCAGACACAGAGGTAGCCACAGCCGTGAACTACCGTACTGTACTGTGTCTGCAGCTAATATAGACTGGTTGATAAAGAGAAGATGTCTATGTAACTATGTATGTATAAAGAAGAATGAAAAAAATCCACGGTTAGGTGGTATTACAATTATGGACGGACTGCCTGCCGAGTGCAGAGACACAGAGGTAGCCACAGCCGTGAACTACCGTACTGTGTCTGCTGCGACTGGATGATAAATGATATAAAAAATATATATATATCACTACTGCAGCCGGACAGGTATATATTATATATTATATAATGACGGACCTGCTGGACACTGTCTGTCAGCAGAATGAGTTTTATTTTTATAGAATAAAAAAAAAACACACACAAGTGAAGTCACACGACGAGTGTTTAACTTTTTCAGGCAATCACAATATAAGTATACTACTAACTATACTGGTGGTCAGTGTGGTCAGGTCACTGGTCAGTCACACTGGCAGTGGCACTCCTGCAGCAAAAGTGTGCACTGTTTAATTTTAATATAATATGTACTCCTGGCTCCTGCTATAACCTATAACTGGCACTGCAGTAGTGCTCCCCAGTCTCCCCCACAATTATAAGCTGTGTGAGCTGAGCAGTCAGACAGATATATAATATATATAGATGATGCAGCACACTTGCCTGAGCCTGAGCAGTGCACTGCACAGTGCACACAGATATGGTATGTGACTGACTGAGTCACTGTGTGTATCGCTTTTTTCAGGCAGAGAACGGATATATTAAATAAACTGCACTGTGTGTCTGGTGGTCACTCACTATATAATATATTATGTACTCCTGGCTCCTGCTATAACCTATAACTGGCACTGCAGTAGTGCTCCCCAGTCTCCCCCACAATTATAAGCTGTGTGAGCTGAGCAGTCAGACAGATATATATAATATTATATATAGATAATAGATGATGCAGCACACTGGCCTGAGCCTGAGCAGTGCACACAGATATGGTATGTGACTGACTGAGTCACTGTGTGTATCGCTTTTTTCAGGCAGAGAACGGATATATTAAATAAACTGCACTGTGTGTCTGGTGGTCACTCACTATATAATATATTATGTACTCCTGGCTCCTGCTATAACCTATAACTGGCACTGCAGTAGTGCTCCCCAGTCTCCCCCACAATTATAAGCTGTGTGAGCTGAGCAGTCAGACAGATATATATAATATTATATATAGATAATAGATGATGCAGCACACTGGCCTGAGCCTGAGCAGTGCACACAGATATGGTATGTGACTGACTGAGTCACTGTGTGTATCGCTTTTTTCAGGCAGAGAACGGATATATTAAATAAACTGCACTGTGTGTCTGGTGGTCACTCACTATATAATATATTATGTACTCCTGGCTCCTGCTATAACCTATAACTGGCACTGCAGTAGTGCTCCCCAGTCTCCCCCACAATTATAAGCTGTGTGAGCTGAGCAGTCAGACAGATATATATAATATTATATATAGATAATAGATGATGCAGCACACTGGCCTGAGCCTGAGCAGTGCACACAGATATGGTATGTGACTGAGTCACTGTGTGCTGTGTATCGCTTTTTTCAGGCAGAGAACGGATTATAAAGTAAACTGCACTGTCCTCACTAGTAAACTCTCTCCACTCAGTCTCTACACTTCTACAGTAACAGTACTCCTCCTAGTCAGCTCCAGTAAATCTCTCTCAGTCTCTTATAATCTAAATGGAGAGGACGCCAGCCACGTCCTCTCCCTATCAATCTCAATGCACGTGTGAAAATGGCGGCGACGCGCGGCTCCTTATATAGAATCCGAGTCTCGCGAGAATCCGACAGCGTCATGATGACGTTCGGGCGCGCTCGGGTTAACCGAGCAAGGCGGGAAGATCCGAGTCTGCTCGGACCCGTGAAAAAAACCATGAAGTTCTGGCGGGTTCGGATTCAGAGAAACCGAACCCGCTCATCTCTAGTAATGGTCATAATAAATTAACAAAAACATATGCTAAAATGGACAAATACCTATACATATCAGTTAATCTGTCAAATGCCAGATCATGGACAAAGGGGCATTAGTAAGAGTATATTTAATATCGACCATTTTAGATATATAAGACTACAAGATATGAAGGCTATAATCATAGAGCCTTGATCTAATCTAAATTAGGGTTCCCTGTAGTGACAGGAAACTATAGGGTCATTCAAAAGTTGCAGTACACCCTTTTGTTTCAAAAGCTGTGCAGAAAATGGGAAAACTGACTTAGAATCAAGATGGCGCCCATGTTCGGTACATACCCTAAAAGATAGCCCACCTCACCCATACCTTACTGGAGTATTCAGTTTTCCCATTTCCTGCACAGTTTTTGAAACAGAAGGGTGTACTGCAACTTTTGAATCATTCTGTAGTTTGGGGTATTTTACAAGGCTGTCAATAGCCAGAGAATGCTGGTTATTTCTGGATCTCAACACACTGAGAAAAAGTTAGATACATATGGTATGGGGTATAAATATTAGGCTGTACTGTACAATATAGTTAGGTGAGTACTGAATGTAGGGTGAAGATGGAGGAGACACACAAGTCTGCGGAGATGGAAGTCAGAGGGACTCGCAGGGTGGTAGATATGTATCATATGTTTCAACAATATGGTGTATTTTCCTTACTGTAGTAGTTATGTAATGCATATAACATGTATTTTACCTCACTCTCTCCCTTTCTATCTCACTCTCACACACACACACACACACACACACACACACACACACATAATCCAAAATCTATATTTCCCATAGATGTTCCTTCAGATAGGTGCTGTCCAGCATTTATTATTACGTCTAGGGTTTGAAAAAGTCTGCATTTGCTGAGCGCATGAAGTGATATTTCCCCAGTAATGTATGTATTGTCGAAGTCAAAAATATTAAATAAAAAGAAGATGCAAACTCTACACATTATAAGTCGCTATACTTGAAAATACGCGCAGCGAGCACAGCAATATATGTTAACACATGCATTTTCACGGACATGCCACAGAGATGGATTCGACACTTATTTCATACAGTACATAACTATAATAATATCAAGCGCCAGACATCATGATGATTTAAAATTATATACAATGAAGTAATGTCATGTATGTGTATTATTTGAACGAAACCAGATACACCTGTCATATTTGGTATTTAAGCAACCAGATTAATGTGTAGATTCATTTGATACTTGTTATAAAGTTGTAGGACATTGCAACAAATAATTATGATTAAATGTATGTAAGCTAAAATCACTTTTATTAGTCCAAAAGATATTCCAAACAGGTAGTGGACAGGAAGCACAGGCCAGCCCCCTCAGACATTCCCAAGGCTGAACCTGATCAGCACACGAACAAACCAGTGACTCATCATGAATGAGAGTCCCCTCCCCAAAAAACTAGATAACACATTGCTGATCACACAGCAGGTCAGTTGCTGTTTTGGACTAGACAATGATGGAGTTATTGCCAGATCAGTTCCTGCATGATTTTACAGAGAGAGATAGTGATATGGAAAGACTAATTTATATAACTTAAGGATAATGGTATTGTATGCTGGCCTGTAATTGTATGTAACTGTAACTGTATGTTTTAACTGCTTACTGTGTGAGTTGTAACCATGTAATTATGTTTATACTGTACATTGTTATATACTGAATCCATATCCTTTTTATAACAAATATATACATCAATGAGCTTTGGAACTCAGATAATGTGGTGGTGAATTGTTTTCTCTTATGGGATGCAGTATTTTGCTATATATATAAAGCACATTCATGGCACATGGTAATAAGATGTGCAGTCATTTACAATATATATTAGAGCGGGCATTTTAAATATTTGTGAGAAAGCAATTTGGCATTCACAGATGGGGGCTCGTCCGGGATATCAGGGTATAAGTGATGCACTGTACATTACAAACACGGCTGTGATCGACCGGCTCCTATGGACGCATCGCGACGCTGATGAATACCATCCATGTGTATTGTTGTGTTATCAGTAAGCCAATGATATGAAATTTCAAGGGACAATGTGTTTCTCATAATATTTAAGATGCTAAAATGTATTTTTATTGTTGCAAAACAAAGTTCAAATAAGTCATATTGTGTTTGATTCAGATTGGATTGTTTATCTGTTAAGTAGGTTTAAAAGTACATTTAAAAGTTGCTGCATAGCCTTGATATAGTTTTTTTAACTCAGTCCTAAAATAACTTCTGGTGCTTGTATAATGTGTGATTTCTTTGTGACAAAGGAAGCCGCATGGTCTGTCCTCCATTTTGGACGAACCACATGGCCTGTCCACCATTTTGTGTAAACCTCATGGATGTGGAAGGGGGAGGAGCAGTGGCCATTTTAGGAAGGTAATTTTCTAAATAGCTGATTTTCAGTTTGCTCAGAATAATCAGTTTCCTAGGTCACATCAAGCACAATTTATGAGTTACCAATGCATTTATTTAACCCATGCCATAGTCAATTACAAATAGTTTCAATTTGGCCTAGTGAGAGTAAATGGTGAGATAAATGCTTGGCTTGGTGTAAAAAAAATTGCACACAAAAAAGAAAAAAAAGACAAATATTTTTTTTTCTTCTTCTTTCCCAGGATTTAGTTAATTCTCTGCTTGCTATAAGATAGGCATTGAAATGCTAATTAACTAGTTCAACCACTTTTTACAGGCAGGCAAAAGCACATAGCTTTGATATGCAAATAAGAGGTAAGGTGTCTCATAGGAGACCAGTGAATGGTACATATATATAATATTATAATTATGTGTATATTTATATCAGTGTATGTTCTGCAAGATAGCTATCCAATTTGAATCATATCATTTAAATTATTGATTATTGCTAGAGTCATTATAGATCTGTGTGAAATAGGATACATTTGTTGCTATATAGGTAAATTTGAAATAACAGTATTTTAAGGAAGTAAGTGTAAAGACACAAATGCAGGTCTGCATATAAGTTTATACAGAACAAGTTGTGTCTAGTGGGCAATAGTAATTAGTATTGTTCACATTTATAGAGCTGTGTGATTTGTTTTATTGTGGACGCAGGGTTTTGTACACGTGTCTCGGACAAAGTACAGGACTGTGCACGCAGCATAAGAGACATGCATGGTCGCGTGTTTATGCAAAGTGCGTAAGAGTGCGGGCGCTAAGTACAAATTATACAATAGTGTCGTTTGGTTCAAAGGTGGGAAAGTAGACATTTAATACAATAGCACAAAACTACCTGGTTTCTAAAGCAGATTAGTATAAAACTTTTGTTTAAACTGTATTGCCTCTGGGGTAAAGCTGCCTATCTGAATGAATTGAAATTTTCTGTACAGAAAAAAACAAAGTGTATTTGAGTGAGCGAACGCAGGAGTGAGTGGATATAGAACCCAGGGAATTCGGGATCCCGTAGTGTGGTACATCAATTAAGTGGAGGCTTGGTGGCGTGAGGCGGCTGACTCACGTTAGTATAAGGTTTAATACTCAAATCGTGAGGAGATTTGCAGAGGAGCGTAATAGGGAATTGTACATTGTGTAGTATTGAAGTAAAAAGGTTTTTTGTTACGCTCCGAGCAGAGGGTCACAGTTTGTACATTGAGCCGTGGTTGTACGGCAGATAGGTAACAAGTACCTATACGCTGTGCGATTGGACCGCGCGTTTGTGGGTGCAATAGATAGCGCAACTTGATACCCTTTTTACGAGCTTTTTGCGTAGAACCGCGGTATAATTAGCGCTGTATAGAGCATACGCAAGCGTGATTTGTGTATAAGTGTATAGGGAGTTTTCGCTGGTCTCTCTCAGGAAAATCTCCAGCGGTAGATATTTACTGGAAAAGGTAAGTCACTCCTAACACTTCCAGTAAATAGAAACCAATAGGGCCTCACTGGGTACGCGGTGTTCACTATTGGAGTGAGTCGTGGTTCTCAGTGTAGAAGGAGTGAGTGAAAGCGCTCTGAGAACTTTCACCGTCTATGCGTGTCGTGTATTGGGGATTGCGTATAAGGAAAAAGTCCGCGATGGGATCCAATTGCACAAGCGGTGGACGTATGGTAGCCAGGGTTCAGGTTGAAGAGCCGCGGCCCAAGGGGTCAGTGAGGTTTGTTATGTGTGGGAAATATGGCCCACACGCTGCAGACTTTTTGTCTGAATGGGTATGTATGACTGACAAAGATAGGGTACCATTCCCTAAGGTGGGCAGCTTTGAACCAGAGGTATTGCAGAACTTAAGGATAAGAATATGTCTGATAAAATCCCAAAAACAAAGGGTCAGACATACAAATTGTTTAAACCTGTGGCAGCAAGAGGGGTTGGTGAGTTTGATCCTAAGGTATTGCAGGTGGTATGTCTAACCAAAGTCATATAAGACAAGAATGGAAATAAAAGAACTGTTTGAACTTGTAGCAACAATAAACAAGTAGGAATAAAATAGAGAATGCAAGTACACCGCCATATGTAGTTGTGGAATCAGTTACGGACAGCATACAAACTATAGAAAATAATAAAAATATGAAAAATATGACTGTAACCTATATATGTACTAATGAATGTTGACGTTTTATTTAGGAGGAGAAGGTGACCTGATTGTTTTCAGCCATTTCTCATGTACCCAGAGGAGTATCCAACCGGTAAACGAAGAGCAGTAGCCTGTGGGGGAAGTGGCTGAGACCAGTGGAACAGGTAAGTATGGTATCATTCGTGTACATATATAGTAAAACCCAAAAATAAAACAAAAAAATCAAGAAAGTAAAGTCAGAAATGGAAAAAAATCTGTCCGCACATTAGTAAAGCGGACAGAGACAAGGTAACCCCCGGGTATTTCTTTCAGTTACCATATAAGAAGTATTCATTCCTAGTAATGCCCCTACTCAAGATGAGCTCGGAAATGTTTGTTGGACCATGTATAGACCCTTAATACGGGATGAGAAAGATTGAATGAATACTTCGCATGACCTAGAAGGTTGTTAAACTTTTTTTTTTTTTTTTGTCTCTTGCAGTAATAGAAAACTCTCCTTCTTGATAAGATCACTGGTAAACACTAATTCGGCAAATGGGAGGTGGCTGTCTCTGTGCAAATGGACGGGCTCAATAAGGCATTGAGTGTCAGGGTGCAGACTTCTTTGCAAAATTGGAAAGGGGTCACAGTAGCTAATCTTAGATAGTGTGCTATTGAACATCACAAGAATAGTGCTAGGCGCAGAGAACAACAGGTGGAGAGGTTGAGGATGGTAAGTATACTGGCACATACAGGAAAGACCCATCAGTCCAAATCCCAGATCCCTAATGGTCAATAATATGTTACACTTGTAGGAAGGAAGGGCATTTTGCCAGAGATTGTAGGAGTAGTAGGACACATAGTCAATATAGATCCCCTATACAGAAAACACAAGCCACATTATTAAACACATAGACGGGACCAAGGGACATATAGTAAGGAATCATAAACCATATAGAAAACACAGATTTGGCTAATGGGAAGAACAAAATAAATGCAACATTACCCTTTGACAAAACTTGCTGGGGTTAAGATGGGGCCTCTAAACTTTTGCTTCTTTTTCCTAGCAGAAATGGCCCCTGATTAACTTAATTTTGTTAGATATGATATACATATACTGTGCTCCCGCTCAGGAAATACAAAGTATGTTAGACACCCACGAAGACTAATGTCGCATTCTACTGTTCTAGATGCATGTCCATCACAGGTAGAGGAAATTATCTCACAGATAACGGGTTCCCTATGAATTTAGGATGGACAGGACACTGGATTGATGGCTGGGATAGTCCCAATAGCGATACGACAAACACAGAATTTTTTTTAAGGGGAGTAGACCAAGCAGAGAATCACTTTCCCGTAGTGTCTAATCCAGTTGTCAAATTTTTATAAAATTTCTTCACCTCTACAAACTCATCTGTCACCAACCTCTATTCTGTTTCTCTACAGTTTCCTCTTTATCTTTTGCGTTCACACATGGTGGTACAATACATGGACCCAAGTACAGTTCAAACTCCACATGCCTAGGTCCTTCAGAGTTCAGCCCAAACCCAGTATATCTCAACAGCACGATGACACCAGTATAACTGCAGTGTGCCTTGTCATGCACAAAGGGTGGAGAATGGGAATACTGGTGAAGGGAAAGTTTGTATAGACACTGATATGCCTGTTGGTGAATGGCAAACCTGACGTTTTCTTTTTCATTTTCTTCTTCTTTCTCTCCTCTAGAGATGTTTCTTTTTTCTTTTTTTTTTTCTTTTTTGAGTTATGCTCATGGTACTATACATTGCAAACACACGATAGTAAATTAAAATGAAAAATTTGTGTTCCCTACAGGAAAAGGCAGTCTGGAGGACAAAGGGGTATGGCCAGGAGTCCTGAGGACTGTGGACAGGTGGACACGGTAAGCCAGTAGCCCCCAGAGCATTCCTTCCAAGTCTAGCTGAGGTGGCACATGGTCTGACTCATCTAGGCAAAGAGGGTATGTGCAGGCTGATGAGAGCCTACTGGTGTGCGCCAGGATTCTATTCTTATGCAGGTAAGAGAGCAATGACCTGTCTTGCTTGCTTGAGGAAGAATATTGGTAAAGCAATACCAACAGAGCCATCCCATATACCTCCTGCATATGGATCTTTTCAGGAAATACAAATTGACTTCGTACAGTTAACACCCTTTAGGAATTATTGTTATGTATTGGTGTGTACTGATGTTTTCTCAAACTGGGTAGAGGCATTTCCTGCCGACTGCAAAGAAAAATTGCGCAGGAATTTGTGTGTAGATAATGGTACCCCTAGAAGTAGGAGCAAAGCTTGAAATTGTACTATTGTGATCATAGATACTGCCACTAGTATTATGTAGCTTCGGAACCACTCTTGGATCTTCACTCAACGAATCACCCTCTTCTAAATTTGTTTTTGTTTTGGTATTTGTGTCTTTTTTGGGTTGTTTTTGGAAGACAACCTCATGTCATGATTGATCGGCACAATGATCAGAAATACACCAATGAGGTGACAGTACAGTACCTTATTGAGATGAGCCAGCATTTGAGAACTTGACAAAAGAACTTGAAACTGTAGATTGCTGGTATGCCAAATACTAACTGTCTTGATTGTGAACCAAGAGACTATGTGATTGTTCTTACGCTCAAGTTGCCTAATAGACAGGTGGGAAGGACCATACCAAGTTTTGTTGACAGCACTATCCCAGTGAAAGTAGCCGAGAGAGAGACTTGGGTCCACGATTCCCATTGAAGGAAAGTCGGTAGTCTGGAAGGAACCCGTAAATGGAGTGAGATCGCAAAAGTATCACCAGAGACTCTGTTCCGTGAAGACTGAGAGGCGGCACTGTTGAACATTACCTGAGCGTACTAAAGGATTGCAGAAAGACCAGTCATTGTAATTGATTTGTTATGAACAAGAGTTGTTTTGTTCTATTTCTCTTTTCTCTCTTTCCCGCTGACAAACATTTTTTTCAGGATATTCTATTTTTGCGAGGTTTTTTTTATGAGGAGTCGAGTGTGGGACTGGAACTGGTTCTGGAGGAAGGAGTGATTTCCTTATAGGATCCCAGGATTAGCCGATCAGTTTGTTAAAGTCAGAAAAAAAATCAAAGTTCTAGTAGTTATGGAGTTCAGAGGTAATCAGGAACAATCAGACAATGGCTATTCACACATTGCAGATAAAGAGCTCATTAATATATGTGGAAGAAAGGATTATGTGTGGCTCTCCCCGAACTCCGAAGATTTATGTTAATTAGGAAGGACACTACTTATAACCCTTGTTCAATGATTAAACAGACCTAGAATATGTTCAAGAAATGGAAACAATGTTCAGAAAATGATAGTAATATGTAGATCAGGAAAATTTTATATGTCACTGTCACGATTTGTTTGTGTCTTCTTCATCTACCCAGCAGAACCTCAATCGAATCCAAACATCAGTGTACAAAGACGTAGGTACATGTATGTGTGAAATGTTCATCGCAAATCAGACATTATAGGCCAAAGCACTGTCCCAGCATACTCTATAGGTTGAATGTTGTCCCACACCCAACCAGTGGTCCCGTGACCGCCGAGTGCATATAGAGGATGTCTTGTCCTCCTCCCTGTATTCCCCAAATATAGACAAGTGTCTGATTTGCAAAATTAATACATACTTTTGTCTAGGTCACCGATTATTGTATGCAATATTTTTTTCTTATGTTAATAATTGATGGCAGTTATTGTTTGCTGCCAAAGGGTGGACTGTCAAAGTCAAAAATATTACATAAAAAGAACATACATATATAAGTCACTATACTTGCAAATACGTGCAGCAAGCACAGCAATATATGGTAACACACCCATTTACACGGACATGCCACAGAGATGGATTCAACACTTATTTCATACAGTACATAACTATAATAATATCAAGCGCCAGACATCATGATGATTTAAAATTATATACAATGAAGTAATGTCATGTATGTGTATTATTTGAACGAAACCAGATACACCTGTCATATTTGGTATTTAAGCAACCAGATTAATGTGTAGATTCATTTGATACTTGTTATAAAGTTGTAGGACATTGCAACAAATAATTATGATTAAATGTATGTAAGCTAAAATCACTTTTATTAGAACAATAGATATTCCAAACAGGTAGTGGACAGGAAGCTCAGGCCAGCCCCCTCAGACATCCCCAAGGCTGAACCTGATCAGCACACGAACAAACCAGTGACTCATCATGAATGAGAGTCCCCTCCCCAAAAAACTAGATAACACATTGCTGATCACACAGGAGGTCAGTTGCTGTTTTGGACTAGACGATGATGGAGTTATTGCAAGATCAGTTCCTGCATGATTTTACAGAGAGAGAGTGATATGGAAAGACGAATTTATATAACTTAAGGATAATGGTATTGTATGCTGGCCTGTAACTGTATGTAACTGTAACTGTATGTTTTAACTGCTTACTGTGTGAGTTGTAACCACGTAATTATGTGTATACTGTACATTGTTATATATTGAATCCATATCCTTTTAATAACAAATATATACATCAATGAGCTTTGGAACTCAGATAATGTGTTGGTGTATTGTTTTCTCTTATGGGATGCAGTGTTTTGCTATATATATATATATATATATATATATATAAAGCACATTCATGGCACAAGGTAATAAGATGTGCAGGTGTTTACAATATATATTAGAGCTGGCATTTTAAATATTTGTGAGAAAGCAATTTGGCATTCACAGTATGATACACACACACACAAATGCATACATACACACACACACACACACACACACACACTTCTTTCATACTCTATTCATTTCTTATATAGTTTAAACTTGTGCAAATATTGTATGGTGATTTTCAATGTGCAAATACTGTTTTAGAATATACTGTATGTGAACTTTTTGAGCATCAGTTGTAATGAAAATACATTCTTTCTTAATCCTGTGTGCAAGTCTTTCCTGAATATAATTATCCTGATGATTTTAGAGGTAACCTTGCAAATACATTAATAAAAGTTATATAATTAGTGATTATTATTAAAAGTCACAAAATGGTATAAGAATAATACATTTGCTTTAGGAATACGAGGTTAATAAGAGGAGGGAAAATAAAATCCCCTTTTTCAATGGCGAGCCAGGACATACTGCTTTGGTTATGATTCTGGGTGTAATTATGGTTTGCCGGGGGTCGGGGTCCCGGCGACCAGCATACTGGAGCTGGAATCCCAACCGCCGGCATACCGACAGCTGGGCAAGCGCAAATGAGCCCCTTGCGGGCTCGCTGTGCTCGCCATGCTACGGGCACGGTGGCGTGCTAAGCGCGCCACGCTGTCTATTCTCCCTCCAGGTGGGTCGTGGACCCCCAAGAGGGAGAAAAGATGTCGGTATGCTGACGGGTGGGATTCCGGCGCCGGTTTAGTGGTCGCAGGGAACCCGGCCGCTGGCAACCCAGCAAGACCACCCATGATTCTCAAAGGCCTAGAGAATTCATCATCAAATGCAGCAAACCTAAATGTGAATGCATTTTTGATAAATAGTTTTTTTTCATATTTCTGAAGCAAAATAATGTAATTGGAAATTAAATTAGTGATGGTATTTTTTGTTCTGTTGAACTGAAATGTATAGTAAATATGTTCCAATGTTGTGTGCTGATGTAATAACACATTTCTAATGCTTCTTAGTAAAATAATGCTTCACATTGGAACTGGTATTTATCACCAATGTGAATCATGATTTGAATTTTTCACCTTCTGTTGTTGTGCTCAATGTTTGAGTAACATCATAAAGGGGGGTTGTTTACAGTGTACAAGATCCCAGATAATAGGGCTTTTGTCATACAATAGCATTAAGCTGTCCATTGGCTTTATTCCTCCCATCATCCCCTAATACCTTTCTTCCCCAATAACGACTCGTACAACTAAATTGCGATTTTAAGGGGTCACAGCCAAATTTTTTGATCAAATTAGAATTGGCACTCTGTATGTGGGTGGCGAGAAAGCTGTGCGTGCCCTCGGCGATGGCCTCATTCTTAAGTTTTACCTAAACAACAATGTAGTGGGACCGTAACTCCCGCCCTTGCTTACTTTAGCTGAGCGGTACCACTTCCCACCATCTGGCATAGCCAGCATAGGTCCACCCTTAAGATGACGACCGCGTCGGCCCTTGAGGCCACGACAAACTCGCCGCTTATCTTTGGGAAGTGCTGGCCAACTGTTGTTACGCTACTACAGACCGCCAAGGAGCACTGCTTGCCGCCAAAGCCTGTTCCCAGAACCAAGGCCCACCACCCGCTGTGACCCCCTGCTACCTACTGACTGCTTTCTGCAATGTCTTCTAAGAATATTTCTAGCCCTGCCTCTGTCAGGTGCACTCCGTCCTGTCTGAGCATACCTTCCTCCCCAAACCTTAAAGCGGGGTGCTTGGCGATCGCAACGCCTGCCCCCGTCATGACCTGGGCCACTGCCCTGTTCACTTTTCTTCTCTCTCTAATCCCAGCCCCACTTGTGCCCTTGGAACTATCTCTGACCATGTGATTGCCGTCATCGGCCATCACCCTCTTAACCACTGTATATCTGCTTGTATTTCCTTGATTAGCTGGATCCCAGTGCTTTTTCCCAGATCGTTGCCCCCTAGGTATATGAATACTTTACTATCTGGTATCCCCTTTGACTCCTCGCTTTTCTGTAACAGTCCCCTTGGCCCATTCCACTTCATTCCCCTGATCCCTATCCACACTACTTTTGCCCCTCACACCTGGGCTAAGCTCCCTGCTGACCTATGCCTACTGGCCCAGTATATGTATGAGTTGCCGATGATCCACACCCGCAAGGCCTTCGTTGGCTGTCCTGAAAAGAAGAATTCCACATCATTGTTACCTATTCTTTTATACTGCTATCTATATAACGCGCCACAATCCTATGTTGTGAACTTTCTCGCGACCCATATGAAGGTGAAAACCACAAAGCCTCTATTTGTTTGAGGGCAAAATTGCAAAGTCCTTCATTAGCCCAGTTTGGCGGGCAGCTTAAGGCCTTGGGTTTCAAGAAAGTCACCCCGCCTGCTTACTCCTGCTTCTCAAGCCGCTAATAAACCTTGTACGCTCCAGACTTCCACCGGCCTAAGTTTTTTATAGCGCTTGCTGATGATCCCTCCGCCGCTGCGCAGGTTGCTGCACGTATTCTAAAATAATGCATACCGTATTGCGCGCTAGGCAACTGTAGCGCACTAAGCCCTTTCTTGAATACACTATGAAACTGGAATTTCGTCAGGGGTGACCCATTGCGGTGCACCAGCCACTGGAGCCACTGGCCTTGCGGGCAAGCTTGCTCGTACTTGCTAGCAACACTGTACATAGGGCTTCCTCCTCCTGCCTGACCAATGTTACCTAGCACCCCCGGCCCAACTGATCCGTCTTTGACCTGTGTATTTTGCAAAGGATCCTATCCCTCTCTACCACTATCTTGCCCGTCAAGGGGCCCCGTAACCTTGGAACTCTTGGCTTTAGCTACCAACTCCCCTATTCTGAATGCTCAAAAAAATACGAGGGAAAAGGCGAGGCGGAAGAGCCCCATCTCGTACTCGTCTAACGCAATGCACTCAGGCTTGGACTGGCCCACAGGGGTACAGGGGAAACCACCGGTGGGCCCCACTGCCTGGGGCCCCACATCCTGCTCCAAGGATCAGGTTCTAGACTGTGCACTTGAGTTAAACATAATACATATGTTACCTTATACTGGACTACGGTGTATTTTCTACAGTGCATTGCTGTTATTAATCTGATACTTTATCATGCATGCAGCTGCTGAATTTACTGTATATATTTATGAAGGGGTCCAGACATTGCACTGTTTAATGGTTAGTCAAACCAATGAGGTGGCAGGCCATACCCCCTCAGCAGACTGGCCACACCCCTAAACATAGGCCCCTACTACTGCATTCCCCCGGTGGGCCCTACATGCCCCAGTCTGAAACTGAATGCGCTTACCACCCCGATTAAAGCTCTTAGCAGCGGGGCGGCCGATGGGCCTCCGCGCATCACCTGGTGATGCCTGCTCCCTCGCCCCACCCTTTAGCGCCTTTGACAATAAGAATGTTTTGTGGGGTCTTCGGCCCCTTCCAGCATTGTGACGTACGCTATGCCCACTAGTGCTGCGGACATGGCCGCTTTGGAGCGGCCCTTGTTATAACCCTGCCAAACATATTCCAGCAACTCTTCATGTGCGTTCTTACCAGCTCTTCCTTTGCCTATCCGGAATGCCTGCCAATCGCCATAAGCTGATTCGTATGTCTTCAACGTTCCTGGAGCTATGGCCTCTCGCGCCTGCCCCGCTAGGCCGGCTTTATAATCTGCCAAATATAATCGGGACACTGTAATCCTTCCTCCCTGGCTTCGGGCGCGAGCGCTCTAAATCTATCCCACTGAAACCGTGACAGTGCACCTACTATCTCGTTCCTAACCCTGGGTACGTGGCATGCCGCAAACTCGATATTCCTTTGTAAGCAGCGCAGAACTACATGCTTAGCAGCTTAAGCACCTGTTGTGACTCTGCCTTCTGGTTGTTTATTGCCTGGACTACCCCCAAAACACTATGCTTTTGTCCGCCAGCTTGTCCGCCCATAACTCTATTGCTACTATTATTGGGAACAGCTCCAGTAGCAGCATGTTTTTTGTCCACCCAGCTACATGCCACACATTTGGCCATGGTTGCTCGAACCATTCACCCGTGAAGTAGGACCCGAAGCCAATCGCTCCGGAGGCGATGGTGTGTAACTGTAACCTCTCACTAGTAACTGACTTGGGAAGCCACATTCATACTCCGTTGAAACCACTTAGGAATTGCAACCACACTCGCATGTCCTCCCTCAGCTGGCTTGATATGCGTATGAGGTAGTGCGCTTTTATGATACCGCTGGTTGCTTTCTCTAGCCTACGACAAATAACCTTTCCCATTGGAATGACCCTATATGCAAAATTTAACAACCTCAGGAGTGACTGCATTTGCTTAAGAGTGACTTTCTTCTCCCTTGAGCATTCCTGCAACCTGCTTTTCAGCTTTCTCACCTTTCCTGCTGGCAGCCGACACACCCCTAACTCTGTGTCAATCTCTATACCCAGGAATGTCAATCTCCTCTTGGGCCCTTCGCTCTTTTCTGCCACTATCGGGACCCCTAGGACCTGAAATAGGGCTTGCGTCAGAACTTCCCTGGTTCCTTCTTAGGTAATACTCCTAATGGGGAGATACAAAGACCCTCTAGATGTGGTGAGGGAAAGGTGCCGCACATGCGACCTAGCCGTATTTCCGCTTCGACCTTAGCCCTGACCACCTCTGGAAAGTCCATTGCTGATTTTAGATTTTTCTTAGCTACCGCTATCACTGGCTGCATTACCGGTAATGAGAACCCCTTTAGAAACCCCTCCCCAAAAAGGCTGCCTCCGCTTTGCTCGGGTAGCGGCTTAGCCATCTAACTAGCACATTAGTATCAACTGGTGAGGGCGCTTTGCTTATCGCCCCCTTTTCCCTGCCAATTGCAATCCTTGGTTGGGTGAGTTGCGTCACAGCGCATGCATGTGTGCTTATAGTGGCAAGCTGTTCCTCTGTTGCACAGTGCAGAGTTGAACGCATAGCATTTCCCCTTTGCTATGGCGCTGACCCCAGGCTTTTGCGGAAAGGGCTGCCTGCACTCTGCTGCTTGCGCCGCCTGGTTGGTGACTTCCAGCCAAACTTCTACGTCTTTTGCCCCAAAGCTGACCACCTTCATTCCTTCCTGCTTCTTTCTAAACTTCTTGTCGTACTGTCTCCACACCCATGCTCTTGCTGTTATGTACATGCTATGTATCATATGCATGTAGCGGAGTATGTTTATAGCTTCGCTCGTCCTGGATTCTAAATATCTGGCTGCAAAAACGTACATACCCTTTGTCCAATGCACATAATCTCTTCGCGTCTCCTCAGCCACTGGGCCCGCAGCCTTAGCTGCATCCAGGTTGTGCTTTGCGTCCTCCGTCATTGCGAAGACAACCACAAATTTGCCTTTGCGTATGCCTTCCTTCACATTTGGCCTGACACCCCTCATAATTGCTGTGTTGGCGCAGTGCACTATACTTTCCTGACCCTCTACCCCTGCCTCCCCTTGCTTTTTTCCTGTGTTTTTGCCATGCCTTTTGGTACTCCGCTTGCATTTAAAGTACTTACTGAACTGGCGCCACCTTTCGGCAGAACTAGATGTGTCGCTAGAATCAGTATATGAAGCGCTATTGGCTGATGAAGACTCATGCTTACCTGCTCCTGATGTCGATGGTGCTGGCCCGGCTTTTTCTGCGGATTCCTTCTGTCTCCCGTTGAGCGGTGCACCTACCGCGACTTGCACTGCCAATGCCCCATAAGCCGTCTGGGTGTACTCTCCTGCTTCTATGCTGGGTACCGTAGGATGCAAGCTTGAAGCAGGATTAGGCAAAGTAACTGCCGCTTGCGAAGGAGGCAGCCCTGTGGAGGGCTGTTGTGTTTCTGCTGTAAGCTGGTGGTTTTGGGCTACATAGTGTTGCTGCGGGCCGGGCACCGTGGGATATGGAGGTATCATGATGGATTGCACCTGAATGAGGAGCGGGCAGCGGTGCTGGGGGGAAGGATGGTTAGAAGGTTGGAGGAGATTTTAAACTAGGAGCCTGGGGGGAGGGTTTAGCAAGAAACTACGGGTCGTGCAGTGAGAATAGTGGGGATGGCAGAAGTAAACTAAATGGGGGAGAAGTTGGGGGGAGGGTAAGAGCAGCCGGTAAGGTTACTAACATGGGTACTAAAAGAGATTTTACCAAACCACTAACCAATGACGATTACAGGTCAGCGTCGACATAAGGTGAAAGCTGTCCCTAACGCAAGGGGAAATACTTATCTTAGTTGTATGTATGTAAACGCTAGAAGCCTTACTGGTAAAAAGGGCGAACTAGAAATACTTGCAGCAAGCAATCAGTATGATATTATAGGCATTACTGAAACTTGGTGGGACGAATCTCATGATTGGACAGTCCATCTAGAGGGCTATACGCTGTTTAGGAAAGACAGACTAAATAAAAAGGGTGGAGGGGTGTGTCTTTACGTAAAACCGTTTCTAAAACCTGATATACGGGAAGGTATTCAGGAGGGGACTGTAGACACTGTCGAGAAGTTATGGGTAGAAATTGCATGCAGGGATAAATGAATTAAAAAGTTGGTATTGGGTGTTTGCTGCAGGCCGCCTGGTATTAATGTATCTGATGAGGAATTGTTACTGAATCAAATTGAAAGAGCAGCAGGAGTAGGTGACATAGTAGTGATGGAAGATTTTAACTATCCAGAGATAAACTGGAAAAATGATTCATGTGACACTGGTAGGGGTAATATGTTTTTAAATACACTAAATGATAACTACTTAGTTCAACTAATTGAGGAACTAACTCGGTACAATGCAATTTTAGACCTGGAATTAACAAACAATGGTGATTTAGTATCCGGTATTATAGTAGGGAAACCCATAGGAAACAGCGACCACAATATGGTCACATTCAATATCAGTTTTCATAAACAGTCCTTTACTGGCTCGACTAGGACTCTAAACTTTAGCAAAGCAAATTTTGAAAAGATGAGGGTATTTTTCAGGGATATTGAATGGGAAGGTTTGTTTCTAGGAAAAAATACTACGGAGAAATGGGACGTACTAAAATTCCTGCTAGCTAAAATTACTCTCAAATTTATTCCTACGAGCAGCAAAAAAAGGAATAAAAATCATAAACCGATGTAGCTTAACAAAAAGATAAAGGAACTTATGGGCAAGAAAAGTCGAGCATTTAAAAAATACAAATCTGACGGGGAAGCGGAGTCATTTCAGCACTATAAGGACTGTAACAAAATATTGCAAAAAGGAAATAAGAGCAGCTAAAGTAGAAACTGAAAAAAATAGTAGCAAAGGAAAGCAAAGCGAATCCCAAAAAATTATATAAATACATTAATATCAAGAGATTAAAGAAGGAGAGTATAGGCCCTTTAAAAGACAAGTTGGGAGTCTTAAGCAAAAATGATAATGACTTAGCTGACACACTAAATTAGTTTTTTTTAACAGTATTTACTAGAGAGGACCCAATTCAGGGACTAACACATAATCTCATTAATGAGAATATCCCACTTATAGGTACTTATTTAAGCGAGGAGGTAGTCTGTGACCGATTAAAACATTTAAAGATTAATAAGTAACCGGGTCTCGATGGAATTCATCCAAGGGTTCTAATGGAGCTTCACTCTGAACTTGCAATACTGCTATTTTTGATCTTTAAGGATTCAGTAATATCATGTATGGTTCCCAAAGACTGGCGTATAGCGGAAGTAGTGCATATATTCAAAAAGGGAAGTAAAGCTGAACCAGGTAATTATAGATCAGTTAGTCTTACATCTGTAGTGGGGAAAGTATTGGAAGGTATCCTAAGAGATAGTATTCAGAAGTTCCTTGAAGTCAATAAGGTCATTAAAAGGAATCAACATGGATTTGTGAAGGACAGATTTTGTCAAACCAACTTACTTGGCTTTTATGAAACAGTAAGTGCAAACTTAGATCAGGGTAAAGGGGTGGATGTAATCTTTTTAGGCTTTGCGAAAGCTTTCAACACAGTACCACACATGAGACTTATCTACAAGCTACAAGAAATAGGGCTAGGAAGCACAATATGCACTTGGATCAAACATTAGTTAGATAATAGGGAGCAGCGTGTTGAGGTTAATGGATCTTTTTCAAATTGGACTGAAGTGTTAAGTGGTGTGCCCTGGGCCGGATTAACAATGAGGCGGATAAAGCTGCAGCTCCAGCCATCCCCCCCACCAAAATAGGCCCACAGCATTCTGCTAAACTGGTGTATATCGAATTTTTTTCCATGCTACAGCCGCTTCAAGCCCCCCTCCCGCCACCGCAGCCATCGGAGGCACCCCGACCCTCCCCCTTCCTCTGTCAGCGCATCCCCTGGAGAACTTCCTTCCTCCGCTAGGGCAGCAGCCGCCAGTGCAGCAGACGGAGGCACCCCCGACCCTCCCCCCTTCCTCTGTCAGCGCAGCTGCTACCGGCCCCCATTCCTCCGCTAGGGCAGCCAACGAACCACTCCTCCGTCAGCCAGTGCAGCAGACGGAGGCCCCCTGACCCTGTTCTCTATCAGCGCAGCCGCCGGAGCCCTTCTTCCGCTAGGGCAGCCGCTGGAGCAAATTTCACCCCCCCTGCCAGTTCAGCAGCCGGAGGCCCAGCATAGATGCTGCCGCATGACCCAATAGAGCTCCATGGAGGCAGCCCAGCTAAGATAAGGTGACTCACTTATGCATTGGTAGCCTGTGTATGTGTGTGTATATATATATATATATATATATATACATATATATAGTCAGGGCCGTTTCTAGACAATTTGGCTCCCAGTGCGAGATTTCAAAATGCGCCCCCCCCCCCCCCCCCCCCATTGCTATAAAAAAAAAATTGCGTGCCCCCCCCCCCCATATAGCCAGAAAAAAAGCATGCGCGCGCCTAAGGCGCGCGCGCTCCCGACAAGGCTGTGTGGCCTGATTGAAATGGGCGTGGTCTCATTACAGTGGGCGTGGCCTCGTCTGATATCACACCCACCACAGGGGGAAAAAATAAAAATAAAAAAGTACCCTTTTTACACATTACACCAGGTAAGTGTCCCCATATTACACAGCGCGGCAGGCAGGTGTCCTCATTTTACAAAGCGCGGCAGGCAGGTGTCCCCATTTTACAAAGCGCGGCAGGCAGGTGTCCCCATTTTACAAAGCGCGGCAGGCAGGTGTCCCCATTTTACAAAGCGCGGCAGGCAGGTGTCCCCATTTTACAAAGCGCGGCAGGCAGGTGTCCCCATTTTACAAAGTGCGGCAGGCAGGTGTCCCCATTTTACACAGTGCGGCAGGCAGGTGTCCCCATTTTACACAGTGCGGCAGGCAGGTGTCCCCATTTTACACAGTGCGGCAGGCAGGTGTCCCCATTTTACAGTGCGGCAGGCAGGTGTCCCCATTTTACACAGTGCGGCAGGCAGGTGTCCCCATTTTACACAGTGCAGCAGGTATCCCTATTTTACACAGTGCGGCAGGTGCCCCCATTTTACACAGTGCGGCAGGTATCCCCATTTTACACAGTGCGGCAGGTGCCCCCATTTTACACAGTGCGGCAGGTGTCCCCATTTTACACAGTGCGGCAGGTATCCCCATTTACACAGTGCGGCAGGTGCCCCCATTTTACACAGTGCGAAAGGTATCCCCATTTTACACAGTGCGGCAGGTATCCCCATTTTACACAGTGCGGCAGGTATCCCCATTTTACACAGTGCGGCAGGTGTCAAGTGGGGGGAGGGAGGGGGGGAGAGAGAGAGAGAGAGAGAGAGAGAGAGAGAGAGAGAATGAATACTTACAACTTGCCGCTCTTCGGGTCCCGCGCGCCGGCCGCCTCCTCTGTCGATGGTTATCTCCAGTCCTCCTCTCCTCCCTCTCTCTCCCCCCGAGCGCTCCTGCTCGGGGGGCGGGGCTTCGCGAAATGACGCGTTTGCGTCATGACGTCACGACGCAAACGTGTCGTTCTGCGAAGCCCCGCCCCCCGAGCAGGAGCGCTCGGGGGGAGAGAGAGGGAGGAGAGCAGTGGTCACAAAGTGCCGCGGCGGGCGCCCCGTGCGGTTGCACGGCTCGCCCGCCGCTAGAAACGGCACTGTATATAGTGCAGACAAGGTGTGCATGTATGTACACGGCATGTGTATATTAGTGATGTGCACCGGAAATTTTTCGGGTTTTGTGTTTTGGTTTTGTATTCGGGTCCGCGGCCATGTTTTGGAGTCGGACGCGTTTTGGCAAAACCTCCCTGAAAATTTTTTGTCGGATTCGGGTGTGTTTTGGATTCGGGTGTTTTTTTACAAAAAACCCTCAAAAACAGCTTAAATCATAGAATTTGGAGGTCATTTTGATCCCATAGTATTATTAACCTCAATAACCATAATTTCCACTCAGTTTCAGTCTATTCTGAACACCTCACACCTCACAATATTATTTTTAGTCCTAAAATTTGCACCGAGGTCGCTGGATGGCTAAGCTAAGCGACACAAGTGGCCAACACAAACACCTGGCCCATCTAGGAGTGGCACTGCAGTGTCAGGCAGGATGGCACTTAAAAAAAATAGTCCCCAAACAGCACATGATGCAAAGAATAAAAGAGGCGCACCAAGGTCGCTGTGTGACTAAGCTAAGCGACACAAGTGGCCGACACAAACACCTGGCCCATCTAGGAGTGGCACTGCAGTGTCAGACAGGATGGCACTTCAAAAAAATTGTCCCCAAACAGCACATGATGCAAAGAAAAAAAGAGGTGCACCAAGGTCGCTGGATGGCTAAGCTAAGCGACACAAGTGGCCGACACAAACACCTGGCCCATCTAGGAGTGGCACTGCAGTGTCAGGCAGGATGGCACTTCAAAAAAATTGTCCCCAAACAGCACATGATGCAAAGAAAAATGAAAGAAAAAAGAGGTGCAAGGTGGAATTGTCCTTGGGCCCTCCCACCCACCCTTATGTTGTATAAACAGGACATGCACACTTTAACGAACCCATCATTTCAGCGACAGGGTCTGCCACATGACTGTGACTGAAATGACTGGTTGGTTTGGGCCCCCACCAAAAAAGAAGCAATCAATCTCTCCTTGCACAAACTGTCTCTACAGAGGCAAGATGTCCACCTCATCATCATCCTCCCATTCCTCACCCCTTTTACTGTGTACATCCCCCTCCTCACAGATTATTAATTCGTCCCCACTGGAATCCACCATCTCAGGTCCCTGTGTACTTTCTGGAGGCAATTGCTGGTGAATGTCTCCACGGAGGAATTGATTATAATTCATTTTGATGAACATCATCCTTCTCCACATTTTCTGGAAGTTACCTCGTACGCCGATTGCTGACAAGGTGAGTGGCTGCACTAAACACTCTTTCGAAGTACACACTGGAGGGTGGGCAACTTAGGTAAAATACAGCCAGTTTGTGCAAGGGCCTCCAAATTGCCTCTTTTTCCTGCCAGTATACGTACGGACTGTCTGACGTGCCTACTTGGATGCGGTCACTCATAATCCTCCACCATTCTTTCAAAGGTGACAGAATCATATGCAGTGACAGTAGACGACATGTCAGTAATCGTTGGCAGGTCCTTCAGTCCGGACCAGATGTCAGCACTCGCTCCAGACTGCCCTGCATCACCGCCAGCGGGTGGGCTTGGAATTCTTAGCCTTTTCCTCGCACCCCCAGTTGCGGGAGAATGTTAAGGAGGAGCTGTTGACGGGTCACGTTCCGCTTGACTTGACAATTTTCTCACCAGTAGGTCTTTGAACCTCTGCAGACTTGTGTCTGCCGGAAAGAGAGATACAACGTAGTTTTTAAATCTAGGATCGAGCACGGTGGCCAAAATGTAGTGCTCTGATTTCAACAGATTGACCACCCGTGAATCCTGGTTAAGCGAATTAAGGGCTCCATCCACAAGTCCCACATGCCTAGCGGAATCGCTCTGTTTTAGCTCCTCCTTCAATGTCTCCAGCTTCTTCTGCAAAAGCCTGATGAGGGGAATGACCTGACTTAGGCTGGCAGTGTCTGAACTGACTTCACGTGTGGCAAGTTCAAAGGGTTGCAGAACCTTGCACAACGTTAAAATCATTCTCCACTGCGCTTGAGTCAGGTGCATTCCCCCTCCTTTGCCTATATCGTGGGCAGATGTATAGGCTTGAATGGCCTTTTGCTGCTCCTCAATCCTCTGAAGCATATAGAGGGTTGAATTCCACCTCGTTACCACCTCTTGCTTCAGATGATGGCAGGGCAGGTTCAGGACTGTTTGCTGGTGCTCCAGTCTTCGGCACATGGTGGCTGAATGCCGAAAGTGGCCCACAATTCTTCGGGCCACCGACAGCATCTCTTGCACGCCCCTGTCGTTTTTTAAATAATTCTGCACCACCAAATTCAATGTATGTGCAAAACATGGGACGTGCTGGAATTTGCCCAGATGTAATGCACGCACAATATTGGTGGCATTGTCCGATGTCACAAATCCCCAGGAGAGTCCAATTGGGGTAAGCCATTCTGCAATGATGTTCCTCAGTTTCTGTAAGATGTTGTCAGCTGTGTGACTCTTATGGAAAGCAGTGATACACAGCGTAGCCTGCCTAGGAACGAGTTAGCATTTGCGAGATGCTGCTACTGGTGCCGCCGCTGCTGTTCTTGCTGCGGGAGGCAATACATCTACCCAGTGGGCTGTCACAGTCATATAGTCCTGAGTCTGCCCTGCTCCACTTGTCCACATGTCCGTGGTTAAGTGGACATTGGGTACAACTGCATTTTTTAGGACACTGGTGAGTCTTTTTCTGACGTCTGTGTACATTTTCGGTATCGCCTGCCTAGAGAAATGGAACCTAGATGGTATTTGGTACCGGGGGGACACAGTACCTCAATCAAGTCTCTAGTTGGCTCTGAATTAAGGGTGGATACCGGAACCACGTTTCTCACCACCCAGGCTGACAAGACCTGAGTTATCCGCTTTGCAGCAGGATGACTGCTGTGATATTTCATCTTCCTCGCAAAGGACTGTTGGACAGTCAATTGCTTACTGGAAGTAGTACAAGTGGTCTTCCGACTTCCCCTCTGGGATGACGATCGACTCCCAGCAGCTACAACAGCAGCGCCAGCAGCAGTAGGCATTACACTCAAGGATGCATCAGAGGAATCCCAGGCAGGAGAGGACTCATCAGACTTGCCAGTGACATGGCCTGCAGGACTATTGGCTTTCTTGTGTAAGGTGGAAATTGACACTGAGGGAGTTGGTGGTGTGGTTTGCAGGAGCTTGGTTACAAGAGGAAGGGATTTAGTGGTCAGTGGACTGCTTCCGCTGTCATCCAAAGTTTTTGAACTTGTCACTGACTTATGATGAATGCGCTGCAGGTGGCGTATAAGGGAGGATGTTCCGAGGTGGTTAACGTCCTTACCCCTATTTATTACAGCTTGACAAAGGCAACACACGGCTTGACACCTGTTGTCCGCATTTGTGTTGAAATAATTCCACACCGAAAAGGTGATTTTTTTTTGTATTTTGACCAGGCATGTCAATGGCCATATTCCTCCCACGGACAACAGGTGTCACCCCGGGTGCCTGACTTAAACAAACCACCTCACCATCAGAATCCTCCTTGTCAATTTCCTCCCCAGCGCCAGCAGCACCCATATCCTCATCCTGTTGTACTTCAACAGTGACATCTTCAATTTGACTATCAGGAACTGGACTGCGGGTGCTCCTTCCAGCACGTGCAGGGGGTGTGCAAATGCTGGAAGGCCCAAGCTCTTCCCGTCCAGTGTTGGGAAGGTCAGGCATCGCAACCGACACAATTGGACTCTCCTTGGGGATTTGTGATTTAGAAGAACGCACAGTTCTTTGCTGTGCTTTTGCCAGCTTAAGTCTTTTCATTTTTCTAGCGAGACGATGAGTGCTTCCATCCTCATGTGAATCTGAACCACTAGGCATGAACATAGGCCAGGGCCTCAGCCGTTCCTTGCCACTCCGTGTCATAAGTAGCATATTGGCAAGTTTACGCTTCTCATCAGACGCTTTCAATTTTGATTTTTGGGTCATTTTACTGAACTTTTGTTTTTTGGATTTTACATGCTCTCTACTATGACATTGGGCATCGGCCTTGGCAGACGACGTTGATGGCATTTCATCGTCTCCGCCATGACTAGTGGCAGCAGCTTCAGCACGAGGTGGAAGTGGATCTTGATCTTTCCTTATTTTAACCTCCACATTTTTGTTCTCCATTTTTTAATGTGTGGAATTATATGCCAGTATCAATAGCAATGGCCTACTACTATATATACTGCGCACAACTGAAATGCACCAAAGGTATTGATGGATAGTATACTTGACGACACAGAGGTAGGTAGAGCAGTGGCCTTCCGTACCGTACTGCTATATATACTGGTGGTCACTGTCAGCAAAACTCTGCACTGTACTCCTCCTATATAATATACTGGTGGTCCCCAGTGCCCACAATAAAGCAGTGTGAGCACAGATATATATGCAGCACACTGAGCACAGATATGGAGTGCTTTTCAGGCAGACAACGTATACTGGTGGTCACTGGTCAGCAAATCTCTGCACTGTACTCCTCCTATATAATATACTGGTGGTCCCCAGTGCCCACAATAAAGCAGTGTGAGCACAGATATATATGCAGCACACTGAGCACAGATATGGAGTGCTTTTCAGGCAGACAACGTATACTGGTGGTCACTGGTCAGCAAATCTCTGCACTGTACTCCTCCTATATAATATACTGGTGGTCCCCAGTGCCCACAATAAAGCAGTGTGAGCACAGATATATTCAGCACACTGAGCACAGATATGGAGTGTTTTTCAGGCAGACAACGTATACTGGTGGTCACTGGTCAGCAAAACTCTGCACTGTACTCCTCCTATATAACATACTGGTGGTCCCCAGTGCCCACAATAAAGCAGTGTAGCACAGCTATATGCAGCACACTGAGCACAGATATGGAGTGTTTTTCAGGCAGACAATGTATACTGGTGGTCACTGTCAGCAAAACTCTGAACTGTACTCCTCCTATATAATACACCTGCTCCCCAGTCCCCACAATTAAGCAGTGTGAGCACAGATATATGCAGCACACTGAGCACAGATATGGAGTGTTTTTCAGGCAGACAACGTATACTGGTGGTCACTGTCAGCAAAACTCTGCACTGTACTCCTCCTATATAATATACTGGTGGTCCCCAGTGCCCACAATAAAGCAGTGTGAGCACAGATATATGCAGCACACTGAGCACAGATATGGAGTGTTTTTCAGGCAGACAACGTATACTGGTGGTCACTGGTCAGCAAAACTCTGCACTGTACTCCTCCTATATAATATACTGGTGGTCCCCAGTGCCCACAATAAAGCAGTGTGAGCACAGATATATGCAGCACACTGAGCACAGATATGGAGTGTTTTTCAGGCAGACAACGTATACTGGTGGTCACTGGTCAGCAAAACTCTGCACTGCACTCCTCCTATATAATATACTGGTGGTCCCCAGTGCCCACAATAAAGCAGTGTGAGCACAGATATATGCAGCACACTGAGCACAGGTATGGAGTGTTTTTAAGGCAGACAACGTATACTGGTGGTCACTGATCAGCAAAACTCTGCACTGTACTCCTCCTATATAATATACTGGTGGTCCCCAGTGCCCACAATAAAGCAGTGTGAGCACAGATATATGCAGCACACTGAGCACAGATATGGAGTGTTTTTCAGGCAGACAACGTATACTGGTGGTCACTGGTCAGCAAAACTCTGCACTGTACTCCTCTTATATAATATACTGGTGGTCCCCAGTGCCCACAATAAAGCAGTGTGAGCACAGATATATGCAGCACACTGAGCACAGATATGGAGTGTTTTTCAGGCAGACAACGTATACTGGTGGTCACTGGTCAGCAAAATTCTGCACTGTACTCCTCCTATATAATATACTGGTGGTCCCTAGTGCCCACAATAAAGCAGTGTGAGCACAGATATATGCAGCACACTGAGCACAGATATGGAGTGTTTTTCAGGCAGGCAACGTATACTGGTTGTCACTGTCAGCAAAACTGTGCACTGTACTCCTCCTATATTATACAGCTGCTCCCAAGTCCCCACAATTAAGGAATAAGCACAAATATTTTTGCATCAAGATTAATAAACGGAGAGGACACCAGCCACGTCCTCTCCCTAACATTTCCAATGCACGAGTGAAAATGGCGGCGACGCGCGGCTGCTTATATAGAATCCGAATCTCACGAGAATCCGACAGCGGGATGATGACGTTCGGGCGCGCTCGGGTTAACCGAGCCATACGGGAGAATCCGAGTATGCCTCGGACCCATGTAAAATGGGTGAAGTTCGGGGGGGTTCGGTTTCCGAGGATCCGAACCCGCTCATCACTAGTGTATATACAGTATGTACTGTATATTGGATGTCTATGTATGGGAGGGTGTGTATATGTTTATTAGGCAGGGGTAGGTGTGCATATATGTATTTTAGTGGGTATGTGTATATACAGAATGTTGTATAAATCAGAATATGTGCATGTACAGAAGGAGTGCATATAAGTATATTGGGGGTTATGTGCATATGGGAAGGTGTGTATATATGAGGGATATGTTAATGTACATATATTGTGAATACACATATACACAGTATATTGGTTGTGCAGGGTATGTTGATGGACCTCCAGCCCAAGCCCATATGACTGGGGGAGGTGGCGAGCAGGCTCTGGCCCACTGAGGGGAGGGAGAAGTTGAGCAGGGTATATAGGACTCAGGGCTTTGGTACCCAGGCTGTGAGCTGGAGACACTAATCCATGGCCGGCCAGCCCATTAGGCAATGTATGCATGTGTGTACAGTGCCAAGCCTGCAAGGGTGCTATCTCCCACTGCCGGTCGGATTATACACGGCACCATAGGCGTGCGCACGGGGGGTGCCTGGTGCGCACAGGCACCCCCTAATGTCCGGCACCCCCCGCACATCACACCTGCAATCCGATCATCGCTGTCTGTGTGCTGCTGTTGTAGCAGTGCTACTGCTCCTACAGCAGCGCACTGATAGCGATGATCGGATAACCTGAGTCCTGCATCCAGCATTTACCCCTTCCCGCTGCGCCGCCGCCGGTCACACTCACACAGCTCCCTGTCAGCTGCACATAACATAAGCAGCTTCTTCGTGGACGGGTGGGCTGGCCGCACAGCCCAGCCCACCCACCGTCATAATCTGATTGCCTCGCGTGTGACTTCAGCACGTCACACCGCGCGCCCTCCCTCCCTTCCTGCCCTGTTTTGTCGGCTGTCCTCCGAGTCCTGGCTCCCGCCCGTGCTCACTTCTAGACAGTGGCAGTGAGTAGTGTGTGCCCTGCCGCCCTGCCATTTTCGACCGCTGGTCCGCTGGAGGAGAACAGTATCCTGCCTGAGCCTTCAGAATGTGAGTGAGAGACTCACTCACTGTCTTTGTGTGCACCAGGGCACAGTTCAGGCCAGGCAGGGGGTGGGGGTGTATAAGAAAATAAAGGGTTATTATTATTATTACTATATATATATATATATATATATATATATATAGCTTGTAGAAGGTGGCACTCCCAGGACTTACTTATATATATATATATATATATATAAGGTGTAAAGAGCTGGCACTCAATGGATGGTCCGTTAGTTGCCTTCCCAAAAACGCCTTGCAGCGAATTAAAGACAGCTTGTAAAAGGCGGCACTCCTAGGACTTACTTATAGATAATATAAATGGGTGACGAGCAACACAATAAGCTGTTAACGTTTCAGTTTTATTACAAATACTTTCGTCAGTTTTTGTAATAAAACTGAAACGTTAACAGCTTATTGTGTTGCTCGTCACCCATTTATATTATCTATAAGTAAGTCCTAGGAGTGCCGCCTTTTACAAGCTGTCTTTAATTCGCTGCAAGGCGTTTTTGGGAAGGCAACTAACGGATCATCCATTGAGTGCCAGCTCTTTACACCTTTTATATATATATATATATATATATATACACACACATACACTGCTCAGAAAAATAAAGGGAACACTAAAATAACTTATCCTAGATCTGAATGAATGAAATATTCTTATTAAATACATTGTTCTTTACATAGTTGAATGTGCTGACAACAAAATCACAAAAAAATTATCAATGGAAATCAAATTTATTAACCCATGGAGGTCTGGATTTGGAGTCACCCTCAAAATTAAAGTGGAAAAACACACTACAGGCTGATCCAACTTTGATGTAATGTCCTTAAAACAAATCAAAATGAGACTCAGTAGTGTGTGTGGCCTCCACGTGCCTGTATGACCTCCCTACAACGCCTGGGCATGCTCCTGATGAGGTGGCGGATGGTCTCCTGAGGGATCTCCTCCCAGACCTGGACTAAAGCATCCGCCAACTCCTGGATAGTCTGTGGTGCAACGTGGCGTTGGTCGATGGAGCGAGACATGATGTCCCAGATGTGCTCAATTGGATTCAGGTCTGGGGAACGGGCGGGCCAGTCCATAGCATCAATGCCTTCATCTTGCAGGAACTGCTGACACACTCCAGCCACATGAGGTCTAGCATTGTCTTGCATTAGGAGGAACCCAGGGCCAACCGCACCAGCATATGGTCTCACAAGGGGTCTGAGGATCTCATCTCGGTACCTAATGGCAGTCGGGCTACCTCTAGCGAGCACATGGAGGGCTGTGCGACCCCCCAAAGAAATGCCACCCCACACCATTACTGACTCACTGCCAAACCGGTCATGCTGGAGGATGTTGCAGGCAGCAGAACGTTCTCCTTGGCGTCTCCAGACTCTGTCACGTCTGTCACATGTGCTCAGTGAGAACCTGCTTTCATCTGTGAAGAGCACAGGGCGCCAGTGGCGAATTTGCCAATCTTGGTGTTCTCTGGCAAATGCCAAACGTCCTCCACGGTGTTGGGCTGTAAGCACAACCCCCACCTGTGGACGTCGGGCCCTCATACCACCCTCATAGAGTCTGTTTCTGATCGTTTGAGTAGACACATGCACATTTGTGGCTTGCTGGAGGTAATTTTGCAGGGCTCTGGCAGTGCTCCTCCTGTTCCTCCTTGCACAAAGGCGGAGGTAGCGGTCCTGCTGCTGGGTTGTTGCCCTCCTACGGCCTCCTCCACGTCTCCTGATGTACTGGCCTGTCTCCTGGTAGCACCTCCATGCTCTGGACACTACGCTGACAGACACAGCAAACCTTCTTGCCACAGCTCGCATTGACGTGCTATCCTGGATGAGCTGCACTACCTGAGCCACTTCTGTGGGTTGTAGGGAGGTCATACAGGCACGTGGAGGCCACACACACTACTGAGCCTCATTTTGACTTGTTTTAAGGACATTACATCAAAGTTGGATCAGCCTGTAGTGTGTTTTTCCACTTTAATTTTGAGGGTGACTCCAAATCCAGACCTCCATGGGTTAATAAATTTAATTTCCATTGATAATTTATGTGTGATTTTGTTGTCAGCACATTCAACTATGTAAAGAACAAAGTATTTAATAAGAATATTTCATTTATTCAGATCTAGGATGTGTTATTTTAGTGTTCCCTTTATTCTTTTGAGCAGTGTATATATATAATCTATCCTTACAGCAGCAGCCGGCACTCCCATAAAAGCACAACTTGCTCAGGTGCTCAGAAAGATAGATATATAAAGGTCCATAAAAAACTGGCACTCAGAGACAGCAAAATGATTAAAAAGCAATATGTAATATCCATGTCAAGAAAATATGGGGCTAGGCACACCCAGTGGGCGGGGCTAGGCACACCATTCCAGTCGTGCACCCCCTAATAAAATGTGCTGCGCACGCCTATGCACGGCACTGCTGGCTCCTGGGCCTCACAGACCACATAAAGTGGACACAAGCAGCGCAGAGGTACTTTTTCATCTGTGGGGGCAGGGGCTGCCATGCTGGCAGGTGTCTCAGCTTGCTCTGGGGTGATGAGGAAGCAATGCTTTGTTAGCTGTGTGTGTTCGGATGTTCCCATGCAGTTGCAGTAAGTCTCTTCCACAGCATCCTCCTGTAAACACACCACCATCTCAGTGTGAGAGCTGCTGTGCTACTGCTGCTGGAGCCCGGGCACTTATTCGCCCGCACATGCTGCCCTCACTGCTTCCAGGACCTGCACACACAGTGACCCCTCCGCTGCCAGGCTTCATTTATCTAGATGCACTAGGACAGAGCTCCCTGACATTATCTCCCTGTCACCCCTGCCTTCCCAGTCGCCCACTATCTCTATGTCACCCCTTGCGTCCTAGTCGCCCACTATCTCCATGTCACCCCTACCTTCCCAGTCGCCCACAATCTCAATGTCATCCGTCTCCCCAGTCATCCACTATCTCCATGTCTCCCCTGTCTCCCCAGTCACCCACTATCTCCATTTCATCGCAGCCTCCCCTGTCACCCATATCTAACCAGTCACCCTCTATCTCCCTGTTACCCACTATCCCCCTGTTACCCCTGCCTCCCAAGTCACCCACAATCGCCATGTCACCCCAGCCTCCCCAGTCAGCCACTATCGCCCTGTCACCTCTGCCTCCCCAGTTGCCCACTATCTGTACGTCACCCCGTCCTCCCCAGTCTCCCACTACCCTGTCACCCAAGACACCCAATATCTCCATGACACCCATATCTCCCCAGTCACCCGTATCTCCTTGTCACCCACTATCTCCATCACCCCTGCTTCCCGAGTCACTCACTATCTCCATATCACACCAGCCTGCACCAATAATCTCTGATCCTGATTAGAAGACGCCAGGGCAGTGAATGTAACAGCTCCAGGTTTGTTATGTTGCAGATGTTCGGGGAAGGGGGAGCCGGGTGCAGCTGCCGGGAATAATCTGTATGCAGCGGATTAGCGAGAGCTGCTGTCTGGGATGTTGATGGTGGAAGTTTGATAGCGGGGGTGGCAGGCCTTTGATTGTTGAATTGTAACTACATGCATGTGTGCCAAGCATGTAAACGTGATAACGTGTGTGTAATACGGTTTGATCATTGTATGTTTATTGGTGCTTTTGCAGTGCATATTGATGTGTTTAAGGTAGTTGCAGAATGCAATGGGGTACAGTCAATTAACATCATGGGGATGTAGCTCCCAGGTAAAGTGCCTGGAGCTATTCATTACTTGTGCGGTAAGCCTGCATTAACTAATGCCTCTGGGATAGTCGCAGTGTTTCCCATTTTTGTCTATTTTTATTCCGCACTTTCTTTTTCTCCTGCTACAGTCTTTATATACAGTACCCCCCCCTCTCTCTTCCCCTTCTCTGTCTTGCTACTACCCTCGCCTATGTCCCACCTACCTCTCAGTCTCCTTCCCCTTCATTCAGTCTCAGTACCTCCTCCATTGGCCTGTTCTAATCAGATGTCATGCCCTAGTCGGACATTGCTTGAGACCATGATTCTAATAGAGGAATACATTGTACAATAAGATTTTATGAAGCTTTTCAGTACAACATTGTTTTAGTGGTAAAACATCATATAGTGAACAATTTTTTACCTCAAGTATTTTTAAAATGGACTAATATTTGTCTGTATTGCAAGTGTATATAATGCACTGTGTGCCTGATCCTGAGTCACATGCAGTGGTGGAGTCAGAGCTGGGGATGCAGCACTGTCCAAAATTCAAATAGAGGAGCTGCACCAACTGCCAGTGAATCTCGGCTGTTGGTGTTTGGCAGCGTTTGGGGTGGCAGTTGGTGTGACTACCGTATTTGAATTTTGGACTGTGCTGCAGCCCCACATCTGGAGCTGCTACTGGGCACATGCAATGCAGCTGTTCAGTGTGTACGCACAGAGGTACAGTTGGAGTTGTGACGCACAATATCAGAAATGTCTTGGAAATGTGCTGTGCGTTTCTGGGCAATGACTGGGAGGTGGTTATTAAAGTATTTGCGTACACAGATGCTTTATTGTACACATGGAGGCTACACTCAGAATGAAAATCTGCATGGACTGGTGCAAGTTTTGATGGTGTGACCAATGGTGGCATCTAAAGAAGCACCAGGCAGTTTTACAGAGTCTATAGACACTGACAGTGGGTGACTCAGTCCTGCACACTTTAACACAGGGAAGGGCTTTGTAGAGGCATTTGCATAGCGTTCAAACTACATATTTTATTTTTATTTAATATTTTATTATTATTATTATTATTATTATGTTTTCATGTTTTGCACCTTGCACTTTGTTCAATGCTAATTATTGGAAACATTTTACATGTTCAAGTATGTTTGTGGTAAAGCACTTTAACAATATAACAGATTGTGTATACTTTATATAAGCTAGGAGGGAGGGCGCTTGAGATGGCTGAAGGTAGACAGTAGCTATGCACTCTACTGTGCTATCCACACCCCACAGATGTCTTTGGAGTGTGTAGACCACACCCTAAAAGCACTGGTCACCTTCCCCCATATCCTGACATGCTGATCACAACTGCTGCAGAGTAGATACAATATAATAGGCCCTTCATAAATTTCAGCTCCAGGCCCATGTGAACCTTAATCTGGCACTGGGTGTGCCACAAGGCTCAGTATCACTATTGTTCAATATTTTCGTTAACGACCTAACAGAAGGTCTAGAGAGCATGGTGTCAATTTTTGCAGATGACACCAAATTGTGTAAAGTTATAAATACGGAGGGGGATGCTGAGTCGCTTCAGAACGACTTAGTTAAATTAGAAGCATGGGCAGCGAAATGGAGAATGCGCTTCAATACAGACAAGTGTAAGGTAATGTACTGTGGTAACAAGAACAAAAATAACACCTACATACTAAATGGGGTAAAATTAAAGGATTCTGTACTGGAAAAGGACTTAGGTGTCCTAATAGATAGCAAACTAAGCGGTAGTATCCAAAGTAGGATTGCAGCAAAGAAGGCTAAGAAGATATTAGCATGCATAAAATGGGGAATTGATGCTAGGGACGAGAGTGTTATACTCTCGTTGTATAAATCACTAGTGAGGCCACACCTTGAATACTGTGTACAATTCTGGGCACCATACTACAAAAAGGATATCCTGGAGCTAGAAAAGGTTCAGAGGCGGGCGACCAAACTAATTAAGGTCATGGAGACGCTGGAATACAAGGAAAGGCTTGCAAGACTAGTCATGTTTACACTGGAAAAGAGGAGACTAAGAGGGGACATGATCAACATCTACAAATATATAAGGGGACAATACACAGATCTTGCGCAGGACCTGTTTTTGGTTAGATCAACACAGAGAACTCGTGAACACTCGCTCAGGTTAGAGGAGATTCTGCACAATACGGCGTAAAGGCTTTTTCACGGTAAGGACGATACGTGTTTGGAATTCCCTGCCTGAGGGAGTTGTAATGGTGGACTCAGTCAACACCTTTAAGAATGGATTAGATAAATTCCTAATGGATAAGGATATCCAGGGTTATGGTGCATAGTCACGCACTATAGTTATTATAAAAAAGAGGTATAAAACGTAACGGCAGATATCAGCATCAGTCAAAATTTGATACCAAATAATCCTGTATAGGAGACCACAAATAGATTGAACTCGATGGACAAATTGTCTTTTTTCAACCTTAGATACTATGTTACTGTGTTACTGTGGCTAGCGGGGTGGGGGTGGGTGGTATGGGCTGGCTGCAGAGAGGGGGGTACTGGCTTGCGCCCGCATAGAATTGCGGGTGGTATGCTGTCTGCTGATACCAAGGGGGGTGGTCTGGCAGTAGTTTGCCCATTGCGAGTAGTGGGCTGGGGGTAGGTGTTGGCCAGCCTGCCACCCTGACGGGAGCACCGTAATATGCTGTCCCCACCTAGCGGCCAGCGCTCCCGCTAAGGTAGCTGATGCCTGTGGCTGCTGTGCGCCCGCAGCCTGTGTGGGATGAGTGGCGGGGCTATGGATGCTGCGAGTAAGCTGGGGTGGAAAGGGCTGGCTTAACCCCATGGTGTCCCCCAGTGCTGTGCTTGGCGGTGTGGGGATGTGGAGCTCCGGACCCGGTGGGAGGACAAGGCTGCCGGGCCCGAGGGGAGCGCTCGCTGTGGCAGGGGAGGTGCTGGAGCATTAGTGTGCCTGGGTTCCGGTGTGCTGAGCTCCTGCTCTGCCCCGCCACACGCTAACCACGACTGCAGGGGGGGACCGAGGGACGCTCCGGCCACCGCATTGAGCTGTGCCGCGCGGGGGGGATGTTGGCCCGCGCTGGTGCATCGCAGGTGGAAGTGGACGGGGGGCTATCTGCTTGTATAAGGCACCTGAGAGGGGGAGCCTGCCGTCTTGGCCTGGGCCTGCTGGCTAGTATTGGCAGCAAGTGTATGTGAAGCAGTGCAACTGGGGGTTGTGCAGGCTGGCCAGGGCCAACAGGGGCCAGGGATGGGTGTAAGAACATGTTTCTCTCCCCACAAGAATATTTGCAGCTTCTCAAGATTATTCAAGGCTAATGACTCATATACATGGTGAGATTTGGGCTATGCCCGAATCTCACTATGCGACAGGGGCTAGGTCAGCACATAGTCAGTATCACAAGCACACTTATTATGTGTTTGCAATACTGACTATGGCCCTCATTCTGAGTTGATCGCTCGCTAGCTGCTTTTAGCAGCATTGCACACGCTAGGCAGCCGCCCTCTGGGAGTGTATCTTAGCTTAGCAGAATTTAGAGATGAGCGGGTTCGGTTCCTCGGAATCCGAACCCGCCCGAACTTCATGTTTTTTTTCACGGGTCCGAGCGACTCGGATCTTCCCGCCTTGCTCGGTTAACCCGAGCGCGCCCGAACGTCATCATGACGCTGTCGGATTCTCGCGAGGCTCGGATTCTATCGCGAGACTCGGATTCTATATAAGGAGCCGCGCGTCGCCGCCATTTTCACTCGTGCATTGAGATTGATAGGGAGAGGACGTGTCTGGCGTCCTCTCCATTAGAATAGAGATAGATTAGATAGAGAGAGAGAGATTGTGCAGAGTCGCAGACAGAGTTAGTTTACCACAGTCAGTGACCAGTGCAGTTGCTAGTTAACTTTTATTTAATATAATATATCCGTTCACTTCTCTCTGCTATATCCGTTCTCTGCCTGAAAAAAAAAACGATACACAGCACAGTCAGTCACACAGTGTGACTCAGTCTGTGTGCACTCAGCTCAGCCCAGTGTGCTGCACAGTCATCAATGTATAAATTAAAAGCTTATAATTAATTGTGGGGGAGACTGGGGAGCACTGCAGGTTGTTAGCAGGAGCCAGGAGTACAATTATATTAATTAACAGTGCACACTTTTGCTGCAGGAGTGGTGACCAGTGCCTGACCACCAGTATAGTATTGTTGTATACTACTAATATCTCTTTAAATATCAACCAGTCTATATTAGCAGCAGACACAGTACAGTGCGGTAGTTCACGGCTGTGGCTACCTCTGTGTCGGCACACGGCAGGCAGTCCGTCCGACCAGAATTGTATTATTTATTATTATATACCTACCACCTAACCGTGGTTTTTTTTTCATTCTTTATACCGTCATAGTGTCATCCTAATTGTTACGAGTATACTACTATCTCTTTATCAACCAGTGTACAGTGCGGTAGTTCACGGCTGTGGCTACCTCTGTGTCGGCACACGGCAGGCAGTCCGTCCGACCAGAATTGTATTATTTATTATTATATACCTACCACCTAACCGTGGTTTTTTTTTCATTCTTTATACCGTCATAGTGTCATCCTAATTGTTACGAGTATACTACTATCTCTTTATCAACCAGTGTACAGTGCGGTAGTTCACGGCTGTGGCTACCTCTGTGTCGGCACACGGCAGGCAGTCCGTCCGACCAGAATTGTATTATTTATTATTATATACCTACCACCTAACCGTGGTTTTTTTTTTCATTCTTTATACCGTCATAGTGTCATCCTAATTGTTACGAGTATACTACTATCTCTTTATCAACCAGTGTACAGTGCGGTAGTTCACGGCTGTGGCTACCTCTGTGTCGGCACACGGCAGGCAGTCCGTCCGACCAGAATTGTATTATTTATTATTATATACCTACCACCTAACCGTGGTTTTTTTTTTCATTCTTTATACCGTCATAGTGTCATCCTAATTGTTACGAGTATACTACTATCTCTTTATCAACCAGTGTACAGTGCGGTAGTTCACGGCTGTGGCTACCTCTGTGTCGGCACACGGCAGGCAGTCCGTCCGACCAGAATTGTATTATTTATTATTATATACCTACCACCTAACCGTGGTTTTTTTTTCATTCTTTATACCGTCATAGTGTCATCCTAATTGTTACGAGTATACTACTATCTCTTTATCAACCAGTGTACAGTGCGGTAGTTCACGGCTGTGGCTACCTCTGTGTCGGCACACGGCAGGCAGTCCGTCCGACCAGAATTGTATTATTTATTATTATATACCTACCACCTAACCGTGGTTTTTTTTTCATTCTTTATACCGTCATAGTGTCATCCTAATTGTTACGAGTATACTACTATCTCTTTATCAACCAGTGTACAGTGCGGTAGTTCACGGCTGTGGCTACCTCTGTGTCGGCACACGGCAGGCAGTCCGTCCGACCAGAATTGTATTATTTATTATTATATACCTACCACCTAACCGTGGTTTTTTTTTCATTCTTTATACCGTCATAGTGTCATCCTAATTGTTACGAGTATACTACTATCTCTTTATCAACCAGTGTACAGTGCGGTAGTTCACGGCTGTGGCTACCTCTGTGTCGGCACACGGCAGGCAGTCCGTCCGACCAGAATTGTATTATTTATTATTATATACCTACCACCTAACCGTGGTTTTTTTTTTCATTCTTTATACCGTCATAGTGTCATCCTAATTGTTACGAGTATACTACTATCTCTTTATCAACCAGTGTACAGTGCGGTAGTTCACGGCTGTGGCTACCTCTGTGTCGGCACACGGCAGGCAGTCCGTCCGACCAGAATTGTATTATTTATTATTATATACCTACCACCTAACCGTGGTTTTTTTTTCATTCTTTATACCGTCATAGTGTCATCCTAATTGTTACGAGTATACTACTATCTCTTTATCAACCAGTGTACAGTGCGGTAGTTCACGGCTGTGGCTACCTCTGTGTCGGCAGTCGGCAGGCAGTCCGTCCATCCATAATTGTATTATTATTATAATATATACCACCTAACCGTGGTTTTTTTATACCACCTAACCGTGGCAGTCCGTCCATAATTGTATACTAGTATCCAATCCATCCATCTCCATTGTTTACCTGAGGTGCCTTTTAGTTCTGCCTATAAAATATGGAGAACAAAAAAGTTGAGGTTCCAAAATTAGGGAAAGATCAAGATCCACTTCCACCTCGTGCTGAAGCTGCTGCCACTAGTCATGGCCGAGACGATGAAATGCCAGCAACGTCGTCTGCCAAGGCCGATGCCCAATGTCATAGTACAGAGCATGTCAAATCCAAAACACCAAATATCAGAAAAAAAAGGACTCCAAAACCTAAAATAAAATTGTCGGAGGAGAAGCGTAAACTTGCCAATATGCCATTTACCACACGGAGTGGCAAGGAACGGCTGAGGCCCTGGCCTATGTTCATGGCTAGTGGTTCAGCTTCACATGAGGATGGAAGCACTCAGCCTCTCGCTAGAAAACTGAAAAGACTCAAGCTGGCAAAAGCACCGCAAAGAACTGTGCGTTCTTTGAAATCCCAAATCCACAAGGAGAGTCCAATTGTGTCGTTTGCGATGCCTGACCTTCCCAACACTGGACGTGAAGAGCATGCGCCTTCCACTATTTGCATGCCCCCTGCAAGTGCTGGAAGGAGCACCCGCAGTCCAGTTCCTGATAGTCAGATTGAAGATGTCAGTGTTGAAGTACACCAGGATGAGGAGGATA
This sequence comes from Pseudophryne corroboree, assembly GCF_028390025.1. Classification (NCBI taxonomy): domain Eukaryota; kingdom Metazoa; phylum Chordata; class Amphibia; order Anura; family Myobatrachidae; genus Pseudophryne; species Pseudophryne corroboree. Next base: position 133,832,210 of record NC_086452.1, read on the forward strand.
TGGGTGTTGCTGGCGCTGGGGAGGAAATTGACCAGGAGGATTCTGATGGTGAGGTGGTTTGTTTAAGTCAGGCACCCGGGGAGACACCTGTTGTCCGTGGGAGGAATATGGCCGTTGACATGCCAGGTGAAAATACCAAAAAAATCAGCTCTTCGGTGTGGAGGTATTTCACCACAAATGCGGACAACAGGTGTCAAGCCGTGTGTTCCCTTTGTCAAGCTGTAATAAGTAGGGGTAAGGACGTTAACCACCTCGGAACATCCTCCCTTATACGTCACCTGCAGCGCATTCATAATAAGTCAGTGACAAGTTCAAAAACTTTGGGTGACAGCGGAAGCAGTCCACTGACCAGTAAATCCCTTCCTCTTGTAACCAAGCTCACGCAAACCACCCCACCAACTCCCTCAGTGTCAATTTCCTCCTTCCCCAGGAATGCCAATAGTCCTGCAGGCCATGTCACTGGCAAGTCTGACGAGTCCTCTCCTGCCTGGGATTCCTCCGATGCATCCTTGCGTGTAACGCCTACTGCTGCTGGCGCTGCTGTTGTTGCCGCTGGGAGTCGATGGTCATCCCAGAGGGGAAGTCGTAAGCCCACTTGTACTACTTCCAGTAAGCAATTGACTGTTCAACAGTCCTTTGCGAGGAAGATGAAATATCACAGCAGTCATCCTACTGCAAAGCGGATAACTGAGGCCTTGGCATCCTGGGTGGTGAGAAACGTGGTTCCGGTATCCATCATTACTGCAGAGCCAACTAGAGACTTGTTGGAGGTACTGTGTCCCCGGTACCAAATACCATCTAGGTTCCATTTCTCTAGGCAGGCGATACCGAAAATGTACACAGACCTCAGAAAAAGAGTCACCAGTGTCCTAAAAAATGCAGCTGTACCCAATGTCCACTTAACCACGGACATGTGGACAAGTGGAGCAGGGCAGGGTCAGGACTATATGACTGTGATAGCCCACTGGGTAGATGTATGGACTCCCGCCGCAAGAACAGCAGCGGCGGCACCAGTAGCAGCATCTCGCAAACGCCAACTCTTTCCTAGGCAGGCTACGCTTTGTATCACCGCTTTCCAGAATACGCACACAGCTGAAAACCTCTTACGGCAACTGAGGAAGATCATCGCGGAATGGCTTACCCCAATTGGACTCTCCTGTGGATTTGTGGCATCGGACAACGCCAGCAATATTGTGTGTGCATTAAATCTGGGCCAATTCCAGCACGTCCCATGTTTTGCACATACCTTGAATTTGGTGGTGCAGAATTTTTTAAAAAACGACAGGGCCGTGCAAGAGATGCTGTCGGTGGCCAGAAGAATTGCGGGACACTTTCGGCGTACAGGCACCACGTACAGAAAACTGGAGCACCACCAAAAACTACTGAACCTGCCCTGCCATCATCTGAAGCAAGAAGTGGTAACGAGGTGGAATTCAACCCTCTATATGCTTCAGAGGTTGGAGGAGCAGCAAAAGGCCATTCAAGCCTATACAATTGAGCACGATATAGTAGGTGGAATGCACCTGTCTCAAGTGCAGTGGAGAATGATTTCAACGTTGTGCAAGGTTCTGATGCCCTTTGAACTTGCCACACGTGAAGTCAGTTCAGACACTGCCAGCCTGAGTCAGGTCATTCCCCTCATCAGGCTTTTGCAGAAGAAGCTGGAGGCATTGAAGGAGGAGCTAACACGGAGCGATTCCGCTAGGCATGTGGGACTTGTGGATGCAGCCCTTAATTCGCTTAACAAGGATTCACGGGTGGTCAATCTGTTGAAATCAGAGCACTACATTTTGGCCACCGTGCTCGATCCTAGATTTAAAGCCTACCTTGGATCTCTCTTTCCGGCAGACACAGGTCTGCTGGGGTTGAAAGACCTGCTGGTGACAAAATTGTCAAGTCAAGCGGAACGCGACCTGTCAACATCTCCTCCTTCACATTCTCCCGCAACTGGGGGTGCGAGGAAAAGGCTCAGAATTCCGAGCCCACCCGCTGGCGGTGATGCAGGGCAGTCTGGAGCGACTGCTGATGCTGACATCTGGTCCGGACTGAAGGACCTGACAACGATTACGGACATGTCGTCTACTGTCACTGCATATGATTCTCTCAACATTGATAGAATGGTGGAGGATTATATGAGTGACCGCATCCAAGTAGGCACGTCACACAGTCCGTACTTATACTGGCAGGAAAAAGAGGCAATTTGGAGGCCCTTGCACAAACTGGCTTTATTCTACCTAAGTTGCCCTCCCACAAGTGTGTACTCCGAAAGAGTGTTTAGTGCCGCCGCTCACCTTGTCAGCAATCGGCGTACGAGGTTACATCCAGAAAATGTGGAGAAGATGATGTTCATTAAAATGAATTATAATCAATTCCTCCGCGGAGACATTGACCAGCAGCAATTGCCTCCACAAAGTACACAGGGAGCTGAGATGGTGGATTCCAGTGGGGACGAATTGATAATCTGTGAGGAGGGGGATGTACACGGTGATATATCGGAGGGTGAAGATGAGGTGGACATCTTGCCTCTGTAGAGCCAGTTTGTGCAAGGAGAGATTAATTGCTTCTTTTTTGGGGGGGGTCCAAACCAACCCGTCATATCAGTCACAGTCGTGTGGCAGACCCTGTCACTGAAATGATGGGTTGGTTAAAGTGTGCATGTCCTGTTTTGTTTATACAACATAAGGGTGGGTGGGAGGGCCCAAGGATAATTCCATCTTGCACCTCTTTTTTCTTTTCTTTTTCTTTGCATCATGTGCTGATTGGGGTGGGTTTTTTGGAAGGGACACCCTGCGTGACACTGCAGTGCCACTCCTAGATGGGCCCGGTGTTTGTGTCGGCCACTAGGGTCGCTAATCTTACTCACACAGCTACCTCATTGCGCCTCTTTTTTTCTTTGCGTCATGTGCTGTTTGGGGAGGGTTTTTTGGAAGGGACATCCTGCGTGACACTGCAGTGCCACTCCTAGATGTGCCCGGTGTTTGTGTCGGCCACTAGGGTCGCTAATCTTACTCACACAGCTACCTCATTGCGCCTCTTTTTTTCTTTGCGTCATGTGCTGTTTGGGGAGGGTTTTTTGGAAGGGACATCCTGCGTGACACTGCAGTGCCACTCCTAGATGGGCCCGGTGTTTGTGTCGGCCACTAGGGTCGCTTATCTTACTCACACAGCGACCTCGGTGCAAATTTTAGGACTAAAAATAATATTGTGAGGTGTGAGGTATTCAGAATAGACTGAAAATGAGTGTAAATTATGGTTTTTGAGGTTAATAATACTTTGGGATCAAAATGACCCCCAAATTCTATGATTTAAGCTGTTTTTTAGTGTTTTTTGAAAAAAACACCCGAATCCAAAACACACCCGAATCCGACAAAAAAAATTCGGTGAGGTTTTGCCAAAACGCGTTCGAACCCAAAACACGGCCGCGGAACCGAACCCAAAACCAAAACACAAAACCCGAAAAATTTCAGGCGCTCATCTCTAGCAGAATTGCGAATGAATTAGCAGTTTCTGAGTAGCTCGAGACTTACTCCTACACTGCGATCAGCTCAGCACGTTTCGTTCCTGGTTTGACGTCACAAACACACCCTGCGTTCGGCCAGCCACTCCTCCATTTCTCCAGACACTCCAGCGTTTTATCCTGGCACGCCTGCGTTTTTCCGCACACTCCCAGAAAACGGTCAGTTTCCACCCAGAAACTCCCACTTTCTGTCAATCACACTCCAATCACTTCAACGATGAAAATTATTAGTTCGGACGTGAGTAAATCTGCTAAGTTTTGTGCGAAATTACTTTGTGCATGCGCATTTTTGCCTTAATCGCTCCGTTGCGAAATTCAGCAACGAGCGAACAACTCGGAATGACCCCCTATGTGCTATTTTGGCTAAGTGTCAATTTTGACTATCTCTTCTATAGAGATAGTCAAAATTGACTTGCCTGCACAGTCTATCTATTCTTGAGATGCCGACCGCGTGGGACCGCGCATCGGGATTGCAGGGTAACTTCACCTTGCGATCTGCACTAACTTTTCTTACGATTTTGACTATATAGTCAAAATTGTAAGAAAAAATCTCACCGTGTATACACGCCATAAGGAATAGTACTAAACATCAAGCTCCACAGCTGAAGTAACCCACCAACCTGAACATTTCACCAGGGAGTATAATCACACAATTTAAGGAAAACAGTAGTAATGTTCCCTTTACTTGTTAGGATCAGACAATGCAGCTATCATTAATAGGGATTGAAACTGTATTGCTCCAAAGACATTCCACGTAATCCTGATATCTACAATTTGCATTGTACTGTATCTGCAGCACAATTTGTGTAGTCAGTGGGATACAAGATTACAATTAAAGAATAGTCTGGCATAGATCAGAATTTTTAGATCTTTAAAGACAAAGAACCATAAATATGTACCTTGCACAGCATGCTAAAGTCAGGACAGAATGGATAGCAAGCAATGTTTGTAAATGGCTGTGATATTCATTGTGTTCTTTTTGTTTGAATTTCAGGGTAGAAGTACAGCTTGCACCACATAGTACTGTACACAATGCAAGTGATTGTCAGCACAGCAAAATCCACAGCATCTTAAATACTGACACATGGACATTTAAAAGAAGTTTCCAGTCCACTAGGAAGGGAAATGCTTCTTTTACCTTTTAATCACTGTAATTATGAGATATATGTTTGTCTATGTGAAGATAATTTAAACACATATACGCATCTACTAGTTTACATTGCTTCACCACAAATATAGAGAATTGTTTTTGTATGCACCTTTATGCCCATACCTTTACATACTTGGGTAGCTTAGCTTAGTCATCCAGCGACGTAGGTGCAAATTTTAGGACTAAAAATAATATTGTGAGGTATGAGGTGTTCAGAATAGACTGGAAATGAGTGGAAATTATGGTTATTGAGGTTAATAATACTATGGGATCAAAATAACCCCCAAATTCTATGATTTGCGCTGGTTTTGAGGGTTTTTTTAAAAAAACACCCGAATCCAAAACCCACCCGAATCCGACAAAAAATTTTCAGGAAGGTTTTGACAAAGCGCGTCCGAATCCAAAACACGGCCGCGGAACCGAATCCAAAACCAAAACACAAAGCCCGAAAAATGTCCGGTGCACATCTCTAATATTAAGCTGGGGGAGGGACATGGGGCAAAATTTACTAATATTCGTGTTTGAGTCGGTTTGTGTAGTGTTTAAACTCGTTTTGTATCGGGTGCATTTTCATGCAACTTTTTGAATCCATATACTCAAAGTTACGAAGCAGTCGACTTTATGGTGTTCGTGTTTTCCGATGTCGATGCCAGTCGGGTTTTTCGGGCACATTTACGGCCATCATTGTCGTTTGCGTTCGTGATTTTTTTTTCTGTTTTTTTTCTAAGTTAAACGCGGCAGGGTTATTTTTTCTCCTCGGCCGCATTTTCACTTTTAGTTTCGTTTTTCATCCCCGTTCGTGATTGGTTGTGTTTCAAATGGTAGGAGTGTCTGTGCGCAAACATATAAATACGCCCTAAACTGTCCGCACCTCGTGGGTTTAGTTAGTGGTGAGGAGGAGGGAGGTTGTGCTGTGGAGGTAGGTGAATTTGTGGTCTGGTGAGGAGTGTTGGTAGCGATTTCTGAGTGTGTTATTGTGTTTGAAAGTCATCTTGTCATTATTGTAGTCTTGTATTTTGTGGTTTTGCCTCATTTTTAGTCCAAGTTATTTTTCTTTATAGTCCCTTGTCAGTGTGTGTGTGTGTGTGTGTGTGTGTGTGTGTGTGTGTGTGTGTGTGTGTGGGTGTGTGTGTGAGTTGTGTAGTGGTAGTGGAGGAGTGTGTTGTTTGTCTATTTTTTTTTCTGTGTTAACTGTTTAGACACACAATTATGTGTGACTCAGAGGTGGGTGAGGTGGAGGGTGTGAGTGAGGGGGAGGAGGTCGGTCAGGTGGAGGAGGTGAGTGTTAGTGAGGTTAGTGAGGTGGAGGAGGTGGGTGAGGTTGCTGCAGCAGCCTCAAGTTATAGTGACAGTCAGAATGCTCCGCAGCCACGCACCACTACTAAGACTGGGCGGAATGTAAAGTTTAGTTTTGCTGAAAATGTGGCATTGGTGCGTGAGCTGATGAAGTATCAGAGGCAGCTATTTGGGCCTGAGTCCGCCAAGGTGTCAACACGGAGGAAGACGGTGTTGTGGTCGAAAGTTGTTGCTGCTGTCAATAGTGAGGGGGTGGTCAAGCGGACGGAGGACACGTGCCGCAAACGGTACTATGACATAAAGCGACGTGTCAAGTCCAAAATGGCCAAGGAGGCGAAGTCGGCTCGAAAAACTGGTGGTGGGCAGCCCTATATTGCAAGATATCTGGAGTATGAGGAGCCCATGCGGAGTGTCATACCTCCTGAAGTAGTCTCTGCAACCCATGTCCGGGATTCAGATAGGCCCAGGAAGAAGGGTGAGCATGTGTATTTGCATTAACATTCTATGACCTTATTTTTTTTAATTTTTTTTTGGTAAAAATGTGTGTCATGTCACGTTGCATATTACTCCCATCTCCAGGTGTGTGTCAGCAAATACATTGTTTTGGTTAATGTTTTATACAAAAGCCAATGTAACATCTTACTTTATTGTATGTCATGTGTTTTTATGAAATATATTTTGCATGTGTAGTTTGGACTTGGTGTGTCACTGAATTGTCCTGCAAAAATGTTTTCCTTTTGGGCCTTTTTTTTAAAATAATTGTGACTATGTTTTTTATTTATGTTATCCATGTGCAATGTTTCAAAAACAGTGGTTGTCATGTTAGAGGCTGGAGTACTGGAAAGTGGTTTGAAAACCACTTACATGTGTAATGTCATTATTACATAATGTTATTTAAAAAAAAAAAAAAACACTATTTCTTTGTTAATTTTTAGTTTGTATTTGTACCGTGACACCACACTGCAGTGTAATTTTTAAAATATTTTTACATTTTGGTTTGGCTCATACAGTGGTAATGTGTGTTTGGAGTGCCACATGACAGAGCAATTTATATATTGCACCTGTAATATTTTTCCTTTCAATACAAAATGAAGATGTTTGTGTTTTTGGTTGTTAATGTTTGTTTTGTTACTTGTGGCCTATGTCAGTGTCCTGTACATGTTTTCCTGTGTTGATTTTTCCATAGTGCATATGTCTATTGGACAATGGGGGTCATTCCGAGTTGTTCGCTCGCAAGCTGCTTTTAGCAGCATTGCACACGCTAAGCCACCGCCTACTGGGAGTGAATCTTAGCATCTTAAAATTGCGAACGAAAGATTCGCAATATTGCGATAAGACATCTCTGTGCAGTTTCTGAGTAGCTCGAGACTTACTCTGCCAGTGCGATCAGTTCAGTGATTGTCGTTCCTGGTTTGACGTCACAAACATACCCAGCGTTCGCCCAGACACTCCTCCGTTTCTCCAGCCACTCCCGCGTTTTTCCCAGAAACGGTTGCGTTTTTTCCCACACGCCCCTAAAACGGCCTGTTTCCGCCCAGAAACACCCACTTCCTGTCAATCACATTACGATCACCAGAACGATGAAAAAACCGTGAGTAATATTCCTAACTGCATAGCAAATTTACTTGGCGCAGTCGCAGTGCGAACATTGCGCATGCGCATTAAGCGGAAAATCGCTGCGATGCGAAGAAATTTACCAAGCGAACAACTCGGAATGACCCCCAATGTTTATTGTTTTATGTATTGTATTTTTTGTTTCCGGCCCTTATGTTTTTATTAAAAATAAAGCAAGCATTTCTTAAAAAATAAATGTTTATAAGCATAATGGGTGGATGTATCAACAATAGCATGAATATTTTTTAAATTATTTTTTTATACAGTGTTTGAAAAAAGCAGTACTACTCGTCGTCCAGTAACTGCTATCACATCTGATGATGATGACGCTGCGGAAGCAGGTAAAGTGTCCATTGTAGTATAGGGTATGTTTGTAAAGGAATGGCCATAACAAAATTGCACTTTCATTAATAGGTCCATCAAAAGAAGTATGGAGCAGCAGAAGTGGGACTTCTGTAAGACATCACCACAAAAAACCTGTGGCCGAAAAGAAAGCAAGGTCTGATGTCCAGGGTTAACCACAGCAGGCTACCCCGCCACGAAGATTATCGACAGTATGTTCTGTCCCCCCACTCCAAATTTTGGACACACCTCCAAGACGTCATCCACACTCCCCTCATCTTGACTTTGAGTATCAAACTGAAAAAAATGTAAACAATTTTAGAACATAATCAAACTTTTTCTTAACCGCATTAAGTCCAAACACATCAAAAACTTAGATACTTACCGCAGTAAGTAAAACCTGAAATGGAATCCAAGCAAAATGGCCTTGACCACATCCAGTAAAGATATGTATGTCCACTTGAGCCATACAGTATCACATTGTATGTAAGATGCTGCAACAAAAAATCATGTTTATTTTTAGAAAAAAAGTAAGGTTGTTTTTCAAAATTTCACATGTGTGTTTGAGCTAACATTGCCAAATACATATAAAAACATTACTATGTTTGTTTTATCAAAGCTATAAGGTAACACATTATGGATTCCAATGTGTTTTTATGGTGGAGTATGTCTGAACTACAATAAAACTAAAATGTTTGCTTTCACAATTAAGTATCCAGACACATTTGCCACAATCAGGCATATGTATGTATTTAAGTTATGAGTGATGATGTTGCTAGGCAGAATATTTGAAAGCAACAGTGAATGACATGTGTTCCATGTGTAGTGATTTGTTTACATTTCTTAATCATATGGATAGCTAACGGAGATTTGTTTAACATTTCGGCTTCTAGTCCTGGTAACAGCATCCCTCCGCAACAACAGCAACACAGTGACATGGAGGAGACAATCATCTTAGAAATGCAGCCATTAAGCCAAGGAATCAGCCCCCCAGCACCTGTGAGTACACCACCACACCAAAGCACACCACCACAGCAACACAGCCCAACAACACCAGTAACACAAGGGCCTGATCAGGTGTTTTGGACCATTTGGGCTAGACAGCAGGCCACTAATGAAGATTGCCTGCGTAGGCAGACACAGATGTTTGCAAGCCTACCATGTCACCTCAGAAGAATAACCAGAAATATGAGTAGACAAAATGAACAAACAACCAGAATTGGCAATACCACGGAACTCATGCGTACAGACATTACACAGGTCATGGGCAACTTACAGCGCATAATGGAAGAACAGCACAGACTAATGGAAGAACAGCACAGACAACAGCAAAGTTATATGAACATTTTTCAAAACAATCAAAAGATTAATGAAACTTTATTCCGAATTGTAGACAATCAAAATGCTGCTACACGTGAACTCAATGCCACCCTCACTAACCTGAATGAAACACTCAGATCCATGCACCAACAGCAAACAAGCAGCAGTTCTGGTACGACTACTCCAAATATCACGCCAGTCTCATCACCACCAAGACGCTCCACAAGAGCACAACAACATGACAGTGCTAAAGGCAAAGGGCAGGACAAGCAGCCACCCAAAAAAACTTGAAAAAAAAACAAACAAATTAGACATTTCTGATAAGTAACTCTAAATAGTTAGTAAGTGTATGTTTGACAAAATAAATATAAAACTTAGCTCCTTGACAATTTATACAACATCATTAATTATAAGTGGTACAAACAAGAACATAAAATTTGTATGCACATTTATTCCTTACCAACTTTTTTTTGTATTGGAGGAGGGAAAGGTTGATGGAGCTGCACATACATGTTAGCAGGAAGTAACCAGACCACTTGATTTTTTTCTAATCATTACTCTTTCTAGATTCCAATCATTCTCATATCCTGCAGACAATCCAAATAACAATGTTACTGTTAACTATTTTACCTTTCTTCTCTATACAACATTACAAGAATAACACAATTGAGTTGCGTAAAAAGCTTTCAATATGTTGGCATTGAATTTTTAAACAAACATTGACAAAATGAATGTCATTATTGTTGGGACATGTTTGTGTGTGTTAAAAATTAGTAAGAATGGTATTACACATGATGCAGAAACCAACAAATAAGAACTTTTTAACAAATAAACAAAGAATGTGTATAATAATGTATATATGTGGCAAACTGTGTATTTACTTACAATCAGCAAGTTTACTGCAGCAAACATTAGTAAATAAATTATTTTTGATGACAGTAAGTTTGTGTCCCTTAAATATGATGGAGCATCACACATAGGGACACATGTATTCCTCAAGGCTAACATATTATATGTTGAGGAGTGTTTTTTGGAACACAGGTTCTCAAACTCGTCCCCCAGGACCCCACACAGTGCATGTTTTGCAGGTCTACTCACAGAATCACAAGTGACATAATTAGCTCCACCTGTGAACCTTTTAACATATATCTGTGAGTAATTCATACACCTGTACTTCTACTGGGTTACGTGAAAAACATGCACTGTGTGGGGTCCTGAGGGCCGAGTTTGTGAACATGTGCATTAGGACGTTACACACAATGATAAAGTAAAATACTAAATGGATTATGTGTGCTTGTAATAAATTAGCACTGCAAGTTTACAATCACTTATCCAGATTTAATGCATGCCACTCAGAATCTGTTGTTTTGAGTTTTAAAAGACACACAATACACATGCCACATTTGTTTTGCATAAACCGAGGGTATGTTTGTATGTGTCAAGGAGACAGACACATTCTGAGTAATGGTTTTGGCCAAAACAATGGCCAAACATCTATTTATGATTACACAACAAATGAAATAAGCAAACCAAACTTACCTTAGATATAGCGAGTGATGAGCTCTTGCCTAACCTGCCTCCCTACATCTGTACTCCAAGTATCACCAGATGTCTCTAATTCCTCTGCTTGCTGGCTGATTTCTTCATCCTCCTCCTCCTCAACATGTGGCAGATGTTGTTGCAAACACATGTTATGAAGAAAGCAGCAGCAGAACACAATTTGAGTCACCTTCGAGGGACTATACAACAAAAGGCCACCATACTTATCCAGACACCGAAACCTAGATTTCAGCACACCAAAACATCTTTCTATCACATTCCACGTGGACTTATGTGCATGATTGTAAATGTGTTCAGCAGGGGTATCAGGTCGGGACAATGGAGTTAGAAGCCAAGAGAAACAGCCATATCCTCCATCACCTAAAAGACAGATATAGTAACGTGATTCATGTTAAGATACAGCAACACATAAGTAACACACTGTGGGCCAGATGTATTAACCTGTAGAAGGCATAAGGAAGTGATAAACCAGTGATATGTGCAAGGTAATAAAGGCAGCGGACAATATGTACCTAAATAATCATTTACATATTGGAGCTGATTGGCTGGTGCCTTTATCACCTTGCACATATCACTGGTTTCTCACTTGCTTATGCCTTCTACAGGTCAATACATCTGCCCCTGTATTTGGACAAACTATACACAGGCCTACACATATCAAATTACATACCCAGCAGCCACCCATCTGGCATTTGTCCGTCCTCAAACTTATCAAAGAGGGATGACTGACTGAGGATGAAGGAGTCATGGCAGCCCCCAGGGTAACCAGCAACAACACTCATTATTTAGAGATTTGCATCACAAACCACCTGCACATTTGTGGAGTGCTCTAGATGTCTATTTGTATATATGTGCTGCCTGCCCCTAGGTGGTCTCAGCTGAATGTGTGTGCAATCTATGGCTCCAAGCACATTGGGCATGCCAGCCAGCTCATAGAAATCTACCCTGATGGCATGCCACTGAGACTCCTGGGTAGGGAAGTAGATTGAGGCATTGATGTGGGTCTGCAAAACAGCCAACACCTGTGTGTATATTTGAAAGAAAATTATACATGAGATTTTACGACAGAACTGGCCACCGAGTAATTAAAACCAAGCAAAAACAGAGTGGGTAGTTAGGTATACATCACCTGTGTTAAGATTCTCGAAAATGAGGGCTGTGAGATTCCTATGACATCCCCAGACACAGCCTGAAAGCTGCCAGTAGCTATAAAGTGCAACACAGCCAGGAGTTTGTGCAGGCCTGAGACAAAGCGAGAGTGTGCTGTCTCAGGGTCTAGGCCCAGTTTGACAAGGTCATACAGACGGAAAATGTTGTTACAATTTAGACGGAACATCTGTATGACCTTTTCATCGGACAATGCATTCAAGTTTAAACGCCCCGTAACAAAAACGAGGCCTGCGCAGCCTCCGCGGAACCTGTACAGCCTGCTGACCATGTTCAGTTTCTTGGCCCTGGGTACTTACAGGCTGATGTCTGAGTCTGAGGAATCCCACAGCACACAAAAGATCACTGGCCCACAGTCCTGCTGCCATTTCTGATTGTAGGTGTATTGAAATGGGCCTAACATCCTTTTATAGGCATCCTAATTCAGGTGTGAGAGATTTTTTATTTGCAACACATGTAAACACGCCTGAAAAAAGCAGGTCTATTTTTTTGCCGCTTTTTTTTAACGAATCACAAAAAAATACGACCGCTTTTGAGCACTCAGAGACTAACACCCAAATACGAATGAATAGTGAATTCCCGTATTGTATAAAATAACAGCCGCGTTTGACCGATGGTCTATTCATTCGTATTTTGGAACGTTTTCATTCAAACCATTACGAATAGTCCAAACTCTGCCGAGATTGGTGCTTAGTGAATTCTCGGATTGGGACTTAGACAAAAAAACACAAATCGGCCAAACTCCGATTTTTAGTAAATACTGGCCATGGAGTGGTACTGTGGGGTTTTCTTTTCCAGCCATTTGAGATACCACTGCCCAAAAGCAATTATATATCAAGAAAAGACTAATTGTTACTGATAAATCTTCTCTATTCAACGTCAAACCCTGTTTTTGGACTAAACAGAAAGATGGATTTAAAGAAATGGACACGTCATGACAGTTACATTGGATACATGTCAAGGATTCACAGAGGACAACTGTGAAAGACTGTATAACTGAGGTTGATAACAGAAGTACCAAGATCCAGCATTGATGGAAAAATGGATGATGACCAAAGCACTCACAAGCAGGGGTTAAAGTGAGCTGGCACGTTCTCCAGTTCCACTTGGAGATGGAATGCAGTTCTGCCTCCTCTGGTTTACCTAACCCAATGTGTGCCTGTCACCACAGGTAGATGCCGGGTGCCCGCCGAGATTAATTTACCAGCGGGTCCCCGACTTCCTCTCCACAGTGGAAGCCGGCGTCAGGAGCTTACTACTGAGCTCCCTCTCCGACTCCGTGTGCGCTGTGGGAAAGACATCATGACATCTATCTCATATTGCTGAGGAGCAGATGCCAGGAGGATCACAGCGGTCGGACGTGATAGCGGGTCTTGGTAAGTATGGTGTTTTTTTATTTTTAAGCATACTATATGTTTGAGTGATTAAATTGGTATCGGGTTATATCGATGAGCGGGTTCGGTTCCTCGGGATCCGAACTACCCCGAACTTCACCTATTTTACACAGTTCCGAGGCAGCCTCTGATCTTCCCGCCTTGCTCGGTTAACCAGAACGCGCCCGAACGTCATCATCCCGCTGTCGGATTATCGCAAAATTTGTATTCTATATAAGGAGCCGCGCGTCGCCGCCATCTTTACTCGTGCTTTGGAGATTGAACAGAGAGGACGTGGCTGCGTTCTCTCCCTGAAAAGCTCCATAATCTGTGCTCAGTGTGCTGAAAATATCTGTGCTCAGTGTGCTGCAAATAATCTCTGCTCAGTGCGCTGAAAATATCTACGTTCTCTGCCTGAAAATGCTCCATATCTGTGCTCAGTGTGTTGCAAATATCTGATCAGTGTGCTGCATTGTGGGGACTGGGGAACACCAGTATATAATATATATACTTTTCTATAGCTTCTATACTGCTTGTCAGGACACATGGTCACAGTTACAGTGCTCTGTACTGATATATACAATAATATATATACTTTTCTGTAGCCTCTATACTGCTTGTCAGGACACATGTGTCACAGTTACAGTGCTCTGTACTGATATATACAGTAATATATATATACTTTTCTATAGCTTCTATACTGCTTGTCAGGACACACATGTGTCACAGTTACACCGCTCTGTACTGATATATACAATAATTTTAAATCATTTTCTATAGCTTCTATACTGCTTGTAAGGACACACGTGTCACAGTTACACTGCTCTGTACTGATATATACAATCATTTTAAATCATTTTCTATATCTTCTATACTGCTTGTCAGGACACACATGTGTCACAGTTACACCGCTCTGTACTACTACTGATATACAGTAATATATATACTTTTCCATTGCTTCTATACTGCTTGTCAGGACACATGTGTCACAGTTACACTGCTCTGTACTGATATATATACAATAATATATATACTTTTCTATAGCTTCTAGTATTACAGTGCAGCATTTTGGTGACCGACAGAATACATATATAGTACAGTACAGTAGGCCATTGCTATTGATATATTACTGGCATATAATTCCACACATTAAAAAATGGAGAACAAAAATGTGGAGGGTAAAATAGGGAAAGATCAAGATCCACTTCCACCTCGTGCTGAAGCTGCTGCCACTAGTCATGGCTGAGACGATGAAATGCCATCAACGTCGTCTGCCAAGGCCGATGGCCAATGTCATAGTAGAGAGCATGTAAGACCCAAAAAAAGTTCAGTAAAATGACCCAAAAATCAAAATTTAAAGCATCTGATGAGAAACGTAACTTGCCAATATGCCATTTACGACACGGAGTGGCAAGGAACGGCTGAGGCCCTGTCCTATGTTCATGGCTAGTGGTTCAGCTTCACATGAGGATGGAAGCACTCATCCTCCCGCTAGAAAACTGAAAAGACTTAAGCTGGCAAAAGCACAGCAAAGAACTGTACGTTCTTCTAAATCACAAATCCCCAAGGAGAGTCAAATTGTATTGGTTGCGATGCCTGACCTTCCCAACACTGGACGGGAAGAGGTGGCGGCTTCCACCATTTGCACGCCCCCTGCAAGTGCTGGAAGGAGCACCCGCAGTCCAGTTCCTGATAGTCAAATTGAAGATGTCACTGTTGAAGTACACCAGGATGAAGATATGGGTGTTGCTGGCGCTGAGGAGGAAATTGACAAGGAGGATTCTGATGGTGAGGTGGTTTGTTTAAGTCAGGCACCCGGGGAGACACCTGTTGTCTGTGGGACGAATATGGCCATTGACATGCCTGGTCAAATACAAAAAAAATCACCTCTTCAGTGTAGAATTATTTCAACAGAAATGCGGATAACAGGTGTCAAGCCGTGTGTTGCCTTTGTCAAGGTGTAATAAGTAGGGGTAAGGACGTTAACCACCTAGGAACATCCTCCCTTATACGTCACCTGGAGTGCATTCATCAGAAGTCATTTGTCACTGGCCTAGACTGAGGGTGTTGTGAACTCGGGGATTCTTCCGATGGTTGGGAAGAGGAACCACAACTGAGCCGGAAAAGGGGAGGCCTAATATAGGATTTCCTCATACAGGACGCTGACAGTGGAGTTTGATGAAATATTGAAGAATTTTATTGCAGGGAAAACAACTTAAAGTCAAATAACAAAAGGGATAAATGAGGGAAATGTCCAGACCCACTGAAGGGTTTTATGAGCAGGATTAGAGATGCTGGTAACTGAAGAAACTGTGGGTGATGTTTAAAAAGTCACTGATAACTTATAAATGATGATAAAGGCACAGATGGATAAAGAACTTGTGAGCGGTGACAAAGACGCTGATGATGTGAAGAACTGAAGTGCAGGGGTTTTAGACGCTGTTAATTTGTAGAACTTGAGAACGGTGACTGAGACGCTGATGATGTGAGGAATTGAAGTGCAGGGGTTTTAGACGCTGTTAATTTGTAGAACTTGAGAAAGGTGACTGAGGCCCGCAGCCACGCTGATTCCTAGGAGCACTGGTGACTGAACCGCAGAGAGATATACCGGCCGCTGAGTACATTAGAACCGGTGCAGCGAACTGGTAAACTGGAACTGCCGGAGACACTGGGGTACAACTGCAGAGATCCTTGCTGGGAACAAGAGCACTGGCATCTACGTCAGGGAAAGATGATACTCAGGCACTAAGGGTCCGTCCGGCGTCTGACTTTGAATTCCCCGCCACCGCTGGATTGGCGGAGCAGTCTAATGACGTCACCCGCCACCCGTCCATGTGAAGCCGGGCGACATGGCGGCGCCCATGCCCCAGAGAACCGCCGGGAGCCGCGCCAGCCAGGTGCCGGACCCCGCGGCCCACCGAAGGAAGAGGCCGCAACACCGACCAGCAGACATGCAGGGGTAAGCCTCTGGTGTGTGACATCATTGACAAGTTCAAAAACTTTGGGTGACAGTAGAAGCAGTCCACTGACAACTAAATCCCTTCCTCTTGTACCCAAGCTCGTGCAAACCAAACCACCAACTCCCTCAGTGTCAATTTCCTCCTTAGACAGGAATGCCAATAGTCCTGCAGGCCTTGTCACTGGCAAGTCTGACGAGTCCTCTCCTAACTGGGATTCCTCCGATGGATCCTTGAGTGTAACGCCTACTGCTGCTGGCACTGCTGCTGTTGCTGCTGGGAGTCGATCGTCATCCCAGAGAAGAAGTCGGAAGAGCACTTGTACTACTTCCAGTAAGCAATAGACTGTCCAACAGTCCTTTGCGAGGAAGATGAAATATCACAGCAGTCATCCTGCTGCAAAGCGGATAACTCAGGTCTTGGCAGCTGCAGTGGTGTTAAACGTGTGTCCGGTATCCACCGTTAATTCACTGGGAATTAGAGAATTAATTGAGGTGCTGTATCCCCGGTACCAAATCCCATCTAGGTTCCATTTCTCTAGGCAGGCAATACCGAGAATGTACACAGACGTCAGAAAAAGAGTCACCAGTGTCCTAAAATATGCAGTTGTACCCAATGTCCACTTAACCACGAACATGTGGACAAGTGAAGCAGGGCAGACTCAGGACTATATGACTGTGACAGCCCACTGGGTAGATGTATTGCCTCCCGCAGCAAGAACAGCAGCGTTGGCACCAGTAGCAGCATCTCACAAACGCCAACTCAGTCCTAGGCAAGCTACGCTTTGTATCACCGATTTCCATAAGAGGCACACAGCTGACAAACTCTTACGGAAACTGAGGAACATCATCGCAGAATGGCTTACCCCAATTGGACTCTCCTAGGGATTTGTGACATCGGACAACGCCACCAATATTGTGCGTGCATTACGTGTGGGCAAATTCCAGCATGTCACATGTTTTGCATACATTAAATTTGGTGGTGCAGAATTTAAAAAAATACGACAGGGGCGTGCATGAGATGCTGTCGGTGGCCAGAAGAATTGCACGCCATTTTCGGCATTCATCCACCACGTGACGAAGACTGGAGCACCAGCAAACACTCCTGAACATGCCCCGCCATCATCTAAAGCAAGAGGTGGTAACGAGGTGGAATTCAACCCTCTATATGCTTCAGAGGATGGAGGAGCAGCAAAAGGCCATTCAAGCCTATACATCTGCCTATGATATAGGCAAAGGAGGGGGAATGCACCTGACTCAAGCGCAGTGGAGAATGATTTCTACATTGTGCAAGGTTCTGCAACCCTTTGAACTTGCCACACGTGAAGTCAGTTCAGACACTGCCAGCCTGAGTCAGGTCATTCCCCTCATCAGGCTTTTGCAGAAGCAGCTGGAGAGATTGAAGGAGAAGCTAAAACGGAGCAATTCCGCTACGTATGTGGGACTTGTGGATGGAGCCCTTAATTCACTTTGCCAGGATTCACGGGTGGTCAATCTGTTGAAATCAGAGCACTACATTTTGGCCATCGTGCTCGATCCTAGGTTTAAAGCCTACGTTGTATCTCTCTTTCTGGCAGACACAAGTGTGCAGAGGTGCAAAGACCTGCTGGTGAGACACTTGTCAAGTCAAGCGGAACGTGACCCGTCAACAGCTCCTCCTTCACATTCTCCCGCAACTGGGGCTGCAAGGAAAAGGCTAAGAATTCCAAGCCCACCCACTGGCGGTGATGCAGGGCAGTCTGGAGCTAGTGCTGACATCTGGTCCGGACTGAAGGACCTGCCAACGATTACTGACATGTTGTCTACTGTCACTGCATATGATTCTGTCACCATTGAAAGAATGGTGGAGGATTATATGAGTGACCGCATCCAAATAGGCACGTCAGACAGTCCATACGTATAGTGGCAGGAAAAAGAGGAAATTTGGAGGCCCTTGCAGAAACTGGCTTTATTTTACCTAAGTTGCCCCCCCTCCAGTGTGTACTCCGAAAGAGTGTTTAGTGCAGCCGCTCACCTTGTCACCAATCGGCGTACGAGGTAACTCCAGAAAATGTGGAGAAGATGATGTTCATCAAAATGAATTATAATCAATTCCTCCATGGAGACATTCACCAGCAATTGCCTCCAGAAAGTACACAGGGACCTGAGATGGTGGATTCCAGTGGGGACAAATTAATAATCTGTGAGGAGGGGGATGTACACAGTGAAAGGGGTGAGGAATCGGACGACGATGAGGAGGAGGTGGACATCTTGCCACTGTAGAGCCAGTTTGTGCAAGGAGAGATTGATTGCTTCTTTTTTGGTGGGGGCCCAAACCAACCAGTCATTTCAGCCACAGTCGTGTGGCAGACCCTGTCACTGAAATGATGGGTTTGTTAAAGTGTGCATGTCCTGTTTATACAACATAAAGGAATGTGGGAGGGCCCAAGGACAATTCCATCTTGCACCTCTTTTTTTTATTTATCTCTGCATCGTGTGATGTTTGGGGCTAATTTTTTTAAGTGCCATCCTGTCTGACACTGCAGTGCCACTCCTAGATGGGCCAGGTGTTTGTGCCGGCCACTTGGGTAGCTTAGCTTAGTCATCCAGCGACGTAGGTGCAAATTTTAGGACTAAAAATAATATTGTGAGGTGTGAGGTATTCAGAATAGACTGGAAATTAGTGGAAATTATGGTTATTGAGGTTAATAATACTATGGGATCAAAATGACCCCTAAATTCTATGATTTAAGCTGTTTTTGAGGGTTTTTTGAAAAAAAAACACCCAAATCCAAAACACACCCGAATCCGCCAAAAAAAATTCAGGAAGGTTTTGACAAACGCGTCCGAATCCAAAACACGGCCGCGGAACCGAATCCAAAACCAAAACACAAAGCCCGAAAAATGTCCGGTGCACATCTCTAATATTAAGCTGGGGGAGGGACATGGAGTGGTACTGTGGGGTTTTCTTTTCCAGCCATTTGAGATACCACTGACCAAAAGCAATTATCCATCAAGAAAAGACTAATTGTTACAGATAAATCTTCTCTATTCAACGTCAAACCCTGTTTTTGGACTAAACAGAAAGATGGATTTAAAGAAATGGACACTTGTCATGACTGTTACATTGGATAAAAGCACAACTGCAAAAGACTGTGTAACTGAGGTAGATAACAGAGGTACCAAGATCCAGAAAAATGGATGATGACCAAAGCAATCACAAGCAGGGGTTAAAGTGAACCGGAACATTCTTCTGTTCTACTTGGAGATGGATTGCAGTTCCGCCTCCTCCAGTTCACCTAACCCGATGTGTGCCTGTCACCACAGGGAGATGTTGGGTGCCAGCTGAGATTAATTTACCAGCGGGAGCCCGGCTCCCTCTCCAGAGTGGAAGCCGTAAACAGGAGCTAACTACTGAGCTCCCTCTTCCGACTCGGTGTGCGCTATGGAAGAGACATCATGACATCTCTCTCACAGTGCTGAGGAGCAGATGCCAGGAGGATCACAGCGGTTGGACGTGGGAGTGGGGCTTGGTAAGTATGGTGTTTTGCTTTTTTTGAGCATACTATATGTTGAGTGATTGTATTATCGGTGCGTTTACTGGTGGCAAGCTACTGGGGGCAAACTACTGAGGGAAAGCTACTGAGGGCAGGCTACAGGGGGCTAACCACTGGGGGCAAACTACAAGGGGGCAAGCTACAAGAGGGCAAACTACAAGGGTGCAAGCTACTGGGGGCAAACTACAAGTGGGAAAATACTATGGGCAAACTTCAATGGGGATAACTACTGGGGGCAAGCTACTGGGGCAAACTACAAGGTGGCAAGGTACCGGGACAAACTACAAGGGGGCAAGCTACTAGCGGCAAGCTACTGGGGGCAAATTCAAGGGGAATAACTACTGGGGCAAACTACAAGGGAGTAAGCTACTGGGGGCAAACTACAAGGGACATAACTACAGGGTTGCATTATTGCTGGGGCATAACTACAGAGGGGCATTACTATTGGGGGCTTTAATACTTGGGGGCAAACTACTGGGGGCATAAGTACAGGGGCTAAACTACTGGGGGCATTACTACTTGTGGGCTAAACTACAGGAGGGCTAAACTACAGGAAGGATAAGCTACTAGGGAATAACTACAGGGGGCATTACTATTGGGGGCAAACCTACAAAGGGCCAAACAACATGAGGGCTAAACTACTGGGGGCTAAACTACTGGAGCGTTATTTCTTGGGGCAAACAACTTGGGGAAAACTACATGGGGCTAAACTACAGGGGCTAACTACTGGGGGCTAACTACAAGAGGTAAGCTACTGGGGGCAAGCTAAAGGGGCACATTACTACTGGAGGCATAACTACAGGGGCACATTACTACTGGAGGCATTACTACTTGGGGGCATTACTACTCATGGGCTAAACTACAGGAGGGCTAAACTACAAGGGCAAATCACAAGGGGGTATAACTACTGGGGACTAAACTACTGGGGGACAAACTACTTGGGGCATTACTACTTAGGGCAAACTACTTTGGGCAAACTACATGGGGCTAAACTACAGGGTCTAAACTTCTGGGGGCATTAATACTGTGGGGCTAAACTACTGGGGGCATAACTGCAGGGGTTAAACTACTGGGGGCATTACCACTGGGAGGCTAAACTAAAGTGGGGGTAAACTACTGGGGTCATAACTGCAGGGGCATTTCCACTGGGGGTATAACTACTGGGGCTAAACTACAGGTTGCAAAATGACTGAGGGCATTACTACAGGCAACATTACTACTGGGGGCAATACTACACAGGGGCATTACCATTAAGGGCATTACTAATGGAGGCACTACTAATGAGAACATTTGTAAAGGGGGCACTTCATAAGGGGCATCACTCCTAGGGACATAAGGGGCATTACTACTGGGGCATTGCATAAGGGGCACCACTACTATGGGCTCTATGTAAGGGGCATTACCACTGTGGGTACTACCAGTACAGTGGACATTGCATAAGGAGCACTACTACTGTGGGCATTGTAAAAGGGGTGCTACTGCTGTGGGTATTGTGTATTATGGGGTGCTACTACTGTGGGCATTATGTGTATTAGGGGTGCTACGACTGTGGGCATTATTACTATTGTGTGACCACTCCCCTTTCTTTTTGAGACCATGCCCCTTTTTTGGGGTGCGCGCAATACCTGTATTGCATGGGCAGTAGGTGAGGGGGGTGAGTTCCACCACTTCTCTAGGACCACTTTAAGCAATGCTCACAAGGTTCCCACTTGTACATGGAATCCAACTGCCTCCATATTGCAAATTTAATGCATCTCCAACAGCAAAGCACACAGATGACAGTCCTACCACAGCAAATTACTGCTAGCACAGTACAGAAGATGGACACAGATAAACAACAGTATAGCTATGATTCAGCTGTGGTATGGTGTTTCAGATGTCTGGGTGGGGAAGGTCTGTGGTGTTGCTTGGTGCCACTTTTCAAATGAATACAGAACCATAAGTAATGGTCATAATAAATTCACAAAAACATATGCTAAAATGGACAAATACCTATACATATCAGTTAATCTGTCAAATGTCAGATCACGGACAAAGGTGCATTTGTAAGAGAATATTTAATATCGACCATTTTAGATATATAAGACTACAAGATATGAAGGCTATAATCATAGAGCCTTGATCTAATCTAAATTAGGGTTCCCTGTAGTGACAGGAAACTATAGGGTCATTCAAAAGTCGCAGTACACCCTTTTGTTTCAAAAGCTGTGCAGAAAATAGGAAAACTGACTTAGAATCAAGATGGCATCCATGTTCGGTACATACCCTAAAAGATAGCCCACCTCACCCATACCTTACTGGAGTATTCAGTTTTCCCATTTCCTGCAAAGTTGTTGAAACCGAAGGGTGTACTGCGATTTTTGAATCACCTTGTCATTTGCGGTATTTTACAAGGCTGTCAATAGCCAGAGAATACTGGTTATTTCTAGATCTCACCACACTGAGAAAAAGGCAGTTAGATATATATATGGTATAGAGCATAAATATTAGGCTGTTCTCTGCAGTTTAGTTACGTGAGTACTGAATGTAGGATGAAGATGGAGGAGACACACAAGGCTGTGGGGATGGAAGTCAGATGGACTCGCAGGGTAGTAGATATGTATCATATGTTTCCCCTATATGATGTATTTTCCCTACTGTAGTAGTTATATAATGCATATAATATGTATCTTACCTCTCTCTTTCTAATCTCTTTCTCCCACTCTCTCTCTCTCACACACAAACACACACACACACACACACACACACACACACTTCTTTCATACTCTCTTGTATTTATTTCTTATATAGTTTAAACTTGTGCAAATATTGTAAGGTGATTAACAATGTGCAAATACTGTTTTATGATATATGTGAACTTTTTGAGCTTCAGTTGTAATGAAAACACATTCTTTCTAAATCATGTGTGCAAATCTTTCTTGATTGTAATTATCTTGATGATTTTAGAGGTACGAAGAAATGGGATTGTATCTGCACACACACAATTTTATTATACCAGATTTGGAACTATATAGAGCTCTGAAAAATGACCCCTATTGCATTTAGGTATTCACCATTATTTGTGGGGGTGCTACCGACTAAAGCTAAGATTAATCAAAAGAGAAAAAGAAAAAAGGACTGTATTGTCGATGCACAAGAAGAAGGGTGACCTAATTATCACAACCATCTGAAAAAAATCCTAAAATGTAACTTTTATTGATATCGAATTAAAATAGTGTGACGATAACTAACACACAAACTACGAGTATAAACGAAACATAGAGGTTAAAATCAAGACATATACAACATATACCACGAGTGCAATGAAATAATAAATGTGATTAAAGATTAAAATATGTGTCCGCGTGTCTGTTCTTATGTCCAATTATGTAGTATTGCTCTCAATCTTAACTCAGTCTGATAATCGTTGTCAGCAGTTGGTCTCCATATATTCACATGACCATTTATTAGTATCTATAATGTCCGGAATATCCCACTCCTATGTTTATAATTATGGCTGACAATATAATTCCAATAGTATCTATAATATATTCTACGAGTATCCACACTGTGTATATCTTATATTATAGGCAGAAGGATCTGTCTTGTTTCCCACTCCCAATGAAGTACTTTAGTAACACTTGGATAGGTCCCACTCAGTCTAGACTGTTCATGTCCAAATATGCAGCCTTATTAGGGTGGAATATCATTTACTGTATATATATCATTTATTCAGTACTAGATACATCTTTTCTGAGCCTTCTAAGGAGCATTCATGGAAAATACAGGTTGGATTCTTCTGCCTGAGAAATAGCACATTCACTATATTGAATAGTGCTTGTGTGTGGATTTTTGTTATGGACCGTGCTAGTAGGCTACAGTATACCAGTGTTTCTATGTAATTGTATTTGATGTACTCTTGGTTTTAATGAGACTCCCTGTAATCACGTAGTGCAATTGTATAAGAAATCATGCCATTTCGTATAGTGAGAGTGAATACCTTCCTCACGCCTCAGTGTAAATGTTATAGATGTACAGCAGTATACTATATTCTAGTGCCCCTCTTAAAGATGGCACCTTCTGTACTACCAGATTCAATATATCTGGGTTGGAGAGGGATAATTATGTCCCTTGTCGATTATGGGTAACCAGCTAATTATTAATTGTAAATTATACAATGTTGGCTTATATTACTGCCTCTAGAGATGTATACGTACTAAATTAACTGTGCTAATTATTTCTCAAATAGCACAGGTTCTGAGGTATTCCTTATAATGTCAATGTACCTGCTGCATAAGTTGATATTGAGACACTTGATCTATTGGCATTTATTAGATTGTATCATAAGTGTCTCCACATGCCTTTTAAATTATAGGTAACCAAACAATTGTAAGTTATGAATTGAATGTCGCTGGCTTGATTGCTGCCTCTAGAAACATAGGTATGCTAAATTTTCTGTGCTAGTTATTCTCAAATAGCCCAGATTCTGAGGTATTTCCTATGATGTTCATGTATCTGCTGCACAGGTTGATACTGTAATGTTTGATCTATTGGCATTTGTTAGATTGTATCATGCATGTCTCCACATGACTATCAGGTGGCCTGAAGAATTAGCTATGAAACATTGTTGCATTTCTGTCTGTTTAAACCACAGCACTATTAGTTACTACTTTCTCACTGACATAGATATACTACATATGTCTACTGAATTCAGGCACTAGCTTTCCCTTCATAGGAATACAGATCTCTATCATTAATTAATCCGTCTGCCTACTATTCAGTGCTGTAGGTGCTATTGGAATCTAACTAATCACATAATCAGAACTAGTTATACATTGAATTAATATATGAGCAAGGACATAGACTGACACGCGGACACACGCTGCCCACACGCGTGTTCCGCCGTTACTCTGACAGCTTCGTCGACGCGTTGGAGACATATACTGATCCTAATTCCAAATTGCTACAACCTCTATACACGGAGCGCAGAACGCTGAATCAATTGCAAACAACCGGGTCACGTGACCAGGAAGTCCGGGACGCGACTGTGCAACCAAGCAACCGCTGGACGAGAAGAAGAAGAAGGAGGAAGTCATTGGTGGAGCCTCGGTGACGAACGAGAAAGGACGGCAGGTGAGTGTCCGTAGGAGGCAGGAGGCTACACAGTGTGCGGCTCTGTAGAGCGCACTCCGGGTTTCCTCCCAGCCTCAGACAGGCTCCACTTACAGACCGACCGACACCCAGGGGGCGGCTGTACCAAGACGCACCACGGGCGGCGGGGTTTGGGAAGCAGGAGCTAGTCCGGATCCCCCTCCATCTCCATTTTTCTGTATTGTTAACCTGAGGCTCTGCTAAACGTGAAGACCGGGTGTTTAATTTTTTACAGCTGGAATCTCTTTTGCATCTGAAGGATTGATAGACTTGCCATCTAACGGATTTGCGGGACGCCGCAATCCGACATTTGAGATTAAGCTATATACATTTTTATTTAAGAGACTATTAGTTCCAAGCGGACTTTAAGCGGACTTTAAACAATAAATGAGCCATTAAACAGTGCTCAAAAAGGATCTGTATTGGTCAATCACTCATTTCTACATTTATATTCATATATATATGCTGGTCATTGGGATATCTCCTATTCACACATTTTGTGCATTATACGGTTCCTGGTTTAGGACACATACCACGACCTTCAGTAGAAGCTCATGACAACTTTTTTAGGTTAAGGGGGACGGAGAGATAAGGGTACACTTCCTGAAAGAACTAACACTAAAAACGACTAACACCCATTATTTCCATTCAAACATTAGGATTGAGCGCAGCACTAATAAATCTATGTTTGCTGTTATTTAGGTTGGTCACCTTTAAGTGCAGCAGCTCATCCGAACACTAGAGGGCCTCAGTGCGCAGTTAACTCCAAATAAATATTTTAATCTTTAATCACATTTATTATTTCATTGCACTCGTGGTATATGTTGTATATGTCTTGATTTTAACCTCTATGTTTCGTCTATACTCGTAGTTTGTGTGTTAGTTATCATCACACTATTTTAATTCGACATCAATAAAAGTTAAATTTTAGGATTTTTTTCAGATGGTTGTGATAATTAGGTCACCCTTCTTCTTGTGCATCGACAATACAGTCCTTTTTTCTTTTTCTCCTTTGATTTTAGAGGTAACCTTGCAAATACATTAAAAGTTACAAAATGGTATAAGAATAATACATTTGCTTTAGGAACATGAGGTTAATAATAGAAGGACGAGCCAGGACAAACTGCTGTGGTTATGGTTCTCAAAGACTTAGAGAATTAATAATTAAATGCAGCAAACCTAAATATGAATGCATTTTTAGATAATTTATTTGTCATATTTCTGAAGCAAATTAATGTAATTGGAAATTTATTTAGGTATTTTTTTCGGTTGAACTGAACTGTATTGTAAATATTTTTCAATGTTGTGTGCTGATGTAATGACACAAATTTTCTAATGCATGTTAGTAAAATAATGCTTTATATAGGAACTGGTATTTAACACCAATGTGAGACATGATTTGAATTTTTCACCCTCTGTTTTTGTGCTAAATGTTTGAGTACCAACGTAAAGGAGTGGCACTGCAGTGGCAGACAGGATGGCAGATTTAAAAAATAGGCCCCAAACAGCATATGATGCAAAGAAGAAAAAAAGAGGTGCAATGAGGTAGCTGGGTGACTAAGCTAAGTGACACAAGTTTGCGGCACAAACACCTGGCCCATCTAGGAGTGGCATTGCAGTTACAGACAGGATGGCACTTAAAAAAACTAGTCCTCAAACAGCACATGATGCAATGAAGAAGAGGTGCAAGATGGGATTGTCCTTGGGCCCTCCCGCCCACCTTTATGTTGTATAAACAGGACATGCACACTTTACCAAACCAATCATTTCAGTGACAGGGTCTGCCACATGACTGTGGCGGAAATTACTGGTTGGTTTGGGCCCCCACCAAAAAAGAAGCAATCAATCTCTCCTTGCACAAACTGGCTCTACAGAGGCAAGATGTCGACCTCATCCTCATCCTCCGATTCCTCACCCCTTTCACTGTGTACATCCTCCTCCTCACAAAGTATTAATTCGTCCACACTGGAATCCACCATCACAGGTCCCTGTGTACTTTCTGGAGACAATTGCTGGTAAAGGTCTTCCCGGAGGAATTTATAATTCATTTTGATGAACATCAACTTCTCCACATTTAGTGAAAGTAACCTCGTACGCCGATCGCTGACAAGGTTACCGGCTGCACTAAACACTCTTTTGGAGTACACACTGGAGGGGGGCAACTTAGGTTAAATAAACCCAGTTTGTGCAAGGGCCTCCAAATTGCCTCTTTTTCCTGCCAGTATACATACGGACTGTCTGACATGCCTACTTGGATGCTGTCACCAATATAATCCTCCACCATTCTTTCAATGGTGACAGAATCATATGCAGTGGCAGTATACATGTCAGAAATCGTTGGCAGGTCCTTCAGTCCGGACCAGATGTCAGCTTTCGCTCCTGACTGCCCTGCATCACCGCCAGCGGGTGTGCTAGAAAATCTTATCCTTTTCCTTGCAGCCCCAGTTGGGGGTATAAATTGAAGGACTAGCTGATGACGGGTCACATTCCGTTTGAGTTGACAATTTTCTCACCAGCAGGTCTTTGCACCTCTGCACACTTGTGTCTGCCAGAAAGAGACATACAACATAGGCTTTAAACCTAGGATCAAGCACGGTGGCCAAAATGTAGTGCTCTGATTTCAACAGATTGACCACCCTTGAATCCTGGCAAAGAGAATGAAGGGCTCCATCCACAAGTCCCACATACTTTGCAGAATCGCTCCTTCTTAGCTCCTCCTTCAATTTCTCCAGCTGCTTTTGCAAAAGCCTGATGAGGGGAATAACCTGACTCAAGCTGGCAGTGTCTGAATTGACTTCACGTGTGGCAAGTTTGAAGGGTTGGAGAACCTTGTACAAGACGGAAATCATTCTCCACTGCGCTTGAGCAGGTGCATTACCCCTCCTTTGCCTATATCGTAGGTGGATATATAGGCTTGAATGGCCTTTTGCTGCTCCTCCACCCTCTGAAGCATATAGAGTGTTGAATTCCACTCCGTTACCACCTCTTGATTCAGTTGATGGAAGGGCAGGTTCAGACGTGTTTGCTGTGGTCCAGTCTTCGGCACGCGGTGCCTGAATGCCGAAAGTGGCCTGCAATTGTTCAGGCCACCGACAGCATCTCCTGCACACCCCTGTCATTTTTCAAAAAATTCTGCACCACCAAATTAATTGTATGTGCAAAACATGGGACGTCCTGGAATTTGCCCAGATATAATGCACGCACAATATTGGTGGCAGACAAAAAAACAATTTGTGTTCCCTAATGCACACTGAGTGAGAAATAATAATACATAATAATCAGATAATACGGAGATCTTAGTTGCGTAATACTGCAGATATAGGGTTAAGCCCCCAGGCCGTTCACAAACCCCAGTGATGGAGACGCCTTGCCGAACGGCCTAGGGGCTTAACCCTATATCTGCAGATATACGCAATTAAGATCTCCGTATTATCTGATTATTATGTAGTGTTATTTCTCACTCAGTGTGCATTAGGAAATACAAATTGTTTTTTTTTATACAGAATTACCCCTCCCTTTTAGCACCTGAGTGACATCACAATCTAATTGAGCAGCAACAACAGCAGCGGCACCAGTAGTAGCATCTCGCAAATGCCAACTCGTTCCTAGGCAGGCTACGCTATGTATCACGGCTTTCCGTAAAGAGGCACACAGCTGACAACTTCTTACGGAAACTGAGGAACATTATTGCAGAATAGCTTACCACACTAGGACTCTCCTGTGGATTTGTGATATCGGACAACGCCACCAATATTGTGCACAAAATGGCAAGCTGCTCAATCAGATTGTGATGTCACTCAGGTGCTAAAAGGGAGGGTTAATCTACCCAGTGGGCTGTTACAGTCATATAGTCCTTAGTCTGCCCTGCTCCACTTGTCCACATGTCCGTGATTAAGTGGACACTGGATACAACTGCATTTTGTAGGACACCGGTGACTCTTTTTCTGACGTTTGTGTACATTCTTGGTATCACCTGCCTAGAGAAGTGGAACTTAGATGGGATTTGATACCGGGGGCACAGTACCCCAAACAATTCTCTAAGTCCCACTGAACTAATGGCGGATACCGGAAGCACGTCTTACACCAACATACCTGTCAAGGCCTCAGTTATCCGCTTTGCAAAAGGATGACTGCTGTCATATTTCATCTTCCTCACAAAGGACTATTGGACAGTCAATTGCTTACTGGAAGTAGTACAAGTGGTATTCTGACTTCCCCTCTGGGATGACGATCGACTCCCAGCAGCAACAACAGCAGCGGCAGCAACAGCAGGCATACCACTCATGGATCCTCCGGAGGAATCCTGGTTAGGAAAGGACTCCTCAGTCTTGATAGGGACATGGCCTGCACGACTACTGACGATCCTGACTGAGGACGAAGTTGATCTTGGGTACAGGAGGAAGAAGGGATTTAGGTGTCAGTGGACTGCTTATGCTCTTACCCAAAGTTTCACAACTTGACACTGACTTCCGATGAATGCGCAGCAGGTGATGTATGAGGGAGGATGTTCCTAGGTGGTTAACATCCTTACCTCTACTTATTACAGATTGACAGAGGCAACAGATGGCTTGACACCTGTTGTCCGGATTTGTGGAGAAATAATTCCACACTGAAGAGGTGACTTTTTTGGTAGTTTGCCCAGGCATCACAATGGGCTACTTCATTTCATAGACAACAGGTGTCTCCGCCGGTGCCTGACTTAAACAAACCACATCACCATCAGAATCCTCATCTTGAACTTCCTCCTCAGTGCCAGCAACACCCATATCCTCATCCTGGTGTACTTCAACAGTGACATCTTCAATTTCAATACCAGGAACTGGACAGTGGGTGCTCCTTCCAGCACTTGCAGGGAGCGTGCAAATGGTGGAAGGAGCCACCTCTTCCCGTCCAGTGTTGGGAAGGTCAGGCATCGCAACCGCCGACACACTTGGACTCTCCTAGGGGATTTGTGATACCATCTCAGAATGCACAGTTCTTTTCTGTGCTTTTTCAAGCTTAACTCTTAATTTTTATAGCGGGAGTATGAGGGCTTCCATCGTCATGTGAAGCTGAACCACTAGTCATGAACATAGGCCAGGGCCCCAGCCGTTCCTTGACATTCCATGTCATAAATGGCATATTGGCAAGTTTACGTTTCTCCTCAAACCGTTTAAATTTCTTTTTTTGGGGTATTTTTACTGAACTTTGGCTTTTTGGGTTTTACATGCCCTCTATTATCACATTGGGCATCGGCCTTTGCAGATGACATTGATGGCATTTCATCGTCTTTGTCATGGTTAATGGCAGCAGCTTCAGCAGTAGGAGGAAGTGGTTCTTGATCTTTCCCTATTTTATCTCCAAATTTTTGTTCTCCATTATGTTTCTGGAGTTATATAACACAATATGCAGCAAAAGAATGACTGATGGCTGATGGCAAGGACACTACCACTGGTCTGATACAGCACAACACAGCAACACTGTGAGGGACTTGTGGTTGTTATTATTATTATAATACTGTAGGAGAGGACATATAGCAGCAGTGTATACCATTGTGACTACCTGGTCACTCGAATGACTGATGGCCAGGACCAGAGGTGTCGGAACTGGGGGAGCAAGGGGCAAGCTCGCCCCCCCAAAATAGGAGAGGCGCCGCCGCCAATATACAGGAGGAGCAATGTGCGGTCAGCTGAAAGACCGCACATCACAACCTTCATACAGGGTCTGAGCAGCAGCGGCAGGATGCGGCTGTGTGAAGACCCTCCTCCTCCCAGACCCCACCGCCCTCTCACCCCCTCCCCTTACTAAGGCTGGCTCACGGCACGGAAAAGTGCCGCGATTCGCGGGTGATAAAGGGGGCATGGCTTAATGCCGAGAAGGGCCTGCCTTCCCTTCATTACAGACCTGCTGTGGCTGGGACTGGGTTGAGTCAGGTAAGAAACTCTCCCGCCCACTCCCACTCCCTCTCTCCCTCTCCACTGGCTAATGCAGGATTTGTAAGGGGTGGGGGGGATCCTTATATGTACATCATATAAAAAAAAAAATATATATATATATATACACACACACAGAGCTCAAAATGGGCCGGCCCTTCGAGCACTGACTGAAGAAGATCCCCGCCACTGCATCTGGATGTCCACAGACCTCTCTCAAACTGGCAGCCAATCAGGAGCAGCCGCGCAGCCGCTCGTGATTGGCTGTCGGTCACTGGCAGATTTGAAATAGTAGTGGCGGTCATAGGAACCGCACCAAAGGTCGACAACCACAGCCGCCTCCTCTGTTGCACCGCAGCCGCCCTCTGCCTCCTCCGCTGCATCACCGCTGCCCCCAGTCTCCTCTGCACCTACGCCAACTCCCACAGCCTCCTCCTCCGCATCATCTCGAACGCCCACAGCCTCCAACGCCCCACACCGACCACAGCCTCCTCATCCACCGCACTGCAGACCACAGCCTCCTCTGCATCGCCACTAATCAATAGGTAATTTTTACTCTGCTGCCTTTCTCTCTCCCTTTGTCCCTGCTGTCACTCTCCCAAACCCTCTCTCCCTGTCCCTCTGTCACTCTCTCTGTCCCTATGTCACTCTCCCTGTCCCTCTGTCACTCTCCCTGTCCCTATGTCACTCTCTCTCTGTCACTCTCCCTGACCCTCTGTCACTCTCCCGGTCCATCTCCCGGGTGATATGTAGGTTGCCGGCTGTTGGGATCCCTGCACACAGTATACAAATGCCGGAATCCCGACACCCGGCATACCGACATCTTTTCTCCCTCTTGGGGGTCCACGACCCCCCTGGAGGGAGAATAGATAGCGTAGCGTGCCACCGTGCCCACAAGGGGCTTGTTTGCATTCGCACAGCTTTCGGTATGCCAACGGTCGGGATTCCGGCTCCGGTATGCTGGCCGCCGGAAGCCCGGCCACCAGCATACCATACTACACCCCCCTCTCCCTGTACCTACATCCCTGCTGTCACTTTCCCTGAATTGTGTCTCATTCCGTGTGGCATAATGTGAATTTTGGCTCTTACGTGTGCTATAATGTGAATTTCGGCTCATACTGTGTGGTACAATGTGAATTTCGGCTCATACGGTGTGCTATAATTGGAATTTCGGCTCATACTGTGTGCTATAATGTGAATTTCGGCTCATACTGTGTGCTATAATGTGAATTTCGGCTCATACTGTGTGCTATAATGTAAATTTTGGATCATTCTGTGTGGTATAATGTGAAACTCGGCTCATACCGTGTGCTATAATGTGAATTTTGGCTCATACTGTGTGCTATAGTGTGAATTTCGGCTCATACTGTGTGCTATAATGTGAATTTCGGCTCATACTTTGTGGTACAATGTGAATTTCGGCTCATACGGTGTGCTATAATCGGAATTTCGGCTCATACTGTGTGCTATAATGTGAATTTTCGGCTCAAACTGTGTGCTATAATGTGAATTGCAGCTCACACTGTGTGCTATAATGTGAATTTCGGCTCATACTGTGTGCTATAATGTAAATTTAGTATCATTCTGTGTGGTATAACGTGAATTTCGGCTCATACCGTGTGTTATAATGTGAATTTCGGCTCATACCGTGTGGTATAATGTGAATTTTGGCTCATACTGTGTGCTATAATGTGAATTTCGGCTCATACTGTGGTGTAATGTGAATTTTGGCTCATACTGTGTGTTGTAATGTGAATTTTGGCCAATACTAATGCCTCATAAAATATATATATATATATATATATATAATATATATGTAAAAAATAATAATATGGCCTCCATAGACCGGCAGCAAGACCCCCCCTTCCTCCCCTCCAGGGACTGATAGCACACAGGCACCACAACCACCACGCCACCACATAGACAGTACACAGGCTGGCACCATGATCATTCCTCACTATCCCCCCCACCACGGTCCCTGCACTCATGCTGGTCAAGGAGAGCTTAATTCATTATTAAATACCGGCGCCCACCCGCCCCTGCCATGGACACATCACCTTGCTGCTCTGAAGTCAGCGCTGTGGTAGGGAGTGAAGATACGGAAGACTGCGCCACTACCATGCGCCAGGCTCTCACCTCTAAAGCTCCACCATGGGAGATCAGCCTGAGAGGAGTCCCCCTACATGCCATGATCGGTGGCCAGGGGGGCTTTTAGGTACTCAGATCCCACCCTGTGTGCGCGTATGCTCGCTCTCCCTAACACTCTCGCTCCTCTTGCACCTCTCTCCCTGACACTGTCTCTTGCTCCTCTCTCTCTCTCTCGCCGACACACTCTTTGTTTCTCTCTCACTCCCCTGTCTTTTCTGCTCCCCTAAGGGGAATTGTAGTGGCAGTGGATGGGGATGTATGGGGTCGAGGTGGGGAAGGGGGCCAATAGATATCTGTGTACTGGGCTCCAATATTTCTGTTGCCGTCCCTGCCTGCTCCCGGGGGCCAGCCTCACCTACACAATGGTGCTTGCCAGTGCAATGCTGCAGTCCCAGGCTCCTCCTTTCCCCATCGCAGCACCTCCGTCAGTGGGACTCCCTGCCTCCATCTACATGGTGCGGCCTCCTGCCCACCGTGGTGCTGCCTCCTTTTCAACCTCATAGTATCGCCTCCACCACCAGGGGCGCCAAATTGAGGATCTATCTTGCCCCCCCCAACCTAAAAATGTTCTGACTCCCCTGGCCAGGACACTGCCACTAGCCTAAAGCAGCACAACACAGCAACACTGTGAGGGACTTGTTGTTATTATTATTCTTATACAGCAGCAGCGAACATATAGCAGCAACGTATACCACTGTGACTGCCTGGTCACTGGAATGACTGATGACCAGGACACTACCACTGGTCTGATGCAGCACAGCAAAGCAACACTGTGAGGGACTTGTTGTTATTGTTGTTGTTGTTGTTATTAATATTGTACAGCAGAAGTGGACATATAGCAGCAGCATATACCACTGTGACTGCCTGGTCACTGGAATGACTGATGACCAGGACACTACCACTGGTCTGATGTAGCACAGCAAAGCAACACTGTGAGGGACTTGCTTTTGTTGTTATTATTATTATACGGCAGCAGTGGACATATAGCAGCGGTGTATACCACTGTGACTGCCTGGTCACTGGAATGACTGATGGCCAGGACACTACCACTGGTCTGATGCGGCACAACACAGCAACACTGTGAGGGACTTGTTGTTGTTGTTATTATAATACTGTAGCAGTGGACATATAGCAGCAGCGTATACCACTGTGACTGTGTGGTCACTGGAATGACTTATGGCCAGGACACTACCACTGGTCTGATGCAGGATAACACAGCACCACTGAAAGGGACTTATACAGCTACACTGGATATATGGCAGCACAGGACACCACCACTGTGACTGGTCACTGGACTGATGCTGCACAAAACACTTCACCTGGTCTAATGCAGGACAACACAGCACCACTGAAAGGGACTTATACATTTACACTGGATATATGGCAGCACAGGACACCACCACTGTGACTGGTCACTGGACTGATGCCGCACAAGACACTTCACCTGGTCTAATGCAGGACAACACAGCACCACTGAAAGGGACTTATACATTTACACTGGATATATGGCAGCAGTGGACACCACCACTGTGATTGGTCACTGGACTGATGCTGCACAAGACACTACCCTTGGTCTGATGCAAGACAACACAAAGCAAAAATGCAAGGGACTTATACAGCAGCCAGCAGCACTGGGGACATATAGCAGCAGAGGACACCAACAGTCCAACACTGTGACTGGCTGGACTGATGCAGCACAATACACTGACTACACTTGACTGGACTGAGCAGCACAACACATCACAAGACTCGTCACACCACTTTCCCACCCCCCACACAGACACTGAGGACGGAGACACATCCTCTCACTACACTCTCCGAGACTGGAGTGAAAGTTGCCGCGACGCGTGGCTCCTTATATGGAATCCAAATCCCGCGAGAATCCGACAGCAGGATGATGACGTTTTGCCTTGTTCGGGCTTCCGAGTCATGCGGGGAAAACCCGAGCCGGGCTCGGAACCAGACTCCAATGGTGAAGTTCGGTACGGTTCAATTCTCTGAGAACCGAACCCGCTCATCTCTATTTTACACAGGTATAAATTTGGAATACTTGGGCGGTATATAACCTGATCGAACAAAGGAATTGCATAAGTTCAGTAGCTCTTATGAAATTCTAGTTGTGATGCATTAGCACTGCAAGTGAGATTCCTTGTTTATGGTTGTGGGGTACAAGATGAATTTCATGCCTCTTAACCACTTAACTGACAATTTATTTTGGTGAAACCGCTCTGAAATTGTTGGGGGGTTTTATGAGTGAATTAGGTGAAGAACATGACTTTAACCCTATCCCAAATGATTTTAGTTAAAAAAGGGAAAACAAAGTATTTTTTTTTATTTAATTTTTTTTAAATAAAACATTTCAAATATCGAAACATCGAATGAGAACATAATGATCATCGGAACATTGGGAACATTGCGACCATTGCGGCTTTCATTTTGAAAGCCGGGACAGCCTGCAGGTATACAGGGGGGGTCTGGGGGTGGCTTGGGAGGGTTCATTTACTCTCCCCAGCGGCTGCCATTGTCTGCAGCCGCTGGAGGGGGGGGGGGGGGGGATCCTGCCGTGCTGACCGATCAGCAGTGATCAGCAGCATGGCAGAAACAGGGGGAGAGTGCAGGGAGGCAGAGAGAATTCCAGTACCTCTGACAGCAGCACCGGAGGGAAGTTTCTCTTCCCTGCCACTGCTAACACTCTCTATCTTACTGGTTGCACCCTGTGCGACCAGGTCAGATAGAGCACTTGCAGGCATGGTCGCATCTGATGCGACCGTGCCAGGCAAGAGGTCAAGTACATCTGAGATGTCACAGGTGCATATTTTTTTTAATTGACAGAAATAGTGAAATGTCACAAATTGCATTGTGTCCCAACATTTAATAATTGTGTACCTCTTCTGAGAATAAGGTTCAGGTAATTACCATGGAATTGTGGATACTTGATGGTTTTTGTCAAGGGCGTGTGATATGTAAGGATATCAAAAAGGCTACTAACACAGTCAGTTAACACCGTACTTTCACACCATAAAAAAATTAATCTAAGCTTATAATCAGGTGATGTTTTGATACGCCGAGTCTGATTGAGTGAACCGAGGGGGTCATTCCGAGTTGGTCGCTCGCTAGCAGTTTTTAGCAGCCGTGCAAATGCTAAGACACTGCCCTCTGGGAGTGTATGTTAGCTTAGCAGATGTGCGAACGAAAGGATCGCAGAGTGGCTACAAAAAAAAATTGTGCAGTTTCGGAGTAGCTCCAGACCTACTCCTAGCTTGCGATCATTTCAGACTGTTCAGTTCCTGTTTTGATGTCACGAACATGCCCTGCGTTCGCCCAGCCACGCCTGCATTTTTCCTGGCACGCCTGCTTTTTTCGAACACTCCCTGAAAACGGTCAGTTGACACCCAGAAACGCCCACTTCATGTCAATCACTCTGCGGCCAGCAGTGCGACTGAAAAACTTTGCTAGACCATAAGTGAAACTACATCGGCCGTTGTGAAAGTATGTTGCGTGTGTGCATTGCGCCGCATACGCATGCGCAGAAGTGCCATTTTTATTGCATCATCGCTGCGCAGCGAACAATTTCAACTAACGATCAACTCGGAATGACCCCCCCATATAGCAAGTTTTGCAATGGGTCCTGTAATAATCATATTATACAGTATACTGGAAAGCAGAATGTATTTGAAAAAGACTAAAAGGGACATTTACTAAGCAGTGATAAGAGCGGAGAAGTAAGCCAGTGGAGAAGTTGCCCATGGCTACCAATCAGCACTGAAGTGACATATATAATAATAATAATAATAATAATAATAAAAATTTTATTTACACTGCTCAAAAAAATAAAGGGAACACTAAAATAACACATCCTAGATCTGAGTGAATGAAATATTCTTATTAAGTACTTTGTTCTTTACATAGTTGAATGTGCTGACAACAAAATCACACAAAAATTATCAATGGAAATCAAATTTATTAACCCATGGAGGTCTGGATTTGGAGTCACACTCAAAATTAAAGTGGAAAAACACACTACAGGCTGATCCAACTTTGATGTAATGTCCTTAAAACAAGTCAAAATGAGGCTCAGTAGTGTGTGTGGCCTCCACATGCCTCCCTACAACGCCTGGGCATGCTCCTGATGAGGTGGTCTCCTGAGGGATCTCCTCCCAGACCTGGACTAAAGCATCCGCCAACTCCTGGACAGTCTGTGGTGCAATGTGACGTTGGTGGATGGAGCGAGACATGATGTCCCAGATGTGCTCAATTGGATTCAGGTCTGGGGAACGGGCGGGCCAGTCCATAGCATCAATGCCTTCATCTTGCAGGAACTGCTGACACACTCCAGCCACATGAAGTCTAGCATTGACTTGCATTAGGAGGAACCCAGGGCCAACCACACCAGCATATGGTCTCACAATGGGTCTGAGGATATCATCTCGGTACCTAATGGCAGTCAGGCTACCTCTGGCGAGCACATGGAGGGCTGTGCAGCCCCCCAACGAAATGCCACCCCACACCATTACTGACCCACTGCCAAACCGGTCATGCTGGAGGATGTTGCAGGCAGCAGAACGTTCTCCTTGGCGTCTCCAGACTCTGTCACGTCTGTCACATGTGCTCAGTGAGAACCTGCTTTCATCTGTGAAGAGCACAGGGCGCCAGTGGCGAATTTGCCAATCTTGGTGTTCTCTGGCAAATGCCAAACGTCCTGCACGGTGTCGGGCTGTGAGCACTACCCCCACCTGTGGATGTCGATCCCTCATACCACCCTCATGGAGTCTGTTTCTGATCGTTTGAGTAGACACATGCACATTTGTGGCTTGCTGGAGGTCATTTTGCAGGGCTCTGGCAGTGCTCCTCCTGTTCCTCCTTGCACAAAGGCGGAGGTAGCGGTCCTGCTGCTGGGTTGTTGCCCTCCTACAGCCTCCTCCACATCTCCTGATGTACTGGCCTGTCTCCTGGTAGCGCCTCCATGCTCTGGACACTACGCTGACAGACACAGCAAACCTTCTTGCCACAGCTCGCATTGATGTGCCATCCTGGATGAGCTGCACTACCTGAGCCACTTGTGTGGGTTGTAGACTCCGTCTCAAGCTACCACTAGAGTGATAGCACCGCCAGCTTTCAAAAGTGACCAAAACATCGGCCAGAAAGCATAGGAGCTGAGAAGTGGTCTGTGGTCACCACCTGCAGAACAACTCCTTTATTGGGGGTGTCTTGCTAATTGCCTATAATTCCCACCTGTTGTCTATTCCATTTGCACAACAGCATGTGAAATTGATTGTCAATCAGTGTTGCTTCCTAAGTGGACAGTTTGATTTCACAGAAGTGTGATTGACGTGGAGTTACATTGTGTTGTTTAAGTGTTCCCTTTATTTTTTTGAGCAGTGTATATATCGCTTTTTCTCCAATAGGACTCAAGGCGCTTAACAGCTACATAGCATACTATAGTACAGAAAATAATGAAGTACATTATGGAAATGCTTGAGTAAACAGGAAAGACTTGAGTCTA
Organism: Pseudophryne corroboree; assembly: GCF_028390025.1. Classification (NCBI taxonomy): domain Eukaryota; kingdom Metazoa; phylum Chordata; class Amphibia; order Anura; family Myobatrachidae; genus Pseudophryne; species Pseudophryne corroboree. Next base: position 133,870,734 of record NC_086452.1, read on the forward strand.
CTTTTGAAGGATTCTATAGTTGGGGCCTCTCGCACTGTGCGGGGAAGTGAGTTCCATAGAGTTGGAGCCGCATGACTAAAAGCTCGACCCCCAGATGAATTACGGGAGATTCTAGGTACTGCTAAAAGTCCTTCATCTACAGACCGCAGTAATCGAGTGGGGCAGTATGGGGTCAGAAGCTGCTTCAGGTACCTTGGGCCCTGGTCATGTAATGCTTTGAAACTCAGTAAGCCAATCTTGAAGATGATTCGCCATCTTACAGGCAGCCAGTGAAGAGAGTAGAGGATGGGTGTTATGTGGCTAGAACGGGGCTAGTTGGTTAACAGCCTGGCAGCTGTGTTTTGCACCAGCTGTAAGCATTGCAATTCTTTTGCTGGGAGACCAAGGTAGAGGGCATTACAGTAGTCTAATCGAGATGAAACAAAAGCATGTATGACTTTTGGCAGATCATCAGAGGGAATTAAGTGCTTGATTTTGGCTATGGTCCTCTGGTGAAAGAATGAGGATTTGATTGTGGCTGATATTTGATGTTTAAGTGTCAAGCCACCATCCAGGACAACGCCAAGATTCCACACACGATCAGTGGTCTGTAATTCTGAATCCCCGAGTGTAAGTCCAGTTTGTTGGCTATGCTGCAGTCTTGTCCTTTGATGTTGCTGTCATATCATAAGGACCTCTGTTTTATCCGGGTTCAGTCGCAGCCAACTGGCGCTCATCCACTCCTGTAGCTCAGCTAGACAGCCATTTAGGGTTGCTATTGGGTTATCAGTGCCCGGAGCAAAGGACAAGTACAGTTGTGAATCATCTGCATAGCAGTGGTAGACCAGGCCATGGGGCCTGATTATTTCGCCCAATGGGAGCATGTATACTGCAAAAAGCATGGGGGATAGTATAGAACCTTGTGGGACTCAACATGGCAATGGCACTGGTGGTGATGAGTATAATCCAGATGATACTCTCTGTGACCTGCCTGTGAGAAATTATTTGAACCGGCTTAGGACTGTGCCATCCAGACCACAGAAATGTATCAGTCGTTCAATCAGAAGCCCATGGTCCATGGTATCAAATGCTGCTGAGAGATCCAGGAGGATTAATATTGAACAGTCACCTCTGTCTCTTGCCATCAGAAGATCATTTAACACACACACCAGGGCTGTTTCAGTGCTATGTCTTCTCCTGAATCCTGATTGGAATGGATCATAAATATCATGGGTTGTCAGGCGGGTTTCCAGTTGATTTGCAACCACTTTCTCAATAACCTTTCCTAGGAAAGGAAGGTTTGATACCGGTCTGTAGTTGGTCATGCAGTCGGGATCTAAATTAGTTTTTTTAAGAAGCAGTCTAACAATTGCTTCCTTTAGGGGTCCAGGAAAAATACCTGTCTGCAAAGAGCATTAAACAATTTTTGCAAAGACAGGACCAATTATATCCATACAACCTATTAGAAGCTTGGTTGAGGCTGGGTCCAGATCACAGGTGGTGGGACGCAAAATCCGAGCAATTTCAGCAGTGTCTTTTACATCCACTGGGTCAAAGCTGATCCATGAAGGCAGGTGGCTTATATTGACAGGCTTTGTAGTTTGGCACTCCTTTGATGGCACTGTGGAGATTCCAGCCCGGATGGTGGATATTTTATCTGCAAAGAAGTTTGCAAACTCATTGCATCTGGCCTGGGAGAGGGTTTCATCAGTCTGCAGGCATGCTGGCTTGCAAAGCATTTCCACTGTGCGGAAAAGTTGAGCTGGCCTATTGTTTGCTGCCGTGATCTCATTTGAGAGGAACTGTGATTTCTTACGAGTGATTGTCGATTGATATTCTTCGTTATGCTTTATTAATTTTATTTTGTCATCCACTAGGTTAGTCTTCCTCCATCATCTTTCCAGTCTACGCCCCCTTTTCTTGAGCTCACTAACACTGTTGTCGAACCATGGAGCTTGACGTTGTGGTTTATGAGGTCTTATACGCACAGGGGCGATAATATCAATTGCAGCCATAACATCCCTATTATAATAATGAACTAGGGAATAGGGATCTTCACAGGCACTCAGTATAGCAGAGAGATCCAGTTTTGCTGTTAGAGCCTGGGGAGTCATACCCCTCCTTAGACGATACCTGGTCAACTCCACGGGCAGAGATCTTATTTGAGGGGTTGCAACTGAGAACCAAAGGGAGTAATGGTCTGACCAGATGACTGGGTTTATTTTTAGGTCAGTGACTTCTAATCCAATCTGAAAGACAAGATCGAGAGTGTGACCACTTTTATGTGTGGCAGAAGGAATGACCTGTGTGAAGCCCAGACCATTCATTGTGCACAGGAGGTCTTGGCCAAGGCGTGAGAGATCATCATCCACCCATGCATTGAAATCCCCGAGGATGAGCCATCTTTGATGTTCCAGAACCAGGCCAGCAACAGTGTCTGCAATTTCTTGCAGAAATATCTTTCCATCTCCAGGAGGCCGGTAAATGAGAAGTACTCTGAAACCTAATCCTGTCGAACTCCAGGCAGCAATGCACTCGAATGAACAAGTAATTTCAATAGGGTGGACCCTAAGTTTAAGGTCTTTTGAAGCAGATAGCCACCCCGCTACCCCTGTGGTCCAATCTTGGGTTGTGGATGACAGAGTAGTTTGTTGGGATCGCAGCCTCCAATATAGGTGCTGCATTTTCATCTAGCCAGGTCTCTGTAATACAGGCTAGATCTGCAGATTCAATAAGTTCAGCAATTGTTGCAGTTTTGTTTCTTATAGATCTGGCATTACAAAGGACTGACCTGATTGGGCATGCCAGAGGGCCTTCAGTTTGCTTTATGTTAAGTGCAGGAGCTCTGGGTATGGGGGTCACAAAGCGAGAGTTGACAGTTCTGTTCTTCCAAACACAGGGACGTCTTTTGGGTATCACTTCTATATAATTGTTCTTTGAATAAGGGGGTGAGCAGGTGGGCAAAGGACTTTGGTGGTTACCGGGGTAAATAAATTTCCATCCTGCTCGCTTCCCACAAATGGTCCTGTGTTTCCTTTTTAAAATGCCAAGGGATTGGAGAATAGAAGCCTGTGATGGTGTGATAGGAACTGCGGAACGTGGTGGGCGGAGTGAAAGAATGAAGCTGAAGGAATACGTATGTTATGATTCCAGCACTCTGGTCTGGGGAGATCTTATAGCAAGGACCTGAGCACTGGAACGGAATGCTGGGAAAGGGAGCGGGAAAGGGAATAGCCCCTGGCGCCCTAACTCCGTTGTCTCGCCCATGCTGTCAGAAATCTCTTGCGAGACTATGGTTGCTTGAGCCCATGGCAGCCGCGTTTGAAGGGCGGATTACGTCTGCCCAACTCCGATGCCCCCTCAGGTCTTAATGGGAGACAAAGAGAAATCCGAGACAGGGTGATAACAAGGGGCCCTCTAACTAAACAACAAAGCCAGGGGCTACAAACTAACCTAAAACTAGAATATGTGCGGAAAACCGCCAGGGAAAAGGACAACCAAAATACCCACTTGTCCACTCTCCTACCCGGCACCGCCGAGTTCCGGAGAGGACTTGTGGAAGCAGAAACCTCCGCAAATGCTCCGAAACAGAATACAAAATGAAGCGGGCAAGGCCGCAGCACGCGGCAGAGCCGCAACTCACGAAAACCACACGAGATCCTCTGGCGACTATTGCGGGCAATTGAGGACCAGAAGACTCCTTGGGATGAGATGACAACTCCAAGATTCAGGAACTCTGAGGACAGGAATGACCGGACACAGCAGGACTGGAACAGACATTCAGCAAACCTAAGCAGCATGCAGGAAGCTATTACCGGCGTCTGTGTGAAGCACTGAGAAGGTATTTAGCAGGGAGTCCTCCAATCAGATGTTCAGAGCCTGATTAGCATAAATGCCGTGCAGCTGCATTGCTGCACGACCAGAAGACAAGTGTATGTGTGGTTAACTTGATTGACCCTGCAACGGGGAGCGCGGTCCGCCCGTGGCGTCCCCGTTGCTAGGGTCCAGGCGGCTCAGCGCGCCCGGCGTGCCAGCGTTGCTAGGGAGCCGGCGGCTCAGCGCGCATGGCGTCCCAGCGTTGCTAGGGACCCGGCGGCTAGCACGCTCGGTGTCCCTAGTTGCTAGGCGCCGGGCCGCGAGGACATCGCGGACCACGGCGCCTAACAGTACCCCCCCCTTGAGGAGGGGTCAACGAACCCCTAAAGCCAGGTTTCTGAGGAAATTCCAGAAAAAAATGCTCTCTTGAGTTTAGGGGCATGAAGATCCTTATCCAGGACCCAAGACCTTTCCTCCGGACCATAGCCTTTCCAATGAACCAAAAAATTCTAGATTAACTCACAATTATTCAATTAATCACAGCCAATCAGAAATTAGGAGGGACCATATAAAGAGTCCCATACAGCACTAATTGATACACTGCTCCCAGAGGAAGGCCAACTAAGGCTGAAACGCGTTGGAGGAAGACGACATAATTCTAACATTTAGCATCCTTCAAACATCCGCTGACAAGACCAATCGCTTCCCGATCCCGCAGTCTCCTTCACTGGATAGTGAAGTAGAGCCGCCGTCAGTGCTGCAGCGCGCCGGGGACTGAGCGCCTGTAACAGGCTAACAGTACCCGGAAGTGCCGTAGCCGCCGGTGATTCCGTCGCCCCGAAGGTCCGTGCTTCGGTGTGCAGGCTGCACACAGATTCTCTACACCGGCCGGGGAGCGAGACGGAGGGACAGACAAACAAACAAGCACAGCGGGGGACGAGAGGCTAAGACGACCAGAAGAAGAAGGGTAAGTATATGCACCTGAGGGTTACGGGACGCCGCACCCCCAGAACATATATCCCCCAACTTATATTTGCATTTGACATTTATATCTGCTGCGGTTAGCAGGAATAAAGACGGCCCTATTTAGGGCAGTGACAACACATTTAGCATTGTCTTTTGCGATCAGCAATTGGATCCTTTTATTCTTTATTGCAACTTTTTATTCTTAATTTTGATTGGATCATTTGGACACACTAATTATACGGACCTATGACAAGGGTCAGAGATTCTTGAAAATTAACGTACAGGAGGAAATTCACGCAATTGCATGGACTGAATTAACCCCGAGTAGTTGTAAAATTAACCCATATTATTTACTAAGTGCCTGGGAGGAGCACTGTGACTCCCCAATAAAAATCTAATTGGTACCTCAAGCTGACATTATTATTATTATTATCATTATTATTATTATTATTATTATTATTATTAATATTATTATTATTATCTCTTCAACATCAATATAAGTTATGATTTACACCTGTGATACATTAATATAATTAAGATTACACAGATAAAGTGAACACTGACACCCCATAAGTTCATCATCAGGGGCTGAGCGCTGTGTTGTATATACACTCTGCGAACCAAAAAATAAAGCCGACCCCGGGACATTCTAGAATCAAGAACTTTCTCTACCAAGAACTCCTGTTGTCCCTGCACATCCACTGGAGATCTACCCTGAGAGATCCTCCGAGGAAATCTACTGGAAGAAACATATTGTTTCAACAGGGAACAGTGAAAAGTATTTCCAATTCTGAGAGATCTTGGTAAACGTAGCCGAAAGGCAACTGGGTTAACCTTCTTAATAATAATAAGAAACGGTCCAATAAATTTGGGTCCCAGTCTAGCCGAGGATTGTCGAAACTTGATGTTGCGAGTAGACAACCACACCTTATCTCCCACCTTAAAAGTGAAAGGACGTCGGAGCCTGTCAGAAAATTTCTTCTCTCGGAAGGCCGCTTTTCTGAGAGCAAGGTGCACTTTTCTCCAAATTGCTCTGAGATGGGAGGTTAAGGTCAGCGAGGAGACTGGAGAATGATGAAAAAAAGAATTGGCTCTGGGGTGAAAAACTGAAAAGAATGGAGACTCTTTGGTGGAGGAATGACAAGAGTTATTATAAGCAAATTCAGCCAAAGGGAGAAACTCGGACCAATCATTCTGGAGTTTGGCTGAATACAAACGTAAATATTGTTTTAATGACTGGTTGACTCGTTCGGTTTGCCCGTTAGACTGTGGGTGATAACCAGATGTTAAAGACAGTTTCATCCTCAATGAGGCACAAAAACGTTTCCAGAATTGTGCGATGAATTGTGGACCCCGATCAGAAACAATATCAGTGGGCAAACCATGAAGCCTGAACACATGACGGAGGAACAAAACTGCCAACCCTTGAGCAGAAGGCAATCGGGGAAGAGCAATAAAATGAGCCATTTTACTAAAACGGTCCACTACCACCCAAATGACTCGGAATCCGGCTGAAAGGGGAAGGTCAACCACGAAATCCATGGAGATATGAGACCATGGCCTGAGAGGAACAGTTAAAGGCATGAGTTGCCCGATAGGCAACGAACGAGGAACCTTATGCTGTGCACAAACCTGGCAGGAATGGATGAATTCCTTAACGTCTTTAGAAAGACTAGGCCACCACACTGAGTGAGAGACTAACTCCAAGGTCTTAGTGATACCCGGATGCCCTGAGACTTTGTTGTCATGAAACTCAGTTAAAACAGTGGCTCTCAAAAATTCAGGGACATAAAGACGACCAGCAGGAGTAAGTCTAGGAGCTTGGTGTTGAAGCTGGTTTAACTGGGTAAATAAATCCTGTGTGAGGCCTGCCCGGATGACCGAAGATGGAACTATGGGGGTAACAACAGGATTGCTATTGTGAACCGGAAGAAAGCTACGTGACAGGGCATCAGCTTTCGTATTCTTGGAACCAGGCCTGAAAGTGATGATAAACCTGAAACGAGTAAAAAATAATGCCCAACGTGCCTGCCGAGCATTAAGCCGTTTAGCGGATTCAATATATTGCAGGTTCTTATGGTCAGTTAAAACCGAAATAGTATGTCTAGCTCCCTCCAGCCAATGCCTCCATTCCTCGAAAGCCCATTTTACTGCCAGTAACTCCCGATTACCAACGTCATAGTTGGATTCAGCGGAGGAGAATTTCCTGGACATAAAGGCACAAGGATGTAACTCCAGAGACTCCGGATCTTCTTGAGAAAGGACAGCCCCCACTCCAACCTCTGAGGCATCAACCTCCACAATAAAGGGCAATTCCGGATTAGGATGTCTGAGGACAGGAGCCGAGACAAAGGCTTGTTTCAAGGCCTGGAAAGACAACTCAGCTTCATGCGACCAATTGGAAGGATCCGCTCCTTTTTTAGTCAGAGCTACTATGGGAGCAACCAGGTCAGAAAAAGAATGAATGAACCGCCTATAATAATTTGCAAACCCTAAAAAGCGCTGAATTGCTTTTAAATTAGTGGGTTGCGCCCAATTAAGGATGGCCTGGAGCTTCTTCGGTTCCATGGAAAATCCCTGGGGAGAAATTATGTACCCTAAAAAAGATACTTCTGTGATGTGAAAATCACACTTCTCCAGCTTGGCATATAAATGATTCTCACGTAACTTTTGAAGAACCAGACGCACCTGGGTAACATGTTGTTCCATCGATTCAGAAAAAATCAAGATGTCGTCTAAATAAACGACCACAAATTTCCCTAGGAAGTCACGGAGAACATCATTAATGAGGTCTTGAAAAACTGCCGGAGCATTTGACAGGCCGAACGGCATCACCAGGTATTCATAGTGACCCGACTGTATGCTGAAAGCCGTCTTCCACTCATCCCCAGATTTAATTCGGATGAGGTTGTAAGCTCCCCTAAGGTAAATTTTAGAAAAAATCACGGCGGAACGTAACTGATCAAAAAGCACAGAAATGAATGGCAAAGGATATGTGTTTTTAACGGAGATCTTATTCAGAGCCCTAAAATCAATGCATGGTCTAAGCGAGCCATCTTTTTTCTCCACAAAGAAAAAAACAGCACTTAAAGGAGATTTCGATGGTCTAATAAATCCCTTCTTTAGGCTTTCCTGAATATAATTATTCATGGCCGTGGTTTCTGGCCCGGACAAGGCATATAATCTCCCCTTAGGCAAAGTGGCACCTGGAACTAGTTCAATTGCACAATCATAGGGCCGATGGGGAGGCAGAATGTCCATATTGCCTTTGGAGAAGACATCAGCAAACTCCTGGTATTCCACAGGAATGAGCTCTGGGATGACTGCTGCAACTCTGACTGGATACGAAATACATTCTTTAACACAAAAAGTACCCCATTGGGAAATCTCCCCGGACCACCAATCAATGGTGGGATTATGAAAGGCAAGCCACGGGTGACCCAAAACAACAGGAACTGCCGGGCAATGTGTAAGGTAGAATTCAATATCTTCAGAATGTAAGGCTCCTACTGTAAGTACTACTGGAGGTGTACGGTGAGTAATTACCCCATTGGAAAGCGGACCCCCATCTAAGCCGTGCATGGTGATACATCTATCTAACGGTAAATGTGGAATGCCTAAGGCCTTAGCCCAAGTTAAATCCATAAAGTTTCCTGCAGCTACACTGTCGACAAAAGCCGACACAAAAGAACTGAGGCTGCCAAAGGAAACCTTAACAGGGACTAATAGAGAGTTGTTTGAGGAGATAAGCTGCAGACCTAAGTGAACCCCCTCACCATTCACCTGGTCAGAGCATTTCCCGACTTGTTCGGGCAGTTACGAGCAAAATGTCCCTTATCCGCACAGTACAAACAAAGACCGGAATTTTGTCTTCTGGTTCTTTCCTCAGGAGACAGCCGGGAGAGACCTATCTGCATGGGCTCCTCGATGTCCTCTGGGAAGGTATAAACACAATGACTAGACCTTACAGTTGTTCCTCTTTCAGCCCTCCGCTCTCGGAGACGACGATCAATCTTTATAGCAAGCTCCATGAGTTTATCGAGAGTCTCAGGAGCGGGGTACTGGAGGAGACTGTCTTTAATAAATTCAGATAAACCGAGGCGAAACTGACTGCGCAGCGCCGGGTCATTCCAGCCACAGTCGTTCGACCAACGGCGAAACTCGGTACAATAAACCTCCGCTGGATTTCTACCTTGTTTGAGAGCGCGCAGATGACTCTCAGCGGACGCCTCTCTATCTGGGTCATCTTACAAGAGCCCTAATGACTTAAAAAAGGCATCTACAGATAACAACGCAGGATCCTCAGCTTTTAAACCAAATGCCCAGGACTGAGGATCCCCCTGGAGTAAAGAAATAATAATCCCAACCCGCTGAGATTCGGTACCAGAGGATGTAGGTCTTAAACGAAAATAAAGCTTACAGGCTTCTTTAAAATTAAAAAAATATTTTCTGTCACCGGAAAAACGGTCGGGCAAATGCATCTTTGGTTCAGGGACTACCTTCGGGGAGGCTCGCAAAAGATCTTCCTGCGATCTCACCCGAAGAGAAAGATCCTGAACCATCTGAGTAAGTTCTTGAATCTGGTTGACTAAGAGCTGACCGGGATTTGGCCCTAAACCTGTCTGATTCATGAGGCCGATAAACTCTCACAAAAACAGAATGAGAATAAACCCCGTTTAATTTTAAGTTTTGGTAGGGCCGGTAATAATGTTATGATTCCAGCACTCTGGTCTGGGGAGATCTTATAGCAAGGACCTGAGCACTGGAACGGAATGCTGGGAAAGGGAGCGGGAAAGGGAATAGCCCCTGGCGCCCTAACTCCGTTGTCTCGCCCGTGCTGTCAGAAATCTCTTGCGAGACTATGGTTGCTTGAGCCCATGGCAGCCGCGTTTGAAGGGCGGATTACGTCTGCCCAACTCCGATGCCCCCTCAGGTCTTAATGGGAGACAAAGAGAAATCCGAGACAGGGTGATAACAAGGGGCCCTCTAACTAAACAACAAAGCCAGGGGCTACAAACTAACCTAAAACTAGAATATGTGCGGAAAACCGCCAGGGAAAAGGACAACCAAAATACACACTTGTCCACTCTCCTACCCGGCACCGCCGAGTTCCGGAGAGGACTTGTGGAAGCGGAAACCTCCGCAAATGCTCCGAAACAGAATACAAAATGAAGCGGGCTAGGCCGCAGCACGCGGCAGAGCCGCAACTCACGAACACCACACGAGATCCTCTGGTGACTATTGCGGGCAATTGAGGACCAGAAGACTCCTTGGGATGAGATGACAACTCCAAAATTCAGGAACTCTGAGGACAAGAATGACCGGACACAGCAGGACTGGAACAGACGTTCAGCAAACCTAAGCAGCATGCAGGAAGCTATTACCAGCGTCTGTGTGAAGCACTGAGAAGGTATTTAGCAGGGAGTCCTCCAATCAGATGTTTAGAGCCTGATTAGCATAAATGCCGTGCAGCTGCCTTGCTGCACGACCAGAAGACAAGTGTATGTGTGGTTAACTTGATTGACCCTGCAACGGGGAGCGCGGTCCGCCCGTGGCGTCCCCGTTGCTGGGGTCCAGGCGGCTCAGCGCGCCCGGCGTCCCAGCGTTGCTAGGGAGCCGACGGCTCAGCGCGCACAGCGTCCCATCGTTGCTAGGGACCCGGCGGCTAGCACGCTCGGCGTCCCTAGTTGCTAGGCGCTGGGCCGCGCCTAACAACGTATACATTTGGTCATCAATGACAGATTACTATAAGTATGAGCTGCACATGATGATGAGAGAGGGAGAGAAAGCAGTGTTTTTTTTTCCTTTTTGTGTTTTGTTTTCCTCCAATTTGGTATGTGATCCAAAATTATAATGGGTTTCTGAACAAAGTTATTGCTATAATCTATTGGGTATATTTGAAGCAAGTGATAAATAAAATAACTGCTGATTAAGTAAATTATCCTAGGATAGGCAGTCTTGTGGAAATGTGTTAAAAGCCAATTTTTACTGTGTAGGTGTGAAAATTCTCAGTGTGAGTGGCCTTTGAAGTAGATTTCTTGTGGGGGTAGTGATAACGTGTCCTGGGGAATGGATCCTGATTTGAAACAGTGAGCCTTCAGCAATTTAGAGCCTGAATATACTGATATTAGTTGATTAATGCAATAAGTCAGTTATTTGTTGCTCAGAGAACAGAGGTGGATGATGTCTAAGTGAGGGGCTGGATAGAGCCAAAGATAGGTTGTAGTTCCTTATCTGGGATATCCAATGCAGAGTACAGCAGCTGCCAAACTGAAGGACTTCTCAGTGGAGAGTTGCAGAGGATTCAATCTAGTGTGTATCTCAGCGCAGGAATGCAATCCATTGGTTTTGATGAGATGTCCGCATAGAGTAGTACAAGTTACAGGTAAGTCCTTGGATATTTATGATGATTCATAGGTCAGTTGTGGTGAATTTAAGCTGTTTTATGGAGATGATCAGGAGCATGCAAAAGGTGAGGCAGCCATTTTGGGCGCTGATAATGTCTATTATCTAACAGGAATGAAAAGCTATACCTTCTATACACTCTAAACACACTTTAAACCTTAGCCGCTGCGGCCGCTATACTTGGTACACACGCTACGTACTTTTTACACTAATAGCATACAGAGTCCCGTACGATGTACGGACTCTGTGTACAAACGCCGCGCTGTCGGTACAATGCACCCGCAGTGCGTACACACCCAATGAATACGCTTTAAACCTTATACAGCAATGCAATGCGTTACTAATACACTTTTAATCCATAGCGGGGAAAGGAAGACGCAACACCGATTTGTAGTTAAATCACTGGGTTCCGACACCACAGCGTAATATTGCTGAAAGGGGGTTACAATATTTACAATACAATATAAGACAATATAACAGAATAATGGCTACAGTCAATGGTACATACGTGAGTATATTCGCGTGCGCTTCCCGATCCGGTCCTCCGTAATCTAATAGATAACGTTGTGAGTCTTGTGTCAGACCAGGCTGCAGCAGGCTTTATTTATACAATTCTTCCAAAAGCAATACAATGGATACTGTAATCCCTTTGTCCATTGGACACAGGAATTCACTTTTACAGTACAGGAGAGGTCATAGGTCGGTTTGAATAGGTAGGCGCTGTCTTTCCCAACTGCTCTTGTGGGTGGTCTCCTCTGGATTCCCGCCGCATACATAATGTACAGTAAATACAGTTTATATCTATATTCTGCTTCTACACATAACTATCCGCAGGAACATGCGATCTTCCTCAAACCAACACCGGAATGTTACCCTTAAAATACCCTACAGCTGGATACCAAAGACCACCTTATGACCTTGTTCTGTCCCCTCCTATTCTGTAAAGGTGAATCCCTTTGTTCTGAAACCATTTAAACTGTTGTTATTTTCTGGTGTGGTGCAGGGGGACTATGTGTACATTGTGCACTATTTGGATTAAATATGTAATGTGTTTTGATAGCTCTCCATTCATTCACAAACTCTACCGTAAATACCCATACCACGCGCTGATGCGCACGACCGCAGGAGCAACCATACGCAAATTGCGAATATGTGCACGCACAGCAGAACAAGTACACGCGCGGAGGCCATCTGTGTGTTGTTTGTTCATGATGTGTGTACTGCAATATTTTTCGACTTTGACAGTCCACCCTTTGGCAGTCACCAATAACTGCCACTATCTAATCACTAAACAGAAAAATATCTACACAATATCTACAGAAGTTTGGATAGTCGGGAGAGAGGGGTAGGTAGGAAATGTATGACCTAGTGGGATAGTAAAAAGCATGTATGTATGAATCCGTGTCTGAGGGGCATGTATCATCGTGCCGTATATGTTCTAAATAAGCTTCGAGGTATTGCGAAGTATACATTAAATCCTTCTCATCCCGTATTAAGGGTCTGTAAATGGGCCAACAAACACTACTGAGCTCTTTTCGGCTTCTCGTTCCAACAAATGGGGTGCACATTTTGTTGATGATACATGGAGGGGGAACATATGTGAGTGCTAGTATATGTGGATATCACCTGTCGACTATGTGTGCTATTTAACTGGAGGTTGTAGAGATGAAGATAAGACACATATCTAAAATACATTCACATAAACATTTTCATAAACATTCTTGGGTAGGGCTGATGTCTTTTCCGGATGGGTGTATCTGGGCAGAGGGGGAGACAAAAGAAAAACGGGTGATAGAAACAGGCAATGTAATTCATTTGCAATCCTTATCATAACACTGTCTCTATGGATGGGTCATAAATTAAATCTGCTGCTATAACAATGCCCTCGCTCCTTAGACTCATCAACTTTGTGCCGTGCTTTCGCCGTGTCAGAATTCGAACACACCTAAATATCAAGCCAATAATTATGACGACTCCCAGGATACAAAGGAGAAACTTCCCTACACTCATAATCCTGAGAACCAATTTCGTGGGTTTCAACCATGAGACCCAGCCGGTCAGCTCATTACCCACAGCCGTCAGGGTAAGGTTGGGTCTTCTCCGGAACTCCCACTTCAACTGCAAGGTATCGTCCATCTTTTGATCGATAATCTCGGTTGGGTCATCAGTGCTGTTTGTAATATACGTACAGCACTTCACACCATATTGAGTTGCCACAGTGACACAGTACCCACCCGTCACGGCCGTGATGTAATTAAGGACCATCCTGTGCTAGATCAGTTCCTTCTTGTAAGCTTGTAACTCCCTTCCCATATACCTGAAGGTGTCGTCATACATCTCAGTGATATTATCTATCAAGTTCGCTAGCGCATGGATATACCTATAATTTATAATTCCTCTGGCAGTATGGGTGATGTCTAATGCGAGAAGGAATTGAATCCCGGTGGATTCGTGGATCAAACCAGAGGCTGCGTGCTCTGTCCTATCTATGAGGTGTTTCTTGACGATGTGTTCATAGTGAGTATGAGTACAAGGAGCCTGAGCACTGCGGTGAACCTCTCTCATCTTATCATGGGTTATGGTCATGACCTCTGGCAGTACTCTCCCAATATAACACAATCCCTCTGAGCTCGGGGAAAGCCACTTGTACGCCTTCCACCCACATATACGAAATAGGCATCATCCGAGAGAACATAGGGGACAGAATATGACATTACCATATTACAAACTTTACACGTGAAAAACCCAATCCCTAGTTCTCCCATCTGCTCAGTACAAGTATCGGGCTGGATGATATGAGCACAATACCCTGGCAATACTTTTCCAACCCACATGGTCTTGCTTCCACGAGTATACCTATACCGAAAATACCTTCCACTGTTGGCTATTTGGCGTACAAGTTCAGAGTTTATGGGTATCCTATTAGCTCTGTGTGAAAAGGTCATTGTCTGGTTATTCCACGTCACTTCCCAATTTCCCGGTTTTTGGTAATTGGAAATATAAAAACACAATAAGGATCTATCTACATGATACTGGTGGAGCTTCAAACTAGGGGGCCTAGAAATATTGAATTTCTTGTCCACCGGTCTCCCACCCTGCAATTCGAGTACCTCATCTATTTCTAAAGGGTACGATACTAATCCTGACTTGCTCTGACCTTGAGGTACTTGTGAGCACACCCAGCATTCTGTCTGGTTTAAGACCTTACCCACTAGTGAGTGGTAATCACTCAATGGATGACGGTCCATGTCGATGTTAAGGCTGGACTGACATCTCACAATTCCTACAAATGCAATTTTCCTCAGACAATAACCCTTCACAGTGCCTCCGAGCTCCCTGACTACCAGAGCGCTTTCTGATACCCGCCTTTGCTCGAGTGATGTGTTGCTCCTGAGATTCTTCAAATCCATCCTCGCCATCAGTACCCATTCCAGATCCTTGCTCGACCTCTCTGGGACCCTCACCAGAACAGACTGTCCTGGTCAACAACAGGATTAACAGGAAAACCCGAAACGCAGTCTCTTGGGGTAGATCCATCTTGTTAGGGGAAGAGAAGGGAGACAAGAAGGGGGGGAGAAAGAGAAGAAGAGAAGGAGGGTAGTGGGAGGTGGAAAAAGAAGAACTGGTGCGACAACCGTCTCTGGTCTTATTGTTCTCCGTGCTCAGGTGCCGTCTCAACAGTCCTGCCTCTCAGCTTTCCCGGAACAAACACTCTAGTGATACGAGGTTCTCTCCACTCTGCTCTTTGACATGAGTTTTCTCCGGGTCAGCGACCTTCTTGCAGTGGGACGAGTGGACCCAAGTCTCTCTTTCGGCAACCTTTAATGCTGTCGTGCTGGTTAGCAAGACTTGGTACTGTCCTTCCCACCTGTCAATGAGGCAACCTGAGCATAGAACATTTTGAATCATTACATAATCCCCAGGTTCAATGTCATGACAATTACTGTTTAGTAGGTCAGGAATCACCAACTTTAGATTTCTATTTTGATTTCTCAGCTGCTGGCTCATCCCAACCAAATATTTCAGTCACTTCATTATTGCATTTCAAATCATCCTTGGGGTCTATCATTACATGAGGTTGTCGGCCTAAAAGAATCTCAAAGGGTGATAGGTTAAAGGGGGACCTGGGAGTGGTTCTGATGCTGTACAATACTAGTGGCAAAGCTTATGGCCACAACAATCCAGTTTCAGTCATCACTTTGCTAGGCTTGTTCTTATTAGTGCTGTTCATTCTCTCCACCATCGCACTCGCCTGTGGTCGGTACGGAGTATGCAGCTTGCTATTAATTCCCATCAGTTTGCACATTACCTGAAAGACTTCACCTGTAAAATGGGTACCCCTATCGCTTTCAATTATTCTAGGGATACCTTATCTACACACAAATTCCTGCACAATTTTCTTTGCAGTGAACGTAGCAGTATTTGTGGCAGCAGGGAACGCTTCTACCCAATTGGAAAATACATCAATACAGACTAACACATATTTTAAATTCCTACAGGGTGGTAACTGTATGAAATCAATTTGTATTACCTGAAAAGGTCTGTCTGTCGGAGGGATATGGGATGGCTCTGTTGGTATTGACTTTCCAATATTCTTCCTCAAGCAAGTAAAACATGTCATTGCTCTCTTACCTGCATGAGAAGAGAATCCTGGCACACACCAGTAGGCTCTCACTATCTTGCACATACCCTCTTTGCCCAGGTGAGTCAGACCGTGTGCCGCCTCAGCTAGACCTGGAAGATATGCTCTGGGGGCCACTGGCTTACCGTGTCCATCTGTCCAGAGTCCTGAGGACTCCTGGCCATACCCCTTTGACCTCCAGACCGCCTTTTCATGTGAGGAACACAAATTTTGCATTTCAATTAATTTTTGTGTGTTGATTATATTGAATGTCATCAGTGATGTGATGTTCGTTTGTATGGGGGTGCTGGCTGCTGATTTAGCAGCTTTGTCTGCCCGGCTGTTACAAAGTGAAATTGGGTCTTGGTTGTAAGTGTGTGCTTTGCACTTGATAACAGCCACTCTGTCTGGTTCTTGTATCGCTGTTAGAAGCCTTTTTATGTGGTACGCATGCGCTACAGGTGTGCCAGCTGCCGTCATGAAATTTCTGAGGAGCCATAGGGCCCCGATATCATGCACCACTCCAAAGGCATACCTAGAATCTGTGTATATATTAGCTGCCTTCCCCGTGGCCAATTCACACGCTCTGGTTAGGGCGACCAGCTCAGCAACTTGTGCTGAGTGCGGTGGGCCCAGGGGTTCAGCTTCTATGATACCTCTGTCATCTACAACTGCGTATCCAGTACACAAGTCTCCCGATTCTGTCTGTCTGTGGCAACTACCGTCAGTGTAAAAGGTAAAGTCTACGCCATCCAGTGGGTTGTCACTGATGTCAGGTCTCGCAGTGAAAGTCTGATTCAGGTATTCCATAAAATCATGCGTATCAGTCTCTGCACTTAATCCTCCTTCACCATCATTCTCATCCTCCACCCTTTGTGCCTGTCCAGGCACACTTGGCAAGTAAGTTGCAGGATTTAGTGCGCTGCATCTCTTAATGGTGATGTTTACAGGTGCCATCAGTGATAATTCCCATTTTGTAAACCGTGCCGATGAGACATGTCTGGTTTGGGTGGAGTTTTGTAAGGCTAATACTGCATGAGGTGTATGGATTGTCAGGTTGTGTCCTAATACTATGTCTTTGCTTTTACTTACTAGCAAAGCTATCGCTGCAACACTTCGCAAGCATGTGGGGAGAGACCGCGCTACGGTGTTAAACTGTGCACTGTAGTAAGCTACCGGCCTGCTGGCATCACCATGTCTCTGGGTTAAGACACCTGCCGCGCACCCTGCACTTTCTGTACCGTATAATTCAAAGGGCTTCCCATAATCTGGCATACCTAATGCAGTGTGATAGGCACTGTTTGAGTCTCTCAAATGCCAGTTCGGACTCATCTGTGTGCAAGATCCGATCTGGTTTGTTCGAAGAGACCATTTCTTGCAAAGGTAAAGCCAGTATGGAGAACCCTGGGATCCAGTTTCGACAGTACCCACACATTCCAAGGAAAGTGCGGATCTGTTGCTGGGTTTGTGGCAGAGTCATGTCGCGAATCGCCTGTATTCTATCAGCGGTGAGGTGTCTAAGTCCTTGAGTCAAGCAATGTCACAAATATTTTACCCTGGTCCGGCACAACTGCAACTTATCCTTTGAAACCTTGTGTCCTGTATGGGAAAGATGAAACAGAAGCTGTTTCGTGTCTTTCAAGGACGATTCGAGTGAATCATAACACAACAATAAGTCATCGACATACTGTATTAGCACTGATCTACTCTCAGGTTGAAAGGATTGTATACAGTCATGTAAAGCCTGGGAGAAAATACTTGGGCTGTCAATGAAACCTTGAGGGAGTCGAGTCCAGGTGTACTGTACTCCCCTGTATGTAAATGCAAAGAGGTATTGGCTGTCAGGGTGCAGAGGGACAGAAAAGAAAGCAGAACAGAGGTCAATGACAGTAACATTTTTTGCAGTAGGGGGAATTTGCATGAGGATGACAGCTGGATTGGGCACTACGGGGAATTGGCTCTCAACTATCTTGTTTATCCCCCTTAGATCCTGCACTAGCCTGTAACCCCTCCCCCCACTCTTTCACAGGGAAAATGGGACTATTGGCAGTGCTGGATGTCCTGACTAGTATGTCCTGTTGTAGCAACCGCTCTATGACGGGGTACACTCCTAATTTTACCTCTGGCTTCAGAGGATACTGGTGTATATTTGGAGCTATCCTACCGTCTTTCACTTGCACTACTACCGGGGCTACATTCGCCATCAATCCAGTGTCTTGTCCATCTTTGGTCCAAAGGGAACCTGGTATTTGTGAGATTATTTCTTCTAACTTTGCTGGACACTTGTCTATAACAGCAGAATGCAACATTAGCCTTTGAGGGGTGTCTAATATATCTTGTACTTCCTGAACGTGATTCTCAGGTATATCCAAGAAGACACCCTCAGGAGTACAGTATATGACACACCGCATTTTACACAATAAATCTCTTCCAAGCAGGTTAGTCGGAGCCGCTGCAGCCAGCAAAAAAGAATGCTTGGTTTGCAAGGGCCCTATCGTAATCTCTGCAGGTCTACTCAAAGGGTAGTGTTGCACTGTTCCTGTTACTCCCATTGCCGCAATTGTTTTACCCATGGTTTTTATACCTACAGTCGAATTTAACACTGACCTGGCCGCCCCTGTGTCTACAAGAAAAGGTAATGGTATACCAGCTACATCAACCGTGACCTCAGGTTCACTACCAAGGCTAGCAATCAACTTCACTGGCTGCAGACTACAGGTGTGGCCCTATTGTGTGATGAGACCCTCCAGCAGCGCACTGGCAACTACAATATGTGAGGGGGGTAGCTGAGAATTTTCAGAGGTCTGCCAGTCTCTCCTAGGTGGGTACCTCCTTGTTTCCCCTGCGTGTGGCTCGTAACTTCTCCTATGCGGTCCCTGATCCCAATTATGTGTATTGTAGTGTGGTTCATATCCTGGTCTAGGGGGTTGGTATACATTATGTGAACCTTTATTCCTGCATTCCCTCGAGTAATGTCCTACCTTGTGACAATTATAGCATGTTGTTTCACGTGACTTACCATCAGGGGTCTGGGGTTTCAGCTGATGTCGTTTTGTGGTAAGTGCACCTATACTTACAGTCATCCATTTTTCTCCCTGTGACTCCCTGTGTTTAACGATGTTCCTATCATGCTCGATAGCGGACTCTCTCAATGCAGCCACTGAGATACCTCTCCAGTTTGGTAGAGAGGTCTGTACCCTTGTCCTCAGTGTGTCCGTCAACCCGTCCATTAATACAGAAACGGCTACCTGCCTGTGATGTGCATTGTCCTTAATATCCTCGACCCCAGTGTATCTAGCCATTTCCTGCAGTGCTCGATGGAAATATTCAGATGCCATTTCACCTTCTTTTTGTCTTATGGAAAAGATTTTATTCCATTTGACAACAGTAGGAAAATATACTCCTAATTGCAGATTGATTTGCTGCACATTCTCCTGAGTGTACTCCTCAGTGAGAGGTACCTCTGCGTCTCAGTTACAATCAGTTATGAACTTTGCGGGGTCAATATTGGTGGGTAAACATACCCGTAGCACTGTTCGCCAATCTTTGTTTGTGGGTTCGGTGGCGTTACCTAATTCTTTAATGAACCTCTGGCATGTGACTAGATCTTTTCTGGGATCAGGAAATTCTGACATAATTGACCTCAATTCTGTCGGGGACCAGGGACAATGCATGGCAATGTTCCTGTCAGGTGTTACTCCCTGAGCGTCAGTCTTCCCATTGGGGACTGCAATCACCCTGACAGGATTTAATTCAAGTACATCATTCTGGTTTGATTCTACAATGTGGGGTGCTATTGTCTCTGCATAATGTACGGTACCGTACTTACCTGTGTACACGACCTCACTTATCCCTCCGCTAGGGGGCCTGACTACTGCTCTTGTTGGTTGGGCCATGCCCACCTGAGTGTCTTGTATGGTGGCTGCTAGAGAGAGTGCCGATATTGTGCTGGGCTCATCTTCCTGCTCGCAGTCCTGAGGAAAATTTACAATGGGATACAACAGGTAAGGGTTAGCATTAGTACATTTATTAATTACACTCTTATCTTGTACCAATGTGCCATTGTCTGTAGCCACTTTCTCCCCCACAATATACGGTGGTGGTGGTGGTGCGGTCGCCATTATTTTCCCGCTAGGTTTGGAACCTGCTGCACGAGCTAATTCTCTTTGTATATCCCCCTCTTGTTGCCATAAATTTAAACAATCTGTATGTCTAATCCTTTGTTTTCTGGATTTTATTAAACATATCCTTATCCTTAAATTCTGCAATACCTCTGGTTCAAAACTGCCCACCTTAGGGAATGGTACCCTATCTTTGTCAGTCATACATACCCATTCAGACAAAAAGTCTTCAGTGTGTGATCCATATTTACCACACATAACAAACCTCGCTGACCCCTTGGGCCGCGGCACCTCAACCTGAACCCTGGCTAAATGTCCACCGCTTGTGCAATTGGATCCCATCGCGGACTTTTTCCTATTACGCAATCCCCAATGCACAATACGAATAGACGGTGAAAGTTCTTAAAGCGCTTTCACCCACTCCTTCTCCGCCGAGTACCACGACACAGTCCAAGAATGACCACCGCGTACCCAGTGAGGTCCCTATCTGATTTCTATTCACTGGAAGTGTTTAGGAGTGACTTACCTATTTTCAGTGAATATACACCATTGGAGATTTTCCTGAGAGAGACCAGCATAAACTCCCTATACACTTATACACAAATCACACTTGCGTATGCTCTATACAGTGCTAATGGTACCGCGATTTTACGCAAAGCACGTAAAGGGGTATCTAGTTGCGCTATATATATCGCATCCACAAATGCGCGGTCCAATCGCACAGCATATAGGTACTTGTTACCTATCTGCCGCACGATCACGGGTCGTTATACAAACTGGAACCCTCAGTCTGGAGCGTAATACCAAAAACCTTTTAACTTCAATACTTCGCAATACAATGCACTATCACGCTCCTTTACAAATCACCTCACGATTTGCATTTTAAACCTTTTACTAACGTGAGTCAGCCGCCTCACGCTACCAAGTCTCCACTCACTGGATATACCAAACGACGGGATCCCGAATTCCGGGGTTCAAATTTCACTCACTCCTACGTTCGCTCATTCAGGTATACTTGTTTTTTTCTGTACAGAAAATTATCATTCATTCAGACAAGCAGTTTTACTCCCAGAGGCAATACAGTAAATAAGAGTTTTATACTAAACTTTGGAAACTGGGCAATGTTGTTCTATTGTAGCGTGGCTACTGTCCCACCTTTAAACTAAACAAACTATCGTGTGGTTTTATTCTGCGCACACAACGCTACGCAAGCTTGCGTAATTACGCAACCATGCGTACCTCTATGCCACGTTTGCGACCTTGCGCCACGTGTACGTTTTTGTGTACGCTGTCCTCACGTTCCGTACCACGTGTACCAATGTGCGGATACAATAAAACAACTCACACAATTTCTTTAAATGTGAGAAATATTAACTATAATCGCTCACTTAACACGCCTCACAGTTTCTTTCTGTATAAACCTTTATAACTAGGCCAGACTGCGTTTGTGTTTTACACTTACTTCCTTCATATTTATATTATGAATCTAGCAATAAGTCATATGGCAACAATATGAGCGGGTGTACATAGGCCCTCATTCCGAGTTGTTCGCTCGGTAAATTTCATCGCATCGCAGCGATTTTCCGCTTAGTGCGCATGCGCAATGTTCGCACTGCGACTGCGCCAAGTAAATTTGCTATGCACTTAGTAATTTTACTCACGGCTTTTTCATCGGTCTGGCGATCGTAATGTGATTGACAGGAAATGGGTGTTACTGGGCGGAAACAGGCCGTTTTATGGGCGTGTGGGAAAAAACGCTACCGTTTCCGGAAAAAACGCAGGAGTGGCCGGAGAAATGGAGGAGTGTCTGGGCGAACGCTGGGTGTGTTTGTGACGTCAAACCAGGAACGACAAGCACTGAACTGATCGCAGATGCCGAGTAAGTCTGGAGCTACTCAGAAACTGCTAAGAGAGGTGTATTCGCAATATTGCGAATACGTCGTTCGCAATTTTACTATGCTAAGATTCACTCCCAGTAGGCGGCGGCTTAGCGTGAGCAACTCTGCTAAAATCGCCTTGCGAGCGATCAACTCGGAATGACCTCCATAGAGTATGGGTGTACGCTTTTGTTGTGTACGCATTTGGAGCCAAAAATACATTCACAGATTTTTTTTAGCTTTTTTTTCTGTTTACCTTACGAGTTCTACCAGCATCCCTACAAACCATACAGAGCAGACGTCATCTAATCAGCAAATAAATAGGGTTTCTCAGTGCATCCACCGATCTAGAATAGGATACGTAGGATACCTGTCCACCCTTTTGCTGATAGGTTAAGTCTGCTGTGACCTGTTAGGCTGTGGATATGTGGAAAACCGGACGATGCCCCCAATCGATAATGTCGATTATCTAACAGGCATGAAAAGCTATACCTTCTATACACTCTAAACACACTTTAAACCTTAGCCGCTGCGGCCGCTATACTTGGTACACATGCTACGTACTTTTTACACTAATAGCGTACAGAGTCCTGTGCGATGTACGGACTCTGTGTATAAATGCTGCGCTGACGGTCCAATGCACCCGCAGTGCGTACACACCCAATGAATACGCTTGAAATCTTATACAGCAATGCAATGCGTTACTAATACACATTTAAACCATAGCGGGGAAAGGAAGACACAACACCGATTTGTAGTTTAATCACTGGGTTCCGACACCACAGCGCAATATTGCTGAAAGGGGGTTACAATATATACAATACAATATAAGACAATATAACAGAATAATGGCTACAGTCAATGGTACATACGTGAGTATATTCGCGTGCGCTTCCCGGTCCGGTCCTCCGTAAACTAATAGATAACGTTGTGAGTCTTGTGTCAGACCAGGCTGCAGCAGGCTTTATTAATACAATTCTTCCAAAAGCAATACAATGGATACTTTAATCCCTTTGTCCATTGGACACAGAAATGCACTTTTACAGTACAGGAGAGGTCATAGGTCGGTTTGAATAGGTAGGCGATGTCTTTCCCAACTGCTCTTGTGGGTTGTCTCCTCTGGATTCCCGCCGCATACATAATGTACAGTAAATACAGTTTATATCTATATTCTGCTTCTGCACATAACTATCCGCAGGAACATGCGATCTTCCTCAAACCAACACCGGAATGTTACCCTTAAAATACCCTACAGCTGGATAAAAAAGACCACCTTATGACCTTGTTCTGTCCCCTCCTATTCTGTAAAGGTGAATCCCTTTGTTCTGAAACTATTTAAACTGTTGTTATTTTCTGGTGTGGTGCAGGGGGACTATGTGTACATTGTGCACTATTTGGATTAAATATGTAATGTGTTTTGATAGCTCTCCATGCTCTACCATAAATACCCAAACCACGCACTGATGCTCACGACCGCAGGAGCGACCATACGCAAATTGCGAATATGTGCACGCACAGCAGAACAAGTACACGCACGGAGGCCATCTGTGTGTTGTTTGTACGTGATGTGTGTACTGCAATATTTTTCGACTTTGACAGCGCCAACAATTAATATATAATTTTCATACTATAAAGTTATACAGAGCTGCTGATTAGTTGATGGGGAAACTTCTCCACTGGCTCACATCTCCGCTCTTATCACTGCTTAGTAAATGTACCCCTAAATCACAGGAAGGCAAAGTCTGTAATATAGGGCCTAATACAGATCTGAACACAGCAGCAAGTTTGTTAGCTAATGGACAAAACCATGTGCACTGCAGGTGGGGCAGATATAACATGTGCAGAAAGAGTTAGATTTGGGTATGTTAATTTGATTCTGTGCAGGATAAATACTGGTTGCTTTATTTTTACACTGCAATTTAGATTTCAGTTTGAACACACCACACCCAAATGTAACTTTCTTTGCACATGTTATATCTGCCCCTCCTGCAGTGCACATGGGTGGTCATTCCAAGTTGATCGCTAGCTGCATTCGTTCACTGTGCAGCAATGAGGCAAAATAAGGCACTTCTGTGCATGCGTATGTGGCGCAATGCGCACGCACGACGTACTATTACAACGGCCGAAGTAGTTTCACACAGGGTCTTGCGAAGCATTTCTGTAGCACTGCTGGCCACAGAGTGATTGACATGAAGTGGGCGTTTCTGGGTGTCAACTGACCGTTTTCAGGGAGTGTTCGGAAAACGCAGGCGTGCCAGGAAAAATGCAGGAGTGGCTGGGCAAATGCAGGGCATGTTTATGATGTCAAAATAGGAACTAAACAGTCTGAAGTGATCGCAAGCACTGAGTAGGTTTAGACCTACTCAGAAACTGCACATAAAAACTTTGTAGCCATTCTACGATCCTTTCATACGCACTTCTGCTAAGCTAAAATACACTCCCAGTGGGAGGTGGCATAGCGTTTGCACGGCTGCTAAAAACGGCTAGCGAGCGAACAACTCGGAATGACCACCATGGTTTTGCCCATTAGCTAACAAATTTGCTGCTGCGCTCAGATCTGAATTAGGCCCAAAGTCAAGAAAGGTTAAAATGGATATTCGTATCATTTAAGATGCAGCAGATGTCAGGATGTCTAAATCTTTCTTTCCTTTGGTAAATAGGTCATATGGTAGCTATATATATATATGTCTGCAGGAAACACACATTTTAAGAAAGCTATATACAGTACATGAAACAGGGCAGAAACTAGGATTTTCATCACCCGGGGCACGGCAGTAATTTGGCGCTCCCCCGACAAAAAATAAATAAAACAAAAAATAAAAAACAGCAAAACAAATTCTGTCAGACTAAAATAGTAAAAAAATTGGAAAAAAGGAGATACTTTTGGACAATATTACCCTATGTGCCTCAAATGCCCTAAGCGTCACATGCCTCACCAGCGTGTTCAACTACATGCTCCTCTGTGTGTTCCCATAGAGATGTGCACCGGAAATTTTTCGGGTTTTGTGTTTTGGTTTTGGATTCGGTTCTGCGGCCGTGTTTTGGATTCGGACGCCTTTTGGCAAAACCTCCCTTAAAAATTTTTGTCGGATTCTGGTGTGTTTTGTATTCGGGAGTTAAAAAAAAAAAAAAACTCAAAAAAAGCTTAAATCATAGAATTTGGGGGTAATTTTGATCCTATAGTATTATTAACCTCAATAACCATAATTTCCACTCATTTCGAGTCTGTTCTGAACACCTCACACCTCACAATATTATTTTTAGTCCTAAAATTTGCACGGAGGTCGCTGGATGACTAAGCTAAGCGACCCAAGTGGGTGGCACAAACACCTGTCCCATCTAGGAGTGGCACTGCAGTGTAAGACAGGATGGCAGTTTTAAAAACTAGGCCTTAAAGAACACATAATGCAAAGAAAAAAAAAGGGTGCAATGAGGTAGCTGGATGACTAAGCTAAGCAACACTACTGGACAGCACAAAGACCTGGCCCATCTAGGAGTGGCACTGCAGTGTCAGACAGGATAGCACTTAAAAAAATTCGCCCAAAACATCACATAATGCAAATATACATTAAAAAAAGAGGTGCAAGATGGAATTGTCCTTGGGCCCTCACACCCACCATTATGTTGTATAAACAGGACATGCACACTTTAACAAACCCATCATTTCAGCCACAGGGTATGCCACACGACTGTGGCTGAAATGACTGGTTGGTTTGGGCCCCCACCAAAAAAAGAAGCAATCAATCTCTCCTTGCTCAAACTGGCTTTACAGAGGCAAGATGTCGACTTCATCATCATCCTCCGATTCCTCACCCCTTTCACTGTGTACATCCCCCTCCTCACAGAGTATTAATTCTAATTCGTCCCCACTGGAATCCACCATCACAGGTCCCTGTGTACTTTCTGGAGAAAATTGCTGGTGAATGTCTACAAGGAGGTAATGATTATAATTCATTATGATGAACATCATCTTCTCCACATTTTGTGGAAGTAACCTCGTACACCGATCGCTGACAAGGTGACCGGCTGCACTAAACACTATTTCAGAGTACACACTGGAGGGGAGGCTACTTACTGTAGGTAAATTAAAAAGCCAGTTTGTTCAAGGGCCTCCAACTTGCCTCTTTTTCCTGCCAGTATACGTACAGACTTTCTGACGTGCCTACTTGGATGCGGTCATTCATATAATCCTCCACCATTCTTTCAATCGTGACAGAATCATATGCAGTGACAGTAGATGACATTTCAGTAATCGTTGGCAGGTCCTTCAGGCCGGACCAGATGTCAGCACTTGCTTCTGACTGCCCTGCATCACTGCCAGCGGGTGGGCTCGGAATTCTTATCCTTTTCCTTGCAGCCCCAGTTGCAGGAGAATGTGAAGGAGGAGCTGTTGACGGGTCACGTTCCGCTTGAGTTGACAATTTTCTCACCAGCAGGTCTTTGAACCTCAGCAGACTTGTGTCTGCTGGAAAGAGAAATACAACGTAAGCTTTAAACATAGGATCGAGCACGGTGACCAAAATGTTGTGCTCTGATTTCAACAGATTGACCACCCGTGAATCCTGGTTAAGCGAATTAAGGGCTCCATCCACAAGTACCACATACCTAGCGGAATCGCTCTGTTTTAGCTCCTCCTTCAATCTCTCCAGCTGCTTCTGCAAAAGCCTGATGAGGGGAATGACCTGACTCAGGATGGCAGTGTCTGAACTGACTTCACGTGTGGCAAGTTCAAAGGGTTGCAGAGTCTTGCACAACGTTGAAATCATTCTCCACTGCGCTTGGGTCAGGTGCATTCCCCCTCCTTTGCCTATATTGTAGGCAGATGTATAGGCTTGAATGGCCTTTTGCTGCTCCACCATCCTCTGTAGCATATAGAGGGTTGAATTCCACCTCGTTACCACCTCTTGCTTCAGCTGATGGAGGGGCATGTTCAGGAGTGTTTGCTGGTGCTCCAGTCTTCGGCACTCGGTGGCTGAATGCCGAAAGTGGCCCGCAATTCTTTGGACCACCGACAGCATCTCTTGCACGCCCCTGTCATTTTTAAAAAAAAATCTGGACCACAAAATTAATTGTATGTGCAAAACATGGGACGTGCTGGAATTTACCCACATGTAACGCACGCACAATATTGGTGGTGTTGTCCGATGTCACAAATCCCCAGGAGAGTCCAATTGGGATAAGCCATTCTGTGATGATGTTCCTCAGTTTCCGTAAGAGGTTGTCAGCTGTGTGCCTCTTATGGAAAGCGGAGATACAAAGCGTAACCTGCCTAGGAACAAGTTGGCATTTGCAAGATGCTGCTACTGGTGCCGCCGCTGCTGTTGTTGCTGCGGGAGGCAATACATCTACCCAGTGGGCTGTCACAGCCATATAGTCCTGAGTCTGCCCTGCTCCACTTGTCCACATGTCCGTGGTTAAGTGGACATTGGGTACAACTGCATTTTTTAGGACACTGGTGAGTCTTTTTCTGACGTCTGTGTACATTCTCGGTATCGCCTGCCAAGAGAAGTGGAACCTAGATGGGATTTGGTACCGGGGACACACTACCTCAAGAAATTCTCTAAGTCCCTGCGAATTAACGGTGGATACTGCACACATGTCTAACACCAACACAGCTGCCAAATCCTGAGTTATCCGCTTTGCAACAGGATGACTGCTGTGATATTTCATCTTCCTCGCAGAGGACTGCTGGACAGTCAATTGCTTACTGGAAGTAGTACAAGTGGTCTTCCGACTTCCCCTCTGGGATAACGATCGACTCCTAGCAGCAACAACAGCAGCGCCAGCAGCAGTAGGCGTTACACTCAAGGATCCATCGGAGGAATCCCAGTTAGGAAAGGACTCGTCAGACTTGCCAGTGACATTGCCTGCAGGACTATTGGCGTTCCTGTCTAAGGAGGAAATTGACACTGAGGGAGTTGGTGGTGTGGTTTGCAGGCGCTTGGGTACAAGAGGAAGAAGGGATTTAGTTGTCGTCAGTGGACTGCTTCCGCTGTCACCCAAACTTTTTGAACTTGTTAATGACTTCTGATGAATGCGCTCCAGGTGACGTATAAGGGAGGATGTTCCTAGGTGGTTAACATCCTTACCCCTACTTATTACAGCTTGACAAAGGCAACACACAGCTTGACACCTTGTGTCCGCATTTCTGTTAAAATAATTCCACACGAAGAAGTGATTTTTTTTTTGTAATTTGACCAGGCATGTCAATGGCCATATTCATCCCACGGACAACAGGTGTCTCCCCGGGTGCCTGACTTAAACAAACCACCTCACCATCAGAATCCTCCTTGTCAATTTCCTCCTCAGCGCCAGCAACACCCATATCCTCATCCTGGTGTACTTCAACAGTGACATCTTCAATTTCACTATCAGGAACTGGACTGTGGGTGCTCCTTCAAGCACTTGCAGGGGGTGTGCAAATGGTGGAAGGAGCCACCTCTTCCCGTCCAGTGTTGGGAAGGTCAGGCATCGCAACCGACACAATTGGACTCTCCTTGGGGATTTGTGATTTAGAAGAATGCACAGTTCTTTGCTGTTCTTTTGCCAGCTTAACTCTTTTCATTTTTCTAGTGGGAGGATGAGTGCTTCCATCCTCATGTGAAGCTGAACCACTAGCCATGAACATAGGCCAGGGCCTCAGCCATTCCTTGCCACTCCGTGTCATAAATGGCATATTGGCAAGTTTACGCATCTCCTCAGACACTTTTAATTTAGATTTTTGGGTCATTTTACTGAACTTTTGCTTTTTGGATGTTACACGCTTGCTTCTATGACATTGGGCATCGGCCTTGGCAGACGACGTTGATGGCATTGAATCATCTCTGCCATGACTGGTGGCAGCAGCTTCAGCACTAGGTGGAATTGGATCTATATCTTTCCCTATTTTACCCTCCACATTTTTGTTCTCCATTTTTTAATGTGTCGAATTATATGCCTGTAATATTATTTTATCAATAGCTATGCCTACTGTACTGTACAACTATATACTGTTGGTCACCAAAATGCTGCACTGTACTACTATATATACTGCTCACAACAATGCAGCACAGATATGGATACTTGCAGTGACACGGAGTTGCAAGTTACAGCAATGGACTACTGTATTGTACTACTATATATATACTGGTGGTCCCAAAATGCTGCATTGTACTAATATACTGCTCACAAACAATGCAGCACAGATATGGATACTTGAAGTGACACGGAGCTGCATGATACAGCAATGGACTACTGTACGGTACTACTATATATATACTTGTGGTCCCCAAAATGCTGCACTGTACTACTATACTGCTCACAAACAATGCAGCACAGATATGGATACTTTGAAGTGACACGGAGCTGCAAGATACAGCAATGGCCTACTGTACTGTACTACTATATATATACTGGTGGTCCCCAAAATGCTGCACTGTACTACTATACTGCTCACAAACAATGCAGCACAGATATGGATACTTGAAGTGACATGGAGCTGCAAAATACAGCAATGGACTACTGTACTGTACTACTATACTGGTGGTCACCAAAATGCTGCACTGTACTACTATATATAATATATATATAGTATATATTGGTCACACAACAATGCAGCAGATATTGAGCACTGATGATCAGGATACTGTCTAGAAGTGAGTCTGACACGGAGCTGCAAGATACAGCAATGGCCTACTGTACTTTTCAACCATAATTATATACTGGTGGTCCCCACAATGCAGCACACTGAACACAGATATTTGCAGCACAGTGAGCACAGACATGGAGCTTTTCAGGCAGAGAACGTAGATTTTTGCAGCACACTGAGCACAGATATGGAGCTTTTCAGGCAGAGAACGTAGATATTTGCAGCACACTGAGCACAGATATTTGCAGCACACTGAGCACAGATATGGAGCTTTTCAGGTAGAGAACGTAGCCACGTCCCCTCCGTTCAATCTCCAATGCACGAGTGAAAATGGCGGTGATACGTGGCTCTTTATATAGAATACGAATCTCGCGAGAATCCGACACCGGTATGATGACGTTCGGCCTAGTTCGGGTTAACCGAGCAGGGCGGGCAGATCCGAGGCTGCCTCGGACCCGTGTAAAATAGGTGAAGTTCGAGGGGGTTCGGATCTCGACGATCCGAACCTGCTCATCTCTACCATACATTGCATTATATCATAACACTTAATCATTGCACTACATTCCACTATCTATTGTACTACATCACTATACTACATCCCCTACATGCTGAACTACATCACTACACTACATTCCCCTATGCACTGCACTACATACCCTATATGCTACACTACATCCCCTTATATACTACACCACATCAGTGCACTACATTCCCCTATATACTGCAATACATTACTATACTACATACCCTATATTGTACACTACATCACTACACTACACCCCCTTATAAGCTACACCAAATCCCCCTATCTGGCAGGCAAAGCGGAGGTTGATACTGCTAACTAGGAGCACAGTGTGTTTCTATAGTTTGTACAGTGCACCGCACGCTAGTCGCAGCACTGTATGGCAAAGAAGAGAGTTTAAGACAGTAGCCGACATAGGAGAGATCCCAGGTACTGGAGCTCACCTGCACAGCATGAGAGCCAGCTGCGGGAAGACAGGTGGGTCAGAGACACTGCCGCAGGAGCTGCCTGCTGTCTCACTGGAGCAGCACAGCACTGCCGGTAAAAAAAAACTCTGCTCCTCTGTAACTTCTTTGCTCCCTCTCAAATCCTGCACCCGGGGCACATGCTCCCTTAGGCCCCCTAGTTATGGCCCTGCATTAAACAATGTTTCAAATTTACTATATGTACTGTAATTGTTCTTAAAACTGAGTATAGTACTATTACGTAAAACAAATAGGAAGATGGTATTAAAATCCTGCTCATTATAAAATCCCCGTTATATACAAGTGATTATAAGGGTATATGTATGTATATTGGAGTAAAATAATCTATAACCCTGATGTTTGAGGTTTCATTCACCCAAACAGGGGGATGACCATAGGTTATAGAAATGTGAACATTCTGATGAGTGAAACAAAAAGAATGTACGTTTTTCTAAAAAACACCTTTGGTCATTTTTACAGTAGGGTCTCTCACATGCCTTAGTGGTGGATATACACATCCACAACCCAGCAGAGCTGGTAATGCCTGCAATTTCTAAGAGTTTTAAATGAAAAAATCAACAGCTGGAAATGTTTTCTGGTGCTATTTTGCCTGGTTTAACATGTTTCTCTCCCCACAAGAATATTTTGCAGGTTCTCAAGATTCTTCAAGGCTATGGAATAGCACTGAACGTCAAGCTCCACAGCTGAAGTAACCCACCAACCTAAACATTTCACCAGGGAATATAATCACTCAATTTAAGGCAAACAGTAGTAATGTTCCATTTACTTGTTTAGATCAGACAATGCAGCTATCATTAATGGGGATTGAAACCGGATTGCCCCATAGACCACCCACATGATCCTGATATCAGGGGCATTTCTACAGAGGAGTGTGCCCCTGTGCACTTCTGCATGGGCCCTCTCCTCTGCACGGCACTGTAGAAACATGGAACCCGCCATGATCTGGAGACCAATTTTGCTACTGCGCATGTACATATCCATTTTGGGGATGATTTCCGCTGTGACCACAGTGCCCGGCGATTGACTCCAGAATGGTATTAAAATGGGTGCAGTGTGACCACCCTTGGACCCAGGGGTCCATGTGCACCACACACATTGAACTCAATATAAAAATGCCAGTGCCTGATATCTACAACTTGCTTTGTATCTGCAGTACAACTTGTGTAGTCTGTGAGGCACAAGATTACAATTAAAGAAAGGATTGGTATAGACCAGAGTTTTTGATCTTTAAAGACAAAGGGGGTAATTCCAAGTTGATCGCAGCAGGAATTTTGTTAGCTGTTGGGCAAAACCATGTGCACTGCAGGGGAGGCAGATTTAACATGTGCAGAGAGAGTTAGATTTGGGTGTGGTGTGTTCAATCTGCAATCTAATTTGCAGTGTAAAAATAAAGCAGACAGTATTTACCCTGCACAGAAATAAAATAACACACCCAAATCTAACTCTTTCTGCACATGTTATATCTGCCTCCCCTGCAGTGCACATGGTTTTGCCCAACTGCTAAAAAAATTCCTGCTGCGATCAACTTGGAATTTCCCCCAAAGAACCATAAATATGTACCTTGCACAGCATGCTAAAGTCAGGGCAGAATGGATAGCAATCAATGTTTGTAATTGGCTTTGATATTCATTGTATTTCTTTTTGTTTGAATTTCAGGGTAGAAGTACAGCTTGCACCACATAGTAGTGTACACAATGCAAGTGATTGTCAGCATAGCAAAATCCACAGCATCTAAAATACTGACACATGGACATTTAAAAAGAAATTTCTAATTCACAAGAAAGGGAAACACTTCTATTAACCTTTTAATCACTACAATTATGAGATATGTTTGTCTTTGTGAAGATACTTTAAACACATATACGTATATACATCTTCTACAGTGTACAGTACATTGTATCACCACAACTATAGAGAATTGTTTTTATATGTACCTTTATGCACATACAGTAACTTTACATATTGCATATTATGAAAATATACCTTGTAAACATGTTACATTTATGCTTCCTTTGTAGGGGCTTCAAAAAGAATTAAATATCTGATAAAGGATGGTATAACCTATTTTATCAAAATGGGACAAATTATTAATTGGGCGAAATTGCCCTCTTACTACAGACTGCAACAAGTCTAAGAGGAGTAATTTTAGCACAGAAGGGGTAATTATAAGCAGATTGCATAATGCTAAGTTAGGCTACATATATTTTATACCATTTGTAATAGATATTTAGTATCTGTATGGAGCATACTGTATACATAAGCATTATTTTATTGATAGGATGTTGCCATATAAGCCACTTTGTACTTTAAATTGAGAAAACTTTTATATAGGATTATATTGGTACAGGGTTATTTCAGTTCAAGATATAAAGACAGTATATAGGAATGAGACCTTAGTGGTGATTTATTTAGAAGGTGAAGGGACAGTGAGTGGTACTGTGGGGTTTTCCTTCCCGGCCATTAGAGATACCACTGCCTAAAAGCGATTATCTATCAAGAAAAGACTAATTGTTACAGATAACTCTTCTCTGTTCAACGTCAAACCCTGTTTTGGGACTAAACAAAGAAGGGTGGATTAAAAGACATGGACACTTATCATGACAGTAGCATTGGATAAATATCAAGGATGCACAGTGTGCAACTGTGAAATGCTATATAACTGAGGGTGATAATAGAGGTACCAAGATCCAGCATGGATGGAAAAATGGATGATGACCAAAGCACTCACAAGTTTCCCAGCCCTCTGCACAGCAAATTGGCAACTTCTACAAGGAATCCAACTGCCTCCATATTGCAAATGTAACTTGTATCTAACAGGGGAGCATGCAGATGACAGTCCTACTGCAGCAAATTACTGCTGGCACAGTATAGAATATGGACACAGATAAAGGACAGAATAACTATAATACAGCTGTGGTATAGTGTTTCGGATGGCTGGATGGGGAAGGTCTGTGGTGTTGCTCGGTACCACTTTTCTCATGAATAGAGAACCATAAGTAATGGTCATAATAAAGTAACATAAACATAAGCTAAAATGGACAAATACATATACATGTCAGTTAACCTGTCAAATGCCAGACCATGGTTTGTGGATATTTATCATATGTTTCCCCTATATGATGGATTTTCCTTACTGTAGTAGTTATGTAATGCATGTAGTATATATCTATCCTCTCTCTCTCTCTCTCTCTCTCTCTCTCTCTCTCTTTCTCTCTCTCTCTATCTCTCTTTCACACACACACACACACACACACACACACACACACACACACACACACACACACACAAATACATAATCAAAAATCTATATTTCACATAGATGTTCCTTCAGATTGGTGCTGTCCAGCATTTATTACTAAGTCTAGGGTTTGAAAAAGTCTGTGGTTTGCCGAGCACATAAAATGATATTTCCCCACTAATATATGTATTATACACACACATGGACCTATTGTCTGACCCTCAGTGTAGAACAAATGTCAACCAGTTCTGATTAACATACAGTACTATTCTGACTTGCATTCCTGCTGTATATTTGCATACATGCTAGTCTATTCAAAGACAATCTTTATCAAAGCTAAACAGAAGCAACCCTAAAACACATATGCATCTATATATATATATATATATATATATACATACAAACTGGTTCACGTAATTATTCATTTAACATATTTCATTAATAAATAAACTTGCTTGGCCATATTGTACGATTATGAAGTCTGTGGAAGCTATATATACATCTAAAATGGTCAATATTAAATATCTTCTTATAAACTACTACATTCTCTAAATGCTATTTTCTGTTTAACTACTGTATGACATATTAGTTGCAGGGTGTTTAACACCAACTGCTGATGGATGCCTGAAAACTACATTGACAGTAAGTAGTATTATATTCATATGAAATATATACATTGCTTCAGTCTTTATTCCCTCTTCTCACCCTTCTTGCACTTATCATCTGCCCCCATTTATCTCATGCACATTATTTATTTATTTTCATGCTTTCCTGTGTATCCTCCTTTCCATCTATTCTCTCTCTCTCTCTCTCTCTCTCTCTCTCTCTCTCTCTCTCTCTCTCTCTCTCTCACACACACACACACAGAAATACATAATCAAAAATCTATATTTTACATAGATGTTCCTTTAGATAGCATTTATTACTAAGTCTAAGGTTTTAAAAAGTCTGTGGTTTGCCGAGCACATTAAATTATATTTCCCCAGTAATATATGTATTACACACACACACACACACACACACACACACACACACACACACACACACACACACACACACACACACATACTACTTTCATACTCACTTGTATTTATTTCTGATATAGTTTAAACTTGTGCAAATATTGTATGGTGATTTACAATGTGCAAATACTGTTTTATGATATATGTGAACTTTTTGAGCATCAGTTGTAATGAAAATACATTCTTTGTAAATCATGTGTGCACATATTTCTTGAATATAATTATCCTGATGATTTTAGAGGTAACCTTTTATAATTAGAGATTATTATTAAAAGTCACCAAATAGTATAAGAATAATACATTTGCTTTAGGAATATGAGGTTAATAAGAGGAAGGAAAATAAACTCCCCTTAATCATAGATAAACAATAAAAAAATGAATAATAAACTTACAGGTGATGTTTTATTCCTATTACATACTTACCTGCCCCCTGAGAGAGGGTTACACCAACCAGCATAAACACTATGAGGAGCATCATGTTGAACACCTGAGATCAGCACACAGTGTATGTGGCAGCCAGTATAATGCTCCTGTTTTATACTATTAAAAGCCGGTAACATCTAAAACATGAGCATGTCATCAGCTGCTGGAATGTGTCCAACCAATGGCGTACGTAATCTACAGAAATACTGCTCTAAACCTTACTGGCAGTAATTAAACTGTCTTTGTGGGCCCACATTTCTCCATTCAGGGATAAATATTAACATCAATAAGATAATGCATTGTAAAAAAAAATCCCTTACATACACATTACCCATACTCGATTCACTTGTTTAACCAAAAGTGCCAGCATGCCTGGACATCGTGCACTCGACCTGTAAAAAAATGAAAGAAAAGACAGTACACATCCACTGAATGTTTAAGTATATTAATAAATATAAGTACCACAAAATGGTATTGCTCGGTGAGTCCCCATACATTCCTATGGAGATTGTCCCCTTGTGTACTGTACCCTCTCATTTGCTATGGAGAACAGAAATTTAATTTTTATGTTATAACAGGATTCTGGGATGCTACAGGGACAGAAGAGGATGTCATCTCTGATATTTTGTATCTAGTAAATGTCATGAGTTGTGTGTGTGTGGGGTGTGGGGGGACTTAATAAAATACTAAAATACTTGATGTGTGTGTACTACTTTTGCTTAATTTCTTTTATAGATGGAGTACTGGTACCAGTGGGCTCCTAATGTCTGGTCAGCCTTGCTTGGACCTGTAGTCCACCTGTAAAGAACAATATTATTTATCCATTTAATTTTCATATTTCCTCGGCATCCAAAGCATTGAAGTGGCGGGACCCCATTTTTAAGGGTCCGTACTTCCCTAGGTATTCCACCCCTGAATTAACCTTTGGGGATGGTTATCATTATGGCAGGTGGGCCCCATGCTGTGATGTCCTCTGCTAGACCGTCAGCTGTCTGCGCTCACTCTACCTAGTGCTGGATATTCGAATGTAGCTGGTACTCTATGACAATTTTCACCCTATGGTCCAATACCAGCCTGGGCTTAGATGCCCAGTGACTGGTTATTGATTTATATGCCGCCACACAGACTTTATTTTTTTTATTTTACAAACTGTAAACTTTATTAATAAAACAAAAGCCTGCTTAGGTTATTGTAGTCTGTGTAGTGCTTTAAATCTGATGCAGATAGATGGCAGATTCCAACAGAACTGTTTAATCCAACTGTTTATTTAACAGAAAATAGGCAATGGACATCGCCATCAGACTTCTATTGATTCTTATATCAAATGGTTAGTAAATACAAGATTTTTAGATAGTGATTTGATGGCAGTATCCAATAGACAGCAAAACAGATCCTTAGTAAATGTATACATAAAAGTGTTTCAAATGTCCGCCAATACATCAAATGAGACCCCAACATCTGGTACAAAAATTAAATTAATGTATCATAGTTCATGAAAGTAGTAAAGTATATTCCAATGCTGCCTACTTAAAAACTATTAACCCATTTCAGATTTTAAAAAAATCCTACAAAGGGCAAACCAAAGTGTGTGACTTAATTAAAAAGAACTTTGTAATGAAAAATATGTAACAGAAAAATTTTTATTTTCAGGTATAGATACTGTATTATGCAATCTTCTTTCTGTTTGTTGCAGAATATATTTTTTCCAATCTAATATTAAACCTATCCTGATATCCAGTACATTATATATATTCACACATTTTATTTTAACAAATCTTGCATTAGACTGAATTTAGGCATTATTCATTGCTGATTAATTTCTGCACTTCTAAATTTTAATGGACAGACATTTCCATTAATGTTTCATGCCATGCAGCATTGTTCAGGTTTTTTTTAACACATTTTATTGATAGGATCACAGAAATAGGATAATAGACAAGACATGCAAAGAAACCTTGTCATTTAACATTACAGAAAATGTTTCAATAAATCATAACAGCAGCAAGTCAGATTCAATTTTTAAAAATAAAATATCAAGAAAGAATTCTCTTGGCAATCGTGTGTCAATCCGTTGTTAAAGTCATGCTCCCCATTTCTGGAGTGTATGGAAAAGCAGGTTTCCGCGACTTCATTTTGTGATGATATTCAGCATATAGAATTTATTATCAAAGAGGGAACAACGCCCAATATTCTTGCAGAGGAGCGTGGACCAAGACAGAGTTCATCAATGAGCCCCGTGCCTTCAGAGCATGGAACATACATATTTATACCTTCACAATATACAATTATTCATAACTGATTTACAAACAAGGTGTACATAAAGATAAAATAAGAGAGATACATTGGTTGATGGATAAAAAGGGGAAATGCCAAATATGTTCAGATTAGCTAATTGTAGAGTAGTTATCCAAAAAGATTGCAGACTTTTCAACGAATCTAAACTCTCCTATACATAACAATTAGGTTCTCCAATAGGCTTCTTTGTGATAAAGGTCATTCTTGTTCATAATAATGTGTTGTTGTTCAAAGTAAAGGTACATCAGATATTCCATAATATGTCCTTCTTGTTCTGCCACATAGTCTCGTACAATATCATTGAGCCGTAGTTATCTACATAAAGGCCTTGCTACACAAAGCATAAACACCTAACAGAAATTATGTTCAAGGGTTGAGGGAAAATACTACCCTGTGCATATTAACTCTAAAATAGAATATAATAATGGTTAAGGGAACACAGAATATCACGAATCATCGCACAATTAATACAGGATATTTGATTTAACATCAACACCGCCAAAGAGAGCTAATAATAGAGAATGGAAGAAAGAAGAAGAGTTGGAAAAAGGAAAGAGTAAAGCAAAGAGAAGATGGAGAGAATAAGTCAGACAGAAGGAATAGAAAAATGGAGAGAAAAGCAAAGGGGTGGCTTCTAGGCTCAAAAATTTGAAAGGCATTATCTTTAGTTTATCAGACAACAAATGGTGAGAATGCATGTTGGGATGCTAGCCAGGGAGACCAAACTTTATCAAATCATTTAGAGGAGTTACAAATAACAGCAGTCATATATTCCATTTTGTATACATACCATATTCGGTAGATTATAACTGGCATAGGGGAAGAAGTTAAGGTTTTCCAGTCCACTGCTATTTGACATGTCATGGCAGAAACTACATGCTGAAATAGATTATTTTGGTGTCGGGTGAGGTTAGGGAGAGTCAAGGGGAGCAGAAAATACTTGGGGTCAGGAGAAATGAAGGTCTCAAATAGATGCGAGAGTAAAGTAACAATCTCCCACCAAATATGAGAAATTATCAGGCAGGACCACCAGATGCCCAAAAAGATCCTTCATCTGTACACCCCCTCCAGCATCTATGCAAAGTTTCAGGGAACATGTTCTTTAACTGGGTAGGAACATAGTACCAGTGGTATAGCAATTTATAAACATTTTCTTTGATCTTAACAAAGATTGAACTGGAAGAAGCATTATCCCAAATGTCAGCCCAATCTTCAGTACCTAGAGTGTCCTAGATCATTTTCCCATGCTAATTTGTGAGGATCCCAGGCCGTGCTAGAGTATTCACTTAGCAGGGCATAGATGTTGGAGATTATGTTCTTAGTGTTGGAGTGTTTCCAGCAAATATATTCAAAAGAAGATACATTCCCATTAAGGAGAGTTAAGATGATTGGGAAGTGGAAGCATCTAATTTGAAGAAAGCATAATAAATTTGAATTGCTGTTCCATCGTGAATATCTGCAAACTGAGTAAAGGTAGCCTCAGTACTAATGTAATTTATGTACTGCAGGATATATTTCCCAAGTGCAAGTTGGCAAAAGAGGACCTACACATACCAGGGGGGAAGGCCGGATTACGAAATAATGAAATCAGTAGTGATAGATGTGAGATCAAATTAAACTATCTGTTTTCCAGGTCATAAGCAGCTAGCGGGCGATACACTACAGGATGAGAGAGGACCTCTCAAGGGCACAGGTTCCTATGAAGCCACATTAAAGAGGACATTGTGGCTAGACCCACCTCTTTAGTCTCAATCTCCACTCAGACTTTCCCTGCTCCAACCTCATTACACCATTGTATACGTTGAGAGACTTGCACAGCATAGAAGTATTTTCTAAAGTATAGGATACCCAGACCACCCCCTCTAGAGGGACATCGGAGTAACTTAAGTCTAATACAAGGGCGTTTACGATTGCAGATAAAGTGAGACTTTTGGCATTGCAAGGTTTTAAAAACATAGGAAGGGATAAATATCAGAAGGGTTTGAAACAGACATAAAGGTCAAGGAAGCACACTCATTTTAATAGAATTTATTCTGCCTATCCAAGAGATATAATAATTAGACAACTCTAATAAATCACCTTTGATATTTTCTAATAAACGAGGATAAAGTGTCTAAAACAATTGATGTGATGGTGAGTCAGGTAGATACCAAGGTATTTGATTTTATTTTTATGCTAGTTACAGGGTATCATAATTTCTAAATCATGCTTAAGCACTGTTGGAATATTAAAATCAAGAACCTCCATTTTTTCAACATTAATTTTATAGTCTGAATTCTGAGAATACAAGTGGATCTCGGATAAAAGAGATGGGAGAGATCGGGCTGGATCTGTAAGGGAAATCAGGACTTCATCAGCGTATAACGCAATTTTGTGCTCAGATGAGCCCACATTTACTCCACTAATAGCTGTAATACTAGAAATCTTTGCTGCCAGAGGCTCCAGTACTAATGCAAATATTAGAGGTGAGAGTGGACAACCCTGTCTGGTACCATTGGAGATCCCAAAACTAGTCATTGTAACACCGTTGACCAAAACCTGGGCTAACAGGGAGAAGTAAAGTGCTTTTACTTCATCTAAAATTCCATTTTATCAAGAACAGCAAAAGGAAATGACAATGAGGGCCAAAATAAAGGCGGGAAACTTCTGCTTTAGAATGGAATAAATTAAATCAATGCTCTTCTAGTATTATCTGACACCTGGCATCCCAGAATGAACCCAACCTGATCCGGGTGGATCAAGCCAGGCAACACGGCGGTCAGTCGATTAGCTAAGATTTTCACATAGACAATCAGGTGCACATTCAGTAATGAAATTGGCCTATAATTGGAGCATCTAGTGGGGTCTCTATCAGGTTTTGGGATTACCACTATATCAGCCTAGGGTCATCTCTGGAAGAAAATAAGCTCCTTCCAGGATATTATTGAATAATGAGGAAAGATGTGGGGCCAGCTCCTTTACAAACAATTTATAATATTGATCAGTAAATCCTTTGGGACCTGGGGCAGCAGATGGGTGCATAGAATAATTAGCAGCTATTGTCTCTTCATCTGAGATCCGACTGTTAAGTGCATCTAACTGGATGTTTGAAAGAGTAGGTAGGGGGATATTGGACAAGTATAAATATACAGATAGAGCCAAGCTAGACGTGGTTCTGTCTGTGCCTGGGTGAACCCGCCCAGGTGCACCTCTGGACTAGAGTGCCTCTTTCTGGGTGGGCATGCGTTCCTGTTATGGAGACATGCCCCATTCACTATGGGAGAGCATCTCTGTCCGGGCGGGTGCATGCGTCCGGACAGAGACGCTCTCCCATTCATAGATTGGGGACTGTTTCTGTGCACTCCTGACATGACTAGGCGGACAGATCTCCTAGTCATGCCAGGAGTGCACGGCTGTGATGGAGCCACCTCAGTTGAGCATGGCTCCATCTGTATGCCCTCGACCCCAGCAGAAGTCAGAGAGGGAAGATCCAGTAGATTATAAAGAAAACTGTAAAAAGACCTGACTTATTC
The DNA here is from genome assembly GCF_028390025.1 of Pseudophryne corroboree. NCBI lineage: Eukaryota > Metazoa > Chordata > Amphibia > Anura > Myobatrachidae > Pseudophryne > Pseudophryne corroboree. The sequence continues at coordinate 133,911,644 of NC_086452.1, forward strand.
GGTCACCACTTTGGGGTCATACATATAAGAACAAGCACCTGTTTACGGCACAATTTTTTGACCAGCAAGGCGTCAATTTTATCTATCATAAAAGCGTTTCCGAATTTTCTATAGAATTATCACTGCACAATAAGAAAGGAGGGTATTAAGTTGACCTCGTAAGGATTCTATTTGAGAGAGCAGTGAAGCGCTGGGGGATGTTTAATGTAAAGATACTGTAATAAGGTGGCAATTTGCGATTCAAGCAACTGGAGCTGTAGTGCGGCTTTTTTCCTGATTGCTGATGATTTGGCTAGAAGGGCACCTCGTATGTTGGCCTTATGAACCTCCCAGAGAACAGTAAAGGAGATGCCGGGAGATTAATTTTTTTTGTGAAATAGCGGGTTATTGCCAAACTTATTTTAGCTAATGCAGAAGGATGTGCAAGAGAGAGTCGTTCAGACACCATTTATACCTTCTAGGGAGTGAGCGGTATAATTATCTAAAGATATAGACACCTGCATGATCTGTCCATGTCAATGGAGTAATGCCTGTATCAGTAATCAGTGGAATAAGAGTAGAGGAAACATGAATCATATCGATCCTGGAAAAATGTTGGTGTGGGGTAAAAAAGTAGGTAAAGTCTTTAGTGTGAGGATGTTGAAACCACCAGGTATAATAAAGGCCATCTTCCCTCTCTCTTGGCACCAATGGGCATTTCAAGGAAGCAACAAGAGTACAAGAGGCTCTGGGGAGGGACATCGTAGAAGCATGAGGAGGAGGACTGGTTCTGTCTAACAATGGGTCGATGATTGTATTAAAATTGCCACCCCTTTAAAATATGACCTTTCACCTCTTTCTCCAAGCGCTTAGACAGGGAATCAAAGAAAAGGGATTGGTCTTGGTTGGGAGCATAAATTGAGACTAAAGTGAGGTTTAATGAGTGTAGGGTGCATATTACCATAAGAAACCGCCCATCAGGTTCTATTACAGTTTTGGTGTAGACAAACGGGAAGTTACGGTTTATTAAAATGGCTATGCCACATTTTTTACAAGCCGCTGAGTCAAAGAAAGACTGAGAAAACCACTTACCCCTAAGTTGGGTATGTAGACCAGTGAGGTGCATTTCTTGGAGAAAGGCAATGTCAGCTTTTTCTCTCCTACAGGCTCCTGAGGACACAGTACGCTTCCTAGGGGAGTTCAAACCATTAACATTGACAGATTATAAAATAAGAGGCATGACAGTGTGTGCTACATATTATATATAATGACCTGATGAGTTCCAATTAGAGCCTGGAGGAGGCCACCCCAAAAGAAGGAAGAGAAAAAGGAGTGAAGAGATCAAGAAACAGACACAATAAAAAAGGGGTAGAGAAGAGAGCAGGAAAAGAAAGAACCCATATGGCAAAAATCCATGAAGTCGTGGGTCCCAATCAAGGACCTCTACAAGAAAAAGCAACATAATAAACAATTTCAACATTGAAATGGGAATGCTGGGGGGTAACTGTCATGAACCACTGCTGTGGCTCATTCCTGTTTATGTTTTTATGTTGTGAGTTTGTTGTATTCTGTTAGCATTCCAGGTTTTCCTATGTACTTTTTTGGGGTACTGTTGCCGGCTGCCTTTGGTGATTCTGTGTAACTGCAGCCTATCTCTTGTATGTGTGGTCTGTGCAGTCTCACCTGTCAGATAATTAGGCCATTACCTTGTGTCCGGCTTCAAGCCATCCTGATTGGGGCTTGATTCCTTTATTACCCAGCCTGCCCCTCATCTGAGGCCAGTTATAGCTTGAAGCTCCCAGTTCCTGTTTGTACTTGTGTCCGGTCCCTGTCCTATGGTGGTTTCTAGTACCTGTGCAGTTGGTGCTATTACACTGCTTGTCATACCCAGTCCAGTTAGAATCCTGTGTACTCTGTCCTGTCAGAATCCTGAGTTCATTAACTGTCACCTGAGTTCCTACTTGTGCATATGAGATCCAGCCTGGAAGTACTTTCAGACAGCTACAGCCCAACCTTGCTTTATCTTGCTTTGTCCTGCCTTGCCTGGAATCCAGGGGTCTCCTGCAGCTAAGTAATCTTGTTATCTGTATCTTGCCTTGCACTGCCAAGCTCCTTTAGGAACTCACAGCTAATTATTTATTATTCATATCATCCTGTGCATTGTTGCATGTACTGTATATATGGGGGTATATGCAATTGCGGTCAAATTCCCGAAATTGTCGAATTTCGGGATTTTCTCGCCAAAAAAAAAAAATCGTCAATGCAATTCAGTGCTTTCCGTCAAAAAAACGGACTTTAAAAATTCGACTTTTTGAGATTCGACTTTTGTCAAATTCGACTTTTCTGCAATGATACAAGTGCTGCAATTCGACCAAAGTGTATTCAATTCAAGTTTGGAAATTCGACAACAGTGCTTTTAGACAGTAAATTCGTCATTTTCAATCCGCCACACTTTGGAGGGTGAAGCCAATAAAAAAAAATTAAAACATGTTTTTTTTGGTCTTTTTTTTGGGGGGGAATAGCATATCTATTTTTATTAGAAGGGATTAGGTACTTGGTTTGTCTTTTTTGGTTGCACAGGTATTTTTTATATATTTTTAAAAATATATATATATATTTTTTTATAGCTGGAACGGTAAAATCAAGGGAAAAAATGGCGTGGGGTCCCCCCTCCAAAGCATAACCAGCCTCGGGCTCTTCGAGCTGGTCCTGGTTCTAAAAATGCGGGGAAAAATTTGACAGAGGATCCCCCGTATTTTTAAAACCAGTACCGGGCTCTGCGCCTGGTGCTGGTGCAAAAAATACGGGGGACAAAACGAGTAGGGGTCCCCCGTATTTTTTACACCAGCATCGGGCTCCACTAGCTGGACAGATAATGCCACAGCCGGGGGTCACTTTTATACAGTGCCCTGCGGCCGTGGCATTAAATATCCAACTAGTCACCCCTGGCCGGGGTACCCTGGGGGAGTGGGGAACCCTTAAATCAAGGGGTCCCCCCCTCCAGCCACCCAAGGGCCAGGGGTGAAGCCCGAGGATGTCCCCCCCATCCAAGGGCTGCGGATGGGAGGCTGATAGCCTTGAGAAAAATGTCTGAATATTGTTTATTTCCAGTAGTACTACAAGTCCCAGCAAGCCTCCCCCGCAAGCTGGTACTTGGAGAACCACAAGTACCAGCATGCGGGAGAAAAACGGGCCCGCTGGTACCTGTAGTACTACTGGGAAAAAAATACCCAAATAAAAACAGGACACACACACCGTGACAAGTACAACTTTATTACATACTGCCGACACACACATACTTACCTATGTTGACACGAAGCAGTCGGTCCTCTTCTCCAAGTAGAATCCACGGATACCTGAAAATAAAAGATAATTATACTCACCTTCCAGCGTCCAGAGATACATCCACGTCCAGAAAATATTCCAGGTACTTGGCAAAAAAAAACAACGCAATGACCCGATCCTGCGGACTGAAAGGGGTCCCATATTGACAAATGAGACCCCTTTCCCGAATGTGCCAAGACCCCACGTGACTCCTGTCACTGTGACTCCTGTCACTGAGGTCCCTTCAGCCAATCACCATATTCAATGGTGGGAACTTTGCCGTCAGTGGGGGGGTTACCCGCGGTCAGCCGCTGACCGGCGGGTGACCCAACCGCTAGCCGCAAAGTTCCCACCATTGAATATAATGGAGAGGCTTTGCGATGCGCTGTCACAGCACAGACAGCGCACAGCCGATCAGGTGAGCGCCACGTAGTAGCGCTTCCTGATTGGCTGAAGGGACCTCAGTGACAGGAGTCACGTGGGGTCCCGGCACATTCAGGGAAAGGGGTCTCATGTGTCAATATGGGACCCCTTTCAGTCCGCAGGATCGGGTCATTGCGTTTTTTTTATTTGCCAAGTACCTGGATTATTTTCTGGACGTGGATGTATCTCTGGACGCTGGAAGGTGAGTATAATTATCTTTTATTTTCAGGTATCCGTGGATTCTACTTGGAGAAGAGGACCGACTGCTTCGTGTCAACATAGGTAAGTATGTGTGTGTCGGCAGTATGTAATAAAGTTGTACTTGTCACGGTGTGTGTGTCCTGTTTTTATTTGGGTATTTTTTTCCCAGTAGTACTACAGGTACCAGCGGGCCCGTTTTTCTCCCGCATGCTGGTACTTGTGGTTCTCCAAGTACCAGCTTGCGGGGGAGGCTTGCTGGGACTTGTAGTACTACTGAAAAAAAACAATATTCAGACATTTTTCTCAAGGCTATCAGCCTCCCATCCGCAGCCCTTGGATGGGGGGGGACAGCCTCGGGCTTCACCCCTGGCCCTTGGGTGGCTGGGGGGGGACCCCTTGATTGAAGGGGTCCCCACTCCCCCAGGGTACCCCGGCCAGGGGTGACTAGTTGGATATTTAATGCCACGGCCGCAGGGCACTGTATAAAAGAGACCCCCGGCTATGGCATTATCTGTCCAGCTAGTGGAGCCCGATGCTGGTGTATAAAATACGGGGGACCCCTACTCGTTTTGTCCCCCGTATTTTTTGCACCAGCATCAGGCGCAGAGCCCGGTGCTGGTTTTAAAAATACGGGGGATCCGCTGTCAATTTTGACCCCGGATTTTTAAAACCAGGACTAGCTCGAAGAGCCCGAGGCTGGTTATGCTTTGGAGGGGGGACCCCACGCCATTTTTTTCCGGGTTTTTCCGTTTTTCCCCGTTTTTTAAAATCGCGGCAAAATCCGGCAAACCGGCTGTTTTTCGCCCGCGGGACTGTCGAATCCGTTTTTCATTGAATATGGTGAATTCCGGCAGCTACCTGCCGGAATTCACCTGTCGAATTGTGTCGAATTAAAAAACGTCGATAATTTGCCGCGATTCGCCGTGAATTGCATATACCCCATGGTGTTGTTGCTGATAACACCCTGTGCATTATTACATGTATATACGGTCTTGTTGCTAATAGCATCCAGTGCATTTTAACATATACATATTGATTGTGTTAAGTTTATACTCCAACCTGTGCATTTTTGCACTCATGTGCATTCGGTTATTTCTCTCTGCATGTGTGTAGCACAATGCTTACTGATTATGTAAACTTTGTATTCCAACCTGTGTATTTTACACTCATGTGCATTCGGTTATTTCTCTCTGTCCATGCATAGTACAGCGGTATCTAGTCAGGGTTCAGTTTACGTCTCACCGTACTGCAACTTCTGTTGCCCAGCCTCCAATAGCCACCTTGTCTATACATAAAACCTGAGGGCATTTGAGTATGGGGTAGACCTAATTTGCCCTTAAAAGGCGGCTGCTATAGGCAAAGTCTTTGGCTGCAGAAGGCTAAAAGACTGCTGGGCAAGGGTAATTGCGTGAGCATCACAAAGAACCATCAGATAGCCCATAGCACACTGTAGTCCGCATAACACAGCATCTGGCCAGATGGATTAGAATGGTGACTGCACAAGCATATATACAAACTGACTTGTCGGTACCAGCTTTGATTTCAGACTATTCTACTCTGTCTGTTGGACCTTCATAGGTGGCACTTAATGGTGCGTCCCCAAAACAATTGTGCAAGACAGCTATGGTGTATTCCATTCACATGTTTACAAGGTTCTATGCCTTTGATACTTCCACCTCCCAGGCTGCTTCCTTTGGATGTTGGATTCTCATACCCTCTCAAGCACACCCCCTCCCTTTGAATACTGCTTTGGGATATCCCAAGATTTCCCTGTGAAACCCTATGAACCCTGATGAAGAAAGTAAGAGTTATGGTAGACTTACCATTGTTAACTCTTTTTCTTCAAAGTTCATAGGGTACACAGCGCACCCATCCTGATGCACCTGGCCTTGATGGGTTTGTATGGCATTAGCTGCTGGTTCTCTCTTCCTGTCAGTGAGAGAGTGTTTCTAGTGTGCTTAACCTGTTTGTGCTTCTCTCTTTCTGTGCTTCCTGGTATGGGCTTGTTTACAAACAGAAGTGCTATAGCTTGGAGGCAGGGTTATATGGAGAGGAGTCACGCAATCTGGGATACTGCAAAGCTTTGCTGTTTGTGACCAGACTCCACCTATTACCTATAATCCAAGGTTTCCCTGTGGACCCTATGAACTTCAAAGAAAGAGAGTTAACAATGGTAAGTCTACCATAACTCTTACTATTGTCAATTGGTTTTATTTTATTTCTTTTAAAAAAACAATATTTATTTCATAGTAATGCCAAAGGAAATGGCTACACAGAGTACCTCAACAAGTATACAGACGGAAAGTGATTAACTAATGTGGCAACGGAGCTTGGAAGCATAAATAGACAAGATAGTCTAGAATCAGTAAAGCAAGTATTGCAAGAAAGCAAATATTAAGTGTTGGCTCGCGCAATGAGTGAAATTGGAGACATCCAAAGGCTGCAATCCCAGTCTACGAGACGTTTGTTATCATGCCACCAAGAAATACTGTAGCTACAACTTTGGAGAAGATATGGATAACTTTGCACCAATCTTCTGCAGACAACTTGACCACGGGGACAGCTCTTCAACTGATACATGATGAGCTTAGAAGAGGAAGAGTCTCTGCACAGGCCGAGCCAAAGTCAGTACCTCTGGAGGAAGAGGCACTGAGTTGCAGTAGCTCCATTTTCACAAAAAATAGGATTTTAATACCTACCGGTAAATCCTTTTCTCCTAGACCATAGAGGATGCTGGGGTCCACTTCAGTACCATGGGGTATAGATGGTTCCGCAGGAGCCAAAGGCACTTTAAGACTTTTCAAGGGTGTAACTGGCTCCTCCCTCTATGCCCCTCCTCCAGACCTCAGTTATAAGAAATGTGCCTAGGGAGACGGACATTTCGAGGAAAGGATTTACTTTTATACTAATGGTGAGATTCATACCAGCTCTCACCTCAACCATGCCGCACAACATGGCATTCAACATGACACACACCAACAGGCATGAACCATTTACAGCAACATGCTGAAAACAAATGAAACACAACTTGTGTAACTATAAAGAACAAACTGCAGGTAAAGTACGCACTGGGTCGGGTGCCCAGCATCCTCTATGGACTAGGAAAAAAGGATTCTGACCAAGTAGCTGCTCTGCAAAGTTGTAAAGCCAAGAAGCCCCGGGCAGCCGCCCAGGATGAGCCCACTTTCCTAGTAGAATGGGCCTTCATCGACTTTGGTACCGGCAATCCAGCCGTAGAATGAGCTTGCTGAATTGTCCCTCTGATCCAGAAGCTTAGAAGCAGGACAACCAATATTGTTGGGAGCATACAGGACAAACAGAGCCTCTGCTTTCCATAATCGAGCTGTTCTTGCGACATAAATCTTCAAAGCTCTAACCACATCTAGAGACTGTGACTCAGTGAAAGTGTCAGTAGCTACTGGCACCACAATAGGTTGGTTTATGTGGAAGGACGAAACCACCTTTGGAATAAATTGTTGACGAGTTCTTAACTCTGCCCTATCTTCATGGAAGATCAGGTAAGGGCTATTGCGAGACAAGGCCCCCAACTCAGACACCCGCCTTGCGGATGCCAAGGCCAAAAGCATCACCACTTTCCAAGTGAGAAACTTCAATTTTTTCTCCTGCAGAGGTTCAAACCAATCTGAAGGAACTGCAACACCACATTAAGGTCCCATGGTGCCACTGGAGGCACAAATGGAGGCTGGATGTGCAGAACCCCTTTCACGAACATCTGAACTTCTGGAAAGGAGGCCAATTGTTTTTGAAAGAAAACTGATAAGGCCGCAATCTGGACCTTGATTGACCCCAATCGTAGGCCCACATCCACATCAGCCTGCAGAAAATGGAGAAAACATCCCAACTCAAACTCTTCCGTAGGAGCCTTCTTGGATTCACAACAAGACACATATTTTCTCCAAATACGGTGGTAATGTTTAGACGTTACTCCTTTCCTGGCCTGAATAAGAGATGGGATTACTCCCTTGGGAATACCCTTTCGGGCTAGGATATGACGCTCAACAGCCATGCCGTCAAACGTAGCCGCGGTAAGTCGTGATACACACACGGCCCCTGCTGTAGTAGGTCCTCTTGAGGAGGAAGAGGCCGAGGATCTTCTATGAGCAACTCCTGAAGATCTGGATACCAAGCCCTCCTTGGCTAGTCTGCGGTAATGAAGATTGCTCAAACTCTTGTTCTTATTATTTTGAGAACTTCTGGAATCAGTGAAAGTGTAGGGAAAACATATACCGACCAAAGCACCCACTGGGTCACCAGTGCATCCACTGCTATTGCTTGAGGGTCTCTCGACCTGGAAAAATATCTCTGAAGCTTCTTGTTTAGACGAGATGCCATCATGTCTATTTTAGGAACTCCCCAAAGACTTGTCACCTCTGCGAAGACTTCTTGATGGAGGCCCCACTCTCCTGGATGGAGATCGTGTCTGCTGAGGAAGTCTGCTTCCCAGTTGTCCACTACCAGAATGAAATTGCTGACAGAGTTCTAACATATCTTTCTGCCCAGAGGAGAATCCTTGTCACCTCTGCCATTGCCGCTCTGCTTTTCATTCCGCCTTGCCTGTTTAGGTACGCAACTGCTGTTACATTGTCCGACTGGATCTGCACGGGATCTTGAAGAAGATGTACCGCTTGTAGAATTGCCGTTGTAAATGGCTCTCAATTCCAGAACGTTTATGTGAAGACAGGCTTCCTGACTTGACCATTTTCCTTGGAAGCTTTCCCCCTGTGTGACAGCTCCCCAGCCTCGGAGACTTGTATCCGTGGTTATTAGGACCCAGTCGTGAATCCCTAACCTGCGTCCCTATAGTAGGTGAGAACTGTGTAGCCACCACAGGAGCGAAATCCTGGCTTTGGGGGACAGGATTATTTTCCGGTGCATGTGTAGGTGGGATCCGGACCACTTGTCCAACAGGTCCCACTGGAATACTCTGGCATGAAATCAGCCAAACCGTATGGCCTCGTAGGCCGCTACCATTTTCCCCAACAACCGAATGCATTGATGGATCGACACGCTTGTTAGTTTGAATATTTGTTTGACCATTTTCTGGATTTCCAGAGCCTTTTCCAGTGGAAGAAATACTCTCCGTACTTCTGTGTCAGAATCATCCCTAAAAAGGACAATCTTGTCGTCGGTTCCAACTGCGACTTTGGAAAATTCATGATCCAACCGTGTTGTTGGAGTATTGACAGGGAGAGTGCTTTGTTCTGCACCAACTTTTCCCTGGATCTTGCTTTTATCAGGAGATCGTCCAGATAAGGAATTATATTGACTCATTTTTAACGCAGGAGGTCCATCATCTCTGCCATTACCTTGGTGAATACCCTCGGTGCCGTGGAGTCTGAACGGAAACGTCTGGAACTGGTAATGGCAATCCTGTACTGCGAATCTCAGATAAGCTTGGTGAGGAGGATAAATGGGAACATGCAAGTAAGCCTCTTTTATGTCTACTGACACCATGGTCTCCCTCTTCCAGACTGGAAATCACTACCCTCAGGGATTCCATCTTGAACTTGAACCTTTTCAGGTAGAGATTCAGATTTTTCAGGTTTAAAATCGGTCTGACCGAGCCGTCCGGCTTCGGAACTACGAAGATGCTTGAATACCTTCTCTTTACTGTGCAAAGGGTACCAGGACAATGACCTGATCCTGACATAATTTTGGAATTCCCGGAAGAGAAGCTGGCAAGGTCAATTTGAAAAATCGGCATGGGGGACATCTTGAAACTCTAGTTTGTACCCACGGGACACTATTTGTAAGACCCATTGGTCCAGGCCAGATTGAATCCAGATTTGGCTGAAAACTTTCAGGCGTGCTCCCACCCGAGTGGACGCCCGCAAGGGAGCCCCAACGTTATGCTGCAGATTTGGCAGAAGCAGGGGTGGAATTCTGCTCCTGCGAGCCGGGAGACGCTGCAGATTTCTTTCCTTTTCCCTTTCCCCTACCTGAAAAGAAGTTTGGCCTTTTTGTATTTGTTGGGCCGAAAGGACTGTATGTGAGAGTGATGTTTCTTTTTCGCTGGTGTAGGAGCATAAGGCAATAATGTCGACTTACCTGCAGTAGCCGCCGAGACTAACGCATCCAGCCCATCACCAAACAAGGCCTCACCTTTATACCGGAGAGCCTCCATATTTCTTTTGGAATCTGCATCAGCATTCCACTGGCGAATCAACAACGCCCTCCGAGCCGATACTGCCATGGTAGCGGTTCTTGATCCCTAGAGACCAATATATTTTATGGTTTCTAGTACGTACGCAGCAGCGTCTTTGATATGATCTAACATTAGGAGTATCTCTTCTCCATCTATTGTGTCAATGTCTAATGACAAGTTTTCTGACCACTTTTCAATAGCACTACTCACCCACACACACACAATGGTAGGCCTGAGTAGTGTCCAATTGGCCACATCAATAGATCACCTCACTCACTTGCGGTCTGTCGGCTCCTTAAGTGAATACATTCCAGGCGCAGGGAGAAACACCTTTTCTCTTTTATGACAGGGCCCTGTCTAAAATGTGGGGTGACTCCCACCTTTTGGAAAAAGGTAAGCTGCCTGAATTCCTTTTGAGAATCTGAAATTTCTTTTCAGGTTAAATCAGACTCCCTCCAAGAGACTGTTCAACTCCTGAGGTGGAGGGAAAATTACATTACTTCTTTATTAAAGTAAACCCTCTCCTTGTGGTAAAAGAGGGGGCTTCGTGACGTCTAACACCACCTTTATAGCTAAAACATGTTTTGAATGCTTTTTGCTAACTTAGGACCTATTCCCCTGGAATCACTAGTGTCGACACAGGAATCAGAGTCTGTGTCGGTATCAGTTTGTACTACTTGTGCAAATTTGTATGTGACCCAGAGGTGTCCCTGTGGATGAAAGGCAGAACTATTAAAAATCACATCTTCAACAGATTATATTCAGTTTTCTGTATGAGATTCAGTCCAACCTCTTACTGATATGATTCACACTATCATGGTTCCTTTCACGCAGTCAGGCTCTTGGTGTCATATTACACCTCTGTGTCTCTAACATGTCTCCCACAGAGGAAGAATTCCCTGCCACAGACATGTCACACACGTGCACAACCACACCACAGACACTCTGGAACTTATGGGGGACAGACCCACAGTAAAATCTGTCAGAGGGACACAGATAGGATTTGCCAGTTCACAACCCAGCACCAGTAACACAATGTCTGTGAACACAAAATGCCCACTGACATGCAGCGCTTTTACAATGCTAATCACACAATTATATAGCACAAAATTCACTGTGGCTCCCCTGTTTTGCACCCTGATACTTGTTCAGTAGTGGAGGAGGACCAGCGTTGTCTCTGCAGCCTGAGGAGAGAGAGAAAATGGCGCTGATCAGTGTGCTGGCTGACTGAGGAGGAAGCTCCACTTCAATGGTGTGTTTCTCCTCAGCTTTTATGAGGTAATTTTTTTTACTGGCGGGGGTAGGACTGTGCCTCAGCAACTTATGCCCCTTATTTATGCCAGTTTCCAATAGGTTTCATGCTGCCCAGGGCGACCCCCCGTGCCCTGCTCCCTGCAGTGCCTGTGTATGTGTGGGCAACATGGCGCACTGCGCTCCCACCAGCCGTTTGGTATCTTTAGCTGTCACTTTCTAAATTGAAGTTCTGTCTTCTAACACTCATCTGTCTTCTGACTTCTGGCTCTGTGAGGGGGGTGATGGCGTGCTGTGGCAGTGAGCATCTAGGCCCGGCTAGCGTTCAGTTCCCTTCAGGAGCTAATGGTGTCCTGTAGCCAGAAGCAGAGCCATGAAACTCTTTAGGAAGTTGGTTTCTACTTCTGCCCGCTCAGTCCCACGAAGCAGGGAGTCTGTTGCCAGCAGTTCTCCCTGAAAATAAAAAACCTAACATAAGTCTTTTCAGAGAAATTCAGTAGAGCTCCTCTGGAGTGCATCCATTCTGCCTGGGCACATTTCTAAAACTGAGGTCTGGAGGAGGGGCATAGAGGGAGGAGCCAGTTCACACCCTTGAAAAATCTTAAAGTGCCCATGGCTCCTGTGGAACCGTCTATAACCCATGGTACTGAAGTGGAACCCAGCATCCTCTAGGACATATGAGAAAAGGTGAATACTACACACTCAGTGACACTGACTGTCCCCAATGCAGACACAAGCACACCTATGTCACATGCAGTACAGTGCTTAATGTTATCTTTCACTCTGTTTCAGCTACTGTAGCAAGTTGCCATAGACTTTCCTGTTTCCAGGACACAGTTACTGTACCAAGTTGCCATAAACATTCATGTTTCTAGAACACAGTTACTGTACCAAGTTGCCATAAACATTCCTGTTTCTAGAACACAGTTACTGTACCAAGTTACCATAAACATTCCTGTTTCTAGAACACAGTTACTGTACCAAGTTGCCATAGACTTTCCTGTTTCCAGAATACAGTTACTGTACCAAGTTGCCATAGACTTTCCAGTTTCCAAAACACACTTACTGTACCAAGTTGCCATAAACTTTCCTGTGTACAGAACACAGGTGAGTACCACACACCCTCAGTGACACTTCCTGACACTGACTTTCCCTAATGCCTGACTGGTCTTTTCCAAAAGCCCAGAGGCAGGACAAGTGTGCAGTACAGTAAGTGTCTCTCTGCTGCTTTCACCACCTCTGACATGGACTGCAGACACAAGCACACCGATGTCACTTGCAGCAAAGTGCTTAATGTTTTCTTTCACTCTGTTTCAGCTACAGTATAGTATAAAGTTGGTTAGTCAACTGAAGCTGAGTGGATTGATTGTCCAGCCCCATTGTCATCAAATACTGTATTTTACTACTGTATGCTATAGTTATTCCTGATACAGAACTATTATAATATTTGCATACTACAGTATATATTGTATAAATAGAATGTTCTCTTCATGCAATAAACACTCTGATCTTGATTTATTGTACAGTATGTATTGTATTTAATAATTATAGTACTTTACATTATAACATTTTACATGAGTAGACTATATACAGTAGTTTACTATACATCCAGACTGAGGTGATCCTGACGGCCAGAATATTGGTGCTAGGATCTTGATAGAATACTGACAAATTCTCTGATTCAGGGTGCAGGAGGGTATGGTTAGGGTTCTGGTGAAAATATTAGGATGCAGGGGGAGAGTTGTGGTGTGGGAAGGGAGATATTTGTATATTATAACACAAGACATTTCAATTACATGCAACTGGCATTTCCATTTCTTTCTATTATCAATCACAGCACAGAAAATAAATGGACAATATAATTATTACAGGTCTCCAATGTAACAACATTCTGCCAAACTTGTGAAGCCATCAATCAATTGCTCTTTTGTCTTTGGCTTACATTGAGAATGAATATACCTTTTCATTTGAGACCATACGAGCTTAATAGGATTTATGTCCAGTGATCTGTGAAAGATGTAAATAAAGAAAAAATAAAATTGAAAATAGAACATTTGACATTTCAACCTTTACAGCAGTCATTCCCAACCTCGGTCCTCAAGGTACACTAACAGTGCAGGTATTAGTGATATCCAAGCTTCAGCACAGATGGCTAAATCAAAAAAATTTAGGTATTAATTAAGTCACCTGTGCTTAAAAATGGCTATCACTAAAACCTGGACTGTATACAAGATTGCTTAGAAATTAAGCACACATCGCTCCATGTGTAGGGGTGCTGGCAACATTGATGTGTGAGTTGCTACTACCAGCTCTAGATTTGGCAGCATGTGTGCCAGATCTAGTCAGATCACTCACATCACTGCTGGACGAAGTGAACATTTCCCCCCTGCTAATCTATAGGACAATATTTTATTGTACTTACTCTGGTGGTGTGCATTGCCAATTGATACCTTTTTCCTCTATGAATTTGACTGAAGCTGCATGTTTCGGATTATTGTCCTGGTACATTCGATGTCCAGATGATCAATACTCAGGGCCTTCTTTTCGTATGGGCTCAATGGGCACTTGCACAAGGGCCCCAGGAGTAGAAGGTCTTTGGCTGATAGCTGAGAGTCCCCTTTTTCCAGGGATACCAGATTTTTGAAAATCGGCCTTGGGGAAGTGGAGAAATCCAATGTCAAAGCAGTGGTCCCCATCCAAGCCTGTTACTTGCTATTCCCAGCCAGACAACTCAGGTTCTGTCTGACTTAGAGTTTTTCTGAGGGGATACTCCAAAAGTTGGGACTCTCCCCTTTCGGTGGACACTGGTAGCTTGTCTCTACTATGCCCAGACCCAGAGATATCCACCTTCCAGCAGCTGCTCCCTGCTCCAGCTCCATACGCCTGGTATACAGTTTAATACTTTCGTCGGTGGATTGCTCTGGCTCCTGAAATCTGATCCCCAAGTCCTCAGTACCTCCTGAAAGGTGTGACTCTCTAATTGTTTATCCCATTGGAAGCCAGGAAATCTATTTCCAGGAACTGTAGATATTTGCAGTCAAGCATGTTGCCCTCCCACCAGAAAATGATGAATATTAAGCATACTCCACTATCCACCCCTCCCCTGCATAATAAACAGCCCCTACCACCCCGGAAGTCATGTATCAGGGACCCTTCTTTGAGCACAATGCCTCTTCTACAGTTTAGTGTTCTCCCTCGTGCCCCATCTGTGCAGTAAATGAACAATTAGCAGAAATTACATGCTGAGCGAAAGATAGAACACCCCCTACTGCCCGTGGGACTTTAAAGCTGCCACTGAGAGCACCCCCCACCCTTACTGTTGGAGGAAGGGTAGGGTCCCCAGTGCATTGCTGTGCCCAGGGGCCTACACTGCTGTTAAGACAGCCCTGCCAATACTTTCTTACATACAGTATGACAGGAAGTGACCAAGCCCGGACGCGGGTGAAACGCGTCTTCCGTCCCGTACTCGCAGCTGTCTGGATCACGGATCCGCGTGCCTCGTCGTGTGGAGCTTTTCACCCTCACCTGCCTCCTGACACCATTCCAGCCGTTAGCGGCTTTTCAGCGCAGCATTACCAGGAGCCTCATTGCGCTTGTCATAGCAGCACACTGATCACGGGTAATATCTGTTTTATTACCCACTACCTAAAAGACTTATTATTTAGGTATATCTGACAACAGTCCACATTTATCCCACTATCTCCATGGTATGTGGCACTTATTAGCTGTGCATATGTGATTAATCACTATTCAGCATTTTTCTGATACTTATCTTTGTGGCATTTATCTGTTTGATCTTTGTGACATTCATTGTTTATCTTATCAGTTTTCTTCTGGATTATTACCAAATTGTTTGCTCTCTCTGGGGTTTCTACTTTCAAGTTAGTTTATAATAACAAAGTACTTATTGAGCAACCACTTTGTTTCCTTTTTTCTACATGTATTTATACATTTAGGATATATTGTAACCTTTTGGTTGAACTCTATTAAAAGAACCATCACTGGGATATTATCCTATATTCTTTCTGTTCTTTTCTATTTTACCATGATTATCTGATTATTTAAGTCCCTATATTACATGTAGAATTATATATAAACATTGTTTTTCTTAAAGTCTCAATACTTTACTATCATTCTGGACTCTCACCAGCGATTCAGAGTATTTCTCTGTCTAACGCTGGCAGCAGATCCACTCAGTTATTTTCTTCCCTATCTCACTATCGTTACTCCTATTTCTTTTCTGTGAGTTCGTGAACTCTCATCAGTGATCCCAGAGCAACAAAAGATCATACATCCCTAACTCTACGTTCATACCGCACTGGAAACGCCCAAACCCATTCGATCTTGGAAGCTAATCAGTGTTGGGCTGAGCCAGTACTCAGGTGGGAAACTCCTGAGGAAGACCTAGTTTAGTGGAGTATCTTTTTGATCACCATGCTCAGTGCCTAACACTGAAAGCAGATTCACCTTTTCTATATTTCTTCCATTTCTTCACTTAACTAATATCAGTGGCAGCTGCTATTTTCATGCTTTGACAAACTTATATATATATAATTGTATGATTAGGCACAGAGGCAAACTCCAAAGTACTGATCCAAGTTATATCCACACATATGGCAGTGACAAATCTGTGAATTCATTGTATCCCTGATAGTCAGGAAAATCTTTATCTCTATCCTAGACAGCCGATATCAGACCATTTATGCCAATTATTGATACTATTGTTTTCAGCTTACACCAAACTACTTATATTTTATTGTGATGTTAATAAAATGTAATTGATTTTATTTTGCCTCCATTATTTAATATTAACTTTATCTACTTTTCTACATACTAAGAGTGCACCCACACAAGAGTTTTCTTTTCTCTCCCCCTTTTTTGATACAGTATGACACAAAGTATCATTAATGATCATAGACTGGAAAAATGTTTTATCCATGATACCTGACATAGAACAAAAAAACAATGCATTTTGGTAAATAGAGTACAGTGAAATATAATACCTTACAGCATGATTATTGTGATGTACAGTACAGTAAACAACAGTACAGCTGGAGCCAATATGCAGATCCAAGTCTTTCATTGAGCCATTGTAGAGCAGTCCTAAACAGAAAAATAAAAAAGCACAGTAATGTACTGTAGGTACTATACATACCTTCAAAAATTAGAATTTGTCCTGGGACCCTGCTGGAGATACTACCCAAAGCCCACACATGTACTTATAATGGGTGCTTTGGACAGGCTTTCAATGATGAAATGCCCACGTTTGCGGAAGGATCTCCTTGCAAATCTCTTTTAAAGGCTACAGAAGTTTCATCTGTAAATATGACATTGGCAAACTTTTTTCCAATAGCAATCCATTGACGAGCCTGTTGAACTTTTTTTCCCTTGTTGACATCCCTAATCATGGGAGTCATCCTGTGAAAGAAATAAGATAATGTTAAAAAAATCAAATCATGCAGATTTGAGAACTATACAGTAAATACAATAGTCTATCACACGATGCGGTTATGTTACCGCTTGTTGGGATGTCGGGAGACAAAATACTGGGTCCTAAATCCCGACACTTTATGGAACCCTGACAATGGAATCCCATCAGGCATCAGGATATGGATGTTGTTATCCCGACACCAGGAATCTCGATAGTTCACCCTCTGGGGAAGGTATTATGCTGGGGATGAAGGGTGGTAGGTTTATGCCCTGGAGAAGTTACCACAGAGGGGGGAATATGGTTAGGAATTTACAGGGGAGGGTCAGGTTTAGGCACCACCGGAAGGGGGGTTAGGGTTATGCAGTTACGGGGAGGGTTATGGTTAGGAACCTACAAGGGGGGTTAGGGTAGGGAGAGGGGAGGGTTATCATACTTATCACTCCACTGCTGGGATTCTCACTGTCAGGGCTATGGTGTCAGTGTACTGAACGCCAGCTTCCCAACTGCCGTCCAAACATAGTGATTCCATTTATCTATAGTACTGTATACAAATTGTATTATAACATTGTGCAATGTACTGTACAAATGTAGCCATGCTCATCTTTGCTGCCATGCAGAATACTGTAACACATGTTACTGCAAGGTGCACCAGGCTGTGACTATCCAAAGACTGTGATCAGTCCATTGATTCCTAATGGAAGTAAAGGAGCTAAAGTTGTGATCGCAGCAGCAAATAGTCACAGCCTGGTGCACCATGCATTAAGATGGGATATAGTTGGGATCCCGGTGCTCTGAACATCGACGCTGGGATCCTGACCACCAAAATGCTGCCACATATTCTCCCTCTGTGGGTGTCCACTACACCCATAGAGGGAAAATAAAAGCATTGCGTGTACAGTGAGCCACCGAGCCCGTAGTGTGGCGAGCACAGCGAGCCTACAAGGGGCTTGTTAGTGCTTGCCACACTGCCAGTATTCTGGCAGCTGGCATCCCACAGTCGCTATTCTGACCATCAGGATGCTGGCCACTAGGATCCCGTACTCTACCCAGTAAGATGTGTTGCAGCATTCTGCATTGCAGCAAAGATGAGCATAGCTACATCAGTATTTTAAAATACTAATATAATTTCAATTGTAATTGCATATTACAGTACCTAGCAGCAGAATAGGTGCATCCAAGTTGTCTACGTATTCTTTTTATGCTACTGCAGGAGATGTCAAGTCCATACTCAGCTTGAAGAATATACCGTAGTTCTGTAGCAGTATGCTCATTATTCTCAGCAGTCAGCTTATCCACTATATTCTTGACTCTCCTACAGTAAACTGAATTAAAATTAAGATTATAATATCAGTGTATGGTAGTGTTAGTGCTATAATATAGGTCACTCTAGGGTCAGATGACAAATAAGATTGTGTTGTTTTGGGGCTAAGGGAGGGGCAAAAATGACATGTGTCTGAATACACAGAAGACAACATTGAGGAGAGGGTCAGAGTGTGCTGCAAGGGGGACAGTGGGCTACTGTATGAGGGGGTATAGTGAGCTACAGTATAAGGTGGAAGTGAGCTACAGTATGGATTCTGGAGATAACAAAGTGTATGTGAAGTAGGCCTGGCAGCTCACTGAGCTCATCACATGATGGGTTCCTTTCAGAGCCCATGTCCCCTTAGGTAATTATTACTAGGAATTTAATACCTACTGGTAATTCCTTTTCTCATAGTCCATAGTGGATACTGGGGAACTGTACTTTAGTACCATGGGGTATAGATCGGGTCCACTAGAGCCTGGCAATTTAAAAACCTTTAGTGTGTGTATGTGTGTGCTGGCTCCTCTCCTCTATGCCCCTCCTACCAGACTCAGTCTAGGAAACTATGCCAGAGGAGATAGAAATACCACAAGAGAAGAAAACAGGTAGAACAGCGGTGAGGTACTAAGCCAACACACAACCATAACCGAAAAAGGAGGGCGTTAACCAGAACAAAAAATAGCAACAACGACCTAACCAGGATAGCAAAGCTATCCAAACAACATAAGGGGACCGCAACGGCGATCCAACTAAACACTTACTCAGGTAAGCTGGAATCGAAGCACTGAGGCGTGCACCCAGTATCCACTATGGACTATGAGAAAATGAATTACCGGTAGGTATTAAATTCCTATTTTCTCTTACATCCTAGTGGATACTGGGGAGCTGTACTTTAGTATCATGGGGAAGTCTCAAAGCTCCAAAATGGGTTGGAGAGTGCTGAGACCCCTATAACACTGCCTGACCAAAATGAAGGTCATCCTTGTCCAAGGTGTCGAACCGATAGCACTTAACAAAAGTGTTCAAACCAGACCAAGACGCAGCTCAGCACAACTGTAAGGCTGAGATACCCCGGGCAGCCACCCAGGAAGAGCCCACAGATCTCGTTGAGTGGGCATGAATAGATGTCAGCAAAGGCAGAGCCCCTGAAGCATAGGCTTGTTGAATGGTCAACCTGAGCCAACGAGCAATTGATTGCTTATAAGCTGGACTACCAATCTTGGTGGCATCATAAAGGACAAACAGTGAATCAGATTTCCGATGACGAGCAGTCCGTTTGGCATAAACCTTCAGAGACCTCACCATATCCAAGGACTCTGGACCAATGGAAGCGTAAGACAACACCGGAACCACAATAGGTTGATTCAAATGAAAAGCTGAAACCACCTTTGGCAAAAACTGAGGTTGGGTCCTAAGTTCCACCCTGTCTTCATGAAAAATCAAATAAGGGCTCTTACAGAATAAGGCCCCCAATTTAGAGACACATCTGGCAGACGCCAATGCTTATAATATCACCGTCTTCCAGGTAAGAAATTTCAACTCCACCCTATGTAAGGGTTCAAACCAGTTAAATTGAAGAAAGGACAGAACCACATTGAGATCCCATGGAGCTGTGGGAGGTATGAAGGGTGGATGCATATGAAGAACTTCTTTTAGGAAAGTTTATACTTCCAGCAACATAGCAAGTTGTTTCTGGAAGAAAATAGAGAGTTCCAAAATCTGCACTTTTATTGAGCATAAACGTAGGCCCATATCCATTTCTGCTTGCAGTAAAAGTAGAAAACAAACAATTCCAAATTCCACGGGAGAAACGTTTCTACTTTCACACCAGGAAACATACTTTTTCCAGATACGATGAAAATGTTTAGACGTAACCATCTTCCTGGCCTGGACCATGGTGAAAATAACCCTGGAGGGAAGACTTTTTCTTGCTAGAATCTCCCACTCAACTTCTAAGCCATCAAACGTAGCCACTGTAAGTCTGGATAGACGAATGGACCTTGCTAAAGAAGAACCTTTTGAAGCGGCAAAGGCTAGGGATCCTCCAGAGCAGAGCAGGCCCTTACCAATATGATGCCCTAGGCAAGATTTTGGCAGGTGCCCCCTTGCACAGACGCTAGTTCCGCCTCTGATCCTCCATCTTCAATGTGTACACCAGCAGATACGGGTTTAGAGACTTCAGGCTTAAGATGGGTCGCACTGGACCGTCTGGTTTTGGAATAACAAAAAGACTGGAGTAAAAACCCCTGTTGTGTAACAGAGGTGGTACCGGAACCACCACGCCTGTCTGCAAAAGTTTTTGAATAGGCTCTTGCAAGGTAACTCTTGCTGCAGGCAAATCTGGTAAGCCCGATTTGAAGAATCTGGGAGGATGAAGTGCTTGACATTCCAGCCAGTATCCCTGGGAAATGAGGTCCCTCACCCAAGGATCCTGACAGGACTTCACCCACACGTGGGTGAAGTGTTGAAGGTGAGCACTTACCTGAAAGTCACCTTGCTACTGGGGCCAACCGTCACGCAGAAGGCTTAGCAGCAGGGGATCCGGTGGTCTGGTCCAGGGATGCAGCAGTTGCAGGTTTATGGGACTTACCATGAAATCCTCTCGGAGTGGTGGAGACCCCTCGGCCACTGCCTCTGAACCTTGCCACACGAAAGGACTGCAAGGAGGGTCCTGTGTAAGAATATCTAGCAGGTGGCGCAGCCGACGGCAGATAGGTATACTTACCCGCAATTGCCTGGGAAATCCCAAACAAGGAATCATCTGTTTAGGGAAGATTTTCTACACCCATTTTGGAATCAGCATCCGTTGACCACTGACGTAACCACAGAGTTCTGCCATAGCAGTAGTGCGGCCATTTATCTTACACAATTCCTTTATAGCCTCGCTCATAAAATTTGCAGCATCCTGTATGTGTTGCAGCAGTGTAATGAACTCATCCTGGGACAGAGTGTCTAATCCATTAATAATACTATCGGACCACTTGACTACTGCCCTATAAATCCACCTATGCCCACTGCTGTATATACAGTATTGCCTTGAAAGTGGTCTCAATTTTATGGTCAGCAGGGTCATTAGGGGACATAGCCCCTGGCACCGGCAGTACCAATTTCTAAAACAGTCTGGACACAGACATATCCACTGACAGAGGGGGGGGGGGTGTTCCCATACCTTCTTGTCCTCAGCTAGGAGGGGAAAAGTAGATAAGAACCTCTGAGGAGTTTTAAATTTCTTGTCAGGGTTTACCCTTGCCTCCCTGGCCAGGGAGTTTAATTCTTTAGACACAGGAAAGGTTCATGAAGTTTTCGGTCTAACATTAAATTACAACTCCTCATCTGGTTCTGCTTCCTGACCTGGTATGTGAAGAACCTCTCTTACATCATAAATGAGGGCCTCCACCCTGGGGGAAAGAGATGCTGTCCTCATTTATATCATCATCATCATCATCCACATCAGGCTGATCAGAATCAGACTGGAACACCTGTGGCAGTGAGCATTTATGTGAAACCAGCAGAGGGGGCTGAGAAGCCTTTCTGGTATCTGTTGCTTTGGACATACAATCAATAGACTGTTTTAGCACCTGTCTCTCCTTTTTAGCTGCAGCTAATTCTGAATTCACATTCTGAATCATGCTTTTAAAATTATATAGCCAGTAAGGTGCCTGTGAACTTTGTCCTTGTGGAGATAAGGAGCACTGTTCACACATGAGGGACCCCACTGAAGAAGGGGTAGAGTTTCAAGCAGCACATATAACCATGTCAACAGACATACTGCACACAACTGTAATTCAGTGCAACTCACTGATAAAACACCTCCACACAGACCCTAGAGAGTCCCTGGAGTGACACAGAGAAACAGAGACCAGCACACAGAACACAGCAGCGCAGTGTGTGAAAATATGTGTATCACCTTATAGATGTGCAGCAGCGCTACAGCTGATGTGTTCCCTCCCTGCTATGACCCCCTGGTACCAGTACAGAGTCTGCAACAGTCTGTGTCCATGGAGGAGCAGCGTGCATGCAGCCTTGATGATCCACAGTAACAGGAAATGGCACCTTCCTGCCTCTGGTCCAGCTCTCCGGGATGCCCAGCCCCTGTAGTGGTGCATGGTCCCACAAATGCTTAAACTAGCTGAATTAGTAGAAACAGTACTAACAAAGCCTAATGACAGTGAGCACTGAGGAGCATAAGCCCGCTGAGCCAGTGTAGTCCACGGTGGGCACCGCAGCTCGTGGTCCATGACTGCCACGTGACATGCCGCCAAACCGCATTGTGGATCCACTAACCAGGACCCCGGTGTTAACACTCACGACACCTTATGATCTTCGGCATCTGTTAGAGGGTTGCGACTAGCTGCTGGCATGGACACACACAGTATGGTGTGTGACACAGCACCGCAGGAGCTCAGTGTCCTGTCAGCTGGGATTACGAACCATTAATCCTCAGGAGGTTGGTTTGGTCCCCCCTCTAAGTCCCACAAAGCAGGTAGACTGGTTGCCAACCAGTACTACCTGAAAATACAGATCTAAAATAAAAAAAAATGGATACTCTCTGGAGCTCCAGGGAAATGTACCCGGCACCTTGGGCACATTTTTCTAAACTGAGTCTGGTAGGAGAGGCATAGAGGTGAGGAGCCAACACTCACATACAAACACTAAAGGTTTTTAAAGTGCCAGGCTCCAGTGGACCTGATCTATACCCCATGGTTCTAAAGTGCAGTTCCACAGTATACACTAGGACGTAAGAGAAAATACATTTATCTGATGTGATTTCATATTGCAATGTGATCCAGGGCACTAATATTGTGAACAGATTGCATTGAGGCCCTCATTTAGCTTGGTTCACATATAAGCTCATACCTCCCAACTTTAAGAGCTCCATTCTGGACCCCTCACGCGACTTTGTCGCATGCACCCAAAAAGGATGTGTGGCCTCGGGCAAAGGGGTGTGGCTTTGCATTGGTGATGCTGATGCAAGCCACCCTGCCTGTTTTTGCCACTGTGGAGGCATGCCCAGTGCTCTGTGAGCTGCTGGCCATGCCCCCAGCCCCTCCCTCCTGGCTAATAGACTGCTATGCACATGTGCACAGTGTCTATTCACCACTGCTCTGCTAAGCAGGTCAGCAGCGGAGAGAGGGACACCCAACTGCTCCCCCCCCCCACAGGAAACTGTGACCCGCTGTTGTGACAGCGGGACAGCCCCAGGAAAATGGGACTGTCCCACTAACATCAGGGCAGGTGGGAGGTATGTAAGCTGCTTGCAGCAGCATATCATGTTCAATCGTTTAGCAATGCAAATGCAGGAGGAGGTGCATACCACCTTACTGCATTTGCAATTGCTAAAACTGCGATGAACATGGGGACCATCGGTCGCATGTTCATCTGTGGCAGCAATTTGCATAATCTGTGAACGCAATCCTGCACCTGTGCAGTTTCCCAAACATAGGTGATGTTATTGTGACCCTTACTGAATAGTGTCCCGAATATGCAATCATTCATAATCAATGATAAATGGGCCCAAAAGTACAGAAGCAAAACAGCAGTTATTGAAATTATACATACCATGTGCATTTGTTAGGCGTTTTTATTCTTGGTAAAGTCCTCTCAAAAGCATGATACCGAATGGTGGTTAAACTGACCACAGTACCACTGTCTCGCAGCCACGGTTGTATCTCGGTGATTTCTTTATTCGCTTTCTTCATATTAGCAATGATATTGCTCACATTCTTGCGTATTTTGTATGTCATCTTGCAGTGCGTAAAAACTTGCAATGCATGCTGCAGCTAGCCCCAGTCCCCACCTCTTTAAGTACAGTACTTTAAGCCTCCCAGCCATTTTATGGCTTTGCTTGAAGCTAGAAACCTATATCCTCATACCCTCCAACTGTACTTTTTTATCAGGTACAGTACCTTTTTTATGTCTGTACCGACTTTTGGCTCTCCAAACTTTCATTGAAAGTATAGGAAAAGGGACGTGGCATGCCCCCTTTACCCGTGGCCATGCCCCTTTTTTGAATTTGTACCCATTTTTATGTGTAAAATGTTGGAGAGTATGTATCCTGGGTAAACAAACTGTAGTTCTGATATACAACAGGACAGGAAGAAGGCCTCATACTTGAATAGATATCCCTCAACTGCAGGCTTAAACACTGCTGAGATCATAGGTGTTAAACAGTACATCATACTTGCCTACCTGACCCTCTCCATGAGGTAGAAAATGCTCTGTTCCTAGACTTTCCTGGTAATGTATGATTGCCATCAGCTGTGGTGAAACACCTTTCTTATCAATTAACTAGCTCACCACAGGTGATGTCAATCATACATTACCAGGAAAGTCCAGGAACAGAGCATTTTCTCCCTCATGGAGAGGGTCAGGTAGGCAAGTATGCAGTACATACAGTTTGTGAACCTGCATACCCTCAAACTGTACCTTTTTGGCAGGTACAGTAAAAAAAATTATAGCCTGTACCGATTTATGGGGCTCCAAACTTATTTGTAAGTGTAGGAAAAAGGGCGTGGCCACGCCCCCTTTCCCCATGGCTATGGCCCCTTCTTTGAATTTTTACCAATTTTTATGTGTAAAATGTTGGAGGGTATGAATTAGAGATGAGTGGGTTCGGTTCGTTGAGATCTGAACCCCACCGAACTTCACCTATTTTACACGGGTCCGAGGCAGCCTCGGATCTTCCCGCCTTGCTCAGTTAACCAGAACGAGGCCAAACGTCATCATCCCGCTGTCGGATTCTCGCGAGATTCGTATTCCATATAAAGAGCTGCGCGTCGCCACCATTTTCACTCGTGTATTGGAGATTGAATGGAGAGGACGTGGCTACGTTCTCTCCCTGGAAAGCTCCATATCTGTGCTCAGTGTGCTGCAAATATCTGTGCTCAGTATGCTGCAAATATCTGTGCTCAGTGTGCTGCAAATATCTACGTTCTCTGCCTGAAGAGCTCCATATCTGTGCTCAGTGTGCTGCAAATATCTACGTTCTCTGCCTGAAAAGCTCCATATCTGTGCTCAGTGTGCTGTAAATATCTGTGCTCAGTGTGCTGCATTGTGGGGACCACCAGTATATAATTATGGTAGTACAGTACAGTAGGCCATTGCTGTATCTTGCTAGACTCAGTTCTAGACAGTATCCTGATCATCAGTGCTCAATATCTGCTGCATTGTTGTGTGACCAGTATATATATATATATATATATATATATATATACAGAAGTACAGTGCAGCCTTTTGGTGACCACCAGCATAGTAGTACAGTACAGTAGTCCATTGCTGTATCTTGAATCTCCATGTCACTTCAAGTATCCATATCTGTGCTGCATTGTTGTGAGCAGTATATTAGTAATACAGTGCAGCATTTTGGTGACCAACAGTATATAGTTGTACAGTACAGTAGGCGATTGCTGTATCTTGCAGCTCCGAATCACTGCAAGTATCCATATCTGTGCTGCATTGTTGTGAGCAGTATATATAGTAGTACAGTGCAGCATTTTGGTGACCACCAGTATACAGTTGTACAGTACAGTAGGCCATTGCTGTATCTTGCAGCTCCGTGTGACTTCAAGTATCCATATCTGTGCTGCATTGTTGTGAGTAGTATATATACTAGTACAGTGCAGCATTATGGTGACCAATAGTATATAGTTGTACAGTACAGTAGGCCATTGCTGAATCTTGCAGCTCCATGTCACTTCAAGTATCCATATCTGTGCTGCATTGTTGTGAGCAGTATATATAGTAGTACAGTACAGCATTTTGGTGACCACCAGTATATAGTTGTACAGTAGTCCATTGCTGTATCTTGCAGCTCCGTGTCACCGCAAGTATCCATATCTGTGATGCATTGTTGTGAGTAGTTTATATAGTAGTACAGTGCAGCATTTTGGTGACCACCAGTATATAGTAGTACAGTACAGTAGGCCATTGCTGTATCTTGCAGCTCCGTGTGACTTCAAGTATCCATATCTGTGCTGCATTGTTGTGAGCAGTATATATAGTAGTACAGTGCAGAATTTTGGTGACCAACAGTATATAGTTGTACAGTACAGTAGGCCATTGCAGTATCTTGCAGCTCCGTGTCACTTCAAGTATCCATATCTGTGCTGCATTGTAAGCAGTATATAGTAGTACAGTGCAGTAAGCCATTGCTATTGATATAATAATATTACTGGCATGTAATTCCACACATTAAAAAATGGAGAACAAAAATGTGGAGGGTAAAATAGGGAAAGATCAAGATCCACTTCAACCTAGTTCTGAAGCTGCTGCCAACTAGTCAAGGCAGAGACGATGAAATGCCATCAACGTCGTCTGCCAAGGTCGATGCCCAATGTCATAGTAGAGAGCGTGTAAAATTCAGAAAGCAAAGGTTCAGTAAAATGACCCAAAAATCTAAATGAAAAGTGTCTGAGAAGAAGCGTAAACTTGCCAATGTGCCATTTACGACACGGAGTGGCAAGGAACGGCTGAGCCCTGGCCTGCGTTCATGGCTAGTGGTTCAGCTTCACATGAGGATGGAAGCACTCATCCTCCCGCTAGAAAAATGAAAAGAGTTAAGCTGGAAAAAGCACCACAAAGAACTGTGCGTTCTTCTAAATCACAGTTGTGTCAGTTGCGATGCCTAACCTTCCCAACACTGGACGGGAAGAGGTGGCTCCTTCCACCATTTGCACACCCCCTGCAAGTGCTTGAAGAAGCACCCACAGTCCAGTTCCTGATAGTGAAATTTAAGATGTCACTGTTGAAGTACACCAGGATGAGGATATGGGTGTTGATGGCGCTGAGGAGGAAATTGACGAGGAGGAATCTGATGGTGAGGTGGTTTGTTTAAGTCAGGCATGCAGGGAGACACCTGTTGTCCGTGGGCTGAATAAGGCCATTGACATGCCTGGTCAAAATACAAAAAAAAACTCCTCTTCGGTGTGTAATTTTTTCAACAGAAATGCGAACAACTGGTGTCAAGCCATGTGTTACCTTTGTCAAGCTGTAATAAGTAGAGGTAAGGACGTTAACCACCTAGGAACATCCTCCCTTATACGTCACCTGCAGCGCATTCATCAGAAGTCATTGACAAGTTCACAAACTTTGGGAGACAGCGGAAGCAGTCCACTGACAACTAAATCCCTTCCTCTTGTACCCAAGCTCCCAGTGCAAACCACACCACCAACTCCCTCAGTGTCAATTTCCTCCTTAGAAAGGAAAGCCAATAGGCCTGCTAGTCATGTCACTGGCAAGTCTGATGAGTCCTCTCCTGACTGGGATTCCTCTGATGGATCCTTGAGTGTTACGTCTACTGCTGCTGGCGCTGCTGTTGTTGCTGCTGGGTGTCGATCATCATCCCAGAGGGGAAGTTGGAAGACCACTTGTACTACTTCCAGTAAGCAATAGACTGTCCAACAGTCCTTTGCGAGGAAGATGAAATATCACAGCAGTCATCCTGTTGCAAAGCGAATAACTCAGGTCTTGGCAGCTGTGTTGGTGTTAGACGTGCGTCTGGTTTACGGCGTTAGGTCACAGGGACTTAGAGAATTTCTTGAGGTAGTGTGTCCCCGGTACCAAATACCATCTAGGTTCCACTTCTCTATGACGGCGATACCGAGAATGTACACAGACGTCAGAAAAGGAGTCACCAGTGTCCTAAATAATGCAGTTGTACCCAATGTTCACTTAACCACGGACATATGGACAAGTGGAGCTGGGCAGACTCAGGACTATATGACTGTGACAGCCCACTGGTAAATGTATTGCCACCCGCAGCAACAACAGCAGCAGCGGCACAAGTAGCATCATCTCACAAACGCCAACTCATTCCTAGGCAGGATACGCTTTGTATCACTGCTTTCCATAAAAGTCACACAGCTGACAACCTCTTACGGAAACAGAGGAACATCATCACAAATTGGTTTACCCCAATTGGACTCTCATGGGCACTTGTGACATCGGACAACGCCACCTATATTGTGTGTGCATTACATGTGGGCAAATTCCAGCACGTCCCATGTTTTGCACATACGTTGAGTTTGGTGGTGCAGAATTTTTTAAAAAAACTACAGGGGCATGCAAGAGATACTGTCGGTGGCCAGATGAATTGCGGGCCACTTTCGGCATTCAGCCACCGTATGCCGAAGACTGAAACACCAGCAAACACTCCTGAATCTGCCCCCGCCATCAGCTGAAGCAAGAGGTGGTAACGAGGTGGAATTCAACCCTCTATATGCTTCAGAGGATGGAGGAGCAGCAAAAGGCCATTCAAGCCAATACATCTGCCTACGATATAGGCAAAGGAGGGGGAATGCACCTGACTCAAGCGCAGTGGAGAATGATTTTAATGTTGTGCAAGGTTCTGCAACCCTTTGAACTTGCCACACGTGAAGTCAGTTCAGACACTGCCAGCCTGAGTCAGGTCATTCCCCTCATCAGTCTTTTGCAGAATCAGCTGGAGAGATTGAAGGAGGAGCTAAAATGGAGCGATTCCGCTAGGCATGTGGGACTTGTGGATGGAGCGCTTCATTCGCTTAACCAGGGTTCACGGGGGGTCAATCTGTTGAAATCAGAGCACTACGCTTTGGCCACCGTGCTTGATCCTAGGTTTAAAGCCTACGTTGTATCTCTCTTTTCGGCAGACACAAGTATGCACATGTTCAAAGACCTGCTGGTGAGACACTTGTCAAGTCAAGCGGAACGTGACCCACCAACAGCTCCTCCTTCATTTTCTACCGCCACTGGAGCTGCCAGGAAAAGGATCAGATTTCCAAAACCACCCGCTGGCGGTGATGCAGGGCAGTCAGGTGCGAAAACTGACATCTGGTCAAGACTGAAAGACCTGCCAACGATTACTGACATGTCGTCTACTGTCACTGCATATGATTCTGTCACCATTGAAAGAATGGTGGAGGATTATATGAGTGACAGCATCCAAGTAGGCACATCAGACAGTCCGTACGTACGTATACTGGCAGGAAAAAGAGGCAATTTGGAGGCCCTTGCACAAACTGGCTTTATTTTACCTAAGTTGCCCCCCCTCCAGTGTGTGCTCTGAAAGACTGTTTAGTGCAGCCGGTCACCTTGTCAGCGATCGGCGTACGAGGTTACTTCCACAAAATATGGAGAAGATGATGTTCATCAAAATGAATTATAATCAATTCCTCCGTGGAGACATTCACCAGCAATTGCCTCCAGAAAGTACACAGGGACCTGAGATGGTGGATTCCAGTGGGGACAAATTAATACTCTGTGAGGAGGTGGATGTACACAATGAAAGGGGTGAGGAATCAGAGAATGATGAGGTCGACATCTTGCCTCTGTAGAGCCAGTTTGAGCAAGGAGAGATTGATTGCTTCTTTTTTTGGTGGGTGCCCAAACTAACCAGTCATTTCAGCCACAGTCATGTGGCAGACCCTGTGGCTGAAATGATGGGTTTGTTAAAATCTGCATGTCCTGTTTATACAACATAAGGGTGGGTGGGAGGGCCCAAGGACAATTCCATCTTGCACCTCTTTTTTTTATTTATTTGTCTTTGCATCATGTGATGTTTGGGGCCAATTTTTATAAGTGCCATCCTGTCTGACACTACAGTGCCACTCCTAGATGGGCCAGGTGTTTGTGCCAGCCACTTGGGTTGCTTAGCTTAGTCATCCAGCGACCTCGGTGGAAATTTTAGGACTAAAAATAATATTGTGAGGGGTGAGGTGTTCAGAATAGACTGGAAATGAGTGGAAATTATGGTTATTGAGGTTAATAATACTATAGGATCAAAATGACCACCAAATTCTAAGATTTAAGCAGTTTCTGAGGGGTTTATGAAAAAAAAACACCCGAATCTAAAACACACCTGAATCCTACAAAAAAATTTAAGGGAGGTTTTGCCAAAATGTGTCCGAATCCAAAACACGGCAGCGGAACCGAATCCAAAACCAAAATCTCTAGTATGAACCTGTGACATGACATAAAGCTGACCAATTATTTGAATGAACATTTTGGATAACCTATTGGTAACTTGAGATTAGATTGTGTACAAGTTAGTTTACACTACAAATAATGAGCTCATACTCCAGTTGTATTTTGCACAACCTACTGTGTTTTCTGTGAATAAATACCTACAGAATCAATAAGAGGACATTCATAATCATCAATGGTTTATGGCCGATGTCAAATGCTGAGTGAGAGAATGCCATAACACAGCATAGTACCACAATGAAAAAGACAAGCTCAAAATCCCATTCAAAGCTTCGCGGCTTGCTTGCTTTAAAAAAAAAAATACATACCCTCCAACATTTTGCACAAAAAAAACGGTACCAATGAGAAAAGTGGGTGTGGCCACAGGTAAAGTGGGCATGGCCACGGGTAAAGTGGGTGTGGCCACGCCCCTCTTCCTATACTTTCAATGGAAGTTTGAAAAGCCAAAAATCAGTACAGACCATAAAAAAAGATACTGTACCTGCTAAAAAGGTACAGTTGGAGTGTATGCCATTATGGTGTGCCATTGATGGGGGAGAACCATCTGGTTCTCCCCCATTGATGGCAACAGCATTTGACATCGGCCATAAACCATCGATGATCATGAAATGGCCATCCCTAACACACACTAATTCCTCACCATCTAACCCCTATGCACATTCTGCACTCAAACTGACCCCAACACACACACACACACACACACACACACACACACACACACACACACTAGGGATAGCCATTGGTGCAGTCAACATTGATAGTTACCATCGATGAAATTATAGCAAGTAGACATCATTGGAAACCACATATGCAAATGGATAACCATCGATGGGTTCACTGACCGATGGCCATACCTGTTCTTTTAATGATTGGCCCATGGGACAATCAGAAGCTGGGGGGGGGGGCTTTGTGGCTTGCTTGCTGCAAAAAAAAAGAACAACACCGTTATGGTGTGCCATCAATGGGGGAGAACCAGATTGTTTTTTCCAGCAAGCAATGGGGGAGAACCAGCGCAGCAAACAATGACCAAGTTCATGGAATCTGTCTGTGCCACCACAGACCTTAATGCAAGTATTTCTAATTTGGCATAATTAGTTGGACGGCAAATAGAAGACGAAACCAGCAGTTCAGGTGGTACAACACCTCAGAGCATGCCTATGACCTCACCTCAAAGGTGATCCACAAGTTCCCACACATCAAGTGCATCCACATCCAGAGGGCACACCAAATCCAGGAGGTGGGAGGGAAGGCAGTCTATGTGACCACCTGGGAGTCATTGGTTATGGATCAATGAGTCAACAGTCAATATGTCAACCACTAATGGTTGACATGGAAATGGCCGACATGGGAAAAAGGTTGATACAGTCACATGGTTGACACAGGACATGTCAATATATGAAAAGGTCAACATGAGATTTTTTGTGTCATTTTTTGCATAACATATCCAGGAACCCCAATTAGTGCACCACGTCCCCATGCATGGCTCACTTCGCTTGCCATACTTCAGGCAAGGTGCCTCAATCTGCCACCACTGCGCTCAGCACAGGTTACTATTTCCAATCATAGTCAACATGGATAGTAAAGTATGGAAAAGTAAAAAATAAATTGTAAAACAGTCATGTTTACCTTTTCACGTGTCAACCTGTCCCGTGTTGACGATTTTAATGTGTCACCCTTTTACCCATGTCAACTTTGTCCATGTCGACCAACAGTGGTCGAACTAAGTACTGTCAACCTAAGTACTGTCGACCTACCATCCAGATACCGAGAAATACTATTAATATTTATATAATTTGTTGTTTTTGTATGTTTGTCAAGTGAACACCATTTTCATTTCTTCAAAAATATAAGAAATGTTTACCTTTATTTTGAAAAACTACAGTACAGCTACAAAAATGGCTAAAATATTATGTTTGCCAACATAATGTACATTGGGGGTCATTCCGAGTTGATTGTAGCTGTGCTACGATCAGGTACTCAGACATGCGGGGGGACGCCCAGCAAAGGGCTAGTCTGCCCCCCATGTCAGTGAAGCACCCAACCCCGTAGAAGTGCAAAAGCATCGCACAGCGGCGATGCTTTTGCATTTCAGGAGCAACTCCCAGCCAGCTCAGTCACGCAGTCACCATGGCCCGCCCCCCACCAATGGTCCAGCCACGCCTGCGTTGGCCGTCCATCCCCCTCCCGCCCAGCTTCCGCCTCTGCCTGAGGCCGTCTGGCATGCGCCGGCACACTGCAGTGCCAGTGCATGCGCAGTATTGACCTGATCGCACCGCTGCGATAAACTGCAGCATGCGATCGGGTCAGAATGACCCCCCTTGCGTCACACACTCAAAAACTACAAAAAATGTGTCTTGTGTTTAGTACTTACTGAAATGTCTTATTTTTATATTTTAGATGGTATTTTACCCCAAAACACATACAAGGTACCTACACATATATAATAATTTGGCTACATATGTTGAGAAGTGGACCAAAACAAAGATATTTACTAGAGATGAGCAGGTTCGGTTCACCGAGATATGAACCCCCCCCCAAACTTAACGTGTTTTTCATGGGTCCGAGGCAGCCTCGGATCTTCCCGCCTTGCTCGGTTAACCCAAACGAGGACGAACGTCAT
The DNA here is from genome assembly GCF_028390025.1 of Pseudophryne corroboree. Lineage (NCBI taxonomy): Eukaryota > Metazoa > Chordata > Amphibia > Anura > Myobatrachidae > Pseudophryne > Pseudophryne corroboree. The sequence goes on from NC_086452.1 coordinate 133,944,300, forward strand.
CATCCCGCTGTCGGGTTCTCGCGAGATTCGTATTCCATATAAAGAGCCGTGCGTCGCCGCCACTTTCACTTGTACATTGGAGATTGAGCGGAGAGGATGTGGCTACATTCTCTGCCTGAAAAGCTCAATATCTGTGCTCTGTGTGCTGCAAATATCTGTGCTCAGTGTGATGCATTGTGGTGACCACCACTATATTATAGTAGTACAGTACAGTAGGCCATTGCTGTATCATGCAGCTCTGTGTCAGACTCAGTTCTAGACAGTATACTAATCATCAGTGCTCAATATCTGCTGCATTGTTGTGTGACCAGTTTATACTATATAGTAGTACAGTGCAGCATTTTGGTGACCACCAGTATATATAGTAGCACATTACAATAGGCCATTGCTGTATCTTGCAGCTCCGTGTCACTTCAAGTATCCGTATCTGTGCTGTATTGTTGTGAGCAGTATAGTAGTACAGTGCAGCATTTTGGTGACCACCAGTATATATAGTAGTACAGTACAGTAGGCCATTGCTGTACCTTGCAGCTCCGTGTGACTTCAAGTATCCATATCTGTGCTGCATTGTTGTGAGCAGTATATAGTAGTACAGTGCAGCATTTTGGTGACCACCAGTATATATAGTAGTACAGTAGGCCATTGCTGTTCCTTGCAGCTGTGTCACTTCAAGTATCCATATCTGTGCTGCATTGTTGTGGGCAGTATATAGTAGTACAGTGCAGCATTGTGGTGACCACCAGTATATATAGTAGTACAGTACAGTAGGCCATTGCTGTACCTTGCAGCTCCGTGTCACTTTATGTATCCATATCTGTGCAGTATTGTTGTGAGTAGTATATAGTAGTACAGTGCAGCATTTCGGTGACCACCAGTATATATAGTAGTACAGCACAGTAGGCCATTGCTGTACTTTGCAGCTCCGTGTCACTTCAAGTATCCATATCTGTGCTGCATTGTTGTGAGCAGTATATAGCAGTACAGTGCAGCATTTTGGTGACCACCAGTATATATAGTAGTACAGAACAGTAAGCCATTGCTGTACCTTGCAGCTCTGTGTCACTTCAAATATCCATATCTGTGCTGCATTGTTGTGAGCATTATATAGTAGTACAGTGCAGCATTTTGGTGACCACCAGTATATAGTTGTACAGTACAGTAGGCCATTGCTATTGATATATTACTGGCATGTAATTCCACACATTAAAAAATGGAGAACAAAAATTTGGAGGGTAAAATAGGGAAAGATCAAGATCCACTTCCACCTAGTGCTGAAACTGCTGCCACTAGTCATGGCAGAGACGATGAAATGCCATCAACGTCGTCTGCCAAGGCTGATGCTCGATGTCATAGAAGAGAGCGTGTAAAATCCAAAAAACAAAAGTTCAGTAAAATGACCCAAAAATTTTAATTAAAAGCGTCTGAGGAGAAGCGTAAACTTGCCAATATACCATTTACGACACGGAATGGCAAGGAACGGCTGAGGCCCTGGCCTATGTTCATAGCTATTGGTTCAGCTTCACATGAGGATGGAAGCACTCATCCTCCCGCTAGAAAAATGAAAAGAGTTAAGCTGGCAAATCCCAGCAAAGAACTGTGCATTCTTCTAAATCACAAATCCCCAAGGAGAGTCCAATTGTGTCGGTTGCGATGCCTGAACTTCCCAACACTGGACGGGAAGAGGTGGCTCCTTCCACCATTTGCATGCCCCCTGCAAGTGCTGGAAGGAGCATCCACAGTCCAGTTCCTGATAGTCAAATTGAAGATGTCACTGTTGAAGTACACCAGGATGAGGATATGGGTGTTGCTGGCGCTGAGGAGAAAATTGACAAGGAGGATTCTGATGGTGAGGTGGTTTGTTTAAGTCAGGCACCCGGGGAGACACCTGTTGTCTGTGGGATGAATGTCAAGCCGTGTGTTGCCTTTGTCAATCTGTAATTAGTAGGGGTAAGGATGTTTACCACCAAGGAACATCCTCCCTTATACGTCACCCGGAGCGCATTTATCAGAAGTCATTGACAAGTTCAAAAACTTTGGGAGACAGCGGAAGCAGTCCACTGACAACTAAATCACTTCTTCCTCTTGTACCCAAGCTCCCAGTGCAAATCACACCACCAACTCCCTCAGTGTCAATTTCCTCCTTAGACAGGAACGCCAATAGTCCTGCAGGCCATGTCACTGGCAAGTCTGACGACTCCTTTCCTGACAGGGATTCCTCCGATGGATCCTTGAGTGTAACGCCTACTGCTGCTGGCACTTGTGTTGTTGCTGCTGGGAGTCAATCGTCATCCCAGAGGGGAAGTCGGAAGACCACTTGTACTACTTCCAGTAAGCAATTGACTGTCCAACAGTCCTTTGCGAGGAAGATGAAATATCACAGCAGTCATCCTGTTGCAAAGCGGATAACTCAGGCCTTGGCAGCTGTGTTTGTGTTAGACGTGCGTCCAGTATCCGCCGTTAGTTCACAGGGACTTTGAGAATTTCTTGAGGTAGTGTGTCCCGGGTACCAAATGCCATCTATGTGCCACTTCTCTAGGTAGGCGATACCGAGACAGTACACAGACATCAGAAAAAGACTCACCAGTTTCCCAAAAAAAGCAGTTGTACCCAATGTCTACTTAACCACGGACATGTGCACAAGTGGAGCAGGGCAGACTCAGGACTATATGACTGTGTCAGCCCACTGGGTAGATGTATTGCCTCCCGCAGCAACAACAGCAGCGGCGGCACCAGTAGCAGCATCTCGCAAACGCCAACTCGTTCCTAGGCAGGCTACGCTTTGTATCACCGCTTTCCATAAGAGGCACACAGCTGACAACCTCTTACAGAAACTGAGGAACATCATCGCAGATTGGCTTAGCCCAATTGGACTTTCTTGGGGATTTGTGACATCGGACAACGCTACCAATATTGTGCGTGCATTACATGTGGGCAAATTCCAGCATGTCCCGTGTTTTGCACATACAATGAATTTAGTGGTGCAGAATTTTTTTTAAAAATGACAGGGGTGTGCAAGAGATGCTATCGGTGGCCCGAAAAATTGCGGGCCACTTTCGGCATTCAGCCACCGCGTGCGAAGACTGGAGCACCAGCAAACACTCCTGAACATGCCCCGCCATCAGCTGAAGCAAGAGGTGGTAACAAGGTGGAATTCAACCCTCTATATGCTTCAGAGGATGGAGGAGCAGCAAAAGGCCATTCAAGCCTATACATCTGCCTACGATATAGGCAAAGGAGGGGAAATGCACCTGACTCAAGCGCAGTGGAGAATGATTTCAACGTTGTGCAACATTCTGCAACCCTTTGAACTTGCCACACGTGAAGTCAGTTCAGACACTGCCAGCCTGAGTCAGGTCATTCCCCTCATCAGTCTTTTGCAGAAGCAGCTGGAGAGATTGAAGGATGAACTAAAATGTAGCGATTCTGCTAGGCATGTGGGACTTGTGGATGGAGCCCTTAATTCGCTTAACCAGGATTCACGGGTGGTCAATCTGTTGAAATCAGAGCACTACATTTTTGCAACCGTGCTCGATCCTAGGTTTAAAGCCTACGTTGTATCTCTCTTTCTGTCAGACACAAGTCTGCAGATGTTCAAAGACCTGATGGTAAAACACTTGTCAAGTGAAGCGGAATGTGACCCGTCAACAGCTCCTCTTTAATTTTCTTCCACCACTGGAGCTGACAGGAAAAGGATCAGATTTCCAAAACCACCCACTGGCAGTGAAGCAGGGCAGTCAGGTGCAAAAACTGACATCTGGTCCGGACTGAAGGACCTGCCAACGATTACTGATATGTCGTCTACTGTCACTGCATATGATTGTCACCATTGAAAGAATGGTGGAGGATTATATGAGTGACAGCATCCAAGTAGGCACATCAGACAGTCCGTACGTACGTATACTGGCAGGAAAAAGAGGCAATTTGGAGGCCCTTGCACAAACTTTCTTTATTTTACCTAAGTTGCCCCCCCTCCAGTGTGTACTCCGAAACAGTGTTTAGTGCAGCCGGTCACCTTGTCAGCGATCGGCGTACGAGGTTACTTCCACAAAATGTAGAGAAGATAATGTTCATTAAAATGAAATATAATCAATTCCTCCATGGAGACATTTACCACCAATTGCCTCCAGAAAGTACACAGGGTCCTGTGATGGTGGATTCCAGTGGGGACGAATTAATACTCTGTGAGGAGGGGGATGTACACAGTGAAAGGGGTGATAAATCAGAGGATGATGATGAGGTCAACATCTTGCCTCTGTAGAGCCAGTTTGTGCAAGGAGATATTGATTGCTTCTTTTTTTGGTGGGGGCCCAAACCAACCAGTCATTTCAGCCACAGTCGTGTGGCAGACCCTGTCGCTGAAATGATGGGTTTGTTAAAGTGTGCATGTCCTGTTTATACAACATAAGGGTGGGTGGGAGAGCCCAAGGACATATCCATCTTGCACCTGTTTTTTTTATTTATCTTTGCATCATGTGATGTTTAGGGCCAATTTTTTTGAAGTGCCATCCTGCCTGACACTGCAGTGCCACTTCTAGATGGTCCAGGTGTTTGTGTCGGCCACTTGTGTCGCTTAGCTTAGTCACACAGCGACCTTGGTGCGCCCCTTTTTTTCTTTGCATCATGTGCTGTTTGGGGACAATTTTTTTTAAGTGCCATCCTGCCTGACACTGCAGTGCCACTCCTAGATGGGCCAGGTGTTTGTGCCAGCCACTTAGGTTGCTTAGTTTAGTCATCCAGCGACCTCTGTGTAAATTTTAGGTCTGAAGAAAAAATGGATATGTGCAAAAAGGCGCCTAAATAACAAAGATGAATAATATGTTTATGAATAAAAACATATATCTTTATTACTCATAGTTATAACATATAAGTACAATAAAAATACCATATAAAACAAAGTTACCATATAAAACAAAGTGTATATTATTGCACTGTCCCAATGAAAATTCTCACCCTCTTTTGGATTTGCGGTGGGCCGAGAGCTTTTTAGCATAAAAGCTTTCCGGTCCTGATGGATTTGGTAGAAGCACCACCGCAAAAAGCTTTTTTCCTCTGGAGGTTGAGTAGGGAACCCGGTACCGTGCACTCAGAAAATAAAGTCCATGTCGTCCAAAGCGACGCGTTTCGGAGTAAGCACTCCTTTCTCAAGCTTGGATGACATGGAATGATATCAAACATATATTTATACCCCTCCTAATTGAGCTAATTGCTCATTCATTATTCAATTTCCGGGATCGTCTACAGGAAATGGCGTGTGCGTGTCACCGCTCACTTCCGGTTGCGTTCCACTCATACATAACCACAGATATAGTCTATTTCTAAAGAAGGACAACTTATTACATACAATTCGTTTGATAAACTATCTAACATCTGACTTTTCAAATACACAAATAAAAAATTTCTCAAATTTCTCGGAGGAAAAGCGGAAGTGACGCATGCGTTCCACCGTTTTCTTCTGGCAGCTATAAACACTTAGGGATAAGGTGTTCCCTTTGAGATATGTGACGGCCGCCTTTCTAACATTTATAGCGCACTCTAAACAAATACATCCTTTTTTGGTAAATTTTAGGTCTAAAAATAATATTGTGAGGTGTTCAGAATAGACTGGAAATGAGTGGAAATTATGGTTATTTAGGTTAATAATACTATGGGATCAAAATTACCTGCAGATTCTGTAATTTAAGCTGTTTTTGAGGGGGTTTTGAAAAAAAACACCCAAATCCAAAACACACCCGAATCCGACAAAAAATGGGCAACTTCTCCACTGGCTCACTTCTCCACACTTTTCACTGCTTCATGAACAGACCCCAGTGTCATTGTAAACACACATTTTCACAAACTAAAGGCTATGGGTGATTTAGAGATATGAAGAAAATTATTGTTTGGTATGCAGACAACACACATTTAACAACACAATTCCATTTTTATAGCACCAATTTTTGGTTATGAGCACATTGATTTAGAATATATTTGATGTTTTTAAAGGGAATAGTTATAGGCATATATCTACTGCTGAAGTGTTCATAAATTAATTGTTGTCTTACCTGCCTCCCTAATTTTGTGCTCAAATTGTCACCAGATAGAATTTAGGGGGTAACTCAGACCTGATTGTAGCAGCAAATTTGTTAGCAGTTGGGCAAAACCATGTGCACTGCAGGTGTGGAATTTAGATTTCAGTTAGAACAGACCCCACTCAAATCTAACTCTCTCTGCACATGTTATATCTGCCCCCCACCTGCAGAGCACATGGGGGTCATTCTGAGTTGATAGCACGTAGCAACTTTTTGCTGCCCATGTGATCAACTAGACGCCGCCTGTGGGGGAGTGTTTTTTTGCATAGCAAAGCTGCGATCGCTTGTGCAGCCCTGCTTGCAAAAAAAGCTTTGTGTAAAACAAGACCAGAGTAAGACTTACTTACCCCGTGCGATGAATCCAGCGTTGCAGGTCCCGGAATTGACGTCAGACAACCGCCTCGACACGCCTGCGTTCGGATCTTCATGCCCAGAAAACGGTGAGTTGATGCCCCAGAACACCTTCCTCCTGTCAATCTTCTTGCGGTTGCAGCTGCTACCGCTTTCTTCGCTAGCGGCAGCAGTGCATTGCCCAGCTCCGACCCGATCACACGGCTGCGACGAAGCGCAGCGTGCGATCAGGTTGAAGTGACCCCCCCTGGTTTTTCCCAACTGCTAACAAATTTGCTGCTATGATCAGGTCTGAATTACCCCCTTTCTCCACTATTTTCTTACTATAGTTTTCATAATAATCTGGCAGATGTTGTTGCAAAAATATGTTATGAAGAAAACAGCAGCCTAACACAATTTTAGTCACCTTTAAGGGACTATACAACAAAAGGCCAGCCAATACATCCAGACAGCAAAACTGAGATTTCAGCACTCCAAAGCATCTTTCTTTCACTGACCGAATGACCTTATGTGCATGATTATATTTGTGATCAGCAGGGTAATTAATAAGTGACAATGGAATGCTAGGAAAAATAGCAGTACCCCGCATCAACTGAAATAAACAGGATAGAGGGAGACATTTAGGAATTTAGGGACTAATTCAGCTTCTAACGCTGAAGTGTTTCTGCACTTCTGTGCATGCGTGCATGCGCGAGGACGTAGATTGCCTTTGCATGCTATCGCCGGCGGGGAGGCAGTGTCGCAGCATTTTATGGGTGGCAGTGTGGTGTTGGACAGGCATGGTCTGAACAATGGAGGTGTGTCTGGACCATTTGCGGGGCAGGCCACGGTGGCTGCGTCATGTCATATGCAGCTGCTGTGACCCAAAACATGGTGGCCCAGGGACTGCCTTCACAGCTAGGCTGCAAAGGCAGGGGCTACCCTAAAGATGTGAGTGCCTCACAGTTTTGTGAAGTGCTCATATTTTAGTGGGTTGAGTAAGGACCCAGCATGTGGGGCAGCCTTGTCCTGTGCTGGGCGGCTCCCCGCTTGTTAGTGGAAGGAGTTGTACTTTTTAGATTTTTCGCAAAACTACAACTCATGCTAAATTAGGCACTTAGTAGCATAATGATTTGTGTGTTAGCATTAAAGGGACATTATTATTTGTATGTAACCAGCAACCAACCCTGTGGCATTTGTTTAGCTTTACATTTGTCATATGTAGGGAACTGACTAGCTGAGAATGAAGGAGTCATGACATGTGCCAGGGTAAGCCGCAACACTCATGATTTTAAGGTTTGCGGATGGACACTGGACAGATAGGTCAGGTGAGCACTGGAGTGGGTGGACACAGAACAGATAGGTCTGCTCAGTAGCACTGGAGTATATGTACACTGGACAGATAGGTCAACTCAGCAGCACTGGAGTGGATGGACACTGGATAGATAGGTAAGCTCAACAGCACTGGAGTGGATGGTCACTGGATAGATTGGTCAGCTCAGCAGCACTGGAGTGGATAGACACTGGATAGATAGTTCAGCTCAGGACTGGAGTTGACAGCAAATGAGCATTCTCCACAGGTTCACAGCTCTCCGGTGCCTGCTTTGAAATTGCACCTGAATCACCACTGCAAAACTTATACCAAATTCAAAACCTGTGAGCTCCAATAAATAGATGAGGGCATTTTGTCTCGATGAGGAGGTATCCAAGAAGAAAGTTGAGGAGGTATCCAAGGAGGAAGTTGAGGAAGTTGAGGCGGTTGCAGTTATCTCACATTTTCAAAAAAGGAGAAAGCATTGCATTTATGAACATAATTCTTTGTCACCCAGTGGCCTGAATGACGGCAGAAATAATTTCCTTTTTATGTTCACATTAACATTATTGTAAAAAGCTCTGTGCTATAATAAACTGCATGATTAAGTAACATTGTCATCTATTTTATAAAATATAGGACATTTGGCCAACATATTTCTATATTTTATCTCCATTAGCCATCACGACTGCCAACTAATTTTGGCCTGAAACTGCTTTTGTTAAAGTTGTGTCATTTGTATTTTAAATACTGTATTGGTGTATAATCAGACGTTAAATGTGTAAATAAACAGTAAGCACATTACTCATATCAGTAGAACAAAGTATAAAACAGGTGAACAACAAATTCCAGCATGCAGATTTCAAGCACAAAGTACTGCAAAGTAGCCACTGTACGTCACAATTTATGTCTCAAACACAAATGTTCAAGAAAGCCAATAATTAAATAGAAAACTAATTCTTGGCCTATCTAGCTACTTCTGACAAATAGTCCTTAAGTACTGTATTTGTGTGTGACTTAAGGAAGTACAGTATTTATAAAGCAGGAAAAGCTTCTTAACGTAAAACCCCTTTTCCACTTGTAGCACGGGTTGCAGCCGGGAGCCTGACATGGCTGCGACACGTGCTAGAGCCCCCTTCTACACTAGCTCACCAACTTGGCATATTGCCAGGTTGGTGACGCTGCTGCGGAAGAGGCGGCGCTGAGAGATCACATGATTTTTCAGCGCCGCCCTTCCATACACTGTGAACGGGAGCCGCGTTGCATCGACGCGGCTTCCGTTTACACTACACAGCTTACCAGGTTGAACACGTGTCTCATGGTGGGGGAGCACATACAGCGCTGCTCTGCATGGAAGAACAGCAGGAGGTGAGGAGAGTGAATATGTCTTCGCAAGGGAATTCATTGTCACATGGTTAAAGGACAATGGCAAAGGATGCCATTACCAACAAAGCAACTGGTTGTAGAGGAAGAAGCATGTGCGTCTCAGAGACAAACTGATAGAGACTACATTAAAATGAGCTAGTGAAGGCTTAGGATAGGAGCTACACTGCCGCATTCTATGTATTTTTTTCAGAGCTCGGACATTCACAAGTGAGGTTCTCAGTACATGCTTCCATATCTTCATTTTCAATCTGCCATCTGGTGTTTGAATGTGGGTACTGCGTGTTAATATTGTAATTAACTGTTAATGTTTTGTGAAATTTCAATAATGCACGTAACATTAATAAAAATGTCTGTCCATTAAAATTTACAAGTGCACAGATTAATCAACAAAGAATAACTCCTAAATTCAGTACAAAGGAAAAGAAAATGTTAAAATAAAAAGGTGTAAATGTATATAATGTACAGGCTATCAGGATAGGTGTAATATTGCATTGAAATAAACAAATATTCTGCAACAAATACAGTAGAAACAAGATTGAATAAGATGTATACCTTCAAATAAAATGTTGCTTTAACATATGTTTAATTTTTCATTGCAAAATGCTTTTTATTTATGACAATCCTTTGGTTTGCACTTTGTAGGAACACTTTTCTGTTTTTATCTGATATTGGTATTTAATAATTTTTAAAGAGGCACCTGTGGAATATACTATTATGAAATATGATGCTTTAATCTGATATTTGTACTTGATGTTGGGGTCTCATTTGAAGAACTGGTGGACATTTTAAACACTTTTAGTCAGAGCTGGACCTAACCTATTTGTTGTCCTAGCAATTTTTTGGCTGATGTGTGGACTGTACAGAAGGAATGTAATTAGAGGGATCCGACCTTAGGTCGACTGCACTTAGGTTGACACTCATTAGGTCGACCAATATTGGTCGACATGCATTAGGTCGACATGGTCACTAGGTTGACATGGTCACTAGGTCGACATGGGTTTTTCAAATTTTTCTTTGTTTTTTGAACTTTTTCATACTTTACGATCCACATGGACTACGATTGGGAATAGTAACCTGTGCTGAGCTCAGTGGTAGCAGAGTGAGGCACCTTGCCTGAAGCATGGCGAGCAAAGTGAGCCATGCGCGGGGAAACAGTGCACTAATTAAGGTTCCCAGTTACTTTACAAAGAAAACACCAAAAAAAACAAAAAAAAACTTATATCGACCTTTTTCCATATAGACCTTGTTCATGTCAACCTTTTGACCACGTCGACCTATTTCAGGTGTCGACCTAGTCACTGTCGACCAATAGTGGTCAACTTAATGACTGTCGACCTAGAAACAGTCAACCCTATGATCCACATCTGTAATTAGATAGGGAGGCATTGAAGGTTATGAGGGTAGGTCTGGAATTTGATACATTTGTATGAAGAGTTGAATTTTCAGGGAACGTTTGAAGGTGTGGAGACTAGAGGTGAGTCTTATTGTGCGTGGAAGGGCATTCCACAGAGTTGGTGCGGCCAGGATAAAGTCCTGTATTTCTGAGTGGGAACAAGTAATGAGTGTGGATGAGAGATACAGATCTTGTGCAGAGCGAAGAGGTGAGATAGGGAGATATTTTTAGATGAGTGGATAGATGTATTTTGGTGCAGTTTGGTTAAAAGCCTTGTATGTAAGTAAAATAATTTATATTGAATACGGTAGAATACTGGTAACCAATGGAGGGACTGAGAGTGGATCTGCAGACATTGAACATCTAGTGAGGATAAAATAGGATTTTGGCTACCTACCGGTAAATCCTTTTCTTGTAGTCCGTAGAGGATGCTGGGGTCCATATTAGTACCATGGGGTATAGACGGGTCTACCAGGAGCCATTGGCACTTTAAGAGTTTAATAGTGTGGGCTGGCTCCTCCCTCTATGCCCCTCCTACCAGACTCAGTCTAGAAACTGTGCCCGAGGAGACAACATACTTCGAGAGAAGGAATTATACAGATAGTGGCGAGATTCATACCAGCTCACACAACAGGCAAATCCGGCTAACATGCCGGAAAAACTCAGCAACAGCTGAAACAGTAAATAACACAGAACTTACCTAGGAACCAGGCAGTACTGAACTATAAAACCAAAGCAGGAAAACACAGCACTGGGCGGGCGCCCAGCATCCTCTATGGACTACGAGAAAAGGATTTACTGGTAGGTAACCAAAATCCTATTTTCTCTTACGTCCTAGATACGTCCCATATTAGTACCATGGGGATGTACCAAAGCTCCCAGTATGGGAGGGAGAGCGCGGAGGCTCCTGCAACACTGCTTGACCAAACTGGAGGTCATCAGAGGCGAAAGTATCGAACTTGTAAAACTTGGCAAACGTGTTCGACCCAGACCAAGTAGCTGCTCGGCAGAGTTGTACAGCCGAGGCACCCCGGGCAGCCGCCAAGGAAGCGCCCACTTTACGAGTAGAGTGGGCCTTTACAGATTTTGGACACGGCAATCCTGCTGTGCAATAAGCATGCTAGATAGTGAACCTGACCCAGCATGAAATCGACTGCTTGGAAGCAGGACACCCAATTTTCTTGAGATCACAGAGGACAAACAGAGTCACTTTTCCTATGATGAGCCGTCCTCTTCACATAAATCTTCAAAGTCCTCACAACATCCAAGGCCTTTGAAGCAATTGATGAGTCAGTAGCCACTGGCATCACAATAGGTTGGTTGATATGGAAAGCCGATACAACCTTAGGCAGGAACTGTGGATGAGTCCGAAGTTCAACCCTGTCTTCGTGGAAGATCAGATAGGGGCTTTTACAAGATAAAGCCCCCAATTCCGACATGCGTCCTGCAGAAGCCAAGGCCAACAAAGTGACCAGGTTCCACGTGAGAAACTTGAGATCAGCCTCCTGTAGAGGCTCAAACCAAGCAGATTGCAGGAACTGCAACTCCACATCAAGATCCCAGGATGCCGTTGGTGCCACAAAGGGAGGCTGGATGTGCAGAACCCCTTTCAAAAAGGTCTGAACCTCAGGGAGGACAGCCAATTGTTTTTGGAAGAAGATGGACAAAGCAGATATCTGGACCTTGATGGAGCCCAATCTCAGTCCCATATCCACCCCTGCTTGCAGGAAAAGAAGAAATAGTCCAAGTTGAAACTCCACCGCAGGAAACTTCTTGGACTCATACCCAGAAACATATTTTTTCCAAATGCGGTAATGTTTAGACGTTATCCCCTTCCTAGCCTGTATCATGGTAGGAATTACCTCACTCGGGATACCCTTCCAAGCTAAGATCTGGCGTTCAATCGCCATGCCATTAAACGTAGCCGTGGTAAGTCTTGATAAGCGAACGGCTCCTGCAGCAGCAGATCCTCCCGAAGAGGTAACGGCCTTGGATCTTCCAGCAAAAGATCCAGTAGATCCGCGTACCAAGCCCTCCTTGGCCAGTCTGGAGCAAAAAGGACTGCCAGAACCTTTGTTCTTCTTACCAGTTGAAGAACTTTTGGAATCAGAGGAAGTGGAGGGAACACATACACTGACATGAACACCCACGGTGTTACCAGTGCATCCACTGCCACTGCCTGAGGGTCTCTCAACCTGGAACAGTACCTCCTCAGTTTCATGATGAGGTGGGAGGCCATCATGTCTACCGGTTACCTCCTCGAACACCTCCGGAAGGAGGCCCCACTCTCCTGGATGGAGATTTGTCTGCTGAGGAAGTCTGCTTCCCAGTTGTCTACACACGGAATGAAGATTGCTGACATCGCCACCGCGTGCCTTTCTGCCCAGAGGAGGATTTTTGAAACCTCTGACATGACAGCCCTGCTCTTCATTCCGCCTTGTCGGTTTATGTAGGCCACTGTGGTCACGTTGTCCGACTGCACCTGAACAGCCCGATCCTGCGGAAGGTGTGCTGCTTGAAGAAGGGCGTTGTATACGGCTCTCAGTTCCAGGATGTTTATTGGGAGAAGGGATTCCCCATTTGACTACCTTCCTTGTAAGGTTTCCCCCTGAGCGACTGCTCCCCAATCTCTTAAACTTGCATCTGTGGTGAGAAGGATCCAGTCCTGAATTTTGAACCTTCTGCCATCCAGAAGGTGTGGTAGTTGTAGCCACCAGAGAAGCGAAATCCCGGCTTTCGGTGACAGACGTATCCTTTGGTGCATGTGTACGTGAGATCATGACCACTGGTCCTAGAGCTCCAGCTGGAAGGATCGAGCATGAAACCTTCCGTACTGTAGAGCCTTATAGGAGGCAACCATCTTCCCCAGAAGGCGTATGCACTGATGAACCGACACCCGGGTAGGCTTTAAGACATCCCGGACCATCGATTGAATCACCAATGCTTTCTCCACCGACAGAAATACCCTCTGCACCTCCGTGTCGAGGATCATCCCCAGGAAAGACAGTCTCCTTGTCAGCTCCAGATGAGACTTTGGAAGGTTCAGGATCAAACCATGCTCCTTGAGCAGAAGTGTCGTGAGAGCAATGGATCACAACAACTTCTCCCTGGATGACGCCTTGATCAGGAGATCATCCAGGTACGGAATTATGTTCATCCCTTGCTTGCATAGGAGAACCATCATTTCCGCCATCACCTTGGTAAAGACCCTTAGTGCTGTGTACAGGCCAAATGGCAGTGCCTGAAACTGATAGAGATCATCCAACAGTGCAAACATGAGGTATGCCTGATGCGGAGACCAAATGGGAATGTGGTGGTACGCATCCTTGATGTCCAGGGACACCAGTAACTCCCCCTCCGTCAGACCTGAGATGACAGCTCTTAGAGACTCAATTTTGAATTTTAACTCCCTGAGGTAGGGATTCAAAGATTTTAAGTTCAGTATTGGCCTTACCGAACCATCCAGCTTCGGTACCATGAAAAGGTTCGAATAGTAACCTTTGTTGCACTGATGAGGTGGTACTGGAACAATGACCCTGGACACCACCAATTTTTGGATAGCGTCCAGAAGAATTGTTCTGTCTGCCAGGAAAGCTGGCAAGCCTGACCTGAAGAAACGGTGAGGCGGGAGATCTTGAAACTCCAGCCTGTATCCCCTGGACACTTTATCCAGTACCCAGGGGTCCAGGCCCAACAACACCCAGACTTGGCTGAAATGCTGAAGTCTTGCCCCCACCTGACCTTCCTCCAGGTCCAGCTGTCCATCATCATGCGGGGGACTTTGGGGTATCAGAAGCAGGCATCTTGCTCTGGGAGCCAGCGGAAGCAGGCTTATTTCCTTTAGCATGACCACCTCTGAAGAAGATGTTCGAAGGCTTATTCTTCTAGGTCTCGCGGTTTGATAGGGCTGTGACATGGCTGGTGAAAAAGGCTTCTTTGTAGCTGGTGCAGCTGAGGGGAGAAAAGGAGACTTACCCGCTGTAGCCGTGGCAATTCACGCATCTAGTGCCTCCCCAAAGAGAGCCTGACATGTATAGGGTAGACCCTCCACACTTTTTCTGGATTCCACGTCCGCAGACCATTGGCACAGCCAGAGACCCCTGTGAGCCGAGACGGACATGGAGGAGATCCCCGCAGCCATGGAGCCCAGGTCCTTCATGGAATCCACCAGGAACCCTGCAGAATCCTGAATATTATGTAAACATAAATCAATGTCACCTCTATCCAGCGTAGTTGATTCCTCCTGCAGAGTGATGGACCACCTGGCAATAGCCTTTGCAATCTAAGCACAGGCTATAGTAGGCCATAATATAGCCCCTGAAGCCATGTAAATGGATTTTAGCGTAGCATCCACCTTTCGATCTGCCGGGTCTTTCAACGCGGTGGATACCGGGACTGGCAGCACCACCTGTTTGGACAGCATAGAGACAGAGGCATCATCTATTGGCGGAAACTCCCATTTTTTTCTATTTTCCTCTGGGAAGGGAAATGCAACCAATACCCTCTTAGGGATCTGGAATTTATTTTCCGGATTTTCCCAGGCTTTTTCAAAGATAGCATTTAATTCTTTGGATGCCGGAAAGGTGAGGGGGGGGGGGGGCTTTTTATTGTCCGTGAAAAAGGCCTCCTCCACCTGCTCAGGAGCTGCATCAGTAATGTGTAACACATCCCATACAACTTCAATCATCAACTGCACCCCCTTAGCAAGTGATGCCGTCCCCCTTGACACATCCCCGTCACCGTCTGCAATGTCAGAATCTGTGTCCTTGTCATCCTGCAAAAGGTTGGCAAGTGCACGTTTGTGAGAATGCACTGCAGGGGACCCTGAGGAAGCAGTATCAGACCATACGACCACAGAGGATTGCAGAACTTGAGTGGCATGCTCAGTCCTAGCAACCCTATCAGAAATCTGAGAAATAGTCCCCCTCAGAGAGACTAACCATTCTGGCTCTCTAGCTGGGATCTGCGCTACAACAGTGCAATCCAGATTACATGGTATGGAGTCTTCCTGGGAAGATAAATCCTCTGCAGCTTATGAAGCAGTGTCCCTAGACATTTTGTCACAAACACACCAAACACCCCACAAACACACAGGGTACTGGGTAGACAGAGTTTCCCCCCCAAGAATGGCAGAGAAACACAGAGATTGGAGCCAACCCACACACAGCGCTATTATATGTATAGGGAGACCCTAACCAGCGCTGACTGTGTCCCTTAATAGGTGACACAGCCTTTACACAGTCTCCCCTCCCTTCTACAACCCCCTGTTACCATACAGATAGCTGGAGTTGCTCTGGAGGGACATGTTTATCCACTGCCAGTGAGCTGCAGGCAGGAAAATGGCGCTGAATGCTGCTGGGTCCACTCTGAGGAGAAGCTCCGCCCCCTTAATGGCACTGTCTTACCGCTCCTGTGAGGTTATACTGGCCTGAGGATTTGTTTGCTGGCTGAGATCCGCGGACCCAGACAGGCTGGAAATGGTCAGTGTAGGGGTTAGGCGCTGGCTCAGGCGGGGCGCGATCTGTCCCCTCTGCAGCTCAATGTCCAGTCAGAGGAGTCAGTGGCTCAGACCCCGCAGGGTGGACACTGCTCCCCCCCTCAGTCGCTTGATGCAGGCAGGCTGTTGCCAGCAGCCTCCTGTAAAAAAACAAACTCTAAAGAAATTTTTTATCCAGGAAAGCTCTGCAGAGCTCCCCTAGCTGTGACCGGCTACTCCGGGCACATTTTCTAAACGGAGTCTGGTAGGAGGGGCATAGAGGGAGGAGCCATCCCACACTATTAAACTCTTAAAGTGCCAATGGCTCCTGGTGGACCCGTCTATACTAGAGATGAGCGGGTTCGGTTCCTCGGAATCCGAACCCGCCCGAACTTCATGTTTTTTTACACGGGTCCGAGCGACTCGGATCTTCCCGCCTTGCTCGGTTAACCCGAGCGCGCCCGAACGTCATCATCCCGCTGTCGGATTCTCGCGAGGCTCGGATTCTATCGCGAGACTCGGATTCTATATAAGGAGCCGCGCGTCGCCGCCATTTTCACACGTGCATTGAGATTGATAGGGAGAGGACGTGGCTGGCGTCCTCTCCGTTTATATAGAGTGAGACTAGAGTAGAGAGAGACACAGTAGTAATTTTGGGGAGCATTAGGAGGAGTACTTTAGGAGGAGTACTACTACTTGCTGAAGTGATAGATAGATAGATAGATAGTGTGACTGTATAATGTATATCTGACTTGTGGGGGAGACACTGACAGTGGGGAGCAGTTAGAGTCTGAGAGCAGGACTCAGGAGTACATATAGCGTACAGTGCACACTTTTGCTGCCAGAGTGCCACACTGCCATTGTGACCACACTGACCACCAGTATAATATATATTGTGATTGTCTGCTTAGGAGTACTACTTGCAAGTTGCTGATAGTGTGACCAGTGACCTGACCACCAGTTTATAATAATCACCACCAGTTTAATATATATAATATATATATATAATTGTATATAATATATATATAATATTGTATACCACCTACCCGTGGTTTTTTTTTTTTCTTTCTTCTTGATACATACTACTATAGTAGCTTACTGTAGCAGTCTGCGGTGCTGCTGAGCTGACAGTGTCCAGCAGGTCCGTCATCAGTCATTACATAATAAATATATATTATATACCTGTCCGGCTGCAGTACTAGTGATATTATATATATATATATTGATTTCATCTCATTATCATCCAGTCTATATTAGCAGCAGACACAGTACGGTAGTCCACGGCTGTAGCTACCTCTGTGTCGGCAGTCGCTGGTCCATCCATAATTGTATACCACCTACCCGTGGTTTTTTTTTTCTTTCTTCTTGATACATACTACTATAGTAGCTTACTGTAGCAGTCTGCGGTGCTGCTGAGCTGACAGTGTCCAGCAGGTCCGTCATCAGTCATTAGTACATAATAAATATATATTATATACCTGTCCGGCTGCAGTACTAGTGTGATATTATATATATATATATTGATTTCATCTCATTATCATCCAGTCTATATTAGCAGCAGACACAGTACGGTAGTCCACGGCTGTAGCTACCTCTGTGTCGGCAGTCGCTGGTCCATCCATAATTGTATACCACCTACCCGTGTTTTTTTTTCTTTCTTTCTTCTTGATACATACTACTATAGTAGCTTACTGTAGCAGTCTGCGGTGCTGCTGAGCTGACAGTGTCCAGCAGGTCCGTCATCAGTCATTAGTACATAATAAATATATATTATATACCTGTCCGGCTGCAGTACTAGTGTGATATTATATATATATATATATTGATTTCATCTCATTATCATCCAGTCTATATTAGCAGCAGACACAGTACGGTAGTCCACGGCTGTAGCTACCTCTGTGTCGGCAGTCGCTGGTCCATCCATAATTGTATACCACCTACCCGTGTTTTTTTTTTTTCTTTCTTCTTGATACATACTACTATAGTAGCTTACTGTAGCAGTCTGCGGTGCTGCTGAGCTGACAGTGTCCAGCAGGTCCGTCATCAGTCATTAGTACATAATAAATATATATTATATACCTGTCCGGCTGCAGTACTAGTGTGATATTATATATATATATATTGATTTCATCTCATTATCATCCAGTCTATATTAGCAGCAGACACAGTACGGTAGTCCACGGCTGTAGCTACCTCTGTGTCGGCAGTCGCTGGTCCATCCATAATTGTATACCACCTACCCGTGGTTTTTTTTTTTTCTTTCTTCTTGATACATACTACTATAGTAGCTTACTGTAGCAGTCTGCGGTGCTGCTGAGCTGACAGTGTCCAGCAGGTCCGTCATCAGTCATTAGTACATAATAAATATATATTATATTCCTGTCCGGCTGCAGTACTAGTGTGATATTATATATATATATATATATATTGATTTCATCTCATTATCATCCAGTCTATATTAGCAGCAGACACAGTACGGTAGTCCACGGCTGTAGCTACCTCTGTGTCTTTTAGTTGTGCCTATTAAAATATGGAGAACAAAAATGTTGAGGTTCCAAAATTAGGGAAAGATCAAGATCCACTTCCACCTCGTGCTGAAGCTGCTGCCACTAGTCATGCCCGAGACGATGAAATGCCAGCAACGTCGTCTGCCAAGGCCGATGCCCAATGTCATAGTACAGAGCATGTAAAATCCAAAACACCAAATATCAGTAAAAAAAGGACTCCAAAATCTAAAACAAAATTGTCAGAGGAGAAGCGTAAACTTGCCAATATGCCATTTACCACACGGAGTGGCAAGGAACGGCTGAGGCCCTGGCCTATGTTCATGGCTAGTGGTTCAGCTTCACATGAGGATGGAAGCACTCAGCCTCTCGCTAGAAAACTGAAAAGACTCAAGCTGGCAAAAGCACTGCAAAGAACTGTGCGTTCTTCCAAATCCCAAATCCACAAGGAGAGTCCAATTGTGTTGGTTGCGATGCCTGACCTTCCCAACACTGGACGTGAAGAGCATGCGCCTTCCACCATTTGCACGCCCCCTGCAAGTGCTGGAAGGAGCACCCGCAGTCCAGTTCCTGATAGTCAGATTGAAGATGTCAGTGTTGAAGTACACCAGGATGAGGAGGATATGGGTGTTGCTGGCGCTGGGGAGGAAATTGACAAGGAGGATTCTGATGATGAGGTGGTTTGTTTAAGTCAGGCACCCGGGGAGACACCTGTTGTCCGTGGGAGGAATAGGGCCGTTGACATGCCTGGTGAAAATACCAAAAAAATCAGCTCTTCGGTGTGGAAGTATTTCACCAGAAATGCGGACAACATTTGTCAAGCCGTGTGTTGCCTTTGTCAAGCTGTAATAAGTAGGGGTAAGGACGTTAACCACCTCGGAACATCCTTCCTTATACGTCACCTGCAGCGCATTCATAATAAGTCAGTGACAAGTTCAAAAACTTTGGGCGACAGCGGAAGCAGTCCACTGACCAGTAAATCCCTTCCTCTTGTAACCAAGCTCACGCAAACCACCCCACCAACTCCCTCAGTGTAAATTTCCTCCTTCCCCAGGAATGCCAATAGTCCTGCAGGCCATGTCACTGGCAATTCTGACGAGTCCTCTCCTGCCTGGGATTCCTCCGATGCATCCTTGCGTGTAACGCCTACTGCTGCTGGCGCTGCTGTTGTTGCTGCTGGGAGTCGATGGTCATCCCAGAGGGGAAGTCGTACTCGTAAGACCACTTTTACTACTTCCACCAAGCAATTGACTGTCCAACAGTCCTTTGCGAGGAAGATGAAATATCACAGCAGTCATCCTGCTGCAAAGCGGATAACTGAGGCCTTGGCATCCTGGGTGGTGAGAAACGTGGTTCCGGTATCCATCATTACTGCAGAGCCAACTAGAGACTTGTTGGAGGTACTGTGTCCCCGGTACCAAATACCATCTAGGTTCCATTTCTCTAGGCAGGCGATACCGAAAATGTACACAGACCTCAGAAAAAGAGTCACCAGTGTCCTAAAAAATGCAGCTGTACCCAATGTCCACTTAACCACGGACATGTGGACAAGTGGAGCAGGGCAGGGTCAGGACTATATGACTGTGACAGCCAACTGGGTAGATGTATGGACTCCCGCCGCAAGAACAGCAGCGGCGGCACCAGTAGCAGCATCTCGCAAACGCCAACTCTTTCCTAGGCAGGCTACGCTTTGTATCACCGGTTTCCAGAATACGCACACAGCTGAAAACCCCTTACGGCAACTGAGGAAGATCATCGCGGAATGGCTTACCCCAATTGGACTCTCCTGTGGATTTGTGGCATCGGACAACGCTACCAATATTGTGTGTGCATTAAATATGGGCAAATTCCAGCACGTCCCATGTTTTGCACATACCTTGAATTTGGTGGTGCAGAATTTTTTTAAAAACGAGAGGGGCGTGCAAGAGATGCTGTCGGTGGCCAGAAGAATTGCGGGACACTTTCGGCGTACAGGCACCACGTACAGAAAACTGGAGCACCACCAAAAACGCCTGAACCTGCCCTGCCATCATCTGAAGCAAGAAGTGGTAACGAGGTGGAATTCAACCCTCTATATGCTTCAGAGGTTGGAGGAGCAGCAAAAGGCCATTCAAGCCTATACAATTGAGCACGATATAGGAGGTGGAATGTACCTGTCTCAAGCGCAGTGGAGAATGATTTCAACGTTGTGCAAGGTTCTGCAACCTTTTGAACTTGCCACACGTGAAGTCAGTTCAGACACTGCCAGCCTGAGTCAGGTCATTCCCCTCATCAGGCTTTTGCAGAAGAAGCTGGAGGCATTGAAGGAGGAGCTAAAAGGGAGCGATTCCGCTAGGCATGTAGGACTTGTGGATGCAGCCCTTAATTCGCTTAACAAGGATTCACGGGTGGTCAATCTGTTGAAATCAGAGCACTACATTTTGGCCACCGTGCTCAATCCTAGATTTAAAACCTACCTTATATCTCTCTTTCCGGCAGACACAAGTCTGCTGGGGTTCAAAGACCTGCTGGTGACAAAATTGTCAAGTCAAGCGGAACGCGACCTGTCAACATCTCCTTCACATTCTCCCGCAACTGGGGGTGCGAGGAAAAAGCTCAGAATTCCGAGCCCACCCGCTGGCGGTGATGCAGGGCAGTCTGGAGCGACTGCTGATGCTGACATCTGGTCCGGACTGAAGGACCTGACAACGATTACGGACATGTCGTCTACTGTCACTGCATATGATTCTGTCACCATTGAAAGAATGGTGGAGGATTATATGAGTGACCGCATCCAAGTAGGCACGTCAGACAGTCCGTACTTATACTGGCAGGAAAAAGAGGCAATTTGGAGGCCCTTGCACAAACTGGCTTTATTCTACCTAAGTTGCCCTCCCACAAGTGTGTACTCCGAAAGAGTGTTTAGTGCCGCCGCTCACCTTGTCAGCAATCGGCGTACGAGGTTACTTCCAGAAAATGTGGAGAAGATGATGTTCATTAAAATGAATTATAATCAATTCCTCCGTGGAGACATTGACCAGCAGCAATTGCCTCCACAAAGTACACAGGGAGCTGAGATGGTGGATTCCAGTGGGGACGAATTGATAATCTGTGAGGAGCGGGATGTACACGGTGATATATCGGAGGATGATGATGAGGTGGACATCTTGCCTCTGTAGAGCCAGTTTGTGCAAGGAGAGATTAATTGCTTCTTTTTCGGTGGGGGTCCAAACCAACCCGTCATTTCAGTCACAGTCGTGTGGCAGACCCTGTCACTGAAATGATGGGTTGGTTAAAGTGTGCATGTCCTGTTTATACAACATAAGGGTGGGTGGGAGGGCCCAAGGACAATTCCATCTTGCACCTCTTTTTTCTTTCATTTTTATTTGCGTCATGTGCTGTTTGGGGAGTGTTTTTTGGAAGGGCCATCCTGCGTGACACTGCAGTGCCACTCCTAGATGGGCCCGGTGTTTGTGTCGGCCACTAGGGTCGCTTATCTTACTCACACAGCTACCTCATTGCGCCTCTTTTTTTCTTCTTTGCGTCATGTGCTGTTTGGGGAGTGTTTTTTGGAAGGGCCATCCTGCGTGACACTGCAGTGCCACTCCTAGATGGGCCAGGTGTTTGTGTCGGCCACTAGGGTCGCTTAGCTTACTCACACAGCTACCTCATTGCGCCTCTTTTTTTCTTTGCGTCATGTGCTGTTTGGGGAGTGTTTTTTGGAAGGGCCATCCTGCGTGACACTGCAGTGCCACTCCTAGATGGGCCCGGTGTTTGTGTCGGCCACTAGGGTCGCTTATCTTACTCACACAGCTACCTCATTGCGCCTCTTTTTTTCTTTGCGTCATGTGCTGTTTGGGGAGTGTTTTTTGGAAGGGCCATCCTGCGTGACACTGCAGTGCCACTCCTAGATGGGCCCGGTGTTTGTGTCGGCCACTAGGGTCGCTTAGCTTAGTCATCCAGCGACCTCGGTGCAAATTTTAGGACTAAAAATAATATTGTGAGGTGTGAGGTATTCAGAATAGACTGAAAATGAGTGGAAATTATGGATTTTGAGGTTAATAATACTTTGGGATCAAAATGACCCCCAAATTCTATGATTTAAGCTGTTTTTTAGTGTTTTTTGAAAAAAACACCCGAATCCAAAACACACCCGAATCCGACAAAAAAAATTCGGTGAGGTTTTGCCAAAACGCGGTCGAACCCAAAACACGGCCGCGGAACCGAACCCAAAACCAAAACACAAAACCTGAAAAATTTCAAGTGCACATCTCTAGTCTATACCCCATGGTACTAATATGGACCCCAGCATCGGCAAGGACGTAAGAAAAATCAGCCTTAAAGCTACATTTAAAATGGATTGTAGTAATGAGATCCTATTATTGAGAAGACCAGTCTGGAAACTATTGCAATGATCAATGCGGGAGATAATAAGTGCATAGATTAGAGTTTTTGCTGTGTCTTGTGTAAAATATGGTCGTATTTTGGATATGTTTAGATGTATGTAACATGATTTTGACAGATTGAATGTGGGGAACAAAGCACAGTTCAAAGTCAAGAATGACACCTAGACAGTGACCTTGAGGTGTAGGATTGATTGTTGAATTAGCAACAGTGATAGAGATATCATGTTGGTATCTATTATTGGCCAGTGGAAATATAATTAATTCAGTTTTGGAAATATTAAGTTTGAGGTAGCGAGATGTAATTCAAGAGGAAATGGGAGAAAGGCATTCAGTGACACGGCCCAATACAGATGGTGACAAATCTGGAGAGGATAGGTAGATTTGAGTGTCATCCACACACAGATGATACTGAAATCCAAAAGAGCCAACTAGTTTGGCAAGATATGTGGTATATATTGAGAAAAGCAGAGAACTCAAGTTGAGCCTTGCGGTACTCGAACTAAAAGAAGTAGCCAAGAGGAGGTGGAGTCAGAGAAACAAACACCAAAAGAGCAATTAGCTAGATAGGTTGGGAACCAAGAAAGGGCTGTGCCCTGTAGACCTAGAGATTGTAGTGTTTGTATGAGAATCAGAATTGGAATAATCACTGCATGTTTAAACAGGGATGGATAGATAGCAGTAGACAGATAGAAATTACAGATTTTGTATAAGGTTGGGATGAGCACAGGAGACAGAGCTTTGCTTATTTGTGAGGGTATAGGATAAAGGGGAGAGGTAGTAGAGTAGGCAGATAAGAAGAGCGCAGATACTTCATTTTCATTTGGTGGATCAAATGAAGAGAAGGTGTTAGAGGGTTCAGGAAGGGAATTGAGCAGGTCACTGGCTGTGGAAGACCATACCATTTCATTTCATTTCAGATTTTATCACTATTGTAATTGAAATAGGAAGAAAGATCTTGTGCACTAATAGTAGCTGGTGCGATTGGTGAGGGAGGAATAAGAAGTGATTTAAATGTATTAAAAAGTCACTTGGGGTTAGATGCTTGAGCAGAGATGAGAGTTTGGAAATATGTTTGTTTGGCAGTGTATGGTCTTATATGTGAGAAAGTCACTTGAACTATGAGATTTACGCGACTGACGTTCTACTTTCCGAGATGATTTTGTAAGTGTCTTGTGAATTTAGATTACCATTTAAGTCTACATGAAGTGCGATGAGTAGCTGGAGCCACTTCATCAAGTGCTGTTTCTAGGGTTTTATTCAGGTGTGATACAGCAGTTTCAGGAGAGGTGAATGTAGAAATTGGTGAATATAGTTTTTGCAGAGAGGTGGATACTTGTAAATTAAAAGCATTAATATTTCTGCAGGTTAGAGGACATTTGGTAGACTTCAGTGACATTGTGTCTGAAGTAATGGATGAAAGCATATGATCTGAAAGAGGGAAAGGTGTGTTAGTGAATTCAGAAACAGAGCATAGTTTAGTGAATACAAGATCAAGGCAGTAGCCCTCCTGATGAGTAAAGGAGTCAGTCCATTGGTAGTGGCCAATAAATGAGGTTAGAGAGAGAAGTTTGGAGGCAAGGGGAGATTGTGGATTTAAATTGCCCATAATGATAGTGGAGATGTCAGATTGAGGAGCCAAGCAAAAAAATGTTCCAGAAACTTTTTTGGTTGCCCAGGTGGCTGATATATAGCAGCAACATGAAGAGAGAAAGGGGTGAAAATCCTAATAGATGTATTTCAAATGAAGTAAATGTGAGGCATGGAACCAATGATAGAACTATGTATGTGTAAGATTTGTGTATACAGGAAGAAAACAAGATTGCCATATAGTGGTGCACGTTATTACTCATAATTAAATGTAACTTTTAATTCGTATTATTAAAAAGAACATTGCGAAATATAGGATAAAAGAAAGAAGCGAAAGAATAGAAAAGGTGTTTAAAATATGTGACTTCCCACACACAGGGCATCTGCAAGCTATAGTTCTGTATGCCTATTATAGTATGTGTATATCCTTATATTTTCTTGTGCTTATTAATATTATACAATTATCAGCAATTGTTTGCATCTTGCTCTTTGTTTCCTTATTAGTACATATCCTAGGGTTCCACAGAGATTTGTATATTGATTCTTATTTCCAGTATAACCACTGTAAGGTATGTGTTACAAGGTATAACTATATGTAATCCCTATACTGAAGAATCATCAAGAGGCTCCCTAAGAGACCAATTTTATCCTAGAGAATCAGTCTATCAAAAGAATCAGTCTCAATAATTATATGACAGCAGTCATATAATTATTGAGACTGATTCTTTTGGGGATCTCTATGAGTGACAGAACTGGACAGTGGATTTACCAGGCTTGATACTGGGTTGTATTGTAATCCTGGCACTAGTAGCATTCAGATGGATAAGCACTGGAAAACCGAACACCAGAATGGATGGTAGCAGGCATGAGTGAGGCAAGCAGATAGCCTGTATCAACTGACTGTGCAACCTGAGGAATGACCTGGCTGATGGTAAGCAGGTCAGGAGGTCACTATAGCAGATAATGGCAAAACTGCTCTGGCTGGATACACAGGGAATCAACAGCAGGAGCACTGTTAGCTTCACCTAGCAATGACTAGGCTAGACATTGTACAGGCGTCTTTTGTGAGTCAGCTGATGGAATAAATACCCAGGGCTTAGCCAAGATTGGCTGAGCAGCATCAGGTGATGCAGGCCTGCTCAGGGTGACTAATGATTGGCTAGACTGGTCAGGTGATTGGGACAGCAGAACTCTGGATCTGGCTGGCAGTGAACTGCGGCCTAGTAGGCCGAGAAATACTGAGATCTTTACAGTTATCATGGGCACCGGACTTTGACAGCTTGCCACATTGATCTGGTATTAGCTCAGCAAAAGTGGTAAGTGACCCAGCGACATGGGAGGACAGACTGATTAGTGACAGGAAAACAGTTGCTTTGTGGGGTGTTCAAATTTATTAAAATATTTGAACATTCAGTGGATGAGTACTGTCTTTTCTTTCATTTTTTTTTACAGGTGAATCACTCTTGATGTCCAGGCACGCTGGCACTAGTGGTTCAACAAATTAAATGAGTATGTGTAATGTGTAAAGGATTAAAATAAAAAGCATTACCTTATTGATATTTACATTTATCCATGAATGGAGAAAAGTTGTCACAAAGTACTGTGAGTTTACTGGCAGCAAAGTAAAGAAGAGTATTTCTGTACATTACATACAGTACCCTCTGTAAATGTTATTTTCTGTTTACTGTATGACATATTAGTTGTATGAAAAACAGAGCATACAGCGCTAGAGGGTCACATATGAGATGAGTAGGTCATAGCAGTGCACTCATGTAATTGAGTATTCAAACAATAATATATGATTATTGGTAGACATAAATAATAATTACATTTAAAAATTATTGGATGAAGAAATCGCACACAATATACTGTAATGAAAAAATGTTCAATGTGCTAGTCCTAATTAAATATCGTAGGATCAATAAAAATTCAGCAGACCTGTTCCATATATATAGTCCCCATTAGTCCCATAAGCACCTTAATGTATAAACCGTGCGTGATAGTTACTATGAAAGTAAAGATCAAGGTGTTTTAGCAGTGAGCAAGTTGGCAGTCCCTTGAAAGGTGTTTTAGTGATACATTTTGGGATGGTACCTAAAGTTTAAAGCAGAAATTGGGGCACTTTTTGAATTTTCATTTTTGACCATAATCGATGGGTCCGGGGCTTAGGGAATTTCTCAGACGCTACAAAACGGTTGAAGCTCCTGTTCAAAAATCATGCTCCGAAATCAACTTCTGTCACCTTAGCGATACATTTTGTGATGGTACCTGAAGTTTAAAGCAGAAATTGGTGCACTTTTGAAATTTTCATTTTTGACCAAAATTGATGGGTCCGGAGGTTAGGGAATTTTTCAGGCACCACAAAACGGTTGAAGCTCCTGTTGAAAAATCATGCTCCAAAATAAACTATCACCTTAGTGATACATTTTGGGAAGGTACTTAAAGTTTAAAGCAGAAATTGGGGCACTTTTGAAATTTTCATTTTTGACCAAAATCGATTGTTCCAAGGCTTAGGAAATTTCTCAGATTCCATAAAATGGTTGTAGATCCTCTTCAAAAATCATGCTCCAAAATCAACATCTGTCACCTTAGTGATACATTTTGTGATGGTACCTAAAGTTTAAAGCAGAAATTGGGGCACTTTTGAAATTTCCATTTTTGACCAAAATATATGGGTTCGGGGCTTAAGGAATATTTCATAATCCACAAAACGGTTGAAGCTCCTGTTCAAAAATCATTCTCCAAAATAAACTTCTGTCACCTTAGTGATATATTTTGGGATGGTACCTAAAGTTTAAAGCAGAAATTGGGACACTTTTGAAATTTTCATTTTTGACCAAAATTGATGGGTCCGGGGCTTAGGGAATTTCGCAGGCACCACAAAACGGTTGAAGCTCCTGTTTAAAAATCTTGCTCCGAAAACAACTTCTGTCACCTTAGTGATACATTTTGTGATGGTAACTGAAGTTTAAAGCAGAAATTGGTGCACTTTTGACATTTTCATTTTTGACCAAAATTGATGGGTCCGGAGCTTAGGAAATTTATCAGGCACCACAAAATGGTTGAAGCTCCTGTTGAAAAATCATGCTCCAAAATAAACTATCACCTTAGTGATACATTTTAGGATGGTACTTAAAGTTTAAAGCAGAAATTGGGGCACTTTTAAAATTTTCATTTTTGACCAAAATCGATTGTTCCAAGGCTTAGGAAATTTCTCAGATTCCACAAAACAACTTCTGTCACCTTAGTGATACATTTTGGGATGGTACCTAAAGTTTAAAGCAGAAATTGGGACTCTTTTGATATGTTCATTTTTGACCAAAATCAATGGGTTCGGGGCTTAGGGAATTTATCAGGCACCACAAAACTGTTGAAGCTCCTGTCCAAAAATCATGCTCCGAAATCAACTTCTGTCACCTTAGTGATACATTATGGGATGGTACCTTAAGTTTAAACCGGAAATTGGGGATTTTTTGAAATTTTCATTTTTGACCAAAATCGATGGGTCCAGGTCTTAGGGAATTTCTCAGATGCCACAAAACGGTTGAAGCTCCTGTTCAAAAATCATGCTCCGAAATCAACTTTTGTCACCTTAGTGATGCATTTTGGGATGGTGCCTAAAGTTTAAAGCAGAAATTGGGGCACTTTTGAAATTTTAATTTTTGACCAAAATCGATGGCTTAGGGAATTTCTCAGGCACCACAAAACGGTTGAAGCTCCTTTTCAAAAATCATGCTCCAAAATCAACTTCTGTTGAGTGATACATTATGGAATGGTACCTTAAGTTTAAAGCAGAAATTGGGGAATTTTGAATTTTTTATTTTTGACCAAAATTGATGGGTCCGGGGCTTAGGGAATTTCTCAGACGCCACAAAACGGTTGAAGCTCCTGTTCAAATTCATGCTCCAAAATCAACTTCTGTCACCCTTGTGATACATTTTGGGATGGTAACTAAAGTTTAAAGCAGAAAATAAGGTACTTTTGAAATTTTTATTTTTGACCAAAATCGCTGGATGGGGCTTAGGGAATTTCTGAGGCACCACAAAACGGTTGATGCTCCTGTTCAATAATCTTGCTCCGAAATTAACTTCTGTCACCTTAGTGATACATTTTGGGATGGTACCTTAAGTTTAAAGCAGAAATTTGTGTACTTTTGCAAATTTTTTATTTTTGACCAACATTGATGGGTCCGGAGCTTAGGGAATTTCTCAGGCACCACAAAACGGTTGAAGCTCCTGTTGAAAAATCATGCTCCAAAATAAACTATCACCTTAGTGATACATTTTGGGATGGTACTTAAAGTTTAAAGCAGAAATTGGGGCACTTTTGAAATTTTCATTTTTGACCAAAATCGATTGTTCCAAGGCTTAGGAAATTTCTCAGATTCCACAAAATGGTTGAAGATCCTGTTCAAAAATCATGCTCCAAAATCAACTTCTGTCACCTTAGTGATACATTTTGTGATGGTACCTAAAGTTTAAAGCAGAAATTGGGGCACTTTTGAATTTTCCATTCTTGACCAAAATACAGATGTAGCCACCTTTATCTTGAGTGGCTGAGGCGTTTGTCCCATTCAAGCATACGCAGCGTACTGGGGCGTAGCGAGGCGTGCCTAGTCACAGAGAGGCTATCTAATCGCACGGAGACAGATGTTTGACATTTGGCATTACCTGTACGTGTAATACCTGCGATCATCCACCAGATGTCGCTTTTTACAATCACCACTGCGCATGCGTGTGGGCTCCCATAAAATATAATACTGAAATACTGTATACTGTATAGTAAGGACTACTTTAGTAGTGCGTCTCGTATAACCAGTAGTGTACACTGACGCAAATGGACGTGTTAGAAGTTCATTATTGCCTAATGATATTAGGAATATTGTACAGTATGTTAGCATCCTAATCCCGTAGCCATTTGTCTTAATCAAAACTAATGGATTTATTCATCTGTCTTCGGCAAAGTGGTGAAGTGTTCCGCTTCCTATACTCAGAGTCCCGTGTTCGATTCCTAAAGTACAGTACGAACGCATGTTAGTTTTTTCCAGACACTTTATATTTTTTTTAATCACATAAACCAGGGCAAAGCTGCAGCAGATGTACTGTTAAGGTTCTATGCACCATACGGTACACATACAATTCTGTAGCAGGGCAGACTCAATTGAAATGGCTACTGCCTGTGACTCCATGGAGGCTCTCAGCTATGGAGCGAGTGATGACATAGATTTTGCGGACAACGGGGCAGTGCTGAAGGTGCGTCACAATCCCCTCACTAAAATACATAGGAGCGATAGGAATAAGTGAGGTATATGCACATTACGGTACACCGGACTTGATCGGATAGCACACTGTTAAAATGGCCGTCGCCTCTGAACCCCCACTACGTGGCAGCCAGCGCTCGGAGATGGAGTGAGAGATAGTAGTGGAGTGAGAGATAGCAGTAGTCTTGGAGGCTACGGGGCAATGCTGAAGAAGCGTCACAATCCCCTCGCCAAAGCGATAGGGATAAGCGAGTTCTATCATTATGGTACACCGGACTTGATCGCATAGCACACTGTCAAAATGGCAGTTGCCCCTGAACCCCCACTACGTGGCAGCCAGCGCTCGGAGATGGAGTGAGAGATAGTAGTGGAGTGAGAGATAGCAGTAGTCTTGAAGGCTACGGGGCAATGCTGAAGAAGCGTCACAATCCCCTCGCCAAAGCGATAGGGATAAGCGAGGTCTATCATTATGGTACACCGGACTTGATCGCATAGCACACTGTCAAAATGGCCGTCGCCCCTGAACCCCCACTACGTGGCAGCCAGTGCTCGGAGATGGAGTGAGAAATAGTAGTGGAGTGAGAGATAGCAGTAGTTTTGAAGGCTACGGGGCAATGCTGAAGAAGCGTCACAATCCCCTCGCCAAAGCGATAGGGAAAGCGAGGTCTATCATTATGGTACACCGGATTTGATCGCATAGCACACTGTCAAAATGGCCGTTGCCCCTGAACCCCCACTATGTGGCAGCCAGCGCTCGGAGATGGAGTGAGAGATAGTAGTGGAGTGAGAGGACATTGACAAATTCGACATTTCTGCAATGGTACAAATGCGGCATTTTGACAAAAGTATATTCAATTGAAGATTGTAAATTCGCAACAGTGCTTTTAGAAAGTAAATTTGTCAGTTTCAATCCGCCTCACTTTGCTGGCGGAATCTAATAAAAAATTTTAAAACATGTTTTTGTGTGTGTTTTTTTATTGGTAATAGCATATCTATTTATATTAGAAGGGATTAGGTACTTGGTTTGTCTATTTAGGAGGCACAAGTATTTTTTATATATTTAAAAAAAAAATATATATATTTTTTTATGGAATGGGTTAAAAATCAGAAAAAAAAATGTGTGGGGTCCCCCCTCCTAAGCATAATCAGCCTCAGGCTCTTTGAGCCGATCTTGGTTGCCAAAATATGGGGAAAAAAATGACAGGGGATCCCCCGTATTTTTAGAACGAGCACCGGGCTCTGCGTCCGGTCCTGGTGCCAAAAATACCTTTCTGCCGTCCAAAAAGTCGAATCCAGGACGCACATATCCGTTAATTGGTCCGTTTTTCGACAGCGGGACTGTCGAATCCGTTTTTTATGTCATATGTCGAATTCTGGCCCCGGGGCATAAGCTTGTGTACAGTATCTGTCATGAGGTGTTTTTTTCACTGACACTATTATTTTTTTCTATTGTAATATACAGAGGCGGCAAACTAGCCAAACGGGAATAATTAGCTTCTGCTGAATAAAATGAGATGCTACAGTACATGCCTATATTCTGTGTGTGACTGCGGCTCTATGAAATGAAATCTGAAAATGTAAATATGAAATGCATTACTAATGTGCAGCATTATGTGTATAAGGTGTGCTACAATATTTTCTGGTGTAACATAAGGAAAGGGCACTACTGCATGGTCTAATGCAGTGGTTCTCAAACTCGGTCCTCAAACTCGGTCCTCAGGACCCCACACAGTGCATGTTTTGCAGGTAAACCAGCAAGTGCACAGGTGTACTGTATTAATTACTCACTGACACATTTTAAAAGGTCCATACATAAGGTGGAGCTAATTATTTCACTTGTGATTCTGTGAGACCTGCAAAACATGCACTGAGGACTGAGTTTGAGAACCTGTGGTCTAATGTAAATAAAGATCAATGTGGTGGGGTGTAATGTGAATAAGGGGCAATACTGTTAGGAGTAATGTGGTACTATCATATGATGTAACAAGAATAAGAGACACTACTGCATGATATAATGTGAATAAAGTTGCAGTACTGTGTTGTGTCATTTCATCTGGGGGTATTATTGTGTTACCATGCCCCTTCCCAGCAAGAACATGCACTGTTTTGGGCTGGCACTAAATGTGCACATTGTTCCTACAGTATTTAAATTATAGGGGGTAGGAGCGCCAAAATGGGTGATGGTGCTGGGAAAGGGGTGCAGGGTTAGAGACGGAACTAGCATCTGTGCAAGAGGGCATCAGCCAAAATGTAGCCTAGGGCATCATGTTGGTTAGGGACGGCTCTGGTAATACTGTACTTTGCATTCAATAGAGATACTGTTTGCACACAGGTTTTACATGAATCATTGGCAATGCTGCAGGAGTGTCTCATTAGGCAATCTAAAATATACCAGGACTATGGGTGGGGATACAGTAGGTAAGTTCTGTCACCATAAGCTGTCTGCTGTGTATAGCAGATTTCCATCTGGGATGCATTTGTGTTTTTGTAATAAAAAAAAAACATTTTACTGTACATTTAGTGGATACAGTATTTCTCCCCCATAACGGCACATCATACTGTACAGTTACCCCCATGTACTGTACCGTACCATACTGCATAAGGTAATATTTATTGAGAAAAAAATCAATATTAATGTAAAAAAGTATTTATTACAACATCCGATTGCATGTACTGTACTGATCAAAATGTACAGTACTCTTATTCATGACTTATAAAACAGAAAATAACTGTTTATACACATCAATAACATTACTACTGTATAATATTCAACATTAGTTTATGCAATAATCAGACAAAGGCAATTTTATAAACATTTTTAATAATGCACCAATTAAAAATTGTAAACAGAAAATACAGTACTGAACTACATATTTGTGGCTTGACCATTTCTTTCGACTATAACAGGTACTACTTTATACAGGTGATTTTATTATTACAATGCTCAGGTGTGAGTACTTCTAGCCAAAATTTCTTTATCCCATTCAACAGCTGCTGTTTTGTTGTTGGCTTCGCAACACTCCTAATGTACCTCTTCAATTGAGCCCACACTAATTCAATTGGATTCATGTCTGATGATCTATAAAAAAATAAAATAAAAAGAGTATAGAAAAAAAGTTAGTCAATTAATGACATTAAATAGTGAAAATTAAACATACGGTATTGTACTGTTTATTAAACCAAAAAATATATTTACAGTACTAGAGTGCTACCCAAAATTTTACTTGTACACTGTTGAAAGAATACTCACTCTGGTGGTGTGCGTTCCCAATTCATACCTTTCTCTTCCGTAAATTTGGCTGAGGGGGAGTGTTTAGGATCATTGTCTTGGAATATCCTATGGTGAGTTGGGTAATATTTATTCACAAATGGCACCATACATCCCTCTACTATTGTTTTTTGGAATAATTTCTTACCCATGATCCCTACAGAAATAAAAAAATGTTGTTCATTAATAAGCAACTCATTTTATTGTGCAGTTACATGTACTCTACAGTACAGCATGTATTTTTACAGAACACAGGCACAGAATAAAGTATAGTACTGTACCTTCGAAAAATAAAAGGGGACCAGCTCCTAATCGTGTTATGCCTTCCCATACATGGACTTTTAATGGATGCTTTGGGCGTGGTTTTAATGAGATATGGTTACGTTTCCGGAATGACATTCTGGAGAACCGCTCAAGGGCAACAGACGATTCATCTGTGAAAATGACATCATGAAATGTTTCACCACTCTCAATCCATCGCCATGCCTGTTCCACTCTCTTTTCTTTATTCACATCTCTTATCATGGGAGATATCCTGTGAAGAGCCAAAAATAATGAAATCAGATACAGTAATGAAATTACTGATTTACAGATTACTGTATATACAGTAGACTGTATGTGCAGTATACTGTATTATATACCTACTGTAAACATTAAACTGTACATACATTACAGTATATACAGAGTAATATATATATATATATATACATACATACACACACACAAACACAGTATACAATATGTAATCATCACAATAAGCCGGCAATGCTTCATCGCTGTCTCTGAGTACCTATACAGTAGGTATCTCTTTTGGGATATATATATATATATATATACATACATACACACACACACACACACACACACACACATACACACACATACTGTATATAGTATAAAGTACACACTCTGTATAATGATTTATGGCATTGTTATATCACTTATCAAGGGATTATTAACAGTGAATAAGTGTGCATCTACTGTATGGTTTATACCGCTTTCAGTTTACCTTGTTGCGCCAAAGGTCCATCCCATTTTCCGTCGCATCCTTCTGATGCTGGTGGCCGATATGTCCAGGTCATACTTGGAATGGAGAATTTTTTTTATTTGCAAAGCAGTACGCTCATCATCCTCACGAGTTAGTTCCTCCACAATTTGTTGCACTCTCCTACAGTACAATACAGTATGAAAAATATGAATTAATGAACAGCACAATCACAGTTAGATTACTTTTTTTTTTCCAAAAAATTGTCTATTGTATACAGCAAGTCATTTAAACATTACAGTAGTGTACAGTACGTACCATGTGCATTTTGTAGGAAATACAAATCTGGGCGTTGTTCTCTCGAAAGCATGATAGCGCACCGTTTCTAAAGTGACTATCATGCCACTTTACTTGAGCAATGCATGGATCTCTTTGATGGTTTTATTTTCTTTTTTCATGTTGGCGATTAGCTTGCTCATCGTTTTGTTGATAGTTACTGGCATGTTGTCCAACTGTAATTCCTGTATGGAGAAAAAACATTTGTGAATACTGTAGTCTTTACACATCTGAAAATTTGTAAGAGTGTTATGATAAAAGTTAATACTGTACATGTTTACTATATAGTACCTGATGTTCAAATTTTAGTACTGTATACTGTACAGTACTGAAAATACCACATCAGTGTTATGGACTGCAATTAGTTTCCTGTATAAAACAGATACAGTAAACAACCCTCCTTTGAAGTTCATGGGCCCTGTGAGACTTACAGTAGTGTACAGCATAAGGGGCGACTGACATGATGTACAAGCATTACATACAGTACATGTCAGTACTGTATGTAAATTCAATTATTACCTAACAACAATGCTGCTTACTGTATATTAAATACTGTAGGCCTAGAAATGTGCATCTCAATATGGTAGTTAAAAAACACAGGGGCCTATGGTGATAAGTGAGTTCTATGCATATTAAAAATGGCCGCCGACCGTGAACCCCCAGCACGTGGCAGCGCTCGGATATGGAGTGAGAGATGGCATAAATTTTACAGGCCAAGGGGCAATGCTGAAGGAGCGTCACAATCCCCTAGCTAAAATACACCGGGATAAGCGAGGTCTATGCACATTACGTTACACCGAGCTCGATCGCTTAGCAACCTGACAAAATGGCCACCGACAATGAACCCCCAGCACGTGGCAGCGCTCGGATATGGAGTGAGAGATGGCATAAATTTTAAAGGCCAGGGGGCAATGCTGAAGGAGCGTCACAATCCCCTAGTTAAAATACACCAGGATAAGCGAGGTCTATGCACATTACGTTACACCGAGCTCGACCGCTTAGCAACCTGACAAAATGGCCGCCGACCGTGAACCCCCAGCACGTGGCAGCGCTCGGATATGGAGTGAGAGATGGCATAAATTTTACAGGCCAGGGGGCAATGCTGAAGGAGCGTCACAATCCCCTAGTTAAAATACACCGGGATAAGCGAGGTCTATGCACATTACGTTACACCGAGCTCGACCGCTTAGCAACCTGACAAAATGGCCGCCGACCATGAACCCCCAGCACGTGGCAGCGCTCGGATATGGAGTGAATATACGTTTTACAGGCCAAGGGGCAATATGTGTGAGGTTACATGTTCCTACTGCCTTTGTCATATGTCCAGGCTGTAAATAAAGTGTTTCAATCCCCAAGCGTCTGAGTTCATTGTGCTGTGTCCATCCAGGGGCTGCTGTTGTCTGTTTCCGTTCTCCATTCTGGTGTCCGTATGCGACCGTGTTAAAAATCAAAAGACAAAAACTAAAAATAATACAAAAAAGCAAAACCTAAAAATAATTACAACAAAAACAAAAAAAAATACAAAAACCATTACCCCGAACCCCACCACCACAAAAAAAAAAAAGTTAAAGTTGATATTGTTACTGTATTTGTGCTGTTACCTTTTGATTAAAGTACCGTACAGTATGTGTGATGTTGGCTTTCTTATTACAATATGTGTGATGTTACATGTTCCTACTGATTTTGTCCCACATCCATGCTGTAAATAAGGTGTTTCAATCCCCAAGCGTCTGAGTCCATTGTGCTGTGTCCATCCAGGGGCTGCTGTTGTCTGTTTCCGTTCTCTGTTCTGGTGTCCGTATGCGCCCGTGTTAAAAAATCAAAAGACAAAAACTAAAAATAATACAAAAAAGAAAAACTAAAAATAATACAAAAAAACAAAAACAAAAAAAATTACCCCGCACACCCACACCACAAAAAAAAAAAAATGTTAAAGTTGATATTGTTACTGTATTTGTGCTGTTACCTTTTGATTAAAGTACAGTACAGTATGTGTGATGTTGGCTTTCTTATTACAATATGTGTGAGGTTAAATGTTCCTACTGATTTTGTCCGTAAATAAAGTGTTTCTTAAAATAAACATGACGTGGTTTCCAATTTTTGTATTCCCAACTTTCTCATATACTGTACTGTATAAATTAGTACTACTGTATGATGGGAATTCAAGAGAAGGGGTTGTACTGTATGCACTGTACAAGCTTGCTGAGGGGCAGAATCCTTGGGCATTTCAGGGCATGGTAGAAGTGTCCCCCATTTTATCCCCCTGTTACTGGGCATGAGTCTATGGCTTCTGATGGCTTCATCCAGGCTCTCATCCATTACCATAATTTCATTCCAAACAGCCAGATCTGGCAGATTATCTGCTAGATAATTGTATGGTGTACAGTATGACTAGCTTATACAGTAGAAAAAGATACCATACAATGGAGTGCAATATAACAAAAATATTTATTAAACAAAAATAAAATAAAATTAACCTTAATAAAAAATTAAAAAAGTGGTCAACTAACAGATGGACCACCACACGCAGGAGCAGGAGAGCACGCTGCAACTGTTCTGTGGGAAAAAAGGACAGTATTACAACACAAATACTGAATACTCTACAGTGTAGAAATGGCAATACAGTACTGTACTCTATATTAGACAATCTTGTTATTTACAATGTACAGTACTGTATTGTCAGTACAGTAAATAGAACACTACTGTATGCTGTCGAGGTAATTTAAACATTGCTCTAGTTTACCTCTTGTATAAGTGGGCTGCTGCCTGCCCGCTTCTGGGCCAGCCCACCTTTCATGGCCCTGTCTAGGGCCCCCATAAATCATTGGCTCTGTATTGGAGAAAAAAAAACATTAGTCACATTCCAATACTATACAATTACTACTGTATACTGTAGGTACAGTATTATACTGTATTGCTGGTATTCAAAATATAAAGTACTGTACAAGAGTTTAGCTTCAACAGGTCATAACAAATTGACAAAGGAATAAAACACCACAGTACAAATACTGTAGACATTTATGCATTAGCAGTCATGACATTTCATGACAGCTTCAGTGTGGCAAAAAAAGAGGGTTACAGTACTGTAGGTGGTGCTGTAGGGAGTACTATCAATAATAGTGGACTTTAGACTTGGAGAACTCCAGAGATACAGTACTGTACAGTACTGTAGAGAGCAGCTTCTGCAAAATATTGGAGGTGGCAGTTTAAGGAAGAAATCAGTAGTCAGGAAACGCAGCATGCATTTGTGGAGTGAAGAGGGTGAAAAAGGAGAGAATGTACAGTATGTACTGTAAGGTTATGTCAGAGATGATCAGCTCAGTGTTATACATGTTACAGTAAGTTAGAGTACAGTACAGTGCATTATGTATTTCTCTCCTATTACCTGGTGTCTCCTCCACTGGTTGGCGACGGACTGTAAAAAGATAAAATACAGTTAGTCATATCAGTTTGACTTAAAATAATGTTGGAGAAAAAAATACTGTAATTACAGTACCAACTATTGCTACTGCACAGTGTATTTACCAAAAATGTATTCAGGCTCGTCGTCTGTGGGTAAAAGAGAAGAATATTATAAGATACAGTATACAGTAAAAAGTATAGTAATAGTACACTAGTGTCCAGGCCCGGTGACAGGTGGGTAAAAAAAGGGATGCTTGTGACAGGTATGGTGATTCCAAGGGGCCCCACCGAGACCATCAGAAATTTTTTGAGTGGTCCGTATGCCGGTGATTATGACTAGACTAAGGTAGCAACTTTTTTTTGTTTTGAATTATGTATACTGTACAGTACTGTACTGTATGTGCTACCTATTTACACTGCAATGATGGCATATTGTACAGTACATTTAAAATATTTAGCAGTTAGTGTAGTGGTAATTTTTGGGATGACAGACCCAGCATACTGTAAACATCCAACTGCGGACCTCAAACAGATGCCGCCCCTAGATACAGTACGTGCCTCTCGTGCCTAATGGGAAATTCATCACTGACAGTAGCTAGAGAGAGAGATGAATGGAGAGACAGTGACAAGGGGAGAGAGAGAGAGAGACAGGTAAATATAGTAAGATGGGAGTTTTTTTTTAAAACAGGTGATGTTGTCCATACAGTAGCAACCAAATACAGTATTACCTACTGTACTGCATTATCATCTGTAAGTGTACTGTAGCTAGATAAATGTTAATGCGGAATGTGATCGGTTGCTACTGTATGAGCAACATCACCAGTTCAAACAAAAACACTCATCTAAAGTCCTCCATCCACTATTCTGATTTGTGCAATTTTCATCCAATTTATACGCATTTGCCAGAAAAATCTGATGAAAAGTGCTACTCTGATGGCATCAGATCAATGTCAGTAATAATTTTTACCACTAAATGCCGCGTCATCATCATCCTCCTCCTCTTCGGCGGCCTGTTCCAGTGTAGGGCCTGTGAAAAAAAACATTAATGAGAAAAAAAAAGGTTAATTCCAGGAAATACACTACTGTACTATTTTCAACACAATGTTGTACATACAGCACATCCTCCAACATGACCCGCCCCACTAGGTACAAAATGCTCTGTTTCTGGACTTTCCTCTTAATTTATTATTGCCATCACCTGTGAAGAAACAGCTTTCTTATCATTTAACTAGTTCAACACAGGTGATGGAAATCATAAATTAAGAGGGAAGTCCAGAAACAGAGCATTTTGTACCTAATGGGGCGGGTCATGTTGGAGGGTCTGCATACAGAAACATAGAATTTGACGACAAATACTGTAAGAACCATTTTGCCCATCTAATCAGCCTCTTTTTTTTAACCTTTTTTTTACATCAAACCTTATTTGATCCTTATTTCTTTGTAAGGATATCCTTATGTCTCTTCCATGCTTGTTTAAATACTGTAGCTCTACTGTTTTAGGCTCTACCACCTCTGATGGGAGGCTATTCCACTTGTCCACTGCACTTTCTGTGAAGTAATTCCCCCTGAACCTCCCCCCCTCCAGTCTCAGTGCACATCCTCGTGTCCTATTGCTTGCAGTATCTTCATTAGGAGAATGTTTCCCTCCTGGACTTTATTAAAACTAGAGATGTGCAGCGGAAATTTTTTCGGGTTTTGTGTTTTGGTTTTGGATTCGGACGTGTTTTAGCAAAACCACCCTTTCAGATTTTTGTCGGATTCAGATGCGTTTTGGATTTGGGTGTTTTTTAAGAAAAAAAAACCCTCAAAAACAGCTTAAATCATAGAATTTGGGGGAAATTTTGATCCTATAGTATTACTAACCGCAATAACCATAATTTCCACTCATTTCCAGTCTATTCTGAACACCTCACAATATTATTTTTAGTCCTAAAATGTGCAACGAGGTCGCTGGATGACTAAGCTAAGCGACCCAAGTGGCCGGCACAAACACCTGGCCCATCTAGGAGTGGCACTGCAGTGTCAGACAGGACTTACTTGATGGGTACATTGTGGTGGGGGACAGAGGGTACTGGTCCTCCTCCTCCGCCATGGCCTGTGACAGTGTAGGGCCTGTGAAAACAAAAATTCCATTAAATATACTTTTATATTCTGTGTTGAATACAGTATAACAAAAATTCAGTCAGGTTGGAGGAGAGTAGATTTTACACACAGAGACGAGAATGTCGAGGCCAGAATCAGGGGGTAGTGGAGGAGGGTTAGGATACCGTACCTCACCCTGTTGGGATTGCTGCAATCAGGATGCCACTGTCGGTCACCTGACCGCTGGAATCCTGACTGCTGGTCACATAAACCCAACCCATTGGTTTAACACAATGTACAGTACAGTACAATACTGCAGTTTACTTACCAAGTTGGGGAGAGGGCTTCTCCTCTTCCTCTTCCTCCTCTTCCTCCTGACTGTCAATAATTACTGAGTGGAAAATGAAAAAACAATTATAAACAAAATACAGTAGAGTACAGTTACTACAAAATTGAACAGTAGTCTACAGTAGTACAGTGCTACAGGAGGCAGAGAGATATACATAATACAGTAGGAGCAGAATGATTATCCAGTGGTAGGGGAAATACAGTACTGTACTGTTATCTTTTACACACAGGCCGCCTCATTATTGATACGGAGGAGGAGGAGGAAATGGGGGAGCCCTCAGGCCAGCCTGGTAAGAATTGTAATCTACTGTACAGTACTCTACTGTACTGTATTGTACATTTATTATTTATTGATTTGTTAACAGTACCAATGGCTTGGGTTCGCGTGACCAGTGGTCAGGATTCCAGCAGTCAAGTGACCGACAGCGGTATCCTGATTGCAGAAATCCCATCAGGTTGAGGTATGGTATCGAAACCCTATTCCACTAACCCCTAACCCTCCATTTATACTCTGATTCCGGCCTCTTCATTTTGAATGCCGGGGTCCGGACAGCTGGTATTTTAGATGCAGGTACAGTACGTCCCCTACAAATGGATGGTCATTCCACACTCCGGCTAAGAATGTCTTTCTGCCTCTCTACTTTCTGTAGCACTGTACTACTGTAAAGTATTGGATAATACTTTAGTACAGTAGTATTGGAAATAACAATGGCAAATTTGACTTTTCTTATTGTTTTTTTATATTCAACACAGATGTCACTTATGTGGACTCGGGGGAGGAGGAGCCACAGTATAGTAAGTACAGTAGGATTTTTTCAAGCCCATTCTTAAAAGTATTGACCGAGTCCACTTTTATTACTTTTCAGGCAGGGAATTCCAAACGTACAGTATTTCCCTCACTGTGAAGACCCCTTTTCACCTCTGTATGCGAAATCTCCTCTCCTCCAACATGAGTGACTGTGCACGTGTCCTCTGTGTCGATCTTATCAAAAACAATTCCTGTGTATTGTCCCCTTACTGTATATATTTGTAAAGGTTAATCATGTCCCCTCTTAATCTCCTCTTTTCCAATGTAAACATGCCTAGCCTAGCATGCCTTTCCTCGTATTCCAGCTTCTCAATCCACTTGATCACTTTGGTCGCCCTCCTCTAAACCTTTTCTAGTTCCACGATATTCATTTTGTAGTATGGTGCCCAAAATTGTGCATCCTACCCACCCTCCACTAGCCTAACCCTCCAGTCATACTCTGAATCCAGATTCTGCATTCTGAATGTCGGTATCCCGACAGCCGTTATTTTAAAGATAGGTATAGTATAATACAGTACAGTACTGTACTGTACATCCCCTACCACTGGAAAACATTCTGTTCATATTTTTCATTTTTGCTTTTTAATATATATTTATATAATTTTTATTATATAAAATATATATATATATATTTGTTTTATATTCAACACAGACATTATTTTCATGGAGCCGGAGGAGGAGGAGACACAGTGTAGTAAGTACAGTAGAAATTTATCTCGCACATTTTTAAACGTATTGACGAAGTCCGCCTTTACTACTCTCTCTCAGGCAGGGAATTCCAAACATTTACAGTATTGTCCTCACTGTGAAGAACCCTTTTTTGCCTCTGTGTGGGAAATCTCATCTTCTCCAACCTGAGCGGATCTTATAAAAAACAGATCCTCCGCAAGCTCTGTGTATTGTCCTCTTACATTTTTGTAAATGTTTATCATGTCCCCTCTTAATCTCCTCTTTTCCAATGTAAACATGCCTAGCCTAGCAAGCCTTTCCTCGTATTCCAGCTTCTCAATCCACTTGATCACTTTGGTCGCCCGCCTCTGAACCTTTTCGAGTTTCACAATATCCATTTTGTAGTATGGTGCACAAAATTGTGCATCCTACCCACCCTCCACTAGCCTAACCCTCCAATCATACTCTGATTTTGGACTCGGCGTTCTGAATGTCGGGATCCAGACAGCAGGTGTTTTAAATACAGGTACAGTAATACTGTAGGAAACTAGTGTGTCTGTAACAAAAATAATGATTACCACTTCCGGAGCTCTGCTGGTCAGGTGGGGGCTCCTGGGTGGGTGGGGCATGTGCTGCTGTGGAAAAATCACACTGTAACATAAGCTGCTGTACAGTACAATGAAATACAGTACAGTAAATAATGGATAAAAATAAATCATAAAATATCATAAGATACAGTATGCCGGCGCTCAGTATTACCGACGATGGCATCCCGAATGCAAAAATACCGAATTGGAAAATCCCCACAGGGGGTTGTTAAGTATATCCCCCCCCCCCTAACCAAAAACCTACCCTCAAGCAGCCTAAACCTCCCACTTGGTGCTTAACCCTAAGTCCCCCCTGGTGTTGCCTAAACCTAACCACCCATGGCCGCAGCACAACCCTAACCCTACTCGCTCCCTCAGTATCGCTCAGTATCCAGATGAGGGCACCCCAAATGCAAAAATTCCAAATGCGAAAATCCAAACAATGGTTCATTAAGTACTGTATAGTACTGTACCCAGTTGTGAAAGAACAGTAGGGTGGTATGGAGAACCATTAAGAAATTTGGTGGTGGTACACAGTACCATCAGCCCTCCACTGGTGCATAATTTATAAGGGGAAATTTTGTGTGTGGTACTGTACATAAAATGGTGTCAGTGGCATACTGTAACTGGTGGAACTGTGAGAAAAAAAATAACAGTGCTGTAAGTGAAGCTGTCAATTTGTAACATGTACTGTTCAGTATCCAGGACACATGTACAGTAGTGTAACGATGACAGTCGCACCAGAATTCTCATTACACAATACCATTGGGAAGCAAAGCACTAATCAGAGAGTACTGTAGTGTGCTTACCGGCTGCACTGGTGCCTGGCGGCGCAGGTGGTGGTGATGGTGGTGGTGGTACTGTGAGAAAAAAACTAACAGTGCTGTAAGTGAAGCTGTCAATTTGTAACATGTACTATTCAGTATCCAGGACACATGTACAGTAGTGTAGTGTGCTTACCGGCTGCACTGGTGCCTGGCGGCGTAGGTGGTGGTGATGGTGGTGGTGGTACTGTGAGAAAAAAAAATAACAGTGCTGTAAGTGAAGCTGTCAAACGTAAATTAACAAACAACTATCACTGTAATTTACCATCCTCATCCCGTAGCGAAGCACGGGTATTCAGATATCTACAATGTTATTTATACTGTGTGTTTAATATTTACATTTAGTTTTGTAAACAGACATTCTTAACATCACGGGCAACCAGATCTCACAGGAAGTGTCCCACCCTCCCTCCCATCTGGATTGCAGTGAGTTATCTGTGCTGGTCAGGACAGGGGGGTGGGACTGTGTAAATCACTACAGTATGTACACTACTGTATTTGACAATACTTACCAGCTTGGCGGCGCCTGGCCCGCCTCCTGTGCCGTCGTGCTCCCAGCCCTGTAAAAGTACATGTACAGTATAATGGCAGCATACTGTACAGCCAATGAAATTCAAAATTGACAGCATCTTTATGACATCACTATCAATGGAATTGTTCATTCTAGTACCCTGCACCTAATCACTCAGGCGGGCATAGTGTACTGTACTGTCTTCAAAACTTAAGGGGCACATTTCTAAATGTGACCTACAGTACACTTAAAGTATTGCTACAGTACAGTAGGTCCAGGGTATTAGACAGAATAATAATAATAATAATAATAATAATATACTTTCTTTGTCATTAACAAAATCAACAACGAAATGTCAATGAAAATACAATCAGAGCCTCACAATGCCATAAGATAACAGTAACATTATGCCACATTTTGGAAAACATTTGCACACAACCTAATGATCATTTAATAGCCGGACAGCAGTTGGAAAAAAGCTGTTTGACATGCGGTTTGTATGAGCGCGGATACTCCTGAACCGTTTTAAAGATGGCAATCTTTCGAAGATCAAACAATTTGGATGACTCTCATCAGTGAATATACTCCTAGCTTTCCTTAATACATTTCTAGTATACGAGTCCTTCATACTTGGCAGAGGCACCCCAGTGATCCTACTGGCAGTTTTAACCACCCTCTCGAAAGCTATTCGTTCCGCTACAGTGCAATTTCCAAACCACACTATCATCCCGTACGTTAAAACACTCTCTACAATACTATGATAGAACCTAACAAAAGTGCTTGTGCTTAAACAAACAGCTCTAAGCCTCCTCAAAAAGAAAAGGCGTTGCTGCGCCTTTTTAATCAAAAAAAGACTGTTCAAAGACCAAGTTAAGTCATTTGTAATATATGTGCCCAAAAATTTAAAAGAGATCACCTCCTCAATCGGCTTTCCGTCCAAAGACACGAGAAATATTGGTCTATTACAACCCCGCCTAAAATCAACAACCATTTCCTTTGTTTTAGATGTGTTTAAAACCAAACAGTTTGCTTTACTCCATTCCAGTAAGCGTAAAATTTCGGATCTATAAAATGACTCATCGTTACCACTTATCAAACCGACAACCGCCGTGTCGTCTGCAA
Source organism: Pseudophryne corroboree (assembly GCF_028390025.1). NCBI lineage: Eukaryota > Metazoa > Chordata > Amphibia > Anura > Myobatrachidae > Pseudophryne > Pseudophryne corroboree. Next base: position 133,988,943 of record NC_086452.1, read on the forward strand.
ATTTCACCACTTTTACGGAATCAAAAGTTGAAAAACAATCATACGTAAATAAAGAATATAGTAGCGGGCTCAGGACACACCCTTGTGGGACCCCCGTACTTATACAGATCTCACCAGACATAAATTTACCAAGCCTAACTACTTGTGGCCTAGCTGTCAAAAAATTTAAAATCCAATTGCATGTGAACCCATTTACGCCTAGGTTAAAAAGCTTAGAGACAAAAGATGCTGGTACAATAGTATTAAACGCGGAACTAAAATCCACAAATAAAATTCTCACATAAGTCCCTTTCTTCTCTAAGTGGGTCTGTGCCTGATGTAAAACAGTCAGGGCTGCGTCCTCTGTAGACCTGTTCTGCCAATATGCAAATTGAAAAGGATCAAAGTTCGCAGGAAAGTGGGATCTAATATGTTTTAACATCAGCCGTTCGAAGCATTTCATAACTAATGATGTTAGCGCAATGGGCCGATAATCATCTAAACACTGTGGTACACCCTTTTTGGGTATAGGGATAATTTCTGTATACTTAAAACACTTGGGTATTTTACAGACCTGCAGAGAGATATTAAATATTACTGTAAAAATCCCAGCTAATTCATTACAGCATTTTCTGAGAACTTTTCCTTGAATCCCGTCTGGGCCAGCAGATTTGCCCGTACTAACACCTCTGAGACACTTCAGCACCTCTTGCTCATCCAAGACTAATGAGGCCTCGCCAGGTCTAATCCCAACCGCTTCAACACTAGTTGAATCATGTCTATCAAATCTTGAGTAAAAGACATTTAAATCTTCCGCCATAGTGCTATTTACTGCACTTGACACCACCTTCCTAGGTTTATAATCCGTAATATCTTGCAGACTACGCCACATACTCTTAGGGTCATTACACTGCTTTAACTTATCCTCCATTTTAATTGAAAATTCCCTTTTAGCCTTTTTTATCCCTCTCCTCAAATCCGCTCTAGCAATTGAATATGCTTCCTTATCCCCTATTTTAAAAGCTATGTCCCTTGACTTTAGCAATGAACGGACTTCGGAGTTTAACCAGGGCTTCTCGTTCGCAAAAACTTTAAAGCACCGCTTGGATGTTACACTTTCTACGCAGCAGTTATATAGCCTATCACCGAAATAGCTAATAAATCAATATCAATAGACCAATTTCTTATGGACTCCTCAATTAACAACTCCCAGTTAGTAAAAGCTAAAGAGTCCTGGAGCCTTACTACAGCGTTTTCTGGCCATACAGTAATAGTTTTCTTCCTAGGCCTAACCCGCTTTACCAGGAGTATATACTTAGGGATCAGGAACAGGGAAACATGATCTGACTTCCCAATATGCGGGAGGACAACAGTCTCATAAGCAAGATCCATATTTGTGTACACTTGGTCGAGAATATTGTCACCACGTGTGGGCACCTGAATATTTTTATAAAATTTGGGTAGGACCGACTGTAAGTCAGTCTGATTAAAATCTCCAGCAATAATAAAAGCAGCATCCACATATTTAGACTGTAAGCCAGTTAACCTGTCATATAAAGTGTCAAGTGCATAACCTACAGTAGCTTGCGGGCAAATGTAAACAGCCATAACCAAGATAACAGGATATTCTCGGGGCAAGTAATAAAGCCTGCACTTGATCACTAAAAATTCTAAGTCCTCAGAGCAATAAGATTCAACAAAAACAGCATTTGAACACCATAGCGTATTCACATAAATGCAAACCCCACCACCCCTGCATTTCCCCGATGCATTTGTTCTATCAGCTCTAATAAAATTCTGTCCGTGAGTCCCAAAGCGGAATCAGGAACAGACTCAGTCAACCATGTCTCAGTAAGAATTAATAAAGAACCATTCTTCAGGCACCGTTTGTTTGCTATTTCTGCTTGAAAGTCATCCAATTTATTTATCAGGGAACGCACATTTGCCAGAAGTAAACTGGGCAAAGGGGGCTTCACGGGACAAAGCTGCAATCTCACCCTCACTCCTGCTCTCTTTCCACGCTTCTGCCGTCTTTCCCTGCGTGGACACCGCTTCCAGCCTCCCATGAGATTTAGGTCCCATCCTGAATTATCTCGTCCGGAACCATGTCCAGCTCTCCTCTGTTGGTGGCGATTTGAGTGATGCCCATGATGGTAATCTCCTCTCTGACCATTTGCACCCTGCCCCAGCAGCCACGAGCCCAGATCGCTCAGGCTCTCTCCCTCCATAGAAAGCAGACCCCCCGCCACAGCCATAGCAGCAGTGCCCGGAAACACAGCCTCGTCAGCAGCAGCAGCAGGGTCAAAGGAAGCCGCGGCCGGAAGCACTCCCACGGCACCAGCTCCAGCGTCTTCACCTCCCGCAGCACCAGCGCCCACGGACCGAAGCATAAAGCCCGCAGCGTCCAGAGCGTTTCCTCCCGCAGCTCCGCGCCCAGCCCTCACAGATCGGAGCGCACTGCCGCCTTTCGTAAGAGCACCGGCCCCGGCTCCGGCACCGCCGAGTCTCCCCGCACCTCCGCGAGCCGCGTCACCACCACACCGACCTCCATGCACGCCGTCTCCTCCATCGCCCCGCAGACCAAGCAAGACCTCTCGGGGGTAGGTAAGCCTCGTAGCGCTACCCTGGAGGGACAATGCAATCCAAAGGCAGTAACATGCCACTATCATCCTCATAGCAGAGGAGCTCCTAGCCGCTGCGTCTGAACGCGCCGCCATCTCCTCATGGGATTATCACAGAACACTACCTTTATAGACATTGTAACACACATTAGCATTGCCCTTATAAACATTATGACACACATCAGCATGCAGCCCTCCCACCCTTAACCATCTCAGTACTGTTCATTACAGTATAAATTGATTTCATGACAGATGATGCAGCACTCACCTGAATTCATCTTATTCACATCATGTCACAGTAGTGCAGTTTATTCACGTCACAGTACTGTCCTTGATTCACGTTGTGTCACACAGTAGAGCACCTTATTCACGTTACTGTACTGTACGTCACAGTAGTGCAGTAGTATATCCACATTACGTCACAAAGTAGAGATCTGCCACAGTCATGAACCTTATAACACATTATGCAAGAGCAATGCACGTCAGAACACATTAGGCCACTGTAACATCCCTTTGTATAATTTCTGCCACAGTAACGTCTCTTAGAACACTGTACTATCTGAAACACAAATCTCCCTTATAACCGAAAAATATTGACTGGAACTTTGGGAATAAAACCTGGGACTCTCAGCGTGGGAGGCACTGCACAATACGACAAACTGCACATTACACTGCACAATACGCTGCAGGTACACTGCACGACACTGCATACTGTATGCACTGCACTGCGTAATACAACAAACTGCACATTACACTGCACGATACACTGCACTTTTCCCTGAAAAACATGATACAATGTACACTGCACAAAACACTGCAATTACCACATGTGTATACAGTACACTGCACGATGTGATTAACTATGCATTACGCTCACTGCACAATACCATATACTGAATGTATTGTACACTGCATGACACGCTGCAATTACACAGCATGATACACTGTGATACACTGCATATACTGTACACTGCATGATACACTGCACAATCGTAGACCACATGGATTGTAAAGAACTATATATACACACAAGTTAAAAAAATAATAATTGTTTTTGTAAAACTCATGTCAATCTTTTTCCATGTCAACTTAACGGCCATGTCAACCTAAAATATAACTGTTGTCAACCAATTTCAAATCCACACCATCTAGGTCCACACCAGATATAGGTCGACATGGTGTCGACCTAGATGGTGTCCCTTTTGACATAGATAGTAAATGTAAGAAAAATTTAAAAAGTGTAAAAAAAATACAAATTTACCTTTTGACCCTGGTTAATGTTTGGTCCTTGTTTAACTATTTGTTTACCACAGATACAGTGCTGTATAGACCGGATACCTGCTGCTACAGCAGCCACCTGCTATAATGTACTGTACCTGTAACTACAATAACTTAAAGTACAGTAATCTACAGTGATGTACTGTACTTACAATCCCTTATGGCCTGCAGGCGCCTTGGAGTCCGGCGGACGAGGTCGCTCCACCTCCTCTGCAGCGACCTCACGGATCTCCTCCTGTTATATTTCTGGAGGATATACCAGCTGGCCCTCCTGTTGGCCCGCACTTTCTCCTCGTTGCTGGCGAGACTTCTGTCCCGCCAGCGCACGAGGAGACGCAGCTCACCGAGCGCATAAGGACGGTCTCTTGCATCAGCCATGACTCCGTCCTTATGCGCACTGTACGTCTCAGACGTCGTGCGTCTCAGACGTCGTGCGTCTCAGACGTCGTGTGTTCAATGCATTCAGCGACGCCCGATGAGGATTCCCAATTTCATGTGTGAAAGTACAGCAAACAGCGCCCTGCCCCCTCCCCATTGGTGTTGGTTTATGCCTTAAGGGACTCGGACGCTTTGATAAAGCTAAATATTTATCTTTTATAACACCTTTTATGAGGCCTAAGAACACTGTACGCTATTTACGTATGGAGTACCGTAAGGGTACGCTCGTTGCGTAGCAATCGCTTAGCCGTAGTCGAGACGCTCAAGCGTCACGTTCGCTCACGGCCAAGAGATCACAGGCAGGCACGCTATTGGCTGCCGTCTAACGTAATGATTCGCTATAGCGTAGCGAACGCTCGGGACCACGAGATCACCAGCGGCGCTGACGCTCACAATGTTAAACCTTTATATCTAAACCATAAACAATGTAATATGCTGTAAAGCCTTAGTGTAGAGATAGGGTGTAGATGCAACCTAGTGTAACCTTATTAACTTAAAAGCTGTTTGAGCGTCACCGACGCTCTGTGAATACTTAACACTACAAGAAATACACAGATACCTGGGCTTAGGGTCCAACGCCTAATATATATATATTATGAATGATATACTTGCAAAAGAATTAACACAATACAAGTCATACACTACAATATAACATAGACTACCTAACCAGATAACTACACATGAAATACAATACAATACTATTACGTTTAGGGGATTACGAGAGAAAGAGGAGAAGAGAGAGAGAGAGAGAGATATGGCCCATAACAACAAGGAAAGACAATATGATTGCGGAGAAAACTTACGCACAAGGGGAACGATCGCAAGCGCCTCTGGACATCCAGCTCCCGATTTTCAGCAATGATAACCGTTGAAGAGTGAGCTGGATGTGATCGGCTTGTCTATTTATGCCCCACACACAATACAATTCAATGGTCCCTACAATCTCATTGTTCATTGGACACAGGAATTCGGCTTCGCATTATAACAAAAGGTCATAGGTTGATTCATACAGGTGGGCTGTGGCTACTTCCAACTGTTCAGGTGGGTGGGATACTGGGTTTCCCGCCGCATGACTAAGTAAGAGCAAATAATAGTAAATGGACATAAACTTCTTATGTCCATAACTATTTGCACGAGCGATTAATCCGCTCCAAACCAACACCGGAATATTGCTATTTAAATACTCTTCCGATGGGTACCAAACACCACTGTATTACTCCTGTCTGACCCTTCGTATCAAACAAAGGGGGATTTCTCTGTTCATGAACATTCTACATTAACCAAACTTTCAGAATCTATCAAAGGGACCATGATCTACAAAATACATTATATAGTGAAAATATGTAACGATTGAGTCGCACGCTACGATCACATAAACTCTACCGTAAATACGCATACCGTGCGCCTGCGGGTGCCCGCGACTGTGAGTATGCGCACGCACGGGAGAGCGTACGCATGCGCAGCGCGGACGTGTATGAGGTGCAAATATGGCAGTGTGTATAGAGATATTTTTCTGACTTTGACAGTCCACCCTTTGGCAGTCAATAATAACTGCCACTTCCTAAAACATTTCAAAAAGAGAAAAATATATGTCAGGGGTTAATACATTTACATGGTTGGGTAGGGGAGGAGAGGAGAAGGTAGGAAAAGGGTATGACCTAGTGAGATAGCAGAAGCATGTGTGTATGAATCCATGTTTGGGGGTCATGTATCATCGTGCCGTACGTGTTTTAAATCAAGCTTCGAGGCATTGCGAAGTATACATTTGAATTCCTTCTTATCCCGTGGTACGGGTCTGTGGATGGGCTGTCAAACTTTACCGAGCTCTTTTCGGATTTTGGTTGTAACAAAAATGGGGAGCACATTTTAGTTGATGATACATGAATGGGGGGATATGTGATTGCTGATATCTGTGCCTGTATTCCCTATACTATGTGTGTAATTACCTGAAGGTTGTAGAGATGAAGAAAAGACATAATTACGGTAAATGCGGTGGTATTCTATGTCAGGTAAATGTACATTCGTCGATTGAGGTCTTGTTTGGTGTCTGTTGAATGCAGTCTTCTTTGTGCTTTTGCCCATAAGGTGCGAGCAAAAGCTTTGTCAATGTCCATAGATTTACAAAAGTGTTGGGCTAGCGTAGTTTTAAAATTTCTAGGGAAACTGGGGATCTATGGCAAAGTTCATCAAAAATCTGTGTATCAGGTTGTCAAAACTTCTTCTTTAATCCATCTGTTGTCTGTATATCGGCTCATCAAATTCCTCGTCCAAGTGGGTCTTTTTACCTTGGAGGAAACGGAAAAACAGGTGAAAGAAACGGACCGTAGAAATCGTATTTTCATCACATCATTGTTTCTACATTTGGGTCATAAATCAAATCCATTGGAATTACAGTTTCTTCACTCCTTAAACTCATTACCCTAGTACGACGATTGCACTTCATTAAAGCCTGACCGCATCTAAATATCAAACCAATTGATATGACAACACCTAAGATACATAGGAGAAACTTCCCAACATCCATTATGACTCCTTGAGCCCATTCTCCTAAACCAGAAAACCAATTTCGCGGGTTCAACCATGACACCCAACCAGTCAGCTCATTACCTACAGCAGCAAGAGTGAGATTGTGTCTCCTGCGAAATTCCCACTTCAGTTGGAGAATATCGTCCATCTTATGGTCTATGACCTCGACCGGGTCCTCGGTGCTATTCGTAATATATGTGCAACATTTCACGCCGTATTGTGTTGCCAGTGTGACACAATATCCACCTGTCACTGCTGTGAGGTAATTAAGAACCATTCTATGCTGTACCAGTTCTGTTTTATAAGCTTGAAGTTCTCTTCCAGTATACCTAAACGTGTCATCATACATTTCAGTGATATTATCTAACAAATTTGCGAGCGCAGATATGTATTTATAATTCAACACTCCTCTGGCGGTGCGAGTGAAATCTAACGCGATTAGAAACTGAATCCCGGTGGATTCATGGATCATGTCAGAGGCCGGATGCTCTGTTCTTTCTATCAGGTGCCGTTTAACTACGTGCTCGTAATGGGTGTGAGTATAAGGAGCTTGGGCAACACGGTGTATGTCTTTCATTTTGTCATGTGATACAGTCATTACTTCAGGCAGTACTTTTCCAATATAACACAATCCTTCAGAGTTTGGGGCAAGCCACTTATACGCCTTTCTCCCGCATATGAAATATGCATCATCGGGGAGAACATATGGGACGGAGTAGGACATAATCATATTACACACCTTCCATGTGAAATCTCCTAACCCTAATTCTTCCATCTGCTTAGTACACGTATCAGGTTGTACGATATGTGCACAGTATCCTGGTGATACCTCTCCAACTCTCGCAATCCTATTTCCTAAGGTATACCTATACCGGAAAGATTTTCCTCTACTGGCTATGTGGCGTATAAGTTCTGTATCTGTAGGCATTCTATCTGCTCTATGCGAAAAGGTCATGGTTTGGTTACTCCATGACACTTCCCAATTTCCCGGCTTTCGGGGATTGGAGATGTTAAAACATAATAGGGACCTATCCACATGGTATTGGTGGAGCTTCAAACTAGGAGGGCTGGAGATATTAAACCTCCTGTCCACCGGTCTCCCACCACTTAACTCAAGTACCTCCCCTAACGTTAAAGGAAATGGTACTAGCCCTGATTTGCTATGACCTTGAGGTACTTAAGAGCATACCCAACAATCTGTTTTATTTAACACACTACCCACTAAGGAGTGATAGTCACTCAATGGATGCCGGTCCATATGGATATTAAAACTGGATTGGCATTTCTTAATGCACCCATCCTCCACTACGTTGTCACAGAGCCTACAGATACAGTTTTCTTCAGCTAACAATCCTTCACAATTCCTTCTATGGTCAATGCTATCGGATTGTTTTCTGATACTCGCCTTTGCTTGTTGGTTAAGTTGTTCTTGGAAAACTACGCCTCCATCTCTGTCATCAGAACCCATTCCAGAACCTCCCTCGACCTCCATGGTACTCTCGCCGGAACAGACTGCTCTGGTCAACATCATGGTCAACAGGAAAATCCGGATCACAGTCTCTTGGGGCAAGTCCATCTTATAGGAGGAAACGGAGAAGAATGAGAAGGGGGAAAAATAATTTGAGGGAGAGGGGATGGGAAGTTGGAGAAAAACAATAAAAGGGAACAGGGGATCGACAACTGCTGTTGGTCTTGTGATTTTTCAATGCTCAGGTGCCGCCTCAATCCTCCTGGAACAGACACTCCAGTGATACAACCTCTACCGTCTGTTCCTTATCACGGGACCTCTCTGGATCAGCGACCTTCTTACAGTGGGACGAATGAACCCAAGTCTCTCTCTCAGCAACCTTCAATGCTGTAGTGCTAGTCAATAAGACCTGGTATGGTCCTTCCCATCTGTCAATAAGGCAACCTGAGCGTAGAAAATTCCGTATCATTACATAATCCCCAGGTTTAATGTCATGACAATTTCTATCTGGTAAATCAGGAATCACTAACTTCAGATTATCATTTTGATTCCTTAACTGTTTACTCATGTTAATCAAGTATTTTACAGTTACTTCATTGTTACACTTCAAATCATCCTGAGGGTTAATCATAACATGCGGTTGTCGACCAAACAAGATTTCAAAGGGAGACAGATTAAGAGGGGACCTGGGAGTGGTTCTGATGCTGTACAGTACAATGGGTAAAGCTTCTGGCCATGTCAATCGTGTCTCTGCCATCACTTTACTCAGTTTATTTTTAATAGAGCTGTTCACTCTTTCCACTTTCGCACTCGCCTGTGGACGGTATGGAGTGTGTAGCTTGCTATCAATTCCCATCAACTTACACATTCCTTGAAAGACATCACCTGTAAAATGGGTACCCCTATCGCTCTCAATTATTCTAGGGATACCATATCTACATACAAATTCCTGCACAATTTTCTTAGCAGTAAACATAGCGGTATTTGTAGCCGCAGGAAATGCTTCAACCCAATTTGAGAAAACATCTATACAAACAAGTACATATTTCAAATTCCGACAAGGGGGTAATTGTATAAAGTCAATCTGTATTACCTGGAAAGGGCCGCCGGCAGGTGGGATATGAGATGGTTCTGTAGGTATTGCCTTTCCGATGTTCTTTCTCAAACAGGTAAGGCATGACATTGCTCTTTTACTCGCATGAGATGAAAATCCTGGGGCACACCAATATGCTCTTACCAACTTGCACATCCCTTCCTTGCCCAGATGAGTCAGCCCGTGAGCTGCCTCAGCTAAACATGGAAGGTATGTTCTGGGGGCCACTGGTTTACCGTGTCCATCCGTCCAGAGTCCTGAGGACTCCTGGCCATATCCTTTTGCCTTCCAGACTGCCTTTTCCTGTGTGGAACACAAATTTTGCATCTCACACAACTTCTGTGTGTTGATGGTATTAAATACCATCAGTTGTGTGGTGTCTGTCTGTCTGGGGGTACCGGCTGCTAACTTAGCAGCTTCGTCTGCTCGGCTGTTACCAAGTGATACTGGGTCTTGGCTATATGTGTGTGCTTTACATTTGATAACAGCCACTCTGTCGGGTTCCTGTATCGCTGTTAGAAGCCTTTTTATGTGAGCTGCATGCGCTATCGGTGTACCAGCTGCCGTCATGAAATTTCTGAGGCGCCCTAGGGCTCCGAAATCATGGACTACCCCGAATGCGTATCTAGAATCGGTGTAGATATTGGCTGATTTGCCCTTAGCCAATTCACATGCTCTGGTTAGGGCGACCAGTTCAGCTACCTGGGCTGAGTGAGGTGGGCCTAGCGGTTCCGCTTCTATGGTGCCTTGGTCATCTACAACTGCGTATCCAGTACACAAGTCTCCCGAGTCTGACTGTCTATGACAACTTCCGTCCGTGTAGAACGTAAGTTCTACATCTTCCAGTGGGTTGTCACTGATGTCAGGCCTTGCGGTAAAATTTTGGGTCAAATATTCCATACAATCATGTGTGTCCTCCTTTGTGTTAAATTCTCCTTCCCCACCACTCTCATCCTCCACCCTTTGTGCCTGTCCAGGCACACCTGGGAGATATGTTGCAGGGTTTAATGCACTGCATCTCCTTATGGTGATGTTTACGGGGGCCATTAGTGCCAATTCCCATCTTGTAAACCGCGCTGATGAGACGTGCCTGGTTTGGGCAGAATTCAGCAAGGCTGACACTGCATGTGGTGTATGAATTGTGAGGTTGTGACCTAGCACGACATCTTCGCTTTTCGTTACTAGCAATGCTATCGCAGCGACGCTTCGCAAGCATGTGGGGAGGGATCGCGCTACCGTATCTAGCTGAGCGCTGTAATATGCTACTGGCCTGCTGGCATCACCGTGCTTTTGGGTTAGTACGCCTGCCGCGCAACCAGCACTTTCTGTTCCGTATAGCTCAAAGGGTTTCCCATAGTCTGGCATACCTAATGCTGGTGCCTGCGTCAGGCACTGTTTAAGTCTCTCAAATGCCGTCTCAGACTCGTCTGTATGCGAAATCCGATCAGGTTTGTTTGAGGAGACCATCTCCTGCAAGGGTAACGCTAGAATGGAAAACCCTGGGATCCAGTTACGGCAATACCCACACATTCCTAAAAATGTTCTGATCTGTTGCTGGGTTTGTGGCAGAGTCATGTCTCTAATTGCTTGAATTCTATCAGCGGTCAGGTGTCTCAGTCCTTGTGTTAGACAGTGTCCCAAATATTTTACCTTAGTTTGGCATAATTGCAACTTGTCTTTGGAAACCTTGTGTCCTGTGTCTGAAAGATGAAACAGGAGCTGTTTCGTATCCTTCAGGGATGCTTCCAATGAATCAGAACACAGCAGTAGATCATCCACGTACTGTATTAATACTGATCCACTCACTGGTTGGAAAGACTGTAAACAATCATGCAAAGCCTGAGAAAATATACTTGGACTATCTATGAATCCTTGTGGTAATCGAGTCCATGTGTATTGGACTCCTCTGTATGTAAATGCGAACAAATATTGGCTGTCAGGGTGCAGAGGTACCGAAAAGAAAGCGGAGCAGAGGTCAATAACAGTGAAAAATTTCGCAGTTGGAGGGATTTGCATTAGGATGACAGCTGGATTTGGCACTACGGGGAACTGACTCTCAACTATTTTGTTAATCCCCCTTAGATCCTGCACTAGCCTGTAACCCCTCCCCCCACTCTTTTTCACAGGGAAGATGGGACTATTGGCAGTGCTGGACGTTCTTACCAGAATGCCCTGTTGTAGCAAGCGCTCTATTACTGGGTAAACTCCTAACTCCACCTCTGGCTTCAGAGGGTACTGTGGGATTTTTGGAGCTATCCTACCATCTTTTACTTGTACAACTACCGGAGCTACGTTTGCCATTAATCCAGTGTCCTGTCCATCTTTAGTCCAAAGTGACTCTGGTATCTGAGATGTCATTTCCTCTACTTGGGAGGGAGTCCTATTTGTCATAATGGTATGTGACATTAATTTTGACGGGGAGTCTAACATGTCTCGCACTTCCTGAGCGTGATTCTCAGGTATGTCCAAGAATACACCTTCAGGAGTACAATAAATGACGCACCCCATTTTACACAGTAAGTCTCTTCCCAGGAGATTAGTCGGTGCCGATGCAGCCAGCAAAAAGGAATGCTTGGTATGTAAAGGCCCTATTGTAATCTCGGCTGGTTTGCTAACAGGGTAATGCTGGACTACTCCTGTTACTCCCATGGCTGGAATTGTCCTACCAGTGGTTCTCATGCCCACTGTCGAATTTATCACTGATTTGGCCGCCCCTGTGTCTACAAGAAAGTTTAATGATTTACCAGCTACATTGATTGCAATTTCTGGTTCACTTCCAAGGCTTGCAATCAATTTTACTGGCTGCAGATTACAGGTATGGCCACACCCCTATTGGGTATGGTGACCTCCCTGAATCCCGCTGGCAGCAACTATTTGTGAGGGAGTTAAATGGGAACTACCAGTGGCTTGCCAGTCTCTGTTCGGGGGGTATCTTTTTGTTTCCCCTGTATGTGGCTCATAACTCCGTCTCTGTGGACCCTGATCCCAATGTCGTGTGTCGTGTCGTTGTCTAGGGGGTTGATAAGATTTTTGTACATTTCTTGATCTACAGTCTCGTGCAAAGTGTCCCTGTTTGTGACAAAAATAACATGTTACCACATTTGACTTACCCACAGGGTTTGGTGATATTAACACAGGCTGTTTTGTGGTCAGGGCCTGTATACTTACTGACATTAACTTATCACCTTGTGACTCCCTGTGTCTGGTGATATTCCAGTCGTGATCAATAGCAGCCTCTCTCAAAGTAGCCACAGACAGACCTCGCCAACATGGTTGTGTGGTCTGTACCCTAGTCTTTAATGACTCTTTTAAACCATCCATCAGTACCGATACTGCTACTTCTCGATGGTTTAAGTTTGTTTTAATGTCCTCTATGCCTGTGTATTTTGCCATCTCTGATAATGCTCTGTGAAAATACTCTGCAGCTGTTTCTGACTCCTTTTGTTTAATGGAGAATATCTTGTTCCATTTAACTACCGCTGGGAAATACTCTTTTAACTGTAAGCTTATTCTTTTTACATTGTCTTTGTTGTACACATCTGTAAGAGGTACATCCTGATCTAATCCACAGTCAGCTAAAAATTGAGTTGCGTCAACATTGGAGGGTAAACATGCTCTCAGCAATACTTGCCAATCTTTATTATTGGGCTCTAAAGTGTTTCCTAGGTCTCTGATGTATTTTTGGCTGGCAACTAAGTCTTTTCTAGGGTCAGGGAATTCAGACACTATGGTCCTTAATTCCATTCTGGAAAATGGGCTATACATGGCAATGTTCCTAACAGGAGTGACTCCTGAAGTGTCTGTTTTCCCATTTGGAACTACTATTACCTTAACAGGATTAACTCTAACAACCTCATTCTGTGTAGATTCAACAGTTTGTGGTGAAATAGTTTCAGCATAGTGTATGGTGCCGTACTTACCCGTTGATACGACCTCACCTATCCCTCCGCTAGGGGTCTTTGTTACTAATCTCGGGGGTGGAGCTGTGCCTACTGTGGTCTCTGCTATGGTGGCTGCTAGAGAGAGCGCTGAAATTGTTGCCGATTCGTCCTCTTGATCACACTCCTGAGGAAAGTTCAAAACAGGGTACAACTTGCACGGGTTAATACTTGCATTGGTTAATTGGTTTACATTATCTTTAACATTTACACAGTTGCTAAGTGTTTGTTTGTTACACCTTAGTGCGTCATTCTCCGCAACCAATTTCTCTCCCGGTATGTATGGTGGCGGTGGGGCCGTGGCTATCAGTTTCCTGATCGAGCCAGATCCCGCCGCCTGAGCCAATCCTCTCTGTATGTCACCCTCCTGTTGCCACAACTGCAAATAATCATAATGCTTGATTCGTCTCTTTGCTGATTTAATGAGACATATCCTTCTCCTTAAATTCGTTAACACTTCTGTGCTGAAGCTACCTACTCTTGGGAATTTCTCCCCGTCATGTACTGTCATTCTCTCCCATTCATCACATAAAGCTTCTGTGTGACTTCCGTACTTTTCACACATTACGTACCTTGCCGACCCGACTGGTCGGTTTATGGAATCAACCCGAACCGAGGTTGATCGCCCCCTTCCTGAACAACTGGCCCCCATAATTTGCAGGTGTTACGGAACCTTACAAAAAACCAAAATATTCACGATAGGTAGGCGGTGAAGTTTACCGAGCACCTCACTCACTCGCCCACGCCGACCAATACGACCTGATCACACCGATATGGTGCTGGCGTACTCGACCCAGGGCACCTATTAACCTTTGTTTACTGGAACATGCGAGGGATATCCGCAGAACACTTACTCTTTCCAGTAAAGGTGAGGTTGTTGGATAATTCCTGAGTGACCAGCGAACTTCCCTTTGTAAAAATAAAAAATTACACAAATCACGTCAGAATGTACAAATAGCGTTTATGACCTTCGTACACAAATAGTACCGGTCAGGTTTACTAATGCACACAATTACGTGCGGTACAATCGTTCAGCACATAAGCAACTAATCTTATGTACGGAGCGACCAGCGGAATCGAAAATTGCGGCTGCGAATTCCTTCAGCAAGAGCTTGTATGGCCTATATGGGTGTTGCACCAACCCTTTTTTTTTGGTGTTGTGCCTGTGAACTCTATAGCGGACTTCCTTGTCTGCTGTACCTAGACCTCCTGGTCTGTTATGCGACCTCCTGGTCTGACCTCCTGGTCTGTTACAGTATGACCTCCTGGTCTGCTACACTCTAATGCTCAAATTTTATGTTTAACCAAGGATGCCTCCCTAGCCACCGTGCATGTCACTTACACGTATGTACCTCACGAGAACTCGATGATTTCTTTTGGTTCAACCTCAAAATTGTAAAAACACACTCACTCACCACATATACACTTTTGTTTCTATTTTTATTTCTGCGCAGAAATTTCTCTTTAGACCAGATGTGTTACAAATTAGGAGAAGGATCTATTAATTTAAATTTCGAATTTAAAATAGATTTGCGCTACTTATCGCTTGTTGCGCTATTTATCGCCTGTTGCGTTACTTAAAAATAAACACTATCGTGTGACTTGAGTTACGTGGGCGTACCCAGACGCTCCGTTGCGTAATTTACGCTGCGTGCATCGGCCTTTGCGTACGCGAGTCTCTCCCTTTGTTAGAGACACGTGTACACCAGTCTTTGTCTACCGTAACACAACTAACACGTTTTATCAATGTAGATGATCCTCGATCATCTACCGCACACCACACCAATCTCTCCTTTTACCTTTAGGTAGAGCTGTGTGTATTTCTATACCTTAACTGTATTACCTTTACTCTTTAACTATGAAATAGCGGCAAATCTCTCTTAGTACGTTTATCAATTATACAATGGCAAACAGGAGAGTGATATATGAAAATACACAAATGAAAAGAAATGCAGATATGCGTGCGTGTGTACGCAAGACAGAAATAAACAGTTTTAAAAAGACACTATCGTTTTGTTCTTACCTCCGGTCCCGGATTCCTTCAGCACCCTTTACTAAGCGAAGCAGACGCTTATCCAAACAGCACTACGAGGAATATGACCTCCCGCCCTTTGCTGCTGGATAATGTCTGCTGAAATTACCTAGTGCAGATATGTGAAGGACGGGCGAGCCGCCAATTGATAAAGCTAAATATTTATCTTTTATAACACCTTTTATGAGGCCTAAGAACACTGTACGCTATTTACGTATGGAGTACTGTAAGGGTACGCTCGTTGCGTAGCAATCGCTTAGCCGTAGTCGAGACGCTCAAGCGTCACGTTCGCTCACGGCCAAGAGATCACAGGCAGGCACGCTATTGGCTGCCGTCTAACGTAATGATTCGCTATAGCGTAGCGAACGCTCGGGACCACGAGATCACCAGCGGCGCTGACGCTCACAATGTTAAACCTTTATATCTAAACCATAAACAATGTAATATGCTGTAAAGCCTTAGTGTAGAGATAGGGTGTAGATGCAACCTAGTGTAACCTTATTAACTTAAAAGCTGTTTGAGCGTCACCGACGCTCTGTAAATACTTAACACTACAAGAAATACACAGATACCTGGGCTTAGGGTCCAACGCCTAATATATATATATATATTATGAATGATATACTTGCAAAAGAATTAACACAATACAAGTCATACACTACAATATAACATAGACTACCTAACCAGATAACTACACATGAAATACAATACAATACTATTACGTTTAGGGGATTACGAGAGAAAGAGGAGAAGAGAGAGAGAGAGAGAGAGATGGCCCATAACAACAAGGAAAGACAATATGATTGCGGAGAAAACTTACGCACAAGGGGAACGATCGCAAGCGCCTCTGGACATCCAGCTCCCGATTTTTAGCAATGATAACCGTTGAAGAGTGAGCTGGATGTGATCGGCTTGTCTATTTATGCCCCACACACAATACAATTCAATGGTCCCTACAATCTCATTGTTCATTGGACACAGGAATTCGGCTTCGCATTATAACAAAAGGTCATAGGTTGATTCATACAGGTGGGCTGTGGCTACTTCCAACTGTTCAGGTGGGTGGGATACTGGGTTTCCCGCCGCATGACTAAGTAAGAGCAAATAATAGTAAATGGACATAAACTTCTTATGTCCATAACTATTCGCACGAGCGATTAATCCGCTCCAAACCAACACCGGAATATTGCTATTTAAATACTCTTCCGATGGGTACCAAACACCACTGTATTACTCCTGTCTGACCCTTCGTATCAAACAAAGGGGGATTTCTCTGTTCATGAACATTCTACATTAACCAAACTTTCAGAATCTATCAAAGGGACCATGATCTACAAAATACATTATATAGTGAAAATATGTAACGATTGAGTCGCACGCTACGATCACATAAACTCTACCGTAAATACGCATACCGTGCGCCTGCGGGTGCCCGCGACTGTGAGTATGCGCACGCACGGGAGAGCGTACGCATGCGCAGCGCGGACGTGTATGAGGTGCAAATATGGCAGTGTGTATAGAGATATTTTTCTGACTTTGACAGCTTGCATTTGTAAAGCATGGTATTTCCCATCGTCTCCACCTACCCCCATCGCCCTTCCCCCTGGGAGCCTGCACAGATCATGCAGTGGACAGGGAGAGAATTCAGGTCCTGTGCAATACACAAACGCCGAAGATCTACAGTACTGTTTTACTGACTCAGAATACACTAATTTCTACTCATTGCCGCTGGGTAGTGGCATTTAGCGTAAAGAATCGCTCCTGCAGATCTACTCTGATTTATTTGAAACTTGTGTGCATCCTTCCATTGGATGTACAGTATTAGAGAGAAAAAAAAAATATTAAAGTGAATGTCACGGGAACACATAAAATAAAAAAAAAGTTGGCACTTCCTTCCCATTGGTGATGGTTTATGCCGTAGGGGACTCGGACGCTCATATAATTGCATTTCAAAGCCACGGTATTTCCCATCGTCTCCCCCTACCCCCATCGCCCTTCCCCCCTGGGAGCCTGCACAGATCATGCAGTGGACAGGGAGGGAAATCAGGTCCTGTGCAATACACAAACGCCGAAGATCTACAGTACTGTTTTGCTCACTCAGAATACACTCATTTCTACTCATTGCCGTTGGGTAGTGGCATTTAGCGTAAAGAATCGCTCCTGCAGATCTACTCTGATTTATGTGAAACTTGTGTGCATCCTTCCATTGGATGTACAGTATTAGAGAGAAAAAAAAATATTAAAGTGAATGTCACGGGAACATTAAAGAAAAAAAAGGTTGGCACTTCCTTCCCATTGGTGATGGTTTATGCCGTAGGGGACTCGGACGCTCATATAATTGCATTTCAAAGCCACGGTATTTCCCATCGTCTCCCCCTACCCCCATCGCCCTTCTCCCCTGGGAGCCTCCACAGATCATGCAGTGGACAGGGAGGGAAATCAGGTCCTGTGCAATACACAAACGCTGAAGATCTACAGTACTGTTTTGCTCAACTCATTGCCGCTGTGTAGTTGCATTTAGCATAAAGAAACGCTCCTGCAGATGTACTCTGATTTATATGTAACGTGTGTGCACCCTTCCATTGACTGTCTTACAATGAAAATAACATAATACAGTATATTATTACAATATAAAAAAAAAACATCCGGTCTCGAACCCTGGACCACCAGCGTGGGAGGTGGGAGCCTTCATTGCTAGCCCACGACGCCCGATGAGGATTCCCAATTTCATGTGTGAAAGTACAGCAAACAGCGCCCTGCCCCCTCCCCATTGGTGTTGGTTTATGCCTTAGGGGACTCGGACGCTCGCATTTGTAAAGCACGGTATTTCCCATCATCTCCCACTAGCCCATACCCATTATGCCTTAGGGAACTCAGACGCTCATTTACTGTACATGTGTTTTAAAAGCACGGTGTTTATACATTGTATTGTGTGTTTATACATTGTATTGTACATTCTTCCTTTTACACAATTACTGTAGTTGCGTCTCCATACAGTAGGTCATCATCTTTTTCCACCGCCTCCCGTTATGCCTACAGTATTGACATTACAGTCGTCACTGACTAATTGCCAGAGCTGTAGATCAATCCGCCGCTATACTGTACGATCGAAAGTACTGGATTAGTGGAGCATTAGCCACCCAGTGGTGGAGATGTGTAATGCATGCTGAGTATCTAGATCGCTCCAATGCGTCTGCCTGCGATTAAACTCTGCTATCGCCCTAGCGTGATTAAACGGCCGTCTAGGTGGAGAATCGGTCAAGATGAAGGTGGCTACATCTGTATATGGGTCCGGGGCTTAAGGAATTTTTCAGAATCCACAAAACGGTTGAAGCTCCTGTTCAAAAATCATTCTCCGAAATCAACTTCTGTCACCTTAGTGATACATTTTGTGATGGTACCTGCAGTTTAAAGCAGAAATTGGTGCACTTTTGAAATTTTCATTTTTGACCAAAATTTATGGGTCCGGAGCTTAGGGAATTTCTCAGGCACCACAAAACGGTTGAAGCTCCTGTTGAAAAATCATGCTCCAAAATAAACTATCACCTTAGTGATACATTTTGGGATGGTACTTAAAGTTTAAAGCAGAAATTGGGGCACTTTTGAAATTTTCATTTTTGACCAAAATCGATTGTTCCAAGGCTTAGGAAATTTCACAGATTCCACAAAATGGTTAAAGATCCTGTTCAAAAATCATGCTCCAAAATCCACTTCTGTCACCTTAGTGATACATTTTGTGGTGATACCTAATGTTTAAAGCAGAAATTGGGGCACTTTTGAAATTTCCATTTTTGACCAAAATATATGGGTCCGGGGCTTAAGGAATTTTTCAGGCACCACAAAACGGTTGAAGCTCCTGTTCAAAAATCTTGCTCCGAAATCAACTTTTGTCACCTTAGTGATACATTTTGGGATGGTACCTAAAGTTTAAAGCAGAAATTGGGACTTTTTTGATATGTTCATTTTTGACCAAAATCAATGGGTCTGGGGCTTAGGGAATTTATCAGGCACCACAAAACGGTTGAAGCTCCTGTCCAAAAATCATGCTCCGAAATCAACTTATGTCACCTTAGTGATACATTTTGGGATGGTACCTAAAGTTTAAAGCAGAAATTGGGGCACTTTGGAAATTTTAATTTTTGACCAAAATTGATGGGTCCGGGACTTAGGGAATTTCTCATGCACCACAAAATGGTTGAAGCTCCTGTTCAAAAATCATGCTCCGAAATTACCTTCTGCCACCTTAGTGATACATTTTGGGATGGTACCTAAAGTTTAAAGCAAAAATTGGGGCACTTTTGAAATTTTCATTTCTGACCAAAATCGATGGGTTTTGGGGCTTAGGGAATTTCTCAGGCACCACAAAATGGTTGAAGCTCATGTTCAAAAATCTTTCTCCGAAATCAACTTCTGTCACCTTAGTGATGCATTTTTGGGATGGTACCTAAAGTTTAAAGCAAAAATTGGGGCACTTTTGAAATTTTCATTTTTGACCAAAATCAATGGGTTTCGGGGCTTAGGGAATTTCTCAGGCACCACAAAACGGTTGAAGCTCCTGTTCAAAAATCATGCTCCAAAATCAACTTCTGTCACCTTAGTGATACATTATGGGATGGTACCTAAAGTTTAAAGCAGAAATTGGGGCACTTTGAAATTTTCATTTTTGACCAAAATCGATGGGTCAGGGGTTTAGGGAATTTCTCAGGCACCACAAAACGTTTGAAGCTCCTGTTCAAAAATTATGCTCCGAAATCAACTTCTGTCACCTTAGTGATTGTTACGCACACCAGTGCTAACAGTAGTATACCGGTGTATGAACAGAGAGGGAAGCGAAGCAAACGAACTCACAGACAGTATAACATAACATACACAGGAGGTGATGGAATAACTAATAAACACAAAGTGAACGGAGAAGCCCAAAGGCTCAGGAATTGGGTGTCTCCCTAGTGTCAGGAATGCTCAGATGGAATAGAGCGGACAATGAAGCGAGGTGTAGTGATTTAACATGTGGAGCACCTAAAATGATGTTGCTAAGAGCAACAGAAAAAACCCCAAAGGGTTACCAACGGGTGTGGGAATAAACTCCTTGGTCAGAGATAGAAATATAGACACAAGGAGAGTATCCACAATCCTAACCCCCACTTGCAGGGCACAGGTTCAGCTTACTGCCACTAAACTGACACCTGGACGCCCTGCACAGTGAGGGAGTATTAAGCAAGCAGGTCTGAGAGTACAGCCGCAAACCTGCTGGGTTCACAGAATAGCAAAAGAATCCCAGCAGGTCAAACAACTGACTCCAGTCTTACTGCTAGGTCCGGATTGGCAGAATGAAGTACCGAATCCCAAGACCTATTCGCAGTAAGCAACAAGTAAATACAAAGTCACACAGTACTAGCTAACTCTCTGGAACTGACTAACAAACAAAGATTCAGCAGCATTTGCCTAGCCTGAGAGGATGGTTTATATAGCAGGTGCTGTCCACGCCCCACTCAGACCTCACAGACTGTGAGCACAAAACCAGCGCCGGATTCCCTGCCGTGCACAGAGCCTGTAACCACTACACAGTAAAAACCCGGACCGGAGTATCAGCTGCGCTCAGGTTACTTCGCTAACACTTGCCTCCCGGTTGCCATGGCGACGTGGCAGCACAGAGCAGGAGATCCTAACAGTGATACATTTTGGGATGGTACCTAAAGTTTAAAGCAGAAATTGGGACTCTTTTGAAGTTTTCATTTTTGACCAAGATCGATGGGTCTGGGGCTTAGGGAATTTCTCAGGCACCACAAAACGTTTGAAGCTCCTGTTCAAAAATCATGCTCCGAAATCAACTTCTGTCGCCTTAGTGATACATTTTGGGATGGTACCTAAAGTTTAAAGCAGAAATTGTGACACTTTTGACATTTTCATTTTTGACCAAAATTGATGGGGTCGGGGCTTAGGGGATTTCTCATATGCAACAAAATGGTTGAAGCTCCTGTTCAAAAATCTTGCTCCGAAATCAACTTCTGTTACCTAAGTGATACATTTTGGGATGGCACCTAAAATTGAAAGCAAAAATTGGGGCATTTTGAAATTTTCATTTTTGACCAAAATCGATGGGTCCGGGGCTTAGGGATTTTCGCATATGCCAAAAAATGGTTGAAGATCCTGTTCAAAAATCTTGCTCCAAAATCAACTTCTGTCACCTTAGTGATGCATTTTGGGATGGTGCTTAAAGTTTAAAGAAGTAATTGGGGCACTTTTGAAATTTTCATTTTTGACCAAAATCGATGGGTCCGAGGCTTAAGGAATTTCTCAGGCACCACAAAACGGTTGAAGCTCCTGTTCAAAATTATTGCTCGGAAATCAACTTCTGTCACCTTAGTGATACATTTTGGGATGGTACCTAAAGTTTAAAGCAGAAATTGGGACTCTTTGATATGTTCATTTTTGACCAAAATCAATGGGTCTGGGGCTTAGGGAATTTATCAGGCACCACAAAACGGTTGAAGCTCCTGTCCAAAAATCATGCTCCGAAATCAACTTATGTCACCTTAGTGATACATTTTGGGATGGTACCTAAAGTTTAAAGCAGAAATTGGGACACTTTTGAAATTTTAATTTTTGACCAAAATTGATGGGTCCGGGACTTAGGGAATTTCTCAGTCACCACAAAATGGTTGAAGCTCCTGTTCAAAAATCTTGCTCCGAAATCAACTTCTGTCACCTTAGTGATACATTTTGGGATGGTGCCTAGAGTTTAAAGGAGAAATTGGGACACTTTTGACATTTTCATTTTTGACCAAAATCGATGGGTCCGGGGCTTAGGGAATTTCTCATAATCCACAAAACGGTTGAAGCTCCTGTTCAAAAATCATGCTCCGAAATTACCTTCTGCCACCTTAGTGATACATTTTGGGATGGTACCTAAAGTTTAAAGCAAAAATTGGGGCACTTTTGAAATTTTCATTTCTGACCAAAATCGATGGGTTTCGGGGCTTAGGGAATTTCTCAGGCACCACAAAATGGTTGAAGCTCATGTTCAAAAATCTTTCTCCGAAATCAACTTCTGTCACCTTAGTGATGCATTTTTGGGATGGTACCTAAAGTTTAAAGCAAAAATTGGGGCACTTTTGAAATTTTCATTTTTGACCAAAATCAATGGGTTTCGGGGCTTAGGGAATTTCTCAGGCACCACAAAACGGTTGAAGCTCCTGTTCAAAAATCATGCTCCAAAATCAACTTCTGTCACCTTAGTGATACATTATGGGATGGTACCTAAAGTTTAAAGCAGAAATTGGGGTACTTTTGAAATTTTCATTTTTGACCAAAATCGATGGATCAGGGGTTTAGGGAATTTCTCAGGCACCACAAAACGTTTGAAGCTCCTGTTCAAAAATTATGCTCCGAAATCAACTTCTGTCACCTTAGTGATTGTTACGCACACCAGTGCTAACAGTAGTATACCGGTGTATGAACAGAGAGGGAAGCGAAGCAAACGAACTCACAGACAGTATAACATAACATACACAGGAGGTGATGGAATAACTAATAAACACAAAGTGAACGGAGAAGCCCAAAGGCTCAGGAATTGGGTGTCTCCCTAGTGTCAGGAATGCTCAGATGGAATAGAGCGGACAATGAAGCGAGGTGTAGTGATTTAACATGTGGAGCACTTAAAATGATGTTGCTAAGAGCAACAGAAAAAACCCCAAAGGGTTACCAACGGGTGTGGGAATAAACTCCTTGGTCAGAGATAGAAATATAGACACAAGGAGAGTATCCACAATCCTAACCCCCACTTGCAGGGCACAGGTTCAGCTTACTGCCACTAAACTGACACCTGGACGCCCTGCACAGTGAGGGAGTATTAAGCAAGCAGGTCTGAGAGTACAGCCGCAAACCTGCTGGGTTCACAGGATAGCAAAAGAATCCCAGCAGGTCAAACAACTGACTCCAGTCTTACTGCTAGGTCCGGCTTGGCAGAATGAAGTACCGAATCCCAAGACCTATTCGCAGTAAGCAACAAGTAAATACAAAGTCACACAGTACTAGCTAACTCTCTGGAACTGACTAACAAACAAAGATTCAGCAGCATTTGCCTAGCCTGAGAGGATGGTTTATATAGCAGGTGCTGTCCACGCCCCACTCAGACCTCACAGACTGTGAGCACAAAACCAGCGCCGGATTCCCTGCCGTGCACAGAGCCTGTAACCACTACACAGTAAAAGCCCGGACCGGAGTATCAGCTGCGCTCAGGTTACTTCGCTAACACTTGCCTCCCGGTTGCCATGGCGACGTGGCAGCACAGAGCAGGAGATCCTAACAGTGATACATTTTGGGATGGTACCTAAAGTTTAAAGCAGAAATTGGGACTCTTTTGAAGTTTTCATTTTTGACCAAGATCGATGTATCCGGGGCTTAGGGAATTTCAAAGGCACCACAAAACAGTTGACGCTCCTGTTCAAAAATCATGCTTCGAAATCAACTTCTGTCACCTTAGTGATACATTATGAGATGGTACCTTAAGTTTAAACCAGAAATTGGGGAATTTTAGAAATTTTCATTTTTGACCAAAATCGATGGGTCTGGGGCTTAGGGAATTTCTCAGGCACCACAAAACGTTTGAAGCTCCTGTTCAAAAATCATGCTCCGAAATCAACTTCTGTCACCTTATTGATACATTTTGGGATGGTACCTAAAGTTTAAAGCAGAAATTGGGACACTTTTGACATTTTCATTTTTGACCAAAATTGATGGGGTCGGGGCTTAGGGAATTTCTCATATGCAACAAAATGGTTGAAGCTCCTGTTCAAAAATCTTGCTCCGAAATCAACTTCTGTTACCTTAGTGATACATTTTGGGATGGCACCTAAAATTGAAAGCAAAATTGGGGCATTTTGAAATTTTCATTTTTGACCAAAATCGATGGGTCCGGAGCTTAGGGATTTTCGCATATGCCAAAAAATGGTTGAAGATCCTGTTCAAAAATCTTGCTCCAAAATCAACTTATGTCACCTTAGTGATGCATTTTGGGATGGTGCCGAAAGTTTAAAGAAGTAATTGGGGCACTTTTGAAATTTTCATTTTTGACCAAAATCGATAGATCAGGGGCTTAAGGAATTTCAAAGGCACCACAAAACAGTTGAAGCTCCTGTTCAAAAATCATGCTCCAAAATCGACTTCTGTCACCTTAGTGATACATTTTGGGATGGTACCTAAAGTTTAAAGCAAAAATTGGGGCACTTTTGAAATTTCCAAATTTTGACCAAAATATATGGGTTCGGGATTTAAGGAATTTTTCATAATCCACAAAACGGTTGAAGCTCCGGTTCAAAAATCATTCTCCATAATAAACTTCTGTCACCATAGTGATACATTTTGGGATGGTACCTAAAGTTTAAAGCAAAAATTGGGGCACTTTTGATATTTTCATTTTTGACCAAAATCAATGGGTTTCGGGGCTTAGGGAATTTCTCAGGCACCACAAAACGGTTGAAGCTCCTGTTCAAAAATCATGCTCCAAAATCAACTTCTGTCACCTTAGTGATACATTATGGGATGGTACCTAAAGTTTAAAGCAGAAATTGGGGTACTTTTGAAATTTTCATTTTTGACCAAAATCGATGGATCAGGGGTTTAGGGAATTTCTCAGGCACCACAAAACGTTTGAAGCTCCTGTTCAAAAATTATGCTCCGAAATCAACTTCTGTCACCTTAGTGATTGTTACGCACACCAGTGCTAACAGTAGTATACCGGTGTATGAACAGAGAGGGAAGCGAAGCAAACGAACTCACAGACAGTATAACATAACATACACAGGAGGTGATGGAATAACTAATAAACACAAAGTGAACGGAGAAGCCCAAAGGCTCAGGAATTGGGTGTCTCCCTAGTGTCAGGAATGCTCAGATGGAATAGAGCGGACAATGAAGCGAGGTGTAGTGATTTAACATGTGGAGCACCTAAAATGATGTTGCTAAGAGCAACAGAAAAAACCCCAAAGGGTTACCAACGGGTGTGGGAATAAACTCCTTGGTCAGAGATAGAAATATAGACACAAGGAGAGTATCCACAATCCTAATCCCCACTTGCAGGGCACAGGTTCAGTTTACTGCCACTAAACTGACACCTGGACGCCCTGCACAGTGAGGGAGTATTAAGCAAGCAGGTCTGAGAGTACAGCCGCAAACCTGCTGGGTTCACAGAATAGCAAAAGAATCCCAGCAGGTCAAACAACTGACTCCAGTCTTACTGCTAGGTCCGGATTGGCAGAATGAAGTACCGAATCCCAAGACCTATTCGCAGTAAGCAACAAGTAAATACAAAGTCACACAGTACTAGCTAACTCTCTGGAACTGACTAACAAACAAAGATTCAGCAGCATTTGCCTAGCCTGAGAGGATGGTTTATATAGCAGGTGCTGTCCACGCCCCACTCAGACCTCACAGACTGTGAGCACAAAACCAGCGCCGGATTCCCTGCCGTGCACAGAGCCTGTAACCACTACACAGTAAAAGCCCGGACCGGAGTATCAGCTGCGCTCAGGTTACTTCGCTAACACTTGCCTCCCGGTTGCCATGGCGACGTGGCAGCACAGAGCAGGAGATCCTAACAGTGATACATTTTGGGATGGTACCTAAAGTTTAAAGCAGAAATTGGGACTCTTTTGAAGTTTTCATTTTTGACCAAGATCGATGTATCCGGGGCTTAGGGAATTTCAAAGGCACCACAAAACAGTTGACGCTCCTGTTCAAAAATCATGCTTCGAAATCAACTTCTGTCACCTTAGTGATACATTATGAGATGGTACCTTAAGTTTAAACCAGAAATTGGGGAATTTTTGAAATTTTCATTTTTGACCAAAATCGATGGGTCTGGGGCTTAGGGAATTTCTCAGGCACCACAAAACGTTTGAAGCTCCTGTTCAAAAATCATGCTCCGAAATCAACTTCTGTCACCTTATTGATGCATTTTGGGATGGTACCTAAAGTTTAAAGCAGAAATTGGGACACTTTTGACATTTTCATTTTTGACCAAAATTGATGGGGTCGGGGCTTAGGGAATTTCTCATATGCAACAAAATGGTTGAAGCTCCTGTTCAAAAATCTTGCTCCGAAATCAACTTCTGTTACCTTAGTGATACATTTTGGGATGGCACCTAAAATTGAAAGCAAAATTGGGGCATTTTGAAATTTTCATTTTTGACCAAAATCGATGGGTCCGGAGCTTAGGGATTTTCGCATATGCCAAAAAATGGTTGAAGATCCTGTTCAAAAATCTTGCTCCAAAATCAACTTATGTCACCTTAGTGATGCATTTTGGGATGGTGCCGAAAGTTTAAAGAAGTAATTGGGGCACTTTTGAAATTTTCATTTTTGACCAAAATCGATAGATCAGGGGCTTAAGGAATTTCAAAGGCACCACAAAACAGTTGAAGCTCCTGTTCAAAAATCATGCTCCAAAATCGACTTCTGTCACCTTAGTGATACATTTTGGGATGGTACCTAAAGTTTAAAGCAAAAATTGGGGCACTTTTGAAATTTCCATTTTTGACCAAAATATATGGGTTCGGGATTTAAGGAATTTTTCATAATCCACAAAACGGTTGAAGCTCCGGTTCAAAAATCATTCTCCATAATAAACTTCTGTCACCATAGTGATACATTTTGGGATGGTACCTAAAGTTTAAAGCAGAAATTGGGGCACTTTTGCAATTTATATATTTGACCAAAATCGATGGGTCCGAGGCTTAAGGAATTTCTCAGACACCATAAAACGGTTGAAGCTTCTGTTCAAAAATCATGCTCAGAAACCAACTTCTGTCACCTTAGTGATACATTTTGTGATGGTACCTAAAGTTTAAAGCACAGAGCCTGTAACCACTACACAGTAAAAACCCGGACCGGAGTATCAGCTGCGCTCAGGTTACTTTGCTAACACTTGCCTCCCGGTTGCCATGGCGACGTGGCAGCACAGAGCAGGAGATCCTAACAGTGATACATTTTGGGATGGTACCTAAAGTTTAAAGCAGAAATTGGGACTCTTTTGAAGTTTTCATTTTTGACCAAGATCGATGTATCCGGGGCTTAGGGAATTTCAAAGGCACCACAAAACAGTTGACGCTCCTGTTCAAAAATCATGCTTCGAAATCAACTTCTGTCACCTTAGTGATACATTATGAGATGGTACCTTAAGTTTAAACCAGAAATTGGGGAATTTTTGAAATTTTAATTTTTGACCAAAATCGATGGGTCTGGGGCTTAGGGAATTTCTCAGGCACCACAAAACGTTTGAAGCTCCTGTTCAAAAATCATGCTCCGAAATCAACTTCTGTCACCATAGTGATACATTTTGAGATGGTGCCTAAAGTTTAAAGCAGAAATTGGGGAACTTTGAAATTTTAGTTTTTGACCAAAATCGATGGCTTAGGGAATTTCTCTGGCACCACAAAACGGTTGAATCTCCTGTTCAAAAATCATGCTCCAAAATCTACTTCTGTCACCTCAGTGATACATTATGGAATGGTACCTTAAGTTTAAAGCAGAAATTGGGGGAATTTTTGAAATTTTCATTTTTGACCAAATTTGATGGGTCTGGGGCTTAGGGAATTTCTCAGATGCCACAAAACGGTTGAAGCTCCTGTTCAAATTCATGCTCCAAAATCAACTTCTGTCACCTTAGTGATACATTTTGGGATGGTACCTAAAGTTTAAAACAGAAATTAAGGCACTTTTGAAATTTTTATTTTTGACCAAAATCGATGGGTCTGGGGCTTAGGGAATTTCTCAGGCACCACAAAACAGTTGATGCTCCTGTTCAAAAATCTTGCTCCGAAATCAACTTCTGTCACCTTAGTGATACATTTTGGTATGGTACTTAAAGTTTAAAGCAGAAATTGGGGCACTTTTGAAATTTTCATTTTTGACCAAAATCAATGGGTTTCGGGGCTTAGGGAATTTCTCAGACACCACAAAACGGTTAAAGCTCCTGTTCAAAAATCATGCTCCAAAATCAACTTCTGTCACCTTAGTGATACATTATGGGACGGTACCTAAAGTTTAAAGCAGAAATTGGGGCACTTTTGAAATTTTCATTTTTGACCAAAATCGATGGGTCAGGGGTTTAAGGAATTTCTCAGGCAACACAAAACGTTTGAAGCTCCTGTTCAAAAATTATGCTCCGAAATCAGCTTCTGTCACCTTAGTGATTGTTACGCACACCAGTGCTAACAGGAGTATACCGGTGTATGAACAGAGAGGGAAGCGAAGCAAACGAACTCACATACAGTATAACATAACATACACAGGAGGTGATGGAATAACTAATAAACACAAAGTGAACAGAGAAGCCCAAAGTCCCTGGAATTGGGTGTCTCCCTAGTGTCAGGAATGCTCAGATGGAATAGAGCGGACAATGAAGCGAGGTGTAGTGATTTAACATGTGGAGCACCTAAAATGATGTTGCTAAGAGCAACAGAAAAAACCCCAAAGGGTTACCAACGGGTGTGGGAATAAACTCCTTGGTCAGAGATAGAAATATAGACACAAGGAGAGTATCCACAATCCTAACCCCCACTTGCAGGGCACAGGTTCAGCTTACTGCCACTAAACTGACACCTGGACGCCCTGCACAGTGAGGGAGTATTAAGCAAGCAGGTCTGAGAGTACAGCCGCAAACCTGCTGGGTTCACAGAATAGCAAAAGAATCCCAGCAGGTCAAACAACTGACTCCAGTCTTACTGCTAGGTCCGGATTGGCAGAATGAAGTACCGAATCCCAAGACCTATTCGCAGTAAGCAACAAGTAAATACAAAGTCACACAGTACTAGCTAACTCTCTGGAACTGACTAACAAACAAAGATTCAGCAGCATTTGCCTAGCCTGAGAGGATGGTTTATATAGCAGGTGCTGTCCACGCCCCACTCAGACCTCACAGACTGTGAGCACAAAGCCAGCGCCGGATTCCCTGCCGTGCACAGAGCCTGTAACCACTACACAGTAAAAACCCGGACCGGAGTATCAGCTGCGCTCAGGTTACTTCGCTAACACTTGCCTCCCGGTTGCCATGGCGACGTGGCAGCACAGAGCAGGAGATCCTAACAGTGATACATTTTGGGATGGTACCTAAAGTTTAAAGCAGAAATTGGGACTCTTTTGAAGTTTTCATTTTTGACCAAGATCGATGTATCCGGGGCTTAGGGAATTTCAAAGGCACCACAAAACAGTTGACGCTCCTGTTCAAAAATCATGCTTTGAAATCAACTTCTGTCACCTTAGTGATACATTATGAGATGGTACCTTAAGTTTAAACCAGAAATTGGGGAATTTTTGAAATTTTCATTTTTGACCAAAATCGATGGGTCTGGGGCTTAGGGAATTTCTCAGGCACCACAAAACGTTTGAAGCTCCTGTTCAAAAATCATGCTCCGAAATCAACTTCTGTCACCATAGTGATACATTTTGAGATGGTGCCTAAAGTTTAAAGCAGAAATTGGGGAACTTTGAAATTTTAGTTTTTGACCAAAATCGATGGCTTAGGGAATTTCTCTGGCACCACAAAATGTTTGAAGCTCCTGTTCAAAAATCATGCTCCGAAATCAACTTCTGTCACCTTAGTGATACATTTTGGGATGGTACCTAAAGTTTAAAGCAGAAATATGGGCACTTTTGAAATTTTCATTTTTGACCAAAATCGATTGTTCCAAAGCTTAGGAAATTTCTCAGATTCCACAAAATGGTTGAAGATCCTGTTCAAAAATCATGCTCCAAAATCAACTTATGTCACCTTAGTGATACATTTTGTGGTGGTACCTAAAGTTTAAAACAGAAATTGGGGCACTTTTGAAATTTCCATTTTTGACCAAAATATATGGGTTCGGGACTTAAGGAATTTTTCATAATCCACAAAACGGTTGAAGCTCCGGTTCAAAAATCATTCTCCATAATAAACTTCTGTCACCATAGTGATACATTTTGGGATGGTACCTAAAGTTTAAAGCAGAAATTGGGGCACTTTTGCAATTTTCATTTTTGACCAAAATCGATGGGTCCGAGGCTTAAGGAATTTCTCAGGCACCATAAAACGGTTGAAGCTCCTGTTCAAAAATCATGCTCCGAAATCAACTTCTGTCACCTTAGTGATACATTATGGGATGGTATCTTAAGTTTAAACCAGAAATTGGGGATTTTTTGAAATTTTCATTTTTGACCAAAATCGATGAGTCCAGGTCTTAGGGAATTTCTCAGATGCCACAAAACGGTTGAAGCTCCTGTTCAAAAATCATGCTCCGAAATCAACTTCTGTCACCTTATTGATGCATTTTGAGATGGTGCCTAAAGTTTAAAGCAGAAATTGGGGAACTTTTGAAATTTTAGTTCTTGACCAAAATCGATGGCTTAGGGAATTTCTCTGGCACCACAAAACGGTTGAATCTCCTGTTCAAAAATCATGCTCCAAAATCTACTTCTGTCACCTCAGTGATACATTATGGAATGGTACCTTAAGTTTAAAGCAGAAATTGGGGGAATTTTTGAAATTTTAATTTTTGACCAAATTTGATGGGTCTGGGGCTTAGGGAATTTCTCAGATGCCACAAAACGGTTGAAGCTCCTGTTCAAATTCATGCTCCAAAATCAACTTCTGTCACCTTAGTGATACATTTTGGGATGGTACCTAAAGTTTAAAACAGAAATTAAGGCACTTTTGAAATTTTTATTTTTGACCAAAATCGATGGGTCTGGGGCTTAGGGAATTTCTCAGGCACCACAAAACAGTTGATGCTCCTGTTCAAAAATCTTGCTCCGAAATCAACCTCTGTCACCTTAGTGATACATTTTGGGATGGTACTTAAAGTTTAAAGCAGAAATTGGGGCACTTTTGAAATTTTCATTTTTGACCAAAATCGATGGGTTTCGGGGCTTAGGGAATTTCTCAGGCACCACAAAACGGTTAAAGCTCCTGTTCAAAAATCATGCTCCAAAATCAACTTCTGTCACCTTAGTGATACATTATGGGATGGTACCTAAAGTTTAAAGCAGAAATTTGGGCACTTTTGAAATTTTCATTTTTGACCAAAATCGATGGGTCAGGGGTTTAGGGAATTTCTCAGGCACCACAAAACGTTTGAAGCTCCTGTTCAAAAATTATGCTCCGAAATCAACTTCTGTCACCTTAGTGATTGTTACGCACACCAGTGCTAACAGGAGTATACCGGTGTATGAACAGAGAGGGAAGCGAAGCAAACGAACTCACATACAGTATAACATAACATACACAGGAGGTGATGGAATAACTAATAAACACAAAGTGAACAGAGAAGCCCAAAGGCCCAGGAATTGGGTGTCTCCCTAGTGTCAGGAATGCTCAGATGGAATAGAGCGGACAATGAAGCGAGGTGTAGTGATTTAACATGTGGAGCACCTAAAATGATGTTGCTAAGAGCAACAGAAAAAACCCCAAAGGGTTACCAACGGGTGTGGGAATAAACTCCTTGGTCAGAGATAGAAATATAGACACAAGGAGAGTATCCACAATCCTAACCCCCACTTGCAGGGCACAGGTTCAGCTTACTGCCACTAAACTGACACCTGGACGCCCTGCACAGTGAGGGAGTATTAAGCAAGCAGGTCTGAGAGTACAGCCGCAAACCTGCTGGGTTCACAGAATAGCAAAAGAATCCCAGCAGGTCAAACAACTGACTCCAGTCTTACTGCTAGGTCCGGATTGGAAGAATGAAGTACCGAATCCCAAGACCTATTCGCAGTAAGCAACAAGTAAATACAAAGTCACACAGTACTAGCTAACTCTCTGGAACTGACTAACAAACAAAGATTCAGCAGCATTTGCCTAGCCTGAGAGGATGGTTTATATAGCAGGTGCTGTCCACGCCCCACTCAGACCTCACAGACTGTGAGCACAAAACCAGCGCCGGATTCCCTGCCGTGCACAGAGCCTGTAATCACTACACAGTAAAAACCCGGACCGGAGTATCAGCTGCGCTCAGGTTACTTCGCTAACACTTGCCTCCCGGTTGCCATGGCGACGTGGCAGCACAGAGCAGGAGATCCTAACAGTGATACATTTTGGGATGGTACCTAAAGTTTAAAGCAGAAATTGGGACTCTTTTGAAGTTTTCATTTTTGACCAAGATCGATGTATCCGGGGCTTAGGGAATTTCAAAGGCACCACAAAACAGTTGACGCTCCTGTTCAAAAATCATGCTTCGAAATCAACTTCTGTCACCTTAGTGATACATTATGAGATGGTACTTTAAGTTTAAACCAGAAATTGGGGAATTTTAGAAATTTTCATTTTTGACCAAAATCGATGGGTCTGGGGCTTAGGGAATTTCTCAGGCACCACAAAACGTTTGAAGCTCCTGTTCAAAAATCATGCTCCGAAATCAACTTCTGTCACCTTAGTGATACATTTTGGGATGGTACCTAAAGTTTAAAGCAGAAATATGGGCACTTTTGAAATTTTCATTTTTGACCAAAATCGATTGTTCCAAAGCTTAGGAAATTTCTCAGATTCCACAAAATGGTTGAAGATCCTGTTCAAAAATCATGCTCCAAAATCAACTTATGTCACCTTAGTGATACATTTTGTGGTGGTACCTAAAGTTTAAAGCAGAAATTGGGGCACTTTTGAAATTTCCATTTTTGACCAAAATATATGGGTTTGGGACTTAAGGAATTTTTCATAATCCACAAAACGGTTGAAGCTCCGGTTCAAAAATCATTCTCCATAATAAACTTCTGTCACCATAGTGATACATTTTGGGATGGTACCTAAAGTTTAAAGCAGAAATTGGGGCACTTTTACATTTTTCATTTTTGACCAAAATCGATGGGTCCGAGGCTTAAGGAATTTCTCAGGCACCATAAAACGGTTGAAGCTTCTGTTCAAAAATCATGCTCAGAAACCAACTTCTGTCACCCTAGTGATACATTTTGTGATGGTACCTAAAGTTTAAAGCAGAAATTGGGTCACTTTTGAAATTTAAATTTTTGACCAAAATTGATGGGGTCGGGGCTTAGGGAATTTCTCATATGCCACAAAATAGTTGAAGCTCCTGTTCAAAAATCATGCTCCGAAATCAACTTCTGTCACCTTAGTGATACATTTTGGGATGGTACCTAAAGTTTAAAGCAGAAATTGGGGCACTTTTTAAATTGTAATTTTTGACCAAAATTGATGGTTCCGGGGCTTAGGGAATTTCTCAGGCACCACAAAATGGTTGAAGCTCCTGTTCAAAAATCTTGCTCCGAAATCAACTTCTGTCACCTTAGTGATACATTATGGGATGATATCTTAAGTTTATACCAGAAATTGGGGATTTTTTGAAATTTTCATTTTTGACCAAAATCGATGAGTCCGGGTCTTAGGGAATTTCTCAGGCAACACAAAACGTTTGAAGCTCCTGTTCAAAAATCATGCTCCGAAATCAACTTCTGTCACCTTAGTGATATATTTTGGGATGGTACCTAAAGTTTAAAGCAGAAATGTGGGCACTTTTGAAATTTTCATTTTTGACCAAAATCGATTGTTCCAAAGCTTAGGAAATTTCTCAGATTCCACAAAATGGTTGAAGATCCTGTTCAAAAATCATGCTCCAAAATCAACTTATGTCACCTTAGTGATACATTTTGTGGTGGTACCTAGAGTTTAAAGCAGAAATTGGGGCACTTTTGAAATTTCCATTTTTGACCAAAATATATGGGTTCGGGACTTAAGGAATTTTTCATAATCCACAAAACGGTTGAAGCTCCGGTTCAAAAATCATTCTCCATAATAAACTTCTGTCACCATAGTGATACATTTTGGGATGGAACCTAAAGTTTAAAGCAGAAATTGGGGCACTTTTGCAATTTTCATTTTTGACCAAAATCGATGGGTCCGAGGCTTAAGGAATTTCTCTGGCACCATAAAACGGTTGAAGCTTCTGTTCAAAAATCATGCTCAGAAACCAACTTCTGTCACCTTAGTGATACATTTTGTGATGGTATCTAAAATTTAAAGCAGAAATTGGGTCACTTTTGAAATTTTAATTTTTTGACCAAAATCGATGGGGTCGGGGCTTAGGGAATTTCTCATATGCCACAAAATAATTGAAGCTCCTGTTCAAAAATCATGCTCCAAAATCAACTTCTGTCACTTTAGTGATGCATTTTGGGATGGTGCCTAAAGTTTAAAGCAGAAATTGGGGCACTTTTTCAATTTTAATTTTAGACCAAAATTGATGGGTCCGGGGCTTAGGGAATTTCTCAGGCACCACAAAATGGTTGAAGCTCCTGTTCAAAAATCTTGCTCCGAAATCAACTTCTGTCACTTTAGTGATACATTTTGGGATTGTACCTAAAGTTTAAAGCAGAAATATGGGCACTTTTGAAATTTTCATTTTTGACCAAAATCGATTGTTCCAAAGCTTAGGAAATTTCTCAGATTCCTCAAAATGGTTGAAGATCCTGTTCAAAAATCATGCTCCAAAATCAACTTATGTCACCTTATTGATGCATTTTGAGATGGTGCCTAAAGTTTAAAGCAGAAATTGGGGAACTTTTGAAATTTTAGTTTTTGACCAAAATCGATGGCTTAGGGAATTTCTCTAGCACCACAAAACAGTTGAATCTCCTGTTCAAAAATCAGGCTCCAAAATCTACTTCTGTCACCTCAGTGATACATTATGGAATGGTACCTTAAGTTTAAAGCAGAAATTGGGGGAATTTTTGAAATTTTCATTTTTGATCAAAATTTATGGATCAGGGGCTTAGGGTATTTCTCAGATGCCACACAACGGTTGAAGCTCCTGTTCAAAAATCATGCTCCGAAATCAACTTCTGTCACCTTAGTAATGCATTTTGAGATGGTGCATAAAGTTTAAAGCAGAAATTGGGGCACTTTTGAAATTTTCATTTTTGACCAAAATCGATGGGTCTGGGGCTTAGGGAATTTCTCAGGCACCACAAAACGTTTGAAGCTCCTGTTCAAAAATCATGCTCTGAAATCAACTTCTGTCACCTTAGTGATACATTTTGGGATTGTACCTAAAGTTTAAAGCAGAAATATGGGCACTTTTGAAATTTTCATTTTTGACCAAAATCGATTGTTCCAAAGCTTAGGAAATTTCTCATATTCCACAAAATGGTTGAAGATCCTGTTCAAAAATCATGCTCCAAAATCAACTTATGTCACATTAGTGATACATTTTGTGGTGGTACCTAAAGTTTAAAGCAGAAATTGGGGCACTTTTGAAATTTCCATTTTTGACCAAAATATATGGGTTTGGGACTTATGGAATTTTTCATAATCCACAAAACGGTTGAAGCTCCGGTTCAAAAATCATTCTCCATAATAAACTTCTGTCACCATAGTGATACATTTTGGGATGGTACCTAAAGTTTAAAGCAGAAATTGGGGCACTTTTGCAATTTTCATTTTTGACCAAAATCGATGGGTCCGAGGCTTAAGGAATTTCTCAGGCACCATAAAACGGTTGAAGCTTCTGTTTAAAAATCATGCTCAGAAACCAACTTCTGTCACCTTAGTGATACATTTTGTGGTGGTACCTAAAGTTTAAAGCAGAAATTGGGGCACTTTTGCAATTTTCATTTTTGACCAAAATCGATGGGTCCGAGGCTTAAGGAATTTCTCAGGCACCATAAAACGGTTGAAGCTTCTGTTCAAAAATCATGCTCAGAAACCAACTTCTGTCACCTTAGTGATACATTTTGTGATGGTACCTAAAGTTTAAAGCAGAAATTGGGGCACTTTTTCAATTTTAATTTTTGACCAAAATCGATTGTTCCAAAGCTTAGGGAATTTCTCAGATGCCACAAAACGGTTGAAGCTCCTGTTCAAAAATCATGCTCCGAAATCAACTTCTGTCACCTTATTGATGCATTTTGAGATGGTGCCTAAAATTTAAAGCAGAAATTGGGGAACTTTTGAAATTTTAGTGTTCGACCAAAATCGATGGCTTAGGGAATTTCTCAGGCACCACAAAACGGTTGAATCTCCTGTTCAAAAATCATGCTCCATAATCTACTTCTGTCACCTCAGTGATACATTATGGAATGGTACCTTAAGTTTAAAGCAGAAATTGGGGGAATTTTTGAATTTTTTATTTTTGACCAAATTTGATGGGTCTGGGGCTTAGGGAATTTCTCAGATGCCACAAAACGGTTGAAGCTCCTGTTCAAATTCATGCTCCAAAATCAACTTCTGTCACCTTTGTGATACATTTTGGGATGGTACCTAAAGTTTAGAGCAGAAATTAAGGCACTTTTGAAATTTTCATTTTTGACCAAAATCGATGGGTCTGGGGCTTAGGGAATTTCCCAGGCACCACAAAACAGTTGATGCTCCTGTTCAAAAATCTTGCTCCGAAATCAACTTCTGTCACCTTAGTGATACATTTTGGGATGGTACTTAAAGTTTAAAGCAGAAATTGGGGCACTTTTGAAATTTTCATTTTTGACCAAAATCGATTGTTCCAAGGCTTAGGAAATTTCTCAGATTCCACAAAATGGTTGAAGATCCTGTTCAAAAATCATGCTCCAAAATCAACTTATGTCACCTTAGTGATACATTATGGTATGGTATATTAAGTTTAAACCAGAAATTGGGGATTTTTTTAAATTTTTATTTTTGACCAAAATTGATGAGTCCGGGTCTTAGGGAATTTCTCAGATGCCACAAAACGGTTTAAGCTCCTGTTCAAAAATCATGCTCCGAAATCAACTTCTGTCACCTTATTGATGCATTTTGAGATGGTGCCTAAAGTTTAAAGCAGAAATTGGGGAACTTTTGAAATTTTAGTTTTTGACCAAAATCGATGGCTTAGGGAATTTCTCTGGCACCACAAAACGGTTGAATCTCCTGTTCAAAAATCATGCTCCAAAATCTACTTCTGTCACCTCAGTGATACATTTCTCAGGCACTACAAAACAGTTGATGCTCCTGTTCAAAAATCTTGCTCCAAATCAACTTCTGTCACCTTAGTGATACATTTTGGGATGGTACTTAAGTTTAAAGCAGAAATTAGGGCACTTTTGAAATTTTCATTTTTGACCAAAATCGATGGGTCTGGGGCTTAGGGAATTTCTCAGGCACTACAAAACAGTTGATGCTCCTGTTCAAAAATCTTGCTCCAAATCAACTTCTGTCACCTTAGTGATACATTTTGGGATGGTACTTAAAGTTTAAAGCAGAAATTGGGGCACTTTTGAAATTTTCATTTTAGACCAAAATCGATTGTTCCAAGGCTTAGGAAATTTCTCAGATTCCACAAAATGGTTGAAGATCCTGTTCAAAAATCATGCTCCAAAATCAACATCTGTCACCTTAGTGATACATTTTGTGGTGGTACCTAAAGTTTAAAGCAGAAATTGGGGCACTTTTGAAATTTCCATTTTTGATCAAAATATATGGGTCCGGGGCTTAAGTAATTTTTCATAATCCACAAAACGGTTGAAGCTCCTGTTCAAAAATAATTCTCCAAAATAAACTTCTGTCACCTTAGTGATACATTTTGGGATGGTACCTAAAGTTTAAAGCAGAAATTGGGGCACTTTTGCAATTTTCATTTTTGACCAAATTCGATGGGTCCGAGGCTTAAGGAATTTCTCAGGCACCACAAAACGGTTGAAGCTCCTGTTCAAAAATAATTCTCCAAAATAAACTTCTGTCACCTTAGTGATACATTTTGGGATGGTACCTAAAGTTTAAAGCAGAAATAGGGACTCTTTTGATATGTTCATTTTTAACCAAAATCAATGGGTCCGGGGCTTAGGGAATTTCTCAGGCACCACAAAACGGTTGAAGCTCCTGTTCAAAAATAATTCTCCAAAATAAACTACTGTCACCTTAGTGATACATTTTGGGATGGTACCTTAAGTTTAAAGCAGAAATTGGGGGAATTTTTTAAATTTTCATTTTTGACCAAATTTGATGGGTCCGGGACTTAGGGAATTTCTCAGACGCCACAAAACGGTTGAAGCTCCTGTTCAAATTCATGCTCCAAAATCAACTTCTGTCACCTTTGTGAAACATTTTGGGATGGTACCTAAAGTTTAAAGCAGAAATTAAGGTACTTTTGAAATTTTCATTTTTGACCAAAATCGCTGGATGGGGCTAAGGGAATTTCTGAGGCACCACAAAATGGTTGTAGCTCCTGTCCAAAAATCATGTTTCGAAATCAACTTCTGTCACCTTAGTGATACATTTTGTAATGGTAACTAAAGTTTAAAGCAGAAATTGGGGCACTTTTGAAATTTTCATTTTTGACCAAAATCGATGGGTCTGGGGCTTAGGGAATTTCTCAGGCACCACAAAACAGTTGTAGCTCCTGTTCAAAAATCTTGCTCCGAAATCAACTTCTGTCACCTTAGTGATACATTTTGGGATGGCACTTAAAGTTTAAAGCAGAAATTGGGGCACTTTTGAAATTTTCATTTTTGACCAAAATCGCTGGATGGGGCTTAGGGAATTTCTGAGGCACTACAAAATGGTTGAAGCTCCTGTTCAAAAATCATGTTTCGAAATCAACTTCTGTCACATTAGTGATACATTTTGCGATGGTAACTAAAGTTTAAAGCAGAAATTGAGGCATTTTTGAAATTTTCATTTTAGACCAAAATCGATTGTTCCAAGGCTTAGGAAATTTCTCAGATTCCACAAAATGGTTGAAGATCCTGTTCAAAAATCATGCTCCGAAATCAACTTCTGTCACCTTAGTGATGCATTTTGGGATGGTGCCTAAAGTTTGAAGCAGAAATTGGGGCACTTTTGAAATTTTCATTTTTGACCAAAATCGCTGGATGGGGCTTAGGGAATTTCTGAGGCACTACAAAATGGTTGAAGCTCCTGTTCAAAAATCATGTTTCGAAATCAACTTCTGTCACATTAGTGATACATTTTGCGATGGTAACTAAAGTTTAAAGCAGAAATTGAGGCATTTTTGAAATTTTCATTTTTGACCAAAATCGATGTGTATGGGGCTTAGGGAATTTCTCAGGCACCACAAAATGGTTGAAGCTCCTGTTCAAAAATCATGCTCCGAAAACAACTTCTTTCACCTTAGTGATACATTTTTTGTTGGTACCTTAAGTTTAAAGCAGAAATTGGGTCACTTATGATTTTTTCATTTATAACCAAAATTGATGGGTCCGGGGCTTAGAGAATTTCTCAGGCACCACAAAATGGTTGAAGCTCCTGTTCAAATATCTTGCTAAGAAATCAACTTCTGTCACCTTAGTTATACATTTTGGGATGGTACCTAAATTTTAAAGGAGAAATTGGGTCACTTTTGACATTTTTATTTTTGACCAAAATCGATGGGTCCGGGGCTTAGGGTATTTCTCATATGCAACAAAATGGTTGAAGCTCCTGTTCAAAAATCTTGCTCCGAAATCAACTTCTGTCACCTTAGTGATACATTTTGTGATAGAACATAAAATTTAAAGCATAAATTTGGGCATTTTGAAATTTTCATTTTTGACCAAAATCGATGAGTCCGGGGCTTAGGGAATTTCTCATAATCCACAAAACGGTTGAAGCTCCTGTTCAAAAATCATGCTTCAAAATTACCTTCTGCCACCTTAGTGATACATATTGGGATGGTACCTAAAGTTTAAAGCAGAAATTGGGGTACTTTTGAAATTTTCATTTTTGACCAAAATCGATGGATCAGGGGTTTAGGGAATTTCTCAGGCACCACAAAACGGTTAAAGCTCCTGTTCAAAAATCATGCTCCAAAATCAACTTCTGTCACCTTAGTGATACATTATGGGACGGTACCTAAAGTTTAAAGCAGAAATTGGGGCACTTTTGAAATTTTCACTTTTGACCAAAATTGATGTGTTCGTTGCTTAGGTAATTTCTTTGGAACCACAAAATGGTTGAAGCTCCTGTTCAAAAATCATGCTCTGAAAACAACTTCTTTCACCCTAGTGATACATTTTTTGTTGGTACCTAAAGTTTAAAGCAGAAATTGGGTCACTTATGAATTTTTCATTTATAACCAAAATCGATGGGTCATGGGCTTAGGGAATTTCACATATGCCAAAAATGGTTGAAGATCCTGTTCGAAAATCTTGCTCCAAAATCAACTTCTGTCACCTTAGTGATACATTTTGGGATGGTAACTAAAGTTTAAAGCAGAAATTGGGGCACTTTTGAAATTTTCATTTTTGACCAAAAATGATTGGTCCGGGTATTAGGAAATTTCTCAGATGCCACAAAATGGTTGAAGCTCCTGATCAAAAATCATGCTCAGAAATCAACTTCTGTCACCTTAGTGATACATTTTGTGATGGTACCTAAAGTTTAAAGCAGAAATTGGGTCACTTTTGAAATTTTCATTTTTGACCAAAATCGATGGATCCAGGGCTTAGGGAATTTCTCATATGCCACAAAATGGTTGAAGCTCCTGTTCAAAAATCATGCTCCGAATTCAACTTCTGTTACCTTAGTGATAAATTTTGGGATGGTACCTAAAGTTTAAAGCAGAAATTGGGGCACTTTTGAAATTTTAATTTTTGACCTACAGTAAATTGATGGTTCCGGGGCTTAGGGAATTTCTCAGGCACCACAAAATGGTTGAAGCTCCTGTTCAAATATCTTGCTAAGAAATCAACTTCTGTCACCTTAGTTATACATTTTGTGATGGTACCTAAAGTTTAAAGCAGAAATTGGGTCACTTTTGAAATTTTCATTTTTGACCAAAATTGATGGGTCCGGGGCTTAGGGAATTTCTTATAATCCACAAAATAGTTGAAGCTCCTGTTCAAAAATCATGCTCCGAAATTACCTTCTGCCACCTTAGTGATACATATTGGGATGGTACCTAAAGTTTAAAGCAAAAATTGGGGCACTTTTGAAATTTTCATTTTTGACCAAAATCGATGGGTTTCAGGGCTTAGGGAATTTCTCATAATCCACAAAATGGTTGAAGCTCCTGTTCAAAAATCATGCTTCAAAATTACCTTCTGCCACCTTAGTGATACATATTGGGATGGTACCTAAAGTTTAAAGCAGAAATTGGGGCACTTTAGAAATTTTAACTTTTGACCAAAATCGATGTGTTCGTTGCTTAGGTAATTTCTTTGGAACCACAAAATGGTTGAAGCTCTTGTTCAAAAATCATGCTCTGAAAACAACTTCTTTCACCTTAGTGATACATTTTTTGTTGGTACCTAAAGTTTAAAGCAGAAATTGGGTCACTTATGATTTTTTCATTTATAAACAAAATCGATGGGTCATGGGCTTAGGGAATTTCACATATGCCAAAAATGGTTGAAGATCCTGTTCGAAAATCTTGCTCCAAAATCAACTTCTGTCACCTTAGTGATACATTTTGGGATGGTAACTAAAGTTTAAAGCAGAAATTGGGGCACTTTTTTTTTGAAATTTTCATTTTTGACAAAAATCGATGTATCCGGGGCTTAGGGTGTTTCAAAGGCACGGCAAAACGGTTGAAGCTCCTGTTCAAAAATCATGCTCCGAAATCAATTTCTGTCACCTTAGTGATACATTTTGGGATGGTACCTAAAGTTTAAAGTAGAAATTGGGTCACTTTTGACATTTTCATTTTTGACCAAAATCAATGGGTCCGGGACTTAGGGAATTTCTCATAATCCACAAAGCGGTTGAAGCTCCCAATCAAAAATCATGCTTCAAAATTACCTTCTGCCACCTTAGTGATACATATTGGGATGGTACCTAAAGTTTAAAGCAGAAATTGGGGCACTTTAGAAATTTCCATTTTTGACCAAAATCGATGGCTTAGGGAATTTCTCTGGCACCACAAAACGGTTGAAGCTCCTGTTCAAAAATCATGCTCCAAAATCAACTTCTGTCACCTCAGTGATACATTATGGAATGGTACCTTAAGTTTAAAGCAGAAATTGGGGAATTTTTTAAATTTTCATTTTTGACCAAAATTGATGGGTCCGGGGCTTAGGGAATTTCTCAGATGCCACAAAACGGTTGAAGCCCCTGTTCAAATTCATGCTCCAAAATCAACTTCTGTCACCTTTGTGATACATTTTGGGATGGTAGCTAAAGTTTAAAGCAGAAATTGGGGTACTTTTGAAATTTTTCATTTTTGACCAAAATCGCTGGATGGGGCTTAGGGAATTTCTGAGGCACTACAAAATGGTTGAAGCTCCTGTTCAAAAATCATGTTTCGAAATCAACTTCTGTCACATTAGTGATACATTTTGCGATGGTAACTAAAGTTTAAATCAGAAATTGAGGCATTTTTGAAATTTTCATTTTTGACCAAAATCGATGTGTATGGGGCTTAGGGAATTTCTCAGGCACCACAAAATGGTTGAAGCTCCTGTTCAAAAATCATGCTCCGAAAACAACTTCTTTCACCTTAGTGATACATTTTTTGTTGGTACCTAAAGTTTAAAGCAGAAATTGGGTCACTTATGATTTTTTCATTTATAACCAAAATTGATGGGTCCAGGGCTTAGAGAATTTCTCAGGCACCACAAAATGGTTGAAGCTCCTGTTCAAATATCTAGCTAAGAAATCAACTTCTGTCACCTTAGTTATACATTTTGGGATGGTACCTAAATTTTAAAGGAGAAATTGGGTCACTTTTGACATTTTTATTTTTGACCAAAATCGATGGGTCCGGGGCTTAGGGAATTTCTCATATGCAACAAAATGGTTGAAGCTCCTGTTCAAAAATCTTGCTCCGAAATCAACTTCTGTCACCTTAGTGATACATTTTGTGATGGAACATAAAATTTAAAGCATAAATTTGGGCATTTTGAAATTTTCATTTTTGACCAAAATCGATGAGTCCGGGGCTTAGGGAATGTCTCATAATCCATAAAACGGTTGAAGCTCCTGTTCAAAAATCATGCTTCAAAATTACCTTCTGCCACCTTAGTGATACATATTGGGATGGTACATAAAGTTTAAAGCAGAAATTGGGGCACTTTAGAAATTTTCACTTTTAACCAAAATCGATGTGTTCGTTGCTTAGGTAATTTCTTTGGAACCACAAAATGGTTGAAGCTCCTGTTCAAAAATCATGCTCTGAAAACAACTTCTTTCACCTTAGTGATACATTTTTTGTTGGTACCTAAAGTTTAAAGCAGAAATTGGGTCACTTATGAATTTTTCATTTATAACCAAAATCGATGGGTCATGGGCTTAGGGAATTTCACATATGCCAAAAATGGTTGAAGATCCTGTTCGAAAATCTTGCTCCAAAATCAACTTCTGTCACCTTAGTGATACATTTTGGGATGGTAACTAAAGTTTAAAGCAGAAATTGGGGCACTTTTGAAATTTTCATTTTTGACCAAAAATGATTGGTCCGGGTATTAGGAAATTTCTCAGATGCCACAAAATGGTTGAAGCTCCTGATCAAAAATCATGCTCAGAAATCAACTTCTGTCACCTTAGTGATACATTTTGTGATGGTACCTAAAGTTTAAAGCAGAAATTGGGGAACTTTTGAAATTTTAATTTTTGACCAAAATTGATGGGTCCGGGGCTTAGGGTATTTCTCAGGCACCACAAAATGGTTGAAGCTCCTGTTCAAATATCTTGCTAAGAAATCAACTTCTGTCACCTTAGTTATACATTTTGTGATGGTACCTAAAGTTTAAAGCAGAAATTGGGTCACTTTTGAAATTTTCATTTTTGACCAAAATCGATGGGTCCGGGGCTTAGGGAATTTCTCATATGCAACAAAATGGTTGAAGCTCCTGTTCAAAAATCTTGCTCCGAAATCAACTTCTGTCACCTCAGTGATACAGTTTGTGATGGCACATAAAATTTAAAGCAGAAATTGGGGCATTTTGAAATTTTCATTTTTGACCAAAATCGATGGGCCCGGGGCTTAGGGAATTTCTCATAATCCACAAAATAGTTGAAGCTCCTGTTCAAAAATCATGCTCCGAAATTACCTTCTGCCACCTTAGTGATACATATTGGGATGGTACCTAAAGTTTAAAGCAAAAATTGGGGCACTTTTGAAATTTTCATTTTTGACCAAAATCGATGGGTT
The DNA here is from genome assembly GCF_028390025.1 of Pseudophryne corroboree. Taxonomy (NCBI): domain Eukaryota; kingdom Metazoa; phylum Chordata; class Amphibia; order Anura; family Myobatrachidae; genus Pseudophryne; species Pseudophryne corroboree. The sequence continues at coordinate 134,033,334 of NC_086452.1, forward strand.
TCAGGGCTTAGGGAATTTCTCATAATCCACAAAATGGTTGAAGCTCCTGTTAAAAAATCTAGCTCCGAAATCAACTTCTGTCACCTTAGTGATGCATTTTGGGATGGTACCTAAAGTTTAAAGCAGAAATTGGGACACTTTTGACATTTTCATTTTTGACCAAAATTGATGGGGTCGGGGCTTAGGGAATTTCTCATATGCAACAAAATGGTTGATCCTCCTGTTCAAAAATCTTGCTCCGAAATCAACTTCTGTTACCTTAGTGATACATTTTGGGATGGCACCTAAAATTTAAAGCAGAAATTGGGGCATTTTGAAATTTTCATTTTTGACCAAAATCGATGGGTCATGGGCTTAGGGAATTTCACATATGCCAAAAATGGTAGAAGATCCTGTTCGAAAATCTTGCTCCGAATTCAACTTCTGTCACCTTAGTGATAAATTTTGGGATGGTACCTAAAGTTTAAAGCAGAAATTGGGGCACTTTTAAAATTTTAATTTTTGACCAAAATTGATGGGTCCGGGGCTTAGGGAATTTCTCAGGCTCCACAAAATGATTGAAGCTCCTGTTCAAATATCTTGCTAAGAAATCAACTTCTGTCACCTTAGTTATACATTTTGGGATGGTACCTAAATTTTAAAGGAGAAATTGGGTCACTTTTGACATTTTCATTTTTGACCAAAATCGATGGGTCCGGGGCTTAGTGAATTTCTCATATGCAACAAAATGGTTGAAGCTCCTGTTCAAAAATCTTGCTCCGAAATCAACTCCTGTCACCTCAGTGATACATATTGGGATGGTACCTAAAGTTTAATGCAAAAATTGGGGCACTTTTGAAATTTTCATTTTTGACCAAAATCGATGGGTTTTAGGGCTTAGGGAATTTCTCATAATCCACAAAATGGTTGAAGCTCCTGTTCAAAAATCTATCTCCGAAATCAACTTCTGTCACCTTAGTGATGCATTTTGGGATGGTACCTAAAGTTTAAAGCAGAAATTGGGACACTTTGACATTTTCATTTTTGACCAAAATTGATGGGGTCGGGGCTTAGGGAATTTCTCATATGCAACAAAATGGTTGAACCTCCTGTTCAAAAATCTTGCTCCGAAATCAACTCCTGTCACCTCAGTGATACATATTGGGATGGTACCTAAAGTTTAATGCAAAAATTGGGGCACTTTTGAAATTTTCATTTTTGACCAAAATCGATGGGTTTTAGGGCTTAGGGAATTTCTCATAATCCACAAAATGGTTGAAGCTCCTGTTCAAAAATCTATCTCCGAAATCAACTTCTGTCACCTTAGTGATGCATTTTGGGATGGTACCTAAAGTTTAAAGCAGAAATTGGGACACTTTGACATTTTCATTTTTGACCAAAATCAATGGGTCCGGGGCTTAGGGAATTTCTCAGGCACCACAAAATGGTAGAAGCTCCTGTTCAAATATCTTGCTAAGAAATCAACTTCTGTCACCTTAGTTATACATTTTGTGATGGTACCTAAAGTTTAAAGCAGAAATTGGGTCACTTTTGAAATTTTCATTTTTGACCAAAAATGATTGGTCCGGGTCTTAGGAAATTTCTCAGATGCAACAAAATGGTTAAGCTCCTGTTCAAAAATCTTGCTCCGAAATGTCACCTTAGTTATACATTTTGGGATGGTACCTAAAGTTTAAAGGAGAAATTGGGTCACTTTTGACATTTTAATTTTTGACCAAAATCGATTGATCCGGGGCTTAGGGAATTTCACATATGCCAAAAATGGTTGAAGATCCTGTTCGAAAATCTTGCTCCGAAATCAACTTCTGTTACCTTAGTGACACATTTTGGGATGGCACCTAAAATTTAAAGCAGAAATTGGGGCATTTTGAAATTTTAATTTTTGACCAAAATCAATGGGACCGGGGTTTAGGGAATTTCTCATAATCCACAAAAAGGTTGAAGCTCCTGTTCAAAAATCATGCTCCGAAATTACCTTCTCCCACCTTTGTGATACATTTTGGGATGGTACCTAAAGTTTAAAGCAAAAATTGGGGCACTTTTGAAATTTTCATTTTTGACCGAAATCGATGGGTTTCGGGGCTTAGGGAATTTCACAGGCACCACAAAACGGTTCAAGATCCTTTTCAAAAATCATGCTCCAAAATCAACTTCTGTCACCTTAGTGATACATTATGGGATGGTACCTTAAGTTTAAACCAGAATTTGGGGATTTTTTGAAATTTTCATTTTTGACCAAAATCGATGGGTTTCGGGGCTTAGGGAATTTCTCAGGCACCACAAAATAGTAGAAGCTCCTGTTCAAAATTATTTCTATGAAATCAACTTCTGTCACCTTAGTGATGCATTTTGGGATGGTACTTAAAGTTTAAAGCAGAAATTAGTGCACTTTTGAAATTTTCATTTTTGACCAAAATCGATGGGTTTTGGGGCATAGGGAATTTCTCAGGCACCACAAAATGGTTGAAGCTCCTGTTCAAAAATCTTTCTCTGAAATCAACTTCTGTCACCTTAGTGATACATTTTGTGATGGTACTTAAAGTTTAAAGCAGAAATTGGTGCACTTTTGAAATTTTCATTTTTGACCAAAAATGATTGGTCCGGGTCTTTGGAAATTTCTCAGATGCAACAAAATGATTGAAGCTGCTGTTCAAAAATCTTGCTCCAAAATCAACTTCTCTCACCTTAGTTATACATTTTGGGATGGTACCTAAAGTTTAAATGAGAAATTGGGTCACTTTTGACATTTTTATTTTTGACCAAAATCGATGGATCCGGGGCTTAGGGAATTTCTCATATGTAACAAAATGGTTGAAGCTCCTGTTCAAAAATCTTGCTCCGAAATCAACTTCTGTCACCTCAGTGATACATTTTGTGATGGCACATAAAATTTAAAGCAGAAATTGGGGCATTTGAAATTTTCATTTTTGACCAAAATCGATGGGTCCGGGGCTTAGGGAATTTCTCATAATCCACAAAATAGTTGAAGCTCCTGTTCAAAAATCATGCTCCGAAATTACCTTCTGCCACCTTAGTGATACATATTGGGATGGTACCTAAAGTTTAAAGCAAAAATTGGGGAACTTTTGAAATTTTCATATTTGACCAAAATCGATGGGTTTCAGGGCTTAGGGAATTTCTCATAATCCACAAAATGGTTGAAGCTCCTGTTCAAAAATCTAGCTCCGAAATCAACTTCTGTCACCTTAGTGATGCATTTTGGGATGGTACCTAAAGTTTAAAGCAGAAATTGGGACACTTTTGACATTTTCATTTTTGACCAAAATTGATGGGGTCGGGGCTTAGGGAATTTCTCATATGCAACAAAATGGTTGAACCTCCTGTTCAAAAATCGTGCTCCGAAATCAACTTCTGTCTCCTTAGTTATACATTTTGGGATGGTACCTAAAGTTTAAAGGAGAAATTGGGTCACTTTTGACATTTTCATTTTTGACCAAAATCGATGGGTCCAGGGCTTAGGGAATTTCTCATATGCAACAAAGTGGTTGAACCTCCTGTTCAAAAATATTTCTCTGAAATCAACTTCTGTCACCTTAGTGATGCATTTTGGGATGTTACTTAAAGTTTAAAGCAGAAATTGGTGCACTTTTGAAATTTTCATTTTTGACCAAAAATGATTGGTCCGGGTCTTAGGAAATGTCTCAGATGCAACAAAATGGTTAAGCTCCTGTTCAAAAATCTTGCTCCGAAATCAACTTCTGTCACCTTAGTTATACATTTTGGGATGGTACCTAAAGTTTAAAGGAGAAATTGGGTCACTTTTGAAATTTTCATTTTTGACCATAATCGATGGATCCAGGGCTTAGGGAATTTCTCATATGACACAAAATGGTTGAAGCTCCTGTACAAAAATCATGCTCAGAAATCAACTTCTGTCACCTTAGTGATACATTTTGTAATGGTACCTACATTTTAAAGCAGAAATTGGGTCATTTTTGAAATTTTAATTTTTGACCATAATCGATGGATCCAGGGCTTAGGGAATTTCTTATATGCAACAAAATGGTTGAAGCTCCTGTTCAAAAATCTTGCTCCGAAATCAACTTCTGTCACCTCAGTGATACATTTTGTGATGGCACATAAAATTTAAAGCAAAAATTGGGGCATTTTGAAATTTTCATTTTTGACCAAAATTGATGGGTCCGGGGCTTAGGGAATTTCTCATAATCCACAAAATAGTTGAAGCTCCTGTTCAAAAATCATGCTCCGAAATTACCTTCTGCCACCATAGTGATGCATTTTGGAATGGTACCTAAAGTTTAAAGCAGAAATTGGTGCACTTTTGAAATTTTCATATTTGACCAAAATTGATGGGTTTCGGAGCTTAGGGAATTTCTCAGACACCACAAAACGGTTGAAGCTCCTGTTTAAAAATCATGCTCCAAAATCAACTTCTATCACCTTAGTGATACATTATGGGATGGTGCCTAAAGTTTAAAGAAGAAATTGGGACACTTTTGACATTTTCATTTTTGACCAAAATTGATGGGGTCGGGGCTTAGGGAATTTCTCATATGCAACAAAATGGTTGAAGCTCCTGTTCGAAAATCATGCTCCGATTTCAACTTCTGTCACCTTAGTGATACATTTTGCGATGGTAACTAAAGTTTAAAGCAGAAATTGGGGCATTTTTGAAATTTTCATTTTTGACCAAAATCGATGTGTCTGGGTCTTAGGGAATTTCTCAGGCACCACAAAATGGTTGAAGCTCCTGTTCAAAAATCATGCTCCGAAAACAACTTCTTTCACCTGAGTGATACATTTTTTGTTGGTACCTAAAGTTTAAAGCAGAAATTGGGTCACTTATGATTTTTTCATTTATAACCAAAATTGATAATTCATGGGCTTAGGGAATTTCACATATGCCAAAAATGGTTGAAGATCCTGTTCGAAAATCTTGCTCCAAAATCAACTTCTGTCACCTTAGTGATACATTTTAGGATGGTACCTAAAGTTTAAAGCAGAAATTGGGTCATTTTTGAAATTTTCATTTTTGACCATAATCGATGGATCCAGGGCTTAGGGAATTTCTCATATGACACAAAATAGTTGAAGCTCCTGTTCAAAAATCATGCTCCGAATTCAACTTCTGTCACCTTAGTGATACATTTTGGGATGGTACCTAAAGTTTAAAGCAGAAATTGGGGCACTTTTGAAATTTTCATTTTTGACCAAAAATTGATTGGTCCGGGTCTTAGGAAATGTCTCAGATGCAACAAAATGGTTAAGCTCCTGTTCAAAAATCTTGCTCCGAAATCAACTTCTGTCACCTTAGTTATACATTTTGGGATGGTACCTAAAGTTTAAAGGAGAAATTGGGTCACTTTTGAAATTTTCATTTTTGACCATAATCGATGGATCCAGGGCTTAGGGAATTTCTCATATGACACAAAATGGTTGAAGCTCCTGTACAAAAATCATGCTCAGAAATCAACTTCTGTCACCTTAGTGATACATTTTGTGATGGTACCTAAATTTTAAAGCAGAAATTGGGTCATTTTTGAAAATTTAATTTTTGACCATAATCAATGGATCCAGGGCTTAGGGAATTTCTCATATGCAACAAAATGGTTGAAGCTCCTGTTCAAAAATCTTGCTCCGAAATCAACTTCTGTCACCTCAGTGATACATTTTGTGATGGCACATAAAATTTAAAGCAAAAATTGGGGCATTTTGAAATTTTCATTTTTGACCAAAATTGATGGGTCCGGGGCTTAGGGAATTTCTCATAATCCACAAAATAGTTGAAGCTCCTGTTCAAAAATCATGCTCCGAAATTACCTTCTGCCACCATAGTGATGCATTTTGGAATGGTACCTAAAGTTTAAAGCAGAAATTGGTGCACTTTTGAAATTTTCATATTTGACCAAAATTGATGGGTTTCGGAGCTTAGGGAATTTCTCAGACACCACAAAACGGTTGAAGCTCCTGTTTAAAAATCATGCTCCAAAATCAACTTCTATCACCTTAGTGATACATTATGGGATGGTGCCTAAAGTTTAAAGAAGAAATTGGGACACTTTTGACATTTTCATTTTTGACCAAAATTGATGGGGTCGGGGCTTAGGGAATTTCTCATATGCAACAAAATGGTTGAAGCTCCTGTTCGAAAATCATGCTCCGAATTCAACTTCTGTCACCTTAGTGATACATTTTGCGATGGTAACTAAAGTTTAAAGCAGAAATTGGGGCATTTTTGAAATTTTCATTTTTGACCAAAATCGATGTGTCTGGGTCTTAGGGAATTTCTCAGGCACCACAAAATGGTTGAAGCTCCTGTTCAAAAATCATGCTCCGAAAACAACTTATTTCACCTGAGTGATACATTTTTTGTTGGTACCTAAAGTTTAAAGCAGAAATTGGGTCACTTATGATTTTTTCATTTATAACCAAAATTGATAATTCATGGGCTTAGGGAATTTCACATATGCCAAAAATGGTTGAAGATCCTGTTCGAAAACCTTTCTCCAAAATCAACTTCTGTCACCTTAGTGATACATTTTGGGATGGTACCTAAAGTTTAAAGCAGAAATTGGGTCATTTTTGAAATTTTCATTTTTGACCATAATCGATGGATCCAGGGCTTAGGGAATTTCTCATATGACACAAAATAGTTGAAGCTCCTGTTCAAAAATCATGCTCCGAATTCAACTTCTGTCACCTTAGTGATACATTTTGAGATGGTACCTAAAGTTTAAAGCAGAAATTGGGGCACTTTTGAAATTTTCATTTTTGACCAAAAATTGATTGGTCCGGGTCTTAGGAAATTTCTCAGAAGCCACAAAATGGTTGAAGCTCCTGATCAAAAATCATGCTCAGAAATCAACTTCTGTCACCTTAGTGATACATTTTGTGGTGGTACCTAAATTTTAAAGCAGAAATTGGGTCATTTTTTGAAATTTTCATTTTTAACCATAATCGATGGATCCAGGGCTTAGGGAATTTCTCATATGACACAAAATGGTTGAAGCTCCTGTTCAAAAATCATGCTCCGAATTCAACTTCTGTCACCTTAGTGATACATTTTGGGATGGTACCTAAAGTTTAAAGCAGAAATTGGGGCACTTTTGAAATTTTAATTTTTGACCAAAATCGATGTGTCTGGGTCTTAGGGAATTTCTCAGGCACCACAAAATGGTTGAAGCTCCTGTTCAAAAATCATGCTCCGAAAACAACTTCTTTCACCTGAGTGATAAATTTTTTGTTGGTACCTAAAGTTTAAAGCAGTAATTGGGTCACTTATGATTTTTTCATTTATAACCAAAATTGATAATTCATGGGCTTAGGGAATTTCACATATGCCAAAAATGGTTGAAGATCCTGTTCGAAAATCTTGCTCCAAAATCAACTTCTGTCACCTTGGTGATACATTTTGGGATGGTACCTAAAGTTTAAAGCAGAAATTGGGTCATTTTTGAAATTTTCATTTTTGACCATAATCGATGGATCCAGGGCTTAGGGAATTTCTCATATGACACAAAATAGTTGAAGCTCCTGTTCAAAAATCATGCTCCGAATTCAACTTCTGTCACCTTAGTGATACATTTTGGGATGGTACCTAAAGTTTAAAGCAGAAATTGGGGCACTTTTGAAATTTTCATTTTTGACCAAAAATTGATTGGTCCGGGTCTTAGGAAATGTCTCAGATGCAACAAAATGGTTAAGCTCCTGTTCAAAAATCTTGCTCCGAAATCAACTTCTGTCACCTTAGTTATACATTTTGGGATGGTACCTAAAGTTTAAAGGAGAAATTGGGTCACTTTTGAAATTTTCATTTTTGACCATAATCGATGGATCCAGGGTTTAGGGAATTTCTCATATGACACAAAATGGTTGAAGCTCCTGTACAAAAATCATGCTCAGAAATCAACTTCTGTCACCTTAGTGATACATTTTGTGATGGTACCTAAATTTTAAAGCAGAAATTGGGTCATTTTTGAAATTTTAATTTTTGACCATAATCGATGGATCCAGGGCTTAGGGAATTTCTCATATGCAACAAAATGGTTGAAGCTCCTGTTCAAAAATCTTGCTCCGAAATCAACTTCTGTCACCTCAGTGATACATTTTGTGATGGCACATAAAATTTAAAGCAAAAATTGGGGCATTTTGAAATTTTCATTTTTGACCAAAATTGATGGGTCCGGGGCTTAGGGAATTTCTCATAATCCACAAAATAGTTGAAGCTCCTGTTCAAAAATCATGCTCCGAAATTACCTTCTGCCACCATAGTGATGCATTTTGGAATGGTACCTAAAGTTTAAAGCAGAAATTGGTGCACTTTTGAAATTTTCATATTTGACTAAAATTGATGGGTTTCGGAGCTTAGGGAATTTCTCAGACACCACAAAACGGTTGAAGCTCCTGTTTAAAAATCATGCTCCAAAATCAACTTCTATCACCTTAGTGATACATTATGGGATGGTGCCTAAAGTTTAAAGCAGAAATTGGGACACTTTTGACATTTTCATTTTTGACCAAAATTGATGGGGTCAGGGCTTAGGGAATTTCTCATATGCAACAAAATGGTTGAAGCTCCTGTTCGAAAATCATGCTCCGAATTCAACTTCTGTCACCTTAGTGATACATTTTGCGATGGTAACTAAAGTTTAAAGCAGAAATTGGGGCATTTTTGAAATTTTCATTTTTGACCAAAATCGATGTGTCTGGGTCTTAGAAAATTTCACAGGCACCACAAAATGGTTGAAGCTCCTGTTCAAAAATCATGCTCCGAAAACAACTTCTTTCAACTGAGTGATAAATTTTTTGTTGGTACCTAAAGTTCAAAGCAGAAATTGGGTCACTTATGATTTTTTCATTTATAACCAAAATTGATAATTCATGGGCTTAGGGAATTTCACATATGCCAAAAATGGTTGAAGATCCTGTTCGAAAACCTTGCTCCAAAATCAACTTCTGTCACCTTAGTGATACATTTTGGGATGGTACCTAAAGTTTAAAGCAGAAATTGGGTCATTTTTGAAATTTTCATTTTTGACCATAATCGATGGATCCAGGGCTTAGGGAATTTCTCATATGACACAAAATAGTTGAAGCTCCTGTTCAAAAATCATGCTCCGAATTCAACTTCTGTCACCTTAGTGATACATTTTGAGATGGTACCTAAAGTTTAAAGCAGAAATTGGGTCATTTTTGAAATTTTCATTTTTAACCATAATCTATGGATCCAGGGCTTAGGGAATTTCTCATATGACACAAAATGGTTGAAGCTCCTGTTCAAAAATCATGCTCCGAATTCAACTTCTGTCACCTTAGTGATACATTTTGGGATGGTACCTAAAGTTTAAAGCAGAAATTGGGGCACTTTTGAAATTTTAATTTTTGACCAAAATTGATGGGTCCGGGGCTTAGGGAATTTCTCAGGCACCACAAAATGGTTGAAGCTCCTGTTCAAATATCTTGCTAAGAAATCAACTTCTGTCACCTTAGTTATACATTTTGTGATGGAACATAAAATTTAAAGCATAAATTTGGGCATTTTTAAATTTTAATTTTTGACCAAAATCAATGAGTCCGGGGCTTAGGGAATTTCTCGTAATCCACAAAACGGTTGAAGCTCCTGTTCAAAAATCATGCTTCAAAATTACCTTCTGCCACCTTAGTGATATATATTGGGATGGTACCTAAAGTTTAAAGCAGAAATTGGGGCACTTTAGAAATTTCCATTTTTGACCAAAATTGATGTGTCCGTTGCTTAGGTAATTTCTTAGGCACCACAAAATGGTTGAAGCTCCTGTTCAAAAATCATGCTCTGAAAAAAACTTCTTTCACCTTAGTGATACATTTTTTGTTGGTACCTAAAGTTTAAAGCAGAAACTGGGTTGCTTATGAATTTTTCATTTATAACCAAAATCGATGGGTCATGGGCTTAGGGAATTTCACATATGCCAAAAATGGTTGAAGATCCTGTTCAAAAATCATGCTCCGAATTCAACTTCTGTCACCTTAGTGATACATTTTGGGACGGTACCTAAAATTTAAAGCAGAAATTGGAGCACTTTTGAAATTTTCATTTTTGACCATAATCGATGGATCCAGGGCATAGGGATTTTCTCATAATCCACAAAATAGTTGAAGCTCCTGTTCAAAAATCATGCTCCGAAATTACCTTCTGCCACCTTAGTGATACATATTGGGATGGTACCTAAAGTTTAAAGCAAAAATTGGGGCACTTTTGAAATTTTCATTTTTGACCAAAATCAATGGATTTCAGGGCTTAGGGAATTTCTCATAATCCACAAAATGGTTGAAGCTCCTGTTCAAAAATCTAGCTCCGAAATCAACTTCTGTCACCTTAGTGATGCATTTTGGGATGGTACCTAAAGTTTAAAGCAGAAATTGGGACACTTTTGACATTTTCATTTTTGACCAAAATTGATGGGGTCGGGGCTTAGGGAATTTCTCATATGCAACAAAATGGTTGAACCTCCTGTTCAAAAATCGTGCTCCGAAATCAACTTCTGTTACCTTAGTGATACATTTTGGGATGGCACCTAAAATTTAAAGCAGAAATTGGGGCATTTTGAAATTTTCATTTTTGACCAAAATCAATGGGTCCGGGGTTTAGGGAATTTCTCATAATCCACAAAAAGGTTGAAGCTCCTGTTTAAAAATCATGCTCCGAAATTAACTTCTCCCACCTTTGTGATACATTTTGGGATGGTACCTAAAGTTTAATGCAAAAATTGGGGCACTTTTGAAATTTTCATTTTTGACCAAAATCGATGGGTTTCAGGGCTTAGGGAATTTCTCATAATCCACAAAATGGTTGAAGCTCCTGTTCAAAAATCTAGCTCCGAAATCAACTTCTGTCACCTTAGTGATGCATTTTGGGATGGTACCTAAAGTTTAAAGCAGAAATTGGGACACTTTTGACATTTTCATTTTTGACCAAAATTGATGGGGTCGGGGCTTAGGGAATTTCTCATATGCAACAAAATGGTTGAACCTCCTGTTCAAAAATCTTTCTCCAAAATCAACTTCTGTCTCCTTAGTTATACATTTTGGGATGGTACCTAAAGTTTAAAGGAGAAATTGGGTCACTTTTTACATTTTCATTTTTGACCAAAATTGATAGGTCCGGGGCTTAGGGAATTTCTCAGGCACCACAAAATGGTAGAAGCTCCTGTTCAAAAATATTTCTCTGAAATCAACTTCTGTCATCTTAGTGATGCATTTTGGGATGTTACTTAAAGTTTAAAGCAGAAATTGGTGCACTTTTGAAATTTTCATTTTTGACCAAAAATGATTGGTCCGGGTCTTAGGAAATGTCTCAGATGCAACAAAATGGTTAAGCTCCTGTTCAAAAATCTTGCTCCGAAATCAACTTCTGTCACCTTAGTTATACATTTTGGGATGGTACCTAAAGTTTAAAGCAGAAATTGGGTCATTTTTGAAATTTTAAATTTTGACCATAATCGATGGATCCAGGGCTTAGGGAATTTCTCATATGCAACAAAATGGTTGAAGCTCCTGTTCAAAAATCTTGCTCCGAAATCAACATCTGTCACCTCAGTGATACATTTTGTGATGGCACATAAAATTTAAAGCAAAAATTGGGGCATTTTGAAATTTTCATTTTTGACCAAAATCGATGGGTCCGGGGCTTAGGGAATTTCTCATAATCCACAAAATAGTTGAAGCTCTTGTTCAAAAATCATGCTCCGAAATTACCTTCTGCCACCATAGTGATGCATTTTGGAATGGTACCTAAAGTTTAAAGCAGAAATTGGTGCACTTTTGAAATTTTCATATTTGACCAAAATTGATGGGTTTCGGAGCTTAGGGAATTTCTCAGACACCACAAAACGGTTGAAGCTCCTGTTCAAAAATCATGCTCCAAAATCAACTTCTATCACCTTAGTGATACATTATGGGATGGTGCCTAAAGTTTAAAGCAGAAGTTGGGACACTTTTGACATTTTCATTTTTGACCAAAATTGATGGGGTCGGGGCTTAGGGAATTTCTCATATGCAACAAAATGGTTGAAGCTCCTGTTCAAAAATCATGCTCCGAATTCAACTTCTGTCACCTTAGTGATACATTTTGCGATGGTAACTAAAGTTTAAAGTAGAAATTGGGGCATTTTTGAAATTTTTATTTTTGACCAAAATCGATGTGTCTGGGTCTTAGGGAATTTCTCAGGCACCACAAAATGGTTGAAGCTCCTATTCAAAAATCATGCTCCGAAAACAACTTCTTTCACCTGAGTGATACATTTTTTGTTGGTACCTAAAGTTTAAAGCAGAAATTGGGTCACTTATGATTTTTTCATTTATAACCAAAATTGATAATTCATGGGTTTAGGGAATTTCACATATGCCAAAAATGGTTGAAGATCCTGTTCGAAAATCTTGCTCCAAAATCAACTTCTGTCACCTTAGTGATACATTTTGGGATGGTACCTAAAGTTTAAAGCAGAAATTGGGTCATTTTTGAAATTTTCATATTTGACCATAATCGATGGATCCAGGGCTTAGGGAATTTCTCATATGACACAAAATAGTTGAAGCTCCTGTTCAAAAATCATGCTCCGAATTCAACTTCTGTCACCTTAGTGATACATTTTGGGATGGTACTTAAAGTTTAAAGCAGAAATTGGGGCACTTTTGAAATTTTAATTTTTGACCAAAATTGATGGGTCCGGGGCTTAGGGAATTTCTCAGGCTCCACAAAATGGTTGAAGATCCTGTTCAAATATCTTGCTAAGAAATCAACTTCTGTCACCTTAGTTATACATTTTGGGATGGTACCTAAATTTTAAAGGAGAAATTGGGTCACTTTTGACATTTTCATTTTTGACCAAAATCGATGGATCCGGGGCTTAGGGAATTTCTCATATGCAACAAAATGGTTGAAGCTCCTGTTCAAAAATCTTGCTCCGAAATCAACTTCTGTCACCTCAGTGATACATATTGGGATGGTACCTAAAGTTTAATGCAAAAATTGGGGCACTTTTGAAATTTTCATTTTTGACCAAAATCGATGGGTTTTAGGGCTTAGGGAATTTCTCATAATCCACAAAATGGTTGAAGCTCCTGTTCAAAAATCTAGCTCCGAAATCAACTTCTGTCACCTTAGTAATGCATTTTGGGATGGTACCTAAAGTTTAAAGCAGAAATTGGGACACTTTTGACATTTTCATTTTTGACCAAAATTGATGGGGTTGGGACTTAGGGAATTTCTCATATGCAACAAAATGGTTGAACCTCCTGTTCAAAAATCTTGCTCCGAAATCAACTTCTGTTACCTTAGTGATACATTTTGGGATGGCACCTAAAATTTAAAGCAGAAATTGGGGCATTTTGAAATTTTAATTTTTGACCAAAATCAATGGGTCCGGGGCTTAGGGAATTTCTCAGGCTCCACAAAATGGTAGAAGCTCCTGTTCAAAAATATTTCTCTAAAATTATCTTCTGTCACCTTAGTGATGCATTTTGGGATGTTACTTAAATTTAAAGCAGAAATTGGTGCACTTTTGAAATTTTCATTTTTGACCAAAAATGATTGGTCCGGGTCTTAGGAAATTTCTCAGATGCAACAAAATGGTTAAGCTCCTGTTCAAAAATCTTGCTCCGAAATCAACCTCTGTCACCTTAGTTATACATTTTGGGATGGTACCTAAAGTTTAAAGGAGAAATTGGGTCACTTTTGACATTTTCATTTATGACCAAAATCGATGGATCCGGGGCTTAGGGAATTTCACATATGTCAAAAATGGTTGAAGATCCTGTTCGAAAATCTTGCTCCGAAATCAACTTCTGTTACCTTAGTGATACATTTTGGGATGGCACCTAAAATTTAAAGCAAAAATTGGGGCACTTTTGAAATTTTCATTTTTGACCAAAATCAATGGGTCCGGGGTTTAGGGAATTTCTCATAATCCACAAAAAGGTTGAAGCTCCTGTTCAAAAATCATGCTCCGAAATTACCTTCTCCCACCCTTGTGATACATTTTGGGATGGTACCTAAAGTTTAAAGCAAAAATTGGGGCACTTTTGAAATTTTCATTTTTGACCGAAATCGATGGGTTTCGGGGCTTAGGGAATTTCACAGGCACCACAAAACGGTTCAAGCTCCTTTTCTAAAATCATGCTCCAAAATCAACTTCTGTCACCTTAGTGATACATTATGGGATGGTACCTTAAGTTTAAACCAGAATTTGGGGATTTTTTGAAATTTTCATTTTTGACCAAAATCGATGGGTTTCGGGGCTTAGGGAATTTCTCAGGCACCATAAAATAGTAGAAGCTCCTGTTCAAAAATATTTCTATGAAATCAACTTCTGTCACCTTAGTGATGCATTTTGGGATGGTACTTAAAGTTTAAAGCAGAAATTAGTGCACTTTTGACATTTTCATTTTTGACCAAAATCGATGGGTTTCGCGGCTTAGGGAATTTCTCAGGCACCACAAAATGGTTGAAGCTCCTGTTCAAAAATCTTTCTCTGAAATCAACTTCTGTCACCTTAGTGATACATTTTGGGATGGTACTTAAAGTTTAAAGCAGAAATTGGTGCACTTTTGAAATTTTCATTTTTGACCAAAATCAATGGGTCCGGGGTTTAGGGAATTTCTCATAATCCACAAAAAGGTTGAAGCTCCTGTTTAAAAATCATGCTCCGAAATTAACTTCTCCCACCTTTGTGATACATTTTGGGATGGTACCTAAAGTTTAATGCAAAAATTGGGGCACTTTTGAAATTTTAATTTTTGACCAAAATCGATGGGTTTCAGGGCTTAGGGAATTTCTCATAATCCACAAAATGGTTGAAGCTCCTGTTCAAAAATCTAGCTCCGAAATCAACTTCTGTCACCTTAGTGATGCATTTTGGGATGGTACCTAAAGTTTAAAGCAGAAATTGGGACACTTTTGACATTTTCATTTTTGACCAAAATTGATGGGGTCGGGGCTTAGGGAATTTCTCATATGCAACAAAATGGTTGAACCTCCTGTTCAAAAATCTTTATCCGAAATCAACTTCTGTCTCTTTAGTTATACATTTTGGGATGGTACCTAAAGTTTAAAGGAGAAATTGGGTCACTTTTGACATTTTCATTTTTGACCAAAATCGATGGGTCCGGGGCTTAGGGAATTTCTCAGGCACCACAAAATGGTAGAAGCTCCTGTTCAAAAATATTTCTCTGAAATCAACTTCTGTCACTTTAGTGATGCATTTTGGGATGTTACTTAAAGTTTAAAGCAGAAATTGGTGCACTTTTGAAATTTTCATTTTTGACCAAAAATGATTGGTCCGGGTCTTAGGAAATGTCTCAGATGCAACAAAATGGTTAAGCTCCTGTTCAAAAATCTTGCTCCGAAATCAACTTCTGTCACCTTAGTTATACATTTTGGGATGGTACCTAAAGTTTAAAGCAGAAATTGGGTCACTTTTGACATTTTTATTTTTGACCAAAATCGAAGGATCCGGGGCTTAGGGAATTTCTCATATGTAACAAAATGGTTGAAGCTCCTGTTCAAAAATCTTGCTCCGAAATCAACTTCTGTCACCTCAGTGATACATTTTGTGATGGCACATAAAATTTAAAGCAGAAATTGGGGCATTTTGAAATTTTCATTTTTGACCAAAATCAATGGGTCCGGGGTTTAGGGAATTTCTCATAATCCACAAAAAGGTTGAAGCTCCTGTTTAAAAATCATGCTCCGAAATTAACTTCTCCCACCTTTGTGATACATTTTGGGATGGTACCTAAAGTTTAATGCAAAAATTGGGGCACTTTTGAAATTTTAATTTTTGACCAAAATCGATGGGTTTCAGGGCTTAGGGAATTTCTCATAATCCACAAAATGGTTGAAGCTCCTGTTCAAAAATCTAGCTCCGAAATCAACTTCTGTCACCTTAGTGATGCATTTTGGGATGGTACCTAAAGTTTAAAGCAGAAATTGGGACACTTTTGACATTTTTATTTTTGACCAAAATTGATGGGGTCGGGGCTTAGGGAATTTCTCATATGCAACAAAATGGTTGAACCTCCTGTTCAAAAATCTTGCTCCGAAATCAACTTCTGTCACCTCAGTGATACATATTGGGATGGTACCTAAAGTTTAATGCAAAAATTGGGGCACTTTTGAAATTTTAATTTTTGACCAAAATCAATGGGTCCGGGGCTTAGGGAATTTCTCAGGCACCACAAAATGGTAGAAGCTCCTGTTCAAAAATATTTCTCTAAAATCATCTTCTGTCACCTTAGTGATGCATTTTGGGATGTTACTTAAATTTAAAGCAGAAATTGGTGCACTTTTGAAATTTTCATTTTTGACCAAAAATGATTGGTCCGGGTCTTAGGAAATTTCTCAGATGCAACAAAATGGTTAAGCTCCTGTTCAAAAATCTTGCTCCGAAATCAACCTCTGTCACCTTAGTTATACATTTTGGGATGGAACCTAAAGTTTAAAGGAGAAATTGGGTCACTTTTGACATTTTCATTTTTGACCAAAATCGATGGATCCGGGGCTTAGGGAATTTCACATATGCCAAAAATGGTTGAAGATCCTGTTCGAAAATCTTGCTCCGAAATCAACTTCTGTTACCTTAGTGATACATTTTGGGATGGCACCTAAAATTTAAAGCAGAAATTGGGGCATTTTGAAATTTTCATTTTTGACCAAAATCAATGGGTCCGGGGTTTAGGGAATTTCTCATAATCCACAAAAAGGTTGAAGCTGCTGTTCAAAAATCATGCTCCGAAATTACCTTCTCCCACCTTTGAGATACATTTTGGGATGGTACCTAAAGTTTAAAGCAAGAATTGGGGCACTTTTGAAATTTTCATTTTTGACCGAAATCGATGGGTTTCGGGGCTTAGGGAATTTCACAGGCACCACAAAACGGTTCAAGCTCCTTTTCAAAAATCATGCTCCAAAATCAACTTCTGTCACCTTAGTGATACATTATGGGATGGTACCTTAAGTTTAAACCAGAATTTGGGGATTTTTTGAAATTTTCATTTTTGACCAAAATCGATGGGTTTCGGGGCATAGGGAATTTCTCAGGCACCACAAAATAGTAGAAGCTCCTGTTCAAAAATATTTCTATGAAATCAACTTCTGTCACCTTAGTGATGCATTTTGGGATGGTACTTAAAGTTTAAAGCAGAAATTAGTGCACTTTTGAAATTTTCATTTTTGACCAAAATCGATGGGTTTCGCGGCTTAGGGAATTTCTCAGGCACCCCAAAATGGTTGAAGCTCCTGTTCAAAAATCTTTCTCTGAAATCAACTTCTGTCACCTTAGTTATACATTTTGGGATGGTACCTAAAGTTTAAATGAGAAATTGGGTCACTTTTGACATTTTTATTTTTGACCAAAATCAATGGGTCCGGGGCTTAGGGAATTTCTCATATGTAAAAAAATGGTTGAAGCTCCTGTTCAAAAATCATGCTCCGAAATTACCTTCTGCCACCTTAGTGATACATATTGGGATGGTACCTAAAGTTTAAAGCAAAAATTGGGGCACTTTTGAAATTTTCATTTTTGACCAAAATCGATGGGTTTCAGGGCTTAGGGAATTTCTCATAATCCACAAAATGGTTGAAGCTCCTGTTCAAAAATCTAGCTCCGAAATCAACTTCTGTCACCTTAGTGATGCATTTTGGGATGGTACCTAAAGTTTAAAGCAGAAATTGGGACACTTTTGACATTTTTATTTTTGACCAAAATTGATGGGGTCGGGGCTTAGGGAATTTCTCATATGCAACAAAATGGTTGAACCTCCTGTTCAAAAATCTTTATCTGAAATCAACTTCTGTCTCCTTAGTTATACATTTTGGGATGGTACCTAAAGTTTAAAGGAGAAATTGGGTCACTTTTGACATTTTCATTTTTGACCAAAATCGATGGGTCCGGGGCTTAGGGAATTTCTCAGGCACCACAAAATAGTAGAAGCTCCTGTTCAAAAATATTTCCCTAAAATCAACTTCTGTCACCTTAGTGATGCATTTTGGGATGTTACTTAAAGTTTAAAGCAGAAATTGGTGCACTTTTGAAATTTTCATTTTTGACCAAAAATGATTGGTCCGGGTCTTAGGAAATGTCTCAGATGCAACAAAATGGTTAAGCTCCTGTTCAAAAATCTTGCTCCGAAATCAACTTCTGTCACCTCAGTGATACATATTGGGATGGTACCTAAAGTTTAATGCAAAAATTGGGGCACTTTTGAAATTTTAATTTTTGACCAAAATCAATGGGTCCGGGGCTTAGGGAATTTCTCAGGCACCACAAAATGGTAGAAGCTCCTGTTCAAAAATATTTCTCTAAAATCAACTTCTGTCACCTTAGTGATGCATTTTGGGATGTTACTTAAATTTAAAGCAGAAATTGGTGCACTTTTGAAATTTTCATTTTTGACCAAAAATGATTGGTCCGGGTCTTAGGAAATTTCTCAGATGCAACAAAATGGTTAAGCTCCTGTTCAAAAATCTTGCTCCGAAATCAACCTCTGTCACCTTAGTTTTACATTTTGGGATGGTACCTAAAGTTTAAAGGAGAAATTGGGTCACTTTTGACATTTTCATTTTTGACCAAAATCGATGGATCCGGGGCTTAGGGAATTTCACATATGCCAAAAATGGTTGAAGATCCTGTTCGAAAATCTTGCTCCGAAATCAACTTCTGTTACCTTAGTGATACATTTTGGGATGGCACCTAAAATTTAAAGCAGAAATTGGGGCATTTTGAAATTTTCATTTTTGACCAAAATCAATGGGTCCGGGGTTTAGGGAATTTCTCATAATCCACAAAAAGGTTGAAGCTCCTGTTCAAAAATCATGCTACGAAATTACCTTCTGTCACCTTAGTGATACATTATGGGATGGTACCTTAAGTTTAAACCAGAATTTGGGGATTTTTTGAAATTTTCATTTTTGACCAAAATCGATGGGTTTCGGGGCTTAGGGAATTTCTCAGGCACCATAAAATAGTAGAAGCTCCTGTTCAAAAATATTTCTATGAAATCAACTTCTGTCACCTTAGTGATGCATTTTGGGATGGTACTTAAAGTTTAAAGCAGAAATTAGTGCACTTTTGACATTTTCATTTTTGACCAAAATCGATGGGTTTCGCGGCTTAGGGAATTTCTCAGGCACCACAAAATGGTTGAAGCTCCTGTTCAAAAATCTTTCTCTGAAATCAACTTCTGTCACCTTAGTGATACATTTTGGGATGGTACTTAAAGTTTAAAGCAGAAATTGGTGCACTTTTGAAATTTTCATTTTTGACCAAAATCAATGGGTCCGGGGTTTAGGGAATTTCTCATAATCCACAAAAAGGTTGAAGCTCCTGTTTAAAAATCATGCTCCGAAATTAACTTCTCCCACCTTTGTGATACATTTTGGGATGGTACCTAAAGTTTAATGCAAAAATTGGGGCACTTTTGAAATTTTAATTTTTGACCAAAATCGATGGGTTTCAGGGCTTAGGGAATTTCTCATAATCCACAAAATGGTTGAAGCTCCTGTTCAAAAATCTAGCTCCGAAATCAACTTCTGTCACCTTAGTGATGCATTTTGGGATGGTACCTAAAGTTTAAAGCAGAAATTGGGACACTTTTGACATTTTCATTTTTGACCAAAATTGATGGGGTCGGGGCTTAGGGAATTTCTCATATGCAACAAAATGGTTGAACCTCCTGTTCAAAAATCTTTATCCGAAATCAACTTCTGTCTCTTTAGTTATACATTTTGGGATGGTACCTAAAGTTTAAAGGAGAAATTGGGTCACTTTTGACATTTTCATTTTTGACCAAAATCGATGGGTCCGGGGCTTAGGGAATTTCTCAGGCACCACAAAATGGTAGAAGCTCCTGTTCAAAAATATTTCTCTGAAATCAACTTCTGTCACTTTAGTGATGCATTTTGGGATGTTACTTAAAGTTTAAAGCAGAAATTGGTGCACTTTTGAAATTTTCATTTTTGACCAAAAATGATTGGTCCGGGTCTTAGGAAATGTCTCAGATGCAACAAAATGGTTAAGCTCCTGTTCAAAAATCTTGCTCCGAAATCAACTTCTGTCACCTTAGTTATACATTTTGGGATGGTACCTAAAGTTTAAAGCAGAAATTGGGTCACTTTTGACATTTTTATTTTTGACCAAAATCGAAGGATCCGGGGCTTAGGGAATTTCTCATATGTAACAAAATGGTTGAAGCTCCTGTTCAAAAATCTTGCTCCGAAATCAACTTCTGTCACCTCAGTGATACATTTTGTGATGGCACATAAAATTTAAAGCAGAAATTGGGGCATTTTGAAATTTTCATTTTTGACCAAAATCAATGGGTCCGGGGTTTAGGGAATTTCTCATAATCCACAAAAAGGTTGAAGCTCCTGTTTAAAAATCATGCTCCGAAATTAACTTCTCCCACCTTTGTGATACATTTTGGGATGGTACCTAAAGTTTAATGCAAAAATTGGGGCACTTTTGAAATTTTAATTTTTGACCAAAATCGATGGGTTTCAGGGCTTAGGGAATTTCTCATAATCCACAAAATGGTTGAAGCTCCTGTTCAAAAATCTAGCTCCGAAATCAACTTCTGTCACCTTAGTGATGCATTTTGGGATGGTACCTAAAGTTTAAAGCAGAAATTGGGACACTTTTGACATTTTTATTTTTGACCAAAATTGATGGGGTCGGGGCTTAGGGAATTTCTCATATGCAACAAAATGGTTGAACCTCCTGTTCAAAAATCTTGCTCCGAAATCAACTTCTGTCACCTCAGTGATACATATTGGGATGGTACCTAAAGTTTAATGCAAAAATTGGGGCACTTTTGAAATTTTAATTTTTGACCAAAATCAATGGGTCCGGGGCTTAGGGAATTTCTCAGGCACCACAAAATGGTAGAAGCTCCTGTTCAAAAATATTTCTCTAAAATCATCTTCTGTCACCTTAGTGATGCATTTTGGGATGTTACTTAAATTTAAAGCAGAAATTGGTGCACTTTTGAAATTTTCATTTTTGACCAAAAATGATTGGTCCGGGTCTTAGGAAATTTCTCAGATGCAACAAAATGGTTAAGCTCCTGTTCAAAAATCTTGCTCCGAAATCAACCTCTGTCACCTTAGTTATACATTTTGGGATGGAACCTAAAGTTTAAAGGAGAAATTGGGTCACTTTTGACATTTTCATTTTTGACCAAAATCGATGGATCCGGGGCTTAGGGAATTTCACATATGCCAAAAATGGTTGAAGATCCTGTTCGAAAATCTTGCTCCGAAATCAACTTCTGTTACCTTAGTGATACATTTTGGGATGGCACCTAAAATTTAAAGCAGAAATTGGGGCATTTTGAAATTTTCATTTTTGACCAAAATCAATGGGTCCGGGGTTTAGGGAATTTCTCATAATCCACAAAAAGGTTGAAGCTGCTGTTCAAAAATCATGCTCCGAAATTACCTTCTCCCACCTTTGAGATACATTTTGGGATGGTACCTAAAGTTTAAAGCAAGAATTGGGGCACTTTTGAAATTTTCATTTTTGACCGAAATCGATGGGTTTCGGGGCTTAGGGAATTTCACAGGCACCACAAAACGGTTCAAGCTCCTTTTCAAAAATCATGCTCCAAAATCAACTTCTGTCACCTTAGTGATACATTATGGGATGGTACCTTAAGTTTAAACCAGAATTTGGGGATTTTTTGAAATTTTCATTTTTGACCAAAATCGATGGGTTTCGGGGCATAGGGAATTTCTCAGGCACCACAAAATAGTAGAAGCTCCTGTTCAAAAATATTTCTATGAAATCAACTTCTGTCACCTTAGTGATGCATTTTGGGATGGTACTTAAAGTTTAAAGCAGAAATTAGTGCACTTTTGAAATTTTCATTTTTGACCAAAATCGATGGGTTTCGCGGCTTAGGGAATTTCTCAGGCACCCCAAAATGGTTGAAGCTCCTGTTCAAAAATCTTTCTCTGAAATCAACTTCTGTCACCTTAGTTATACATTTTGGGATGGTACCTAAAGTTTAAATGAGAAATTGGGTCACTTTTGACATTTTTATTTTTGACCAAAATCAATGGGTCCGGGGCTTAGGGAATTTCTCATATGTAAAAAAATGGTTGAAGCTCCTGTTCAAAAATCATGCTCCGAAATTACCTTCTGCCACCTTAGTGATACATATTTGGATGGTACCTAAAGTTTAAAGCAAAAATTGGGGCACTTTTGAAATTTTCATTTTTGACCAAAATCGATGGGTTTCAGGGCTTAGGGAATTTCTCATAATCCACAAAATGGTTGAAGCTCCTGTTCAAAAATCTAGCTCCGAAATCAACTTCTGTCACCTTAGTGATGCATTTTGGGATGGTACCTAAAGTTTAAAGCAGAAATTGGGACACTTTTGACATTTTTATTTTTGACCAAAATTGATGGGGTCGGGGCTTAGGGAATTTCTCATATGCAACAAAATGGTTGAACCTCCTGTTCAAAAATCTTTATCTGAAATCAACTTCTGTCTCCTTAGTTATACATTTTGGGATGGTACCTAAAGTTTAAAGGAGAAATTGGGTCACTTTTGACATTTTCATTTTTGACCAAAATCGATGGGTCCGGGGCTTAGGGAATTTCTCAGGCACCACAAAATAGTAGAAGCTCCTGTTCAAAAATATTTCCCTAAAATCAACTTCTGTCACCTTAGTGATGCATTTTGGGATGTTACTTAAAGTTTAAAGCAGAAATTGGTGCACTTTTGAAATTTTCATTTTTGACCAAAAATGATTGGTCCGGGTCTTAGGAAATGTCTCAGATGCAACAAAATGGTTAAGCTCCTGTTCAAAAATCTTGCTCCGAAATCAACTTCTGTCACCTCAGTGATACATATTGGGATGGTACCTAAAGTTTAATGCAAAAATTGGGGCACTTTTGAAATTTTAATTTTTGACCAAAATCAATGGGTCCGGGGCTTAGGGAATTTCTCAGGCACCACAAAATGGTAGAAGCTCCTGTTCAAAAATATTTCTCTAAAATCAACTTCTGTCACCTTAGTGATGCATTTTGGGATGTTACTTAAATTTAAAGCAGAAATTGGTGCACTTTTGAAATTTTCATTTTTGACCAAAAATGATTGGTCCGGGTCTTAGGAAATTTCTCAGATGCAACAAAATGGTTAAGCTCCTGTTCAAAAATCTTGCTCCGAAATCAACCTCTGTCACCTTAGTTTTACATTTTGGGATGGTACCTAAAGTTTAAAGGAGAAATTGGGTCACTTTTGACATTTTCATTTTTGACCAAAATCGATGGATCCGGGGCTTAGGGAATTTCACATATGCCAAAAATGGTTGAAGATCCTGTTCGAAAATCTTGCTCCGAAATCAACTTCTGTTACCTTAGTGATACATTTTGGGATGGCACCTAAAATTTAAAGCAGAAATTGGGGCATTTTGAAATTTTCATTTTTGACCAAAATCAATGGGTCCGGGGTTTAGGGAATTTCTCATAATCCACAAAAAGGTTGAAGCTCCTGTTCAAAAATCATGCTACGAAATTACCTTCTGTCACCTTAGTGATACATTATGGGATGGTACCTTAAGTTTAAACCAGAATTTGGGGATTTTTTGAAATTTTCATTTTTGACCAAAATCGATGGGTTTCGGGGCTTAGGGAATTTCTCAGGCACCATAAAATAGTAGAAGCTCCTGTTCAAAAATATTTCTATGAAATCAACTTCTGTCACCTTAGTGATGCATTTTGGGATGGTACTTAAAGTTTAAAGCAGAAATTAGTGCACTTTTGACATTTTCATTTTTGACCAAAATCGATGGGTTTCGTGGCTTAGGGAATTTCTCAGGCACCACAAAATGGTTGAAGCTCCTGTTCAAAAATCTTTCTCTGAAATCAACTTCTGTCACCTTAGTGATACATTTTGGGATGGTACTTAAAGTTTAAAGCAGAAATTGGTGCACTTTTGAAATTTTCATTTTTGACCAAAAATGATTGGTCCAGGTCTTAGGAAATTTCTCAGATGCAACAAAATGATTGAAGCTGCTGTTCAAAAATCTTGCTCCGAAATCAACTTCTGTCACCTTAGTTATACATTTTGGGATGGTACCTAAAGTTTAAATGAGAAATTGGGTCACTTTTGACATTTTTATTTTTGACCAAAATCGATGGATCCGGGGTTTAGGGAATTTCTCATATGTAACAAAATGGTTGAAGCTCCTGTTCAAAAATCTTGCTCCGAAATCAACTTCTGTCACCTCAGTGATACATTTTGTGATGGCACATAAAATTTAAAGCAGAAATTGGGGCACTTTTGAAATTTTCATTTTTGACCAAAATCAATGGGTCCGGGGTTTAGGGAATTTCTCATAATCCACAAAAAGGTTGAAGCTCCTGTTTAAAA
Source organism: Pseudophryne corroboree (assembly GCF_028390025.1). NCBI lineage: Eukaryota > Metazoa > Chordata > Amphibia > Anura > Myobatrachidae > Pseudophryne > Pseudophryne corroboree. Next base: position 134,057,727 of record NC_086452.1, read on the forward strand.
ATCATGCTCCGAAATTAACTTCTCCCACCTTTGTGATACATTTTGGGATGGTACCTAAAGTTTAATGCAAAAATTGGGGCACTTTTTAAATTTTAATTTTTGACCAAAATCGATGGGTTTCAGGGCTTAGGGAATTTCTCATAATCCACAAAATGGTTGAAGCTCCTGTTCAAAAATCTAGCTCCGAAATCAACTTCTGTCACCTTAGTGATGCATTTTGGGATGGTACCTAAAGTTTAAAGCAGAAATTGGGACACTTTTGACATTTTTATTTTTGACCAAAATTGATGGGGTCGGGGCTTAGGGAATTTCTCATATGCAACAAAATGGTTGAACCTCCTGTTCAAAAATCTTTATCCGAAATCAACTTCTGTCTCCTTATTTATACATTTTGGGATGGTACCTAAAGTTTAAAGGAGAAATTGGGTCACTTTTGACATTTTCATTTTTGACCAAAATCGATGGGTCCGGGGCTTAGGGAATTTCTCAGGCACCACAAAATGGTAGAAGCTCCTGTTCAAAAATATTTCTCTGAAATCAACTTCTGTCACCTTAGTGATGCATTTTGGGATGTTACTTAAAGTTTAAAGCAGAAATTGGTGCACTTTTGAAATTTTCATTTTTGACCAAAAATGATTGGTCCGGGTCTTAGGAAATGTCTCAGATGCAACAAAATGGTTAAGCTCCTGTTCAAAAATCTTGCTCCGAAATCAACTTCTGTCACCTCAGTGATACATATTGGGATGGTACCTAAAGTTTAATGCAAAAATTGGGGCACTTTTGAAATTTTAATTTTTGACCAAAATCAATGGGTCCGGGGCTTAGGGAATTTCTCAGGCACCACAAAATGGTAGAAGCTCCTGTTCAAAAATATTTCTCTAAAATCATCTTCTGTCACCTTAGTGATGCATTTTGGGATGTTACTTAAATTTAAAGCAGAAATTGGTGCACTTTTGAAATTTTCATTTTTGACCAAAAATGATTGGTCCGGGTCTTAGGAAATTTCTCAGATGCAACAAAATGGTTAAGCTCCTGTTCAAAAATCTTGCTCCGAAATCAACCTCTGTCACCTTAGTTATACATTTTGGGATGGAACCTAAAGTTTAAAGGAGAAATTGGGTCACTTTTGACATTTTCATTTTTGACCAAAATCGATGGATCCAGGGCTTAGGGAATTTAACATATGCCAAAAATGGTTGAAGATCCTGTTCGAAAATCTTGCTCCGAAATCAACTTCTGTTACCTTAGTGATACATTTTGGGATGGCACCTAAAATTTAAAGCAGAAATTGGGGCATTTAGAAATTTTCATTTTTGACCAAAATCAATGGGTCCGGGGTTTAGGGAATTTCTCATAATCCACAAAAAGGTTGAAGCTCCTATTCAAAAATCATGCTCCGAAATTACCTTCTCCCACCTTTGAGATACATTTTGGGATGGTACCTAAAGTTTAAAGCAAGAATTGGGGCACTTTTGAAATTTTCATTTTTGACCGAAATCGATGGGTTTCGGGGCTTAGGGAATTTCACAGGCACCACAAAACGGTTCAAGCTCCTTTTCAAAAATCATGCTCCAAAATCAACTTCTGTCACCTTAGTGATACATTATGGGATGGTACCTTAAGTTTAAACCAGAATTTGGGGATTTTTTGAAATTTTCATTTTTGACCAAAATCGATGGGTTTCGGGGCATAGGGAATTTCTCAGGCACCACAAAATAGTAGAAGCTCCTGTTCAAAAATATTTCTATGAAATCAACTTCTGTCACCTTAGTGATGCATTTTGGGATGGTACTTAAAGTTTAAAGCAGAAATTAGTGCACTTTTGAAATTTTCATTTTTGACCAAAATCGATGGGTTTCGCGGCTTAGGGAATTTCTCAGGCACCCCAAAATGGTTGAAGCTCCTGTTCAAAAATCTTTCTCTGAAATCAACTTCTGTCACCTTAGTTATACATTTTGGGATGGTACCTAAAGTTTAAATGAGAAATTGGGTCACTTTTGACATTTTTATTTTTGACCAAAATCAATGGGTCCGGGGCTTAGGGAATTTCTCATATGTAAAAAAATGGTTGAAGCTCCTGTTCAAAAATCATGCTCCGAAATTACCTTCTGCCACCTTAGTGATACATATTGGGATGGTACCTAAAGTTTAAAGCAAAAATTGGGGCACTTTTGAAATTTTCATTTTTGACCAAAATCGATGGGTTTCAGGGCTTAGGGAATTTCTCATAATCCACAAAATGGTTGAAGCTCCTGTTCAAAAATCTAGCTCCGAAATCAACTTCTGTCACCTTAGTGATGCATTTTGGGATGGTACCTAAAGTTTAAAGCAGAAATTGGGACACTTTTGACATTTTTATTTTTGACCAAAATTGATGGGGTCGGGGCTTAGGGAATTTCTCATATGCAACAAAATGGTTGAACCTCCTGTTCAAAAATCTTTATCTGAAATCAACTTCTGTCTCCTTAGTTATACATTTTGGGATGGTACCTAAAGTTTAAAGGAGAAATTGGGTCACTTTTGACATTTTCATTTTTGACCAAAATCGATGGGTCCGGGGCTTAGGGAATTTCTCAGGCACCACAAAATAGTAGAAGCTCCTGTTCAAAAATATTTCCCTAAAATCAACTTCTGTCACCTTAGTGATGCATTTTGGGATGTTACTTAAAGTTTAAAGCAGAAATTGGTGCACTTTTGAAATTTTCATTTTTGACCAAAAATGATTGGTCCGGGTCTTAGGAAATGTCTCAGATGCAACAAAATGGTTAAGCTCCTGTTCAAAAATCTTGCTCCGAAATCAACTTCTGTCACCTCAGTGATACATATTGGGATGGTACCTAAAGTTTAATGCAAAAATTGGGGCACTTTTGACATTTTAATTTTTGACCAAAATCAATGGGTCCGGGGCTTAGGGAATTTCTCAGGCACCACAAAATGGTAGAAGCTCCTGTTCAAAAATATTTCTCTAAAATCAACTTCTGTCACCTTAGTGATGCATTTTGGGATGTTACTTAAATTTAAAGCAGAAATTGGTGCACTTTTGAAATTTTCATTTTTGACCAAAAATGATTGGTCCGGGTCTTAGGAAATTTCTCAGATGCAACAAAATGGTTAAGCTCCTGTTCAAAAATGTTGCTCCGAAATCAACCTCTGTCACCTTAGTTATACATTTTGGGATGGTACCTAAAGTTTAAAGGAGAAATTGGGTCACTTTTGACATTTTCATTTTTGACCAAAATCGATGGATCCGGGGCTTAGGGAATTTCTCATAATCCACAAAAAGGTTGAAGCTCCTGTTCAAAAATCATGCTACGAAATTACCTTCTGTCACCTTAGTGATACATTATGGGATGGTACCTTAAGTTTAAACCAGAATTTGGGGATTTTTTGAAATTTTAATTTTTGACCAAAATCGATGGGTTTCGGGGCTTAGGGAATTTCTCAGGCACCATAAAATAGTAGAAGCTCCTGTTCAAAAATATTTCTATGAAATCAACTTCTGTCACCTTAGTGATACATTTTGGGATGGTACTTAAAGTTTAAAGCAGAAATTAGTGCACTTTTGACATTTTCATTTTTGACCAAAATCGATGGGTTTCGCGGCTTAGGGAATTTCTCAGGCACCACAAAATGGTTGAAGCTCCTGTTCAAAAATCTTTCTCTGAAATCAACTTCTGTCACCTTAGTGATACATTTTGGGATGGTACTTAAAGTTTAAAGCAGAAATTGGTGCACTTTTGAAATTTTCATTTTTGACCAAAAATGATTGGTCCGGGTCTTAGGAAATTTCTCAGATGCAACAAAATGATTGAAGCTGCTGTTCAAAAATCTTGCTCCGAAATCAACTTCTGTCACCTTAGTTATACATTTTGGGATGGTACCTAAAGTTTAAATGAGAAATTGGGTCACTTTTGACATTTTTATTTTTGACCAAAATCGATGGATCCGGGGCTTAGGGAATTTCTCATATGTAACAAAATGGTTGAAGCTCCTGTTCAAAAATCTTGCTCCGAAATCAACTTCTGTCACCTCAGTGATACATTTTGTGATGGCACATAAAATTTAAAGCAGAAATTGGGGCATTTTGAAATTTTCATTTTTGACCAAAATCAATGGGTCCGGGGTTTAGGGAATTTCTCATAATCCACAAAAAGGTTGAAGCTCCTGTTTAAAAATCATGCTCCGAAATTAACTTCTCCCACCTTTGTGATACATTTTGGGATGGTACCTAAAGTTTAATGCAAAAATTGGGGCACTTTTGAAATTTTAATTTTTGACCAAAATCGATGGGTTTCAGGGCTTAGGGAATTTCTCATAATCCACAAAATGGTTGAAGCTCCTGTTCAAAAATCTAGCTCCAAAATCAACTTCTGTCACCTTAGTGATGCATTTTGGGATGGTACCTAAAGTTTAAAGCAGAAATTGGGACACTTGACATTTTCATTTTTGACCAAAATTGATGGGGTCGGGGCTTAGGGAATTTCTCATATGCAACAAAATGGTTGAACCTCCTTTTCAAAAATCTTTATCCGAAATCAACTTCTGTCTCCTTAGTTATACATTTTGGGATGGTACTTAAAGTTTAAAGCAGAAATTGGTGCACTTTTGAAATTTTCATTTTTGACCAAAAATGATTGGTCCGGGTCTTAGGAAATGTCTCAGATGCAACAAAATGGTTAAGCTCCTGTTCAAAAATCTTGCTCCGAAATCAACTTCTGTCACCTCAGTGATACATATTGGGATGGTACCTAAAGTTTAATGCAAAAATTGGGGCACTTTTGAAATTTTAATTTTTGACCAAAATCAATGGGTCCGGGGCTTAGGGAATTTCTCAGGCACCACAAAATGGTAGAAGCTCCTGTTCAAAAATATTTCTCTAAAATCATCTTCTGTCACCTTAGTGATGCATTTTGGGATGTTACTTAAATTTAAAGCAGAAATTGGTGCACTTTTGAAATTTTCATTTTTGACCAAAAATGATTGGTCCGGGTCTTAGGAAATTTCTCAGATGCAACAAAATGGTTAAGCTCCTGTTCAAAAATCTTGCTCCGAAATCAACCTCTGTCACCTTAGTTATACATTTTGGGATGGAACCTAAAGTTTAAAGGAGAAATTGGGTCACTTTTGACATTTTCATTTTTGACCAAAATCGATGGATCCAGGGCTTAGGGAATTTAACATATGCCAAAAATGGTTGAAGATCCTGTTCGAAAATCTTGCTCCGAAATCAACTTCTGTTACCTTAGTGATACATTTTGGGATGGCACCTAAAATTTAAAGCAGAAATTGGGGCATTTAGAAATTTTCATTTTTGACCAAAATCAATGGGTCCGGGGTTTAGGGAATTTCTCATAATCCACAAAAAGGTTGAAGCTCCTATTCAAAAATCATGCTCCGAAATTACCTTCTCCCACCTTTGAGATACATTTTGGGATGGTACCTAAAGTTTAAAGCAAGAATTGGGGCACTTTTGAAATTTTCATTTTTGACCGAAATCGATGGGTTTCGGGGCTTAGGGAATTTCACAGGCACCACAAAACGGTTCAAGCTCCTTTTCAAAAATCATGCTCCAAAATCAACTTCTGTCACCTTAGTGATACATTATGGGATGGTACCTTAAGTTTAAACCAGAATTTGGGGATTTTTTGAAATTTTCATTTTTGACCAAAATCGATGGGTTTCGGGGCATAGGGAATTTCTCAGGCACCACAAAATAGTAGAAGCTCCTGTTCAAAAATATTTCTATGAAATCAACTTCTGTCACCTTAGTGATGCATTTTGGGATGGTACTTAAAGTTTAAAGCAGAAATTAGTGCACTTTTGAAATTTTCATTTTTGACCAAAATCGATGGGTTTCGCGGCTTAGGGAATTTCTCAGGCACCCCAAAATGGTTGAAGCTCCTGTTCAAAAATCTTTCTCTGAAATCAACTTCTGTCACCTTAGTTATACATTTTGGGATGGTACCTAAAGTTTAAATGAGAAATTGGGTCACTTTTGACATTTTTATTTTTGACCAAAATCAATGGGTCCGGGGCTTAGGGAATTTCTCATATGTAAAAAAATGGTTGAAGCTCCTGTTCAAAAATCATGCTCCGAAATTACCTTCTGCCACCTTAGTGATACATATTGGGATGGTACCTAAAGTTTAAAGCAAAAATTGGGGCACTTTTGAAATTTTCATTTTTGACCAAAATCGATGGGTTTCAGGGCTTAGGGAATTTCTCATAATCCACAAAATGGTTGAAGCTCCTGTTCAAAAATCTAGCTCCGAAATCAACTTCTGTCACCTTAGTGATGCATTTTGGGATGGTACCTAAAGTTTAAAGCAGAAATTGGGACACTTTTGACATTTTTATTTTTGACCAAAATTGATGGGGTCGGGGCTTAGGGAATTTCTCATATGCAACAAAATGGTTGAACCTCCTGTTCAAAAATCTTTATCTGAAATCAACTTCTGTCTCCTTAGTTATACATTTTGGGATGGTACCTAAAGTTTAAAGGAGAAATTGGGTCACTTTTGACATTTTCATTTTTGACCAAAATCGATGGGTCCGGGGCTTAGGGAATTTCTCAGGCACCACAAAATAGTAGAAGCTCCTGTTCAAAAATATTTCCCTAAAATCAACTTCTGTCACCTTAGTGATGCATTTTGGGATGTTACTTAAAGTTTAAAGCAGAAATTGGTGCACTTTTGAAATTTTCATTTTTGACCAAAAATGATTGGTCCGGGTCTTAGGAAATGTCTCAGATGCAACAAAATGGTTAAGCTCCTGTTCAAAAATCTTGCTCCGAAATCAACTTCTGTCACCTCAGTGATACATATTGGGATGGTACCTAAAGTTTAATGCAAAAATTGGGGCACTTTTGACATTTTAATTTTTGACCAAAATCAATGGGTCCGGGGCTTAGGGAATTTCTCAGGCACCACAAAATGGTAGAAGCTCCTGTTCAAAAATATTTCTCTAAAATCAACTTCTGTCACCTTAGTGATGCATTTTGGGATGTTACTTAAATTTAAAGCAGAAATTGGTGCACTTTTGAAATTTTCATTTTTGACCAAAAATGATTGGTCCGGGTCTTAGGAAATTTCTCAGATGCAACAAAATGGTTAAGCTCCTGTTCAAAAATGTTGCTCCGAAATCAACCTCTGTCACCTTAGTTATACATTTTGGGATGGTACCTAAAGTTTAAAGGAGAAATTGGGTCACTTTTGACATTTTCATTTTTGACCAAAATCGATGGATCCGGGGCTTAGGGAATTTCTCATAATCCACAAAAAGGTTGAAGCTCCTGTTCAAAAATCATGCTACGAAATTACCTTCTGTCACCTTAGTGATACATTATGGGATGGTACCTTAAGTTTAAACCAGAATTTGGGGATTTTTTGAAATTTTAATTTTTGACCAAAATCGATGGGTTTCGGGGCTTAGGGAATTTCTCAGGCACCATAAAATAGTAGAAGCTCCTGTTCAAAAATATTTCTATGAAATCAACTTCTGTCACCTTAGTGATACATTTTGGGATGGTACTTAAAGTTTAAAGCAGAAATTAGTGCACTTTTGACATTTTCATTTTTGACCAAAATCGATGGGTTTCGCGGCTTAGGGAATTTCTCAGGCACCACAAAATGGTTGAAGCTCCTGTTCAAAAATCTTTCTCTGAAATCAACTTCTGTCACCTTAGTGATACATTTTGGGATGGTACTTAAAGTTTAAAGCAGAAATTGGTGCACTTTTGAAATTTTCATTTTTGACCAAAAATGATTGGTCCGGGTCTTAGGAAATTTCTCAGATGCAACAAAATGATTGAAGCTGCTGTTCAAAAATCTTGCTCCGAAATCAACTTCTGTCACCTTAGTTATACATTTTGGGATGGTACCTAAAGTTTAAATGAGAAATTGGGTCACTTTTGACATTTTTATTTTTGACCAAAATCGATGGATCCGGGGCTTAGGGAATTTCTCATATGTAACAAAATGGTTGAAGCTCCTGTTCAAAAATCTTGCTCCGAAATCAACTTCTGTCACCTCAGTGATACATTTTGTGATGGCACATAAAATTTAAAGCAGAAATTGGGGCATTTTGAAATTTTCATTTTTGACCAAAATCAATGGGTCCGGGGTTTAGGGAATTTCTCATAATCCACAAAAAGGTTGAAGCTCCTGTTTAAAAATCATGCTCCGAAATTAACTTCTCCCACCTTTGTGATACATTTTGGGATGGTACCTAAAGTTTAATGCAAAAATTGGGGCACTTTTGAAATTTTAATTTTTGACCAAAATCGATGGGTTTCAGGGCTTAGGGAATTTCTCATAATCCACAAAATGGTTGAAGCTCCTGTTCAAAAATCTAGCTCCAAAATCAACTTCTGTCACCTTAGTGATGCATTTTGGGATGGTACCTAAAGTTTAAAGCAGAAATTGGGACACTTGACATTTTCATTTTTGACCAAAATTGATGGGGTCGGGGCTTAGGGAATTTCTCATATGCAACAAAATGGTTGAACCTCCTTTTCAAAAATCTTTATCCGAAATCAACTTCTGTCTCCTTAGTTATACATTTTGGGATGGTACTTAAAGTTTAAAGCAGAAATTGGTGCACTTTTGAAATTTTCATTTTTGACCAAAAATGATTGGTCCGGGTCTTAGGAAATGTCTCAGATGCAACAAAATGGTTACGCTCCTGTTCAAAAATCTTGCTCCGAAATCAACTTCTGTCACCTCAGTGATACATATTGGGATGGTACCTAAAGTTTAATGCAAAAATTGGGGCACTTTTGAAATTTTAATTTTTGACCAAAATCAATGGATCCGGGGCTTAGGGAATTTCACATATGCCAAAAATGGTTGAAGATCCTGTTCGAAAATCTTGCTCCGAAATCAACTTCTGTTACCTTAGTGATACATTTTGGGATGGCACCTAAAATTTAAAGCAGAAATTGGGGCATTTTGAAATTTTCATTTTTGACCAAAATCAATGGGTCCGGGGTTTAGGGAATTTCTCATAATCCACAAAAAGGTTGAAGCTCCTGTTCAAAAATCATGCTACGAAATTACCTTCTGTCACCTTAGTGATACATTATGGGATGGTACCTTAAGTTTAAACAAGAATTTGGGGATTTTTTGAAATTTTCATTTTTGACCAAAATCGATGGGTTTCGGGGCATAGGGAATTTCTCAGGCACCACAAAATAGTAGAAGCTCCTGTTCAAAAATATTTCTATGAAATCAACTTCTGTCACCTTAGTGATGCATTTTGGGATGGTACTTAAAGTTTAAAGCAGAAATTAGTGCACTTTTGAAATTTTCATTTTTGACCAAAATCGATGGGTTTCGCGGCTTAGGGAATTTCTCAGGCACCCCAAAATGGTTGAAGCTCCTGTTCAAAAATCTTTCTCTGAAATCAACTTCTGTCACCTTAGTGATACATTTTGGGATGGTACTTAAAGTTTAAAGCAGAAATTGGTGCACTTTTGAAATTTTCATTTTTGACCAAAAATGATTGGTCCGGGTCTTAGGAAATTTCTCAGATGCAACAAAATGGTTAAGCTCCTGTTCAAAAATCTTGCTCCGAAATCAACTTCTGTCACCTCAGTGATACATATTGGGATGGTACCTAAAGTTTAATGCAAAAATTGGGGCACTTTTGAAATTTTAATTTTTGACCAAAATCGATGGATCCGGGGCTTAGGGAATTTCACATATGCCAAAAATGGTTGAAGATCCTGTTCGAAAATCTTGCTCCGAAATCAACTTCTGTTACCTTAGTGATACATTTTGGGATGGCACCTAAAATTTAAAGCAGAAATTGGGGCATTTTGAAATTTTCATTTTTGACCAAAATCAATGGGTCCGGGGTTTAGGGAATTTCTCATAATCCACAAAAAGGTTGAAGCTCCTGTTCAAAAATCATGCTCCGAAATTACCTTCTCCCACCTTTGAGATACATTTTGGGATGGTACCTAAAGTTTAAAGCAAGAATTGGGGCACTTTTGAAATTTTCATTTTTGACCGAAATCGATGGGTTTCGGGGCTTAGGGAATTTCACAGGCACCACAAAACGGTTCAAGCTCCTTTTCAAAAATCATGCTCCAAAATCAACTTCTGTCACCTTAGTGATACATTATGGGATGGTACCTTAAGTTTAAACCAGAATTTGGGGCACTTTTGAAATTTTAATTTTTGACCAAAATCGATGGGTTTCAGGGCTTAGGGAATTTCTCATAATCCACAAAATGGTTGAAGCTCCTGTTCAAAAATCTAGCTCCGAAATCAACTTCTGTCACCTTAGTGATGCATTTTGGGATGGTACCTAAAGTTTAAAGCAGAAATTGGGACACTTTTGACATTTTCATTTTTGACCAAAATTGATGGGGTCGGGGCTTAGGGAATTTCTCATATGCAACAAAATGGTTGAACCTCCTGTTCAAAAATCTTTATCCGAAATCAACTTCTGTCTCCTTAGTTATACATTTTGGGATGGTACCTAAAGTTTAAAGGAGAAATTGGGTCACTTTTGACATTTTCATTTTTGACCAAAATCGATGGGTCCGGGGCTTAGGGAATTTCTCAGGCACCACAAAATGGTAGAAGCTCCTGTTCAAAAATATTTCTCTGAAATCAACTTCTGTCACCTTAGTGATGCATTTTGGGATGTTACTTAAAGTTTAAAGCAGAAATTGGTGCACTTTTGAAATTTTCATTTTTGACCAAAAATGATTGGTCCGGGTCTTAGGAAATGTCTCAGATGCAACAAAATGGTTACGCTCCTGTTCAAAAATCTTGCTCCGAAATCAACTTCTGTCACCTCAGTGATACATATTGGGATGGTACCTAAAGTTTAATGCAAAAATTGGGGCACTTTTGAAATTTTAATTTTTGACCAAAATCAATGGACTCGGGGCTTAGGGAATTTCACATATGCCAAAAATGGTTGAAGATCCTGTTCGAAAATCTTGCTCCGAAATCAACTTCTGTTACCTTAGTGATACATTTTGGGATGGCACCTAAAATTTAAAGCAGAAATTGGGGCATTTTGAAATTTTCATTTTTGACCAAAATTAATGGGTCCGGGGTTTAGGGAATTTCTCATAATCCACAAAAAGGTTGAAGCTCCTGTTCAAAAATCATGCTACGAAATTACCTTCTGTCACCTTGGTGATACATTATGGGATGGTACCTTAAGTTTAAACAAGAATTTGGGGATTTTTTGAAATTTTCATTTTTGACCAAAATCGATGGGTTTCGCGGCTTAGGGAATTTCTCAGGCACCCCAAAATGGTTGAAGCTCCTGTTCAAAAATCTTTCTCTGAAATCAACTTCTGTCACCTTAGTGATACATTTTGGGATGGTACTTAAAGTTTAAAGCAGAAATTGGGGCACTTTTGAAATTTTAATTTTTGACCAAAATCAATGGGTCCGGGGCTTAGGGAATTTCTCAGGCACCACAAAATGGTAGAAGCTCCTGTTCAAAAATATTTCTCTAAAATCATCTTCTGTCACCTTAGTGATGCATTTTGGGATGTTACTTAAATTTAAAGCAGAAATTGGTGCACTTTTGAAATTTTCATTTTTGACCAAAAATGATTGGTCCGGGTCTTAGGAAATTTCTCAGATGCAACAAAATGGTTAAGCTCCTGTTCAAAAATCTTGCTCCGAAATCAACTTCTGTCACCTCAGTGATACATATTGGGATGGTACCTAAAGTTTAATGCAAAAATTGGGGCACTTTTGAAATTTTAATTTTTGACCAAAATCGATGGATCCGGGGCTTAGGGAATTTCACATATGCCAAAAATGGTTGAAGATCCTGTTCGAAAATCTTGCTCCGAAATCAACTTCTGTTACCTTAGTGATACATTTTGGGATGGCACCTAAAATTTAAAGCAGAAATTGGGGCATTTTGAAATTTTCATTTTTGACCAAAATCAATGGGTCCGGGGTTTAGGGAATTTCTCATAATCCACAAAAAGGTTGAAGCTCCTGTTCAAAAATCATGCTCCGAAATTAACTTCTCCCACCTTTGAGATACATTTTGGGATGGTACCTAAAGTTTAAAGCAAGAATTGGGGCACTTTTGAAATTTTCATTTTTGACCGAAATCGATGGGTTTCGGGTCTTAGGGAATTTCACAGGCACCACAAAACGGTTCAAGCTCCTTTTCAAAAATCATGCTCCAAAATCAACTTCTGTCACCTTAGTGATACATTATGGGATGGTACCTTAAGTTTAAACCAGAATTTGGGGATTTTTTGAAATTTTCATTTTTGACCAAAATCGATGGGTTTCGGGGCATAGGGAATTTCTCAGGCACCACAAAATAGTAGAAGCTCCTGTTCAAAAATATTTCTATGAAATCAACTTCTGTCACCTTAGTGATGCATTTTGGGATGGTACTTAAAGTTTAAAGCAGAAATTAGTGCACTTTTGAAATTTTCATTTTTGACCAAAATCGATGGGTTTCGCGGCTTAGGGAATTTCTCAGGCACCCCAAAATGGTTGAAGCTCCTGTTCAAAAATCTTTCTCTGAAATCAACTTCTGTCACCTTAGTTATACATTTTGGGATGGTACCTAAAGTTTAAATGAGAAATTGGGTCACTTTTGACATTTTTATTTTTGACCAAAATCAATGGGTCCGGGGCTTAGGGAATTTCACATATGTAAAAAAATGGTTGATGCTCCTGTTCAAAAATCATGCTCCGAAATTACCTTCTGCCACCTTAGTGATACATATTGGGATGGTACCTAAAGTTTAAAGCAAAAATTGGGGCACTTTTGAAATTTTCATTTTTGACCAAAATCGATGGGTTTCAGGGCTTAGGGAATTTCTCATAATCCACAAAATGGTTGAAGCTCCTGTTCAAAAATCTAGCTCCGAAATCAACTTCTGTCACCTTAGTGATGCATTTTGGGATGGTACCTAAAGTTTAAAGCAGAAATTGGGACACTTTTGACATTTTTATTTTTGACCAAAATTGATGGGGTCGGGGCTTAGGGAATTTCTCATATGCAACAAAATGGTTGAACCTCCTGTTCAAAAATCTTTATCTGAAATCAACTTCTGTCTCCTTAGTTATACATTTTGGGATGGTACCTAAAGTTTAAAGGAGAAATTGGGTCACTTTTGACATTTTCATTTTTGACCAAAATCGATGGGTCCGGGGCTTAGGGAATTTCTCAGGCACCACAAAATAGTAGAAGCTCCTGTTCAAAAATATTTCTCTAAAATCAACTTCTGTGACCTTAGTAATGCATTTTGGGATGTTACTTAAAGTTTAAAGCAGAAATTGGTGCACTTTTGAAATTTTCATTTTTGACCAAAAATGATTGGACCGGGTCTTAGGAAATGTCTCAGATGCAACAAAATGGTTAAGCTCCTGTTCAAAAATCTTGCTCCGAAATCAACTTCTGTCACCTCAGTGATACATATTGGGATGGTACCTAAAGTTTAATGCAAAAATTGGGGCACTTTTGAAATTTTAATTTTTGACCAAAATCAATGGGTCCGGGGCTTAGGGAATTTCTCAGGCACCACAAAATGGTAGAAGCTCCTGTTCAAAAATATTTCTCTAAAATCATCTTCTGTCACCTTAGTGATGCATTTTGGGATGTTACTTAAATTTAAAGCAGAAATTGGTGCACTTTTGAAATTTTCATTTTTGACCAAAAATGATTGGTCCGGGTCTTAGGAAATTTCTCAGATGCAACAAAATGGTTAAGCTCCTGTTCAAAAATCTTGCTCCGAAATCAACCTCTGTCACCTTAGTTATACATTTTGGGATGGTACCTAAAGTTTAAAGGAGAAATTGGGTCACTTTTGACATTTTCATTTTTGACCAAAATCGATGGATCCGGGGCTTAGGGAATTTCACATATGCCAAAAATGGTTGAAGATCCTGTTCGAAAATCTTGCTCCGAAATCAACTTCTGTTACCTTAGTGATACATTTTGGGATGGCACCTAAAATTTAAAGCAGAAATTGGGGCATTTTGAAATTTTCATTTTTGACCAAAATCAATGGGTCCGGGGTTTAGGGAATTTCTCATAATCCACAAAAAGGTTGAAGCTCTTGTTCAAAAATCATGCTCCGAAATTACCTTCTGTCACCTTAGTGATACATTATGGGATGGTACCTTAAGTTTAAACCAGAATTTGGGGATTTTTTGAAATTTTCATTTTTGACCAAAATCGATGGGTTTCAGGGCTTAGGGAATTTCTCAGGCACCACAAAATAGTAGAAGCTCCTGTTCAAAAATATTTCTATGAAATCAACTTCTGTCACCTTAGTGATGCATTTTGGGATGGTACTTAAAGTTTAAAGCAGAAATTAGTGCACTTTTGAAATTTTCATTTTTGACCAAAATCGATGGGTTTCGCGGCTTAGGGAATTTCTCAGGCACCCCAAAATGGTTGAAGCTCCTGTTCAAAAATCTTTCTCTGAAATCAACTTCTGTCACCTTAGTGATACATTTTGGGATGGTACTTAAAGTTTAAAGCAGAAATTGGTGCACTTTTGAAATTTTCATTTTTGACCAAAAATGATTGGTCCGGGTCTTAGGAAATTTCTCAGATGCAACAAAATGATTGAAGCTGCTGTTCAAAAATCTTGCTCCGAAACCAACTTCTGTCACCTTAGTTATACATTTTGGGATGGTACCTAAAGTTTAAATGAGAAATTGGGTCACTTTTGACATTTTTATTTTTGACCAAAATCGATGGATCCGGGGCTTAGGAAATTTCTCATATGTAACAAAATGGTTGAAGCTCCTGTTCAAAAATCTTGCTCCGAAATCAACTTCTGTCACCTCAGTGATACATTTTGTGATGGCACATAAAATTTAAAGCAGAAATTGGGGTATTTGAATTTTTCATTTTTGACCAAAATCGATGGGTCCGGGGCTTAGGGAATTTCTCATAATCCACAAAATAGTTGAAGCTCCTGTTCAAAAATCATGCTCCGAAATTACCTTCTGCCACCTTAGTGATACATATTGGGATGGTACCTAAAGTTTAAAGCAAAAATTGGGGCACTTTTGAAATTTTCATTTTTGACCAAAATCGATGGGTTTCAGGGCTTAGGGAATTTCTCATAATCCACAAAATGGTTGAAGCTCCTGTTCAAAAATCTAGCTCCGAAATCAACTTCTGTCACCTTAGTGATGCATTTTGGGATGGTACCTAAAGTTTAAAGCAGAAATTGGGACACTTTTGACATTTTCATTTTTGACCAAAATTGATGGGGTCGGGGCTCAGGGAATTTCTCATATGCAACAAAATGGTTGAACCTCCTGTTCAAAAATCGTGCTCCGAAATCAACTTCTGTTACCTTAGTGATACATTTTGGGATGGCACCTAAAATTTAAAGCAGAAATTGGGGCATTTTGAAATTTTCATTTTTGACCAAAATCAATGGGTCCGGGGTTTAGGGAATTTCTCATAATCCACAAAAAGGTTGAAGCTCCTGTTTAAAAATCATGCTCCGAAATTAACTTCTCCCACCTTTGTGATACATTTTGGGATGGTACCTAAAGTTTAATGCAAAAATTGGTGCACTTTTGAAATTTTCATTTTTGACCAAAATCGATGGGTTTCAGGGCTTAGGGAATTTCTCATAATCCGCAAAATGGTTGAAGCTCCTGTTCAAAAATCTAGCTCCGAAATCAACTTTTGTCACCTTAGTGATGCATTTTGGGATGGTACCTAAAGTTTAAAGCAGAAATTGGGACACTTTTGACATTTTCATTTTTGACCAAAATTGATGGGGTCGGGGCTTAGGGAATTTCTCATATGCAACAAAATGGTTGAACCTCCTGTTCAAAAATCTTTCTCCGAAATCAACTTCTGTCTCCTTAGTTTTACATTTTGGGATGGTACCTAAAGTTTAAAGGAGAAATTGGGTCACTTTTGACATTTTCATTTTTGACCAAAATCGATGGGTCCGGGGCTTAGGGAATTTCTCAGGCACCACAAAATGGTAGAAGCTCCTGTTCAAAAATATTTCTCTGAAATCAACTTCTGTCACCTTAGTGATGCATTTTGGGATGTTACTTAAAGTTTAAAGCAGAAATTGGTGTACTTTTGAAATTTTCATTTTTGACCAAAAATGATTGGTCCGGGTCTTAGGAAATGTCTCAGATGCAACAAAATGGTTAAGCTCCTGTTCAAAAATCTTGCTCCGAAATCAACTTCTGTCACCTTAGTTATACATTTTGGGATGGTACCTAAAGTTTAAAGGAGAAATTGGGTCATTTTTGAAATTTTCATTTTTGACCATAATCGATGGATCCAGGGCTTAGGGAATTTCTCATATGACACAAAATAGTTGAAGCTCCTGTTCAAAAATCATGCTCCGAATTCAACTTCTGTCACCTTAGTGATACATTTTGGGATGGTACCTAAAGTTTAAAGCTGAAATTGGGGCACTTTTGAAATTTTCATTTTTGACCAAAAATTATTGGTCCGGGTCTTAGGAAATTTCTCAGATGCAACAAAATGATTGAAGCTGCTGTTCAAAAATCTTGCTCCGAAATCAACTTCTGTCACCTTAGTTATACATTTTGGGATGGTACCTAAAGTTTAAATGAGAAATTGGGTCACTTTTGACATTTTTATTTTTGACCAAAATCGATGGATCCGGGGCTTAGGAAATTTCTCATATGTAACAAAATGGTTGAAGCTCCTGTTCAAAAATCTTGCTCCGAAATCAACTTCTGTCACCTCAGTGATACATTTTGTGATGGCACATAAAATTTAAAGCAGAAATTGGGGCATTTGAAATTTTCATTTTTGACCAAAATCGATGGGTCCGGGGCTTAGGGAATTTCTCATAATCCACAAAATAGTTGAAGCTCCTGTTCAAAAATCATGCTCCGAAATTACCTTCTGCCACCTTAGTGATACATATTGGGATGGTACCTAAAGTTTAAAGCAAAAATTGGGGCACTTTTGAAATTTTCATTTTTGACCAAAATCGATGGGTTTCAGGGCTTAGGGAATTTCTCATAATCCACAAAATGGTTGAAGCTCCTGTTCAAAAATCTAGCTCCGAAATCAACTTCTGCCACCTTAGTGATGCATTTTGGGATGGTACCTAAAGTTTAAAGCAGAAATTGGGACACTTTTGACATTTTCATTTTTGACCAAAATTGATGGGGTCGGGGCTCAGGGAATTTCTCATATGCAACAAAATGGTTGAACCTCCTGTTCAAAAATCGTGCTCCGAAATCAACTTCTGTTACCTTAGTGATACATTTTGGGATGGCACCTAAAATTTAAAGCAGAAATTGGGGCATTTTGAAATTTTCATTTTTGACCAAAATCAATGGGTCCGGGGTTTAGGGAATTTCTCATAATCCACAAAAAGGTTGAAGCTCCTGTTTAAAAATCATGCTCCGAAATTAACTTCTCCCACCTTTGTGATACATTTTGGGATGGTACCTAAAGTTTATTGCAAAAATTGGTGCACTTTTGAAATTTTCATTTTTGACCAAAATCGATGGGTTTCAGGGCTTAGGGAATTTCTCATAATCCGCAAAATGGTTGAAGCTCCTGTTCAAAAATCTAGCTCCGAAATCAACTTTTGTCACCTTAGTGATGCATTTTGGGATGGTACCTAAAGTTTAAAGCAGAAATTGGGACACTTTTGACATTTTCATTTTTGACCAAAATTGATGGGGTCGGGGCTTAGGGAATTTCTCATATGCAACAAAATGGTTGAACCTCCTGTTCAAAAATCTTTCTCCGAAATCAACTTCTGTCTCCTTAGTTATACATTTTGGGATGGTACCTAAAGTTTAAAGGAGAAATTGGGTCACTTTTGACATTTTCATTTTTGACCAAAATCGATGGGTCCGGGGCTTAGGGAATTTCTCAGGCACCACAAAATGGTAGAAGCTCCTGTTCAAAAATATTTCTCTGAAATCAACTTCTGTCACCTTAGTGATGCATTTTGGGATGTTACTTAAAGTTTAAAGCAGAAATTGGTGCACTTTTGAAATTTTCATTTTTGACCAAAAATGATTGGTCCGGGTCTTAGGAAATGTCTCAGATGCAACAAAATGGTTAAGCTCCTGTTCAAAAATCTTGCTCCGAAATCAACTTCTGTCACCTTAGTTATACATTTTGGGATGGTACCTAAAGTTTAAAGGAGAAATTGGGTCATTTTTGACATTTTCATTTTTGACCATAATCGATGGATCCAGGGCTTAGGGAATTTCTCATATGACACAAAATAGTTGAAGCTCCTGTTCAAAAATCATGCTCCGAATTCAACTTCTGTCACCTTAGTGATACATTTTGGGATGGTACCTAAAGTTTAAAGCAGAAATTGGGGCACTTTTGAAATTTTAATTTTTGACCAAAATTGATGGGTCCGGGGCTTAGGGAATTTCTCAGGCGCCACAAAATGGTTGAAGCTCCTGTTCAAATATCTTGCTAAGAAATCAACTTCTGTCACCTTAGTTATACATTTTGTGATGGAACATAAAATTTAAAGCATAAATTTGGGCATTTTTAAATTTTAATTTTTGACCAAAATCGATGAGTCCGGGGCTTAGGGAATTTCTCGTAATCCACAAAATGGTTGAAGCTCCTGTTCAAAAATCATGCTTCAGAATTACCTTCTGCCACCTTAGTGATACATAATGGGATGGTACCTAAAGTTTAAAGCAGAAATTGGGGCACTTTAGAAATTTTCATTTTTGACCAAAATTGATGTGTCCGTTGCTTAGGTAATTTCTTAGGCACCACAAAATGGTTGAAGCTCCTGTTCAAAAATCATGCTCTGAAAAAAACTTCTTTCACCTTAGTGATACATTTTTTGTTGGTACCTAAAGTTTAAAGCAGAAACTGGGTTGCTTATGAATTTTTCATTTATAACCAAAATCGATGGGTCATGGGCTTAGGGAATTTCACATATGCCAAAAATGGTTGAAGATCCTGTTCGAAAATCTTGCTCCAAAATCAACTTCTGTCACCTTAGTGATACATTTTGGGATGGTACCTAAAGTTTAAAGCAGAAATTGGGGCACTTTTGAAATTTTCATTTTTGACCATAATCGATGGATCCAGGGCATAGGGAATTTCTCATATGACACAAAATGGTTGAAGCTCCTGTTCAAAAATCTTGCTCCGAAATCAACTTCTGTCACCTCAGTGATACATTTTGTGATGGCACATAAAATTTAAAGCAGAAATTGGGGCATTTTGAAATTTTCATTTTTGACCAAAATCGAAGGGTCCGGGGCTTAGGGATTTTCTCATAATCCACAAAATAGTTGAAGCTCCTGTTCAAAAATCATGCTCCGAAATTACCTTCTGCCACCTTAGTGATACATATTGGGATGGTACCTAAAGTTTAAAGCAAAAATTGGGGCACTTTTGAAATTTTCATTTTTGACCAAAATCAATGGGTTTCAGGGCTTAGGGAATTTAACATAATCCACAAAATGGTTGAAGCTCCTGTTCAAAAATCTAGCTCCGAAATCAACTTCTGTCACCTTAGTGATGCATTTTGGGATGGTACCTAAAGTTTAAAGCAGAAATTGGGACACTTTTGACATTTTCATTTTTGACCAAAATTGATGGGGTCGGGGTTTAGGGAATTTCTCATATGCAACAAAATGGTTGAACCTCCTGTTCAAAAATCGTGCTCCGAAATCAACTTCTGTTACCTTAGTGATACATTTTGGGATGGCACCTAAAATTTAAAGCAGAAATTGGGGCATTTTGAAATTTTCATTTTTGACCAAAATCATTGGGTCCGGGGTTTAGGGAATTTCTCATAATCCACAAAAAGGTTGAAGCTCCTGTTTAAAAATCATGCTCCGAAATTAACTTCTCCCACCTTTGTGATACATTTTGGGATGGTACCTAAAGTTTAATGCAAAAATTGGGGCACTTTTGAAATTTTCATTTTTGACCAAAATCGAAGGGTTTCAGGGCTTAGGGAATTTCTCATAATCCACAAAATGGTTGAAGCTCCTGTTCAAAAATCTAGCTCCGAAATCAACTTCTGTCACCTTAGTGATGCATTTTGGGATGGTACCTAAAGTTTAAAGCAGAAATTGGGGCACTTTTGAAATTTTCATTTTTGACCAAAAATTATTGGTCCGGGTCTTAGGAAATTTCTCAGATGCCACAAAATGGTTGAAGCTTCTGATCAAAAATCGTGCTCAGAAATCAACTTCTGTCACCTTAGTGATACATTTTGTGATGGTACCTAAATTTTAAAGCAGAAATTGGGTCATTTTTGAAATTTTCATTTTTAACCATAATCGATGGATCCAGGGCATAGCGAATTTCTCATATGACACAAAATGGTTGAAGCTCCTGTTCAAAAATCATGCTCCGAATTCAACTTCTGTCACCTTAGTGATACATTTTGGGATGGTACCTAAAGTTTAAAGCAGAAATTGGGGCACTTTTGAAATTTTAATTTTTGACCAAAATCGATGAGTCCGGGGCTTAGGGAATTTCTCGTAATCCACAAAATGGTTGAAGCTCCTGTTCAAAAATCATGCTTCAAAATTACCTTCTGCCACCTTAGTGATACATAATGGGATGGTACCTAAAGTTTAAAGCAGAAATTGGGGCACTTTAGAAATTTTCATTTTTGACCAAAATTGATGTGTCCGTTGCTTAGGTAATTTCTTAGGCACCACAAAATGGTTGAAGCTCCTGTTCAAAAATCATGCTCTGAAAAAAACTTCTTTCACCTTAGTGATACATTTTTTGTTGGTACCTAAAGTTTAAAGCAGAAACTGGGTTGCTTATGAATTTTTCATTTATAACCAAAATCGATGGGTCATGGGCTTAGGGAATTTCACATATGCCAAAAATGGTTGAAGATCCTGTTCGAAAATCTTGCTCCAAAATCAACTTCTGTCACCTTAGTGATACATTTTGGGATGGTACCTAAAGTTTAAAGCAGAAATTGGGGCACTTTTGAAATTTTCATTTTTGACCATAATCGATGGATCCAGGGCATAGGGAATTTCTCATATGACACAAAATGGTTGAAGCTCCTGTTCAAAAATCTTGCTCCGAAATCAACTTCTGTCACCTCAGTGATACATTTTGTGATGGCACATAAAATTTAAAGCAGAAATTGGGGCATTTTGAAATTTTCATTTTTGACCAAAATCAATGGGTCCGGGGTTTAGGGAATTTCTCATAATCCACAAAATAGTTGAAGCTCCTGTTCAAAAATCATGCTCCGAAATTACCTTCTGCCACCTTAGTGATACATATTGGGATGGTACCTAAAGTTTAAAGCAAAAATTGGGGCACTTTTGAAATTTTCATTTTTGACCAAAATCGATATGTTTCAGGGCTTAGGGAATTTCTCATAATCCACAAAATGGTTGAAGCTCCTGTTCAAAAATCTAGCTCCGAAATCAACTTCTGTCACCTTAGTGATGCATTTTGGGATGGTACCTAAAGTTTAAAGCAGAAATTGGGACACTTTTGACATTTTCATTTTTGACCAAAATTGATGGGGTCGGGGGTTAGGGAATTTCTCATATGCAACAAAATGGTTGAACCTCCTGTTCAAAAATCTTGCTCCGAAATCAACTTCTGTTACCTTAGTGATACATTTTGGGATGGCACCTAAAATTTAAAGCAGAAATTGGGGCATTTTGAAATTTTCATTTTTGACCAAAATCAATGGGTCCGGGGTTTAGGGAATTTCTCATAATCCACAAAAAGGTTGAAGCTCCTGTTTAAAAATCATGCTCCGAAATTAACTTCTCCCACCTTTGTGATACATTTTGGGATGGTACCTAAAGTTTAATGCAAAAATTGGGACACTTTTGAAATTTTCATTTTTGACCAAAATCGATGGGTTTCAGGGCTTAGGGAATTTCTCATAATCCACAAAATGGTTGAAGCTCCTGTTCAAAAATCTAGCTCCGAAATCAACTTCTGTCACCTTAGTGATGCATTTTGGGATGGTACCTAAATTTTAAAGCAGAAATTGGGTCATTTTTGAAATTTTAATTTTTGACCATAATCGATGGATCCAGGGCTTAGGGAATTTCTCATATGACACAAAATGGTTGAAGCTCCTGTTCAAAAATCTTGCTCCGAAATCAACTTCTGTCACCTCAGTGATACATTTTGTGATGGCACATAAAATTTAAAGCAAAAATTGGGGCATTTTGAAATTTTCATTTTTGACCAAAATCGATGGGTCCGGGGCTTAGGGAATTTCTCATAATCCACAAAATAGTTAAAGCTCCTGTTCAAAAATCATGCTCCGAAATTACCTTCTGCCACCA
The DNA here is from genome assembly GCF_028390025.1 of Pseudophryne corroboree. NCBI lineage: Eukaryota > Metazoa > Chordata > Amphibia > Anura > Myobatrachidae > Pseudophryne > Pseudophryne corroboree. Next base: position 134,080,007 of record NC_086452.1, read on the forward strand.
TAGTGATGCATTTTGGAATGGTACCTAAAGTTTAAAGCAGAAATTGGTGCACTTTTGAAATTTTCATATTTGACCAAAATTGATGGGTTTCGGAGCTTAGGGAATTTCTCAGACACCACAAAACGGTTGAAGCTCCTGTTTAAAAATCATGCTCCAAAATCAACTTCTATCACCTTAGTGATACATTATGGGATGGTGCCTAAAGTTTAAAGCAGAAATTGGGACACTTTTGACATTTTCATTTTTGACCAAAATTGATGGGGTCGGGGCTTAGGGAATTTCTCATATGCAACAAAATGGTTGAAGCTCCTGTTCAAAAATCATGCTCCGAATTCAACTTCTGTCACCTTAGTGATACATTTTGCGATGGTAACTAAAGTTTAAAGCAGAAATTGGGGTATTTTTGAAATTTTCATTTTTGACCAAAATCGATGTGTCTGGGTCTTAGGGAATTTCTCAGGCACCACAAAATGGTTGAAGCTCCTGTTCAAAAATCATGCTCCGAAAACAACTTCTTTCACCTGAGTGATACGTTTTTTGTTGGTACCTAAAGATTAAAGCAGAAATTGGGTCACTTATGATTTTTTCATTTATAACCAAAATTGATAATTCATGGGCTTAGGGAATTTCACATATGCCAAAAATGGTTGAAGATCCTGTTCGAAAATCTTGCTCCAAAATCAACTTCTGTCACCTTAGTGATACATTTTGGGATGGTACCTAAAGTTTAAAGCAGAAATTGGGGCACTTTTGAAATTTTCATTTTTGACCAAAAATTATTGGTCCGGGTCTTAGGAAATTTCTCAGATGCCACAAAATGGTTGAAGCTCCTGTTCAAAAATCATGCTCACAAATCAACTTCTGTCACCTTAGTGATACATTTTGTGATGGTACCTAAATTTTAAAGCAGAAATTGGGTCATTTTTGAAATTTTCATTTTTAACCATAATCGATGGATCCAGGGCATAGGGAATTTCTCATATGACACAAAATGGTTGAAGCTCCTGTTCAAAAATCATGCTCCGAATTCAACTTCTGTCACCTTAGTGATACATTTTGGGATGGTATCTAAAGTTTAAAGCAGAAATTGGGGCACTTTTGAAATTTTAATTTTTGACCAAAATTGATGGGTCCGGGGCTTAGGGAATTTCTCAGGCACCACAAAATGGTTGAAGCTCCTGTTCAAATATCTTGCTAAGAAATCAACTTCTGTCACCTTAGTTATACATTTTGTGATGGAACATAAAATTTAAAGCATAAATTTGGGCATTTTTAAATTTAAATTTTTGACCAAAATCGATGAGTCCGGGGCTTAGGGGATTTCTCGTAATCCACAAAACGGTTGAAGCTCCTGTTCAAAAATCGTGCTTCAAAATTACCTTCTGCCACCTTAGTGATACATATTGGGATGGTACCTAAAGTTTAAAGCAGAAATTGGGGCACTTTAGAAATTTTCATTTTTGACCAAAATTGATGTGTCCGTTGCTTAGGTAATTTATTAGGCACCACAAAATGGTTGAAGCTCCTGTTCAAAAATCATGCTCTGAAAAAAACTTCTTTCACCTTAGTGATACATTTTTTGTTGGTACCTAAAGTTTAAAGCAGAAACTGGGTTGCTTATGAATTTTTCATTTATAACCAAAATCGATGGGTCATGGGCTTAGGGAATTTCACATATGCCAAAAATGGTTGAAGATCCTGTTCGAAAATCTTGCTCCAAAATCAACTTCTGTCACCTTAGTGATACATTTTGGGATGGTACCTAAAGTTTAAAGCAGAAATTGGGGCACTTTTGAAATTTTCATTTTTGACCATAATCGATGGATCCAGGGCATAGGGAATTTCTCATATGACACAAAATGGTTGAAGCTCCTGTTCAAAAATCTTGCTCCGAAATCAACTTCTGTCACCTCAGTGATACATTTTGTGATGGCACATAAAATTTAAAGCAGAAATTGGGGCATTTTGAAATTTTCATTTTTGACCAAAATCGATGGGTCCGGGGTTTAGGGATTTTCTCATAATCCACAAAATAGTTGAAGCTCCTGTTCAGAAATCATGCTCCGAAATTACCTTCTGCCACCTTAGTGATACATATTGGGATGGTACCTAAAGTTTAAAGCAAAAATTGGGGCAATTTTGAAATTTTCATTTTTGACCAAAATCGATGGGTTTCAGGGCTTAGGGAATTTCTCATAATCCACAAAATGGTTGAAGCTCCTGTTCAAAAATCTTGCTCCAAAATCAACTTGTGTTACCTTAGTGATGCATTTTGGGATGGTACCTAAAGTTTAAAATAGAAATTGGGACACATTTGACGTTTTCATTTTTGACCAAAATTGATAGGGTCAGGGCTTAGGGAATTTCTCATATGCAACAAAATGGTTGAACCTCCTGTTCAAAAATCTTGCTACGAAATTAACTTCTGTTACCTTAGTGATACATTTTGGGATGGCACCTAAAATTTAAAGCAGAAATTGGGGCATTTTGAAATTTTCATTTTTGACCAAAATCAATGGGTCCGGGGCTTAGGGAATTTCTCATACAGTAATCCACAAAAAGGTTGAAGCTCCTGTTCAAAAATCATGCTCCGAAATTACCTTCTCCCACCTTTGTGATACATTTTGGGATGGTACCTAAAGTTTAAAGCAAAACTTAGGGCACTTTTGAAATTTTCATTTTTGACCAAAATCTATGGGTTTCGGGGCTTAGGGAATTTCACAGGCACCACAAAACGGTTCAAGCTCCTGATCAAAAATCATGCTCCAAAATCAACTTCTGTCACCTTAGTGATACATTATGGGATGGTACCTTAAGTTTAAACCAGAATTTGTGGATTTTTTGAAACTTTCATTTTTGACCAAAATCGATGGGTTTCGGAGCTTAGGGAATTTCTCAGGCACCACAAAATGGTAGAAGCTCCTGTTCAAAAATCTTTATCTGAAATCAACTTCTTTCACCTTAGTGATACATTTTTTGTTGGTACCTAAAGTTTAAAGCAGAAATTGAGTCACTTATGAATTTTTCATTTATAACCAAAATCGATGGGTCATGGACTTAGGGAATTTCACATATGCCAAAAATGGTTGAAGATCCTGTTCGAAAATCTTGCTCCAAAATCAACTTCTGTCACCTTAGTGATATATTTTGGGATGGTACCTAAAGTTTAAAGCAGAAATTGGGGCACTTTTGAAATTTTCATTTTTGACCAAAAATGATTGGTCCGGGTATTAGGAAATTTCTCAGATGCCACAAAATGGTTGAAGCTCCTGATCAAAAATCATGCTCAGAAATCAACTTCTGTCACCTTAGTGATACATTTTGTGATGGTACCTAAATTTTAAAGCAGAAATTGGGTCATTTTTTAAATTTTCATTTTTGACCATAATCGATGGATCCAGGGCTTAGGGAATTTCTCATATGACACAAAATGGTTGAAGCTCCTGTTCAAAAATCATGCTCCGAATTCAACTTCTGTCACCTTAGTCATGCATTTTGGGATGGTATCTTAAGTTTAAAGCAGAAATTGGTGCACTTTTGACATTTTCATTTTTGACCAAAATTGATGGGTTTCGGAGCTTAGGGAATTTCTTAGACACCACAAAACGGTTGAAGCTCCTGTTCAAAAATAATGCTCCAAAATCAACTTCTATCACCTTAGTGATACATTATGGGATGGTGCTTAAAGTTTAAAGCAGAAATTTGGACACTTTTGACATTTTCATTTTTGACCAAAATTAATGGGGTCGGGGCTTAGGGAATTTCTCATATGCAACAAAATGGTTGAACTCCTGTTCAAAAATCTTGCTCCGAAATCAACTTCTGTTACCTTAGTGATACATTTTGGGATGGCACCTAAAATTTAAAGCAGAAATTGGGTCATTTTGAAATTTTCATTTTTGACCAAAATCAATGGGTCTGGGGCTTAGGGAATTTCTCATAATCCACAAAAAGTTTGAAGCTCCTGTTCAAAAATTATGCTCCGAAATTACCTTCTGCCACCTTTGTTATACATTTTGGGATGGTACCTAAAGTTTAAAGCAAAAATTGGGGCACTTTTGACATTTTCATTTTTGACCAAAATCGATGGGTTTCGGGGCTTAGGGAATTTCTCAGGCACCACAAAATGGTTGAAGCTCCTTTTCAAAAATCTTTCTCTGAAATCAACTTCTGTCACCTTAGTGATGCATTTTGGGATGGTACATAAAGTTTAAAGCAGAAGTTGGTGCACTTTTGAAATTTTCATTTTTGACCAAAATAGACGGGTCTGGGGCTTAGGGAATTTCAAAGGCACCACAAAATGGTTGAAGCTCCTGTTCAAAAATCATGCTCCGAAATCAACTTCTGTCACCTTAGTGATGCATTTTGGGATTATACCTAAAGTTTAAAGCAGAAATTGGGGCACTTTTGAAATTTTCATTTTTGACCAAAATCGATGGGTCCGGGGCTTAGGGATTTTCTCATAATCCACAAAATAGTTGAAGCTCCTGTTCAGAAATCATGCACCGAAATTACCTTCTGCCACCTTAGTGATACATATTGGGATGGTACCTAAAGTTTAAAGCAAAAATTGGGGCAATTTTGAAATTTTCATTTTTGACCAAAATCGATGGGTTTCAGGGCTTAGGGAATTTCTCATAATCCACAAAATGGTTGAAGCTCCTGTTCAAAAATCTTGCTCCAAAATCAACTTGTGTTACCTTAGTGATGCATTTTGGGATGGTACCTAAAGTTTAAAATAGAAATTGGGACACTTTTGACGTTTTCATTTTTGACCAAAATTGATAGGGTCAGGGCTTAGGGAATTTCTCATATGCAACAAAATGGTTGAACCTCCTGTTCAAAAATCTTGCTACGAAATTAACTTCTGTTACCTTAGTGATACATTTTGGGATGGCACCTAAAATTTAAAGCAGAAATTGGGGCATTTTGAAATTTTCATTTTTGACCAAAATCAATGGGTCCGGGGCTTAGGGAATTTCTCATACAGTAATCCACAAAAAGGTTGAAGCTCCTGTTCAAAAATCATGCTCCGAAATTACCTTCTCCCACCTTTGTGATACATTTTGGGATGGTACCTAAAGTTTAAAGCAAAATTTAGGGCACTTTTGAAATTTTCATTTTTGACCAAAATCTATGGGTTTCGGGGCTTAGGGAATTTCACAGGCACCACAAAACGGTTCAAGCTCCTGATCAAAAATCATGCTCCAAAATCAACTTCTGTCACCTTAGTGATACATTATGGGATGGTACCTTAAGTTTAAACCAGAATTTGTGGATTTTTTGAAACTTTCATTTTTGACCAAAATCGATGGGTTTCGGAGCTTAGGGAATTTCTCAGGCACCACAAAATGGTAGAAGCTCCTGTTCAAAAATCTTTATCTGAAATCAACTTCTTTCACCTTAGTGATACATTTTTTGTTGGTACCTAAAGTTTAAAGCAGAAATTGAGTCACTTATGAATTTTTCATTTATAACCAAAATCGATGGGTCATGGGCTTAGGGAATTTCACATATGCCAAAAATGGTTGAAGATCCTGTTCGAAAATCTTGCTCCAAAATCAACTTCTGTCACCTTAGTGATATATTTTGGGATGGTACCTAAAGTTTAAAGCAGAAATTGGGGCACTTTTGAAATTTTCATTTTTGACCAAAAATGATTGGTCCGGGTATTAGGAAATTTCTCAGATGCCACAAAATGGTTGAAGCTCCTGATCAAAAATCATGCTCAGAAATCAACTTCTGTCACCTTAGTGATACATTTTGTGATGGTACCTAAATTTTAAAGCAGAAATTGGGTCATTTTTTAAATTTTCATTTTTGACCATAATCGATGGATCCAGGGCTTAGGGAATTTCTCATATGCAACAAAATGGTTGAACTCCTGTTCAAAAATCTTGCTCCGAAATCAACTTCTGTTACCTTAGTGATACATTTTGGGATGAAACCTAAAATTTAAAGCAGAAATTGGGTCATTTTGAAATTTTCATTTTTGACCAAAATCAATGGGTCTGGGGCTTAGGGAATTTCTCATAATCCACAAAAAGTTTGAAGCTCCTGTTCAAAAATTATGCTCCGAAATTACCTTCTGCCACCTTTGTTATACATTTTGGGATGGTACCTAAAGTTTAAAGCAAAAATTGGGGCACTTTTGATGTTTTCATTTTTGACCAAAATCGATGGGTTTTGGGACTTAGAGAATTTCTCAGGCACCACAAAATGGTTGAAGCTCCTGTTCAAATATCTTGCTCCGAAATCAACTTCTGTCACCTTAGTGATACATTATGGGATGGTACCTTAAGTTTAAACCAGAATTTGGGGATTTTTTGAAATTTTCACTTTTGACAAAAATCAATGGGTTTCGGGGCTTAGGGAATTTCTCAGGCACCACAAAATGGTTGAAGCTCCTTTTCAAAAATCTTTCTCTGAAATCAACTTCTGTCACCTTAGTGATGCATTTTGGGATGGTACATAAAGTTTAAAGCAGAAGTTGGTGCACTTTTGAAATTTTCATTTTTGACCAAAATAGACTGGTCTGGGGCTTAGGGAATTTCAAAGGCACCACAAAATGGTTGAAGCTCCTGTTCAAAAATCATGCTCCGAAATCAACTTCTGTCACCTTAGTGATGCATTTTGGGATTATACCTAAAGTTTAAAGCAGAAATTGGGGCACTTTTGAAATTTTCATTTTTGACCAAGATCGATGGGTCTGGGGCTTATGGAATTTCTCAGATTCCACAAAATGGTTGAAGCTCCTGTTCAAACATCATGCTCCGAAATCAACTTCTGTCACCTTAGTGATGCATTTTGGGATGGTCATAAAGTTTAAAGCAGAAATTGGGGCACTTTTGAAATTTTCAATTTTGACCAAGAACGATGGGTCTGGGGCTTATGGAATTCCTCAGATGCCACAAAATGGTTGAAGCTTCTGTTCAAATTCATGCTCCAAAATCAACTTCTGTCACCTTTGTGATACATTTTGGGATGGTACCTAAAGTTTAAAGCAGAAATTGTGGTACTTTTGAAATTTTCTTTTTTGACCAAAATCGCTGGACGGGGCTTAGGGAATTTCTGAGGCACCACAAAATGGTTGAAGCTCCTGTTCAAAAATCATGCTCCGAAAACAACTTCTTTCACCTTAGTGATACATTTTGTGATGGTACCTAATGTTTAAAGCAAAAATTGGGTCACTTATGAATTTTTTATTTTTAACCAAAATCGATGGGTCATGGGCTTAGGGAATTTCGCATATGCCAAAAAATGGTTGAAGATCCTGTTCAAAAATCTTGCTCCAAAATCAACTTCTGTCACCTTGGTGATGCATTTTGGGATGGTGCCTACTGTTTAAAGCAGTAATTGGGGCACTTTTGAAATCTTCATTTTTGACCAAAATCGATGGATCAGGGGCTTAGGGAATTTCAAAGGCACCACAAAACAGTTGAAGCTCCTGTTCAAAAATCATGCTCCAAAATCAACTTCTGTCACCTTAGTGATACATTTTGGGATGGTACCTAAAGTTTAAAGCAGTAATTGGGGCATTTTGAAATTTTCATTTTTGACCAAAATCAATGGGTCTGGGGCTTAGGGAATTTCTCATAATCCACAAAAAGTTTGAAGCTCCTGTTCAAAAATTATGCTCCGAAATTACCTTCTGCCACCTTTGTTATACATTTTGGGATGGTACCTAAAGTTTAAAGCAAAAATTGGGGCACTTTTGATGTTTTCATTTTTGACCAAAATCGATGGGTTTTGGGACTTAGAGAATTTCTCAGGCACCACAAAATGGTTGAAGCTCCTGTTCAAATATCTTGCTCCGAAATCAACTTCTGTCACCTTAGTGATACATTATGGGATGGTACCTTAAGTTTAAACCAGAATTTGGGGATTTTTTGAAATTTTCACTTTTGACAAAAATCAATGGGTTTCGGGGCTTAGGGAATTTCTCAGGCACCACAAAATGGTTGAAGCTCCTTTTCAAAAATCTTTCTCTGAAATCAACTTCTGTCACCTTAGTGATGCATTTTGGGATGGTACATAAAGTTTAAAGCAGAAGTTGGTGCACTTTTGAAATTTTCATTTTTGACCAAAATAGACTGGTCTGGGGCTTAGGGAATTTCAAAGGCACCACAAAATGGTTGAAGCTCCTGTTCAAAAATCATGCTCCGAAATCAACTTCTGTCACCTTAGTGATGCATTTTGGGATTATACCTAAAGTTTAAAGCAGAAATTGGGGCACTTTTGAAATTTTCATTTTTGACCAAGATCGATGGGTCTGGGGCTTATGGAATTTCTCAGATTCCACAAAATGGTTGAAGCTCCTGTTCAAACATCATGCTCCGAAATCAACTTCTGTCACCTTAGTGATGCATTTTGGGATGGTCATAAAGTTTAAAGCAGAAATTGGGGCACTTTTGAAATTTTCAATTTTGACCAAGAACGATGGGTCTGGGGCTTATGGAATTCCTCAGATGCCACAAAATGGTTGAAGCTTCTGTTCAAATTCATGCTCCAAAATCAACTTCTGTCACCTTTGTGATACATTTTGGGATGGTACCTAAAGTTTAAAGCAGAAATTGTGGTACTTTTGAAATTTTCTTTTTTGACCAAAATCGCTGGACGGGGCTTAGGGAATTTCTGAGGCACCACAAAATGGTTGAAGCTCCTGTTCAAAAATCATGCTCCGAAAACAACTTCTTTCACCTTAGTGATACATTTTGTGATGGTACCTAATGTTTAAAGCAAAAATTGGGTCACTTATGAATTTTTTATTTTTAACCAAAATCGATGGGTCATGGGCTTAGGGAATTTCGCATATGCCAAAAAATGGTTGAAGATCCTGTTCAAAAATCTTGCTCCAAAATCAACTTCTGTCACCTTGGTGATGCATTTTGGGATGGTGCCTACTGTTTAAAGCAGTAATTGGGGCACTTTTGAAATCTTCATTTTTGACCAAAATCGATGGATCAGGGGCTTAGGGAATTTCAAAGGCACCACAAAACAGTTGAAGCTCCTGTTCAAAAATCATGCTCCAAAATCAACTTCTGTCACCTTAGTGATACATTTTGGGATGGTACCTAAAGTTTAAAGCAGTAATTGGGGCATTTTGAAATTTTCATTTTTGACCAAAATCAATTGGTCTGGGGCTTAGGGAATTTCTCATAATCCACAAAAAGTTTGAAGCTCCTGTTCAAAAATTATGCTCCGAAATTACCTTCTGCCACCTTTGTTATACATTTTGGGATGGTACCTAAAGTTTAAAGCAAAAATTGGGGCACTTTTGATGTTTTCATTTTTGACCAAAATCGATGGGTTTTGGGACTTAGAGAATTTCTCAGGCACCACAAAATGGTTGAAGCTCCTGTTCAAATATCTTGCTCCGAAATCAACTTCTGTCACCTTAGTGATACATTATGGGATGGTACCTTAAGTTTAAACCAGAATTTGGGGATTTTTTGAAATTTTCACTTTTGACAAAAATCAATGGGTTTCGGGGCTTAGGGAATTTCTCAGGCACCACAAAATGGTTGAAGCTCCTTTTCAAAAATCTTTCTCTGAAATCAACTTCTGTCACCTTAGTGATGCATTTTGGGATGGTACATAAAGTTTAAAGCAGAAGTTGGTGCACTTTTGAAATTTTCATTTTTGACCAAAATAGACGGGTCTGGGGCTTAGGGAATTTCAAAGGCACCACAAAATGGTTGAAGCTCCTGTTCAAAAATCATGCTCCGAAATCAACTTCTGTCACCTTAGTGATGCATTTTGGGATTATACCTAAAGTTTAAAGCAGAAATTGGGGCACTTTTGAAATTTTCATTTTTGACCAAGATCGATGGGTCTGGGGCTTATGGAATTTCTCAGATTCCACAAAATGGTTGAAGCTCCTGTTCAAACATCATGCTCCGAAATCAACTTCTGTCACCTTAGTGATGCATTTTGGGATGGTCATAAAGTTTAAAGCAGAAATTGGGGCACTTTTGAAATTTTCAATTTTGACCAAGATCGATGGGTCTGGGGCTTATGGAATTCCTCAGATGCCACAAAATGGTTGAAGCTTCTGTTCAAATTCATGCTCCAAAATCAACTTCTGTCACCTTTGTGATACATTTTGGGATGGTACCTAAAGTTTAAAGCAGAAATTGTGGTACTTTTGAAATTTTCTTTTTTGACCAAAATCGCTGGACGGGGCTTAGGGAATTTCTGAGGCACCACAAAATGGTTGAAGCTCCTGTTCAAAAATCATGCTCCGAAAACAACTTCTTTCACCTTAGTGATACATTTTGTGATGGTACCTAATGTTTAAAGCAAAAATTGGGTCACTTATGAATTTTTTATTTTTAACCAAAATCGATGGGTCATGGGCTTAGGGAATTTCGCATATGCCAAAAAATGGTTGAAGATCCTGTTCAAAAATCTTGCTCCAAAATCAACTTCTGTCACCTTGGTGATGCATTTTGGGATGGTGCCTACTGTTTAAAGCAGTAATTGGGGCACTTTTGAAATCTTCATTTTTGACCAAAATCGATGGATCAGGGGCTTAGGGAATTTCAAAGGCACCACAAAACAGTTGAAGCTCCTGTTCAAAAATCATGCTCCAAAATCAACTTCTGTCACCTTAGTGATACATTTTGGGATGGTACCTAAAGTTTAAAGCAGTAATTGGTGCACTTTTGAAATTTTCATTTTTGACCAAAATCGATTGTTCCAAGGCTTAGAACATTTCTCAGATTCCACAAAATGGTTGAAGATCCTGTTCAAAAATCATGCTCCAAAATCAACTTCTGTTATCTTAGTGATACATTTTGTGATGGTACCTAAAGTTTAAAGCAGAAATTGGGGCACTTTTTTTTTTGAAGTTTTCATTTTTGACCAAAATCAATGTATCCGGGGCTTAGGGAATTTCAAAGGCAACACAAAACGGTTGAAGCTCCTGTTCAAAAATCATGCTCCGAAATCAACTTCTGTCACCTTAGTGATACATTTTGGGATGGTACCTAAAGTTTAAAGGAGAAATTGGGTCACTTTTGACATTTTCATTTTTGACCAAAATCGATGGGTCCGGGGCTTAGGGATTTTCTCATAATCCACAAAATAGTTGAAGCTCCTGTTCAAAAATCATGCTCCGAAATTACCTTCTGCCACCTTAGTGATACATATTGGGATGGTACCTAAAGTTTAAAGCAAAAATTGGGGCACTTTTGAAATTTTCATTTTTGACCAAAATCGATTGGTTTCGGGGCTTAGGGAATTTCACAGGCACCACAAAACGGTTCAAGCTCCTGATCAAAAATCATGCTCCAAAATCAACTTCTGTCTCCTTAGTGATACATTATGGGATGGTACCTTAAGTTTAAACCAGAATTTGTGGATTTTTTGACATTTTCATTTTTGACCAAAATCGATGGGTTTCGGAGCTTAGGGAATTTCTCAGGCACCACAAAATGGTAGAAGCTCCTGTTCAAAAATCTTTATCTGAAATCAACTTCTGTCACCTTAGTGATGCATTTTGGGATGGTACTTAAAGTTTAAAGCAGAAATTGGTGCACTTTTGAAATTTTCATTTTTGACCAAAATCGATGGGTTTCGGGGCTTAGGGAATTTCTCAGGCACCACAAAATGGTTGAAGCTCCTGTTCAAAAATCTTTCTCTGAAATCAACTTCTGTCACCTTAGTGATACATTTTGGGATGGTACCTAAAGTTTAAAGGAGAAATTGGGTCACTTTTGACATTTTCATTTTTGACCAAAATCGATGGATCCGGGGCTTAGGGAATTTCTCATATGCAACAAAATGGTTGAAGCTCCTGTTCAAAAATCTTGCTCCGAAATCAACTTCTGTCACCTTAGTGATACATTATGGGATGGTACCTTAAGTTTAAACCAGAATTTGGAAATTTTTTGAAATTTTCATTTTTGACCAAAATCAATGGGTTTCGGGGCTTAGGGAATTTCTCAGGCACCACAAAATTGTTGAAGCTCCTGTTCAAAAATATTTCTCCGAAATCAACTTCTGTCACCTTAGTGATACATTTTGGGATGGTACCTAAAGTTTAAAGCAGAAATTGGGGCACTTTTGAAATTTTAATTTTTGACCAAAATTGATGGTTCCGGGGCTTAGGGAATTTCTCAGATGCAACAAAATGGTTGAAGCTCCTGTTCAAAAATCTTGCTCCGAAATCAACTTCTGTCACCTTAGTGATACATTTTGTGATGGAACATAAAATTTAAAGCATAAATTTGGGCATTTTGAAATTTTCATTTTTGACCAAAATCGATGGGTCTGGGGCTTCTGGAATATCTCATAATCCACAAAACGGTTGAAGCTCCTGTTCAAAAATCATGCTTCAAAATTACCTTCTTCCACCTTAGTGATACATATTGGGATGGTACCTAAAGTTTAAAGCAGAAATTGGGGCACTTTAGAAATTTTCATTTTTGACCAAAATCGTTGGCTTAGGGAATTTATCTGGCACCACAAAACGGTTGAAGCTTCTGTTCAAAAATCATGCTCGAAAATCAACTTCTGTCACCTCAGTGATACATTATGGAATGGTACCTGAAGTTTAAAGCTGAATTTGGGGAATTTTTTAAATTTTCATTTTTGACCAAAATTGATAGGTCCAGGGCTTAGGGAATTTCTCAGACGCCACAAAACAGTTGAAGCTCCAGTTCAAATTCATGCTCCAAAATAAAACTTCTTTCACCTTATTGATACATTTTTTGTTGGTACCTAAAGTTTAAAGCAGAAATTGAGTCACTTATGAATTTTTCATTTATAACCAAAATCGATGGGTCATGGGCTTAGGGAATTTCACATATGCCAAAAATGGTTGAAGATCCTGTTAGAAAATCTTGCTCCAAAATCAACTTCTGTCACCTTAGTGATATATTTTGGGATGGTACCTAAAGTTTAAAGCAGAAATTGGGGCACTTTTGAAATTTTCATTTTTGACCAAAAATGATTGGTCCGGGTATTAGGAAATTTCTCAGATGCCACAAAACAGTTGAAGCTCCAGTTCAAATTCATGCTCCAAAATAAAACTTCTGTCACCTTTGTGATACATTTTGGGATGGTACCTAAAGTTTAAAGCAGAAATTGGGGTACTTTTGAAATTTTCATTTTTGACCAAAATCGCTGGATGGGGCTTAGGAAATTTCTGAGGCACCACAAAATGGTTGAAGCTCCTGTTCAAAAATCATGCTTCAAAATTACCTTCTGCCACCTTAGTGATACATATTGGGATGGTACCTAAAGTTTAAAGCTGAAATTGGGGCACTTTAGAAATTTTCATTTTTGACCAAAATCGTTGGCTTAGGGAATTTATCTGGCACCACAAAACGGTTGAAGCTCCTGTTCAAAAATCATGCTCGAAAATCAACTTCTGTCACCTCAGTGATACATTATGGAATGGTACCTGAAGTTTAAAGCAGAATTTGGGGAATTTTTTTGAAATTTTAATTTTTGACCAAAATTGATGGGTTAAGGGCTTAGGGAATTTCTCAGACGCCACAAAACAGTTGAAGCTCCAGTTCAAATTCATGCTCCAAAATAAAACTTCTGTCACCTTTGTGATACATTTTGGGATGGTACCTAAAGTTTAAAGCAGAAATTGGGGTACTTTTGAAATTTTCATTTTTGACCAAAATCGCTGGATGGGGCTTAGGGAATTTCTGAGGCACCACAAAATGGTTGAAGCTCCTGTTCAAAAGTCATGTTTCGAAATCAACTTCTGTCACCTTAGTGATACATTTTGCGATGGTAACTAAAGTTTAAAGCAGAAATTGGGGCACTTTTGAAATTTTCATTTTTGACCAAAATCGATGTGTCCGTGGCTTATTGAATTTCTCAGGCACCACAAAATGGTTGAAGCTCCTGTTCAAAAAGCATGCTCTGAAAACAAATTCTTTCACCTTATTGATACATTTTTTGTTGGTACCTAAAGTTTAAAGCAGAAATTGAGTCACTTATGAATTTTTCATTTATAACCAAAATTGATGGGTCATGGGCTTAGGGAATTTCACATATGCCAAAAATGGTTGAAGATCCTGTTCGAAAATCATGCTCCAAAATCAACTTCTGTTATCTTAGTGATACATTTTGTGATGGTACCTAAAGTTTAAAGCAGAAATTGGGGCACTTTTTTTTTGAAGTTTTCATTTTTGACCAAAATCAATGTATCCGGGGCTTAGGGAATTTCAAAGGCAACACAAAACGGTTGAAGCTCCTGTTCAAAAATCATGCTCCGAAATCAACTTCTGTCACCATAGTGATGCATTTTGGGATGATGCCTAAAGTTTAAAGAAGAAATTGGGGCACTTATTTTTTTTAGTTTTCATTTTTGACCAAAATCAATGTATCCGAGGCATAGGGAATTTCAAAGGCACCACAAAACGGTTGAAGCTCCTGTTCAAAAATCATGCTCCGAAATCAACTTCTGTCACCTTAGTGATACATTTTGGGATGGTACCTAAAGTTTAAAGGAGAAATTGGGTCACTTTTGACATTTTCATTTTTGACCAAAATCGATGGGTCCGGGGCTTAGGGATTTTCTCATAATCCACAAAATAGTTGAAGCTCCTGTTCAAAAATCATGCTCCGAAATTACCTTCTGCCACCTTAGTGATACATATTGGGATGGTACCTAAAGTTTAAAGCAAAAATTGGGGCACTTTTGAAATTTTCATTTTTAACCAAAATCGATGGGTTTCGGGGCTTAGGGAATTTCACAGGCACCACAAAACGGTTCAAGCTCCTGATCAAAAATCATGCTCCAAAATCAACTTCTGTCACCTTAGTGATACATTATGGGATGGTACCTTAAGTTTAAACCAGAATTTGGAAATTTTTTGAAATTTTCATTTTTGACCAAAATCAATGGGTTTCGGGGCTTAGGGAATTTCTCAGGCACCACAAAATTGTTGAAGCTCCTGTTCAAAAATATTTCTCCGAAATCAACTTCTGTCACCTTAGTGATACATTTTGGGATGGTACCTAAAGTTTAAAGCAGAAATTGGGGCACTTTTGAAATTTTAATTTTTGACCAAAATTGATGGTTCCGGGGCTTAGGGAATTTCTCAGATGCAACAAAATGGTTGAAGCTCCTGTTCAAAAATCTTGCTCCGAAATCAACTTCTGTCACCTTAGTGATACATTTTGTGATGGAACATAAAATTTAAAGCATAAATTTGGGCATTTTGAAATTTTCATTTTTGACCAAAATCGATGGGTCTGGGGCTTCTGGAATATCTCATAATCCACAAAACGGTTGAAGCTCCTGTTCAAAAATCATGCTTCAAAATTATCTTCTTCCACCTTAGTGATACATATTGGGATGGTACCTAAAGTTTAAAGCAGAAATTGGGGCACTTTAGAAATTTTCATTTTTGACCAAAATCGTTGGCTTAGGGAATTTATCTGGCACCACAAAACGGTTGAAGCTTCTGTTCAAAAATCATGCTCGAAAATCAACTTCTGTCACCTCAGTGATACATTATGGAATGGTACCTGAAGTTTAAAGCTGAATTTGGGGAATTTTTTAAATTTTCATTTTTGACCAAAATTGATAGGTCCAGGGCTTAGGGAATTTCTCAGACGCCACAAAACAGTTGAAGCTCCAGTTCAAATTCATGCTCCAAAATAAAACTTCTTTCACCTTATTGATACATTTTTTGTTGGTACCTAAAGTTTAAAGCAGAAATTGAGTCACTTATGAATTTTTCATTTATAACCAAAATCGATGGGTCATGGGCTTAGGGAATTTCACATATGCCAAAAATGGTTGAAGATCCTGTTAGAAAATCTTGCTCCAAAATCAACTTCTGTCACCTTAGTGATATATTTTGGGATGGTACCTAAAGTTTAAAGCAGAAATTGGGGCACTTTTGAAATTTTCATTTTTGACCAAAAATGATTGGTCCGGGTATTAGGAAATTTCTCAGAAGCCACAAAACAGTTGAAGCTCCAGTTCAAATTCATGCTCCAAAATAAAACTTCTGTCACCTTTGTGATACATTTTGGGATGGTACCTAAAGTTTAAAGCAGAAATTGGGGTACTTTTGAAATTTTCATTTTTGACCAAAATCGCTGGATGGGGCTTAGGAAATTTCTGAGGCACCACAAAATGGTTGAAGCTCCTGTTCAAAAATCATGCTTCAAAATTACCTTCTGCCACCTTAGTGATACATATTGGGATGGTACCTAAAGTTTAAAGCTGAAATTGGGGCACTTTAGAAATTTTCATTTTTGACCAAAATCGTTTGCTTAGGGAATTTATCTGGCACCACAAAACGGTTGAAGCTCCTGTTCAAAAATCATGCTCGAAAATCAACTTCTGTCACCTCAGTGATACATTATGGAATGGTACCTGAAGTTTAAAGCAGAATTTGGGGAATTTTTTTGAAATTTTAATTTTTGACCAAAATTGATGGGTTAAGGGCTTAGGGAATTTCTCAGACGCCACAAAACAGTTGAAGCTCCAGTTCAAATTCATGCTCCAAAATAAAACTTCTGTCACCTTTGTGATACATTTTGGGATGGTACCTAAAGTTTAAAGCAGAAATTGGGGTACTTTTGAAATTTTCATTTTTGACCAAAATCGCTGGATGGGGCTTAGGGAATTTCTGAGGCACCACAAAATGGTTGAAGCTCCTGTTCAAAAGTCATGTTTCGAAATCAACTTCTGTCACCTTAGTGATACATTTTGCGATGGTAACTAAAGTTTAAAGCAGAAATTGGGGCACTTTTGAAATTTTCATTTTTGACCAAAATCGATGTGTCCGTGGCTTATTGAATTTCTCAGGCACCACAAAATGGTTGAAGCTCCTGTTCAAAAAGCATGCTCTGAAAACAAATTCTTTCACCTTATTGATACATTTTTTGTTGGTACCTAAAGTTTAAAGCAGAAATTGAGTCACTTATGAATTTTTCATTTATAACCAAAATCGATGGGTCATGGGCTTAGGGAATTTCACATATGCCAAAAATGGTTGAAGATTCTGTTCGAAAATCATGCTCCAAAATCAACTTCTGTTATCTTAGTGATACATTTTGTGATGGTACCTAAAGTTTAAAGCAGAAATTGGGGCACTTTTTTTTTGAAGTTTTCATTTTTGACCAAAATCAATGTATCCGGGGCTTAGGGAATTTCAAAGGCACCACAAAACGGTTGAAGCTCCTGTTCAAAAATCATGCTCCGAAATCAACTTCTGTCACCTTAGTGATACATTTTGGGATGGTACCTAAAGTTTAAAGGAGAAATTGGGTCACTTTTGACATTTTCATTTTTGACCAAAATCGATGGGTCCGGGGCTTAGGGATTTTCTCATAATCCACAAAATAGTTGAAGCTCCTGTTCAAAAATCATGCTCCGAAATTACCTTCTGCCACCTTAGTGATACATATTGGGATGGTACCTAAAGTTTAAAGCAAAAATTGGGGCACTTTTGAAATTTTCATTTTTGACCAAAATCGATGGGTTTCGGGGCTTAGGGAATTTCACAGGCACCACAAAACGGTTCAAGCTCCTGATCCAAAATCATGCTCCAAAATCAACTTCTGTCACCTTAGTGATACATTATGGGATGGTACCTTAAGTTTATACCAGAATTTGTGGATTTTTTGACATTTTCATTTTTGACCAAAATCGATGGGTTTCGGAGCTTAGGGAATTTCTCAGGCACCACAAAATGGTAGAAGCTCCTGTTCAAAAATCTTTATCTGAAATCAACTTCTGTCACCTTAGTGATGCATTTTGGATGGTACTTAAAGTTTAAAGCAGAAATTGGTGCACTTTTGAAATTTTCATTTTTGACCAAAATCGATGGGTTTCAGGGCTTATGGAATTTCTCAGGCACCACAAAATGGTTGAAGCTCCTGTTCAAAAATCTTTCTCTGAAATCAACTTCTGTCACCTTAGTGATACATTTTGGGATGGTACCTAAAGTTTAAAGGAGAAATTGGGTCACTTTTGACATTTTCATTTTTGACCAAAATCGATGGATCCGGGGCTTAGGGAATTTCTCATATGCAACAAAATGGTTGAAGCTCCTGTTCAAAAATCTTGCTCCGAAATCAACTTCTGTCACCTTAGTGATACATTATGGGATGGTACCTTAAGTTTAAACCAGAATTTGGAAATTTTTTGAAATTTTCATTTTTGACCAAAATCAATGGGTTTCGGGGCTTAGGGAATTTCTCAGGCACCACAAAATTGTTGAAGCTCCTGTTCAAAAATATTTCTCCGAAATCAACTTCTGTCACCTTAGTGATACATTTTGGGATGGTACCTAAAGTTTAAAGCAGAAATTGGGGCACTTTTGAAATTTTAATTTTTGACCAAAATTGATGGTTCCGGGGCTTAGGGAATTTCTCATATGCAACAAAATGGTTGAAGCTCCTGTTCAAAAATCTTGCTCCGAAATCAACTTCTGTCACCTTAGTGATACATTTTGTGATGGAACATAAAATTTAAAGCATAAATTTGGGCATTTTGAAATTTTCATTTTTGACCAAAATCGATGGGTCTGGGGCTTCTGGAATATCTCATAATCCACAAAACGGTTGAAGCTCCTGTTCAAAAATCATGCTTCAAAATTACCTTCTTCCACCTTAGTGATACATATTGGGATGGTACCTAAAGTTTAAAGCAGAAATTGGGGCACTTTAGAAATTTTCATTTTTGACCAAAATCGTTGGCTTAGGGAATTTATCTGGCACCACAAAACGGTTGAAGCTTCTGTTCAAAAATCATGCTCGAAAATCAACTTCTGTCACCTCAGTGATACATTATGGAATGGTACCTGAAGTTTAAAGCAGAATTTGGGGAATTTTTTAAATTTTCATTTTTGACCAAAATTGATAGGTCCAGGGCTTAGGGAATTTCTCAGACGCCACAAAACAGTTGAAGCTCCAGTTCAAATTCATGCTCCAAAATAAAACTTCTTTCACCTTATTGATACATTTTTTGTTGGTACCTAAAGTTTAAAGCAGAAATTGAGTCACTTATGAATTTTTCATTTATAACCAAAATCGATGGGTCATGGGCTTAGGGAATTTCACATATGCCAAAAATGGTTGAAGATCCTGTTAGAAAATCTTGCTCCAAAATCAACTTCTGTCACCTTAGTGATATATTTTGGGATGGTACCTAAAGTTTAAAGCAGAAATTGGGGCACTTTTGAAATTTTCATTTTTGACCAAAAATGATTGGTCCGGGTATTAGGAAATTTCTCAGATGCCACAAAACAGTTGAAGCTCCAGTTCAAATTCATGCTCCAAAATAAAACTTCTGTCACCTTTGTGATACATTTTGGGATGGTACCTAAAGTTTAAAGCAGAAATTGGGGTACTTTTGAAATTTTCATTTTTGACCAAAATCGCTGGATGGGGCTTAGGAAATTTCTGAGGCACCACAAAATGGTTGAAGCTCCTGTTCAAAAATCATGCTTCAAAATTACCTTCTGCCACCTTAGTGATACATATTGGGATGGTACCTAAAGTTTAAAGCTGAAATTGGGGCACTTTAGAAATTTTCATTTTTGACCAAAATCGTTGGCTTAGGGAATTTATCTGGCACCACAAAACGGTTGAAGCTCCTGTTCAAAAATCATGCTCGAAAATCAACTTCTGTCACCTCAGTGATACATTATGGAATGGTACCTGAAGTTTAAAGCAGAATTTGGGGAATTTTTTTGAAATTTTAATTTTTGACCAAAATTGATGGGTTAAGGGCTTAGGGAATTTCTCAGACGCCACAAAACAGTTGAAGCTCCAGTTCAAATTCATGCTCCAAAATAAAACTTCTGTCACCTTTGTGATACATTTTGGGATGGTACCTAAAGTTTAAAGCAGAAATTGGGGTACTTTTGAAATTTTCATTTTTGACCAAAATCGCTGGATGGGGCTTAGGGAATTTCTGAGGCACCACAAAATGGTTGAAGCTCCTGTTCAAAAGTCATGTTTCGAAATCAACTTCTGTCACCTTAGTGATACATTTTGCGATGGTAACTAAAGTTTAAAGCAGAAATTGGGGCACTTTTGAAATTTTCATTTTTGACCAAAATCGATGTGTCCGTGGCTTATTGAATTTCTCAGGCACCACAAAATGGTTGAAGCTCCTGTTCAAAAAGCATGCTCTGAAAACAAATTCTTTCACCTTATTGATACATTTTTTGTTGGTACCTAAAGTTTAAAGCAGAAATTGAGTCACTTATGAATTTTTCATTTATAACCAAAATTGATGGGTCATGGGCTTAGGGAATTTCACATATGCCAAAAATGGTTGAAGATCCTGTTCGAAAATCATGCTCCAAAATCAACTTCTGTTATCTTAGTGATACATTTTGTGATGGTACCTAAAGTTTAAAGCAGAAATTGGGGCACTTTTTTTTTGAAGTTTTCATTTTTGACCAAAATCAATGTATCCGGGGCTTAGGGAATTTCAAAGGCAACACAAAACGGTTGAAGCTCCTGTTCAAAAATCATGCTCCGAAATCAACTTCTGTCACCATAGTGATGCATTTTGGGATGATGCCTAAAGTTTAAAGAAGAAATTGGGGCACTTATTTTTTTTAGTTTTCATTTTTGACCAAAATCAATGTATCCGAGGCATAGGGAATTTCAAAGGCACCACAAAACGGTTGAAGCTCCTGTTCAAAAATCATGCTCCGAAATCAACTTCTGTCACCTTAGTGATACATTTTGGGATGGTACCTAAAGTTTAAAGGAGAAATTGGGTCACTTTTGACATTTTCATTTTTGACCAAAATCGATGGGTCCGGGGCTTAGGGATTTTCTCATAATCCACAAAATAGTTGAAGCTCCTGTTCAAAAATCATGCTCCGAAATTACCTTCTGCCACCTTAGTGATACATATTGGGATGGTACCTAAAGTTTAAAGCAAAAATTGGGGCACTTTTGAAATTTTCATTTTTAACCAAAATCGATGGGTTTCGGGGCTTAGGGAATTTCACAGGCACCACAAAACGGTTCAAGCTCCTGATCAAAAATCATGCTCCAAAATCAACTTCTGTCACCTTAGTGATACATTATGGGATGGTACCTTAAGTTTAAACCAGAATTTGGAAATTTTTTGAAATTTTCATTTTTGACCAAAATCAATGGGTTTCGGGGCTTAGGGAATTTCTCAGGCACCACAAAATTGTTGAAGCTCCTGTTCAAAAATATTTCTCCGAAATCAACTTCTGTCACCTTAGTGATACATTTTGGGATGGTACCTAAAGTTTAAAGCAGAAATTGGGGCACTTTTGAAATTTTAATTTTTGACCAAAATTGATGGTTCCGGGGCTTAGGGAATTTCTCAGATGCAACAAAATGGTTGAAGCTCCTGTTCAAAAATCTTGCTCCGAAATCAACTTCTGTCACCTTAGTGATACATTTTGTGATGGAACATAAAATTTAAAGCATAAATTTGGGCATTTTGAAATTTTCATTTTTGACCAAAATCGATGGGTCTGGGGCTTCTGGAATATCTCATAATCCACAAAACGGTTGAAGCTCCTGTTCAAAAATCATGCTTCAAAATTATCTTCTTCCACCTTAGTGATACATATTGGGATGGTACCTAAAGTTTAAAGCAGAAATTGGGGCACTTTAGAAATTTTCATTTTTGACCAAAATCGTTGGCTTAGGGAATTTATCTGGCACCACAAAACGGTTGAAGCTTCTGTTCAAAAATCATGCTCGAAAATCAACTTCTGTCACCTCAGTGATACATTATGGAATGGTACCTGAAGTTTAAAGCTGAATTTGGGGAATTTTTTAAATTTTCATTTTTGACCAAAATTGATAGGTCCAGGGCTTAGGGAATTTCTCAGACGCCACAAAACAGTTGAAGCTCCAGTTCAAATTCATGCTCCAAAATAAAACTTCTTTCACCTTATTGATACATTTTTTGTTGGTACCTAAAGTTTAAAGCAGAAATTGAGTCACTTATGAATTTTTCATTTATAACCAAAATCGATGGGTCATGGGCTTAGGGAATTTCACATATGCCAAAAATGGTTGAAGATCCTGTTAGAAAATCTTGCTCCAAAATCAACTTCTGTCACCTTAGTGATATATTTTGGGATGGTACCTAAAGTTTAAAGCAGAAATTGGGGCACTTTTGAAATTTTCATTTTTGACCAAAAATGATTGGTCCGGGTATTAGGAAATTTCTCAGAAGCCACAAAACAGTTGAAGCTCCAGTTCAAATTCATGCTCCAAAATAAAACTTCTGTCACCTTTGTGATACATTTTGGGATGGTACCTAAAGTTTAAAGCAGAAATTGGGGTACTTTTGAAATTTTCATTTTTGACCAAAATCGCTGGATGGGGCTTAGGAAATTTCTGAGGCACCACAAAATGGTTGAAGCTCCTGTTCAAAAATCATGCTTCAAAATTACCTTCTGCCACCTTAGTGATACATATTGGGATGGTACCTAAAGTTTAAAGCTGAAATTGGGGCACTTTAGAAATTTTCATTTTTGACCAAAATCGTTTGCTTAGGGAATTTATCTGGCACCACAAAACGGTTGAAGCTCCTGTTCAAAAATCATGCTCGAAAATCAACTTCTGTCACCTCAGTGATACATTATGGAATGGTACCTGAAGTTTAAAGCAGAATTTGGGGAATTTTTTTGAAATTTTAATTTTTGACCAAAATTGATGGGTTAAGGGCTTAGGGAATTTCTCAGACGCCACAAAACAGTTGAAGCTCCAGTTCAAATTCATGCTCCAAAATAAAACTTCTGTCACCTTTGTGATACATTTTGGGATGGTACCTAAAGTTTAAAGCAGAAATTGGGGTACTTTTGAAATTTTCATTTTTGACCAAAATCGCTGGATGGGGCTTAGGGAATTTCTGAGGCACCACAAAATGGTTGAAGCTCCTGTTCAAAAGTCATGTTTCGAAATCAACTTCTGTCACCTTAGTGATACATTTTGCGATGGTAACTAAAGTTTAAAGCAGAAATTGGGGCACTTTTGAAATTTTCATTTTTGACCAAAATCGATGTGTCCGTGGCTTATTGAATTTCTCAGGCACCACAAAATGGTTGAAGCTCCTGTTCAAAAAGCATGCTCTGAAAACAAATTCTTTCACCTTATTGATACATTTTTTGTTGGTACCTAAAGTTTAAAGCAGAAATTGAGTCACTTATGAATTTTTCATTTATAACCAAAATCGATGGGTCATGGGCTTAGGGAATTTCACATATGCCAAAAATGGTTGAAGATTCTGTTCGAAAATCATGCTCCAAAATCAACTTCTGTTATCTTAGTGATACATTTTGTGATGGTACCTAAAGTTTAAAGCAGAAATTGGGGCACTTTTTTTTTGAAGTTTTCATTTTTGACCAAAATCAATGTATCCGGGGCTTAGGGAATTTCAAAGGCACCACAAAACGGTTGAAGCTCCTGTTCAAAAATCATGCTCCGAAATCAACTTCTGTCACCTTAGTGATACATTTTGGGATGGTACCTAAAGTTTAAAGGATAAATTGGGTCACTTTTGACATTTTCATTTTTGACCAAAATCGATGGGTCCGGGGCTTAGGGATTTTCTCATAATCCACAAAATAGTTGAAGCTCCTGTTCAAAAATCATGCTCCGAAATTACCTTCTGCCACCTTAGTGATACATATTGGGATGGTACCTAAAGTTTAAAGCAAAAATTGGGGCACTTTTGAAATTTTCATTTTTGACCAAAATCGATGGGTTTCGGGGCTTAGGGAATTTCACAGGCACCACAAAACGGTTCAAGCTCCTGATCCAAAATCATGCTCCAAAATCAACTTCTGTCACCTTAGTGATACATTATGGGATGGTACCTTAAGTTTATACCAGAATTTGTGGATTTTTTGACATTTTCATTTTTGACCAAAATCGATGGGTTTCGGAGCTTAGGGAATTTCTCAGGCACCACAAAATGGTAGAAGCTCCTGTTCAAAAATCTTTATCTGAAATCAACTTCTGTCACCTTAGTGATGCATTTTGGATGGTACTTAAAGTTTAAAGCAGAAATTGGTGCACTTTTGAAATTTTCATTTTTGACCAAAATCGATGGGTTTCAGGGCTTATGGAATTTCTCAGGCACCACAAAATGGTTGAAGCTCCTGTTCAAAAATCTTTCTCTGAAATCAACTTCTGTCACCTTAGTGATACATTTTGGGATGGTACCTAAAGTTTAAAGGAGAAATTGGGTCACTTTTGACATTTTCATTTTTGACCAAAATCGATGGATCCGGGGCTTAGGGAATTTCTCATATGCAACAAAATGGTTGAAGCTCCTGTTCAAAAATCTTGCTCCGAAATCAACTTCTGTCACCTTAGTGATACATTATGGGATGGTACCTTAAGTTTAAACCAGAATTTGGAAATTTTTTGAAATTTTCATTTTTGACCAAAATCAATGGGTTTCGGGGCTTAGGGAATTTCTCAGGCACCACAAAATTGTTGAAGCTCCTGTTCAAAAATATTTCTCCGAAATCAACTTCTGTCACCTTAGTGATACATTTTGGGATGGTACCTAAAGTTTAAAGCAGAAATTGGGGCACTTTTGAAATTTTAATTTTTGACCAAAATTGATGGTTCCGGGGCTTAGGGAATTTCTCATATGCAACAAAATGGTTGAAGCTCCTGTTCAAAAATCTTGCTCCGAAATCAACTTCTGTCACCTTAGTGATACATTTTGTGATGGAACATAAAATTTAAAGCATAAATTTGGGCATTTTGAAATTTTCATTTTTGACCAAAATCGATGGGTCTGGGGCTTCTGGAATATCTCATAATCCACAAAACGGTTGAAGCTCCTGTTCAAAAATCATGCTTCAAAATTACCTTCTTCCACCTTAGTGATACATATTGGGATGGTACCTAAAGTTTAAAGCAGAAATTGGGGCACTTTAGAAATTTTCATTTTTGACCAAAATCGTTGGCTTAGGGAATTTATCTGGCACCACAAAACGGTTGAAGCTTCTGTTCAAAAATCATGCTCGAAAATCAACTTCTGTCACCTCAGTGATACATTATGGAATGGTACCTGAAGTTTAAAGCAGAATTTGGGGAATTTTTTAAATTTTCATTTTTGACCAAAATTGATAGGTCCAGGGCTTAGGGAATTTCTCAGACGCCACAAAACAGTTGAAGCTCCAGTTCAAATTCATGCTCCAAAATAAAACTTCTTTCACCTTATTGATACATTTTTTGTTGGTACCTAAAGTTTAAAGCAGAAATTGAGTCACTTATGAATTTTTCATTTATAACCAAAATCGATGGGTCATGGGCTTAGGGAATTTCACATATGCCAAAAATGGTTGAAGATCCTGTTAGAAAATCTTGCTCCAAAATCAACTTCTGTCACCTTAGTGATATATTTTGGGATGGTACCTAAAGTTTAAAGCAGAAATTGGGGCACTTTTGAAATTTTCATTTTTGACCAAAAATGATTGGTCCGGGTATTAGGAAATTTCTCAGATGCCACAAAACAGTTGAAGCTCCAGTTCAAATTCATGCTCCAAAATAAAACTTCTGTCACCTTTGTGATACATTTTGGGATGGTACCTAAAGTTTAAAGCAGAAATTGGGGTACTTTTGAAATTTTCATTTTTGACCAAAATCGCTGGATGGGGCTTAGGAAATTTCTGAGGCACCACAAAATGGTTGAAGCTCCTGTTCAAAAATCATGCTTCAAAATTACCTTCTGCCACCTTAGTGATACATATTGGGATGGTACCTAAAGTTTAAAGCTGAAATTGGGGCACTTTAGAAATTTTCATTTTTGACCAAAATCGTTGGCTTAGGGAATTTATCTGGCACCACAAAACGGTTGAAGCTCCTGTTCAAAAATCATGCTCGAAAATCAACTTCTGTCACCTCAGTGATACATTATGGAATGGTACCTGAAGTTTAAAGCAGAATTTGGGGAATTTTTTTGAAATTTTAATTTTTGACCAAAATTGATGGGTTAAGGGCTTAGGGAATTTCTCAGACGCCACAAAACAGTTGAAGCTCCAGTTCAAATTCATGCTCCAAAATAAAACTTCTGTCACCTTTGTGATACATTTTTGGATGGTACCTAAAGTTTAAAGCAGAAATTGGGGTACTTTTGAAATTTTCATTTTTGACCAAAATCGCTGGATGGGGCTTAGGGAATTTCTGAGGCACCACAAAATGGTTGAAGCTCCTGTTCAAAAGTCATGTTTCGAAATCAACTTCTGTCACCTTAGTGATACATTTTGCGATGGTAACTAAAGTTTAAAGCAGAAATTGGGGCACTTTTGAAATTTTCATTTTTGACCAAAATCGATGTGTCCGTGGCTTATTGAATTTCTCAGGCACCACAAAATGGTTGAAGCTCCTGTTCAAAAAGCATGCTCTGAAAACAAATTCTTTCACCTTATTGATACATTTTTTGTTGGTACCTAAAGTTTAAAGCAGAAATTGAGTCACTTATGAATTTTTCATTTATAACCAAAATCGATGGGTCATGGGCTTAGGGAATTTCACATATGCCAAAAATGGTTGAAGATCCTGTTCGAAAATCTTGCTCCAAAATCAACTTCTGTCACCTTAGTGATATATTTTGGGATGGTACCTAAAGTTTAAAGCAGAAATTGGGGCACTTTTGAAATTTTCATTTTTGACCAAAAATGATTGGTCCGGGTATTAGGAAATTTCTCAGATGCCACAAAACAGTTGAAGCTCCAGTTCAAATTCATGCTCCAAAATAAAACTTCTGTCACCTTTGTGATACATTTTGGGATGGTACCTAAAGTTTAAAGCAGAAATTGGGGTACTTTTGAAATTTTCATTTTTGACCAAAATCGCTGGATGGGGCTTAGGAAATTTCTGAGGCACCACAAAATGGTTGAAGCTCCTGTTCAAAAATCATGCTTCAAAATTACCTTCTGCCACCTTAGTGATACATATTGTGATGGTACCTAAAGTTTAAAGCTGAAATTGGGGCACTTTAGAAATTTTCATTTTTGACCAAAATCGTTGGCTTAGGGAATTTATCTGGCACCACAAAACGGTTGAAGCTCCTGTTCAAAAATCATGCTCGAAAATCAACTTCTGTCACCTCAGTGATACATTATGGAATGGTACCTGAAGTTTAAAGCAGAATTTGGGGAATTTTTTTGAAATTTTAATTTTTGACCAAAATTGATGGGTCCAGGGCTTAGGGAATTTCTCAGATGCCACAAAACAGTTGAAGCTCCAGTTCAAATTCATGCTCCAAAATAAAACTTCTGTCACCTTTGTGATACATTTTGGGATGGTACCTAAAGTTTAAAGCAGAAATTGGGGTACTTTTGAAATTTTCATTTTTGACCAAAATCGCTGGATGGGGCTTAGGGAATTTCTGAGGCACCACAAAATGGTTGAAGCTCCTGTTCAAAAGTCATGTTTCGAAATCAACTTCTGTCACCTTAGTGATACATTTTGCGATGGTAACTAAAGTTTAAAGCAGAAATTGGGGCACTTTTGAAATTTTAATTTTTGACCAAAATCGCTGGATGGGGCTTAGGGAATTTCTGAGGCACCACAAAATGGTTGAAGCTCCTGTTCAAAAATCATGCTCTGAAAACAAATTCTTTCACCTTATTGATACATTTTTTGTTGGTACCTAAAGTTTAAAGCAGAAATTGAGTCACTTATGAATTTTTCATTTATAACCAAAATCGATGGGTCATGGGCTTAGGGAATTTCACATATGCCAAAAATGGTTGAAGATCCTGTTAGAAAATCTTGCTCCAAAATCAACTTCTGTCACCTTAGTGATATATTTTGGGATGGTACCTAAAGTTTAAAGCAGAAATTGGGGCACTTTTGAAATTTTCATTTTTGACCAAAAATGATTGGTCCGGGTATTAGGAAATTTCTCAGATGCCACAAAACAGTTGAAGCTCCAGTTCAAATTCATGCTCCAAAATAAAACTTCTGTCACCTTTGTGATACATTTTGGGATGGTACCTAAAGTTTAAAGCAGAAATTGGGGTACTTTTGAAATTTTCATTTTTGACCAAAATCGCTGGATGGGGCTTAGGAAATTTCTGAGGCACCACAAAATGGTTGAAGCTCCTGTTCAAAAATCATGCTTCAAAATTACCTTCTGCCACCTTAGTGATACATATTGGGATGGTACCTAAAGTTTAAAGCTGAAATTGGGGCACTTTAGAAATTTTCATTTTTGACCAAAATCGTTGGCTTAGGGAATTTATCTGGCACCACAAAACGGTTGAAGCTCCTGTTCAAAAATCATGCTCGAAAATCAACTTCTGTCACCTCAGTGATACATTATGGAATGGTACCTGAAGTTTAAAGCAGAATTTGGGGAATTTTTTTGAAATTTTAATTTTTGACCAAAATTGATGGGTTAAGGGCTTAGGGAATTTCTCAGACGCCACAAAACAGTTGAAGCTCCAGTTCAAATTCATGCTCCAAAATAAAACTTCTGTCACCTTTGTGATACATTTTTGGATGGTACCTAAAGTTTAAAGCAGAAATTGGGGTACTTTTGAAATTTTCATTTTTGACCAAAATCGCTGGATGGGGCTTAGGGAATTTCTGAGGCACCACAAAATGGTTGAAGCTCCTGTTCAAAAGTCATGTTTCGAAATCAACTTCTGTCACCTTAGTGATACATTTTGCGATGGTAACTAAAGTTTAAAGCAGAAATTGGGGCACTTTTGAAATTTTCATTTTTGACCAAAATCGATGTGTCCGTGGCTTATTGAATTTCTCAGGCACCACAAAATGGTTGAAGCTCCTGTTCAAAAAGCATGCTCTGAAAACAAATTCTTTCACCTTATTGATACATTTTTTGTTGGTACCTAAAGTTTAAAGCAGAAATTGAGTCACTTATGAATTTTTCATTTATAACCAAAATCGATGGGTCATGGGCTTAGGGAATTTCACATATGCCAAAAATGGTTGAAGATCCTGTTAGAAAATCTTGCTCCAAAATCAACTTCTGTCACCTTAGTGATATATTTTGGGATGGTACCTAAAGTTTAAAGCAGAAATTGGGGCACTTTTGAAATTTTCATTTTTGACCAAAAATGATTGGTCCGGGTATTAGGAAATTTCTCAGATGCCACAAAACAGTTGAAGCTCCAGTTCAAATTCATGCTCCAAAATAAAACTTCTGTCACCTTTGTGATACATTTTGGGATGGTACCTAAAGTTTAAAGCAGAAATTGGGGTACTTTTGAAATTTTCATTTTTGACCAAAATCGCTGGATGGGGCTTAGGAAATTTCTGAGGCACCACAAAATGGTTGAAGCTCCTGTTCAAAAATCATGCTTCAAAATTACCTTCTGCCACCTTAGTGATACATATTGTGATGGTACCTAAAGTTTAAAGCTGAAATTGGGGCACTTTAGAAATTTTCATTTTTGACCAAAATCGTTGGCTTAGGGAATTTATCTGGCACCACAAAACGGTTGAAGCTCCTGTTCAAAAATCATGCTCGAAAATCAACTTCTGTCACCTCAGTGATACATTATGGAATGGTACCTGAAGTTTAAAGCAGAATTTGGGGAATTTTTTTGAAATTTTAATTTTTGACCAAAATTGATGGGTCCAGGGCTTAGGGAATTTCTCAGATGCCACAAAACAGTTGAAGCTCCAGTTCAAATTCATGCTCCAAAATAAAACTTCTGTCACCTTTGTGATACATTTTGGGATGGTACCTAAAGTTTAAAGCAGAAATTGGGGTACTTTTGAAATTTTCATTTTTGACCAAAATCGCTGGATGGGGCTTAGGGAATTTCTGAGGCACCACAAAATGGTTGAAGCTCCTGTTCAAAAGTCATGTTTCGAAATCAACTTCTGTCACCTTAGTGATACATTTTGCGATGGTAACTAAAGTTTAAAGCAGAAATTGGGGCACTTTTGAAATTTTAATTTTTGACCAAAATCGCTGGATGGGGCTTAGGGAATTTCTGAGGCACCACAAAATGGTTGAAGCTCCTGTTCAAAACTCATGCTCTGAAAACAAATTCTTTCACCTTATTGATACATTTTTTGTTGGTACCTAAAGTTTAAAGCAGAAATTGAGTCACTTATGAATTTTTCATTTATAACCAAAATCGATGGGTCATGGGCTTAGGGAATTTCACATATGCCAAAAATGGTTGAAGATCCTGTTCGAAAATCTTGCTCCAAAATCAACTTCTGTCACCTTAGTGATATATTTTGGGATGGTACCTAAAGTTTAAAGTAGAAATTGGGGCACTTTTGAAATTTTCATTTTTGACCAAAAATGATTGGTCCGGGTATTAGGAAATTTCTCAGATGCCACAAAATGGTTGAAGCTCCTGATCAAAAATCATGCTCAGAAATCAACTTCTGTCACCTTAGTGATACATTTTGTGATGGTACCTAAATTTTAAAGCAGAAATTGGGGCATTTTGAAATTTTCATTTTTGACCATAATCGATGGATCCAGGGCTTAGGGAATTTCTCATATGACACAAAATGGTTGAAGCTCCTGTTCAAAAATCATGCTCCGAATTCAACTTCTGTCACCTCAGTGATACATTTTGTGATGGCACATAAAATTTAAAGCAGAAATTGGGGCATTTTGAAATTTTCATTTTTGACCAAAATCGATGGGTCCGAGGCTTAGGGAATTTCTCATAATCCACAAAATGGTTGAAGCTCCTGTTTAAAAATCTTGCTCCGAAATCAACTTCTGTCACCTTAGTCATGCATTTTGGGATGGTATCTTAAGTTTAAAGCAACAATTGGTGCACTTTTGACATTTTCATTTTTGACCAAAATTGATGGGTTTCGGAGCTTAGGGAATTTTTTAGACACCACAAAACGGTTGAAGCTCCTGTTCAAAAATCATGCTCCAAAATCAACTTCTATCACCTTAGTGATACATTATGGGATGGTGCTTAAAGTTTAAAGCAGAAATTTGGACACTTTTGACATTTTCATTTTTGACCAAAATTAATGGGGTCGGGGCTTAGGGAATTTCTCATATGCAACAAAATGGTTGAACTCCTGTTCAAAAATCTTGCTCCGAAATCAACTTCTGTTACCTTAGTGATACATTTTGGGATGGCACCTAAAATTTAAAGCAGAAATTGGGGCATTTTGAAATTTTCATTTTTGACCAAAATCAATGGGTCTGGGGCTTAGGGAATTTCTCATAATCCACAAAAAGTTTGAAGCTCCTGTTCAAAAATTATGCTCCGAAATTACCTTCTGCCACCTTTGTTATACATTTTGGGATGGTACCTAAAGTTTAAAGCAAAAATTGGGGCACTTTTGACATTTTCATTTTTGACCAAAATCGATGGGTTTCGGGGCTTAGGGAATTTCTCAGGCACCACAAAATGTTTGAAGCTCCTGTTCAAATATCTTGCTCCGAAATCAACTTCTGTCACCTTAGTGATACACTATGGGATGGTACCTTAAGTTTAAACCAGAATTTGGGGATTTTTTGAAATTTTCACTTTTGACAAAAATCAATGGGTTTCGGGGCTTAGGGAATTTCTCAGGCACCACAAAATGGTTGAAGCTCCTTTTCAAAAATCTTTCTCTGAAATCAACTTCTGTCACCTTAGTGATGCATTTTGGGATGGTACATAAAGTTTAAAGCAGAAGTTGGTGCACTTTTGAAATGTTCATTTTTGACCAAAATAGACGGGTCTGGGGCTTAGGGAATTTCAAAGGCACCACAAAATGGTTGAAGCTCCTGTTCAAAAATCATGCTCCGAAATCAACTTCTGTCACCTTAGTGATGCATTTTGGGATTATACCTAAAGTTTAAAGCAGAAATTGGGGCACTTTTGAAATTTTCATTTTTGACCAAGATCGATGGGTCTGGGGCTTATGGAATTTCTCAGATTCCACAAAATGGTTGAAGCTCCTGTTCAAACATCATGCTCCGAAATCAACTTCTGTCACCTTAGTGATGCATTTTGGGATGGTCATAAAGTTTAAAGCAGAAATTGGGGCACTTTTGAAATTTTCATTTTTGACCAAGATCGATGGGTCTGGGGCTTATGGAATTCCTCAGATGCCACAAAATGGTTGAAGCTTCTGTTCAAATTCATGCTCCAAAATCAACTTCTGTCACCTTTGTGATACATTTTGGGATGGTACCTAAAGTTTAAAGCAGAAATTGTGGTACTTTTGAAATTTTCTTTTTTTGACCAAAATCGCTGGACGGGGCTTAGGGAATTTCTGAGGCACCACAAAATGGTTGAAGCTCCTGTTCAAAAATCTAGCTCCGAAATCAACTTCTGTCACCTTAGTGATGCATTTTGGGATGGTGCTTAAAGTTTAAAGCAGAAATTGGGTCACTTATGATTTTTTTATTTTTAACCAAAATCGATGGGTCATGGGCTTAGGGAATTTCGCATATGCCAAAAAATGGTTGAAGATCCTGTTCAAAAATCTTGCTCCAAAATCAACTTCTGTCACCTTGGTGATGCATTTTGGGATGGTGCCTACTGTTTAAAGCAGTAATTGGGGCACTTTTGAAATCTTCATTTTTGACCAAAATCGATGGATCAGGGGCTTAGGGAATTTCAAAGGCACCACAAAACAGTTGAAGCTCCTGTTCAAAAATCATGCTCCAAAATCAACTTCTGTCACCTTAGTGATACATTTTGGGATGGTACCTAAAGTTTAAAGCAGTAATTGGGGCACTTTTGAAATTTTCATTTTTGACCAAAATCGATTGTTCCAAGGCTTAGAACATTTCTCAGATTCCACAAAATGGTTGAAGATCCTGTTCAAAAATCATGCTCCAAAATCAACTTCTGTTATCTTAGTGATACATTTTGTGATGGTACCTAAAGTTTAAAGCAGAAATTGGGGCACTTTTTTTTTTAGTTTTAATTTTTGACCAAAATCAATGTATCCGAGGCTTAGGGAATTTCAAAGGCAACACAAAACGGTTGAAGCTCCTGTTCAAAAATCATGCTCCGAAATCAACTTCTGTCACCATAGTGATGCATTTTGGGATGGTGCCTAAAGTTTAAAGAAGAAATTGGGGCACTTTTTTTTTTAGTTTTAATTTTTGACCAAAATCAATGTATCCGAGGCTTAGGGAATTTCAAAGGCACCACAAAACGGTTGAAGCTCCTGTTCAAAAATCATGCTCCGAAATCAACTTCTATCACCTTAGTGATACATTTTGGGATGGTACCTAAAGTTTAAAGGAGAAATTGGGTCACTTTTGACATTTTCATTTTTTACCAAAATCGATGGGTCCGGGGCTTA
The DNA here is from genome assembly GCF_028390025.1 of Pseudophryne corroboree. Classification (NCBI taxonomy): domain Eukaryota; kingdom Metazoa; phylum Chordata; class Amphibia; order Anura; family Myobatrachidae; genus Pseudophryne; species Pseudophryne corroboree. Next base: position 134,113,250 of record NC_086452.1, read on the forward strand.
GGGATTTTCTCATAATCCACAAAATAGTTGAAGCTCCTGTTCAAAAATCATGCTCCGAAATTACCTTCTGCCACCTTAGTGATACATATTGGGATGGTACCTAAAGTTTAAAGCAAAAATTGGGGCACTTTTGAAATTTTCATTTTTGACCAAAATCGATGGGTTTCGGGGCTTAGGGAATTTCACAGGCACCACAAAACGGTTCAAGCTCCTGATCAAAAATCATGCTCCAAAATCAACTTCTGTCACCTTAGTGATACATTATGGGATGGTACCTTAAGTTTAAACCAGAATTTGTGGATTTTTTGACATTTTCATTTTTGACCAAAATCGATGGGTTTCGGAGCTTAGGGAATTTCTCAGGCACCACAAAATGGTAGAAGCTCCTGTTCAAAAATCTTTATCTGAAATCAACTTCTGTCACCTTAGTGATGCATTTTGGGATGGTACTTAAAGTTTAAAGCAGAAATTGGTGCACTTTTGAAATTTTCATTTTTGACCAAAATCGATGGGTTTCGGGGCTTAGGGAATTTCTCAGGCACCACAAAATGGTTGAAGCTCCTGTTCAAAAATCTTTCTCTGAAATCAACTTCTGTCACCTTAGTGATACATTTTGGGATGGTACCTAAAGTTTAAAGGAGAAATTGGGTCACTTTTGACATTTTCATTTTTGACCAAAATCGATGGATCCGGGGCTTAGGGAATTTCTCATATGCAACAAAATGGTTGAAGCTCCTGTTCAAAAATCTTGCTCCGAAATCAACTTCTGTCACCTTAGTGATACATTATGGGATGGTACCTTAAGTTTAAACCAGAATTTGGAAATTTTTTGAAATTTTCATTTTTGACCAAAATCGATGGGTTTCGGGGCTTAGGGAATTTCTCAGGCACCACAAAATGGTTGAAGCTCCTGTTCAAAAATCTTTCTCTGAAATCAACTTCTGTCACCTTAGTGATACATTTTGTGATGGAACATAAAATTTAAAGTATAAATTTGGGCATTTTGAAATTTTCATTTTTGACCAAAATCGACGGGTCTGGGGCTTCTGGAATATCTCATAATCCACAAAACGGTTGAAGCTCCTGTTCAAAAATCATGCTTCAAAATTACCTTCTTCCACCTTAGTGATACATATTGGGATGGTACCTAAAGTTTAAAGCAGAAATTGGGGCACTTTAGAAATTTAAATTTTTGACCAAAATCGTTGGCTTAGGGAATTTATCTGGCACCACAAAACGGTTGAAGCTTCTGTTCAAAAATCATGCTCGAAAATCAACTTCTGTCACCTCAGTGATACATTATGGAATGGTACCTGAAGTTTAAAGCAGAATTTGGGGAATTTTTTAAATTTTCATTTTTGACCAAAATTGATAGGTCCAGGGCTTAGGGAATTTCTCAGACGCCACAAAACAGTTGAAGCTCCAGTTCAAATTCATGCTCCAAAATAAAACTTCTTTCACCTTATTGATACATTTTTTGTTGGTACCTAAAGTTTAAAGCAGAAATTGAGTCACTTATGAATTTTTCATTTATAACCAAAATCGATGGGTCATGGGCTTAGGGAGTTTCACATATGCCAAAAATGGTTGAAGATCCTGTTCGAAAATCTTGCTCCAAAATCAACTTCTGTCACCTTAGTGATATATTTTGGGATGGTACCTAAAGTTTAAAGCAGAAATTGGGGCACTTTTGAAATTTTCATTTTTGACCAAAAATGATTGGTCCGGGTATTAGGAAATTTCTCAGATGCCACAAAACAGTTGAAGCTCCAGTTCAAATTCATGCTCCAAAATAAAACTTCTGTCACCTTTGTGATACATTTTGGGATGGTACCTAAAGTTTAAAGCAGAAATTGGGGTACTTTTGAAATTTTCATTTTTGACCAAAATCGCTGGATGGGGCTTAGGAAATTTCTGAGGCACCACAAAATGGTTGAAGCTCCTGTTCAAAAATCATGCTTCAAAATTACCTTCTGCCACCTTAGTGATACATATTGGGATGGTACCTAAAGTTTAAAGCTGAAATTGGGGCACTTTAGAAATTTTCATTTTTGACCAAAATCATTGGCTTAGGGAATTTATCTGGCACCACAAAACGGTTGAAGCTCCTGTTCAAAAATCATGCTCGAAAATCAAGTTCTGTCACCTCAGTGATACATTATGGAATGGTACCTGAAGTTTAAAGCAGAATTTGGGGAATTTTTTTGAAATTTTAATTTTTGACCAAAATTGATGGGTTAAGGGCTTAGGGAATTTCTCAGACGCCACAAAACAGTTGAAGCTCCAGTTCAAATTCATGCTCCAAAATAAAACTTCTGTCACCTTTGTGATACATTTTGGGATGGTACCTAAAGTTTAAAGCAGAAATTGGGGTACTTTTGAAATTTTCATTTTTGACCAAAATCGCTGGATGGGGCTTAGGGAATTTCTGAGGCACCACAAAATGGTTGAAGCTCCTGTTCAAAAGTCATGTTTCGAAATCAACTTCTGTCACCTTAGTGATACATTTTGCGATGGTAACTAAAGTTTAAAGCAGAAATTGGGGCACTTTTGAAATTTTCATTTTTGACCAAAATCGATGTGTCCGTGGCTTATTGAATTTCTCAGGCACCACAAAATGGTTGAAGCTCCTGTTCAAAAATCATGCTCTGAAAACAAATTCTTTCACCTTATTGATACATTTTTTGTAGGTACCTAAAGTTTAAAGCAGAAATTGAGTCACTTATGAATTTTTCATTTATAACCAAAATCGATGGGTCATGGGCTTAGGGAATTTCACATATGCCAAAAATGGTTGAAGATCCTGTTCGAAAATCTTGCTCCAAAATCAACTTCTGTCACCTTAGTGATATATTTTGGGATGGTACCTAAAGTTTAAAGCAGAAATTGGGGCACTTTTGAAATTTTCATTTTTGACCAAAAATGATTGGTCCGGGTATTAGGAAATTTCTCAGATGCCACAAAACAGTTGAAGCTCCAGTTCAAATTCATGCTCCAAAATAAAACTTCTGTCACCTTTGTGATACATTTTGGGATGGTACCTAAAGTTTAAAGCAGAAATTGGGGTACTTTTGAAATTTTCATTTTTGACCAAAATCGCTGGATGGGGCTTAGGAAATTTCTGAGGCACCACAAAATGGTTGAAGCTCCTGTTCAAAAATCATGCTTCAAAATTACCTTCTGCCACCTTAGTGATACATATTGTGATGGTACCTAAAGTTTAAAGCTGAAATTGGGGCACTTTAGAAATTTTCATTTTTGACCAAAATCGTTGGCTTAGGGAATTTATCTGGCACCACAAAACGGTTGAAGCTCCTGTTCAAAAATCATGCTCGAAAATCAACTTCTGTCACCTCAGTGATACATTATGGAATGGTACCTGAAGTTTAAAGCAGAATTTGGGGAATTTTTTTGAAATTTTAATTTTTGACCAAAATTGATGGGTCCAGGGCTTAGGGAATTTCTCAGATGCCACAAAACAGTTGAAGCTCCAGTTCAAATTCATGCTCCAAAATAAAACTTCTGTCACCTTTGTGATACATTTTGGGATGGTACCTAAAGTTTAAAGCAGAAATTGGGGTACTTTTGAAATTTTCATTTTTGACCAAAATCGCTGGATGGGGCTTAGGGAATTTCTGAGGCACCACAAAATGGTTGAAGCTCCTGTTCAAAACTCATGCTCTGAAAACAAATTCTTTCACCTTATTGATACATTTTTTGTTGGTACCTAAAGTTTAAAGCAGAAATTGAGTCACTTATGAATTTTTCATTTATAACCAAAATCGATGGGTCATGGGCTTAGGGAATTTCACATATGCCAAAAATGGTTGAAGATCCTGTTCGAAAATCTTGCTCCAAAATCAACTTCTGTCACCTTAGTGATATATTTTGGGATGGTACCTAAAGTTTAAAGTAGAAATTGGGGCACTTTTGAAATTTTCATTTTTGACCAAAAATGATTGGTCCGGGTATTAGGAAATTTCTCAGATGCCACAAAATGGTTGAAGCTCCTGATCAAAAATCATGCTCAGAAATCAACTTCTGTCACCTTAGTGATACATTTTGTGATGGTACCTAAATTTTAAAGCAGAAATTGGGGCATTTTGAAATTTTCATTTTTGACCATAATCGATGGATCCAGGGCTTAGGGAATTTCTCATATGACACAAAATGGTTGAAGCTCCTGTTCAAAAATCATGCTCCGAATTCAACTTCTGTCACCTCAGTGATACATTTTGTGATGGCACATAAAATTTAAAGCAGAAATTGGGGCATTTTGAAATTTTCATTTTTGACCAAAATCGATGGGTCCGAGGCTTAGGGAATTTCTCATAATCCACAAAATGGTTGAAGCTCCTGTTTAAAAATCTTGCTCCGAAATCAACTTCTGTCACCTTAGTCATGCATTTTGGGATGGTATCTTAAGTTTAAAGCAGAAATTGGTGCACTTTTGACATTTTCATTTTTGACCAAAATTGATGGGTTTCGGAGCTTAGGGAATTTTTTAGACACCACAAAACGGTTGAAGCTCCTGTTCAAAAATCATGCTCCAAAATCAACTTCTATCACCTTAGTTATACATTATGGGATGGTGCTTAAAGTTTAAAGCAGAAATTTGGACACTTTTGACATTTTCATTTTTGACCAAAATTAATGAGGTCGGGGCTTAGGGAATTTCTCATATGCAACAAAATGGTTGAACTCCTGTTCAAAAATCTTGCTCCGAAATCAACTTCTGTTACCTTAGTGATACATTTTGGGATGGCACCTAAAATTTAAAGCAGAAATTGGGGCATTTTGAAATTTTCATTTTTGACCAAAATCAATGGGTCTGGGGCTTAGGGAATTTCTCATAATCCACAAAAAGTTTGAAGCTCCTGTTCAAAAATTATGCTCCGAAATTACCTTCTGCCACCTTTGTTATACATTTTGGGATGGTACCTAAAGTTTAAAGCAAAAATTGGGGCACTTTTGACATTTTCATTTTTGACCAAAATCGATGGGTTTCGGGGCTTAGGGAATTTCTCAGGCACCACAAAATGGTTGAAGCTCCTGTTCAAATATCTTGCTCCGAAATCAACTTCTGTCACCTTAGTGATACACTATGGGATGGTACCTTAAGTTTAAACCAGAATTTGGGGATTTTTTAAAATTTTCACTTTTGACAAAAATCAATGGGTTTTGGGGCTTAGGGAATTTCTCAGGCACCACAAAATGGTTGAAGCTCCTTTTCAAAAATCTTTCTCTGAAATCAACTTCTGTCACCTTAGTGATGCATTTTGGGATGGTACATAAAGTTTAAAGCAGAAGTTGGTGCACTTTTGAAATGTTCATTTTTGACCAAAATAGACGGGTCTGGGGCTTAGGGAATTTCAAAGGCACCACAAAATGGTTGAAGCTCCTGTTCAAAAATCATGCTCCGAAATCAACTTCTGTCACCTTAGTGATGCATTTTGGGATTATACCTAAAGTTTAAAGCAGAAATTGGGGCACTTTTGAAATTTTCATTTTTGACCAAGATCGATGGGTCTGGGGCTTATGGAAATTCTCAGATTCCACAAAATGGTTGAAGCTCCTGTTCAAACATCATGCTCCGAAATCAACTTCTGTCACCTTAGTGATGCATTTTGGGATGGTCATAAAGTTTAAAGCAGAAATTGGGGCACTTTTGAAATTTTCATTTTTGACCAAGATCGATGGGTCTGGGGCTTATGGAATTCCTCAGATGCCACAAAATGGTTGAAGCTTCTGTTCAAATTCATGCTCCAAAATCAACTTCTGTCACCTTTGTGATACATTTTGGGATGGTACCTAAAGTTTAAAGCAGAAATTGTGGTACTTTTGAAATTTTCTTTTTTTGACCAAAATCGCTGGACGGGGCTTAGGGAATTTCTGAGGCACCACAAAATGGTTGAAGCTCCTGTTCAAAAATCATGCTCCGAAAACAACTTCTTTCACCTTAGTGATACATTTTGTGATGGTACCTAATGTTTAAAGCAGAAATTGGGTCACTTATGAATTTTTTATTTTTAACCAAAATTGATGGGTCATGGGCTTAGGGAATTTCGCATATGCCAAAAAATGGTTGAAGATCCTGTTCAAAAATCTTGCTCCAAAATCAACTTCTGTCACCTTGCTGATGCATTTTGGGATGGTGCCTACTGTTTAAAGCAGTAATTGGGGCACTTTTGAAATCTTCATTTTTGACCAAAATCGATGGATCAGGGGCTTAGGGAATTTCAAAGGCACCACAAAACAGTTGAAGCTCCTGTTCAAAAATCATGCTCCAAAATCAACTTCTGTCACCTTAGTGATACATTTTGGGATGGTACCTAAAGTTTAAAGCAGTAATTGGGGCACTTTTGAAATTTTCATTTTTGACCAAAATCGATTGTTCCAAGGCTTAGAACATTTCTCAGATTCCACAAAATGGTTGAAGATCCTGTTCAAAAATAATGCTCCAAAATCAACTTCTGTTATCTTAGTGATACATTTTGTGATGGTACCTAAAGTTTAAAGCAGAAATTGGGGCACTTTTTTTTTGAAGTTTTCATTTTTGACCAAAATCAATGTATCCGGGGCTTAGGGAATTTCAAAGGCAACACAAAACGGTTGAAGCTCCTGTTCAAAAATCATGCTCCGAAATCAACTTCTGTCACCATAGTGATGCATTTTGGGATGGTGCCTAAAGTTTAAAGAAGAAATTGGGGCACTTTTTTTTTTAGTTTTAATTTTTGACCAAAATCAATGTATCCGAGGCTTAGGGAATTTCAAAGGCACCACAAAACGGTTGAAGCTCCTGTTCAAAAATCATGCTCCGAAATCAACTTCTATCACCTTAGTGATACATTTTGGGATGGTACCTAAAGTTTAAAGGAGAAATTGGGTCACTTTTGACATTTTCATTTTTTACCAAAATCGATGGGTCCGGGGCTTAGGGATTTTCTCATAATCCACAAAATAGTTGAAGCTCCTGTTCAAAAATCATGCTCCGAAATTACCTTCTGCCACCTTAGTGATACATATTGGGATGGTACCTAAAGTTTAAAGCAAAAATTGGGGCACTTTTGAAATTTTCATTTTTGACCAAAATCGATGAGTTTCGGGGCTTAGGGAATTTCACAGGCACCACAAAACGGTTCAAGCTCCTGATCAAAAATCATGCTCCAAAATCAACTTCTGTCACCTTAGTGATACATTATGGGATGGTACCTTAAGTTTAAACCAGAATTTGTGGATTTTTTGACATTTTCATTTTTGACCAAAATCGATGGGTTTCGGAGCTTAGGGAATTTCTCAGGCACCACAAAATGGTAGAAGCTCCTGTTCAAAAATCTTTATCTGAAATCAACTTCTGTCACCTTAGTGATGCATTTTGGGATGGTACTTAAAGTTTAAAGCAGAAATTGGTGCACTTTTGAAATTTTCATTTTTGACCAAAATCGATGGGTTTCGGGGCTTTGGGAATTTCTCAGGCACCACAAAATGGTTGAAGCTCCTGTTCAAAAATCTTTCTCTGAAATCAACTTCTGTCACCTTAGTGATACATTTTGGGATGGTACCTAAAGTTTAAAGGAGAAATTGGGTCACTTTTGACATTTTCATTTTTGACCAAAATCGATGGATCCGGGGCTTAGGGAATTTCTCATATGCAACAAAATGGTTGAAGCTCCTGTTCAAAAATCTTGCTCCGAAATCAACTTCTGTCACCTTAGTGATACATTATGGGATGGTACCTTAAGTTTAAACCAGAATTTGGAAATTTTTTGAAATTTTCATTTTTGACCAAAATCGATGGGTTTCGGGGCTTAGGGAATTTCTCAGGCACCACAAAATTGTTGAAGCTCCTGTTCAAAAATATTTCTCCGAAATCAACTTCTGTCACCTTAGTGATACATTTTGGGATGGTACCTAAAGTTTAAAGCAGAAATTGGGGCACTTTTGAAATTTTAATTTTTGACCAAAATTGATGGTTCCGGGGCTTAGGGAATTTCTCATATGCAACAAAATGGTTGAAGCTCCTGTTCAAAAATCTTGCTCCGAAATCAACTTCTGTCACCTTAGTGATACATTTTGTGATGGAACATAAAATTTAAAGCATAAATTTGGGCATTTTGAAATTTTCATTTTTGACCAAAATCGATGGGTCTGGGGCTTCTGGAATATCTCATAATCCACAAAACGGTTGAAGCTCCTGTTCAAAAATCATGCTTCAAAATTACCTTCTTCCACCTTAGTGATACATATTGGGATGGTACCTAAAGTTTAAAGCAGAAATTGGGGCACTTTAGAAATTTTCATTTTTGACCAAAATCGTTGGCTTAGGGAATTTATCTGGCACCACAAAACGGTTGAAGCTTCTGTTCAAAAATCATGCTTGAAAATCAACTTCTGTCACCTCAGTGATACATTATGGAATGGTACCTGAAGTTTAAAGCAGAATTTGGGGAATTTTTAAAATTTTCATTTTTGACCAAAATTGATAGGTCCAGGGCTTAGGGAATTTCTCAGACGCCACAAAACAGTTGAAGCTCCAGTTCAAATTCATGCTCCAAAATAAAACTTCTTTCACCTTATTGATACATTTTTTGTTGGTACCTAAAGTTTAAAGCAGAAATTGAGTCACTTATGAATTTTTCATTTATAACCAAAATCGATGGGTCATGGGTTTAGGGAATTTCGCATATGCCAAAAATGGTTGAAGATCCTGTTCGAAAATCTTGCTCCAAAATCAACTTCTGTCACCTTAGTGATATATTTTGGGATGGTACCTAAAGTTTAAAGCAGAAATTGGGGCACTTTTGAAATTTTCATTTTTGACCAAAAATGATTGGTCCGGGTATTAGGAAATTTCTCAGATGCCACAAAACAGTTGAAGCTCCAGTTCAAATTCATGCTCCAAAATAAAACTTCTGTCACCTTTGTGATACATTTTGGGATGGTACCTAAAGTTTAAAGCAGAAATTGGGGTACTTTTGAAATTTTCATTTTTGACCAAAATCGCTGGATGGGGCTTAGGAAATTTCTGAGGCACCACAAAATGGTTGAAGCTCCTGTTCAAAAATCATGCTTCAAAATTACCTTCTGCCACCTTAGTGATACATATTGGGATGGTACCTAAAGTTTAAAGCTGAAATTGGGGCACTTTAGAAATTTTCATTTTTGACCAAAATCATTGGCTTAGGGAATTTATCTGGCACCACAAAACGGTTGAAGCTCCTGTTCAAAAATCATGCTCGAAAATCAAGTTCTGTCACCTCAGTGATACATTATGGAATGGTACCTAAAGTTTAAAGCAGAATTTGGGGAATTTTTTTGAAATTTTAATTTTTGACCAAAATTGATGGGTTAAGGGCTTAGGGAATTTCTCAGACGCCACAAAACAGTTGAAGCTCCAGTTCAAATTCATGCTCCAAAATAAAACTTCTGTCACCTTTGTGATACATTTTGGGATGGTACCTAAAGTTTAAAGCAGAAATTGGGGTACTTTTGAAATTTTCATTTTTGACCAAAATCGCTTGATGGGGCTTAGGGAATTTCTGAGGCACCACAAAATGGTTGAAGCTCCTGTTCAAAAGTCATGTTTCGAAATCAACTTCTGTCACCTTAGTGATACATTTTGCGATGGTAACTAAAGTTTAAAGCAGAAATTGGGGCACTTTTGAAATTTTCATTTTTGACCAAAATCGATGTGTCCGTGGATTATTGAATTTCTCAGGCACCACAAAATGGTTGAAGCTCCTGTTCAAAAAGCATGCTCTGAAAACAAATTCTTTCACCTTATTGATACATTTTTTGTTGGTACCTAAAGTTTAAAGCAGAAATTGAGTCACTTATGAATTTTTCATTTATAACCAAAATCGATGGGTCATGGGCTTAGGGAATTTCACATATGCCAAAAATGGTTGAAGATCCTGTTCGAAAATCTTGCTCCAAAATCAACTTCTGTCACCTTAGTGATATATTTTGGGATGGTACCTAAAGTTTAAAGCAGAAATTGGGGCACTTTTGAAATTTTCATTTTTGACCAAAAATGATTGGTCCGGGTATTAGGAAATTTCTCAGATGCCACAAAACAGTTGAAGCTCCAGTTCAAATTCATGCTCCAAAATAAAACTTCTGTCACCTTTGTGATACATTTTGGGATGGTACCTAAAGTTTAAAGCAGAAATTGGGGTACTTTTGAAATTTTCATTTTTGACCAAAATCGCTGGATGGGGCTTAGGAAATTTCTGAGGCACCACAAAATGGTTGAAGCTCCTGTTCAAAAATCATGCTTCAAAATTACCTTCTGCCACCTTAGTGATACATATTGTGATGGTACCTAAAGTTTAAAGCTGAAATTGGGGCACTTTAGAAATTTTCATTTTTGACCAAAATCGTTGGCTTAGGGAATTTATCTGGCACCACAAAACGGTTGAAGCTCCTGTTCAAAAATCATGCTCGAAAATCAACTTCTGTCACCTCAGTGATACATTATGGAATGGTACCTGAAGTTTAAAGCAGAATTTGGGGAATTTTTTTGAAATATTAATTTTTGACCAAAATTGATGGGTCCAGGGCTTAGGGAATTTCTCAGATGCCACAAAACAGTTGAAGCTCCAGTTCAAATTCATGCTCCAAAATAAAACTTCTGTCACCTTTGTGATACATTTTGGGATGGTACCTAAAGTTTAAAGCAGAAATTGGGGTACTTTTGAAATTTTCATTTTTGACCAAAATCGCTGGATGGGGCTTAGGGAATTTCTGAGGCACCACAAAATGGTTGAAGCTCCTGTTCAAAAGTCATGTTTCGAAATCAACTTCTGTCACCTTAGTGATACATTTTGCGATGGTAACTAAAGTTTAAAGCAGAAATTGGGGCACTTTTGAAATTTTCATTTTTGACCAAAATCGCTGGATGGGGCTTAGGGAATTTCTGAGGCACCACAAAATGGTTGAAGCTCCTGTTCAAAAATCATGCTCTGAAAACAAATTCTTTCACCTTATTGATACATTTTTTGTTGGTACCTAAAGTTTAAAGCAGAAATTGAGTCACTTATGAATTTTTCATTTATAACCAAAATCGATGGGTCATGGGCTTAGGGAATTTCACATATGCCAAAAATGGTTGAAGATCCTGTTCGAAAATCTTGCTCCAAAATCAACTTCTGGCACCTTAGTGATATATTTTGGGATGGTACCTAAAGTTTAAAGTAGAAATTGGGGCACTTTTGAAATTTTCATTTTTGACCAAAAATGATTGGTCCGGGTATTAGGAAATTTCTCAGATGCCACAAAATGGTTGAAGCTCCTGATCAAAAATCATGCTCAGAAATCAACTTCTGTCACCTTAGTGATACATTTTGTGATGGTACCTAAATTTTAAAGCAGAAATTGGGGCATTTTGAAATTTTCATTTTTGACCATAATCGATGGATCCAGGGCTTAGGGAATTTCTCATATGACACAAAATGGTTGAAGCTCCTGTTCAAAAATCATGCTCCGAATTCAACTTCTGTCACCTCAGTGATACATTTTGTGATGGCACATAAAATTTAAAGCAGAAATTGGGGCATTTTGAAATTTTCATTTTTGACCAAAATCGATGGGTCCGAGGCTTAGGGAATTTCTCATAATCCACAAAATGGTTGAAGCTCCTGTTTAAAAATCTTGCTCCGAAATCAACTTCTGTCACCTTAGTCATGCATTTTGGGATGGTATCTTAAGTTTAAAGCAGAAATTGGTGCACTTTTGACATTTTCATTTTTGACCAAAATTGATGGGTTTCGGAGCTTAGGGAATTTTTTAGACACCACAAAACGGTTGAAGCTCCTGTTCAAAAATCATGCTCCAAAATCAACTTCTATCACCTTAGTGATACATTATGGGATGGTGCTTAAAGTTTAAAGCAGAAATTTGGACACTTTTGACATTTTCATTTTTGACCAAAATTAATGGGGTCGGGGCTTAGGGAATTTCTCATATGCAACAAAATGGTTGAACTCCTGTTCAAAAATCTTGCTCCGAAATCAACTTCTGTTACCTTAGTGATACATTTTGGGATGGCACCTAAAATTTAAAGCAGAAATTGGGGCATTTTGAAATTTTCATTTTTGACCAAAATCAATGGGTCTGGGGCTTAGGGAATTTCTCATAATCCACAAAAAGTTTGAAGCTCCTGTTCAAAAATTATGCTCCGAAATTACCTTCTGCCACCTTTGTTATACATTTTGGGATGGTACCTAAAGTTTAAAGCAAAAATTGGGGCACTTTTGACATTTTCATTTTTGACCAAAATCGATGGGTTTCGGGGCTTAGGGAATTTCTCAGGCACCACAAAATGGTTGAAGCTCCTGTTCAAATATCTTGCTCCGAAATCAACTTCTGTCACCTTAGTGATACACTATGGGATGGTACCTTAAGTTTAAACCAGAATTTGGGGATTTTTTGAAATTTTCACTTTTGACAAAAATCAATGGGTTTCGGGGCTTAGGGAATTTCTCAGGCACCACAAAATGGTTGAAGCTCCTTTTCAAAAATCTTTCTCTGAAATCAACTTCAGTCACCTTAGTGATGCATTTTGGGATGGTACATAAAGTTTAAAGCAGAAGTTGGTGCACTTTTGAAATGTTCATTTTTGACCAAAATAGACGGGTCTGGGGCTTAGGGAATTTCAAAGGCACCACAAAATGGTTGAAGCTCCTGTTCAAAAATCATGCTCCGAAATCAACTTCTGTCACCTTAGTGATGCATTTTGGGATTATACCTAAAGTTTAAAGCAGAAATTGGGGCACTTTTGAAATTTTCATTTTTGACCAAGATCGATGGGTCTGGGGCTTATGGAATTTCTAAGATTCCACAAAATGGTTGAAGCTCCTGTTCAAACATCATGCTCCGAAATCAACTTCTGTCACCTTAGTGATGCATTTTGGGATGGTCATAAAGTTTAAAGCAGAAATTGGGGCACTTTTGAAATTTTCATTTTTGACCAAGATCGATGGGTCTGGGGCTTATGGAATTCCTCAGAAGCCACAAAATGGTTGAAGCTTCTGTTCAAATTCATGCTCCAAAATCAACTTCTGTCACCTTTGTGATACATTTTGCGATGGTAACTAAAGTTTAAAGCAGAAATTGGGGCACTTTTGAAATTTTCATTTTTGACCAAAATCGCTGGATGGGGTTTAGGGAATTTCTGAGGCACCACAAAATGGTTGAAGCTCCTGTTCAAAAATCATGCTCTGAAAACAAATTCTTTCACCTTATTGATACATTTTTTGTTGGTACCTAAAGTTTAAAGCAGAAATTGAGTCACTTATGAATTTTTCATTTATAACCAAAATCGATGGGTCATGGGCTTAGGGAATTTCACATATGCCAAAAATGGTTGAAGATCCTGTTCGAAAATCTTGCTCCAAAATCAACTTCTGTCACCTTAGTGATATATTTTGGGATGGTACCTAAAGTTTAAAGTAGAAATTGGGGCACTTTTGAAATTTTCATTTTTGACCAAAAATGATTGGTCCGGGTATTAGGAAATTTCTCAGATGCCACAAAATGGTTGAAGCTCCTGATCAAAAATCATGCTCAGAAATCAACTTCTGTCACCTTAGTGATACATTTTGTGATGGTACCTAAATTTTAAAGCAGAAATTGGGGCATTTTGAAATTTTCATTTTTGACCATAATCGATGGATCCAGGGCTTAGGGAATTTCTCATATGACACAAAATGGTTGAAGCTCCTGTTCAAAAATCATGCTCCGAATTCAACTTCTGTCACCTCAGTGATACATTTTGTGATGGCACATAAAATTTAAAGCAGAAATTGGGGCATTTTGAAATTTTCATTTTTGACCAAAATCGATGGGTCCGAGGCTTAGGGAATTTCTCATAATCCACAAAATGGTTGAAGCTCCTGTTTAAAAATCTTGCTCCGAAATCAACTTCTGTCACCTTAGTCATGCATTTTGGGATGGTATCTTAAGTTTAAAGCAGAAATTGGTGCACTTTTGACATTTTCATTTTTGACCAAAATTGATGGGTTTCGGAGCTTAGGGAATTTTTTAGACACCACAAAACGGTTGAAGCTCCTGTTCAAAAATCATGCTCCAAAATCAACTTCTATCACCTTAGTGATACATTATGGGATGGTGCTTAAAGTTTAAAGCAGAAATTTGGACACTTTTGACATTTTCATTTTTGACCAAAATTAATGGGGTCGGGGCTTAGGGAATTTCTCATATGCAACAAAATGGTTGAACTCCTGTTCAAAAATCTTGCTCCGAAATCAACTTCTGTTACCTTAGTGATACATTTTGGGATGGCACCTAAAATTTAAAGCAGAAATTGGGGCATTTTGAAATTTTCATTTTTGACCAAAATCAATGGGTCTGGGGCTTAGGGAATTTCTCATAATCCACAAAAAGTTTGAAGCTCCTGTTCAAAAATTATGCTCCGAAATTACCTTCTGCCACCTTTGTTATACATTTTGGGATGGTACCTAAAGTTTAAAGCAAAAATTGGGGCACTTTTGACATTTTCATTTTTGACCAAAATCGATGGGTTTCGGGGCTTAGGGAATTTCTCAGGCACCACAAAATGGTTGAAGCTCCTGTTCAAATATCTTGCTCCGAAATCAACTTCTGTCACCTTAGTGATACACTATGGGATGGTACCTTAAGTTTAAACCAGAATTTGGGGATTTTTTGAAATTTTCACTTTTGACAAAAATCAATGGGTTTCGGGGCTTAGGGAATTTCTCAGGCACCACAAAATGGTTGAAGCTCCTTTTCAAAAATCTTTCTCTGAAATCAACTTCTGTCACCTTAGTGATGCATTTTGGGATGGTACATAAAGTTTAAAGCAGAAGTTGGTGCACTTTTGAAATGTTCATTTTTGACCAAAATAGACCGGTCTGGGGCTTAGGGAATTTCAAAGGCACCACAAAATGGTTGAAGCTCCTGTTCAAAAATCATGCTCCGAAATCAACTTCTGTCACCTTAGTGATGCATTTTGGGATTATACCTAAAGTTTAAAGCAGAAATTGGGGCACTTTTGAAATTTTCATTTTTGACCAAGATCGATGGGTCTGGGGCTTATGGAATTTCTAAGATTCCACAAAATGGTTGAAGCTCCTGTTCAAACATCATGCTCCGAAATCAACTTCTGTCACCTTAGTGATGCATTTTGGGATGGTCATAAAGTTTAAAGCAGAAATTGGGGCACTTTTGAAATTTTCATTTTTGACCAAGATCGATGGGTCTGGGGCTTATGGAATTCCTCAGAAGCCACAAAATGGTTGAAGCTTCTGTTCAAATTCATGCTCCAAAATCAACTTCTGTCACCTTTGTGATACATTTTGCGATGGTAACTAAAGTTTAAAGCAGAAATTGGGGCACTTTTGAAATTTTCATTTTTGACCAAAATCGCTGGATGGGGCTTAGGGAATTTCTGAGGCACCACAAAATGGTTGAAGCTCCTGTTCAAAAATCATGCTCTGAAAACAAATTCTTTCACCTTATTGATACATTTTTTGTTGGTACCTAAAGTTTAAAGCAGAAATTGAGTCACTTATGAATTTTTCATTTATAACCAAAATCGATGGGTCATGGGCTTAGGGAATTTCACATATGCCAAAAATGGTTGAAGATCCTGTTCGAAAATCTTGCTCCAAAATCAACTTCTGTCACCTTAGTGATATATTTTGGGATGGTACCTAAAGTTTAAAGTAGAAATTGGGGCACTTTTGAAATTTTCATTTTTGACCAAAAATGATTGGTCCGGGTATTAGGAAATTTCTCAGATGCCACAAAATGGTTGAAGCTCCTGATCAAAAATCATGCTCAGAAATCAACTTCTGTCACCTTAGTGATACATTTTGTGATGGTACCTAAATTTTAAAGCAGAAATTGGGGCATTTTGAAATTTTCATTTTTGACCATAATCGATGGATCCAGGGCTTAGGGAATTTCTCATATGACACAAAATGGTTGAAGCTCCTGTTCAAAAATCATGCTCCGAATTCAACTTCTGTCACCTCAGTGATACATTTTGTGATGGCACATAAAATTTAAAGCAGAAATTGGGGCATTTTGAAATTTTCATTTTTGACCAAAATCGATGGGTCCGAGGCTTAGGGAATTTCTCATAATCCACAAAATGGTTGAAGCTCCTGTTTAAAAATCTTGCTCCGAAATCAACTTCTGTCACCTTAGTCATGCATTTTGGGATGGTATCTTAAGTTTAAAGCAGAAATTGGTGCACTTTTGACATTTTCATTTTTGACCAAAATTGATGGGTTTCGGAGCTTAGGGAATTTTTTAGACACCACAAAACGGTTGAAGCTCCTGTTCAAAAATCATGCTCCAAAATCAACTTCTATCACCTTAGTGATACATTATGGGATGGTGCTTAAAGTTTAAAGCAGAAATTTGGACACTTTTGACATTTTCATTTTTGACCAAAATTAATGGGGTCGGGGCTTAGGGAATTTCTCATATGCAACAAAATGGTTGAACTCCTGTTCAAAAATCTTGCTCCGAAATCAACTTCTGTTACCTTAGTGATACATTTTGGGATGGCACCTAAAATTTAAAGCAGAAATTGGGGCATTTTGAAATTTTCATTTTTGACCAAAATCAATGGGTCTGGGGCTTAGGGAATTTCTCATAATCCACAAAAAGTTTGAAGCTCCTGTTCAAAAATTATGCTCCGAAATTACCTTCTGCCACCTTTGTTATACATTTTGGGATGGTACCTAAAGTTTAAAGCAAAAATTGGGGCACTTTTGACATTTTCATTTTTGACCAAAATCGATGGGTTTCGGGGCTTAGGGAATTTCTCAGGCACCACAAAATGGTTGAAGCTCCTGTTCAAATATCTTGCTCCGAAATCAACTTCTGTCACCTTAGTGATACACTATGGGATGGTACCTTAAGTTTAAACCAGAATTTGGGGATTTTTTGAAATTTTCACTTTTGACAAAAATCAATGGGTTTCGGGGCTTAGGGAATTTCTCAGGCACCACAAAATGGTTGAAGCTCCTTTTCAAAAATCTTTCTCTGAAATCAACTTCTGTCACCTTAGTGATGCATTTTGGGATGGTACATAAAGTTTAAAGCAGAAGTTGGTGCACTTTTGAAATGTTCATTTTTGACCAAAATAGACGGGTCTGGGGCTTAGGGAATTTCAAAGGCACCACAAAATGGTTGAAGCTCCTGTTCAAAAATCATGCTCCGAAATCAACTTCTGTCACCTTAGTGATGCATTTTGGGATTATACCTAAAGTTTAAAGCAGAAATTGGGGCACTTTTGAAATTTTCATTTTTGACCAAGATCGATGGGTCAGGGGCTTATGGAATTTCTAAGATTCCACAAAATGGTTGAAGCTCCTGTTCAAACATCATGCTCCGAAATCAACTTCTGTCACCTTAGTGATGCATTTTGGGATGGTCATAAAGTTTAAAGCAGAAATTGGGGCACTTTTGAAATTTTCATTTTTGACCAAGATCGATGGGTCTGGGGCTTATGGAATTCCTCAGAAGCCACAAAATGGTTGAAGCTTCTGTTCAAATTCATGCTCCAAAATCAACTTCTGTCACCTTTGTGATACATTTTGGGATGGTACCTAAAGTTTAAAGCAGAAATTGTGGTACTTTTGAAATTTTCTTTTTTTGACCAAAATCGCTGGACGGGGCTTAGGGAATTTCTGAGGCACCACAAAATGGTTGAAGCTCCTGTTCAAAAATCATGCTCCGAAAACAACTTCTTTCACCTTAGTGATACATTTTGTGATGGTACCTAATGTTTAAAGCAGAAATTGGGTCACTTATGAATTTTTTATTTTTAACCAAAATCGATGGGTCATGGGCTTAGGGAATTTCGCATATGCCAAAAAATGGTTGAAGATCCTGTTCAAAAATCTTGCTCCAAAATCAACTTCTGTCACCTTGGTGATGCATTTTGGGATGGTGCCTACTGTTTAAAGCAGTAATTGGGGCACTTTTGAAATCTTCATTTTTGACCAAAATCGATGGATCAGGGGCTTAGGGAATTTCAAAGGCACCACAAAACAGTTGAAGCTCCTGTTCAAAAATCATGCTCCAAAATCAACTTCTGTCACCTTAGTGATACATTTTGGGATGGTACCTAAAGTTTAAAGCAGTAATTGGGGCACTTTTGAAATTTTCATTTTTGACCAAAATCGATTGTTCCAAGGCTTAGAACATTTCTCAGATTCCACAAAATGGTTGAAGATCCTGTTCAAAAATCATGCTCCAAAATCAACTTCTGTTATCTTAGTGATACATTTTGTGATGGTACCTAAAGTTTAAAGCAGAAATTGGGGCACTTTTTTTTTTGAAGTTTTCATTTTTGACCAAAATCAATGTATCCGGGGCTTAGGGAATTTCAAAGGCAACACAAAACGGTTGAAGCTCCTGTTCAAAAATCATGCTCCGAAATCAACTTCTGTCACCATAGTGATGCATTTTGGGATGGTGCCTAAAGTTTAAAGAAGAAATTGGGGCACTTTTTTTTTTAGTTTTAATTTTTGACCAAAATCAATGTATCCGAGGCTTAGGGAATTTCAAAGGCACCACAAAACGGTTGAAGCTCCTGTTCAAAAATCATGCTCCGAAATCAACTTCTATCACCTTAGTGATACATTTTGGGATGGTACCTAAAGTTTAAAGGAGAAATTGGGTCACTTTTGACATTTTCATTTTTTACCAAAATCGATGGGTCCGGGGCTTAGGGATTTTCTCATAATCCACAAAATAGTTGAAGCTCCTGTTCAAAAATCATGCTCCGAAATTACCTTCTGCCACCTTAGTGATACATATTGGGATGGTACCTAAAGTTTAAAGCAAAAATTGGGGCACTTTTGAAATTTTCATTTTTGACCAAAATCGATGGGTTTCGGGGCTTAGGGAATTTCACAGGCACCACAAAACGGTTCAAGCTCCTGATCAAAAATCATGCTCCAAAATCAACTTCTGTCACCTTAGTGATACATTATGGCAGTGGTTCCCAAACTTTTTTGAATCACGGCACACTAAAATAACAGATTTTTTTTCACGGCACCCCTAGGCCAAACGTTTCTTATTAAGAAATTTAGAAAGAAATATTAAATTAAGTAAATTATGTTTTGATGTCATCCTTAGGTTCAGTTCTGTGGCAAGGGACAAGATTCACTTCTGTTTGTTCACATATTTTATGATTGGCAGCCACAAGCACTAGTTTTACCTATTACATTGACAATAAATAGTTTGAATTGGTCCTGGAGCACCAACCTGAGGCACCCCTGCAACTGTCCCGCGGCACCCCAGGGTGCCACGGCACACAGTTTGGGAACCACTGCATTATGGGATGGTACCTTAAGTTTAAACCAGAATTTGTGGATTTTTTGAAATTTTCATTTTTGACCAAAATCGATGGGTTTCGGAGCTTAGGGAATTTCTCAGGCACCACAAAATGGTAGAAGCTCCTGTTCAAAAATCTTTGTCTGAAATCAACTTCTGTCACCTTAGTGATGCATTTTGGGATGGTACTTAAAGTTTAAAGCAGAAATTGGTGCACATTTGAAATTTTCATTTTTGACCAAAATCGATGGGTTTCGGGGCTTAGGGAATTTCTCAGGCACCACAAAATGGTTGAAGCTCCTGTTCAAAAATCTTTTTCTGAAATCAACTTCTGTCACCTTAGTGATACATTTTGGGATAGTACCAAAAGTTTAAAGCAGAAATTGGGGTACTTTTGACATTTTCATTTTTGACAAAAATCGACAGGTCCGGGGCTTAGGGAATATCTCATATGCCACAAAATGGTTGAAGCTCCTGTTCAAAAATGATGCTCCGAAATCAACTTCTGTCACCTTAGTGATACATTTTGGGATAGTACCTAAAGTTTAAAGCAAAAATTGGGGCACTTTTGAAATTCTCATTTTTGACCAAAATCGACAGGTCCGGGGCTTAGGGAATTTCTCATATGCCACAAAACGGTTGAAGCTCCTGTTCAAAAACCATGCTCCGAAATCAACTTCTGTCACCTTAGTGATACATTTTGGGATAGTACCTAAAGTTTAAAGCAGAAATTGGGGCACTTTTGACATTTTCATTTTTGACCAAAATCGACAGGTCCGGGGCTTAGGGAATTTCTCATATGCCACAAAACGGTTGAAGCTCCTGTTCAAAAATGATGCTCGGAAATCAACTTCTGTCACCTTGGTGATACATTTTGGGATAGTACCTAAAGTTTAAAGCAGAAATTGGGGCACTTTTGAAATTTTCATTTTTGACCAAAATCGACAGGTCCGGGGCTTAGGGAATTTCTCATATGCCACAAAACGGTTGAAGCTCCTGTTCAAAAATGATGCTCCGAAATCAACTTCTGTCACCTTAGTGATACATTTTGGGATAGTACCTAAAGTTTAAAGCAGAAATTGGGGCACTTTTGAAATTTTCATTTTTGACCAAAATCGACAGGTCCGGGGCTTAGGGAATTTCTCATATGCCACAAAATGGTTGAAGCTCCTGTTCAAAAATGATGCTTCGAAATCAACTTCTGTCACCTTAGTGATACATTTTGGGATAGTACCTAAAGTTTAAAGCAGAAATTGGGGCACTTTTGACATTTTCATTTTTGACCAAAATCGACAGGTCCGGGGCTTAGGGAATTTCTCATATGCCACAACACGGTTGAAGCTCCTGTTCAAAAATGATGCTCCGAAATCAACTTCTGTCACCTTAGTGATACATTTTGGGATAGTACCTAAAGTTTAAAGCAAAAATTGGGGCACTTTTGAAATTCTCATTTTTGACCAAAATCGACAGGTCCGGGGCTTAGGGAATTTCTCATATGCCACAAAACGGTTGAAGCTCTTTTTCAAAAATGATGCTCGGAAATCAACTTCTGTCACCTTGGTGATACATTTTGGGATAGTACCTAAAGTTTAAAGCAGAAATTGGGGCACTTTTGAAATTTTCATTTTTGACCAATATCGACAGGTCCGGGGCTTAGGGAATTTCTCATATGCCACAAAATGGTTGAAGCTCCTGTTCAAAAATGATGCTCCGAAATCAACTTCTGTCACCTTAGTGATACATTTTGGGATAGTACCTAAAGTTTAAAGCAGAAATTGGGGCACTTTTGAAATTTTCATTTTGACCAAAATCGACAGGTCCGGGGCTTAGGGAATTTCTCATATGCCACAAAATGGTTGAAGCTCCTGTTCAAAAATGATGCTTCGCAATCAACTTCTGTCACCTTAGTGATACATTTTGGGATAGTACCTAAAGTTTAAAGCAGAAATTGGGGCACTTTTGACATTTTCATTTTTGACCAAAATCGACAGGTCCGGGGCTTAGGGAATTTCTCATATGCCACAAAACGGTTGAAGCTCCTGTTCAAAAATGATGCTCGGAAATCAACTTCTGTCACCTTGGTGATACATTTTGGGATAGTACCTAAAGTTTAAAGCAGAAATTGGGGCACTTTTGAAATTTTCATTTTTGACCAAAATCGACAGGTCCGGGGCTTAGGGAATTTCTCATATGCCACAAAATGGTTGAAGCTCCTGTTCAAAAATGATGCTCCGAAATCAACTTCTGTCACCTTAGTGATACATTTTGGGATAGTACCTAAAGTTTAAAGCAGAAATTGGGGCACTTTTGAAATTTTCATTTTTGACCAAAATTGACAGGTCCGGGGCTTAGGGAATTTCTAATATGCCACAAAATGGTTGAAGCTCCTGTTCAAAAATGATGCTTCGCAATCAACTTCTGTCACCTTAGTGATACATTTTGGGATAGTACCTAAAGTTTAAAGCAGAAATTGGGGCACTTTTGACATTTTCATTTTTGACCAAAATTGACAGGTCTGGGGCTTAGGGAATTTCTAATATGCCACAAAACGGTTGAAGCTCCTGTTCAAAAATGATGCTTCGCAATCAACTTCTGTCACCTTAGTGATACATTTTGGGATAGTACCTAAAGTTTAAAGCAGAAATTGGGGCACTTTTGACATTTTCATTTTTGACCAAAATTGACAGGTCCGGGGCTTAGGGAATTTCTCATATGCCACAAAACGGTTGAAGCTCCTGTTCAAAAACCATGCTCCGAAATTAACTTCTGTCACCTTAGTGATACATTTTGGGATAGTACCTAAAGTTTAAAGCAGAAATTGGGGCACTTTTGACATTTTCATTTTTGACCAAAATCGACAGGTCCGGGGCTTAGGGAATTTCTCATATGCCACAAAACGGTTGAAGCTCCTGTTCAAAAATGATGCTCGGAAATCAACTTCTGTCACCTTGGTGATACATTTTGGGATATTACCTAAAGTTTACAGCAGAAATTGGGGCACTTTTGAAATTTTCATTTTTGACCAAAATCGACAGGTCCGGGGCTTAGGGAATTTCTCATATGCCACAAAATGGTTGAAGCTCCTGTTCAAAAATGATGCTTCGAAATCAACTTCTGTCACCTTAGTGATACATTTTGGGATAGTACCTAAAGTTTAAAGCAGAAATTGGGGCACTTTTGACATTTTCATTTTTGACCAAAATCGACAGGTCCGGGGCTTAGGGAATTTCATATATGCCACAAAATGGTTGAAGCTCCTGTTCAAAAATGATGCTTCGCAATCAACTTCTGTCACCTTAGTGATACATTTTGGGATAGTACCTAAAGTTTAAAGCAGAAATTGGGGCACTTTTGACTTTTTTATTTTTTACCAAAATCAACAGGTCCGGGGCTTAGGGAATTTCTCATATGCCACAAAACGGTTGAAGCTCCTGTTCAAAAATGATGCTCCGAAATCAACTTCTGTCACCTTAGTGATACATTTTGGGATAGTACCTAAAGTTTAAAGCAAAAATTGGGGCACTTTTGAAATTCTCATTTTTGACCAAAATCGACAGGTCCGGGGCTTAGGGAATTTCTCATATGCCACAAAATGGTTGAAGCCCCTGTTCAAAAACCGTGCTCCGAAATCAACTTCTGTCACCTTAGTGATACATTTTGGGATAGTACCTAAACTTTAAAGCAGAAATTGGGGCACTTTTGACATTTTCATTTTTGACCAAAATCGACAGGTCCGGGGCTTAGGGAATTTCTCATATGCCACAAAACGGTTGAAGCTCCTGTTCAAAAATGATGCTCGGAAATCAACTTCTGTCACCTTGGTGATACATTTTGGGATAGTACCTAAAGTTTAAAGCAGAAATTGGGGCACTTTTGAAATTTTCATTTTTGACCAAAATCGACAGGTCCGGGGCTTAGGGAATTTCTCATATGCCACAAAATGGTTGAAGCTCCTGTTCAAAAATGATGCTTCGAAATCAACTTCTGTCACCTTAGTGATACATTTTGGGATAGTACCAAAAGTTTAAAGCAGAAATTGGGGTACTTTTGACATTTTCATTTTTGACAAAAATCGACAGGTCCGGGGCTTAGGGAATATCTCATATGCCACAAAATGGTTGAAGCTCCTGTTCAAAAATGATGCTCCGAAATCAACTTCTGTCACCTTAGTGATACATTTTGGGATAGTACCTAAAGTTTAAAGCAAAAATTGGGGCACTTTTGAAATTCTCATTTTTGACCAAAATCGACAGGTCCGGGGCTTAGGGAATTTCTCATATGCCACAAAACGGTTGAAGCTCCTGTTCAAAAACCATGCTCCGAAATCAACTTCTGTCACCTTAGTGATACATTTTGGGATAGTACCTAAAGTTTAAAGCAGAAATTGGGGCACTTTTGACATTTTCATTTTTGACCAAAATCGACAGGTCCGGGGCTTAGGGAATTTCTCATATGCCACAAAATGGTTGAAGCTCCTGTTCAAAAATGATGCTTCGCAATCAACTTCTGTCACCTTAGTGATACATTTTGGGATAGTACCTAAAGTTTAAAGCAGAAATTGGGGCACTTTTGACTTTTTTATTTTTGACCAAAATCAACAGGTCCGGGGCTTAGGGAATTTCTCATATGCCACAAAACGGTTGAAGCTCTTGTTCAAAAATGATGCTCCGAAATCAACTTCTGTCACCTTAGTGATACATTTTGGGATAGTACCTAAAGTTTAAAGCAAAAATTGGGGCACTTTTGAAATTCTCATTTTTGACCAAAATCGACAGGTCCGGGGCTTAAAGAATTTCTCATATGCCACAAAATGGTTGAAGCCCCTGTTCAAAAACCATGCTCCGAAATCAACTTCTGTCACCTTAGTGATACATTTTGGGATAGTACCTAAAGTTTAAAGCAGAAATTGGGGCACTTTTGACTTTTTCATTTTTTACCAAAATCAACAAGTCCGGGGCTTAGGGAATTTCTCATATGCCACAAAACGGTTGAAGCTCCTGTTCAAAAATGATGCTCCGAAATCAACTTCTGTCACCTTAGTGATACATTTTGGGATAGTACCTAAAGTTTAAAGCAAAAATTGGGGCACTTTTGAAATTCTCATTTTTGACCAAAATCGACAGGTCCGGGGCTTAGGGAATTTCTCATATGCCACAAAATGGTTGAAGCCCCTGTTCAAAAACCGTGCTCCGAAATCAACTTCTGTCACCTTAGTGATACATTTTGGGATAGTACCTAAACTTTAAAGCAGAAATTGGGGCACTTTTGACATTTTCATTTTTGACCAAAATCGACAGGTCCGGGGCTTAGGGAATTTCTCATATGCCACAAAACGGTTGAAGCTCCTGTTCAAAAATGATGCTCGGAAATCAACTTCTGTCACCTTGGTGATACATTTTGGGATAGTACCTAAAGTTTAAAGCAGAAATTGGGGCACTTTTGAAATTTTCATTTTTGACCAAAATCGACAGGTCCGGGGCTTAGGGAATTTCTCATATGCCACAAAATGGTTGAAGCTCCTGTTCAAAAATGATGCTTCGAAATCAACTTCTGTCACCTTAGTGATACATTTTGGGATAGTACCAAAAGTTTAAAGCAGAAATTGGGGTACTTTTGACATTTTCATTTTTGACAAAAATCGACAGGTCCGGGGCTTAGGGAATATCTCATATGCCACAAAATGGTTGAAGCTCCTGTTCAAAAATGATGCTCCGAAATCAACTTCTGTCACCTTAGTGATATATTTTGGGATAGTACCTAAAGTTTAAAGCAAAAATTGGGGCACTTTTGAAATTCTCATTTTTGACCAAAATCGACAGGTCCGGGGCTTAGGGAATTTCTCATATGCCACAAAACGGTTGAAGCTCCTGTTCAAAAACCATGCTCCGAAATCAACTTCTGTCACCTTAGTGATACATTTTGGGATAGTACCTAAAGTTTAAAGCAGAAATTGGGGCACTTTTGAAATTTTCATTTTTGACCAAAATCGACAGGTCCGGGGCTTAGGGAATTTCTCATATGCCACAAAACGGTTGAAGCTCCTGTTCAAAAATGATGCTCGGAAATCAACTTCTGTCACCTTGGTGATACATTTTGGGATAGTACCTAAAGTTTAAAGCAGAAATTGGGGCACTTTTGAAATTTTCATTTTTAACCAAAATCGACAGGTCCGGGGCTTAGGGAATTTCTCATATGCCACAAAATGGTTGAAGCTCCTGTTCAAAAATGATGCTCCGAAATCAACTTCTGTCACCTTAGTGATACATTTTGGGATAGTACCTAAAGTTTAAAGCAGAAATTGGGGCACTTTTGAAATTTTCATTTTTGACCAAAATCGACAGGTCCGGGGCTTAGGGAATTTCTCATATGCCACAAAACGGTTGAAGCTCCTGTTCAAAAATGATGCTCCGAAATCAACTTCTGTCACCTTAGTGATACATTTTGGGATAGTACCTAAAGTTTAAAGCAGAAATTGGGGCACTTTTGAAATTTTCATTTTTGACCAAAATCGACAGGTCCGGGGCTTAGGGAATTTCTCATATGCCACAAAATGGTTGAAGCTCCTGTTCAAAAATGATGCTTCGAAATCAACTTCTGTCACCTTAGTGATACATTTTGGGATAGTACCTAAAGTTTAAAGCAGAAATTGGGGCACTTTTGACATTTTCATTTTTGACCAAAATCGACAGGTCCGGGGCTTAGGGAATTTCTCATATGCCACAACACGGTTGAAGCTCCTGTTCAAAAATGATGCTCCGAAATCAACTTCTGTCACCTTAGTGATACATTTTGGGATAGTACCTAAAGTTTAAAGCAAAAATTGGGGCACTTTTGAAATTCTCATTTTTGACCAAAATCGACAGGTCCGGGGCTTAGGGAATTTCTCATATGCCACAAAACGGTTGAAGCTCTTTTTCAAAATTGATGCTCGGAAATCAACTTCTGTCACCTTGGTGATACATTTTGGGATAGTACCTAAAGTTTAAAGCAGAAATTGGGGCACTTTTGAAATTTTCATTTTTGACTAATATCGACAGGTCCGGGGCTTAGGGAATTTCTCATATGCCACAAAATGGTTGAAGCTCCTGTTCAAAAATGATGCTCCGAAATCAACTTCTGTCACCTTAGTGATACATTTTGGGATAGTACCTAAAGTTTAAAGCAGAAATTGGGGCACTTTTGAAATTTTCATTTTTGACCAAAATCGACAGGTCCGGGGCTTAGGGAATTTCTCATATGCCACAAAACGGTTGAAGCTCCTGTTCAAAAATGATGCTCGGAAATCAACTTCTGTCACCTTGGTGATACATTTTGGGATAGTACCTAAAGTTTAAAGCAGAAATTGGGGCACTTTTGACATTTTCATTTTTGACCAAAATCGACAGGTCCGGGGCTTAGGGAATTTCTCATATGCCACAAAATGGTTGAAGCTCCTGTTCAAAAATGATGCTCCGAAATCAACTTCTGTCACCTTAGTGATACATTTTGGGATAGTACCTAAAGTTTAAAGCAGAAATTGGGGCACTTTTGACATTTTCATTTTTGACCAAAATTGACAGGTCCGGGGCTTAGGGAATTTCTAATATGCCACAAAATGGTTGAAGCTCCTGTTCAAAAATGATGCTTCGCAATCAACTTCTGTCACCTTAGTGATACATTTTGGGATAGTACCTAAAGTTTAAAGCAGAAATTGGGGCACTTTTGACATTTTCATTTTTGACCAAAATCGACAGGTCCGGGGGCTTAGGGAATTTCTCATATGCCACAAAACGGTTGAAGCTCCTGTTCAAAAATGATGCTCCGAAATCAACTTCTGTCACCTTAGTGATACATTTTGGGATAGTACCTAAAGTTTAAAGCAAAAATTGGGGCACTTTTGAAATTCTCATTTTTGACCAAAATCGACAGGTCCGGGGCTTAGGGAATTTCGCATATGCCACAAAACGGTTGAAGCTCCTGTTCAAAAACCATGCTCCGAAATTAACTTCTGTCACCTTAGTGATACATTTTGGGATAGTACCTAAAGTTTAAAGCAGAAATTGGGGCACTTTTGACATTTTCATTTTTGACCAAAATCGACAGGTCCGGGGCTTAGGGAATTTCTCATATGCCACAAAACGGTTGAAGCTCCTGTTCAAAAATGATGCTCGGAAATCAACTTCTGTCACCTTGGTGATACATTTTGGGATAGTACCTAAAGTTTACAGCAGAAATTGGGGCACTTTTGAAATTTTCATTTTTGACCAAAATCGACAGGTCCGGGGCTTAGGGAATTTCTCATATGCCACAAAATGGTTGAAGCTCCTGTTCAAAAATGATGCTTCGAAATCAAATTCTGTCACCTTAGTGATACATTTTGGGATAGTACCTAAAGTTTAAAGCAGAAATTGGGGCACTTTTGACATTTTCATTTTTGACCAAAATCGACAGGTCCGGGGCTTAGGGAATTTCTCATATGCCACAAAATGGTTGAAGCTCCTGTTCAAAAATGATGCTTCGCAATCAACTTCTGTCACCTTAGTGATACATTTTGGGATAGTACCTAAAGTTTAAAGCAGAAATTGGGGCACTTTTGACTTTTTCATTTTTTACCAAAATCAACAGGTCCGGGGCTTAGGGAATCTCTCATATGCCACAAAACGGTTGAAGCTCCTGTTCAAAAATGATGCTCCGAAATCAACTTCTGTCACCTTAGTGATACATTTTGGGATAGTACCTAAAGTTTAAAGCAAAAATTGGGGCACTTTTGAAATTCTCATTTTTGACCAAAATCGACAGGTCCGGGGCTTAAAGAATTTCTCATATGCCACAAAATGGTTGAAGCCCCTGTTCAAAAACCATGCTCCGAAATCAACTTCTGTCACCTTAGTGATACATTTTGGGATAGTACCTAAAGTTTAAAGCAGAAATTGGGGCACTTTTGACTTTTTCATTTTTTACCAAAATCAACAGGTCCGGGGCTTAGGGAATTTCTCATATGCCACAAAACGGTTGAAGCTCCTGTTCAAAAATGATGCTCCGAAATCAACTTCTGTCACCTTAGTGATACATTTTGGGATAGTACCTAAAGTTTAAAGCAAAAATTGGGGCACTTTTGAAATTCTCATTTTTGACCAAAATCGACAGGTCCGGGGCTTAGGGAATTTCTCATATGCCACAAAATGGTTGAAGCCCCTGTTCAAAAACCATGCTCCGAAATCAACTTCTGTCACCTTAGTGATACATTTTGGGATAGTACCTAAAGTTTAAAGCAGAAATTGGGGCACTTTTGACATTTTCATTTTTGACCAAAATCGACAGGTCCGGGGCTTAGGGAATTTCTCATATGCCACAAAACGGTTGAAGCTCCTGTTCAAAAATGATGCTCGGAAATCAACTTCTGTCACCTTGGTGATACATTTTGGGATAGTACCTAAAGTTTAAAGCAGAAATTGGGGCACTTTTGAAATTTCCATTTTTGACCAAAATCGACAGGTCCGGGGCTTAGGGAATTTCTCATATGCCACAAAATGGTTGAAGCTCCTGTTCAAAAATGATGCTTCGCAATCAACTTCTGTCACCTTAGTGATACATTTTGGGATAGTACCTAAAGTTTAAAGCAGAAATTGGGGCACTTTTGACATTTTCATTTTTGACCAAAATCGACAGGTCCGGAGCTTAGGGAATTTCTCATATGCCACAAAACGGTTGAAGCTCCTGTTCAAAAATGATGCTCGGAAATCAACTTCTGTCACCTTGGTGATACATTTTGGGATAGTACCTAAAGTTTAAAGCAGAAATTGGGGCACTTTTGAAATTTTCATTTTTGACCAAAATCGACAGGTCCGGGGCTTAGGGAATTTCTCATATGCCACAAAATGGTTGAAGCTCCTGTTCAAAAATGATGCTCCGAAATCAACTTCTGTCACCTTAGTGATACATTTTGGGATAGTACCTAAAGTTTAAAGCAGAAATTGGGGCACTTTTGAAATTTTCATTTTTGACCAAAATCGACAGGTCCGGGGCTTAGGGAATTTCTCATATGCCACAAAACGGTTGAAGCTCCTGTTCAAAAATGATGCTCCGAAATCAACTTCTGTCACCTTAGTGATACATTTTGGGATAGTACCTAAAGTTTAAAGCAGAAATTGGGGCACTTTTGAAATTTTCATTTTTGACCAAAATCGACAGGTCCGGGGCTTAGGGAATTTCTCATATGCCACAAAATGGTTGAAGCTCCTGTTCAAAAATGATGCTTCGAAATCAACTTCTGTCACCTTAGTGATACATTTTGGGATAGTACCTAAAGTTTAAAGCAGAAATTGGGGCACTTTTGACATTTTCATTTTTGACCAAAATCGACAGGTCCGGGGCTTAGGGAATTTCTCATATGCCACAACACGGTTGAAGCTCCTGTTCAAAAATGATGCTCCGAAATCAACTTCTGTCACCTTAGTGATACATTTTGGGATAGTACCTAAAGTTTAAAGCAAAAATTGGGGCACTTTTGAAATTCTCATTTTTGACCAAAATCGACAGGTACGGGGCTTAGGGAATTTCTCATATGCCACAAAACGGTTGAAGCTCTTTTTCAAAAATGATGCTCGGAAATCAACTTCTGTCACCTTGGTGATACATTTTGGGATAGTACCTAAAGTTTAAAGCAGAAATTGGGGCACTTTTGAAATTTTCATTTTTGACCAATATCGACAGGTCCGGGGCTTAGGGAATTTCTCATATGCCACAAAATGGTTGAAGCTCCTGTTCAAAAATGATGCTCCGAAATCAACTTCTGTCACCTTAGTGATACATTTTGGGATAGTACCTAAAGTTTAAAGCAGAAATTGGGGCACTTTTGAAATTCTCATTTTTGACCAAAATCAACAGGTCCGGGGCTTAGGGAATTTCTCATATGCCACAAAATGGTTGAAGCTCCTGTTCAAAAATGATGCTTCGCAATCAACTTCTGTCACCTTAGTGATACATTTTGGGATAGTACCTAAAGTTTAAAGCAGAAATTGGGGCACTTTTGACATTTTCATTTTTGACCAAAATCGACAGGTCCGGGGCTTAGGGAATTTCTCATATGCCACAAAACGGTTGAAGCTCCTGTTCAAAAATGATGCTCGGAAATCAACTTCTGTCACCTTGGTGATACATTTTGGGATAGTACCTAAAGTTTAAAGCAGAAATTGGGGCACTTTTGAAATTTTCATTTTTGACCAAAATCGACAGGTCCGGGGCTTAGGGAATTTCTCATATGCCACAAAATGGTTGAAGCTCCTGTTCAAAAATGATGCTCCGAAATCAACTTCTGTCACCTTAGTGATACATTTTGGGATAGTACCTAAAGTTTAAAGCAGAAATTGGGGCACTTTTGAAATTTTCATTTTTGACCAAAATTGACAGGTCCGGGGCTTAGGGAATTTCTAATATGCCACAAAATGGTTGAAGCTCCTGTTCAAAAATGATGCTTCGCAATCAACTTCTGTCACCTTAGTGATACATTTTGGGATAGTACCTAAAGTTTAAAGCAGAAATTGGGGCACTTTTGACATTTTCATTTTTGACCAAAATCGACAGGTCCGGGGCTTAGGGAATTTCTCATATGCCACAAAACGGTTGAAGCTCCTGTTCAAAAATGATGCTCCGAAATCAACTTCTGTCACCTTAGTGATACATTTTGGGATAGTACCTAAAGTTTAAATCAAAAATTGGGGCACTTTTGAAATTCTCATTTTTGACCAAAATCAACAGGTCCGGGGCTTAGGGAATTTCTCATATGCCACAAAACGGTTGAAGCTCCTGTTCAAAAACCATGCTCCGAAATCAACTTCTGTCACCTTAGTGATACATTTTGGGATAGTACCTAAAGTTTAAAGCAGAAATTGGGGCACTTTTGACATTTTCATTTTTGACCAAAATCGACAGGTCCGGGGCTTAGGGAATTTCTCATATGCCACAAAACGGTTGAAGCTCCTGTTCAAAAATGATGCTCGGAAATCAACTTCTGTCACCTTGGTGATACATTTTGGGATAGTACCTAAAGTTTACAGCAGAAATTGGGGCACTTTTGAAATTTTCATTTTTGACCAAAATCGACAGGTCCGGGGCTTAGGGAATTTCTCATATGCCACAAAATGGTTGAAGCTCCTGTTCAAAAATGATGCTTCGAAATCAACTTCTGTCACCTTAGTGATACATTTTGGGATAGTACCTAAAGTTTAAAGCAGAAATTGGGGCACTTTTGACATTTTCATTTTTGACCAAAATCGACAGGTCTGGGGCTTAGGGAATTTCTCATATGCCACAAAATGGTTGAAGCTCCTGTTCAAAAATGATGCTTCGCAATCAACTTCTGTCACCTTAGTGATACATTTTGGGATAGTACCTAAAGTTTAAAGCAGAAATTGGGGCACTTTTGACTTTTTCATTTTTTACCAAAATCAACAGGTCCGGGGCTTAGGGAATTTCTCATATGCCACAAAACGGTTGAAGCTCCTGTTCAAAGATGATGCTCGGAAATCAACTTCTGTCACCTTGGTGATACATTTTGGGATAGTACCTAAAGTTTAAAGCAGAAATTGGGGCACTTTTGAAATTTTCATTTTTGACCAAAATCGACAGGTCCGGGGCTTAGGGAATTTCTCATATGCCACAAAATGGTTGAAGCTCCTGTTCAAAAATGATGCTTCGAAATCAACTTCTGTCACCTTAGTGATACATTTTGGGATAGTACCTAAAGTTTAAAGCAGAAATTGGGGCACTTTTGACATTTTCATTTTTGACCAAAATCGACAGGTCCGGGGCTTAGGGAATTTCTCATATGCCACAAAACGGTTGAAGCTCCTGTTCAAAAATGATGCTCGGAAATCAACTTCTGTCACCTTGGTGATACATTTTGGGATAGTACCTAAAGTTTAAAGCAGAAATTGGGGCACTTTTGAAATTTTCATTTTTGACCAAAATCGACAGGTCCGGGGCTTAGGGAATTTCTCATATGCCACAAAATGGTTGAAGCTCCTGTTCAAAAATGATGCTCCGAAATCAACTTCTGTCACCTTAGTGATACATTTTGGGATAGTACCTAAAGTTTAAAGCAGAAATTGGGGCACTTTTGAAATTTTCATTTTTGACCAAAATCGACAGGTCCGGGGCTTAGGGAATTTCTCATATGCCACAAAACGGTTGAAGCTCCTGTTCAAAAATGATGCTCGGAAATCAACTTCTGTCACCTTGGTGATACATTTTGGGATAGTACCTAAAGTTTAAAGCAGAAATTGGGGCACTTTTGACATTTTCATTTTTGACCAAAATCGACAGGTCCGGGGCTTAGGGAATTTCTCATATGCCACAAAATGGTTGAAGCTCCTGTTCAAAAATGATGCTCCGAAATCAACTTCTGTCACCTTAGTGATACATTTTGGGATAGTACCTAAAGTTTAAAGCAGAAATTGGGGCACTTTTGACATTTTCATTTTTGACCAAAATTGACAGGTCCGGGGCTTAGGGAATTTCTAATATGCCACAAAATGGTTGAAGCTCCTGTTCAAAAATGATGCTTCGCAATCAACTTCTGTCACCTTAGTGATACATTTTGGGATAGTACCTAAAGTTTAAAGCAGAAATTGGGGCACTTTTGACATTTTCATTTTTGACCAAAATCGACAGGTCCGGGGGCTTAGGGAATTTCTCATATGCCACAAAACGGTTGAAGCTCCTGTTCAAAAATGATGCTCCGAAATCAACTTCTGTCACCTTAGTGATACATTTTGGGATAGTACCTAAAGTTTAAAGCAAAAATTGGGGCACTTTTGAAATTCTCATTTTTGACCAAAATCGACAGGTCCGGGGCTTAGGGAATTTCGCATATGCCACAAAACGGTTGAAGCTCCTGTTCAAAAACCATGCTCCGAAATTAACTTCTGTCACCTTAGTGATACATTTTGGGATAGTACCTAAAGTTTAAAGCAGAAATTGGGGCACTTTTGACATTTTCATTTTTGACCAAAATCGACAGGTCCGGGGCTTAGGGAATTTCTCATATGCCACAAAACGGTTGAAGCTCCTGTTCAAAAATGATGCTCGGAAATCAACTTCTGTCACCTTGGTGATACATTTTGGGATAGTACCTAAAGTTTACAGCAGAAATTGGGGCACTTTTGAAATTTTCATTTTTGACCAAAATCGACAGGTCCGGGGCTTAGGGAATTTCTCATATGCCACAAAATGGTTGAAGCTCCTGTTCAAAAATGATGCTTCGAAATCAAATTCTGTCACCTTAGTGATACATTTTGGGATAGTACCTAAAGTTTAAAGCAGAAATTGGGGCACTTTTGACATTTTCATTTTTGACCAAAATCGACAGGTCCGGGGCTTAGGGAATTTCTCATATGCCACAAAATGGTTGAAGCTCCTGTTCAAAAATGATGCTTCGCAATCAACTTCTGTCACCTTAGTGATACATTTTGGGATAGTACCTAAAGTTTAAAGCAGAAATTGGGGCACTTTTGACTTTTTCATTTTTTACCAAAATCAACAGGTCCGGGGCTTAGGGAATCTCTCATATGCCACAAAACGGTTGAAGCTCCTGTTCAAAAATGATGCTCCGAAATCAACTTCTGTCACCTTAGTGATACATTTTGGGATAGTACCTAAAGTTTAAAGCAAAAATTGGGGCACTTTTGAAATTCTCATTTTTGACCAAAATCGACAGGTCCGGGGCTTAAAGAATTTCTCATATGCCACAAAATGGTTGAAGCCCCTGTTCAAAAACCATGCTCCGAAATCAACTTCTGTCACCTTAGTGATACATTTTGGGATAGTACCTAAAGTTTAAAGCAGAAATTGGGGCACTTTTGACTTTTTCATTTTTTACCAAAATCAACAGGTCCGGGGCTTAGGGAATTTCTCATATGCCACAAAACGGTTGAAGCTCCTGTTCAAAAATGATGCTCCGAAATCAACTTCTGTCA
Source organism: Pseudophryne corroboree (assembly GCF_028390025.1). Classification (NCBI taxonomy): domain Eukaryota; kingdom Metazoa; phylum Chordata; class Amphibia; order Anura; family Myobatrachidae; genus Pseudophryne; species Pseudophryne corroboree. The sequence goes on from NC_086452.1 coordinate 134,147,545, forward strand.
CCTTAGTGATACATTTTGGGATAGTACCTAAAGTTTAAAGCAAAAATTGGGGCACTTTTGAAATTCTCATTTTTGACCAAAATCGACAGGTCCGGGGCTTAGGGAATTTCTCATATGCCACAAAATGGTTGAAGCCCCTGTTCAAAAACCATGCTCCGAAATCAACTTCTGTCACCTTAGTGATACATTTTGGGATAGTACCTAAAGTTTAAAGCAGAAATTGGGGCACTTTTGACATTTTCATTTTTGACCAAAATCGACAGGTCCGGGGCTTAGGGAATTTCTCATATGCCACAAAACGGTTGAAGCTCCTGTTCAAAAATGATGCTCGGAAATCAACTTCTGTCACCTTGGTGATACATTTTGGGATAGTACCTAAAGTTTAAAGCAGAAATTGGGGCACTTTTGAAATTTCCATTTTTGACCAAAATCGACAGGTCCGGGGCTTAGGGAATTTCTCATATGCCACAAAATGGTTGAAGCTCCTGTTCAAAAATGATGCTTCGCAATCAACTTCTGTCACCTTAGTGATACATTTTGGGATAGTACCTAAAGTTTAAAGCAGAAATTGGGGCACTTTTGACATTTTCATTTTTGACCAAAATCGACAGGTCCGGAGCTTAGGGAATTTCTCATATGCCACAAAACGGTTGAAGCTCCTGTTCAAAAATGATGCTCGGAAATCAACTTCTGTCACCTTGGTGATACATTTTGGGATAGTACCTAAAGTTTAAAGCAGAAATTGGGGCACTTTTGAAATTTTCATTTTTGACCAAAATCGACAGGTCCGGGGCTTAGGGAATTTCTCATATGCCACAAAATGGTTGAAGCTCCTGTTCAAAAATGATGCTCCGAAATCAACTTCTGTCACCTTAGTGATACATTTTGGGATAGTACCTAAAGTTTAAAGCAGAAATTGGGGCACTTTTGAAATTTTCATTTTTGACCAAAATCGACAGGTCCGGGGCTTAGGGAATTTCTCATATGCCACAAAACGGTTGAAGCTCCTGTTCAAAAATGATGCTCCGAAATCAACTTCTGTCACCTTAGTGATACATTTTGGGATAGTACCTAAAGTTTAAAGCAGAAATTGGGGCACTTTTGAAATTTTCATTTTTGACCAAAATCGACAGGTCCGGGGCTTAGGGAATTTCTCATATGCCACAAAATGGTTGAAGCTCCTGTTCAAAAATGATGCTTCGAAATCAACTTCTGTCACCTTAGTGATACATTTTGGGATAGTACCTAAAGTTTAAAGCAGAAATTGGGGCACTTTTGACATTTTCATTTTTGACCAAAATCGACAGGTCCGGGGCTTAGGGAATTTCTCATATGCCACAACACGGTTGAAGCTCCTGTTCAAAAATGATGCTCCGAAATCAACTTCTGTCACCTTAGTGATACATTTTGGGATAGTACCTAAAGTTTAAAGCAAAAATTGGGGCACTTTTGAAATTCTCATTTTTGACCAAAATCGACAGGTACGGGGCTTAGGGAATTTCTCATATGCCACAAAACGGTTGAAGCTCTTTTTCAAAAATGATGCTCGGAAATCAACTTCTGTCACCTTGGTGATACATTTTGGGATAGTACCTAAAGTTTAAAGCAGAAATTGGGGCACTTTTGAAATTTTCATTTTTGACCAATATCGACAGGTCCGGGGCTTAGGGAATTTCTCATATGCCACAAAATGGTTGAAGCTCCTGTTCAAAAATGATGCTCCGAAATCAACTTCTGTCACCTTAGTGATACATTTTGGGATAGTACCTAAAGTTTAAAGCAGAAATTGGGGCACTTTTGAAATTCTCATTTTTGACCAAAATCAACAGGTCCGGGGCTTAGGGAATTTCTCATATGCCACAAAATGGTTGAAGCTCCTGTTCAAAAATGATGCTTCGCAATCAACTTCTGTCACCTTAGTGATACATTTTGGGATAGTACCTAAAGTTTAAAGCAGAAATTGGGGCACTTTTGACATTTTCATTTTTGACCAAAATCGACAGGTCCGGGGCTTAGGGAATTTCTCATATGCCACAAAACGGTTGAAGCTCCTGTTCAAAAATGATGCTCGGAAATCAACTTCTGTCACCTTGGTGATACATTTTGGGATAGTACCTAAAGTTTAAAGCAGAAATTGGGGCACTTTTGAAATTTTCATTTTTGACCAAAATCGACAGGTCCGGGGCTTAGGGAATTTCTCATATGCCACAAAATGGTTGAAGCTCCTGTTCAAAAATGATGCTCCGAAATCAACTTCTGTCACCTTAGTGATACATTTTGGGATAGTACCTAAAGTTTAAAGCAGAAATTGGGGCACTTTTGAAATTTTCATTTTTGACCAAAATTGACAGGTCCGGGGCTTAGGGAATTTCTAATATGCCACAAAATGGTTGAAGCTCCTGTTCAAAAATGATGCTTCGCAATCAACTTCTGTCACCTTAGTGATACATTTTGGGATAGTACCTAAAGTTTAAAGCAGAAATTGGGGCACTTTTGACATTTTCATTTTTGACCAAAATCGACAGGTCCGGGGCTTAGGGAATTTCTCATATGCCACAAAACGGTTGAAGCTCCTGTTCAAAAATGATGCTCCGAAATCAACTTCTGTCACCTTAGTGATACATTTTGGGATAGTACCTAAAGTTTAAATCAAAAATTGGGGCACTTTTGAAATTCTCATTTTTGACCAAAATCAACAGGTCCGGGGCTTAGGGAATTTCTCATATGCCACAAAACGGTTGAAGCTCCTGTTCAAAAACCATGCTCCGAAATCAACTTCTGTCACCTTAGTGATACATTTTGGGATAGTACCTAAAGTTTAAAGCAGAAATTGGGGCACTTTTGACATTTTCATTTTTGACCAAAATCGACAGGTCCGGGGCTTAGGGAATTTCTCATATGCCACAAAACGGTTGAAGCTCCTGTTCAAAAATGATGCTCGGAAATCAACTTCTGTCACCTTGGTGATACATTTTGGGATAGTACCTAAAGTTTACAGCAGAAATTGGGGCACTTTTGAAATTTTCATTTTTGACCAAAATCGACAGGTCCGGGGCTTAGGGAATTTCTCATATGCCACAAAATGGTTGAAGCTCCTGTTCAAAAATGATGCTTCGAAATCAACTTCTGTCACCTTAGTGATACATTTTGGGATAGTACCTAAAGTTTAAAGCAGAAATTGGGGCACTTTTGACATTTTCATTTTTGACCAAAATCGACAGGTCTGGGGCTTAGGGAATTTCTCATATGCCACAAAATGGTTGAAGCTCCTGTTCAAAAATGATGCTTCGCAATCAACTTCTGTCACCTTAGTGATACATTTTGGGATAGTACCTAAAGTTTAAAGCAGAAATTGGGGCACTTTTGACTTTTTCATTTTTTACCAAAATCAACAGGTCCGGGGCTTAGGGAATTTCTCATATGCCACAAAACGGTTGAAGCTCCTGTTCAAAGATGATGCTCGGAAATCAACTTCTGTCACCTTGGTGATACATTTTGGGATAGTACCTAAAGTTTAAAGCAGAAATTGGGGCACTTTTGAAATTTTCATTTTTGACCAAAATCGACAGGTCCGGGGCTTAGGGAATTTCTCATATGCCACAAAATGGTTGAAGCTCCTGTTCAAAAATGATGCTTCGAAATCAACTTCTGTCACCTTAGTGATACATTTTGGGATAGTACCTAAAGTTTAAAGCAGAAATTGGGGCACTTTTGACATTTTCATTTTTGACCAAAATCGACAGGTCCGGGGCTTAGGGAATTTCTCATATGCCACAAAACGGTTGAAGCTCCTGTTCAAAAATGATGCTCGGAAATCAACTTCTGTCACCTTGGTGATACATTTTGGGATAGTACCTAAAGTTTAAAGCAGAAATTGGGGCACTTTTGAAATTTTCATTTTTGACCAAAATCGACAGGTCCGGGGCTTAGGGAATTTCTCATATGCCACAAAATGGTTGAAGCTCCTGTTCAAAAATGATGCTCCGAAATCAACTTCTGTCACCTTAGTGATACATTTTGGGATAGTACCTAAAGTTTAAAGCAGAAATTGGGGCACTTTTGAAATTTTCATTTTTGACCAAAATTGACAGGTCCGGGGCTTAGGGAATTTCTAATATGCCACAAAATGGTTGAAGCTCCTGTTCAAAAATGATGCTCGGAAATCAACTTCTGTCACCTTAGTGATACATTTTGGGATAGTACCTAAAGTTTAAAGCAGAAATTGGGGCACTTTTGACATTTTCATTTTTGACCAAAATCGACAGGTCCGGGGCTTAGGGAATTTCTCATATGCCACAAAACGGTTGAAGCTCCTGTTCAAAAATGATGCTCCGAAATCAACTTCTGTCACCTTAGTGATACATTTTGGGATAGTACCTAAAGTTTAAAGCAAAAATTGGGGCACTTTTGAAATTCTCATTTTTGACCAAAATCGACAGGTCCGGGGCTTAGGGAATTTCGCATATGTCACAAAACGGTTGAAGCTCCTGTTCAAAAACCATGCTCCGAAATTAACTTCTGTCACCTTAGTGATACATTTTGGGATAGTACCTAAAGTTTAAAGCAGAAATTGGGGCACTTTTGACATTTTCATTTTTGACCAAAATCGACAGGTCCGGGGCTTAGGGAATTTCTCATATGCCACAAAACGGTTGAAGCTCCTGTTCAAAAATGATGCTCGGAAATCAACTTCTGTCACCTTGGTGATACATTTTGGGATAGTACCTAAAGTTTACAGCAGAAATTGGGGCACTTTTGAAATTTTCATTTTTGACCAAAATCGACAGGTCCGGGGCTTAGGGAATTTCTCATATGCCACAAAATGGTTGAAGCTCCTGTTCAAAAATGATGCTTCGAAATCAACTTCTGTCACCTTAGTGATACATTTTGGGATAGTACCTAAAGTTTAAAGCAGAAATTGGGGCACTTTTGACATTTTCATTTTTGACCAAAATCGACAGGTCCGGGGCTTAGGGAATTTCTCATATGCCACAAAATGGTTGAAGCTCCTGTTCAAAAATGATGCTTCGCAATCAACTTCTGTCACCTTAGTGATACATTTTGGGATAGTACCTAAAGTTTAAAGCAGAAATTGGGGCACTTTTGACTTTTTCATTTTTTACCAAAATCAACAGGTCCGGGGCTTAGGGAATTTCTCATATGCCACAAAACGGTTGAAGCTCCTGTTTAAAAATGATGCTCCGAAATCAACTTCTGTCACCTTAGTGATACATTTTGGGATAGTACCTAAAGTTTAAAGCAAAAATTGGGGCACTTTTGAAATTCTCATTTTTGACCAAAATCGACAGGTCCGGGGCTTAAAGAATTTCTCATATGCCACAAAATGGTTGAAGCCCCTGTTCAAAAACCATGCTCCGAAATCAACTTCTGTCACCTTAGTGATACATTTTGGGATAGTACCTAAAGTTTAAAGCAGAAATTGGGGCACTTTTGACTTTTTCATTTTTTACCAAAATCAACAGGTCCGGGGCTTAGGGAATTTCTCATATGCCACAAAACGGTTGAAGCTCCTGTTCAAAAATGATGCTCCGAAATCAACTTCTGTCACCTTAGTGATACATTTTGGGATAGTACCTAAAGTTTAAAGCAAAAATTGGGGCACTTTTGAAATTCTCATTTTTGACCAAAATCGACAGGTCCGGGGCTTAGGGAATTTCTCATATGCCACAAAATGGTTGAAGCCCCTGTTCAAAAACCATGCTCCGAAATCAACTTCTGTCACCTTAGTGATACATTTTGGGATAGTACCTAAAGTTTAAAGCAGAAATTGGGGCACTTTTGACATTTTCATTTTTGACCAAAATCGACAGGTCCGGGGCTTAGGGAATTTCTCATATGCCACAAAACGGTTGAAGCTCCTGTTCAAAAATGATGCTCGGAAATCAACTTCTGTCACCTTGGTGATACATTTTGGGATAGTACCTAAAGTTTAAAGCAGAAATTGGGGCACTTTTGAAATTTTCATTTTTGACCAAAATCGACAGGTCCGGGGCTTAGGGAATTTCTCATATGCCACAAAATGGTTGAAGCTCCTGTTCAAAAATGATGCTTCGAAATCAACTTCTGTCACCTTAGTGATACATTTTGGGATAGTACCAAAAGTTTAAAGCAGAAATTGGGGTACTTTTGACATTTTCATTTTTGACAAAAATCGACAGGTCCGGGGCTTAGGGAATATCTCATATGCCACAAAATGGTTGAAGCTCCTGTTCAAAAATGATGCTCCGAAATCAACTTCTGTCACCTTAGTGATACATTTTGGGATAGTACCTAAAGTTTAAAGCAAAAATTGGGGCACTTTTGAAATTCTCATTTTTGACCAAAATCGACAGGTCCGGGGCTTAGGGAATTTCTCATATGCCACAAAACGGTTGAAGCTCCTGTTCAAAAACCATGCTCCGAAATCAACTTCTGTCACCTTAGTGATACATTTTGGGATAGTACCTAAAGTTTAAAGCAGAAATTGGGGCACTTTTGACATTTTCATTTTTGACCAAAATCGACAGGTCCGGGGCTTAGGGAATTTCTCATATGCCACAAAACGGTTGAAGCTCCTGTTCAAAAATGATGCTCGGAAATCAACTTCTGTCACCTTGGTGATACATTTTGGGATAGTACCTAAAGTTTAAAGCAGAAATTGGGGCACTTTTGAAATTTTCATTTTTGACCAAAATCGACAGGTCCGGGGCTTAGGGAATTTCTCATATGCCACAAAATGGTTGAAGCTCCTGTTCAAAAATGATGCTCCGAAATCAACTTCTGTCACCTTAGTGATACATTTTGGGATAGTACCTAAAGTTTAAAGCAGAAATTGGGGCACTTTTGAAATTTTCATTTTTGACCAAAATCGACAGGTCCGGGGCTTAGGGAATTTCTCATATGCCACAAAATGGTTGAAGCTCCTGTTCAAAAATGATGCTTCGAAATCAACTTCTGTCACCTTAGTGATACATTTTGGGATAGTACCTAAAGTTTAAAGCAGAAATTGGGGCACTTTTGACATTTTCATTTTTGACCAAAATCGACAGGTCCGGGGCTTAGGGAATTTCTCATATGCCACAACACGGTTGAAGCTCCTGTTCAAAAATGATGCTCCGAAATCAACTTCTGTCACCTTAGTGATACATTTTGGGATAGTACCTAAAGTTTAAAGCAAAAATTGGGGCACTTTTGAAATTCTCATTTTTGACCAAAATCGACAGGTCCGGGGCTTAGGGAATTTCTCATATGCCACAAAACGGTTGAAGCTCCTGTTCAAAAACCATGCTCCGAAATCAACTTCTGTCACCTTAGTGATACATTTTGGGATAGTACCTAAAGTTTAAAGCAGAAATTGGGGCACTTTTGACATTTTCATTTTTGACCAAAATCGACAGGTCCGGGGCTTAGGGAATTTCTCATATGCCACAAAATGGTTGAAGCTCCTGTTCAAAAATGATGCTTCGCAATCAACTTCTGTCACCTTAGTGATACATTTTGGGATAGTACCTAAAGTTTAAAGCAGAAATTGGGGCACTTTTGACTTTTTTATTTTTTACCAAAATCAACAGGTCCGGGGCTTAGGGAATTTCTCATATGCCACAAAACGGTTGAAGCTCTTGTTCAAAAATGATGCTCCGAAATCAACTTCTGTCACCTTAGTGATACATTTTGGGATAGTACCTAAAGTTTAAAGCAAAAATTGGGGCACTTTTGAAATTCTCATTTTTGACCAAAATCGACAGGTCCGGGGCTTAAAGAATTTCTCATATGCCACAAAATGGTTGAAGCCCCTGTTCAAAAACCATGCTCCGAAATCAACTTCTGTCACCTTAGTGATACATTTTGGGATAGTACCTAAAGTTTAAAGCAGAAATTGGGGCACTTTTGACTTTTTCATTTTTTACCAAAATCAACAAGTCCGGGGCTTAGGGAATTTCTCATATGCCACAAAACGGTTGAAGCTCCTGTTCAAAAATGATGCTCCGAAATCAACTTCTGTCACCTTAGTGATACATTTTGGGATAGTACCTAAAGTTTAAAGCAAAAATTGGGGCACTTTTGAAATTCTCATTTTTGACCAAAATCGACAGGTCCGGGGCTTAGGGAATTTCTCATATGCCACAAAATGGTTGAAGCCCCTGTTCAAAAACCGTGCTCCGAAATCAACTTCTGTCACCTTAGTGATACATTTTGGGATAGTACCTAAACTTTAAAGCAGAAATTGGGGCACTTTTGACATTTTCATTTTTGACCAAAATCGACAGGTCCGGGGCTTAGGGAATTTCTCATATGCCACAAAACGGTTGAAGCTCCTGTTCAAAAATGATGCTCGGAAATCAACTTCTGTCACCTTGGTGATACATTTTGGGATAGTACCTAAAGTTTAAAGCAGAAATTGGGGCACTTTTGAAATTTTCATTTTTGACCAAAATCGACAGGTCCGGGGCTTAGGGAATTTCTCATATGCCACAACACGGTTGAAGCTCCTGTTCAAAAATGATGCTCCGAAATCAACTTCTGTCACCTTAGTGATACATTTTGGGATAGTACCTAAAGTTTAAAGCAAAAATTGGGGCACTTTTGAAATTCTCATTTTTGACCAAAATCGACAGGTCCGGGGCTTAGGGAATTTCTCATATGCCACAAAACGGTTGAAGCTCCTGTTCAAAAACCATGCTCCGAAATCAACTTCTGTCACCTTAGTGATACATTTTGGGATAGTACCTAAAGTTTAAAGCAGAAATTGGGGCACTTTTGACATTTTCATTTTTGACCAAAATCGACAGGTCCGGGGCTTAGGGAATTTCTCATATGCCACAAAATGGTTGAAGCTCCTGTTCAAAAATGATGCTTCGCAATCAACTTCTGTCACCTTAGTGATACATTTTGGGATAGTACCTAAAGTTTAAAGCAGAAATTGGGGCACTTTTGACTTTTTTATTTTTTACCAAAATCAACAGGTCCGGGGCTTAGGGAATTTCTCATATGCCACAAAACGGTTGAAGCTCTTGTTCAAAAATGATGCTCCGAAATCAACTTCTGTCACCTTAGTGATACATTTTGGGATAGTACCTAAAGTTTAAAGCAAAAATTGGGGCACTTTTGAAATTCTCATTTTTGACCAAAATCGACAGGTCCGGGGCTTAAAGAATTTCTCATATGCCACAAAATGGTTGAAGCCCCTGTTCAAAAACCATGCTCCGAAATCAACTTCTGTCACCTTAGTGATACATTTTGGGATAGTACCTAAAGTTTAAAGCAGAAATTGGGGCACTTTTGACTTTTTCATTTTTTACCAAAATCAACAAGTCCGGGGCTTAGGGAATTTCTCATATGCCACAAAACGGTTGAAGCTCCTGTTCAAAAATGATGCTCCGAAATCAACTTCTGTCACCTTAGTGATACATTTTGGGATAGTACCTAAAGTTTAAAGCAAAAATTGGGGCACTTTTGAAATTCTCATTTTTGACCAAAATCGACAGGTCCGGGGCTTAGGGAATTTCTCATATGCCACAAAATGGTTGAAGCCCCTGTTCAAAAACCGTGCTCCGAAATCAACTTCTGTCACCTTAGTGATACATTTTGGGATAGTACCTAAACTTTAAAGCAGAAATTGGGGCACTTTTGACATTTTCATTTTTGACCAAAATCGACAGGTCCGGGGCTTAGGGAATTTCTCATATGCCACAAAACGGTTGAAGCTCCTGTTCAAAAATGATGCTCGGAAATCAACTTCTGTCACCTTGGTGATACATTTTGGGATAGTACCTAAAGTTTAAAGCAGAAATTGGGGCACTTTTGAAATTTTCATTTTTGACCAAAATCGACAGGTCCGGGGCTTAGGGAATTTCTCATATGCCACAAAATGGTTGAAGCTCCTGTTCAAAAATGATGCTTCGAAATCAACTTCTGTCACCTTAGTGATACATTTTGGGATAGTACCAAAAGTTTAAAGCAGAAATTGGGGTACTTTTGACATTTTCATTTTTGACAAAAATCGACAGGTCCGGGGCTTAGGGAATATCTCATATGCCACAAAATGGTTGAAGCTCCTGTTCAAAAATGATGCTCCGAAATCAACTTCTGTCACCTTAGTGATATATTTTGGGATAGTACCTAAAGTTTAAAGCAAAAATTGGGGCACTTTTGAAATTCTCATTTTTGACCAAAATCGACAGGTCCGGGGCTTAGGGAATTTCTCATATGCCACAAAACGGTTGAAGCTCCTGTTCAAAAACCATGCTCCGAAATCAACTTCTGTCACCTTAGTGATACATTTTGGGATAGTACCTAAAGTTTAAAGCAGAAATTGGGGCACTTTTGAAATTTTCATTTTTGACCAAAATCGACAGGTCCGGGGCTTAGGGAATTTCTCATATGCCACAAAACGGTTGAAGCTCCTGTTCAAAAATGATGCTCGGAAATCAACTTCTGTCACCTTGGTGATACATTTTGGGATAGTACCTAAAGTTTAAAGCAGAAATTGGGGCACTTTTGAAATTTTCATTTTTAACCAAAATCGACAGGTCCGGGGCTTAGGGAATTTCTCATATGCCACAAAATGGTTGAAGCTCCTGTTCAAAAATGATGCTCCGAAATCAACTTCTGTCACCTTAGTGATACATTTTGGGATAGTACCTAAAGTTTAAAGCAGAAATTGGGGCACTTTTGAAATTTTCATTTTTGACCAAAATCGACAGGTCCGGGGCTTAGGGAATTTCTCATATGCCACAAAACGGTTGAAGCTCCTGTTCAAAAATGATGCTCCGAAATCAACTTCTGTCACCTTAGTGATACATTTTGGGATAGTACCTAAAGTTTAAAGCAGAAATTGGGGCACTTTTGAAATTTTCATTTTTGACCAAAATCGACAGGTCCGGGGCTTAGGGAATTTCTCATATGCCACAAAATGGTTGAAGCTCCTGTTCAAAAATGATGCTTCGAAATCAACTTCTGTCACCTTAGTGATACATTTTGGGATAGTACCTAAAGTTTAAAGCAGAAATTGGGGCACTTTTGACATTTTCATTTTTGACCAAAATCGACAGGTCCGGGGCTTAGGGAATTTCTCATATGCCACAACACGGTTGAAGCTCCTGTTCAAAAATGATGCTCCGAAATCAACTTCTGTCACCTTAGTGATACATTTTGGGATAGTACCTAAAGTTTAAAGCAAAAATTGGGGCACTTTTGAAATTCTCATTTTTGACCAAAATCGACAGGTCCGGGGCTTAGGGAATTTCTCATATGCCACAAAACGGTTGAAGCTCTTTTTCAAAATTGATGCTCGGAAATCAACTTCTGTCACCTTGGTGATACATTTTGGGATAGTACCTAAAGTTTAAAGCAGAAATTGGGGCACTTTTGAAATTTTCATTTTTGACTAATATCGACAGGTCCGGGGCTTAGGGAATTTCTCATATGCCACAAAATGGTTGAAGCTCCTGTTCAAAAATGATGCTCCGAAATCAACTTCTGTCACCTTAGTGATACATTTTGGGATAGTACCTAAAGTTTAAAGCAGAAATTGGGGCACTTTTGAAATTTTCATTTTTGACCAAAATCGACAGGTCCGGGGCTTAGGGAATTTCTCATATGCCACAAAATGGTTGAAGCTCCTGTTCAAAAATGATGCTTCGCAATCAACTTCTGTCACCTTAGTGATACATTTTGGGATAGTACCTAAAGTTTAAAGCAGAAATTGGGGCACTTTTGACATTTTCATTTTTGACCAAAATCGACAGGTCCGGGGCTTAGGGAATTTCTCATATGCCACAAAACGGTTGAAGCTCCTGTTCAAAAATGATGCTCGGAAATCAACTTCTGTCACCTTGGTGATACATTTTGGGATAGTACCTAAAGTTTAAAGCAGAAATTGGGGCACTTTTGAAATTTTCATTTTTGACCAAAATCGACAGGTCCGGGGCTTAGGGAATTTCTCATATGCCACAAAATGGTTGAAGCTCCTGTTCAAAAATGATGCTCCGAAATCAACTTCTGTCACCTTAGTGATACATTTTGGGATAGTACCTAAAGTTTAAAGCAGAAATTGGGGCACTTTTGACATTTTCATTTTTGACCAAAATTGACAGGTCCGGGGCTTAGGGAATTTCTAATATGCCACAAAATGGTTGAAGCTCCTGTTCAAAAATGATGCTTCGCAATCAACTTCTGTCACCTTAGTGATACATTTTGGGATAGTACCTAAAGTTTAAAGCAGAAATTGGGGCACTTTTGACATTTTCATTTTTGACCAAAATCGACAGGTCCGGGGGCTTAGGGAATTTCTCATATGCCACAAAACGGTTGAAGCTCCTGTTCAAAAATGATGCTCCGAAATCAACTTCTGTCACCTTAGTGATACATTTTGGGATAGTACCTAAAGTTTAAAGCAAAAATTGGGGCACTTTTGAAATTCTCATTTTTGACCAAAATCGACAGGTCCGGGGCTTAGGGAATTTCGCATATGCCACAAAACGGTTGAAGCTCCTGTTCAAAAACCATGCTCCGAAATTAACTTCTGTCACCTTAGTGATACATTTTGGGATAGTACCTAAAGTTTAAAGCAGAAATTGGGGCACTTTTGACATTTTCATTTTTGACCAAAATCGACAGGTCCGGGGCTTAGGGAATTTCTCATATGCCACAAAACGGTTGAAGCTCCTGTTCAAAAATGATGCTCGGAAATCAACTTCTGTCACCTTGGTGATACATTTTGGGATAGTACCTAAAGTTTACAGCAGAAATTGGGGCACTTTTGAAATTTTCATTTTTGACCAAAATCGACAGGTCCGGGGCTTAGGGAATTTCTCATATGCCACAAAATGGTTGAAGCTCCTGTTCAAAAATGATGCTTCTAAATCAAATTCTGTCACCTTAGTGATACATTTTGGGATAGTACCTAAAGTTTAAAGCAGAAATTGGGGCACTTTTGACATTTTCATTTTTGACCAAAATCGACAGGTCCGGGGCTTAGGGAATTTCTCATATGCCACAAAATGGTTGAAGCTCCTGTTCAAAAATGATGCTTCGCAATCAACTTCTGTCACCTTAGTGATACATTTTGGGATAGTACCTAAAGTTTAAAGCAGAAATTGGGGCACTTTTGACTTTTTTATTTTTTACCAAAATCAACAGGTCCGGGGCTTAGGGAATTTCTCATATGCCACAAAACGGTTGAAGCTCTTGTTCAAAAATGATGCTCCGAAATCAACTTCTGTCACCTTAGTGATACATTTTGGGATAGTACCTAAAGTTTAAAGCAAAAATTGGGGCACTTTTGAAATTCTCATTTTTGACCAAAATCGACAGGTCCGGGGCTTAAAGAATTTCTCATATGCCACAAAATGGTTGAAGCCCCTGTTCAAAAACCATGCTCCGAAATCAACTTCTGTCACCTTAGTGATACATTTTGGGATAGTACCTAAAGTTTAAAGCAGAAATTGGGGCACTTTTGACTTTTTCATTTTTTACCAAAATCAACAAGTCCGGGGCTTAGGGAATTTCTCATATGCCACAAAACGGTTGAAGCTCCTGTTCAAAAATGATGCTCCGAAATCAACTTCTGTCACCTTAGTGATACATTTTGGGATAGTACCTAAAGTTTAAAGCAAAAATTGGGGCACTTTTGAAATTCTCATTTTTGACCAAAATCGACAGGTCCGGGGCTTAGGGAATTTCTCATATGCCACAAAATGGTTGAAGCCCCTGTTCAAAAACCGTGCTCCGAAATCAACTTCTGTCACCTTAGTGATACATTTTGGGATAGTACCTAAACTTTAAAGCAGAAATTGGGGCACTTTTGACATTTTCATTTTTGACCAAAATCGACAGGTCCGGGGCTTAGGGAATTTCTCATATGCCACAAAACGGTTGAAGCTCCTGTTCAAAAATGATGCTCGGAAATCAACTTCTGTCACCTTGGTGATACATTTTGGGATAGTACCTAAAGTTTAAAGCAGAAATTGGGGCACTTTTGAAATTTTCATTTTTGACCAAAATCGACAGGTCCGGGGCTTAGGGAATTTCTCATATGCCACAACACGGTTGAAGCTCCTGTTCAAAAATGATGCTCCGAAATCAACTTCTGTCACCTTAGTGATACATTTTGGGATAGTACCTAAAGTTTAAAGCAAAAATTGGGGCACTTTTGAAATTCTCATTTTTGACCAAAATCGACAGGTCCGGGGCTTAGGGAATTTCTCATATGCCACAAAACGGTTGAAGCTCCTGTTCAAAAACCATGCTCCGAAATCAACTTCTGTCACCTTAGTGATACATTTTGGGATAGTACCTAAAGTTTAAAGCAGAAATTGGGGCACTTTTGACATTTTCATTTTTGACCAAAATCGACAGGTCCGGGGCTTAGGGAATTTCTCATATGCCACAAAATGGTTGAAGCTCCTGTTCAAAAATGATGCTTCGCAATCAACTTCTGTCACCTTAGTGATACATTTTGGGATAGTACCTAAAGTTTAAAGCAGAAATTGGGGCACTTTTGACTTTTTTATTTTTTACCAAAATCAACAGGTCCGGGGCTTAGGGAATTTCTCATATGCCACAAAACGGTTGAAGCTCTTGTTCAAAAATGATGCTCCGAAATCAACTTCTGTCACCTTAGTGATACATTTTGGGATAGTACCTAAAGTTTAAAGCAAAAATTGGGGCACTTTTGAAATTCTCATTTTTGACCAAAATCGACAGGTCCGGGGCTTAAAGAATTTCTCATATGCCACAAAATGGTTGAAGCCCCTGTTCAAAAACCATGCTCCGAAATCAACTTCTGTCACCTTAGTGATACATTTTGGGATAGTACCTAAAGTTTAAAGCAGAAATTGGGGCACTTTTGACTTTTTCATTTTTTACCAAAATCAACAAGTCCGGGGCTTAGGGAATTTCTCATATGCCACAAAACGGTTGAAGCTCCTGTTCAAAAATGATGCTCCGAAATCAACTTCTGTCACCTTAGTGATACATTTTGGGATAGTACCTAAAGTTTAAAGCAAAAATTGGGGCACTTTTGAAATTCTCATTTTTGACCAAAATCGACAGGTCCGGGGCTTAGGGAATTTCTCATATGCCACAAAATGGTTGAAGCCCCTGTTCAAAAACCGTGCTCCGAAATCAACTTCTGTCACCTTAGTGATACATTTTGGGATAGTACCTAAACTTTAAAGCAGAAATTGGGGCACTTTTGACATTTTCATTTTTGACCAAAATCGACAGGTCCGGGGCTTAGGGAATTTCTCATATGCCACAAAACGGTTGAAGCTCCTGTTCAAAAATGATGCTCGGAAATCAACTTCTGTCACCTTGGTGATACATTTTGGGATAGTACCTAAAGTTTAAAGCAGAAATTGGGGCACTTTTGAAATTTTCATTTTTGACCAAAATCGACAGGTCCGGGGCTTAGGGAATTTCTCATATGCCACAAAATGGTTGAAGCTCCTGTTCAAAAATGATGCTTCGAAATCAACTTCTGTCACCTTAGTGATACATTTTGGGATAGTACCAAAAGTTTAAAGCAGAAATTGGGGTACTTTTGACATTTTCATTTTTGACAAAAATCGACAGGTCCGGGGCTTAGGGAATATCTCATATGCCACAAAATGGTTGAAGCTCCTGTTCAAAAATGATGCTCCGAAATCAACTTCTGTCACCTTAGTGATATATTTTGGGATAGTACCTAAAGTTTAAAGCAAAAATTGGGGCACTTTTGAAATTCTCATTTTTGACCAAAATCGACAGGTCCGGGGCTTAGGGAATTTCTCATATGCCACAAAACGGTTGAAGCTCCTGTTCAAAAACCATGCTCCGAAATCAACTTCTGTCACCTTAGTGATACATTTTGGGATAGTACCTAAAGTTTAAAGCAGAAATTGGGGCACTTTTGAAATTTTCATTTTTGACCAAAATCGACAGGTCCGGGGCTTAGGGAATTTCTCATATGCCACAAAACGGTTGAAGCTCCTGTTCAAAAATGATGCTCGGAAATCAACTTCTGTCACCTTGGTGATACATTTTGGGATAGTACCTAAAGTTTAAAGCAGAAATTGGGGCACTTTTGAAATTTTCATTTTTAACCAAAATCGACAGGTCCGGGGCTTAGGGAATTTCTCATATGCCACAAAATGGTTGAAGCTCCTGTTCAAAAATGATGCTCCGAAATCAACTTCTGTCACCTTAGTGATACATTTTGGGATAGTACCTAAAGTTTAAAGCAGAAATTGGGGCACTTTTGAAATTTTCATTTTTGACCAAAATCGACAGGTCCGGGGCTTAGGGAATTTCTCATATGCCACAAAACGGTTGAAGCTCCTGTTCAAAAATGATGCTCCGAAATCAACTTCTGTCACCTTAGTGATACATTTTGGGATAGTACCTAAAGTTTAAAGCAGAAATTGGGGCACTTTTGAAATTTTCATTTTTGACCAAAATCGACAGGTCCGGGGCTTAGGGAATTTCTCATATGCCACAAAATGGTTGAAGCTCCTGTTCAAAAATGATGCTTCGAAATCAACTTCTGTCACCTTAGTGATACATTTTGGGATAGTACCTAAAGTTTAAAGCAGAAATTGGGGCACTTTTGACATTTTCATTTTTGACCAAAATCGACAGGTCCGGGGCTTAGGGAATTTCTCATATGCCACAACACGGTTGAAGCTCCTGTTCAAAAATGATGCTCCGAAATCAACTTCTGTCACCTTAGTGATACATTTTGGGATAGTACCTAAAGTTTAAAGCAAAAATTGGGGCACTTTTGAAATTCTCATTTTTGACCAAAATCGACAGGTCCGGGGCTTAGGGAATTTCTCATATGCCACAAAACGGTTGAAGCTCTTTTTCAAAATTGATGCTCGGAAATCAACTTCTGTCACCTTGGTGATACATTTTGGGATAGTACCTAAAGTTTAAAGCAGAAATTGGGGCACTTTTGAAATTTTCATTTTTGACTAATATCGACAGGTCCGGGGCTTAGGGAATTTCTCATATGCCACAAAATGGTTGAAGCTCCTGTTCAAAAATGATGCTCCGAAATCAACTTCTGTCACCTTAGTGATACATTTTGGGATAGTACCTAAAGTTTAAAGCAGAAATTGGGGCACTTTTGAAATTTTCATTTTTGACCAAAATCGACAGGTCCGGGGCTTAGGGAATTTCTCATATGCCACAAAATGGTTGAAGCTCCTGTTCAAAAATGATGCTTCGCAATCAACTTCTGTCACCTTAGTGATACATTTTGGGATAGTACCTAAAGTTTAAAGCAGAAATTGGGGCACTTTTGACATTTTCATTTTTGACCAAAATCGACAGGTCCGGGGCTTAGGGAATTTCTCATATGCCACAAAACGGTTGAAGCTCCTGTTCAAAAATGATGCTCGGAAATCAACTTCTGTCACCTTGGTGATACATTTTGGGATAGTACCTAAAGTTTAAAGCAGAAATTGGGGCACTTTTGAAATTTTCATTTTTGACCAAAATCGACAGGTCCGGGGCTTAGGGAATTTCTCATATGCCACAAAATGGTTGAAGCTCCTGTTCAAAAATGATGCTCCGAAATCAACTTCTGTCACCTTAGTGATACATTTTGGGATAGTACCTAAAGTTTAAAGCAGAAATTGGGGCACTTTTGACATTTTCATTTTTGACCAAAATTGACAGGTCCGGGGCTTAGGGAATTTCTAATATGCCACAAAATGGTTGAAGCTCCTGTTCAAAAATGATGCTTCGCAATCAACTTCTGTCACCTTAGTGATACATTTTGGGATAGTACCTAAAGTTTAAAGCAGAAATTGGGGCACTTTTGACATTTTCATTTTTGACCAAAATCGACAGGTCCGGGGGCTTAGGGAATTTCTCATATGCCACAAAACGGTTGAAGCTCCTGTTCAAAAATGATGCTCCGAAATCAACTTCTGTCACCTTAGTGATACATTTTGGGATAGTACCTAAAGTTTAAAGCAAAAATTGGGGCACTTTTGAAATTCTCATTTTTGACCAAAATCGACAGGTCCGGGGCTTAGGGAATTTCGCATATGCCACAAAACGGTTGAAGCTCCTGTTCAAAAACCATGCTCCGAAATTAACTTCTGTCACCTTAGTGATACATTTTGGGATAGTACCTAAAGTTTAAAGCAGAAATTGGGGCACTTTTGACATTTTCATTTTTGACCAAAATCGACAGGTCCGGGGCTTAGGGAATTTCTCATATGCCACAAAACGGTTGAAGCTCCTGTTCAAAAATGATGCTCGGAAATCAACTTCTGTCACCTTGGTGATACATTTTGGGATAGTACCTAAAGTTTACAGCAGAAATTGGGGCACTTTTGAAATTTTCATTTTTGACCAAAATCGACAGGTCCGGGGCTTAGGGAATTTCTCATATGCCACAAAATGGTTGAAGCTCCTGTTCAAAAATGATGCTTCTAAATCAAATTCTGTCACCTTAGTGATACATTTTGGGATAGTACCTAAAGTTTAAAGCAGAAATTGGGGCACTTTTGACATTTTCATTTTTGACCAAAATCGACAGGTCCGGGGCTTAGGGAATTTCTCATATGCCACAAAATGGTTGAAGCTCCTGTTCAAAAATGATGCTTCGCAATCAACTTCTGTCACCTTAGTGATACATTTTGGGATAGTACCTAAAGTTTAAAGCAAAAATTGGGGCACTTTTGAAATTCTCATTTTTGACCAAAATCGACAGGTCCGGGGCTTAAAGAATTTCTCATATGCCACAAAATGGTTGAAGCCCCTGTTCAAAAACCATGCTCCGAAATCAACTTCTGTCACCTTAGTGATACATTTTGGGATAGTACCTAAAGTTTAAAGCAGAAATTGGGGCACTTTTGACTTTTTCATTTTTTACCAAAATCAACAGGTCCGGGGCTTAGGGAATTTCTCATATGCCACAAAACGGTTGAAGCTCCTGTTCAAAAATGATGCTCCGAAATCAACTTCTGTCACCTTAGTGATACATTTTGGGATAGTACCTAAAGTTTAAAGCAAAAATTGGGGCACTTTTGAAATTCTCATTTTTGACCAAAATCGACAGGTCCGGGGCTTAGGGAATTTCTCATATGCCACAAAACGGTTGAAGCTCCTGTTCAAAAATGATGCTCGGAAATCAACTTCTGTCACCTTGGTGATACATTTTGGGATAGTACCTAAAGTTTAAAGCAGAAATTGGGGCACTTTTGAAATTTCCATTTTTGACCAAAATCGACAGGTCCGGGGCTTAGGGAATTTCTCATATGCCACAAAATGGTTGAAGCTCCTGTTCAAAAATGATGCTTCGCAATCAACTTCTGTCACCTTAGTGATACATTTTGGGATAGTACCTAAAGTTTAAAGCAGAAATTGGGGCACTTTTGACATTTTCATTTTTGACCAAAATCGACAGGTCCGGGGCTTAGGGAATTTCTCATATGCCACAAAACGGTTGAAGCTCCTGTTCAAAAATGATGCTCGGAAATCAACTTCTGTCACCTTGGTGATACATTTTGGGATAGTACCTAAAGTTTAAAGCAGAAATTGGGGCACTTTTGAAATTTTCATTTTTGACCAAAATCGACAGGTCCGGGGCTTAGGGAATTTCTCATATGCCACAAAATGGTTGAAGCTCCTGTTCAAAAATGATGCTCCGAAATCAACTTCTGTCACCTTAGTGATACATTTTGGGATAGTACCTAAAGTTTAAAGCAGAAATTGGGGCACTTTTGAAATTTTCATTTTTGACCAAAATCGACAGGTCCGGGGCTTAGGGAATTTCTCATATGCCACAAAACGGTTGAAGCTCCTGTTCAAAAATGATGCTCCGAAATCAACTTCTGTCACCTTAGTGATACATTTTGGGATAGTACCTAAAGTTTAAAGCAGAAATTGGGGCACTTTTGAAATTTTCATTTTTGACCAAAATCGACAGGTCCGGGGCTTAGGGAATTTCTCATATGCCACAAAATGGTTGAAGCTCCTGTTCAAAAATGATGCTTCGAAATCAACTTCTGTCACCTTAGTGATACATTTTGGGATAGTACCTAAAGTTTAAAGCAGAAATTGGGGCACTTTTGACATTTTCATTTTTGACCAAAATCGACAGGTCCGGGGCTTAGGTAATTTCTCATATGCCACAACACGGTTGAAGCTCCTGTTCAAAAATGATGCTCCGAAATCAACTTCTGTCACCTTAGTGATACATTTTGGGATAGTACCTAAAGTTTAAAGCAAAAATTGGGGCACTTTTGAAATTCTCATTTTTGACCAAAATCGACAGGTACGGGGCTTAGGGAATTTCTCATATGCCACAAAACGGTTGAAGCTCTTTTTCAAAAATGATGCTCGGAAATCAACTTCTGTCACCTTGGTGATACATTTTGGGATAGTACCTAAAGTTTAAAGCAGAAATTGGGGCACTTTTGAAATTTTCATTTTTGACCAATATCGACAGGTCCGGGGCTTAGGGAATTTCTCATATGCCACAAAATGGTTGAAGCTCCTGTTCAAAAATGATGCTCCGAAATCAACTTCTGTCACCTTAGTGATACATTTTGGGATAGTACCTAAAGTTTAAAGCAGAAATTGGGGCACTTTTGAAATTTTCATTTTTGACCAAAATCGACAGGTCCGGGGCTTAGGGAATTTCTCATATGCCACAAAATGGTTGAAGCTCCTGTTCAAAAATGATGCTTCGCAATCAACTTCTGTCACCTTAGTGATACATTTTGGGATAGTACCTAAAGTTTAAAGCAGAAATTGGGGCACTTTTGACATTTTCATTTTTGACCAAAATCGACAGGTCCGGGGCTTAGGGAATTTCTCATATGCCACAAAACGGTTGAAGCTCCTGTTCAAAAATGATGCTCGGAAATCAACTTCTGTCACCTTGGTGATACATTTTGGGATAGTACCTAAAGTTTAAAGCAGAAATTGGGGCACTTTTGAAATTTTCATTTTTGACCAAAATCGACAGGTCCGGGGCTTAGGGAATTTCTCATATGCCACAAAATGGTTGAAGCTCCTGTTCAAAAATGATGCTCCGAAATCAACTTCTGTCACCTTAGTGATACATTTTGGGATAGTACCTAAAGTTTAAAGCAGAAATTGGGGCACTTTTGAAATTTTCATTTTTGACCAAAATTGACAGGTCCGGGGCTTAGGGAATTTCTAATATGCCACAAAATGGTTGAAGCTCCTGTTCAAAAATGATGCTTCGCAATCAACTTCTGTCACCTTAGTGATACATTTTGGGATAGTACCTAAAGTTTAAAGCAGAAATTGGGGCACTTTTGACATTTTCATTTTTGACCAAAATCGACAGGTCCGGGGCTTAGGGAATTTCTCATATGCCACAAAACGGTTGAAGCTCCTGTTCAAAAATGATGCTCCGAAATCAACTTCTGTCACCTTAGTGATACATTTTGGGATAGTACCTAAAGTTTAAATCAAAAATTGGGGCACTTTTGAAATTCTCATTTTTGACCAAAATCAACAGGTCCGGGGCTTAGGGAATTTCTCATATGCCACAAAACGGTTGAAGCTCCTGTTCAAAAACCATGCTCCGAAATCAACTTCTGTCACCTTAGTGATACATTTTGGGATAGTACCTAAAGTTTAAAGCAGAAATTGGGGCACTTTTGACATTTTCATTTTTGACCAAAATCGACAGGTCCGGGGCTTAGGGAATTTCTCATATGCCACAAAACGGTTGAAGCTCCTGTTCAAAAATGATGCTCGGAAATCAACTTCTGTCACCTTGGTGATACATTTTGGGATAGTACCTAAAGTTTACAGCAGAAATTGGGGCACTTTTGAAATTTTCATTTTTGACCAAAATCGACAGGTCCGGGGCTTAGGGAATTTCTCATATGCCACAAAATGGTTGAAGCTCCTGTTCAAAAATGATGCTTCGAAATCAACTTCTGTCACCTTAGTGATACATTTTGGGATAGTACCTAAAGTTTAAAGCAGAAATTGGGGCACTTTTGACATTTTCATTTTTGACCAAAATCGACAGGTCTGGGGCTTAGGGAATTTCTCATATGCCACAAAATGGTTGAAGCTCCTGTTCAAAAATGATGCTTCGCAATCAACTTCTGTCACCTTAGTGATACATTTTGGGATAGTACCTAAAGTTTAAAGCAGAAATTGGGGCACTTTTGACTTTTTCATTTTTTACCAAAATCAACAGGTCCGGGGCTTAGGGAATTTCTCATATGCCACAAAACGGTTGAAGCTCCTGTTCAAAAATTATGCTCCGAAATCAACTTCTGTCACCTTAGTGATACATTTTGGGATAGTACCTAAAGTTTAAAGCAAAAATTGGGGCACTTTTGAAATTCTCATTTTTGACCAAAATCGACAGGTCCAGGGCTTAGGGAATTTCTCATATGCCACAAAATGGTTGAAGCCCCTGTTCAAAAACCATGCTCCGAAATCAACTTCTGTCACCTTAGTGATACATTTTGGGATAGTACCTAAAGTTTAAAGCAGAAATTGGGGCACTTTTGACATTTTCATTTTTAACCAAAATCGACAGGTCCGGGGCTTAGGGAATTTCTCATATGCCACAAAACGGTTGAAGCTCCTGTTCAAAAATGATGCTCGGAAATCAACTTCTGTCACCTTGGTGATACATTTTGGGATAGTACCTAAAGTTTAAAGCAGAAATTGGGGCACTTTTGAAATTTTCATTTTTGACCAAAATCGACAGGTCCGGGGCTTAGGGAATTTCTCATATGCCACAAAATGGTTGAAGCTCCTGTTCAAAAATGATGCTTCGAAATCAACTTCTGTCACCTTAGTGATACATTTTGGGATAGTACCTAAAGTTTAAAGCAGAAATTGGGGCACTTTTGACATTTTCATTTTTGACCAAAATCGACAGGTCCGGGGCTTAGGGAATTTCTCATATGCCACAAAACGGTTGAAGCTCCTGTTCAAAAATGATGCTCGGAAATCAACTTCTGTCACCTTGGTGATACATTTTGGGATAGTACCTAAAGTTTAAAGCAGAAATTGGGGCACTTTTGAAATTTTCATTTTTGACCAAAATCGACAGGTCCGGGGCTTAGGGAATTTCTCATATGCCACAAAATGGTTGAAGCTCCTGTTCAAAAATGATGCTCCGAAATCAACTTCTGTCACCTTAGTGATACATTTTGGGATAGTACCTAAAGTTTAAAGCAGAAATTGGGGCACTTTTGAAATTTTCATTTTTGACCAAAATTGACAGGTCCGGGGCTTAGGGAATTTCTAATATGCCACAAAATGGTTGAAGCTCCTGTTCAAAAATGATGCTTCGCAATCAACTTCTGTCACCTTAGTGATACATTTTGGGATAGTACCTAAAGTTTAAAGCAGAAATTGGGGCACTTTTGACATTTTCATTTTTGACCAAAATTGACAGGTCCGGGGCTTAGGGAATTTCTAATATGCCACAAAATGGTTGAAGCTCCTGTTCAAAAATGATGCTTCGCAATCAACTTCTGTCACCTTAGTGATACATTTTGGGATAGTACCTAAAGTTTAAAGCAGAAATTGGGGCACTTTTGACATTTTCATTTTTGACCAAAATCGACAGGTCCGGGGCTTAGGGAATTTCTCATATGCCACAAAACGGTTGAAGCTCCTGTTCAAAAATGATGCTCCGAAATCAACTTCTGTCACCTTAGTGATACATTTTGGGATAGTACCTAAAGTTTAAAGCAAAAATTGGGGCACTTTTGAAATTCTCATTTTTGACCAAAATCGACAGGTCCGGGGCTTAGGGAATTTCGCATATGTCACAAAACGGTTGAAGCTCCTGTTCAAAAACCATGCTCCGAAATTAACTTCTGTCACCTTAGTGATACATTTTGGGATAGTACCTAAAGTTTAAAGCAGAAATTGGGGCACTTTTGACATTTTCATTTTTGACCAAAATCGACAGGTCCGGGGCTTAGGGAATTTCTCATATGCCACAAAACGGTTGAAGCTCCTGTTCAAAAATGATGCTCGGAAATCAACTTCTGTCACCTTGGTGATACATTTTGGGATAGTACCTAAAGTTTACAGCAGAAATTGGGGCACTTTTGAAATTTTCATTTTTGACCAAAATCGACAGGTCCGGGGCTTAGGGAATTTCTCATATGCCACAAAATGGTTGAAGCTCCTGTTCAAAAATGATGCTTCGAAATCAACTTCTGTCACCTTAGTGATACATTTTGGGATAGTACCTAAAGTTTAAAGCAGAAATTGGGGCACTTTTGACATTTTCATTTTTGACCAAAATCGACAGGTCCGGGGCTTAGGGAATTTCTCATATGCCACAAAATGGTTGAAGCTCCTGTTCAAAAATGATGCTTCGCAATCAACTTCTGTCACCTTAGTGATACATTTTGGGATAGTACCTAAAGTTTAAAGCAGAAATTGGGGCACTTTTGACTTTTTCATTTTTTACCAAAATCAACAGGTCCGGGGCTTAGGGAATTTCTCATATGCCACAAAACGGTTGAAGCTCCTGTTTAAAAATGATGCTCCGAAATCAACTTCTGTCACCTTAGTGATACATTTTGGGATAGTACCTAAAGTTTAAAGCAAAAATTGGGGCACTTTTGAAATTCTCATTTTTGACCAAAATCGACAGGTCCGGGGCTTAAAGAATTTCTCATATGCCACAAAATGGTTGAAGCCCCTGTTCAAAAACCATGCTCCGAAATCAACTTCTGTCACCTTAGTGATACATTTTGGGATAGTACCTAAAGTTTAAAGCAGAAATTGGGGCACTTTTGACTTTTTCATTTTTTACCAAAATCAACAGGTCCGGGGCTTAGGGAATTTCTCATATGCCACAAAACGGTTGAAGCTCCTGTTCAAAAATGATGCTCCGAAATCAACTTCTGTCACCTTAGTGATACATTTTGGGATAGTACCTAAAGTTTAAAGCAAAAATTGGGGCACTTTTGAAATTCTCATTTTTGACCAAAATTGACAGGTCCGGGGCTTAGGGAATTTCTCATATGCCACAAAATGGTTGAAGCCCCTGTTCAAAAACCATGCTCCGAAATCAACTTCTGTCACCTTAGTGATACATTTTGGGATAGTACCTAAAGTTTAAAGCAGAAATTGGGGCACTTTTGACATTTTCATTTTTGACCAAAATCGACAGGTCCGGGGCTTAGGGAATTTCTCATATGCCACAAAACGGTTGAAGCTCCTGTTCAAAAATGATGCTCGGAAATCAACTTCTGTCACCTTGGTGATACATTTTGGGATAGTACCTAAAGTTTAAAGCAGAAATTGGGGCACTTTTGAAATTTTCATTTTTGACCAAAATCGACAGGTCCGGGGCTTAGGGAATTTCTCATATGCCACAAAATGGTTGAAGCTCCTGTTCAAAAATGATGCTTCGAAATCAACTTCTGTCACCTTAGTGATACATTTTGGGATAGTACCAAAAGTTTAAAGCAGAAATTGGGGTACTTTTGACATTTTCATTTTTGACAAAAATCGACAGGTCCGGGGCTTAGGGAATATCTCATATGCCACAAAATGGTTGAAGCTCCTGTTCAAAAATGATGCTCCGAAATCAACTTCTGTCACCTTAGTGATACATTTTGGGATAGTACCTAAAGTTTAAAGCAGAAATTGGGGCACTTTTGAAATTTTCATTTTTGACCAAAATCGACAGGTCCGGGGCTTAGGGAATTTCTCATATGCCACAAAATGGTTGAAGCTCCTGTTCAAAAATGATGCTTCGAAATCAACTTCTGTCACCTTAGTGATACATTTTGGGATAGTACCTAAAGTTTAAAGCAGAAATTGGGGCACTTTTGACATTTTCATTTTTGACCAAAATCGACAGGTCCGGGGCTTAGGGAATTTCTCATATGCCACAACACGGTTGAAGCTCCTGTTCAAAAATGATGCTCCGAAATCAACTTCTGTCACCTTAGTGATACATTTTGGGATAGTACCTAAAGTTTAAAGCAAAAATTGGGGCACTTTTGAAATTCTCATTTTTGACCAAAATCGACAGGTCCGGGGCTTAGGGAATTTCTCATATGCCACAAAACGGTTGAAGCTCTTTTTCAAAAATGATGCTCGGAAATCAACTTCTGTCACCTTGGTGATACATTTTGGGATAGTACCTAAAGTTTAAAGCAGAAATTGGGGCACTTTTGAAATTTTCATTTTTGACCAATATCGACAGGTCCGGGGCTTAGGGAATTTCTCATATGCCACAAAATGGTTGAAGCTCCTGTTCAAAAATGATGCTCCGAAATCAACTTCTGTCACCTTAGTGATACATTTTGGGATAGTACCTAAAGTTTAAAGCAGAAATTGGGGCACTTTTGAAATTTTCATTTTTGACCAAAATCGACAGGTCCGGGGCTTAGGGAATTTCTCATATGCCACAAAATGGTTGAAGCTCCTGTTCAAAAATGATGCTTCGCAATCAACTTCTGTCACCTTAGTGATACATTTTGGGATAGTACCTAAAGTTTAAAGCAGAAATTGGGGCACTTTTGACATTTTCATTTTTGACCAAAATCGACAGGTCCGGGGCTTAGGGAATTTCTCATATGCCACAAAACGGTTGAAGCTCCTGTTCAAAAATGATGCTCGGAAATCAACTTCTGTCACCTTGGTGATACATTTTGGGATAGTACCTAAAGTTTAAAGCAGAAATTGGGGCACTTTTGAAATTTTCATTTTTGACCAAAATCGACAGGTCCGGGGCTTAGGGAATTTCTCATATGCCACAAAATGGTTGAAGCTCCTGTTCAAAAATGATGCTTCGAAATCAACTTCTGTCACCTTAGTGATACATTTTGGGATAGTACCTAAAGTTTAAAGCAGAAATTGGGGCACTTTTGACATTTTCATTTTTGACCAAAATCGACAGGTCCGGGGCTTAGGGAATTTCTCATATGCCACAAAACGGTTGAAGCTCCTGTTCAAAAATGATGCTCGGAAATCAACTTCTGTCACCTTGGTGATACATTTTGGGATAGTACCTAAAGTTTAAAGCAGAAATTGGGGCACTTTTGAAATTTTCATTTTTGACCAAAATCGACAGGTCCGGGGCTTAGGGAATTTCTCATATGCCACAAAATGGTTGAAGCTCCTGTTCAAAAATGATGCTTCGCAATCAACTTCTGTCACCTTAGTGATACATTTTGGGATAGTACCTAAAGTTTAAAGCAGAAATTGGGGCACTTTTGACTTTTTCATTTTTTACCAAAATCAACAGGTCCGGGGCTTAGGGAATTTCTCATATGCCACAAAACGGTTGAAGCTCCTGTTTAAAAATGATGCTCCGAAATCAACTTCTGTCACCTTAGTGATACATTTTGGGATAGTACCTAAAGTTTAAAGCAAAAATTGGGGCACTTTTGAAATTCTCATTTTTGACCAAAATCGACAGGTCCGGGGCTTAAAGAATTTCTCATATGCCACAAAATGGTTGAAGCCCCTGTTCAAAAACCATGCTCCGAAATCAACTTCTGTCACCTTAGTGATACATTTTGGGATAGTACCTAAAGTTTAAAGCAGAAATTGGGGCACTTTTGACTTTTTCATTTTTTACCAAAATCAACAGGTCCGGGGCTTAGGGAATTTCTCATATGCCACAAAACGGTTGAAGCTCCTGTTCAAAAATGATGCTCCGAAATCAACTTCTGTCACCTTAGTGATACATTTTGGGATAGTACCTAAAGTTTAAAGCAAAAATTGGGGCACTTTTGAAATTCTCATTTTTGACCAAAATCGACAGGTCCGGGGCTTAGGGAATTTCTCATATGCCACAAAATGGTTGAAGCCCCTGTTCAAAAACCATGCTCCGAAATCAACTTCTGTCACCTTAGTGATACATTTTGGGATAGTACCTAAAGTTTAAAGCAGAAATTGGGGCACTTTTGACATTTTCATTTTTGACCAAAATCGACAGGTCCGGGGCTTAGGGAATTTCTCATATGCCACAAAACGGTTGAAGCTCCTGTTCAAAAATGATGCTCGGAAATCAACTTCTGTCACCTTGGTGATACATTTTGGGATAGTACCTAAAGTTTAAAGCAGAAATTGGGGCACTTTTGAAATTTTCATTTTTGACCAAAATCGACAGGTCCGGGGCTTAGGGAATTTCTCATATGCCACAAAATGGTTGAAGCTCCTGTTCAAAAATGATGCTTCGA
This sequence comes from Pseudophryne corroboree, assembly GCF_028390025.1. Taxonomy (NCBI): domain Eukaryota; kingdom Metazoa; phylum Chordata; class Amphibia; order Anura; family Myobatrachidae; genus Pseudophryne; species Pseudophryne corroboree. The sequence goes on from NC_086452.1 coordinate 134,175,720, forward strand.
AATCAACTTCTGTCACCTTAGTGATACATTTTGGGATAGTACCAAAAGTTTAAAGCAGAAATTGGGGTACTTTTGACATTTTCATTTTTGACAAAAATCGACAGGTCCGGGGCTTAGGGAATATCTCATATGCCACAAAATGGTTGAAGCTCCTGTTCAAAAATGATGCTCCGAAATCAACTTCTGTCACCTTAGTGATACATTTTGGGATAGTACCTAAAGTTTAAAGCAAAAATTGGGGCACTTTTGAAATTCTCATTTTTGACCAAAATCGACAGGTCCGGGGCTTAGGGAATTTCTCATATGCCACAAAACGGTTGAAGCTCCTGTTCAAAAACCATGCTCCGAAATCAACTTCTGTCACCTTAGTGATACATTTTGGGATAGTACCTAAAGTTTAAAGCAGAAATTGGGGCACTTTTGACATTTTCATTTTTGACCAAAATCGACAGGTCCGGGGCTTAGGGAATTTCTCATATGCCACAAAACGGTTGAAGCTCCTGTTCAAAAATGATGCTCGGAAATCAACTTCTGTCACCTTGGTGATACATTTTGGGATAGTACCTAAAGTTTAAAGCAGAAATTGGGGCACTTTTGAAATTTTCATTTTTGACCAAAATCGACAGGTCCGGGGCTTAGGGAATTTCTCATATGCCACAAAATGGTTGAAGCTCCTGTTCAAAAATGATGCTCCGAAATCAACTTCTGTCACCTTAGTGATACATTTTGGGATAGTACCTAAAGTTTAAAGCAGAAATTGGGGCACTTTTGAAATTTTCATTTTTGACCAAAATCGACAGGTCCGGGGCTTAGGGAATTTCTCATATGCCACAAAATGGTTGAAGCTCCTGTTCAAAAATGATGCTTCGAAATCAACTTCTGTCACCTTAGTGATACATTTTGGGATAGTACCTAAAGTTTAAAGCAGAAATTGGGGCACTTTTGACATTTTCATTTTTGACCAAAATCGACAGGTCCGGGGCTTAGGGAATTTCTCATATGCCACAACACGGTTGAAGCTCCTGTTCAAAAATGATGCTCCGAAATCAACTTCTGTCACCTTAGTGATACATTTTGGGATAGTACCTAAAGTTTAAAGCAAAAATTGGGGCACTTTTGAAATTCTCATTTTTGACCAAAATCGACAGGTCCGGGGCTTAGGGAATTTCTCATATGCCACAAAACGGTTGAAGCTCTTTTTCAAAAATGATGCTCGGAAATCAACTTCTGTCACCTTGGTGATACATTTTGGGATAGTACCTAAAGTTTAAAGCAGAAATTGGGGCACTTTTGAAATTTTCATTTTTGACCAATATCGACAGGTCCGGGGCTTAGGGAATTTCTCATATGCCACAAAATGGTTGAAGCTCCTGTTCAAAAATGATGCTCCGAAATCAACTTCTGTCACCTTAGTGATACATTTTGGGATAGTACCTAAAGTTTAAAGCAGAAATTGGGGCACTTTTGAAATTTTCATTTTTGACCAAAATCGACAGGTCCGGGGCTTAGGGAATTTCTCATATGCCACAAAATGGTTGAAGCTCCTGTTCAAAAATGATGCTTCGCAATCAACTTCTGTCACCTTAGTGATACATTTTGGGATAGTACCTAAAGTTTAAAGCAGAAATTGGGGCACTTTTGACATTTTCATTTTTGACCAAAATCGACAGGTCCGGGGCTTAGGGAATTTCTCATATGCCACAAAACGGTTGAAGCTCCTGTTCAAAAATGATGCTCGGAAATCAACTTCTGTCACCTTGGTGATACATTTTGGGATAGTACCTAAAGTTTAAAGCAGAAATTGGGGCACTTTTGAAATTTTCATTTTTGACCAAAATCGACAGGTCCGGGGCTTAGGGAATTTCTCATATGCCACAAAATGGTTGAAGCTCCTGTTCAAAAATGATGCTTCGAAATCAACTTCTGTCACCTTAGTGATACATTTTGGGATAGTACCAAAAGTTTAAAGCAGAAATTGGGGTACTTTTGACATTTTCATTTTTGACAAAAATCGACAGGTCCGGGGCTTAGGGAATATCTCATATGCCACAAAATGGTTGAAGCTCCTGTTCAAAAATGATGCTCCGAAATCAACTTCTGTCACCTTAGTGATACATTTTGGGATAGTACCTAAAGTTTAAAGCAAAAATTGGGGCACTTTTGAAATTCTCATTTTTGACCAAAATCGACAGGTCCGGGGCTTAGGGAATTTCTCATATGCCACAAAACGGTTGAAGCTCCTGTTCAAAAACCATGCTCCGAAATCAACTTCTGTCACCTTAGTGATACATTTTGGGATAGTACCTAAAGTTTAAAGCAGAAATTGGGGCACTTTTGACATTTTCATTTTTGACCAAAATCGACAGGTCCGGGGCTTAGGGAATTTCTCATATGCCACAAAACGGTTGAAGCTCCTGTTCAAAAATGATGCTCGGAAATCAACTTCTGTCACCTTGGTGATACATTTTGGGATAGTACCTAAAGTTTAAAGCAGAAATTGGGGTACTTTTGACATTTTCATTTTTGACAAAAATCGACAGGTCCGGGGCTTAGGGAATATCTCATATGCCACAAAATGGTTGAAGCTCCTGTTCAAAAATGATGCTCCGAAATCAACTTCTGTCACCTTAGTGATACATTTTGGGATAGTACCTAAAGTTTAAAGCAAAAATTGGGGCACTTTTGAAATTCTCATTTTTGACCAAAATCGACAGGTCCGGGGCTTAGGGAATTTCTCATATGCCACAAAACGGTTGAAGCTCCTGTTCAAAAACCATGCTCCGAAATCAACTTCTGTCACCTTAGTGATACATTTTGGGATAGTACCTAAAGTTTAAAGCAGAAATTGGGGCACTTTTGACATTTTCATTTTTGACCAAAATCGACAGGTCCGGGGCTAGGGAATTTCTCATATGACACAAAACGGTTGAAGCTCCTGTTCAAAAATGATGCTCGGAAATCAACTTCTGTCACCTTGGTGATACATTTTGGGATAGTACCTAAAGTTTAAAGCAGAAATTGGGGCACTTTTGAAATTTTCATTTTTGACCAAAATCGACAGGTCCGGGGCTTAGGGAATTTCTCATATGCCACAAAATGGTTGAAGCTCCTGTTCAAAAATGATGCTCCGAAATCAACTTCTGTCACCTTAGTGATACATTTTGGGATAGTACCTAAAGTTTAAAGCAGAAATTGGGGCACTTTTGAAATTTTCATTTTTGACCAAAATCGACAGGTCCGGGGCTTAGGGAATTTCTCATATGCCACAAAATGGTTGAAGCTCCTGTTCAAAAATGATGCTTCGAAATCAACTTCTGTCACCTTAGTGATACATTTTGGGATAGTACCTAAAGTTTAAAGCAGAAATTGGGGCACTTTTGACATTTTCATTTTTGACCAAAATCGACAGGTCCGGGGCTTAGGGAATTTCTCATATGCCACAACACGGTTGAAGCTCCTGTTCAAAAATGATGCTCCGAAATCAACTTCTGTCACCTTAGTGATACATTTTGGGATAGTACCTAAAGTTTAAAGCAAAAATTGGGGCACTTTTGAAATTCTCATTTTTGACCAAAATCGACAGGTCCGGGGCTTAGGGAATTTCTCATATGCCACAAAACGGTTGAAGCTCTTTTTCAAAAATGATGCTCGGAAATCAACTTCTGTCACCTTGGTGATACATTTTGGGATAGTACCTAAAGTTTAAAGCAGAAATTGGGGCACTTTTGAAATTTTCATTTTTGACCAATATCGACAGGTCCGGGGCTTAGGGAATTTCTCATATGCCACAAAATGGTTGAAGCTCCTGTTCAAAAATGATGCTCCGAAATCAACTTCTGTCACCTTAGTGATACATTTTGGGATAGTACCTAAAGTTTAAAGCAGAAATTGGGGCACTTTTGAAATTTTCATTTTTGACCAAAATCGACAGGTCCGGGGCTTAGGGAATTTCTCATATGCCACAAAATGGTTGAAGCTCCTGTTCAAAAATGATGCTTCGCAATCAACTTCTGTCACCTTAGTGATACATTTTGGGATAGTACCTAAAGTTTAAAGCAGAAATTGGGGCACTTTTGACATTTTCATTTTTGACCAAAATCGACAGGTCCGGGGCTTAGGGAATTTCTCATATGCCACAAAACGGTTGAAGCTCCTGTTCAAAAATGATGCTCGGAAATCAACTTCTGTCACCTTGGTGATACATTTTGGGATAGTACCTAAAGTTTAAAGCAGAAATTGGGGCACTTTTGAAATTTTCATTTTTGACCAAAATCGACAGGTCCGGGGCTTAGGGAATTTCTCATATGCCACAAAATGGTTGAAGCTCCTGTTCAAAAATGATGCTTCGAAATCAACTTCTGTCACCTTAGTGATACATTTTGGGATAGTACCAAAAGTTTAAAGCAGAAATTGGGGTACTTTTGACATTTTCATTTTTGACAAAAATCGACAGGTCCGGGGCTTAGGGAATATCTCATATGCCACAAAATGGTTGAAGCTCCTGTTCAAAAATGATGCTCCGAAATCAACTTCTGTCACCTTAGTGATACATTTTGGGATAGTACCTAAAGTTTAAAGCAAAAATTGGGGCACTTTTGAAATTCTCATTTTTGACCAAAATCGACAGGTCCGGGGCTTAGGGAATTTCTCATATGCCACAAAACGGTTGAAGCTCCTGTTCAAAAACCATGCTCCGAAATCAACTTCTGTCACCTTAGTGATACATTTTGGGATAGTACCTAAAGTTTAAAGCAGAAATTGGGGCACTTTTGACATTTTCATTTTTGACCAAAATCGACAGGTCCGGGGCTTAGGGAATTTCTCATATGCCACAAAACGGTTGAAGCTCCTGTTCAAAAATGATGCTCGGAAATCAACTTCTGTCACCTTGGTGATACATTTTGGGATAGTACCTAAAGTTTAAAGCAGAAATTGGGGCACTTTTGAAATTTTCATTTTTGACCAAAATCGACAGGTCCGGGGCTTAGGGAATTTCTCATATGCCACAAAATGGTTGAAGCTCCTGTTCAAAAATGATGCTCCGAAATCAACTTCTGTCACCTTAGTGATACATTTTGGGATAGTACCTAAAGTTTAAAGCAGAAATTGGGGCACTTTTGAAATTTTAATTTTTGACCAAAATCGACAGGTCCGGGGCTTAGGGAATTTCTCATATGCCACAAAACGGTTGAAGCTCCTGTTCAAAAATGATGCTCCGAAATCAACTTCTGTCACCTTAGTGATACATTTTGGGATAGTACCTAAAGTTTAAAGCAGAAATTGGGGCACTTTTGACATTTTCATTTTTGACCAAAATCGACAGGTCCGGGGCTTAGGGAATTTCTCATATGCCACAACACGGTTGAAGCTCCTGTTCAAAAATGATGCTCCGAAATCAACTTCTGTCACCTTAGTGATACATTTTGGGATAGTACCTAAAGTTTAAAGCAAAAATTGGGGCACTTTTGAAATTCTCATTTTTGACCAAAATCGACAGGTCCGGGGCTTAGGGAATTTCTCATATGCCACAAAACGGTTGAAGCTCTTTTTCAAAAATGATGCTCGGAAATCAACTTCTGTCACCTTGGTGATACATTTTGGGATAGTACCTAAAGTTTAAAGCAGAAATTGGGGCACTTTTGAAATTTTCATTTTTGACCAATATCGACAGGTCCGGGGCTTAGGGAATTTCTCATATGCCACAAAATGGTTGAAGCTCCTGTTCAAAAATGATGCTCCGAAATCAACTTCTGTCACCTTAGTGATACATTTTGGGATAGTACCTAAAGTTTAAAGCAGAAATTGGGGCACTTTTGAAATTTTCATTTTTGACCAAAATCGACAGGTCCGGGGCTTAGGGAATTTCTCATATGCCACAAAATGGTTGAAGCCCCTGTTCAAAAACCATGCTCCGAAATCAACTTCTGTCACCTTAGTGATACATTTTGGGATAGTACCTAAAGTTTAAAGCAGAAATTGGGGCACTTTTGACATTTTCATTTTTGACCAAAATCGACAGGTCCGGGGCTTAGGGAATTTCTCATATGCCACAAAACGGTTGAAGCTCCTGTTCAAAAATGATGCTCGGAAATCAACTTCTGTCACCTTGGTGATACATTTTGGGATAGTACCTAAAGTTTAAAGCAGAAATTGGGGCACTTTTGAAATTTTCATTTTTGACCAAAATCGACAGGTCCGGGGCTTAGGGAATTTCTCATATGCCACAAAATGGTTGAAGCTCCTGTTCAAAAATGATGCTTCGAAATCAACTTCTGTCACCTTAGTGATACATTTTGGGATAGTACCAAAAGTTTAAAGCAGAAATTGGGGTACTTTTGACATTTTCATTTTTGACAAAAATCGACAGGTCCGGGGCTTAGGGAATATCTCATATGCCACAAAATGGTTGAAGCTCCTGTTCAAAAATGATGCTCCGAAATCAACTTCTGTCACCTTAGTGATACATTTTGGGATAGTACCTAAAGTTTAAAGCAAAAATTGGGGCACTTTTGAAATTCTCATTTTTGACCAAAATCGACAGGTCCGGGGCTTAGGGAATTTCTCATATGCCACAAAACGGTTGAAGCTCCTGTTCAAAAACCATGCTCCGAAATCAACTTCTGTCACCTTAGTGATACATTTTGGGATAGTACCTAAAGTTTAAAGCAGAAATTGGGGCACTTTTGACATTTTCATTTTTGACCAAAATCGACAGGTCCGGGGCTTAGGGAATTTCTCATATGCCACAAAACGGTTGAAGCTCCTGTTCAAAAATGATGCTCGGAAATCAACTTCTGTCACCTTGGTGATACATTTTGGGATAGTACCTAAAGTTTAAAGCAGAAATTGGGGCACTTTTGAAATTTTCATTTTTGACCAAAATCGACAGGTCCGGGGCTTAGGGAATTTCTCATATGCCACAAAATGGTTGAAGCTCCTGTTCAAAAATGATGCTCCGAAATCAACTTCTGTCACCTTAGTGATACATTTTGGGATAGTACCTAAAGTTTAAAGCAGAAATTGGGGCACTTTTGAAATTTTCATTTTTGACCAAAATCGACAGGTCCGGGGCTTAGGGAATTTCTCATATGCCACAAAATGGTTGAAGCTCCTGTTCAAAAATGATGCTTCGAAATCAACTTCTGTCACCTTAGTGATACATTTTGGGATAGTACCTAAAGTTTAAAGCAGAAATTGGGGCACTTTTGACATTTTCATTTTTGACCAAAATCGACAGGTCCGGGGCTTAGGGAATTTCTCATATGCCACAACACGGTTGAAGCTCCTGTTCAAAAATGATGCTCCGAAATCAACTTCTGTCACCTTAGTGATACATTTTGGGATAGTACCTAAAGTTTAAAGCAAAAATTGGGGCACTTTTGAAATTCTCATTTTTGACCAAAATCGACAGGTCCGGGGCTTAGGGAATTTCTCATATGCCACAAAACGGTTGAAGCTCTTTTTCAAAAATGATGCTCGGAAATCAACTTCTGTCACCTTGGTGATACATTTTGGGATAGTACCTAAAGTTTAAAGCAGAAATTGGGGCACTTTTGAAATTTTCATTTTTGACCAATATCGACAGGTCCGGGGCTTAGGGAATTTCTCATATGCCACAAAATGGTTGAAGCTCCTGTTCAAAAATGATGCTCCGAAATCAACTTCTGTCACCTTAGTGATACATTTTGGGATAGTACCTAAAGTTTAAAGCAGAAATTGGGGCACTTTTGAAATTTTCATTTTTGACCAAAATCGACAGGTCCGGGGCTTAGGGAATTTCTCATATGCCACAAAATGGTTGAAGCTCCTGTTCAAAAATGATGCTTCGCAATCAACTTCTGTCACCTTAGTGATACATTTTGGGATAGTACCTAAAGTTTAAAGCAGAAATTGGGGCACTTTTGACATTTTCATTTTTGACCAAAATCGACAGGTCCGGGGCTTAGGGAATTTCTCATATGCCACAAAACGGTTGAAGCTCCTGTTCAAAAATGATGCTCGGAAATCAACTTCTGTCACCTTGGTGATACATTTTGGGATAGTACCTAAAGTTTAAAGCAGAAATTGGGGCACTTTTGAAATTTTCATTTTTGACCAAAATCGACAGGTCCGGGGCTTAGGGAATTTCTCATATGCCACAAAATGGTTGAAGCTCCTGTTCAAAAATGATGCTTCGAAATCAACTTCTGTCACCTTAGTGATACATTTTGGGATAGTACCAAAAGTTTAAAGCAGAAATTGGGGTACTTTTGACATTTTCATTTTTGACAAAAATCGACAGGTCCGGGGCTTAGGGAATATCTCATATGCCACAAAATGGTTGAAGCTCCTGTTCAAAAATGATGCTCCGAAATCAACTTCTGTCACCTTAGTGATACATTTTGGGATAGTACCTAAAGTTTAAAGCAAAAATTGGGGCACTTTTGAAATTCTCATTTTTGACCAAAATCGACAGGTCCGGGGCTTAGGGAATTTCTCATATGCCACAAAACGGTTGAAGCTCCTGTTCAAAAACCATGCTCCGAAATCAACTTCTGTCACCTTAGTGATACATTTTGGGATAGTACCTAAAGTTTAAAGCAGAAATTGGGGCACTTTTGACATTTTCATTTTTGACCAAAATCGACAGGTCCGGGGCTTAGGGAATTTCTCATATGCCACAAAACGGTTGAAGCTCCTGTTCAAAAATGATGCTCGGAAATCAACTTCTGTCACCTTGGTGATACATTTTGGGATAGTACCTAAAGTTTAAAGCAGAAATTGGGGTACTTTTGACATTTTCATTTTTGACAAAAATCGACAGGTCCGGGGCTTAGGGAATATCTCATATGCCACAAAATGGTTGAAGCTCCTGTTCAAAAATGATGCTCCGAAATCAACTTCTGTCACCTTAGTGATACATTTTGGGATAGTACCTAAAGTTTAAAGCAAAAATTGGGGCACTTTTGAAATTCTCATTTTTGACCAAAATCGACAGGTCCGGGGCTTAGGGAATTTCTCATATGCCACAAAACGGTTGAAGCTCCTGTTCAAAAACCATGCTCCGAAATCAACTTCTGTCACCTTAGTGATACATTTTGGGATAGTACCTAAAGTTTAAAGCAGAAATTGGGGCACTTTTGACATTTTCATTTTTGACCAAAATCGACAGGTCCGGGGCTTAGGGAATTTCTCATATGCCACAAAACGGTTGAAGCTCCTGTTCAAAAATGATGCTCGGAAATCAACTTCTGTCACCTTGGTGATACATTTTGGGATAGTACCTAAAGTTTAAAGCAGAAATTGGGGCACTTTTGAAATTTTCATTTTTGACCAAAATCGACAGGTCCGGGGCTTAGGGAATTTCTCATATGCCACAAAATGGTTGAAGCTCCTGTTCAAAAATGATGCTCCGAAATCAACTTCTGTCACCTTAGTGATACATTTTGGGATAGTACCTAAAGTTTAAAGCAGAAATTGGGGCACTTTTGAAATTTTCATTTTTGACCAAAATCGACAGGTCCGGGGCTTAGGGAATTTCTCATATGCCACAAAATGGTTGAAGCTCCTGTTCAAAAATGATGCTTCGAAATCAACTTCTGTCACCTTAGTGATACATTTTGGGATAGTACCTAAAGTTTAAAGCAGAAATTGGGGCACTTTTGACATTTTCATTTTTGACCAAAATCGACAGGTCCGGGGCTTAGGGAATTTCTCATATGCCACAACACGGTTGAAGCTCCTGTTCAAAAATGATGCTCCGAAATCAACTTCTGTCACCTTAGTGATACATTTTGGGATAGTACCTAAAGTTTAAAGCAAAAATTGGGGCACTTTTGAAATTCTCATTTTTGACCAAAATCGACAGGTCCGGGGCTTAGGGAATTTCTCATATGCCACAAAACGGTTGAAGCTCTTTTTCAAAAATGATGCTCGGAAATCAACTTCTGTCACCTTGGTGATACATTTTGGGATAGTACCTAAAGTTTAAAGCAGAAATTGGGGCACTTTTGAAATTTTCATTTTTGACCAATATCGACAGGTCCGGGGCTTAGGGAATTTCTCATATGCCACAAAATGGTTGAAGCTCCTGTTCAAAAATGATGCTCCGAAATCAACTTCTGTCACCTTAGTGATACATTTTGGGATAGTACCTAAAGTTTAAAGCAGAAATTGGGGCACTTTTGAAATTTTCATTTTTGACCAAAATCAACAGGTCCGGGGCTTAGGGAATTTCTCATATGCCACAAAATGGTTGAAGCTCCTGTTCAAAAATGATGCTTCGCAATCAACTTCTGTCACCTTAGTGATACATTTTGGGATAGTACCTAAAGTTTAAAGCAGAAATTGGGGCACTTTTGACATTTTCATTTTTGACCAAAATCGACAGGTCCGGGGCTTAGGGAATTTCTCATATGCCACAAAACGGTTGAAGCTCCTGTTCAAAAATGATGCTCGGAAATCAACTTCTGTCACCTTGGTGATACATTTTGGGATAGTACCTAAAGTTTAAAGCAGAAATTGGGGCACTTTTGAAATTTTCATTTTTGACCAAAATCGACAGGTCCGGGGCTTAGGGAATTTCTCATATGCCACAAAATGGTTGAAGCTCCTGTTCAAAAATGATGCTTCGAAATCAACTTCTGTCACCTTAGTGATACATTTTGGGATAGTACCAAAAGTTTAAAGCAGAAATTGGGGTACTTTTGACATTTTCATTTTTGACAAAAATCGACAGGTCCGGGGCTTAGGGAATATCTCATATGCCACAAAATGGTTGAAGCTCCTGTTCAAAAATGATGCTCCGAAATCAACTTCTGTCACCTTAGTGATACATTTTGGGATAGTACCTAAAGTTTAAAGCAAAAATTGGGGCACTTTTGAAATTCTCATTTTTGACCAAAATCGACAGGTCCGGGGCTTAGGGAATTTCTCATATGCCACAAAACGGTTGAAGCTCCTGTTCAAAAACCATGCTCCGAAATCAACTTCTGTCACCTTAGTGATACATTTTGGGATAGTACCTAAAGTTTAAAGCAGAAATTGGGGCACTTTTGACATTTTCATTTTTGACCAAAATCGACAGGTCCGGGGCTTAGGGAATTTCTCATATGCCACAAAACGGTTGAAGCTCCTGTTCAAAAATGATGCTCGGAAATCAACTTCTGTCACCTTGGTGATACATTTTGGGATAGTACCTAAAGTTTAAAGCAGAAATTGGGGCACTTTTGAAATTTTCATTTTTGACCAAAATCGACAGGTCCGGGGCTTAGGGAATTTCTCATATGCCACAAAATGGTTGAAGCTCCTGTTCAAAAATGATGCTCCGAAATCAACTTCTGTCACCTTAGTGATACATTTTGGGATAGTACCTAAAGTTTAAAGCAGAAATTGGGGCACTTTTGAAATTTTAATTTTTGACCAAAATCGACAGGTCCGGGGCTTAGGGAATTTCTCATATGCCACAAAACGGTTGAAGCTCCTGTTCAAAAATGATGCTCCGAAATCAACTTCTGTCACCTTAGTGATACATTTTGGGATAGTACCTAAAGTTTAAAGCAGAAATTGGGGCACTTTTGACATTTTCATTTTTGACCAAAATCGACAGGTCCGGGGCTTAGGGAATTTCTCATATGCCACAACACGGTTGAAGCTCCTGTTCAAAAATGATGCTCCGAAATCAACTTCTGTCACCTTAGTGATACATTTTGGGATAGTACCTAAAGTTTAAAGCAAAAATTGGGGCACTTTTGAAATTCTCATTTTTGACCAAAATCGACAGGTCCGGGGCTTAGGGAATTTCTCATATGCCACAAAACGGTTGAAGCTCTTTTTCAAAAATGATGCTCGGAAATCAACTTCTGTCACCTTGGTGATACATTTTGGGATAGTACCTAAAGTTTAAAGCAGAAATTGGGGCACTTTTGAAATTTTCATTTTTGACCAATATCGACAGGTCCGGGGCTTAGGGAATTTCTCATATGCCACAAAATGGTTGAAGCTCCTGTTCAAAAATGATGCTCCGAAATCAACTTCTGTCACCTTAGTGATACATTTTGGGATAGTACCTAAAGTTTAAAGCAGAAATTGGGGCACTTTTGAAATTTTCATTTTTGACCAAAATCGACAGGTCCGGGGCTTAGGGAATTTCTCATATGCCACAAAATGGTTGAAGCTCCTGTTCAAAAATGATGCTTCGCAATCAACTTCTGTCACCTTAGTGATACATTTTGGGATAGTACCTAAAGTTTAAAGCAGAAATTGGGGCACTTTTGACATTTTCATTTTTGACCAAAATCGACAGGTCCGGGGCTTAGGGAATTTCTCATATGCCACAAAACGGTTGAAGCTCCTGTTCAAAAATGATGCTCGGAAATCAACTTCTGTCACCTTGGTGATACATTTTGGGATAGTACCTAAAGTTTAAAGCAGAAATTGGGGCACTTTTGAAATTTTCATTTTTGACCAAAATCGACAGGTCCGGGGCTTAGGGAATTTCTCATATGCCACAAAATGGTTGAAGCTCCTGTTCAAAAATGATGCTCCGAAATCAACTTCTGTCACCTTAGTGATACATTTTGGGATAGTACCTAAAGTTTAAAGCAGAAATTGGGGCACTTTTGAAATTTTCATTTTTGACCAAATTTGACAGGTCCGGGGCTTAGGGAATTTCTAATATGCCACAAAATGGTTGAAGCTCCTGTTCAAAAATGATGCTTCGCAATCAACTTCTGTCACCTTAGTGATACATTTTGGGATAGTACCTAAAGTTTAAAGCAGAAATTGGGGCACTTTTGACATTTTCATTTTTGACCAAAATCGACAGGTCCGGGGCTTAGGGAATTTCTCATATGCCACAAAACGGTTGAAGCTCCTGTTCAAAAATGATGCTCCGAAATCAACTTCTGTCACCTTAGTGATACATTTTGGGATAGTACCTAAAGTTTAAAGCAAAAATTGGGGCACTTTTGAAATTCTCATTTTTGACCAAAATCAACAGGTCCGGGGCTTAGGGAATTTCTCATATGCCACAAAACGGTTGAAGCTCCTGTTCAAAAACCATGCTCCGAAATCAACTTCTGTCACCTTAGTGATACATTTTGGGATAGTACCTAAAGTTTAAAGCAGAAATTGGGGCACTTTTGACATTTTCATTTTTGACCAAAATCGACAGGTCCGGGGCTTAGGGAATTTCTCATATGCCACAAAACGGTTGAAGCTCCTGTTCAAAAATGATGCTCGGAAATCAACTTCTGTCACCTTGGTGATACATTTTGGGATAGTACCTAAAGTTTACAGCAGAAATTGGGGCACTTTTGAAATTTTCATTTTTGACCAAAATCGACAGGTCCGGGGCTTAGGGAATTTCTCATATGCCACAAAATGGTTGAAGCTCCTGTTCAAAAATGATGCTTCGAAATCAACTTCTGTCACCTTAGTGATACATTTTGGGATAGTACCTAAAGTTTAAAGCAGAAATTGGGGCACTTTTGACATTTTCATTTTTGACCAAAATCGACAGGTCCGGGGCTTAGGGAATTTCTCATATGCCACAAAATGGTTGAAGCTCCTGTTCAAAAATGATGCTTCGCAATCAACTTCTGTCACCTTAGTGATACATTTTGGGATAGTACCTAAAGTTTAAAGCAGAAATTGGGGCACTTTTGACTTTTTCATTTTTTACCAAAATCAACAGGTCCGGGGCTTAGGGAATTTCTCATATGCCACAAAACGGTTGAAGCTCCTGTTCAAAAATTATGCTCCGAAATCAACTTCTGTCACCTTAGTGATACATTTTGGGATAGTACCTAAAGTTTAAAGCAAAAATTGGGGCACTTTTGAAATTCTCATTTTTGACCAAAATCGACAGGTCCAGGGCTTAGGGAATTTCTCATATGCCACAAAATGGTTGAAGCCCCTGTTCAAAAACCATGCTCCGAAATCAACTTCTGTCACCTTAGTGATACATTTTGGGATAGTACCTAAAGTTTAAAGCAGAAATTGGGGCACTTTTGACATTTTCATTTTTGACCAAAATCGACAGGTCCGGGGCTTAGGGAATTTCTCATATGCCACAAAACGGTTGAAGCTCCTGTTCAAAAATGATGCTCGGAAATCAACTTCTGTCACCTTGGTGATACATTTTGGGATAGTACCTAAAGTTTAAAGCAGAAATTGGGGCACTTTTGAAATTTTCATTTTTGATCAAAATCGACAGGTCCGGGGCTTAGGGAATTTCTCATATGCCACAAAATGGTTGAAGCTCCTGTTCAAAAATGATGCTTCGAAATCAACTTCTGTCACCTTAGTGATACATTTTGGGATAGTACCAAAAGTTTAAAGCAGAAATTGGGGCACTTTTGACATTTTCATTTTTGACCAAAATCGACAGGTCCGGGGCTTAGGGAATTTCTCATATGCCACAAAACGGTTGAAGCTCCTGTTCAAAAATGATGCTCCGAAATCAAATTCTGTCACCTTAGTGATACATTTTGGGATAGTACCTAAAGTTTAAAGCAAAAATTGGGGCACTTTTGAAATTCTCATTTTTGACCAAAATCGACAGGTCCGGGGCTTAGGGAATTTCTCATATGCCACAAAACGGTTGAAGCTCCTGTTCAAAAACCATGCTCCGAAATCAACTTCTGTCACCTTAGTGATACATTTTGGGATAGTACCTAAAGTTTAAAGCAGAAATTGGGGTACTTTTGACATTTTAATTTTTGACAAAAATCGACAGGTCCGGGGCTTAGGGAATATCTCATATGCCACAAAATGGTTGAAGCTCCTGTTCAAAAATGATGCTTCGAAATCAACTTCTGTCACCTTAGTGATACATTTTGGGATAGTACCTAAAGTTTAAAGCAGAAATTGGGGCACTTTTGAAATTTTCATTTTTGACCAAAATCGACAGGTCCGGGGCTTAGGGAATTTCTCATATGCCACAAAATGGTTGAAGCTCCTGTTCAAAAATGATGCTTCGAAATCAACTTCTGTCACCTTAGTGATACATTTTGGGATAGTACCTAAAGTTTAAAGCAGAAATTGGGGCACTTTTGACATTTTCATTTTTGACCAAAATCGACAGGTCCGGGGCTTAGGGAATTTCTCATATGCCACAACACGGTTGAAGCTCCTGTTCAAAAATGATGCTCCGAAATCAACTTCTGTCACCTTAGTGATACATTTTGGGATAGTACCTAAAGTTTAAAGCAAAAATTGGGGCACTTTTGAAATTCTCATTTTTGACCAAAATCGACAGGTCCGGGGCTTAGGGAATTTCTCATATGCCACAAAACGGTTGAAGCTCTTTTTCAAAAATGATGCTCGGAAATCAACTTCTGTCACCTTGGTGATACATTTTGGGATAGTACCTAAAGTTTAAAGCAGAAATTGGGGCACTTTTGAAATTTTCATTTTTGACCAATATCGACAGGTCCGGGGCTTAGGGAATTTCTCATATGCCACAAAATGGTTGAAGCTCCTGTTCAAAAATGATGCTCCGAAATCAACTTCTGTCACCTTAGTGATACATTTTGGGATAGTACCTAAAGTTTAAAGCAGAAATTGGGGCACTTTTGAAATTTTCATTTTTGACCAAAATCGACAGGTCCGGGGCTTAGGGAATTTCTCATATGCCACAAAATGGTTGAAGCTCCTGTTCAAAAATGATGCTTCGCAATCAACTTCTGTCACCTTAGTGATACATTTTGGGATAGTACCTAAAGTTTAAAGCAGAAATTGGGGCACTTTTGACATTTTCATTTTTGACCAAAATCGACAGGTCCGGGGCTTAGGGAATTTCTCATATGCCACAAAACGGTTGAAGCTCCTGTTCAAAAATGATGCTCGGAAATCAACTTCTGTCACCTTGGTGATACATTTTGGGATAGTACCTAAAGTTTAAAGCAGAAATTGGGGCACTTTTGAAATTTTCATTTTTGACCAAAATCGACAGGTCCGGGGCTTAGGGAATTTCTCATATGCCACAAAATGGTTGAAGCTCCTGTTCAAAAATGATGCTTCGAAATCAACTTCTGTCACCTTAGTGATACATTTTGGGATAGTACCAAAAGTTTAAAGCAGAAATTGGGGTACTTTTGACATTTTCATTTTTGACAAAAATCGACAGGTCCGGGGCTTAGGGAATATCTCATATGCCACAAAATGGTTGAAGCTCCTGTTCAAAAATGATGCTCCGAAATCAACTTCTGTCACCTTAGTGATACATTTTGGGATAGTACCTAAAGTTTAAAGCAAAAATTGGGGCACTTTTGAAATTCTCATTTTTGACCAAAATCGACAGGTCCGGGGCTTAGGGAATTTCTCATATGCCACAAAACGGTTGAAGCTCCTGTTCAAAAACCATGCTCCGAAATCAACTTCTGTCACCTTAGTGATACATTTTGGGATAGTACCTAAAGTTTAAAGCAGAAATTGGGGCACTTTTGACATTTTCATTTTTGACCAAAATCGACAGGTCCGGGGCTTAGGGAATTTCTCATATGCCACAAAACGGTTGAAGCTCCTGTTCAAAAATGATGCTCGGAAATCAACTTCTGTCACCTTGGTGATACATTTTGGGATAGTACCTAAAGTTTAAAGCAGAAATTGGGGCACTTTTGAAATTTTCATTTTTGACCAAAATCGACAGGTCCGGGGCTTAGGGAATTTCTCATATGCCACAAAATGGTTGAAGCTCCTGTTCAAAAATGATGCTCCGAAATCAACTTCTGTCACCTTAGTGATACATTTTGGGATAGTACCTAAAGTTTAAAGCAGAAATTGGGGCACTTTTGAAATTTTCATTTTTGACCAAAATCGACAGGTCCGGGGCTTAGGGAATTTCTCATATGCCACAAAACGGTTGAAGCTCCTGTTCAAAAATGATGCTCCGAAATCAACTTCTGTCACCTTAGTGATACATTTTGGGATAGTACCTAAAGTTAAAAGCAGAAATTGGGGCACTTTTGAAATTTTCATTTTTGACCAAAATCGACAGGTCCGGGGCTTAGGGAATTTCTCATATGCCACAAAATGGTTGAAGCTCCTGTTCAAAAATGATGCTTCGAAATCAACTTCTGTCACCTTAGTGATACATTTTGGGATAGTACCTAAAGTTTAAAGCAGAAATTGGGGCACTTTTGACATTTTCATTTTTGACCAAAATCGACAGGTCCGGGGCTTAGGGAATTTCTCATATGCCACAACACGGTTGAAGCTCCTGTTCAAAAATGATGCTCCGAAATCAACTTCTGTCACCTTAGTGATACATTTTGGGATAGTACCTAAAGTTTAAAGCAAAAATTGGGGCACTTTTGAAATTCTCATTTTTGACCAAAATCGACAGGTCCGGGGCTTAGGGAATTTCTCATATGCCACAAAACGGTTGAAGCTCTTTTTCAAAAATGATGCTCGGAAATCAACTTCTGTCACCTTGGTGATACATTTTGGGATAGTACCTAAAGTTTAAAGCAGAAATTGGGGCACTTTTGAAATTTTCATTTTTGACCAATATCGACAGGTCCGGGGCTTAGGGAATTTCTCATATGCCACAAAACGGTTGAAGCTCCTGTTCAAAAATGATGCTCGGAAATCAACTTCTGTCACCTTGGTGATACATTTTGGGATAGTACCTAAAGTTTAAAGCAGAAATTGGGGCACTTTTGAAATTTTCATTTTTGACCAAAATCGACAGGTCCGGGGCTTAGGGAATTTCTCATATGCCACAAAATGGTTGAAGCTCCTGTTCAAAAATGATGCTCCGAAATCAACTTCTGTCACCTTAGTGATACATTTTGGGATAGTACCTAAAGTTTAAAGCAGAAATTGGGGCACTTTTGAAATTTTCATTTTTGACCAAATTTGACAGGTCCGGGGCTTAGGGAATTTCTAATATGCCACAAAATGGTTGAAGCTCCTGTTCAAAAATGATGCTTCGCAATCAACTTCTGTCACCTTAGTGATACATTTTGGGATAGTACCTAAAGTTTAAAGCAGAAATTGGGGCACTTTTGACATTTTCATTTTTGACCAAAATCGACAGGTCCGGGGCTTAGGGAATTTCTCATATGCCACAAAACGGTTGAAGCTCCTGTTCAAAAATGATGCTCCGAAATCAACTTCTGTCACCTTAGTGATACATTTTGGGATAGTACCTAAAGTTTAAAGCAAAAATTGGGGCACTTTTGAAATTCTCATTTTTGACCAAAATCAACAGGTCCGGGGCTTAGGGAATTTCTCATATGCCACAAAACGGTTGAAGCTCCTGTTCAAAAACCATGCTCCGAAATCAACTTCTGTCACCTTAGTGATACATTTTGGGATAGTACCTAAAGTTTAAAGCAGAAATTGGGGCACTTTTGACATTTTCATTTTTGACCAAAATCGACAGGTCCGGGGCTTAGGGAATTTCTCATATGCCACAAAACGGTTGAAGCTCCTGTTCAAAAATGATGCTCGGAAATCAACTTCTGTCACCTTGGTGATACATTTTGGGATAGTACCTAAAGTTTACAGCAGAAATTGGGGCACTTTTGAAATTTTCATTTTTGACCAAAATCGACAGGTCCGGGGCTTAGGGAATTTCTCATATGCCACAAAATGGTTGAAGCTCCTGTTCAAAAATGATGCTTCGAAATCAACTTCTGTCACCTTAGTGATACATTTTGGGATAGTACCTAAAGTTTAAAGCAGAAATTGGGGCACTTTTGACATTTTCATTTTTGACCAAAATCGACAGGTCCGGGGCTTAGGGAATTTCTCATATGCCACAAAATGGTTGAAGCTCCTGTTCAAAAATGATGCTTCGCAATCAACTTCTGTCACCTTAGTGATACATTTTGGGATAGTACCTAAAGGTTAAAGCAGAAATTGGGGCACTTTTGACTTTTTCATTTTTTACCAAAATCAACAGGTCCGGGGCTTAGGGAATTTCTCATATGCCACAAAACGGTTGAAGCTCCTGTTCAAAAATTATGCTCCGAAATCAACTTCTGTCACCTTAGTGATACATTTTGGGATAGTACCTAAAGTTTAAAGCAAAAATTGGGGCACTTTTGAAATTCTCATTTTTGACCAAAATCGACAGGTCCAGGGCTTAGGGAATTTCTCATATGCCACAAAATGGTTGAAGCCCCTGTTCAAAAACCATGCTCCGAAATCAACTTCTGTCACCTTAGTGATACATTTTGGGATAGTACCTAAAGTTTAAAGCAGAAATTGGGGCACTTTTGACATTTTCATTTTTGACCAAAATCGACAGGTCCGGGGCTTAGGGAATTTCTCATATGCCACAAAACGGTTGAAGCTCCTGTTCAAAAATGATGCTCGGAAATCAACTTCTGTCACCTTGGTGATACATTTTGGGATAGTACCTAAAGTTTAAAGCAGAAATTGGGGCACTTTTGAAATTTTCATTTTTGATCAAAATCGACAGGTCCGGGGCTTAGGGAATTTCTCATATGCCACAAAATGGTTGAAGCTCCTGTTCAAAAATGATGCTTCGAAATCAACTTCTGTCACCTTAGTGATACATTTTGGGATAGTACCAAAAGTTTAAAGCAGAAATTGGGGCACTTTTGACATTTTCATTTTTGACCAAAATCGACAGGTCCGGGGCTTAGGGAATTTCTCATATGCCACAAAATGGTTGAAGCTCCTGTTCAAAAATGATGCTTCGAAATCAACTTCTGTCACCTTAGTGATACATTTTGGGATAGTACCTAAAGTTTAAAGCAAAAATTGGGGCACTTTTGAAATTCTCATTTTTGACCAAAATCGACAGGTCCGGGGCTTAGGGAATTTCTCATATGCCACAAAACGGTTGAAGCTCCTGTTCAAAAACCATGCTCCGAAATCAACTTCTGTCACCTTAGTGATACATTTTGGGATAGTACCTAAAGTTTAAAGCAGAAATTGGGGTACTTTTGACATTTTAATTTTTGACAAAAATCGACAGGTCCGGGGCTTAGGGAATATCTCATATGCCACAAAATGGTTGAAGCTCCTGTTCAAAAATGATGCTCCGAAATCAACTTCTGTCACCTTAGTGATACATTTTGGGATAGTACCTAAAGTTTAAAGCAAAAATTGGGGCACTTTTGAAATTCTCATTTTTGACCAAAATCGACAGGTCCGGGGCTTAGGGAATTTCTCATATGCCACAAAACGGTTGAAGCTCCTGTTCAAAAACCATGCTCCGAAATCAACTTCTGTCACCTTAGTGATACATTTTGGGATAGTACCTAAAGTTTAAAGCAGAAATTGGGGTACTTTTGACATTTTCATTTTTGACAAAAATCGACAGGTCCGGGGCTTAGGGAATATCTCATATGCCACAAAATGGTTGAAGCTCCTGTTCAAAAATGATGCTCCGAAATCAACTTCTGTCACCTTAGTGATACATTTTGGGATAGTACCTAAAGTTTAAAGCAAAAATTGGGGCACTTTTGAAATTCTCATTTTTGACCAAAATCGACAGGTCCGGGGCTTAGGGAATTTCTCATATGCCACAAAACGGTTGAAGCTCCTGTTCAAAAACCATGCTCCGAAATCAACTTCTGTCACCTTAGTGATACATTTTGGGATAGTACCTAAAGTTTAAAGCAGAAATTGGGGCACTTTTGACATTTTCATTTTTGACCAAAATCGACAGGTCCGGGGCTTAGGGAATTTCTCATATGCCACAAAACGGTTGAAGCTCCTGTTCAAAAATGATGCTCGGAAATCAACTTCTGTCACCTTGGTGATACATTTTGGGATAGTACCTAAAGTTTAAAGCAGAAATTGGGGCACTTTTGAAATTTTCATTTTTGACCAAAATCGACAGGTCCGGGGCTTAGGGAATTTCTCATATGCCACAAAATGGTTGAAGCTCCTGTTCAAAAATGATGCTCCGAAATCAACTTCTGTCACCTTAGTGATATATTTTGGGATAGTACCTAAAGTTTAAAGCAGAAATTGGGGCACTTTTGAAATTCTCATTTTTGACCAAAATCGACAGGTCCGGGGCTTAGGGAATTTCTCATATGCCACAAAACGGTTGAAGCTCCTGTTCAAAAACCATGCTCCGAAATCAACTTCTGTCACCTTAGTGATACATTTTGGGATAGTACCTAAAGTTTAAAGCAGAAATTGGGGCACTTTTGACATTTTCATTTTTGACCAAAATCGACAGGTCCGGGGCTTAGGGAATTTCTCATATGCCACAAAATGGTTGAAGCTCCTGTTCAAAAATGATGCTCCGAAATCAACTTCTGTCACCTTAGTGATACATTTTGGGATAGTACCTAAAGTTTAAAGCAGAAATTGGGGCACTTTTGAAATTTTCATTTTTGACCAAAATCGACAGGTCCGGGGCTTAGGGAATTTCTCATATGCCACAAAACGGTTGAAGCTCCTGTTCAAAAATGATGCTCCGAAATCAACTTCTGTCACCTTAGTGATACATTTTGGGATAGTACCTAAAGTTTAAAGCAGAAATTGGGGCACTTTTGAAATTTTCATTTTTGACCAAAATCGACAGGTCCGGGGCTTAGGGAATTTCTCATATGCCACAAAATGGTTGAAGCTCCTGTTCAAAAATGATGCTTCGAAATCAACTTCTGTCACCTTAGTGATACATTTTGGGATAGTACCTAAAGTTTAAAGCAGAAATTGGGGCACTTTTGACATTTTCATTTTTGACAAAAATCGACAGGTCCGGGGCTTAGGGAATTTCTCATATGCCACAAAACGGTTGAAGCTCCTGTTCAAAAATGATGCTCCGAAATCAACTTCTGTCACCTTAGTGATACATTTTGGGATAGTACCTAAAGTTTAAAGCAAAAATTGGGGCACTTTTGAAATTCTCATTTTTGACCAAAATTGACAGGTCCGGGGCTTAGGGAATTTCTCATATGCAACAAAACGGTTGAAGCTCCTGTTCAAAAATGATGCTC
Organism: Pseudophryne corroboree; assembly: GCF_028390025.1. Taxonomy (NCBI): domain Eukaryota; kingdom Metazoa; phylum Chordata; class Amphibia; order Anura; family Myobatrachidae; genus Pseudophryne; species Pseudophryne corroboree. Next base: position 134,197,640 of record NC_086452.1, read on the forward strand.
CGAAATCAACTTCTGTCACCTTAGTGATACATTTTGGGATAGTACCTAAAGTTTAAAGCAGAAATTGGGGCACTTTTGACATTTTCATTTTTGACCAAAATCGACAGGTCCGGGGCTTAGGGAATTTCTCATATGCCACAAAATGGTTGAAGCTCCTGTTCAAAAATGATGCTTCGCAATCAACTTCTGTCACCTTAGTGATACATTTTGGGATAGTACCTAAAGTTTAAAGCAGAAATTGGGGCACTTTTGACTTTTTCATTTTTTACCAAAATCAACAGGTCCGGGGCTTAGGGAATTTCTCATATGCCACAAAACGGTTGAAGCTCCTGTTCAAAAATGATGCTCCGAAATCAACTTCTGTCACCTTAGTGATACATTTTGGGATAGTACCTAAAGTTTAAAGCAAAAATTGGGGCACTTTTGAAATTCTCATTTTTGACCAAAATCGACAGGTCCGGGGCTTAGGGAATTTCTCATATGCCACAAAATGGTTGAAGCCCCTGTTCAAAAACCATGCTCCGAAATCAACTTCTGTCACCTTAGTGATACATTTTGGGATAGTACCTAAAGTTTAAAGCAGAAATTGGGGCACTTTTGACATTTTCATTTTTGACCAAAATCGACAGGTCCGGGGCTTAGGGAATTTCTCATATGCCACAAAACGGTTGAAGCTCCTGTTCAAAAATGATGCTCGGAAATCAACTTCTGTCACTTTGGTGATACATTTTGGGATAGTACCAAAAGTTTAAAGCAGAAATTGGGGCACTTTTGACATTTTCATTTTTGACCAAAATCGACAGGTCCGGGGCTTAGGGAATTTCTCATATGCCACAAAACGGTTGAAGCTCCTGTTCAAAAATGATGCTCCGAAATCAACTTCTGTCACCTTAGTGATACATTTTGGGATAGTACCTAAAGTTTAAAGCAAAAATTGGGGCACTTTTGAAATTCTCATTTTTGACCAAAATCGACAGGTCCGGGGCTTAGGGAATTTCTCATATGCCACAAAACGGTTGAAGCTCCTGTTCAAAAACCATGCTCCGAAATCAACTTCTGTCACCTTAGTGATACATTTTGGGATAGTACCTAAAGTTTAAAGCAGAAATTGGGGTACTTTTGACATTTTCATTTTTGACAAAAATCGACAGGTCCGGGGCTTAGGGAATATCTCATATGCCACAAAATGGTTGAAGCTCCTGTTCAAAAATGATGCTCGGAAATCAACTTCTGTCACCTTGGTGATACATTTTGGGATAGTACCTAAAGTTTACAGCAGAAATTGGGGCACTTTTGAAATTTTCATTTTTGACCAAAATCGACAGGTCCGGGGCTTAGGGAATTTCTCATATGCCACAAAACGGTTGAAGCTCCTGTTCAAAAATGATGCTTCGAAATCAACTTCTGTCACCTTAGTGATACATTTTGGGATAGTACCTAAAGTTTAAAGCAGAAATTGGGGCACTTTTGACATTTTCATTTTTGACCAAAATCGACAGGTCCGGGGCTTAGGGAATTTCTCATATGCCACAAAATGGTTGAAGCTCCTGTTCAAAAATGATGCTTCGCAATCAACTTCTGTCACCTTAGTGATACATTTTGGGATAGTACCTAAAGTTTAAAGCAGAAATTGGGGCACTTTTGACTTTTTAATTTTTTACCAAAATCAACAGGTCCGGGGCTTAGGGAATTTCTCATATGCCACAAAACGGTTGAAGCTCCTGTTCAAAAATTATGCTCCGAAATCAACTTCTGTCACCTTAGTGATACATTTTGGGATAGTACCTAAAGTTTAAAGCAAAAATTGGGGCACTTTTGAAATTCTCATTTTTGACCAAAATCGACAGGTCCAGGGCTTAGGGAATTTCTCATATGCCACAAAATGGTTGAAGCCCCTGTTCAAAAACCATGCTCCGAAATCAACTTCTGTCACCTTAGTGATACATTTTGGGATAGTACCTAAAGTTTAAAGCAGAAATTGGGGCACTTTTGACATTTTCATTTTTGACCAAAATCGACAGGTCCGGGGCTTAGGGAATTTCTCATATGCCACAAAACGGTTGAAGCTCCTGTTCAAAAATGATGCTCGGAAATCAACTTCTGTCACCTTGGTGATACATTTTGGGATAGTACCTAAAGTTTAAAGCAGAAATTGGGGCACTTTTGAAATTTTCATTTTTGACCAAAATCGACAGGTCCGGGGCTTAGGGAATTTCTCATATGCCACAAAATGGTTGAAGCTCCTGTTCAAAAATGATGCTTCGAAATCAACTTCTGTCACCTTAGTGATACATTTTGGGATAGTACCAAAAGTTTAAAGCAGAAATTGGGGCACTTTTGACATTTTCATTTTTGACCAAAATCGACAGGTCCGGGGCTTAGGGAATTTCTCATATGCCACAAAACGGTTGAAGCTCCTGTTCAAAAATGATGCTCCGAAATCAAATTCTGTCACCTTAGTGATACATTTTGGGATAGTACCTAAAGTTTAAAGCAAAAATTGGGGCACTTTTGAAATTCTCATTTTTGACCAAAATCGACAGGTCCGGGGCTTAGGGAATTTCTCATATGCCACAAAACGGTTGAAGCTCCTGTTCAAAAACCATGCTCCGAAATCAACTTCTGTCACCTTAGTGATACATTTTGGGATAGTACCTAAAGTTTAAAGCAGAAATTGGGGTACTTTTGACATTTTAATTTTTGACAAAAATCGACAGGTCCGGGGCTTAGGGAATATCTCATATGCCACAAAATGGTTGAAGCTCCTGTTCAAAAATGATGCTCCGAAATCAACTTCTGTCACCTTAGTGATACATTTTGGGATAGTACCTAAAGTTTAAAGCAAAAATTGGGGCACTTTTGAAATTCTCATTTTTGACCAAAATCGACAGGTCCGGGGCTTAGGGAATTTCTCATATGCCACAAAACGGTTGAAGCTCCTGTTCAAAAACCATGCTCCGAAATCAACTTCTGTCACCTTAGTGATACATTTTGGGATAGTACCTAAAGTTTAAAGCAGAAATTGGGGTACTTTTGACATTTTCATTTTTGACAAAAATCGACAGGTCCGGGGCTTAGGGAATATCTCATATGCCACAAAATGGTTGAAGCTCCTGTTCAAAAATGATGCTCCGAAATCAACTTCTGTCACCTTAGTGATACATTTTGGGATAGTACCTAAAGTTTAAAGCAAAAATTGGGGCACTTTTGAAATTCTCATTTTTGACCAAAATCGACAGGTCCGGGGCTTAGGGAATTTCTCATATGCCACAAAACGGTTGAAGCTCCTGTTCAAAAACCATGCTCCGAAATCAACTTCTGTCACCTTAGTGATACATTTTGGGATAGTACCTAAAGTTTAAAGCAGAAATTGGGGCACTTTTGACATTTTCATTTTTGACCAAAATCGACAGGTCCGGGGCTTAGGGAATTTCTCATATGCCACAAAACGGTTGAAGCTCCTGTTCAAAAATGATGCTCGGAAATCAACTTCTGTCACCTTGGTGATACATTTTGGGATAGTACCTAAAGTTTAAAGCAGAAATTGGGGCACTTTTGAAATTTTCATTTTTGACCAAAATCGACAGGTCCGGGGCTTAGGGAATTTCTCATATGCCACAAAATGGTTGAAGCTCCTGTTCAAAAATGATGCTCCGAAATCAACTTCTGTCACCTTAGTGATATATTTTGGGATAGTACCTAAAGTTTAAAGCAGAAATTGGGGCACTTTTGAAATTCTCATTTTTGACCAAAATCGACAGGTCCGGGGCTTAGGGAATTTCTCATATGCCACAAAACGGTTGAAGCTCCTGTTCAAAAACCATGCTCCGAAATCAACTTCTGTCACCTTAGTGATACATTTTGGGATAGTACCTAAAGTTTAAAGCAGAAATTGGGGCACTTTTGACATTTTCATTTTTGACCAAAATCGACAGGTCCGGGGCTTAGGGAATTTCTCATATGCCACAAAATGGTTGAAGCTCCTGTTCAAAAATGATGCTCCGAAATCAACTTCTGTCACCTTAGTGATACATTTTGGGATAGTACCTAAAGTTTAAAGCAGAAATTGGGGCACTTTTGAAATTTTCATTTTTGACCAAAATCGACAGGTCCGGGGCTTAGGGAATTTCTCATATGCCACAAAACGGTTGAAGCTCCTGTTCAAAAATGATGCTCCGAAATCAACTTCTGTCACCTTAGTGATACATTTTGGGATAGTACCTAAAGTTTAAAGCAGAAATTGGGGCACTTTTGAAATTTTCATTTTTGACCAAAATCGACAGGTCCGGGGCTTAGGGAATTTCTCATATGCCACAAAATGGTTGAAGCTCCTGTTCAAAAATGATGCTTCGAAATCAACTTCTGTCACCTTAGTGATACATTTTGGGATAGTACCTAAAGTTTAAAGCAGAAATTGGGGCACTTTTGACATTTTCATTTTTGACAAAAATCGACAGGTCCGGGGCTTAGGGAATTTCTCATATGCCACAAAACGGTTGAAGCTCCTGTTCAAAAATGATGCTCCGAAATCAACTTCTGTCACCTTAGTGATACATTTTGGGATAGTACCTAAAGTTTAAAGCAAAAATTGGGGCACTTTTGAAATTCTCATTTTTGACCAAAATTGACAGGTCCGGGGCTTAGGGAATTTCTCATATGCAACAAAACGGTTGAAGCTCCTGTTCAAAAATGATGCTCCGAAATCAACTTCTGTCACCTTAGTGATACATTTTGGGATAGTACCTAAAGTTTAAAGCAGAAATTGGGGCACTTTTGACATTTTCATTTTTGACCAAAATCGACAGGTCCGGGGCTTAGGGAATTTCTCATATGCCACAAAATGGTTGAAGCTCCTGTTCAAAAATGATGCTTCGCAATCAACTTCTGTCACCTTAGTGATACATTTTGGGATAGTACCTAAAGTTTAAAGCAGAAATTGGGGCACTTTTGACTTTTTCATTTTTTACCAAAATCAACAGGTCCGGGGCTTAGGGAATTTCTCATATGCCACAAAACGGTTGAAGCTCCTGTTCAAAAATGATGCTCCGAAATCAACTTCTGTCACCTTAGTGATACATTTTGGGATAGTACCTAAAGTTTAAAGCAAAAATTGGGGCACTTTTGAAATTCTCATTTTTGACCAAAATCGACAGGTCCGGGGCTTAGGGAATTTCTCATATGCCACAAAATGGTTGAAGCCCCTGTTCAAAAACCATGCTCCGAAATCAACTTCTGTCACCTTAGTGATACATTTTGGGATAGTACCTAAAGTTTAAAGCAGAAATTGGGGCACTTTTGACATTTTCATTTTTGACCAAAATCGACAGGTCCGGGGCTTAGGGAATTTCTCATATGCCACAAAACGGTTGAAGCTCCTGTTCAAAAATGATGCTCGGAAATCAACTTCTGTCACTTTGGTGATACATTTTGGGATAGTACCAAAAGTTTAAAGCAGAAATTGGGGCACTTTTGACATTTTCATTTTTGACCAAAATCGACAGGTCCGGGGCTTAGGGAATTTCTCATATGCCACAAAACGGTTGAAGCTCCTGTTCAAAAATGATGCTCCGAAATCAACTTCTGTCACCTTAGTGATACATTTTGGGATAGTACCTAAAGTTTAAAGCAAAAATTGGGGCACTTTTGAAATTCTCATTTTTGACCAAAATCGACAGGTCCGGGGCTTAGGGAATTTCTCATATGCCACAAAACGGTTGAAGCTCCTGTTCAAAAACCATGCTCCGAAATCAACTTCTGTCACCTTAGTGATACATTTTGGGATAGTACCTAAAGTTTAAAGCAGAAATTGGGGTACTTTTGACATTTTCATTTTTGACAAAAATCGACAGGTCCGGGGCTTAGGGAATATCTCATATGCCACAAAATGGTTGAAGCTCCTGTTCAAAAATGATGCTCCGAAATCAACTTCTGTCACCTTAGTGATACATTTTGGGATAGTACCTAAAGTTTAAAGCAGAAATTGGGGCACTTTTGAAATTTTCATTTTTGACCAAAATCGACAGGTCCGGGGCTTAGGGAATTTCTCATATGCCACAAAATGGTTGAAGCTCCTGTTCAAAAATGATGCTCCGAAATCAACTTCTGTCACCTTAGTGATACATTTTGGGATAGTACCTAAAGTTTAAAGCAGAAATTGGGGCACTTTTGAAATTTTCATTTTTGACCAAAATCGACAGGTCCGGGGCTTAGGGAATTTCTCATATGCCACAAAACGGTTGAAGCTCCTGTTCAAAAATGATGCTCCGAAATCAACTTCTGTCACCTTAGTGATACATTTTGGGATAGTACCTAAAGTTTAAAGCAGAAATTGGGGCACTTTTGAAATTTTCATTTTTGACCAAAATCGACAGGTCCGGGGCTTAGGGAATTTCTCATATGCCACAAAATGGTTGAAGCTCCTGTTCAAAAATGATGCTTCGAAATCAACTTCTGTCACCTTAGTGATACATTTTGGGATAGTACCTAAAGTTTAAAGCAGAAATTGGGGCACTTTTGACATTTTCATTTTTGACCAAAATCGACAGGTCCGGGGCTTAGGGAATTTCTCATATGCCACAACACGGTTGAAGCTCCTGTTCAAAAATGATGCTCCGAAATCAACTTCTGTCACCTTAGTGATACATTTTGGGATAGTACCTAAAGTTTGAAGCAAAAATTGGGGCACTTTTGAAATTCTCATTTTTGACCAAAATCGACAGGTCCGGGGCTTAGGGAATTTCTCATATGCCACAAAACGGTTGAAGCTCTTTTTCAAAAATGATGCTCGGAAATCAACTTCTGTCACCTTGGTGATACATTTTGGGATAGTACCTAAAGTTTAAAGCAGAAATTGGGGCACTTTTGAAATTTCCATTTTTGACCAATATCGACAGGTCCGGGGCTTAGGGAATTTCTCATATGCCACAAAATGGTTGAAGCTCCTGTTCAAAAATGATGCTCCGAAATCAACTTCTGTCACCTTAGTGATACATTTTGGGATAGTACCTAAAGTTTAAAGCAGAAATTGGGGCACTTTTGACATTTTCATTTTTGACCAAAATCGACAGGTCCGGGGCTTAGGGAATTTCTCATATGCCACAAAACGGTTGAAGCTCCTGTTCAAAAATGATGCTCGGAAATCAACTTCTGTCACCTTGGTGATACATTTTGGGATAGTACCTAAAGTTTAAAGCAGAAATTGGGGCACTTTTGAAATTTTCATTTTTGACCAAAATCGACAGGTCCGGGGCTTAGGGAATTTCTCATATGCCACAAAATGGTTGAAGCTCCTGTTCAAAAATGATGCTCCGAAATCAACTTCTGTCACCTTAGTGATACATTTTGGGATAGTACCTAAAGTTTAAAGCAGAAATTGGGGCACTTTTGAAATTTTCATTTTTGACCAAATTTGACAGGTCCGGGGCTTAGGGAATTTCTAATATGCCACAAAATGGTTGAAGCTCCTGTTCAAAAATGATGCTTCGCAATCAACTTCTGTCACCTTAGTGATACATTTTGGGATAGTACCTAAAGTTTAAAGCAGAAATTGGGGCACTTTTGACATTTTCATTTTTGACCAAAATCGACAGGTCCGGGGCTTAGGGAATTTCTCATATGCCACAAAACGGTTGAAGCTCCTGTTCAAAAATGATGCTCCGAAATCAACTTCTGTCACCTTAGTGATACATTTTGGGATAGTACCTAAAGTTTAAAGCAAAAATTGGGGCACTTTTGAAATTCTCATTTTTGACCAAAATCAACAGGTCCGGGGCTTAGGGAATTTCTCATATGCCACAAAACGGTTGAAGCTCCTGTTCAAAAACCATGCTCCGAAATCAACTTCTGTCACCTTAGTGATACATTTTGGGATAGTACCTAAAGTTTAAAGCAGAAATTGGGGCACTTTTGACATTTTCATTTTTGACCAAAATCGACAGGTCCAGGGCTTAGGGAATTTCTCATATGCCACAAAACGGTTGAAGCTCCTGTTCAAAAATGATGCTCGGAAATCAACTTCTGTCACCTTGGTGATACATTTTGGGATAGTACCTAAAGTTTACAGCAGAAATTGGGGCACTTTTGAAATTTTCATTTTTGACCAAAATCGACAGGTCCGGGGCTTAGGGAATTTCTCATATGCCACAAAATGGTTGAAGCTCCTGTTCAAAAATGATGCTTCGAAATCAACTTCTGTCACCTTAGTGATACATTTTGGGATAGTACCTAAAGTTTAAAGCAGAAATTGGGGCACTTTTGACATTTTCATTTTTGACCAAAATCGACAGGTCCGGGGCTTAGGGAATTTCTCATATGCCACAAAATGGTTGAAGCTCCTGTTCAAAAATGATGCTTCGCAATCAACTTCTGTCACCTTAGTGATACATTTTGGGATAGTACCTAAAGTTTAAAGCAGAAATTGGGGCACTTTTGACTTTTTCATTTTTTACCAAAATCAACAGGTCCGGGGCTTAGGGAATTTCTCATATGCCACAAAACGGTTGAAGCTCCTGTTCAAAAATTATGCTCCGAAATCAACTTCTGTCACCTTAGTGATACATTTTGGGATAGTACCTAAAGTTTAAAGCAAAAATTGGGGCACTTTTGAAATTCTCATTTTTGACCAAAATCGACAGGTCCAGGGCTTAGGGAATTTCTCATATGCCACAAAATGGTTGAAGCCCCTGTTCAAAAACCATGCTCCGAAATCAACTTCTGTCACCTTAGTGATACATTTTGGGATAGTACCTAAAGTTTAAAGCAGAAATTGGGGCACTTTTGACATTTTCATTTTTGACCAAAATCGACAGGTCCGGGGCTTAGGGAATTTCTCATATGCCACAAAACGGTTGAAGCTCCTGTTCAAAAATGATGCTCGGAAATCAACTTCTGTCACCTTGGTGATACATTTTGGGATAGTACCTAAAGTTTAAAGCAGAAATTGGGGCACTTTTGAAATTTTCATTTTTGACCAAAATCGACAGGTCCGGGGCTTAGGGAATTTCTCATATGCCACAAAATGGTTGAAGCTCCTGTTCAAAAATGATGCTTCGAAATCAACTTCTGTCACCTTAGTGATACATTTTGGGATAGTACCAAAAGTTTAAAGCAGAAATTGGGGCACTTTTGACATTTTCATTTTTGACCAAAATCGACAGGTCCGGGGCTTAGGGAATTTCTCATATGCCACAAAACGGTTGAAGCTCCTGTTCAAAAATGATGCTCCGAAATCAAATTCTGTCACCTTAGTGATACATTTTGGGATAGTACCTAAAGTTTAAAGCAAAAATTGGGGCACTTTTGAAATTCTCATTTTTGACCAAAATCGACAGGTCCGGGGCTTAGGGAATTTCTCATATGCCACAAAACGGTTGAAGCTCCTGTTCAAAAACCATGCTCCGAAATCAACTTCTGTCACCTTAGTGATACATTTTGGGATAGTACCTAAAGTTTAAAGCAGAAATTGGGGTACTTTTGACATTTTAATTTTTGACAAAAATCGACAGGTCCGGGGCTTAGGGAATATCTCATATGCCACAAAATGGTTGAAGCTCCTGTTCAAAAATGATGCTCCGAAATCAACTTCTGTCACCTTAGTGATACATTTTGGGATAGTACCTAAAGTTTAAAGCAAAAATTGGGGCACTTTTGAAATTCTCATTTTTGACCAAAATCGACAGGTCCGGGGCTTAGGGAATTTCTCATATGCCACAAAACGGTTGAAGCTCCTGTTCAAAAACCATGCTCCGAAATCAACTTCTGTCACCTTAGTGATACATTTTGGGATAGTACCTAAAGTTTAAAGCAGAAATTGGGGTACTTTTGACATTTTCATTTTTGACAAAAATCGACAGGTCCGGGGCTTAGGGAATATCTCATATGCCACAAAATGGTTGAAGCTCCTGTTCAAAAATGATGCTCCGAAATCAACTTCTGTCACCTTAGTGATACATTTTGGGATAGTACCTAAAGTTTAAAGCAAAAATTGGGGCACTTTTGAAATTCTCATTTTTGACCAAAATCGACAGGTCCGGGGCTTAGGGAATTTCTCATATGCCACAAAACGGTTGAAGCTCCTGTTCAAAAATGATGCTCCGAAATCAACTTCTGTCACCTTAGTGATACATTTTGGGATAGTACCTAAAGTTTAAAGCAGAAATTGGGGCACTTTTGACATTTTCATTTTTGACCAAAATCGACAGGTCCAGGGCTTAGGGAATTTCTCATATGCCACAAAACGGTTGAAGCTCCTGTTCAAAAATGATGCTCGGAAATCAACTTCTGTCACCTTGGTGATACATTTTGGGATAGTACCTAAAGTTTACAGCAGAAATTGGGGCACTTTTGAAATTTTCATTTTTGACCAAAATCGACAGGTCCGGGGCTTAGGGAATTTCTCATATGCCACAAAATGGTTGAAGCTCCTGTTCAAAAATGATGCTTCGAAATCAACTTCTGTCACCTTAGTGATACATTTTGGGATAGTACCTAAAGTTTAAAGCAGAAATTGGGGCTCTTTTGACATTTTCATTTTTGACCAAAATCGACAGGTCCGGGGCTTAGGGAATTTCTCATATGCCACAAAATGGTTGAAGCTCCTGTTCAAAAATGATGCTTCGCAATCAACTTCTGTCACCTTAGTGATACATTTTGGGATAGTACCTAAAGTTTAAAGCAGAAATTGGGGCACTTTTGACTTTTTCATTTTTTACCAAAATCAACAGGTCCGGGGCTTAGGGAATTTCTCATATGCCACAAAACGGTTGAAGCTCCTGTTCAAAAATTATGCTCCGAAATCAACTTCTGTCACCTTAGTGATACATTTTGGGATAGTACCTAAAGTTTAAAGCAAAAATTGGGGCACTTTTGAAATTCTCATTTTTGACCAAAATCGACAGGTCCAGGGCTTAGGGAATTTCTCATATGCCACAAAATGGTTGAAGCCCCTGTTCAAAAACCATGCTCCGAAATCAACTTCTGTCACCTTAGTGATACATTTTGGGATAGTACCTAAAGTTTAAAGCAGAAATTGGGGCACTTTTGACATTTTCATTTTTGACCAAAATCGACAGGTCCGGGGCTTAGGGAATTTCTCATATGCCACAAAACGGTTGAAGCTCCTGTTCAAAAATGATGCTCGGAAATCAACTTCTGTCACCTTGGTGATACATTTTGGGATAGTACCTAAAGTTTAAAGCAGAAATTGGGGCACTTTTGAAATTTTCATTTTTGACCAAAATCGACAGGTCCGGGGCTTAGGGAATTTCTCATATGCCACAAAATGGTTGAAGCTCCTGTTCAAAAATGATGCTTCGAAATCAACTTCTGTCACCTTAGTGATACATTTTGGGATAGTACCAAAAGTTTAAAGCAGAAATTGGGGCACTTTTGACATTTTCATTTTTGACCAAAATCGACAGGTCCGGGGCTTAGGGAATTTCTCATATGCCACAAAACGGTTGAAGCTCCTGTTCAAAAATGATGCTCCGAAATCAAATTCTGTCACCTTAGTGATACATTTTGGGATAGTACCTAAAGTTTAAAGCAAAAATTGGGGCACTTTTGAAATTCTCATTTTTGACCAAAATCGACAGGTCCGGGGCTTAGGGAATTTCTCATATGCCACAAAACGGTTGAAGCTCCTGTTCAAAAACCATGCTCCGAAATCAACTTCTGTACCCTTAGTGATACATTTTGGGATAGTACCTAAAGTTTAAAGCAGAAATTGGGGTACTTTTGACATTTTAATTTTTGACAAAAATCGACAGGTCCGGGGCTTAGGGAATATCTCATATGCCACAAAATGGTTGAAGCTCCTGTTCAAAAATGATGCTCCGAAATCAACTTCTGTCACCTTAGTGATAGATTTTGGGATAGTACCTAAAGTTTAAAGCAAAAATTGGGGCACTTTTGAAATTCTCATTTTTGACCAAAATCGACAGGTCCGGGGCTTAGGGAATTTCTCATATGCCACAAAACGGTTGAAGCTCCTGTTCAAAAACCATGCTCCGAAATCAACTTCTGTCACCTTAGTGATACATTTTGGGATAGTACCTAAAGTTTAAAGCAGAAATTGGGGCACTTTTGACATTTTCATTTTTGACCAAAATCGACAGGTCCGGGGCTTAGGGAATTTCTCATATGCCACAAAACGGTTGAAGCTCCTGTTCAAAAATGATGCTCGGAAATCAACTTCTGTCACCTTGGTGATACATTTTGGGATAGTACCTAAAGTTTAAAGCAGAAATTGGGGCACTTTTGAAATTTTCATTTTTGACCAAAATCGACAGGTCCGGGGCTTAGGGAATTTCTCATATGCCACAAAATGGTTGAAGCTCCTGTTCAAAAATGATGCTTCGAAATCAACTTCTGTCACCTTAGTGATACATTTTGGGATAGTACCAAAAGTTTAAAGCAGAAATTGGGGCACTTTTGACATTTTCATTTTTGACCAAAATCGACAGGTCCGGGGCTTAGGGAATTTCTCATATGCCACAAAACGGTTGAAGCTCCTGTTCAAAAATGATGCTCCGAAATCAAATTCTGTCACCTTAGTGATACATTTTGGGATAGTACCTAAAGTTTAAAGCAAAAATTGGGGCACTTTTGAAATTCTCATTTTTGACCAAAATCGACAGGTCCGGGGCTTAGGGAATTTCTCATATGCCACAAAACGGTTGAAGCTCCTGTTCAAAAACCATGCTCCGAAATCAACTTCTGTACCCTTAGTGATACATTTTGGGATAGTACCTAAAGTTTAAAGCAGAAATTGGGGTACTTTTGACATTTTAATTTTTGACAAAAATCGACAGGTCCGGGGCTTAGGGAATATCTCATATGCCACAAAATGGTTGAAGCTCCTGTTCAAAAATGATGCTCCGAAATCAACTTCTGTCACCTTAGTGATAGATTTTGGGATAGTACCTAAAGTTTAAAGCAAAAATTGGGGCACTTTTGAAATTCTCATTTTTGACCAAAATCGACAGGTCCGGGGCTTAGGGAATTTCTCATATGCCACAAAACGGTTGAAGCTCCTGTTCAAAAACCATGCTCCGAAATCAACTTCTGTCACCTTAGTGATACATTTTGGGATAGTACCTAAAGTTTAAAGCAGAAATTGGGGTACTTTTGACATTTTCATTTTTGACAAAAATCGACAGGTCCGGGGCTTAGGGAATATCTCATATGCCACAAAATGGTTGAAGCTCCTGTTCAAAAATGATGCTCCGAAATCAACTTCTGTCACCTTAGTGATACATTTTGGGATAGTACCTAAAGTTTAAAGCAGAAATTGGGGCACTTTTGACATTTTCATTTTTGACCAAAATCGACAGGTCCGGGGCTTAGGGAATTTCTCATATGCCACAAAACGGTTGAAGCTCCTGTTCAAAAACCATGCTCCGAAATCAACTTCTGTCACCTTAGTGATACATTTTGGGATAGTACCTAAAGTTTAAAGCAGAAATTGGGGCACTTTTGACATTTTCATTTTTGACCAAAATCGACAGGTCCGGGGCTTAGGGAATTTCTCATATGCCACAAAATGGTTGAAGCTCCTGTTCAAAAATGATGCTCCGAAATCAACTTCTGTCACCTTAGTGATACATTTTGGGATAGTACCTAAAGTTTAAAGCAGAAATTGGGGCACTTTTGAAATTTTCATTTTTGACCAAAATCGACAGGTCCGGGGCTTAGGGAATTTCTCATATGCCACAAAACGGTTGAAGCTCCTGTTCAAAAATGATGCTCCGAAATCAACTTCTGTCACCTTAGTGATACATTTTGGGATAGTACCTAAAGTTTAAAGCAGAAATTGGGGCACTTTTGACATTTTCATTTTTGACCAAAATCGACAGGTCCGGGGCTTAGGGAATTTCTCATATGCCACAAAATGGTTGAAGCTCCTGTTCAAAAATGATGCTCCGAAATCAACTTCTGTCACCTTAGTGATACATTTTGGGATAGTACCTAAAGTTTAAAGCAGAAATTGGGGCACTTTTGAAATTTTCATTTTTGACCAAAATCGACAGGTCCGGGGCTTAGGGAATTTCTCATATGCCACAAAACGGTTGAAGCTCCTGTTCAAAAATGATGCTCCGAAATCAACTTCTGTCACCTTAGTGATACATTTTGGGATAGTACCTAAAGTTTAAAGCAGAAATTGGGGCACTTTTGAAATTTTCATTTTTGACCAAAATCGACAGGTCCGGGGCTTAGGGAATTTCTCATATGCCACAAAATGGTTGAAGCTCCTGTTCAAAAATGATGCTTCGAAATCAACTTCTGTCACCTTAGTGATACATTTTGGGATAGTACCTAAAGTTTAAAGCAGAAATTGGGGCACTTTTGACATTTTCATTTTTGACAAAAATCGACAGGTCCGGGGCTTAGGGAATTTCTCATATGCCACAAAACGGTTGAAGCTCCTGTTCAAAAATGATGCTCCGAAATCAACTTCTGTCACCTTAGTGATACATTTTGGGATAGTACCTAAAGTTTAAAGCAGAAATTGGGGCACTTTTGACATTTTCATTTTTGACCAAAATCGACAGGTCCGGGGCTTAGGGAATTTCTCATATGCCACAAAATGGTTGAAGCTCCTGTTCAAAAATGATGCTTCGCAATCAACTTCTGTCACCTTAGTGATACATTTTGGGATAGTACCTAAAGTTTAAAGCAGAAATTGGGGCACTTTTGACTTTTTCATTTTTTACCAAAATCAACAGGTCCGGGGCTTAGGGAATTTCTCATATGCCACAAAACGGTTGAAGCTCCTGTTCAAAAATGATGCTCCGAAATCAACTTCTGTCACCTTAGTGATACATTTTGGGATAGTACCTAAAGTTTAAAGCAAAAATTGGGGCACTTTTGAAATTCTCATTTTTGACCAAAATCGACAGGTCCGGGGCTTAGGGAATTTCTCATATGCCACAAAATGGTTGAAGCCCCTGTTCAAAAACCATGCTCCGAAATCAACTTCTGTCACCTTAGTGATACATTTTGGGATAGTACCTAAAGTTTAAAGCAGAAATTGGGGCACTTTTGACATTTTCATTTTTGACCAAAATCGACAGGTCCGGGGCTTAGGGAATTTCTCATATGCCACAAAACGGTTGAAGCTCCTGTTCAAAAATGATGCTCGGAAATCAACTTCTGTCACTTTGGTGATACATTTTGGGATAGTACCAAAAGTTTAAAGCAGAAATTGGGGCACTTTTGACATTTTCATTTTTGACCAAAATCGACAGGTCCGGGGCTTAGGGAATTTCTCATATGCCACAAAACGGTTGAAGCTCCTGTTCAAAAATGATGCTCCGAAATCAACTTCTGTCACCTTAGTGATACATTTTGGGATAGTACCTAAAGTTTAAAGCAAAAATTGGGGCACTTTTGAAATTCTCATTTTTGACCAAAATCGACAGGTCCGGGGCTTAGGGAATTTCTCATATGCCACAAAACGGTTGAAGCTCCTGTTCAAAAACCATGCTCCGAAATCAACTTCTGTCACCTTAGTGATACATTTTGGGATAGTACCTAAAGTTTAAAGCAGAAATTGGGGTACTTTTGACATTTTCATTTTTGACAAAAATCGACAGGTCCGGGGCTTAGGGAATATCTCATATGCCACAAAATGGTTGAAGCTCCTGTTCAAAAATGATGCTCCGAAATCAACTTCTGTCACCTTAGTGATACATTTTGGGATAGTACCTAAAGTTTAAAGCAAAAATTGGGGCACTTTTGAAATTCTCATTTTTGACCAAAATCGACAGGTCCGGGGCTTAGGGAATTTCTCATATGCCACAAAACGGTTGAAGCTCCTGTTCAAAAACCATGCTCCGAAATCAACTTCTGTCACCTTAGTGATACATTTTGGGATAGTACCTAAAGTTTAAAGCAGAAATTGGGGCACTTTTGACTTTTTCATTTTTGACCAAAATCGACAGGTCCGGGGCTTAGGGAATTTCTCATATGCCACAAAACGGTTGAAGCTCCTGTTCAAAAATGATGCTCGGAAATCAACTTCTGTCACCTTGGTGATACATTTTGGGATAGTACCTAAAGTTTAAAGCAGAAATTGGGGCACTTTTGAAATTTTCATTTTTGACCAAAATCGACAGGTCCGGGGCTTAGGGAATTTCTCATATGCCACAAAATGGTTGAAGCTCCTGTTCAAAAATGATGCTCCGAAATCAACTTCTGTCACCTTAGTGATACATTTTGGGATAGTACCTAAAGTTTAAAGCAGAAATTGGGGCACTTTTGAAATTTTCATTTTTGACCAAAATCGACAGGTCCGGGGCTTAGGGAATTTCTCATATGTCACAAAACGGTTGAAGCTCCTGTTCAAAAATGATGCTCCGAAATCAACTTCTGTCACCTTAGTGATACATTTTGGGATAGTACCTAAAGTTTAAAGCAAAAATTGGGGCACTTTTGAAATTCTCATTTTTGACCAAAATCGACAGGTCCGGGGCTTAGGGAATTTCTCATATGCCACAAAACGGTTGAAGCTCCTGTTCAAAAATGATGCTCCGAAATCAACTTCTGTCACCTTAGTGATACATTTTGGGATAGTACCTAAAGTTTAAAGCAAAAATTGGGGCACTTTTGAAATTCTCATTTTTGACCAAAATCGACAGGTCCGGGGCTTAGGGAATTTCTCATATGCCACAAAACGGTTGAAGCTCCTGTTCAAAAACCATGCTCCGAAATCAACTTCTGTCACCTTAGTGATACATTTTGGGATAGTACCTAAAGTTTAAAGCAGAAATTGGGGCACTTTTGACTTTTTCATTTTTTACCAAAATCAACAGGTCCGGGGCTTAGGTAATTTCTCATATGCCACAAAACGGTTGAAGCTCCTGTTCAAAAATGATGCTCCGAAATCAACTTCTGTCACCTTAGTGATACATTTTGGGATAGTACCTAAAGTTTAAAGCAAAAATTGGGGCACTTTTGAAATTCTCATTTTTGACCAAAATCGACAGGTCCGGGGCTTAGGGTATTTCTCATATGCCACAAAATGGTTGAAGCCCCTGTTCAAAAACCATGCTCCGAAATCAACTTCTGTCACCTTAGTGATACATTTTGGGATAGTACCTAAAGTTTAAAGCAGAAATTGGGGCACTTTTGACATTTTCATTTTTGACCAAAATCGACAGGTCCGGGGCTTAGGGAATTTCTCATATGCCACAAAACGGTTGAAGCTCCTGTTCAAAAATGATGCTCGGAAATCAACTTCTGTCACCTTGGTGATACATTTTGGGATAGTACCTAAAGTTTAAAGCAGAAATTGGGGCCCTTTTGAAATTTTCATTTTTGACCAAAATCGACAGGTCCGGGGCTTAGGGAATTTCTCATATGCCACAAAATGGTTGAAGCTCCTGTTCAAAAATGATGCTTCGAAATCAACTTCTGTCACCTTAGTGATACATTTTGGGATAGTACCAAAAGTTTAAAGCAGAAATTGGGGCACTTTTGACATATTCATTTTTGACCAAAATCGACAGGTCCGGGGCTTAGGGAATTTCTCATATGCCACAAAACGGTTGAAGCTCCTGTTCAAAAACGATGCTCCGAAATCAACTTCTGTCACCTTAGTGATACATTTTGGGATAGTACCTAAAGTTTAAAGCAAAAATTGGGGCACTTTTGAAATTCTCATTTCTGACCAAAATCGACAGGTCCGGGGCTTAGGGAATTTCTCATATGCCACAAAACGGTTGAAGCTCCTGTTCAAAAACCATGCTCCGAAATCAACTTCTGTCACCTTAGTGATACATTTTGGGATAGTACCTAAAGTTTAAAGCAGAAATTGGGGTACTTTTGACATTTTCATTTTTGACAAAAATCGACAGGTCCGGGGCTTAGGGAATATCTCATATGCCACAAAATGGTTGAAGCTCCTGTTCAAAAATGATGCTCCGAAATCAACTTCTGTCACCTTAGTGATACATTTTGGGATAGTACCTAAAGTTTAAAGCAAAAATTGGGGCACTTTTGAAATTCTCATTTTTGACCAAAATCGACAGGTCCGGGGCTTAGGGAATTTCTCATATGCCACAAAACGGTTGAAGCTCCTGTTCAAAAACCATGCTCCGAAATCAACTTCTGTCACCTTAGTGATACATTTTGGGATAGTACCTAAAGTTTAAAGCAGAAATTGGGGCACTTTTGACATTTTCATTTTTGACCAAAATCGACAGGTCCGGGGCTTAGGGAATTTCTCATATGCCACAAAACGGTTGAAGCTCCTGTTAAAAAATGATGCTCGGAAATCAACTTCTGTCACCTTGGTGATACATTTTGGGATAGTACCTAAAGTTTAAAGCAGAAATTGGGGCACTTTTGAAATTTTCATTTTTGACCAAAATCGACAGGTCCGGGGCTTAGGGAATTTCTCATATGCCACAAAATGGTTGAAGCTCCTGTTCAAAAATGATGCTCCGAAATCAACTTCTGTCACCTTAGTGATACATTTTGGGATAGTACCTAAAGTTTAAAGCAGAAATTGGGGCACTTTTGAAATTTTCATTTTTGACCAAAATCGACAGGTCCGGGGCTTAGGGAATTTCTCATATGCCACAAAACGGTTGAAGCTCCTGTTCAAAAATGATGCTCCGAAATCAACTTCTGTCACCTTAGTGATACATTTTGGGATAGTACCTAAAGTTTAAAGCAAAAATTGGGGCACTTTTGAAATTCTAATTTTTGACCAAAATCGACAGGTCCGGGGCTTAGGGAATTTCTCATATGCCACAAAATGGTTGAAGCCCCTGTTCAAAAACCATGCTCCGAAATCAACTTCTGTCACCTTAGTGATACATTTTGGGATAGAACCAAAAGTTTAAAGCAGAAATTGGGGCACTTTTGACATTTTCATTTTTGACCAAAATCGACAGGTCCGGGGCTTAGGGAATTTCTCATATGCCACAAAACGGTTGAAGCTCCTGTTCAAAAATGATGCTCCGAAATCAACTTCTGTCACCTTAGTGATACATTTTGGGATAGTACCTAAAGTTTAAAGCAAAAATTGGGGCACTTTTGAAATTCTCATTTTTGACCAAAATCGACAGGTCCGGGGCTTAGGGAATTTCTCATATGCCACAAAACGGTTGAAGCTCCTGTTCAAAAACCATGCTCCGAAACCAACTTCTGTCACCTTAGTGATACATTTTGGGATAGTACCTAAAGTTTAAAGCAGAAATTGGGGCACTTTTGACATTTTCATTTTTGACCAAAATCGACAGGTCCGGGGCTTAGGGAATTTCTCATATGCCACAAAACGGTTGAAGCTCCTGTTCAAAAATGATGCTCCGAAATCAACTTCTGTCACCTTAGTGATACATTTTGGGATAGTACCTAAAGTTTAAAGCAGAAATTGGGGCACTTTTGACATTTTCATTTTTGACCAAAATCGACAGGTCCGGGGCTTAGGGAATTTCTCATATGCCACAAAACGGTTGAAGCTCCTGTTCAAAAATGATGCTCCGAAATCAACTTCTGTCACCTTAGTGATACATTTTGGGATAGTACCTAAAGTTTAAAGCAAAAATTGGGGCACTTTTGAAATTCAAATTTTTGACCAAAATCGACAGGTTCGGGGCTTAGGGAATTTCTCATATGCCACAAAATGGTTGAAGCCCCTGTTCAAAAACCATGCTCCGAAATCAACTTCTGTCACCTTAGTGATACATTTTGGGATAGTACCTAAAGTTTAAAGCAAAAATTGGGGCACTTTTGAAATTCTCATTTTTGACCAAAATCGACAGGTCCGGGGCTTAGGGAATTTCTCATATGCCACAAAATGGTTGAAGCTCCTGTTCAAAAACCATGCTCCGAAATCAACTTCTGTCACCTTAGTGATACATTTTGGGATAGTACCTAAAGTTTAAAGCAGAAATTGGGGTACTTTTGACATTTTCATTTTTGACAAAAATCGACAGGTCCGGGGCTTAGGGAATATCTCATATGCCACAAAATGGTTGAAGCTCCTGTTCAAAAATGATGCTCCGAAATCAACTTCTGTCACCTTAGTGATACATTTTGGGATAGTACCTAAAGTTTAAAGCAAAAATTGGGGCACTTTTGAAATTCTCATTTTTGACCAAAATCGACAGATCCGGGGCTTAGGGAATTTCTCATATGCCACAAAACGGTTGAAGCTCCTGTTCAAAAACCATGCTCGGAAATCAACTTCTGTCACCTTGGTGATACATTTTGGGATAGTACCTAAAGTTTAAAGCAGAAATTGGGGCACTTTTGAAATTTTCATTTTTGACCAAAATCGACAGGTCCGGGGCTTAGGGAATTTCTCATATGCCACAAAATGGTTGAAGCTCCTGTTCAAAAATGATGCTCCGAAATCAACTTCTGTCACCTTAGTGATACATTTTGGGATAGTACCTAAAATTTAAAGCAGAAATTGGGGCACTTTTGAAATTTTCATTTTTGACCAAAATCGACAGGTCCGGGGCTTAGGGAATTTCTCATATACCACAAAACGGTTGAAGCTCCTGTTCAAAAATGATGCTCCGAAATCAACTTCTGTCACCTTAGTGATACATTTTGGGATAGTACCTAAAGTTTAAAGCAGAAATTGGGGCACTTTTGAAATTTTCATTTTTGACCAAAATCGACAGGTCCGGGGCTTAGGGAATTTCTCATATGCCACAAAATGGTTGAAGCTCCTGTTCAAAAATGATGCTTCGAAATCAACTTCTGTCACCTTAGTGATACATTTTGGGATAGTACCTAAAGTTTAAAGCAGAAATTGGGGCACTTTTGACATTTTCATTTTTGACCCAAAACGACAGGTCCGGGGCTTAGGGAATTTCTCATATGCCACAAAACGGTTGAAGCTCCTGTTCAAAAATGATGCTCCGAAATCAACTTCTGTCACCTTAGTGATACATTTTGGGATAGTACCTAAAGTTTAAAGCAAAAATTGGGGCACTTTTGAAATTCTAATTTTTGACCAAAATCGACAGGTTCGGGGCTTAGGGAATTTCTCATATGCCACAAAATGGTTGAAGCCCCTGTTCAAAAACCATGCTCCGAAATCAACTTCTGTCACCTTAGTGATACATTTTGGGATAGTACCTAAAGTTTAAAGCAAAAATTGGGGCACTTTTGAAATTCTAATTTTTGACCAAAATCGACAGGTCCGGGGCTTAGGGAATTTCTCATATGCCACAAAACGGTTGAAGCTCCTGTTCAAAAACCATGCTCCGAAATCAACTTCTGTCACCTTAGTGATACATTTTGGGATAGTACCTAAAGTTTAAAGCAGAAATTGGGGCACTTTTGACATTTTCATTTTAGACCAAAATCGACAGGTCCGGGGCTTAGGGAATTTCTCATATGCCACAAAACGGTTGAAGCTCCTGTTCAAAAATGATGCTCGGAAATCAACTTCTGTCACCTTGGTGATACATTTTGGGATAGTACCTAAAGTTTAAAGCAGAAATTGGGGCACTTTTGAAATTTTCATTTTTGACCAAAATCGACAGGTCCGGGGCTTAGGGAATTTCTCATATGCCACAAAATGGTTGAAGCTCCTGTTCAAAAATGATGCTCCGAAATCAACTTCTGTCACCTTAGTGATACATTTTGGGATAGTACCTAAAGTTTAAAGCAGAAATTGGGGCACTTTTGACTTTTTCATTTTTTACCAAAATCAACAGGTCCGGGGCTTAGGGAATTTCTCATATGCCACAAAACGGTTGAAGCTCCTGTTCAAAAATGATGCTCCGAAATCAACTTCTGTCACCTTAGTGATACATTTTGGGATAGTACCTAAAGTTTAAAGCAAAAATTGGGGCACTTTTGAAATTCTAATTTTTGACCAAAATCGACAGGTCCGGGGCTTAGGGAATTTCTCATATGCCACAAAATGGTTGAAGCCCCTGTTCAAAAACCATGCTCCGAAATCAACTTCTGTCACCTTAGTGATACATTTTGGGATAGTACCTAAAGTTTAAAGCAGAAATTGGGGCACTTTTGACATTTTCATTTTTGACCAAAATCGACAGGTCCGGGGCTTAGGGAATTTCTCATATGCCACAAAACGGTTGAAGCTCCTGTTCAAAAATGATGCTCGGAAATCAACTTCTGTCACCTTGGTGATACATTTTGGGATAGTACCTAAAGTTTAAAGCAGAAATTGGGGCACTTTTGAAATTTTCATTTTTGACCAAAATCGACAGGTCCGGGGCTTAGGGAATTTCTCATATGCCACAAAACGGTTGAAGCTCCTGTTCAAAAATGATGCTCGGAAATCAACTTCTGTCACCTTGGTGATACATTTTGGGATAGTACCTAAAGTTTAAAGCAGAAATTGGGGCACTTTTGAAATTTTCATTTTTGACCAAAATCGACAGGTCCGGGGCTTAGGGAATTTCTCATATGCCACAAAACGGTTGAAGCTCCTGTTCAAAAACCATGCTCCGAAATCAACTTCTGTCACCTTAGTGATACATTTTGGGATAGTACCTAAAGTTTAAAGCAGAAATTGGGGTACTTTTGACATTTTCATTTTTGACAAAAATCGACAGGTCCGGGGCTTAGGGAATTTCTCATATGCCACAAAACGGTTGAAGCTCCTGTTCAAAAATGATGCTCGGAAATCAACTTCTGTCACCTTGGTGATACATTTTGGGATAGTACCTAAAGTTTAAAGCAAAAATTGGGGCACTTTTGAAATTCTCATTTTTGACCAAAATCGACAGGTCCGGGGCTTAGGGAATTTCTCATATGCCACAAAACGGTTGAAGCTCCTGTTCAAAAACCATGCTCCGAAATCAACTTCTGTCACCTTAGTGATACATTTTGGGATAGTACCTAAAGTTTAAAGCAAAAATTTGGGTACTTTTGACATTTTCATTTTTGACAAAAATCGACAGGTCCGGGGCTTAGGGAATATCTCATATGCCACAAAATGGTTGAAGCTCCTGTTCAAAAATGATGCTCCGAAATCAACTTCTGTCACCTTAGTGATACATTTTGGGATAGTACCTAAAGTTTAAAGCAAAAATTGGGGCACTTTTGAAATTCTCATTTTTGACCAAAATCGACAGGTCCGGGGCTTAGGGAATTTCTCATATGCCACAAAACGGTTGAAGCTCCTGTTCAAAAACCATGCTCCGAAATCAACTTCTGTCACCTTAGTGATACATTTTGGGATAGTACCTAAAGTTTAAAGCAGAAATTGGGGCACTTTTGACATTTTCATTTTTGACCAAAATCGACAGGTCCGGGGCTTAGGGAATTTCTCATATGCCACAAAACGGTTGAAGCTCCTGTTCAAAAATGATGCTCGGAAATCAACTTCTGTCACCTTGGTGATACATTTTGGGATAGTACCTAAAGTTTAAAGCAGAAATTGGGGCACTTTTGAAATTTTCATTTTTGACCAAAATCGACAGGTCCGGGGCTTAGGGAATTTCTCATATGCCACAAAATGGTTGAAGCTCCTGTTCAAAAATGATGCTCCGAAATCAACTTCTGTCACCTTAGTGATACATTTTGGGATAGTACCTAAAGTTTAAAGCAGAAATTGGGGCACTTTTGAAATTTTCATTTTTGACCAAAATCGACAGGTCCGGGGCTTAGGGAAGTTCTCATATGCCACAAAACGGTTGAAGCTCCTGTTCAAAAATGATGCTCCGAAATCAACTTCTGTCACCTTAGTGATACATTTTGGGATAGTACCTAAAGTTTAAAGCAGAAATTGGGGCACTTTTGAAATTTTCATTTTTGACCAAAATCGACAGGTCCGGGGCTTAGGGAATTTCTCATATGCCACAAAATGGTTGAAGCTCCTGTTCAAAAATGATGCTTCGAAATCAACTTCTGTCACCTTAGTGATACATTTTGGGATAGTACCTAAAGATTAAAGCAGAAATTGGGGCACTTTTGACATTTTCATTTTTGACCAAAATCGACAGGTCCGGGGCTTAGGGAATTTCTCATATGCCACAAAACGGTTGAAGCTCCTGTTCAAAAATGATGCTCCGAAATCAACTTCTGTCACCTTAGTGATACATTTTGGGATAGTACCTAAAGTTTAAAGCAGAAATTGGGGCACTTTTGAAATTCTCATTTTTGACCAAAATCGACAGGTCCGGGGCTTAGGGAATTTCTCATATGCCACAAAACGGTTGAAGCTCCTGTTCAAAAATGATGCTCCGAAATCAACTTCTGTCACCTTAGTGATACATTTTGGGATAGTACCTAAAGTTTAAAGCAGAAATTGGGGCACTTTTGACTTTTTCATTTTTTACCAAAATCAACAGGTCCGGGGCTTAGGGAATTTCTCATATGCCACAAAACGGTTGAAGCTCCTGTTCAAAAATGATGCTCCGAAATCAACTTCTGTCACCTTAGTGATACATTTTGGGATAGTACCTAAAGTTTAAAGCAAAAATTGGGGCACTTTTGAAATTCTAATTTTTGACCAAAATCGACAGGTCCGGGGCTTAGGGAATTTCTCATATGCCACAAAATGGTTGAAGCCCCTGTTCAAAAACCATGCTCCGAAATCAACTTCTGTCACCTTAGTGATACATTTTGGGATAGTACCTAAAGTTTAAAGCAGAAATTGGGGCACTTTTGACATTTTCATTTTTGACCAAAATCGACAGGTCCGGGGCTTAGGGAATTTCTCATATGCCACAAAATGGTTGAAGCTCCTGTTCAAAAATGATGCTTCGAAATCAACTTCTGTCACCTTAGTGATACATTTTGGGATAGTACCAAAAGTTTAAAGCAGAAATTGGGGCACTTTTGACATTTTCATTTTTGACCAAAATCGACAGGTCCGGGGCTTAGGGAATTTCTCATATGCCACAAAACGGTTGAAGCTCCTGTTCAAAAATGATGCTCCGAAATCAACTTCTGTCACCTTAGTGATACATTTTGGGATAGTACCAAAAGTTTAAAGCAGAAATTGGGGCACTTTTGACATTTTCATTTTTGACCAAAATCGACAGGTCCGGGGCTTAGGGAATTTCTCATATGCCACAAAACGGTTGAAGCTCCTGTTCAAAAATGATGCTCCGAAATCAACTTCTGTCACCTTAGTGATACATTTTGGGATAGTACCTAAAGTTTAAAGCAAAAATTGGGGCACTTTTGAAATTCTCATTTTTGACCAAAATCGACAGGTCCGGGGCTTAGGGAATTTCTCATATGCCACAAAATGGTTGAAGCCCCTGTTCAAAAACCATGCTCCGAAATCAACTTCTGTCACCTTAGTGATACATTTTGGGATAGTACCTAAAGTTTAAAGCAGAAATTGGGGCACTTTTGACATTTTCATTTTTGACCAAAATCGACAGGTCCGGGGCTTAGGGAATTTCTCATATGCCACAAAATGGTTGAAGCTCCTGTTCAAAAATGATGCTTCGAAATCAACTTCTGTCACCTTAGTGATACATTTTGGGATAGTACCAAAAGTTTAAAGCAGAAATTGGGGCACTTTTGACATTTTAATTTTTGACCAAAATCGACAGGTCCGGGGCTTAGGGAATTTCTCATATGCCACAAAACGGTTGAAGCTCCTGTTCAAAAATGATGCTCCGAAATCAACTTCTGTCACCTTAGTGATACATTTTGGGATAGTACCAAAAGTTTAAAGCAGAAATTGGGGCACTTTTGACATTTTCATTTTTGACCAAAATCGACAGGTCCGGGGCTTAGGGAATTTCTCATATGCCACAAAACGGTTGAAGCTCCTGTTCAAAAATGATGCTCCGAAATCAACTTCTGTCACCTTAGTGATACATTTTGGGATAGTACCTAAAGTTTAAAGCAAAAATTGGGGCACTTTTGAAATTCTCATTTTTGACCAAAATCGACAGGTCCGGGGCTTAGGGAATTTCTCATATGCCACAAAACGGTTGAAGCTCCTGTTCAAAAACCATGCTCCGAAATCAACTTCTGTCACCTTAGTGATACATTTTGGGATAGTACCTAAAGTTTAAAGCAGAAATTGGGGTACTTTTGACATTTTCATTTTTGACAAAAATCGACAGGTCCGGGGCTTAGGGAATTTCTCATATGCCACAAAATGGTTGAAGCTCCTGTTCAAAAATGATGCTTCGAAATCAACTTCTGTCACCTTAGTGATACATTTTGGGATAGTACCTAAAGTTTAAAGCAGAAATTGGGGCACTTTTGACATTTTCATTTTTGACCAAAATCGACAGGTCCGGGGCTTAGGGAATTTCTCATATGCCACAAAACGGTTGAAGCTCCTGTTCAAAAATGATGCTCCGAAATCAACTTCTGTCACCTTAGTGATACATTTTGGGATAGTACCTAAAGTTTAAAGCAAAAATTGGGGCACTTTTGAAATTCTCATTTTTGACCAAAATCGACAGGTCCGGGGCTTAGGGAATTTCTCATATGCCACAAAACGGTTGAAGCTCCTGTTCAAAAATGATGCTCCGAAATCAACTTCTGTCACCTTAGTGATACATTTTGGGATAGTACCTAAAGTTTAAAGCAGAAATTGGGGCACTTTTGAAATTTTCATTTTAGACCAAAATCGACAGGTCCGGGGCTTAGGGAATTTCTCATATGCCACAAAACGGTTGAAGCTCCTGTTCAAAAATGATGCTCCGAAATCAACTTCTGTCACCTTAGTGATACATTTTGGGATAGTACCTAAAGTTTAAAGCAAAAATTGGGGCACTTTTGAAATTCTCATTTTTGACCAAAATCGACAGGTCCGGGGCTTAGGAAATTTCTCATATGCCACAAAACGGTTGAAGCTCCTGTTCAAAAACCATGCTCCGAAATCAACTTCTGTCACCTTAGTGATACATTTTGGGATAGTACCTAAAGTTTAAAGCAGAAATTGGGGCACTTTTGAAATTTTCATTTTTGACCAAAATCGACAGGTCCGGGGCTTAGGGAATTTCTCATATGCCACAAAATGGTTGAAGCTCCTGTTCAAAAATGATGCTTCGAAATCAACTTCTGTCACCTTAGTGATACATTTTGGGATAGTACCTAAAGTTTAAAGCAGAAATTGGGGCACTTTTGACATTTTCATTTTTGACCAAAATCGACAGGTCCGGGGCTTAGGGAATTTCTCATATGCCACAAAACGGTTGAAGCTCCTGTTCAAAAATGATGCTCCGAAATCAACTTCTGTCACCTTAGTGATACATTTTGGGCTAGTACCTAAAGTTTAAAGCAAAAATTGGGGCACTTTTGAAATTCTCATTTTTGACCAAAATCGACAGGTCCGGGGCTTAGGGAATTTCTCATATGCCACAAAACGGTTGAAGCTCCTGTTCAAAAATGATGCTCCGAAAACAACTTCTGTCACCTCAGTGATACATTTTGGGATAGTACCTAAAGTTTAAAGCAGAAATTGGGGCACTTTTGAAATTTTCATTTTTGACCAAAATTGACAGGTCCGGGGCTTAGGGAATTTCTCATATGCCACAAAATGGTTGAAGCTCCTGTTCAAAAATGATGCTCCGAAAACAACTTCTGTCACCTCAGTGATACATTTTGGGATAGTACCTAAAGTTTAAAGCAGAAATTGGGGCACTTTTGAAATTTTCATTTTTGACCAAAATTGACAGGTCCGGGGCTTAGGGAATTTCTCATATGCCACAAAATGGTTGAAGCTCCTGTTCAAAAATGATGCTCCGAAAACAACTTCTGTCACCTCAGTGATACATTTTGGGATAGTACCTAAAGTTTAAAGCAGAAATTGGGGCACTTTTGAAATTTTCATTTTTTACCAAAATCGACAGGTCCGACGCTTAGGGAATTTCTCATATGCCACAAAACGGTTGAAGCTCCTGTTCAAAAATGATGCTCCGAAATCAACTTTTGTCACCTTAGTGATACAATCTGGGATAGTACCTAAAGTTTAAAGCAGGAATTGGGGCACTTTTGAAAATTTCATTTTTGACCAAAATTGACAGGTCCGAGGCTTAGGGAATTTCTCATATGCCACAAAACGGTTGAAGCTCCTGTTCAAAAATGATGCTCGGAAATCAACTTCTGTCACCTCGGTGATACATTTTGGGATAGTACCTAAAGTTTAAAGCAAAAATTGGGGCACTTTTGAAATTCTCATTTTTGACCAAAATCGACAGGTCCGGGGCTTAGGGAATTTCTCATATGCCACAAAACGGTTGAAGCTCCTGTTCAAAAACCATGCTCCGAAATCAACTTCTGTCACCTTAGTGATACATTTTGGGATAGTACCTAAAGTTTAAAGCAGAAATTGGGGTACTTTTGACATTTTCATTTTTGACAAAAATCGACAGGTCCGGGGCTTAGGGAATTTCTCATATGCCACAAAATGGTTGAAGCTCCTGTTCAAAAATGATGCTTCGAAATCAACTTCTGTCACCTTAGTGATACATTTTGGGATAGTACCTAAAGTTTAAAGCAGAAATTGGGGCACTTTTGACATTTTCATTTTTGACCAAAATCGACAGGTCCGGGGCTTAGGGAATTTCTCATATGCCACAAAACGGTTGAAGCTCCTGTTCAAAAATGATGCTCCGAAATCAACTTCTGTCACCTTAGTGATACATTTTGGGATAGTACCTAAAGTTTAAAGCAAAAATTGGGGCACTTTTGAAATTCTCATTTTTGACCAAAATCGACAGGTCCGGGGCTTAGGGAATTTCTCATATGCCACAAAACGGTTGAAGCTCCTGTTCAAAAATGATGCTCCGAAATCAACTTCTGTCACCTTAGTGATACATTTTGGGATAGTACCTAAAGTTTAAAGCAGAAATTGGGGCACTTTTGAAATTTTCATTTTTGACCAAAATCGACAGGTCCGGGGCTTAGGGAATTTCTCATATGCCACAAAACGGTTGAAGCTCCTGTTCAAAAATGATGCTCCGAAATCAACTTCTGTCACCTTAGTGATACATTTTGGGATAGTACCTAAAGTTTAAAGCAAAAATTGGGGCACTTTTGAAATTCTCATTTTTGACCAAAATCGACAGGTCCGGGGCTTAGGAAATTTCTCATATGCCACAAAACGGTTGAAGCTCCTGTTCAAAAACCATGCTCCGAAATCAACTTCTGTCACCTTAGTGATACATTTTGGGATAGTACCTAAAGTTTAAAGCAGAAATTGGGGCACTTTTGAAATTTTCATTTTTGACCAAAATCGACAGGTCCGGGGCTTAGGGAATTTCTCATATGCCACAAAATGGTTGAAGCTCCTGTTCAAAAATGATGCTTCGAAATCAACTTCTGTCACCTTAGTGATACATTTTGGGATAGTACCTAAAGTTTAAAGCAGAAATTGGGGCACTTTTGACATTTTCATTTTTGACCAAAATCGACAGGTCCGGGGCTTAGGGAATTTCTCATATGCCACAAAACGGTTGAAGCTCCTGTTCAAAAATGATGCTCCGAAATCAACTTCTGTCACCTTAGTGATACATTTTGGGCTAGTACCTAAAGTTTAAAGCAAAAATTGGGGCACTTTTGAAATTCTCATTTTTGACCAAAATCGACAGGTCCGGGGCTTAGGGAATTTCTCATATGCCACAAAACGGTTGAAGCTCCTGTTCAAAAATGATGCTCCGAAAACAACTTCTGTCACCTCAGTGATACATTTTGGGATAGTACCTAAAGTTTAAAGCAGAAATTGGGGCACTTTTGAAATTTTCATTTTTGACCAAAATTGACAGGTCCGGGGCTTAGGGAATTTCTCATATGCCACAAAATGGTTGAAGCTCCTGTTCAAAAATGATGCTCCGAAAACAACTTCTGTCACCTCAGTGATACATTTTGGGATAGTACCTAAAGTTTAAAGCAGAAATTGGGGCACTTTTGAAATTTTCATTTTTGACCAAAATTGACTGGTCCGGGGCTTAGGGAATTTCTCATATGCCACAAAATGGTTGAAGCTCCTGTTCAAAAATGATGCTCCGAAAACAACTTCTGTCACCTCAGTGATACATTTTGGGATAGTACCTAAAGTTTAAAGCAGAAATTGGGGCACTTTTGAAATTTTCATTTTTTACCAAAATCGACAGGTCCGACGCTTAGGGAATTTCTCATATGCCACAAAACGGTTGAAGCTCCTGTTCAAAAATGATGCTCCGAAATCAACTTTTGTCACCTTAGTGATACAATCTGGGATAGTACCTAAAGTTTAAAGCAGGAATTGGGGCACTTTTGAAAATTTCATTTTTGACCAAAATTGACAGGTCCGAGGCTTAGGGAATTTCTCATATGCCACAAAACGGTTGAAGCTCCTGTTCAAAAATGATGCTCGGAAATCAACTTCTGTCACCTCGGTGATACATTTTGGGATAGTACCTAAAGTTTAAAGCAAAAATTGGGGCACTTTTGAAATTCTCATTTTTGACCAAAATCGACAGGTCCGGGGCTTAGGGAATTTCTCATATGCCACAAAACGGTTGAAGCTCCTGTTCAAAAACCATGCTCCGAAATCAACTTCTGTCACCTTAGTGATACATTTTGGGATAGTACCTAAAGTTTAAAGCAGAAATTGGGGTACTTTTGACATTTTCATTTTTGACAAAAATCGACAGGTCCGGGGCTTAGGGAATATCTCATATGCCACAAAATGGTTGAAGCTCCTGTTCAAAAATGATGCTTCGAAATCAACTTCTGTCACCTTAGTGATACATTTTGGGATAGTACCTAAAGTTTAAAGCAGAAATTGGGGCACTTTTGACATTTTCATTTTTGACCAAAATCGACAGGTCCGGGGCTTAGGGAATTTCTCATATGCCACAAAACGGTTGAAGCTCCTGTTCAAAAATGATGCTCCGAAATCAACTTCTGTCACCTTAGTGATACATTTTGGGATAGTACCTAAAGTTTAAAGCAGAAATTGGGGCACTTTTGAAATTTTCATTTTTGACCAAAATCGACAGGTCCGGGGCTTAGGGAATTTCTCATATGCCACAAAACGGTTGAAGCTCCTGTTCAAAAATGATGCTCCGAAATCAACTTCTGTCACCTTAGTGATACATTTTGGGATAGTACCTAAAGTTTAAAGCAAAAATTGGGGCACTTTTGAAATTCTCATTTTTGACCAAAATCGACAGGTCCGGGGCTTAGGAAATTTCTCATATGCCACAAAACGGTTGAAGCTCCTGTTCAAAAACCATGCTCCGAAATCAACTTCTGTCACCTTAGTGATACATTTTGGGATAGTACCTAAAGTTTAAAGCAGAAATTGGGGCAACTTTTGAAATTTTCATTTTTGACCAAAATCGACAGGTCGGGGCTTAGGGAATTTCTCATATGCCACAAAATGGTTGAAGCTCCTGTTCAAAAATGATGCTTCGAAATCAACTTCTGTCACCTTAGTGATACATTTTGGGATAGTACCTAAAGTTTAAAGCAGAAATTGGGGCACTTTTGACATTTTCATTTTTGACCAAAATCGACAGGTCCGGGGCTTAGGGAATTTCTCATATGCCACAAAACGGTTGAAGCTCCTTTTCAAAAATGATGCTCCGAAATCAACTTCTGTCACCTTAGTGATACATTTTGGGCTAGTACCTAAAGTTTAAAGCAAAAATTGGGGCACTTTTGAAATTCTCATTTTTGACCAAAATCGACAGGTCCGGGGCTTAGGGAATTTCTCATATGCCACAAAACGGTTGAAGCTCCTGTTCAAAAATGATGCTCCGAAAACAACTTCTGTCACCTCAGTGATACATTTTGGTATAGTACCTAAAGTTTAAAGCAGAAATTGGGGCACTTTTGAAATTTTCATTTTTGACCAAAATTGACAGGTCCGGGGCTTAGGGAATTTCTCATATGCGACAAAATGGTTGAAGCTCCTGTTCAAAAATGATGCTCCGAAAACAACTTCTGTCACCTCAGTGATACATTTTGGGATAGTACCTAAAGTTTAAAGCAGAAATTGGGGCACTTTTGAAATTTTCATTTTTGACCAAAATTGACAGGTCCGGGGCTTAGGGAATTTCTCATATGCCACAAAATGGTTGAAGCTCCTGTTCAAAAATGATGCTCCGAAAACAACTTCTGTCACCTCAGTGATACATTTTGGGATAGTACCTAAAGTTTAAAGCAGAAATTGGGGCACTTTTGAAATTTTCATTTTTTACCAAAATCGACAGGTCCGACGCTTAGGGAATTTCTCATATGCCACAAAACGGTTGAAGCTCCTGTTCAAAAATGATGCTCCGAAATCAACTTTTGTCACCTTAGTGATACAATCTGGGATAGTACCTAAAGTTTAAAGCAGAAATTGGGGCACTTTTGAAATTTTCATTTTTGACCAAAATCGACAGGTCCGGGGCTTAGGGAATTTCTCATATGCCACAAAATGGTTGAAGCTCCTGTTCAAAAATGATGCTTCGAAATCAACTTCTGTCACCTTAGTGATACATTTTGGGATAGTACCTAAAGTTTAAAGCAGAAATTGGGGCACTTTTGACATTTTCATTTTTGACCAAAATCGACAGGTCCGGGGCTTAGGGAATTTCTCATATGCCACAAAACGGTTGAAGCTCCTGTTCAAAAATGATGCTCCGAAATCAACTTCTGTCACCTTAGTGATACATTTTGGGCTAGTACCTAAAGTTTAAAGCAAAAATTGGGGCACTTTTGAAATTCTCATTTTTGACCAAAATCGACAGGTCCGGGGCTTAGGGAATTTCTCATATGCCACAAAACGGTTGAAGCTCCTGTTCAAAAATGATGCTCCGAAAACAACTTCTGTCACCTCAGTGATACATTTTGGGATAGTACCTAAAGTTTAAAGCAGAAATTGGGGCACTTTTGAAATTTTCATTTTTGACCAAAATTGACAGGTCCGGGGCTTAGGGAATTTCTCATATGCCACAAAATGGTTGAAGCTCCTGTTCAAAAATGATGCTCCGAAAACAACTTCTGTCACCTCAGTGATACATTTTGGGATAGTACCTAAAGTTTAAAGCAGAAATTGGGGCACTTTTGAAATTTTCATTTTTGACCAAAATTGACAGGTCCGGGGCTTAGGGAATTTCTCATATGCCACAAAATGGTTGAAGCTCCTGTTCAAAAATGATGCTCCGAAAACAACTTCTGTCACCTCAGTGATACATTTTGGGATAGTACCTAAAGTTTAAAGCAGAAATTGGGGCACTTTTGAAATTTTCATTTTTTACCAAAATCGACAGGTCCGACGCTTAGGGAATTTCTCATATGCCACAAAACGGTTGAAGCTCCTGTTCAAAAATGATGCTCCGAAATCAACTTTTGTCACCTTAGTGATACAATCTGGGATAGTACCTAAAGTTTAAAGCAGGAATTGGGGCACTTTTGAAAATTTCATTTTTGACCAAAATTGACAGGTCCGGGGCTTAGGGAATTTCTCATATGCCACAAAACGGTTGAAGCTCCTGTTCAAAAATGATGCTCGGAAATCAACTTCTGTCACCTCGGTGATACATTTTGGGATAGTACCTAAAGTTAAAGCAGAAATTGGATCACTTTTGAAATTTTCATTTTTGACCAAAATCGACAGGTCCGGGGCTTAGGGAATTTCTCATAAGCCACAAAACGGTTGAAGCTCCTGTTCAAAATTGATGCTCCGAAATCAACTTCTGTCACCTTAGTGATACATTTTGGGATAGTACCTAAAGTTTAAAGCAGAAATTGGGGCACTTTTGAAAATTTCATTTTTGACCAAAATCGACAGGTCCGGGGCTTAGGGAATTTCTCATATGCCACAAAACGGTTGAAGCTCCTGTTCAAAAACCATGCTCCGAAATCAACTTCTGTCACCTTAGTGATACATTTTGGGACAGTACCTAAAGTTTAAAGCAGAAATTGGGGCACTTTTGAAATTCTCATTTTTGACCAAAATCGACAGGTCCGGGGCTTAGGGAATTTCTCATATGCCACAAAACGGTTGAAGCTCCTGTTCAAAAACCATGCTCCGAAATCAACTTCTGTCACCTTAGTGATACATTTTGGGATAGTACCTAAAGTTTAAAGCAGAAATTGGGGCACTTTTGACATTTTCATTTTTGACCAAAATCGACAGGTCCGGGGCTTAGGGAATTTCTTATATGCCACAAAATGGTTGAAGCTCCTGTTCAAAAATGATGCTTCGAAATCAACTTCTGTCACTTTAGTGATACATTTTGGTATAGTACCTAAAGTTTAAAGCAGAAATTGGGGCACTTTTGAAATTTTCATTTTTGACCAAAATCGACAGGTCCGGGGCTTAGGGAATTTCTCATATGCCACAAAATGGTTGAAACTCCTGTTCAAAAATGATGCTTCGAAATTAACTTCTGTCACCTTAGTGATACATTTTGGTATAGTACCTAAAGTTTAAAGCAGAAATTGGGGCACTTTTGAAATTTTCATTTTTGACCAAAATCGACAGGTCCGGGGCTTAGGGAATTTCTCATGTGCCACAAAATGGTTGAAGCTCCTGTTCAAAAATGATGCTCAGAAATCAACTTCTGTCACCTCAGTGATACATTTTGGGATAGTACCTAAAGTTTAAAAGCAGAAATTGGGGCACTTTTGACATTTTCATTTTTGATCAAAATCGACAGGTCCGGGGCTTAGGGAATTTCTCATATGCCACAAAATGGTTGAAGCTCCTGTTCAAAAATGATGCTCCGAAATCAACTTCTGTCACCTTGGTGATACATTTTGGTATAGTACCTAAAGTTTAAAGCAGAAATTGGGGCACTTTTGAAATTTTCATTTTTGACCAAAATCGACAGGTCCGGGGCTTAGGGAATTTCTCATATGCCACAAAACGGTTGAAGCTCCTGTTCAAAAATGATGCTCCGAAAACAACTTCTGTCACCTCAGTGATACATTTTGGGATAGTACCTAAAGTTTAAAGCAGAAATTGGGGCACTTTTGAAATTCTCATTTTTGACCAAAATTGACAGGTCCGGGGCTTAGGGAATTTCTCATATGCCACAAAATGGTTGAAGCTCCTGTTCAAAAATGATGCTCCGAAAACAACTTCTGTCACCTCAGTGATACATTTTGGTATAGTACCTAAAGTTTAAAGCAGGAATTGGGGCACTTTTGAAAATTTCATTTTTGACCAAAATTGACAGGTCCGGGGCTTAGGGAATTTCTCATATGCCACAAAACGGTTGAAGCTCCTGTTCAAAAATGATGCTCGGAAATCAACTTCTGTCACCTCGGTGATACATTTTGGGATAGTACCTAAAGTTTAAAGCAGAAATTGGGGCACTTTTGTCATTTTCATTTTTGACCAAAATCGACAGGTCCGGGGCTTAGGGAATTTCTCATATGCCACAAAACGGTTGAAGCTCCTGTTCAAAAATGATGCTCGGAAATCAACTTCTGTCACCTCGGTGATACATTTTGGGATAGTACCTAAAGTTAAAGCAGAAATTGGATCACTTTTGAAATTTTCATTTTTGACCAAAATCGACAGGTCCGGGGCTTAGGGAATTTCTCATAAGCCACAAAACGGTTGAAGCTCCTGTTCAAAATTGATGCTCCGAAATCAACTTCTGTCACCTTAGTGATACATTTTGGGATAGTACCTAAAGTTTAAAGCAGAAATTGGGGCACTTTTGAAATTCTCATTTTTGACCAAAATCGACAGGTCCGGGGCATAGGGAATTTCTCATATGCCACAAAATGGTTGAAGCTCCTGTTCAAAAATGATGCTTCGAAATAAACTTATGTCACTTTAGTGATACATTTTGGTATAGTACCTAAAGTTTAAAGCAGAAATTGGGGCACTTTTGAAATTCTCATTTTTGACCAAAATCGACAGGTCCGGGGCTTAGGGAATTTCTCATATGCCACAAAATGGTTGAAGCTCCTGTTCAAAAACCATGCTCCGAAATCAACTTCTGTCACCTTAGTGATACATTTTGGGATAGTACCTAAAGTTTAAAGCAGAAATTGGGGCACTTTTGACATTTTCATTTTTGACCAAAATCGACAGGTCCGGGGCTTAGGGAATTTCTTATATGCCACAAAATGGTTGAAGCTCCTGTTCAAAAATGATGCTTCGAAATCAACTTCTGTCACTTTAGTGATACATTTTGGTATAGTACCTAAAGTTTAAAGCAGAAATTGGGGCACTTTTGAAATTTTCATTTTTGACCAAAATCGACAGGTCCGGGGCTTAGGGAATTTCTCATGTGCCACAAAACGGTTGAAGCTCCTGTTCAAAAATGATGCTCCGAAATCAACTTCTGTCACCTTAGTGATACATTTTGGGATAGTACCTAAAGTTTAAAGCAGAAATTGGGGCACTTTTGAAATTTTCATTTTTGACCAAAATCGACAGGTCCGGGGCTTAGGGAATTTCTCATGTGCCACAAAATGGTTGAAGCTCCTGTTCAAAAATGATGCTCAGAAATCAACTTCTGTCACCTCAGTGATACATTTTGGGATAGTACCTAAAGTTTAAAAGCAGAAATTGGGGCACTTTTGACATTTTCATTTTTGATCAAAATCGACAGGTCCGGGGCTTAGGGAATTTCTCATATGCCACAAAATGGTTGAAGCTCCTGTTCAAAAATGATGCTCGGAAATCAACTTCTGTCACCTTGGTGATACATTTTGGTATAGTACCTAAAGTTTAAAGCAGAAATTGGGGCACTTTTGAAATTTTCATTTTTGACCAAAATCGACAGGTCCGGGGCTTAGGGAATTTCTCATATGCCACAAAACGGTTGAAGCTCCTGTTAAAAAATGATGCTCCGAAAACAACTTCTGTCACCTCAGTGATACATTTTGGGATAGTACCTAGTTTAAAGCAGAAATTGGGGCACTTTTGAAATTCTCATTTTTGACCAAAATTGACAGGTCCGGGGCTTAGGGAATTTCTCATATGCCACAAAATGGTTGAAGCTCCTGTTCAAAAATGATGCTCCGAAAACAACTTCTGTCACCTCAGTGATACATTTTGGTATAGTACCTAAAGTTTAAAGCAGGAATTGGGGCACTTTTGAAAATTTCATTTTTGACCAAAATTGACAGGTCCGGGGCTTAGGGAATTTCTCATATGCCACAAAACGGTTGAAGCTCCTGTTCAAAAATGATGCTCGGAAATCAACTTCTGTCACCTCGGTGATACATTTTGGGATAGTACCTAAAGTTTAAAGCAGAAATTGGGGCACTTTTGTCATTTTCATTTTTGACCAAAATCGACAGGTCCGGGGCTTAGGGAATTTCTCATATGCCACAAAACGGTTGAAGCTCCTGTTCAAAAATGATGCTCGGAAATCAACTTCTGTCACCTCGGTGATACATTTTGGGATAGTACCTAAAGTTAAAGCAGAAATTGGATCACTTTTGAAATTTTCATTTTTGACCAAAATCGACAGGTCCGGGGCTTAGGGAATTTCTCATAAGCCACAAAACGGTTGAAGCTCCTGTTCAAAATTGATGCTCCGAAATCAACTTCTGTCACCTTAGTGATACATTTTGGGATAGTACCTAAAGTTTAAAGCAGAAATTGGGGCACTTTTGACATTTTCATTTTTGACCAAAATCGACAGGTCCGGGGCTTAGGGAATTTCTTATATGCCACAAAATGGTTGAAGCTCCTGTTCAAAAATGATGCTTCGAAATCAACTTCTGTCACTTTAGTGATACATTTTGGTATAGTACCTAAAGTTTAAAGCAGAAATTGGGGCACTTTTGAAATTTTCATTTTAGACCAAAATCGACAGGTCCGGGGCTTAGGGAATTTCTCATATGCCACAAAATGGTTGAAACTCCTGTTCAAAAATGATGCTTCGAAATTAACTTCTGTCACCTTAGTGATACATTTTGGTATAGTACCTAAAGTTTAAAGCAGAAATTGGGGCACTTTTGACATTTTCATTTTTGACCAAAATCGACAGGTCCGGGGCTTAGGGAATTTCTCATGTGCCACAAAATGGTTGAAGCTCCTGTTCAAAAATGATGCTCAGAAATCAACTTCTGTCACCTCAGTGATACATTTTGGGATAGTACCTAAAGTTTAAAAGCAGAAATTGGGGCACTTTTGACATTTTCATTTTTGATCAAAATCGACAGGTCCGGGGCTTAGGGAATTTCTCATATGCCACAAAATGGTTGAAGCTCCTGTTCAAAAATGATGCTCGGAAATCAACTTCTGTCACCTTGGTGATACATTTTGGTATAGTACCTAAAGTTTAAAGCAGAAATTGGGGCACTTTTGAAATTTTCATTTTTGACCAAAATCGACAGGTCCGGGGCTTAGGGAATTTCTCATATGCCACAAAACGGTTGAAGCTCCTGTTCAAAAATGATGCTCCGAAAACAACTTCTGTCACCTCAGTGATACATTTTGGGATAGTACCTAAAGTTTAAAGCAGAAATTGGGGCACTTTTGAAATTCTCATTTTTGACCAAAATTGACAGGTCCGGGGCTTAGGGAATTTCTCATATGCCACAAAACGGTTGAAGCTCCTGTTCAAAAATGATGCTCGGAAATCAACTTCTGTCACCTCGGTGATACATTTTGGGATAGTACCTAAAGTTTAAAGCAGAAATTGGGGCACTTTTGTCATTTTCATTTTTGACCAAAATCGACAGGTCCGGGGCTTAGGGAATTTCTCATATGCCACAAAACGGTTGAAGCTCCTGTTCAAAAATGATGCTCCGAAATCAACTTCTGTCACCTTAGTGATACATTTTGGGATAGTACCTAAAGTTTAAAGCAGAAATTGGGGCACTTTTGAAATTCTCATTTTTGACCAAAATCGACAGGTCCGGGGCATAGGGAATTTCTCATATGCCACAAAATGGTTGAAGCTCCTGTTCAAAAATGATGCTTCGAAATAAACTTATGTCACTTTAGTGATACATTTTGGTATAGTACCTAAAGTTTAAAGCAGAAATTGGGGCACTTTTGAAATTTTCATTTTTGACCAAAATCGACAGGTCCGGGGCTTAGGGAATTTCTCATATGCCACAAAATGGTTGAAGCTCCTGTTCAAAAATGATGCTTCGAAATCAACTTCTGTCACCTTAGTGATACATTTTGGTATAGTACCTAAAGTTTAAAGCAGAAATTGGGGCACTTTTGAAATTTTCATTTTTGACCAAAATCGACAGGTCCGGGGCTTAGGGAATTTCTCATGTGCCACAAAACGGTTGAAGCTCCTGTTCAAAAATGATGCTCCGAAATCAACTTCTGTCACCTTAGTGATACATTTTGGGATAGTACCTAAAGTTTAAAGCAGAAATTGGGGCACTTTTGAAATTTTCATTTTTGATCAAAATCGACAGGTCCGGGGCTTAGGGAATTTCTCATGTGCCACAAAACGGTTGAAGCTCCTGTTCAAAATTGATGCTCCGAAATCAACTTCGGTCACCTTAGTGATACATTTTGGGATAGTACCTAAAGTTTAAAGCAGAAATTGGGGCACTTTTGAAATTTTCATTTTTGACCAAAATCGACAGGTCCGGGGCTTAGGGAATTTCCCATATGCCACAAAACGGTTGAAGCTCCTGTTCAAAAATGATGCTTCGAAATCAACTTCTGTCACCTTAGTGATACATTTTGGGATAGTACCTAAAGTTTAAAGCAGAAATTTGGGCACTTTTGACATTTTCATTTTTGACCAAAATCGACAGGTCCGGGGCTTAGGGAATTTCTCATATGCCACAAAACGGTTGAAGCTCCTGTTCAAAAACCATGCTCCGAAATCAACTTCTGTCACCTTAGTGATACATTTTGGGATAGTACCTAAAGTTTAAAGCAGAAATTGGGGCACTTTTGACATTTTCATTTTTGACCAAAATCGACAGGTCCGGGGCTTAGGGAATTTCTCATATGCCACAAAACGGTTGAAGCTCCTGTTCAAAAATGATGCTCCGAAATCAACTTCTGTCACCTTAGTGATACATTTTGGGATAGTACCTAAAGTTTAAAGCAGAAATTGGGGCACTTTTGAAATTTTCATTTTTGACCAAAATCGACAGGTCCGGGGCTTAGGGAATTTCTCATATGCCACAAAATGGTTGAAGCTCCTGTTCAAAAATGATGCTTCGAAATCAACTTCTGTCACCTTAGTGATACATTTTGGGATAGTACCTAAAGTTTAAAGCAGAAATTGGGGCACTTTTGACATTTTCATTTTTGACCAAAATCGACAGGTCCGGGGCTTAGGGAATTTCTCATATGCCACAAAACGGTTGAAGCTCCTGTTCAAAAATGATGCTCCGAAATCAACTTCTGTCACCTTAGTGATACATTTTGGGATAGTACCTAAAGTTTAAAGCAAAAATTGGGGCACTTTTGAAATTCTCATTTTTGACCAAAATCGACAGGTCCGGGGCTTAGGGAATTTCTCATATGCCACAAAACGGTTGAAGCTCCTGTTCAAAAATGATGCTCCGAAATCAACTTCTGTCACCTTAGTGATACATTTTGGGATAGTACCTAAAGTTTAAAGCAGAAATTGGGGCACTTTTGAAATTCTCATTTTTGACCAAAATCGACAGGTCCGGGGCTTAGGGAATTTCTCATATGCCACAAAACGGTTGAAGCTCCTGTTCAAAAACCATGCTCCGAAATCAACTTCTGTCACCTTAGTGATACATTTTGGGATGGTACCTAAAGTTTAAAGCAGAAATTGGGGCACTTTTGACATTTTCATTTTTGACCAAAATCGACAGGTCCGGGGCTTAGGGAATTTCTCATAAGCCACAAAACGGTTGAAGCTCCTGTTCAAAATTGATGCTCCGAAATCAACTTCTGTCACCTTAGTGATACATTTTGGGATAGTACCTAAAGTTTAAAGCAGAAATTGGGGCACTTTTGAAATTTTCATTTTTGACCAAAATCGACAGGTCCGGGGCTTAGGGAATTTCTCATATGCCACAAAACGGTTGAAGCTCCTGTTCAAAAATGATGCTCCGAAATCAACTTCTGTCACCTTAGTGATACATTTTGGGATAGTACCTTAAGTTTAAAGCAAAAATTGGGGCACTTTTGAAATTCTCATTTTTGACCAAAATCGACAGGTCCGGGGCTTAGGGAATTTCTCATATGCCACAAAACGGTTGAAGCTCCTGTTCAAAAATGATGCTCCGAAATCAACTTCTGTCACCTTAGTGATACATTTTGGGATAGTACCTAAAGTTTAAAGCAAAAATTGGGGCACTTTTGAAATTCTCATTTTTGACCAAAATCGACAGGTCCGGGGCTTAGGGAATTTCTCATATGCCACAAAACGGTTGAAGCTCCTGTTCAAAAATGATGCTCCGAAAACAACTTCTGTCACCTCAGTGATACATTTTGGGATAGTACCTAAAGTTTAAAGCAGAAATTGGGGCACTTTTGAAATTTTCATTTTTGACCAAAATTGACAGGTCCGGGGCCTAGGGAATTTCTCATATGCCACAAAATGGTTGAAGCTCCTGTTCAAAAATGATGCTCCGAAAACAACTTCTGTCACCTCAGTGATACATTTTGGGATAGTACCTAAAGTTTAAAGCAGAAATTGGGGCACTTTTGAAATTTTCATTTTTGACCAAAATCGACAGGTCCGACGCTTAGGGAATTTCTCATATGCCACAAAACGGTTGAAGCTCCTGTTCAAAAATGATGCTCCGAAATCAACTTTTGTCACCTTAGTGATACATTCTGGGATAGTACCAAAAGTTTAAAGCAGGAATTGGGGCACTTTTGAAAATTTCATTTTTGACCAAAATTGACAGGTCCGGGGCTTAGGGAATTTCTCATATGCCACAAAACGGTTGAAGCTCCTGTTCAAAAATGATGCTCGGAAATCAACTTCTGTCACCTCGGTGATACATTTTGGGATAGTACCTAAAGTTTAAAGCAGAAATTGGGGCACTTTTGTCATTTTCATTTTTGACCAAAATCGACAGGTCCGGGGCTTAGGGAATTTCTCATATGCCACAAAACGGTTGAAGCTCCTGTTCAAAAATGATGCTCGGAAATCAACTTCTGTCACCTCGGTGATACATTTTGGGATAGTACCTAAAGTTAAAGCAGAAATTGGATCACTTTTGAAATTTTCATTTTTGACCAAAATCGACAGGGCCGGGGCTTAGGGAATTTCTCATAAGCCACAAAACGGTTGAAGCTCCTGTTCAAAATTGATGCTCTGAAATCAACTTCTGTCACCTTAGTGATACATTTTGGGATAGTACCTAAAGTTTAAAGCAGAAATTGGGGCACTTTTGAAATTTTCATTTTTGACCAAAATCGACAGGTCCGGGGCTTAGGGAATTTCTCATATGCCACAAAACGGTTGAAGCTCCTGTTCAAAAATGATGCTCCGAAATCAACTTCTGTCACCTTAGTGATACATTTTGGTATAGTACCTAAAGTTTAAAGCAGAAATTGGGGCACTTTTGAAATTTTCATTTTTGACCAAAATCGACAGGTCCGGGGCTTAGGGAATTTCTCATATGCCACAAAATGGTTGAAGCTCCTGTTCAAAAATGATGCTTCGAAATCAACTTCTGTCACCTTAGTGATACATTTTGGGATAGTACCTAAAGTTTAAAGCAGAAATTGGGGCACTTTTGAAATTTTCATTTTTGACCAAAATCGACAGGTCCGGGGCTTAGGGAATTTCTCATGTGCCACAAAACGGTTGAAGCTCCTGTTCAAAAATGATGCTCCGAAATCAACTTCTGTCACCTTAGTGATACATTTTGGGATAGTACCTAAAGTTTAAAGCAGAAATTGGGGCACTTTTGAAATTTTCATTTTTGATCAAAATCGACAGGTCCGGGGCTTAGGGAATTTCTCATAAGCCACAAAACGGTTGAAGCTCCTGTTCAAAATTGATGCTCCGAAATCAACTTCGGTCACCTTAGTGATACATTTTGGGATAGTACCTAAAGTTTAAAGCAGAAATTGGGGCACTTTTGAAATTTTCATTTTTGACCAAAATCGACAGGTCCGGGGCTTAGGGAATTTCCCATATGCCACAAAACGGTTGAAGCTCCTGTTCAAAAATGATGCTTCGAAATCAACTTCTGTCACCTTAGTGATACATTTTGGGATAGTACCTAAAGTTTAAAGCAGAAATTTGGGCACTTTTGACATTTTCATTTTTGACCAAAATCGACAGGTCCGGGGCTTAGGGAATTTCTCATATGCCACAAAACGGTTGAAGCTCCTGTTCAAAAACCATGCTCCGAAATCAACTTCTGTCACCTTAGTGATACATTTTGGGATAGTACCTAAAGTTTAAAGCAGAAATTGGGGCACTTTTGACATTTTCATTTTTGACCAAAATCGACAGGTCCGGGGCTTAGGGAATTTCTCATATGCCACAAAACGGTTGAAGCTCCTGTTCAAAAATGATGCTCCGAAATCAACTTCTGTCACCTTAGTGATACATTTTGGGATAGTACCTAAAGTTTAAAGCAAAAATTGGGGCACTTTTGAAATTCTCATTTTTGACCAAAATCGACAGGTCCGGGGCTTAGGGAATTTCTCATATGCCACAAAACGGTTGAAGCTCCTGTTCAAAAATGATGCTCCGAAATCAACTTCTGTCACCTTAGTGATACATTTTGGGATAGTACCTAAAGTTTAAAGCAGAAATTGGGGCACTTTTGAAATTTTCATTTTTGACCAAAATCGACAGGTCCGGGGCTTAGGGAATTTCTCATATGCCACAAAATGGTTGAAGCTCCTGTTCAAAAATGATGCTTCGAAATCAACTTCTGTCACCTTAGTGATACATTTTGGGATAGTACCTAAAGTTTAAAGCAGAAATTGGGGCACTTTTGACATTTTCATTTTTGACCAAAATCGACAGGTCCGGGGCTTAGGGAATTTCTCATATGCCACAAAACGGTTGAAGCTCCTGTTCAAAAATGATGCTCCGAAATCAACTTCTGTCACCTTAGTGATACATTTTGGGATAGTACCTAAAGTTTAAAGCAAAAATTGGGGCACTTTTGAAATTCTCATTTTTGACCAAAATTGACAGGTCCGTGGCCTAGGGAATTTCTCATATGCCACAAAATGGTTGAAGCTCCTGTTCAAAAATGATGCTCCGAAAACAACTTCTGTCACCTCAGTGATACATTTTGGGATAGTACCTAAAGTTTAAAGCAGAAATTGGGGCACTTTTGAAATTTTCATTTTTGACCAAAATCGACAGGTCCGACGCTTAGGGAATTTCTCATATGCCACAAAACGGTTGAAGCTCCTGTTCAAAAATGATGCTCCGAAATCAACTTTTGTCACCTTAGTGATACATTCTGGGATAGTACCTAAAGTTTAAAGCAGGAATTGGGGCACTTTTGAAAATTTCATTTTTGACCAAAATTGACAGGTCCGGGGCTTAGGGAATTTCTCATATGCCACAAAACGGTTGAAGCTCCTGTTCAAAAATGATGCTCGG
Organism: Pseudophryne corroboree; assembly: GCF_028390025.1. Classification (NCBI taxonomy): domain Eukaryota; kingdom Metazoa; phylum Chordata; class Amphibia; order Anura; family Myobatrachidae; genus Pseudophryne; species Pseudophryne corroboree. Next base: position 134,242,009 of record NC_086452.1, read on the forward strand.
AAATCAACTTCTGTCACCTCGGTGATACATTTTGGGATAGTACCTAAAGTTTAAAGCAGAAATTGGGGCACTTTTGTCATTTTCATTTTTGACCAAAATCGACAGGTCCGGGGCTTAGGGAATTTCTCATATGCCACAAAACGGTTGAAGCTCCTGTTCAAAAATGATGCTCGGAAATCAACTTCTGTCACCTCGGTGATACATTTTGGGATAGTACCTAAAGTTAAAGCAGAAATTGGATCACTTTTGAAATTTTCATTTTTGACCAAAATCGACAGGGCCGGGGCTTAGGGAATTTCTCATAAGCCACAAAACGGTTGAAGCTCCTGTTCAAAATTGATGCTCCGAAATCAACTTCTGTCACCTTAGTGATACATTTTGGGATAGTACCTAAAGTTTAAAGCAGAAATTGGGGCACTTTTGAAATTTTCATTTTTGACCAAAATCGACAGGTCCGGGGCTTAGGGAATTTCTCATATGCCACAAAACGGTTGAAGCTCCTGTTCAAAAATGATGCTCCGAAATCAACTTCTGTCACCTTAGTGATACATTTTGGGATAGTACCTAAAGTTTAAAGCAGAAATTGGGGCACTTTTGAAATTTTCATTTTTGACCAAAATTGACAGGTCCGGGGCTTAGGGAATTTCTCATATGCCACAAAACGGTTGAAGCTCCTGTTCAAAAACCATGCTCCGAAATCAACTTCTGTCACCTTAGTGATACATTTTGGGATAGTACCTAAAGTTTAAAGCAGAAATTGGGGCACTTTTGAAATTCTCATTTTTGACCAAAATCGACAGGTCCGGGGCTTAGGGAATTTCTCATATGCCACAAAACGGTTGAAGCTCCTGTTCAAAAACCATGCTCCGAAATCAACTTCTGTCACCTTAGTGATACATTTTGGGACAGTACCTAAAGTTTAAAGCAGAAATTGGGGCACTTTTGAAATTCTCATTTTTGACCAAAATCGACAGGTCCGGGGCTTAGGGAATTTCTCATATGCCACAAAACGGTTGAAGCTCCTGTTCAAAAACCATGCTCCGAAATCAACTTCTGTCACCTTAGTGATACATTTTGGGATAGTACCTAAAGTTTAAAGCAGAAATTGGGGCACTTTTGACATTTTCATTTTTGACCAAAATCGACAGGTCCGGGGCTTAGGGAATTTCTTATATGCCACAAAATGGTTGAAGCTCCTGTTCAAAAATGATGCTTCGAAATCAACTTCTGTCACTTTAGTGATACATTTTGGTATAGTACCTAAAGTTTAAAGCAGAAATTGGGGCACTTTTGAAATTTTCATTTTTGACCAAAATCGACAGGTCCGGGGCTTAGGGAATTTCTCATATGCCACAAAATGATTGAAACTCCTGTTCAAAAATGATGCTTCGAAATTAACTTCTGTCACCTTAATGATACATTTTGGTATAGTACCTAAAGTTTAAAGCAGAAATTGGGGCACTTTTGAAATTTTCATTTTTGACCAAAATCGACAGGTCCGGGGCTTAGGGAATTTCTCATATGCCACAAAACGGTTGAAGCTCCTGTTCAAAAATGATGCTCCGAAAACAACTTCTGTCACCTCAGTGATACATTTTGGGATAGTACCTAAAGTTTAAAGCAGAAATTGGGGCACTTTTGAAATTTTCATTTTTGACCAAAATTGACAGGTCCAGGGCTTAGGGAATTTCTCATATGCCACAAAATGGTTGAAGCTCCTGTTCAAAAATGATGCTCCGAAAACAACTTCTGTCACCTCAGTGATACATTTTGGGATAGTACCTAAAGTTTAAAGCAGAAATTGGGGCACTTTTGAAATTTTCATTTTTGATCAAAATCGACAGGTCCGGGGCTTAGGGAATTTCTCATAAGCCACAAAACGGTTGAAGCTCCTGTTCAAAATTGATGCTCCGAAATCAACTTTTGTCACCTTAGTGATACATTCTGGGATAGTACCTAAAGTTTAAAGCAGGAATTGGAGCACTTTTGAAAATTTCATTTTTGACCAAAATTGACAGGTCCGGGGCTTAGGGAATTTCTCATATGCCACAAAACGGTTGAAGCTCCTGTTCAAAAATGATGCTCGGAAATCAACTTCTGTCACCTCGGTGATACATTTTGGGATAGTACCTAAAGTTTAAAGCAGAAATTGGGGCACTTTTGTCATTTTCATTTTTGACCAAAATCGACAGGTCCGGGGCTTAGGGAATTTCTCATATGCCACAAAACGGTTGAAGCTCCTGTTCAAAAATGATGCTCGGAAATCAACTTCTGTCACCTCGGTGATACATTTTGGGATAGTACCTAAAGTTAAAGCAGAAATTGGATCACTTTTGAAATTTTCATTTTTGACCAAAATCGACAGGTCCGGGGCTTAGGGAATTTCTCATGTGCCACAAAACGGTTGAAGCTCCTGTTCAAAAATGATGCTCCGAAATCAACTTCTGTCACCTTAGTGATACATTTTGGGATAGTACCTAAAGTTTAAAGCAGAAATTGGGGCACTTTTGAAATTTTCATTTTTGATCAAAATCGACAGGTCCGGGGCTTAGGGAATTTCTCATAAGCCACAAAACGGTTGAAGCTCCTGTTCAAAATTGATGCTCCGAAATCAACTTCGGTCACCTTAGTGATACATTTTGGGATAGTACCTAAAGTTTAAAGCAGAAATTGGGGCACTTTTGAAATTTTCATTTTTGACCAAAATCGACAGGTCCGGGGCTTAGGGAATTTCCCATATGCCACAAAACGGTTGAAGCTCCTGTTCAAAAATGATGCTTCGAAATCAACTTCTGTCACCTTAGTGATACATTTTGGGATAGTACCTAAAGTTTAAAGCAGAAATTTGGGCACTTTTGACATTTTCATTTTTGACCAAAATCGACAGGTCCGGGGCTTAGGGAATTTCTCATATGCCACAAAACGGTTGAAGCTCCGGTTCAAAAACCATGCTCCGAAATCAACTTCTGTCATCTTAGTGATACATTTTGGGATAGTACCTAAAGTTTAAAGCAGAAATTGGGGCACTTTTGACATTTTCATTTTTGACCAAAATCGACAGGTCCGGGGCTTAGGGAATTTCTCATATGCCACAAAACGGTTGAAGCTCCTGTTCAAAAATGATGCTCCGAAATCAACTTCTGTCACCTTAGTGATACATTTTGGGATAGTACCTAAAGTTTAAAGCAGAAATTGGGGCACTTTTGAAATTTTCATTTTTGACCAAAATCGACAGGTCCGGGGCTTAGGGAATTTCTCATATGCCACAAAATGGTTGAAGCTCCTGTTCAAAAATGATGCTTCGAAATCAACTTCTGTCACCTTAGTGATACATTTTGGGATAGTACCTAAAGTTTAAAGCAGAAATTGGGGCACTTTTGACATTTTCATTTTTGACCAAAATCGACAGGTCCGGGGCTTAGGGAATTTCTCATATGCCACAAAACGGTTGAAGCTCCTGTTCAAAAATGATGCTCCGAAATCAACTTCTGTCACCTTAGTGATACATTTTGGGATAGTACCTAAAGTTTAAAGCAAAAATTGGGGCACTTTTGAAATTCTCATTTTTGACCAAAATCGACAGGTCCGGGGCTTAGGGAATTTCTCATATGCCACAAAACGGTTGAAGCTCCTGTTCAAAAATGATGCTCCGAAATCAACTTCTGTCACCTTAGTGATACATTTTGGGATAGTACCTAAAGTTTAAAGCAGAAATTGGGGCACTTTTGAAATTCTCATTTTTGACCAAAATCGACAGGTCCGGGGCTTAGGGAATTTCTCATATGCCACAAAACGGTTGAAGCTCCTGTTCAAAAACCATGCTCCGAAATCAACTTCTGTCACCTTAGTGATACATTTTGGGATGGTACCTAAAGTTTAAAGCAGAAATTGGGGCACTTTTGACATTTTCATTTTTGACCAAAATCGACAGGTCCGGGGCTTAGGGAATTTCTCATAAGCCACAAAACGGTTGAAGCTCCTGTTCAAAATTGATGCTCCGAAATCAACTTCTGTCACCTTAGTGATACATTTTGGGATAGTACCTAAAGTTTAAAGCAGAAATTGGGGCACTTTTGAAATTTTCATTTTTGACCAAAATCGACAGGTCCGGGGCTTAGGGAATTTCTCATATGCCACAAAACGGTTGAAGCTCCTGTTCAAAAATGATGCTCCGAAATCAACTTCTGTCACCTTAGTGATACATTTTGGGATAGTACCTTAAGTTTAAAGCAAAAATTGGGGCACTTTTGAAATTCTCATTTTTGACCAAAATCGACAGGTCCGGGGCTTAGGAAATTTCTCATATGCCACAAAACGGTTGAAGCTCCTGTTCAAAAACCATGCTCCGAAATCAACTTCTGTCACCTTAGTGATACATTTTGGGATAGTACCTAAAGTTTAAAGCAGAAATTGGGGCACTTTTGAAATTTTCATTTTTGACCAAAATCGACAGGTCCGGGGCTTAGGGAATTTCTCAGATGCCACAAAATGGTTGAAGCTCCTGTTCAAAAATGATGCTTCGAAATCAACTTCTGTCACCTTAGTGATACATTTTGGGATAGTACCTAAAGTTTAAAGCAGAAATTGGGGCACTTTTGACATTTTCATTTTTGACCAAAATCGACAGGTCCGGGGCTTAGGGAATTTCTCATATGCCACAAAATGGTTGAAGCTCCTGTTCAAAAATGATGCTTCGAAATCAACTTCTGTCACCTTAGTGATACATTTTGGGATAGTACCTAAAGTTTAAAGCAGAAATTGGGGCACTTTTGACATTTTCATTTTTGACCAAAATCGACAGGTCCGGGGCTTAGGGAATTTCTCATATGCCACAAAACGGTTGAAGCTCCTGTTCAAAAATGATGCTCCGAAAACAACTTCTGTCACCTCAGTGATACATTTTGGGATAGTACCTAAAGTTTAAAGCAGAAATTGGGGCACTTTTGAAATTTTCATTTTTGACCAAAATCGACAGGTCCGACGCTTAGGGAATTTCTCATATGCCACAAAAGGTTGAAGCTCCTGTTCAAAAATGATGCTCCGAAATCAACTTTTGTCACCTTAGTGATACATTCTGGGATAGTACCTAAAGTTTAAAGCAGGAATTGGGGCACTTTTGAAAATTTCATTTTTGACCAAAATTGACAGGTCCGGGGCTTAGGGAATTTCTCATATGCCACAAAACGGTTGAAGCTCCTGTTCAAAAATGATGCTCGGAAATCAACTTCTGTCACCTCGGTGATACATTTTGGGATAGTACCTAAAGTTTAAAGCAGAAATTGGGGCACTTTTGTCATTTTCATTTTTGACCAAAATCGACAGGTCCGGGGCTTAGGGAATTTCTCATATGCCACAAAACGGTTGAAGCTCCTGTTCAAAAATGATGCTCGGAAATCAACTTCTGTCACCTCGGTGATACATTTTGGGATAGTACCTAAAGTTAAAGCAGAAATTGGATCACTTTTGAAATTTTCATTTTTGACCAAAATCGACAGGTCCGGGGCTTAGGGAATTTCTCATGTGCCACAAAACGGTTGAAGCTCCTGTTCAAAAATGATGCTCCGAAATCAACTTCTGTCACCTTAGTGATACATTTTGGGATAGTACCTAAAGTTTAAAGCAGAAATTGGGGCACTTTTGAAATTTTCATTTTTGATCAAAATCGACAGGTCCGGGGCTTAGGGAATTTCTCATAAGCCACAAAACGGTTGAAGCTCCTGTTCAAAATTGATGCTCCGAAATCAACTTCGGTCACCTTAGTGATACATTTTGGGATAGTACCTAAAGTTTAAAGCAGAAATTGGGGCACTTTTGAAATTTTCATTTTTGACCAAAATCGACAGGTCCGGGGCTTAGGGAATTTCCCATATGCCACAAAACGGTTGAAGCTCCTGTTCAAAAATGATGCTTCGAAATCAACTTCTGTCACCTTAGTGATACATTTTGGGATAGTACCTAAAGTTTAAAGCAGAAATTTGGGCACTTTTGACATTTTCATTTTTGACCAAAATCGACAGGTCCGGGGCTTAGGGAATTTCTCATATGCCACAAAACGGTTGAAGCTCCTGTTCAAAAACCATGCTCCGAAATCAACTTCTGTCACCTTAGTGATACATTTTGGGATAGTACCTAAAGTTTAAAGCAGAAATTGGGGCACTTTTGACATTTTCATTTTTGACCAAAATCGACAGGTCCGGGGCTTAGGGAATTTCTCATATGCCACAAAACGGTTGAAGCTCCTGTTCAAAAATGATGCTCCGAAATCAACTTCTGTCACCTTAGTGATACATTTTGGGATAGTACCTAAAGTTTAAAGCAGAAATTGGGGCACTTTTGAAATTTTCATTTTTGACCAAAATCGACAGATCCGGGGCTTAGGGAATTTCTCATATGCCACAAAATGGTTGAAGCTCCTGTTCAAAAATGATGCTTCGAAATCAACTTCTGTCACCTTAGTGATACATTTTGGGATAGTACCTAAAGTTTAAAGCAGAAATTGGGGCACTTTTGACATTTTCATTTTTGACCAAAATCGACAGGTCCGGGGCTTAGGGAATTTCTCATATGCCACAAAACGGTTGAAGCTCCTGTTCAAAAATGATGCTCCGAAATCAACTTCTGTCACCTTAGTGATACATTTTGGGATAGTACCTAAAGTTTAAAGCAAAAATTGGGGCACTTTTGAAATTCTCATTTTTGACCAAAATCGACAGGTCCGGGGCTTAGGGAATTTCTCATATGCCACAAAACGGTTGAAGCTCCTGTTCAAAAATGATGCTCCGAAATCAACTTCTGTCACCTTAGTGATACATTTTGGGATAGTACCTAAAGTTTAAAGCAGAAATTGGGGCACTTTTGAAATTTTCATTTTTGACCAAAATCGACAGGTCCGGGGCTTAGGGAATTTCTCATATGCCACAAAATGGTTGAAGCTCCTGTTCAAAAATGATGCTTCGAAATCAACTTCTGTCACCTTAGTGATACATTTTGGGATAGTACCTAAAGTTTAAAGCAGAAATTGGGGCACTTTTGACATTTTCATTTTTGACCAAAATCGACAGGTCCGGGGCTTAGGGAATTTCTCATATGCCACAAAACGGTTGAAGCTCCTGTTCAAAAATGATGCTCCGAAATCAACTTCTGTCACCTTAGTGATACATTTTGGGATAGTACCTAAAGTTTAAAGCAAAAATTGGGGCACTTTTGAAATTCTCATTTTTGACCAAAATTGACAGGTCCGTGGCCTAGGGAATTTCTCATATGCCACAAAATGGTTGAAGCTCCTGTTCAAAAATGATGCTCCGAAAACAACTTCTGTCACCTCAGTGATACATTTTGGGATAGTACCTAAAGTTTAAAGCAGAAATTGGGGCACTTTTGAAATTTTCATTTTTGACCAAAATCGACAGGTCCGACGCTTAGGGAATTTCTCATATGCCACAAAACGGTTGAAGCTCCTGTTCAAAAATGATGCTCCGAAATCAACTTTTGTCACCTTAGTGATACATTCTGGGATAGTACCTAAAGTTTAAAGCAGGAATTGGGGCACTTTTGAAAATTTCATTTTTGACCAAAATTGACAGGTCCGGGGCTTAGGGAATTTCTCATATGCCACAAAACGGTTGAAGCTCCTGTTCAAAAATGATGCTCGGAAATCAACTTCTGTCACCTCGGTGATACATTTTGGGATAGTACCTAAAGTTTAAAGCAGAAATTGGGGCACTTTTGTCATTTTCATTTTTGACCAAAATCGACAGGTCCGGGGCTTAGGGAATTTCTCATATGCCACAAAACGGTTGAAGCTCCTGTTCAAAAATGATGCTCGGAAATCAACTTCTGTCACCTCGGTGATACATTTTGGGATAGTACCTAAAGTTAAAGCAGAAATTGGATCACTTTTGAAATTTTCATTTTTGACCAAAATCGACAGGGCCGGGGCTTAGGGAATTTCTCATAAGCCACAAAACGGTTGAAGCTCCTGTTCAAAATTGATGCTCCGAAATCAACTTCTGTCACCTTAGTGATACATTTTGGGATAGTACCTAAAGTTTAAAGCAGAAATTGGGGCACTTTTGAAATTTTCATTTTTGACCAAAATCGACAGGTCCGGGGCTTAGGGAATTTCTCATATGCCACAAAACGGTTGAAGCTCCTGTTCAAAAATGATGCTCCGAAATCAACTTCTGTCACCTTAGTGATACATTTTGGGATAGTACCTAAAGTTTAAAGCAGAAATTGGGGCACTTTTGAAATTTTCATTTTTGACCAAAATTGACAGGTCCGGGGCTTAGGGAATTTCTCATATGCCACAAAACGGTTGAAGCTCCTGTTCAAAAACCATGCTCCGAAATCAACTTCTGTCACCTTAGTGATACATTTTGGGATAGTACCTAAAGTTTAAAGCAGAAATTGGGGCACTTTTGAAATTCTCATTTTTGACCAAAATCGACAGGTCCGGGGCTTAGGGAATTTCTCATATGCCACAAAACGGTTGAAGCTCCTGTTCAAAAACCATGCTCCGAAATCAACTTCTGTCACCTTAGTGATACATTTTGGGACAGTACCTAAAGTTTAAAGCAGAAATTGGGGCACTTTTGAAATTCTCATTTTTGACCAAAATCGACAGGTCCGGGGCTTAGGGAATTTCTCATATGCCACAAAACGGTTGAAGCTCCTGTTCAAAAACCATGCTCCGAAATCAACTTCTGTCACCTTAGTGATACATTTTGGGATAGTACCTAAAGTTTAAAGCAGAAATTGGGGCACTTTTGACATTTTCATTTTTGACCAAAATCGACAGGTCCGGGGCTTAGGGAATTTCTTATATGCCACAAAATGGTTGAAGCTCCTGTTCAAAAATGATGCTTCGAAATCAACTTCTGTCACTTTAGTGATACATTTTGGTATAGTACCTAAAGTTTAAAGCAGAAATTGGGGCACTTTTGAAATTTTCATTTTTGACCAAAATCGACAGGTCCGGGGCTTAGGGAATTTCTCATATGCCACAAAATGATTGAAACTCCTGTTCAAAAATGATGCTTCGAAATTAACTTCTGTCACCTTAATGATACATTTTGGTATAGTACCTAAAGTTTAAAGCAGAAATTGGGGCACTTTTGAAATTTTCATTTTTGACCAAAATCGACAGGTCCGGGGCTTAGGGAATTTCTCATATGCCACAAAACGGTTGAAGCTCCTGTTCAAAAATGATGCTCCGAAAACAACTTCTGTCACCTCAGTGATACATTTTGGGATAGTACCTAAAGTTTAAAGCAGAAATTGGGGCACTTTTGAAATTTTCATTTTTGACCAAAATTGACAGGTCCAGGGCTTAGGGAATTTCTCATATGCCACAAAATGGTTGAAGCTCCTGTTCAAAAATGATGCTCCGAAAACAACTTCTGTCACCTCAGTGATACATTTTGGGATAGTACCTAAAGTTTAAAGCAGAAATTGGGGCACTTTTGAAATTTTCATTTTTGATCAAAATCGACAGGTCCGGGGCTTAGGGAATTTCTCATAAGCCACAAAACGGTTGAAGCTCCTGTTCAAAATTGATGCTCCGAAATCAACTTTTGTCACCTTAGTGATACATTCTGGGATAGTACCTAAAGTTTAAAGCAGGAATTGGAGCACTTTTGAAAATTTCATTTTTGACCAAAATTGACAGGTCCGGGGCTTAGGGAATTTCTCATATGCCACAAAACGGTTGAAGCTCCTGTTCAAAAATGATGCTCGGAAATCAACTTCTGTCACCTCGGTGATACATTTTGGGATAGTACCTAAAGTTTAAAGCAGAAATTGGGGCACTTTTGTCATTTTCATTTTTGACCAAAATCGACAGGTCCGGGGCTTAGGGAATTTCTCATATGCCACAAAACGGTTGAAGCTCCTGTTCAAAAATGATGCTCGGAAATCAACTTCTGTCACCTCGGTGATACATTTTGGGATAGTACCTAAAGTTAAAGCAGAAATTGGATCACTTTTGAAATTTTCATTTTTGACCAAAATCGACAGGTCCGGGGCTTAGGGAATTTCTCATGTGCCACAAAACGGTTGAAGCTCCTGTTCAAAAATGATGCTCCGAAATCAACTTCTGTCACCTTAGTGATACATTTTGGGATAGTACCTAAAGTTTAAAGCAGAAATTGGGGCACTTTTGAAATTTTCATTTTTGATCAAAATCGACAGGTCCGGGGCTTAGGGAATTTCTCATAAGCCACAAAACGGTTGAAGCTCCTGTTCAAAATTGATGCTCCGAAATCAACTTCGGTCACCTTAGTGATACATTTTGGGATAGTACCTAAAGTTTAAAGCAGAAATTGGGGCACTTTTGAAATTTTCATTTTTGACCAAAATCGACAGGTCCGGGGCTTAGGGAATTTCCCATATGCCACAAAACGGTTGAAGCTCCTGTTCAAAAATGATGCTTCGAAATCAACTTCTGTCACCTTAGTGATACATTTTGGGATAGTACCTAAAGTTTAAAGCAGAAATTTGGGCACTTTTGACATTTTCATTTTTGACCAAAATCGACAGGTCCGGGGCTTAGGGAATTTCTCATATGCCACAAAACGGTTGAAGCTCCTGTTCAAAAACCATGCTCCGAAATCAACTTCTGTCATCTTAGTGATACATTTTGGGATAGTACCTAAAGTTTAAAGCAGAAATTGGGGCACTTTTGACATTTTCATTTTTGACCAAAATCGACAGGTCCGGGGCTTAGGGAATTTCTCATATGCCACAAAACGGTTGAAGCTCCTGTTCAAAAATGATGCTCCGAAATCAACTTCTGTCACCTTAGTGATACATTTTGGGATAGTACCTAAAGTTTAAAGCAGAAATTGGGGCACTTTTGAAATTTTCATTTTTGACCAAAATCGACAGGTCCGGGGCTTAGGGAATTTCTCATATGCCACAAAATGGTTGAAGCTCCTGTTCAAAAATGATGCTTCGAAATCAACTTCTGTCACCTTAGTGATACATTTTGGGATAGTACCTAAAGTTTAAAGCAGAAATTGGGGCACTTTTGACATTTTCATTTTTGACCAAAATCGACAGGTCCGGGGCTTAGGGAATTTCTCATATGCCACAAAACGGTTGAAGCTCCTGTTCAAAAATGATGCTCCGAAATCAACTTCTGTCACCTTAGTGATACATTTTGGGATAGTACCTAAAGTTTAAAGCAAAAATTGGGGCACTTTTGAAATTCTCATTTTTGACCAAAATCGACAGGTCCGGGGCTTAGGGAATTTCTCATATGCCACAAAACGGTTGAAGCTCCTGTTCAAAAATGATGCTCCGAAATCAACTTCTGTCACCTTAGTGATACATTTTGGGATAGTACCTAAAGTTTAAAGCAGAAATTGGGGCACTTTTGAAATTCTCATTTTTGACCAAAATCGACAGGTCCGGGGCTTAGGGAATTTCTCATATGCCACAAAACGGTTGAAGCTCCTGTTCAAAAACCATGCTCCGAAATCAACTTCTGTCACCTTAGTGATACATTTTGGGATGGTACCTAAAGTTTAAAGCAGAAATTGGGGCACTTTTGACATTTTCATTTTTGACCAAAATCGACAGGTCCGGGGCTTAGGGAATTTCTCATAAGCCACAAAACGGTTGAAGCTCCTGTTCAAAATTGATGCTCCGAAATCAACTTCTGTCACCTTAGTGATACATTTTGGGATAGTACCTAAAGTTTAAAGCAGAAATTGGGGCACTTTTGAAATTTTCATTTTTGACCAAAATCGACAGGTCCGGGGCTTAGGGAATTTCTCATATGCCACAAAACGGTTGAAGCTCCTGTTCAAAAATGATGCTCCGAAATCAACTTCTGTCACCTTAGTGATACATTTTGGGATAGTACCTTAAGTTTAAAGCAAAAATTGGGGCACTTTTGAAATTCTCATTTTTGACCAAAATCGACAGGTCCGGGGCTTAGGAAATTTCTCATATGCCACAAAACGGTTGAAGCTCCTGTTCAAAAACCATGCTCCGAAATCAACTTCTGTCACCTTAGTGATACATTTTGGGATAGTACCTAAAGTTTAAAGCAGAAATTGGGGCACTTTTGAAATTTTCATTTTTGATCAAAATCGACAGGTCCGGGGCTTAGGGAATTTCTCAGATGCCACAAAATGGTTGAAGCTCCTGTTCAAAAATGATGCTTCGAAATCAACTTCTGTCACCTTAGTGATACATTTTGGGATAGTACCTAAAGTTTAAAGCAGAAATTGGGGCACTTTTGACATTTTCATTTTTGACCAAAATCGACAGGTCCGGGGCTTAGGGAATTTCTCATATGCCACAAAATGGTTGAAGCTCCTGTTCAAAAATGATGCTTCGAAATCAACTTCTGTCACCTTAGTGATACATTTTGGGATAGTACCTAAAGTTTAAAGCAGAAATTGGGGCACTTTTGACATTTTCATTTTTGACCAAAATCGACAGGTCCGGGGCTTAGGGAATTTCTCATATGCCACAAAACGGTTGAAGCTCCTGTTCAAAAATGATGCTCCGAAAACAACTTCTGTCACCTCAGTGATACATTTTGGGATAGTACCTAAAGTTTAAAGCAGAAATTGGGGCACTTTTGAAATTTTCATTTTTGACCAAAATCGACAGGTCCGACGCTTAGGGAATTTCTCATATGCCACAAAAGGTTGAAGCTCCTGTTCAAAAATGATGCTCCGAAATCAACTTTTGTCACCTTAGTGATACATTCTGGGATAGTACCTAAAGTTTAAAGCAGGAATTGGGGCACTTTTGAAAATTTCATTTTTGACCAAAATTGACAGGTCCGGGGCTTAGGGAATTTCTCATATGCCACAAAACGGTTGAAGCTCCTGTTCAAAAATGATGCTCGGAAATCAACTTCTGTCACCTCGGTGATACATTTTGGGATAGTACCTAAAGTTTAAAGCAGAAATTGGGGCACTTTTGTCATTTTCATTTTTGACCAAAATCGACAGGTCCGGGGCTTAGGGAATTTCTCATATGCCACAAAACGGTTGAAGCTCCTGTTCAAAAATGATGCTCGGAAATCAACTTCTGTCACCTCGGTGATACATTTTGGGATAGTACCTAAAGTTAAAGCAGAAATTGGATCACTTTTGAAATTTTCATTTTTGACCAAAATCGACAGGTCCGGGGCTTAGGGAATTTCTCATGTGCCACAAAACGGTTGAAGCTCCTGTTCAAAAATGATGCTCCGAAATCAACTTCTGTCACCTTAGTGATACATTTTGGGATAGTACCTAAAGTTTAAAGCAGAAATTGGGGCACTTTTGAAATTTTCATTTTTGATCAAAATCGACAGGTCCGGGGCTTAGGGAATTTCTCATAAGCCACAAAACGGTTGAAGCTCCTGTTCAAAATTGATGCTCCGAAATCAACTTCGGTCACCTTAGTGATACATTTTGGGATAGTACCTAAAGTTTAAAGCAGAAATTGGGGCACTTTTGAAATTTTCATTTTTGACCAAAATCGACAGGTCCGGGGCTTAGGGAATTTCCCATATGCCACAAAACGGTTGAAGCTCCTGTTCAAAAATGATGCTTCGAAATCAACTTCTGTCACCTTAGTGATACATTTTGGGATAGTACCTAAAGTTTAAAGCAGAAATTTGGGCACTTTTGACATTTTCATTTTTGACCAAAATCGACAGGTCCGGGGCTTAGGGAATTTCTCATATGCCACAAAACGGTTGAAGCTCCTGTTCAAAAACCATGCTCCGAAATCAACTTCTGTCACCTTAGTGATACATTTTGGGATAGTACCTAAAGTTTAAAGCAGAAATTGGGGCACTTTTGACATTTTCATTTTTGACCAAAATCGACAGGTCCGGGGCTTAGGGAATTTCTCATATGCCACAAAACGGTTGAAGCTCCTGTTCAAAAATGATGCTCCGAAATCAACTTCTGTCACCTTAGTGATACATTTTGGGATAGTACCTAAAGTTTAAAGCAGAAATTGGGGCACTTTTGAAATTTTCATTTTTGACCAAAATCGACAGGTCCGGGGCTTAGGGAATTTCTCATATGCCACAAAATGGTTGAAGCTCCTGTTCAAAAATGATGCTTCGAAATCAACTTCTGTCACCTTAGTGATACATTTTGGGATAGTACCTAAAGTTTAAAGCAGAAATTGGGGCACTTTTGACATTTTCATTTTTGACCAAAATCGACAGGTACGGGGCTTAGGGAATTTCTCATATGCCACAAAACGGTTGAAGCTCCTGTTCAAAAATGATGCTCCGAAATCAACTTCTGTCACCTTAGTGATACATTTTGGGATAGTACCTAAAGTTTAAAGCAGAAATTGGGGCACTTTTGAAATTCTCATTTTTGACCAAAATCGACAGGTCCGGGGCTTAGGGAATTTCTCATATGCCACAAAACGGTTGAAGCTCCTGTTCAAAAACCATGCTCCGAAATCAACTTCTGTCACCTTAGTGATACATTTTGGGATGGTACCTAAAGTTTAAAGCAGAAATTGGGGCACTTTTGACATTTTCATTTTTGACCAAAATCGACAGGTCCGGGGCTTAGGGAATTTCTCATAAGCCACAAAACGGTTGAAGCTCCTGTTCAAAATTGATGCTCCGAAATCAACTTCTGTCACCTTAGTGATACATTTTGGGATAGTACCTAAAGTTTAAAGCAGAAATTGGGGCACTTTTGAAATTTTCATTTTTGACCAAAATCGACAGGTCCGGGGCTTAGGGAATTTCTCATATGCCACAAAACGGTTGAAGCTCCTGTTCAAAAATGATGCTCCGAAATCAACTTCTGTCACCTTAGTGATACATTTTGGGATAGTACCTTAAGTTTAAAGCAAAAATTGGGGCACTTTTGAAATTCTCATTTTTGACCAAAATCGACAGGTCCGGGGCTTAGGAAATTTCTCATATGCCACAAAACGGTTGAAGCTCCTGTTCAAAAACCATGCTCCGAAATCAACTTCTGTCACCTTAGTGATACATTTTGGGATAGTACCTAAAGTTTAAAGCAGAAATTGGGGCACTTTTGAAATTTTCATTTTTGACCAAAATCGACAGGTCCGGGGCTTAGGGAATTTCTCATATGCCACAAAATGGTTGAAGCTCCTGTTCAAAAATGATGCTTCGAAATCAACTTCTGTCACCTTAGTGATACATTTTGGGATAGTACCTAAAGTTTAAAGCAGAAATTGGGGCACTTTTGACATTTTCATTTTTGACCAAAATCGACAGGTCCGGGGCTTAGGGAATTTCTCATATGCCACAAAATGGTTGAAGCTCCTGTTCAAAAATGATGCTTCGAAATCAACTTCTGTCACCTTAGTGATACATTTTGGGATAGTACCTAAAGTTTAAAGCAGAAATTGGGGCACTTTTGACATTTTCATTTTTGACCAAAATCGACAGGTCCGGGGCTTAGGGAATTTCTCATATGCCACAAAACGGTTGAAGCTCCTGTTCAAAAATGATGCTCCGAAAACAACTTCTGTCACCTCAGTGATACATTTTGGGATAGTATCTAAAGTTTAAAGCAGAAATTGGGGCACTTTTGAAATTTTCATTTTTGACCAAAATCGACAGGTCCGACGCTTAGGGAATTTCTCATATGCCACAAAAGGTTGAAGCTCCTGTTCAAAAATGATGCTCCGAAATCAACTTTTGTCACCTTAGTGATACATTCTGGGATAGTACCTAAAGTTTAAAGCAGGAATTGGGGCACTTTTGAAAATTTCATTTTTGACCAAAATTGACAGGTCCGGGGCTTAGGGAATTTCTCATATGCCACAAAACGGTTGAAGCTCCTGTTCAAAAATGATGCTCGGAAATCAACTTCTGTCACCTCGGTGATACATTTTGGGATAGTACCTAAAGTTTAAAGCAGAAATTGGGGCACTTTTGTCATTTTCATTTTTGACCAAAATCGACAGGTCCGGGGCTTAGGGAATTTCTCATATGCCACAAAACGGTTGAAGCTCCTGTTCAAAAATGATGCTCGGAAATCAACTTCTGTCACCTCGGTGATACATTTTGGGATAGTACCTAAAGTTAAAGCAGAAATTGGATCACTTTTGAAATTTTCATTTTTGACCAAAATCGACAGGTCCGGGGCTTAGGGAATTTCTCATGTGCCACAAAACGGTTGAAGCTCCTGTTCAAAAATGATGCTCCGAAATCAACTTCTGTCACCTTAGTGATACATTTTGGGATAGTACCTAAAGTTTAAAGCAGAAATTGGGGCACTTTTGAAATTTTCATTTTTGATCAAAATCGACAGGTCCGGGGCTTAGGGAATTTCTCATAAGCCACAAAACGGTTGAAGCTCCTGTTCAAAATTGATGCTCCGAAATCAACTTCGGTCACCTTAGTGATACATTTTGGGATAGTACCTAAAGTTTAAAGCAGAAATTGGGGCACTTTTGAAATTTTCATTTTTGACCAAAATCGACAGGTCCGGGGCTTAGGGAATTTCCCATATGCCACAAAACGGTTGAAGCTCCTGTTCAAAAATGATGCTTCGAAATCAACTTCTGTCACCTTAGTGATACATTTTGGGATAGTACCTAAAGTTTAAAGCAGAAATTTGGGCACTTTTGACATTTTCATTTTTGACCAAAATCGACAGGTCCGGGGCTTAGGGAATTTCTCATATGCCACAAAACGGTTGAAGCTCCTGTTCAAAAACCATGCTCCGAAATCAACTTCTGTCACCTTAGTGATACATTTTGGGATAGTACCTAAAGTTTAAAGCAGAAATTGGGGCACTTTTGACATTTTCATTTTTGACCAAAATCGACAGGTCCGGGGCTTAGGGAATTTCTCATATGCCACAAAACGGTTGAAGCTCCTGTTCAAAAATGATGCTCCGAAATCAACTTCTGTCACCTTAGTGATACATTTTGGGATAGTACCTAAAGTTTAAAGCAGAAATTGGGGCACTTTTGAAATTTTCATTTTTGACCAAAATCGACAGGTCCGGGGCTTAGGGAATTTCTCATATGCCACAAAATGGTTGAAGCTCCTGTTCAAAAATGATGCTTCGAAATCAACTTCTGTCACCTTAGTGATACATTTTGGGATAGTACCTAAAGTTTAAAGCAGAAATTGGGGCACTTTTGACATTTTCATTTTTGACCAAAATCGACAGGTCCGGGGCTTAGGGAATTTCTCATATGCCACAAAACGGTTGAAGCTCCTGTTCAAAAATGATGCTCCGAAATCAACTTCTGTCACCTTAGTGATACATTTTGGGATAGTACCTAAAGTTTAAAGCAAAAATTGGGGCACTTTTGAAATTCTCATTTTTGACCAAAATCGACAGGTCCGGGGCTTAGGGAATTTCTCATATGCCACAAAACGGTTGAAGCTCCTGTTCAAAAATGATGCTCCGAAATCAACTTCTGTCACCTTAGTGATACATTTTGGGATAGTACCTAAAGTTTAAAGCAGAAATTGGGGCACTTTTGAAATTCTCATTTTTGACCAAAATCGACAGGTCCGGGGCTTAGGGAATTTCTCATATGCCACAAAACGGTTGAAGCTCCTGTTCAAAAACCATGCTCCGAAATCAACTTCTGTCACCTTAGTGATACATTTTGGGATGGTACCTAAAGTTTAAAGCAGAAATTGGGGCACTTTTGACATTTTCATTTTTGACCAAAATCGACAGGTCCGGGGCTTAGGGAATTTCTCATAAGCCACAAAACGGTTGAAGCTCCTGTTCAAAATTGATGCTCCGAAATCAACTTCTGTCACCTTAGTTATACATTTTGGGATAGTACCTAAAGTTTAAAGCAGAAATTGGGGCACTTTTGAAATTTTCATTTTTGACCAAAATCGACAGGTCCGGGGCTTAGGGAATTTCTCATATGCCACAAAACGGTTGAAGCTCCTGTTCAAAAATGATGCTCCAAAAATCAACTTCTGTCACCTTAGTGATACATTTTGGGATAGTACCTTAAGTTTAAAGCAAAAATTGGGGCACTTTTGAAATTCTCATTTTTGACCAAAATCGACAGGTCCGGGGCTTAGGAAATTTCTCATATGCCACAAAACGGTTGAAGCTCCTGTTCAAAAACCATGCTCCGAAATCAACTTCTGTCACCTTAGTGATACATTTTGGGATAGTACCTAAAGTTTAAAGCAGAAATTGGGGCACTTTTGAAATTTTCATTTTTGACCAAAATCGACAGGTCCGGGGCTTAGGGAATTTCTCATATGCCACAAAATGGTTGAAGCTCCTGTTCAAAAATGATGCTTCGAAATCAACTTCTGTCACCTTAGTGATACATTTTGGGATAGTACCTAAAGTTTAAAGCAGAAATTGGGGCACTTTTGACATTTTCATTTTTGACCAAAATCGACAGGTCCGGGGCTTAGGGAATTTCTCATATGCCACAAAACGGTTGAAGCTCCTGTTCAAAAATGATGCTCCGAAATCAACTTCTGTCACCTTAGTGATACATTTTGGGATAGTACCTAAAGTTTAAAGCAAAAATTGGGGCACTTTTGAAATTCTCATTTTTGACCAAAATCGACAGGTCCGGGGCTTAGGGAATTTCTCATATGCCACAAAACGGTTGAAGCTCCTGTTCAAAAATGATGCTCCGAAAACAACTTCTGTCACCTCAGTGATACATTTTGGGATAGTACCTAAAGTTTAAAGCAGAAATTGGGGCACTTTTGAAATTTTCATTTTTGACCAAAATTGACAGGTCCGGGGCCTAGGGAATTTCTCATATGCCACAAAATGGTTGAAGCTCCTGTTCAAAAATGATGCTCCGAAAACAACTTTTGTCACCTCAGTGATACATTTTGGGATAGTACCTAAAGTTTAAAGCAGAAATTGGGGCACTTTTGAAATTTTCATTTTTGACCAAAATCGACAGGTCCGACGCTTAGGGAATTTCTCATATGCCACAAAACGGTTGAAGCTCCTGTTCAAAAATGATGCTCCGAAATCAACTTTTGTCACCTTAGTGATACATTCTGGGATAGTACCTAAAGTTTAAAGCAGGAATTGGGGCACTTTTGAAAATTTCATTTTTGACCAAAATTGACAGGTTCGGGGCTTAGGGAATTTCTCATATGCCACAAAACGGTTGAAGCTCCTGTTCAAAAATGATGCTCGGAAATCAACTTCTGTCACCTCGGTGATACATTTTGGGATAGTACCTAAAGTTTAAAGCAGAAATTGGGGCACTTTTGTCATTTTCATTTTTGACCAAAATCGACAGGTCCGGGGCTTAGGGAATTTCTCATATGCCACAAAACGGTTGAAGCTCCTGTTCAAAAATGATGCTCGGAAATCAACTTCTGTCACCTCGGTGATACATTTTGGGATAGTACCTAAAGTTAAAGCAGAAATTGGATCACTTTTGAAATTTTCATTTTTGACCAAAATCGACAGGGCCGGGGCTTAGGGAATTTCTCATAAGCCACAAAACGGTTGAAGCTCCTGTTCAAAATTGATGCTCCGAAATCAACTTCTGTCACCTTAGTGATACATTTTGGGATAGTACCTAAAGTTTAAAGCAGAAATTGGGGCACTTTTGAAATTCTCATTTTTGACCAAAATCGACAGGTCCGGGGCTTAGGGAATTTCTCATATGCCACAAAACGGTTGAAGCTCCTGTTCAAAAACCATGCTCCGAAATCAACTTCTGTCACCTTAGTGATACATTTTGGGACAGTACCTAAAGTTTAAAGCAGAAATTGGGGCACTTTTGAAATTCTCATTTTTGACCAAAATCGACAGGTCCGGGGCTTAGGGAATTTCTCATATGCCACAAAACGGTTGAAGCTCCTGTTCAAAAACCATGCTCCGAAATCAACTTCTGTCACCTTAGTGATACATTTTGGGATAGTACCTAAAGTTTAAAGCAGAAATTGGGGCACTTTTGACATTTTCATTTTTGACCAAAATCGACAGGTCCGGGGCTTAGGGAATTTCTTATATGCCACAAAATGGTTGAAGCTCCTGTTCAAAAATGATGCTTCGAAATCAACTTCTGTCACTTTAGTGATACATTTTGGTATAGTACCTAAAGTTTAAAGCAGAAATTGGGGCACTTTTGAAATTTTCATTTTTGACCAAAATCGACAGGTCCGGGGCTTAGGGAATTTCTCATATGCCACAAAATGATTGAAACTCCTGTTCAAAAATGATGCTTCGAAATTAACTTCTGTCACCTTAATGATACATTTTGGTATAGTACCTAAAGTTTAAAGCAGAAATTGGGGCACTTTTGAAATTTTCATTTTTGACCAAAATCGACAGGTCCGGGGCTTAGGGAATTTCTCATATGCCACAAAACGGTTGAAGCTCCTGTTCAAAAATGATGCTCCGAAAACAACTTCTGTCACCTCAGTGATACATTTTGGGATAGTACCTAAAGTTTAAAGCAGAAATTGGGGCACTTTTGAAATTTTCATTTTTGACCAAAATTGACAGGTCCAGGGCTTAGGGAATTTCTCATATGCCACAAAATGGTTGAAGCTCCTGTTCAAAAATGATGCTCCGAAAACAACTTCTGTCACCTCAGTGATACATTTTGGGATAGTACCTAAAGTTTAAAGCAGAAATTGGGGCACTTTTGAAATTTTCATTTTTGACCAAAATCGACAGGTCCGACGCTTAGGGAATTTCTCATATGCCACAAAACGGTTGAAGCTCCTGTTCAAAAATGATGCTCCGAAATCAACTTTTGTCACCTTAGTGATACATTCTGGGATAGTACCTAAAGTTTAAAGCAGGAATTGGGGCACTTTTGAAAATTTCATTTTTGACCAAAATTGACAGGTCCGGGGCTTAGGGAATTTCTCATATGCCACAAAACGGTTGAAGCTCCTGTTCATAAATGATGCTCGGAAATCAACTTCTGTCACCTCGGTGATACATTTTGGGATAGTACCTAAAGTTTAAAGCAGAAATTGGGGCACTTTTGTCATTTTCATTTTTGACCAAAATCGACAGGTCCGGGGCTTAGGGAATTTCTCATATGCCACAAAACGGTTGAAGCTCCTGTTCAAAAATGATGCTCGGAAATCAACTTCTGTCACCTCGGTGATACATTTTGGGATAGTACCTAAAGTTAAAGCAGAAATTGGATCACTTTTGAAATTTTCATTTTTGACCAAAATCGACAGGTCCGGGGCTTAGGGAATTTCTCATAAGCCACAAAACGGTTGAAGCTCCTGTTCAAAATTGATGCTCCGAAATCAACTTCTGTCACCTCAGTGATACATTTTGGGATAGTACCTAAAGTTTAAAGCAGAAATTGGGGCACTTTTGAAATTTTCATTTTTGACCAAAATCGACAGGTCCGGGGCTTAGGGAATTTCTCATATGCCACAAAACGGTTGAAGCTCCTGTTCAAAAATGATGCTCCGAAATCAACTTCTGTCACCTTAGTGATACATTTTGGGATAGTACCTAAAGTTTAAAGCAGAAATTGGGGCACTTTTGAAATTCTCATTTTTGACCAAAATCGACAGGTCCGGGGCATAGGGAATTTCTCATATGCCACAAAATGGTTGAAGCTCCTGTTCAAAAATGATGCTTCGAAATAAACTTATGTCACTTTAGTGATACATTTTGGGATAGTACCTAAAGTTTAAAGCAGAAATTGGGGCACTTTTGAAATTTACATTTTTGACCAAAATCGACAGGTACGGGGCTTAGGGAATTTCCCATATGCCACAAAACGGTTGAAGCTCCTGTTCAAAAATGATGCTTCGAAATCAACTTCTGTCACCTTAGTGATATATTTTGGGATAGTACCTAAAGTTTAAAGCAGAAATTGGGGCACTTATGAAATTTTCATTTTTGACCAA
This sequence comes from Pseudophryne corroboree, assembly GCF_028390025.1. Lineage (NCBI taxonomy): Eukaryota > Metazoa > Chordata > Amphibia > Anura > Myobatrachidae > Pseudophryne > Pseudophryne corroboree. The sequence goes on from NC_086452.1 coordinate 134,263,844, forward strand.
AATCGACAGGTCCGGGGCTTAGTGAATTTCTTATATGCCACAAAATGGTTGAAGCTCCTGTTCAAAAATGATGCTTCGAAATCAACTTCTGTCACTTTAGTGATACATTTTGGTATAGTACCTAAAGTTTAAAGCAGAAATTGGGGCACTTTTGAAATTTTCATTTTTGACCAAAATCGACAGGTCCGGGGCTTAGGGAATTTCTCATATGCCACAATATGGTTGAAGCTCCTGTTCAAAAATGATGCTTCGAAATCAACTTCTGTCACCTTAGTGGTATATTTTGGGATAGTACCTAAAGTTTAAAGCAGAAATTGGGGCACTTTTGAAATTTTCATTTTTGACCAAAATCGACAGGTCCGGGGCTTAGGGAATTTCTCATACGCCACAATATGGTTGAAGCTCCTGTTCAAAAATGATGCTTCGAAATCAACTTCGGTCACCTTAGTGATACATTTTGGTATAGAACCTAAAGTTTAAAGCAGAAATTGGGGCACTTTTGAAATTTTCATTTTTGACCAAAATCGACAGGTCCGGGGCTTAGGGAATTTCTCATGTGCCACAAAACGGTTGAAGCTCCTGTTCAAAAATGATGCTCCGAAATCAACTTCTGTCACCTTAGTGATACATTTTGGGATAGTACCTAAAGTTTAAAGCAGAAATTGGGACACTTTTGAAATTTTCATTTTTGACCAAAATCGACAGGTCCGGGGCTTAGGGAATTTCTCATATTACACAAAACGGTTGAAGCTCCTGTTCAAAAATGATGCTCCGAAATCAACTTCTGTCACCTTAGTGATACATTTTGCGATAGTACCTAAAGTTTAAAGCAGAAATTGGGGCACTTTTGAAATTTTCATTTTTGACCAAAATCGACAGGTCCGGGGCTTAGGGAATTTCTCATGAGCCACAAAACGGTTGAAGCTCCTGTTCAATACTGATGCTCCGAAATCAACTTCTGTCACCTTAGTGATACATTTTGGGATAGTACCTAAAGTTTAAAGCAGAAATTGGGGCACTTTTGAAATTTTCATTTTTGACCAAAATCGACAGGTCCGGTGCTTAGGGAATTTCTTATATGCCACAAAATGGTTGAAGCTCCTGTTCAAAAATGATGCTTCGAAATCAACTTCTGTCACTTTAGTGATACATTTTGGTATAGTACCTAAAGTTTAAAGCAGAAATTGGGGCACTTTTGAAATTTTCATTTTTGACCAAAATCGACAGGTCCGGGGCTTAGGGAATTTCTCATATGCCACAAAATGGTTGAAGCTCCTGTTCAAAAATGATGCTTCGAAATCAACTTCTGTCACCTTAGTGATACATTTTGGTATAGTACCTAAAGTTTAAAGCAGAAATTGGGGCACTTTTGAAATTTTCATTTTTGACCAAAATCGACAGGTCCGGGGCTTAGGGAATTTCTCATGTGCCACAAAACGGTTGAAGCTCCTGTTCAAAAATGATGCTCCGAAATCAACTTCTGTCACCTTAGTGATACATTTTGGGATAGTACCTAAAGTTTAAAGCAGAAATTGGGGCACTTTTGAAATTTTCATTTTTGACCAAAATCGACAGGTCCGGGGCTTAGGGAATTTCTCATATTCAACAAAACGGTTGAAGCTCCTGTTCAAAAATGATGCTCCAAAATCAACTTCTGTCACCTTAGTGATACATTTTGGGATAGTACCTAAAATTTAAAGCAGAAATTGGGGCACTTTTGACATTTTCATTTTTGACCAAAATCGACAGGTCCGGGGCTTAGGGAATTTCTCATATGCCACAAAATGGTTGAAGCTCCTGTTCTAAAATGATGCTCGGAAATCAACTTCTGTCACCTTGGTGATACATTTTGGTATAGTACCTAAAGTTTAAAGCAGAAATTGGGGCACTTTTGAAATTTTCATTTTTGACCAAAATCGACAGGTCCGGGGCTTAGGGAATTTCTCATATGCCACAAAACGGTTGAAGCTCCTGTTCAAAAATGATGCTCCGAAAACAACTTCTGTCACCTCAGTGATACATTTTGGGATAGTACCTAAAGTTTAAAGCAGAAATTGGGGCACTTTTGAAATTTTCATTTTTGACCAAAATCGACAGGTCCGACGCTTAGGGAATTTCTCATATGCCACAAAACGGTTGAAACTCCTGTTCAAAAATGATGCTCCGAAATCAACTTTTGTCACCTTAGTGATACATTCTGGGATAGTACCTAAAGTTTAAAGCAGAAATTGGGGCACTTTTGACATTTTCATTTTTGACCAAAATCGACAGGTCCGGGGCTTAGGGAATTTCTCATATGCCACAAAATGGTTGAAGCTCCTGTTCAAAAACCATGCTCCGAAATCAACTTCTGTCACCTCAGTGATACATTTTGGGATAGTACCTAAAGTTTAAAGCAGAAATTGGGGCACTTTTGAAATTCTCATTTTTGACCAAAATCGACAGGTCCGGGGCTTAGGGAATTTCTCATATGCCACAAAACGGTTGAAGCTCCTGTTCAAAAACCATGCTCCGAAATCAACTTCTGTCACCTTAGTGATACATTTTGGGACAGTACCTAAAGTTTAAAGCAGAAATTGGGGCACTTTTGAAATTCTCATTTTTGACCAAAATCGACAGGTCCGGGGCTTAGGGAATTTCTCATATGCCACAAAACGGTTGAAGCTCCTGTTCAAAAACCATGCTCCGAAATCAACTTCTGTCACCTTAGTGATACATTTTGGGATAGTACCTAAAGTTTAAAGCAGAAATTGGGGCACTTTTGACATTTTCATTTTTGACCAAAATCGACAGGTCCGGGACTTAGGGAATTTCTTATATGCCACAAAATGGTTGAAGCTCCTGTTCAAAAATGATGCTTCGAAATCAACTTCTGTCACTTTAGTGATACATTTTGGTATAGTACCTAAAGTTTAAAGCAGAAATTGGGGCACTTTTAAAATTTTCATTTTTGACCAAAATCGACAGGTCCGGGGCTTAGGGAATTTCTCATATGCCACAAAACGGTTGAAGCTCCTGTTCAAAAATGATGCTCCGAAAACAACTTCTGTCACCTCAGTGATACATTTTGGGATAGTACCTAAAGTTTAAAGCAGAAATTGGGGCACTTTTGAAATTTTCATTTTTGACCAAAATTGACAGGTCCGGGGCTTAGGGAATTTCTCATATGCCACAAAATGGTTGAAGCTCCTGTTCAAAAATGATGCTCCGAAAACAACTTCTGTCACCTCAGTGATACATTTTGGGATAGTACCTAAAGTTTAAAGCAGAAATTGGGGCACTTTTGAAATTTTCATTTTTGACCAAAATCGACAGGTCCGACGCTTAGGGAATTTCTCATATGCCACAAAACGGTTGAAGCTCCTGTTCAAAAATGATGCTCCGAAATCAACTTTTGTCACCTTAGTGATATATTCTGGGATAGTACCTAAAGTTTAAAGCAGGAATTGGGGCACTTTTGAAAATTTCATTTTTGACCAAAATTGACAGGTCCGGGGCTTAGGGAATTTCTCATATGCCACAAAACGGTTGAAGCTCCTGTTCAAAAACCATGCTCCGAAATCAACTTCTGTCACCTTAGTGATACATTTTGGGACAGTACCTAAAGTTTAAAGCAGAAATTGGGGCACTTTTGAAATTCTCATTTTTGACCAAAATCGACAGGTCCGGGGCTTAGGGAATTTCTCATATGCCACAAAACGGTTGAAGCTCCTGTTCAAAAATGATGCTTCGAAATCAACTTCTGTCACTTTAGTGATACATTTTGGTATAGTACCTAAAGTTTAAAGCAGAAATTGGGGCACTTTTGAAATTTTCATTTTTGACCAAAATCGACAGGTCCGGGGCTTAGGGAATTTCTCATATGCCACAATATGGTTGAAGCTCCTGTTCAAAAATGATGCTTCGAAATCAACTTCTGTCACCTTAGTGATATATTTTGGGATAGTACCTAAAGTTTAAAGCAGAAATTGGGGCACTTTTGAAATTTTCATTTTTGACCAAAATCGACAGGTCCGGGGCTTAGGGAATTTCTCATACGCCACAATATGGTTGAAGCTCCTGTTCAAAAATGATGCTTCGAAATCAACTTCTGTCACCTTAGTGATACATTTTGGTATAGTACCTAAAGTTTAAAGCAGAAATTGGGGCACTTTTGAAATTTTCATTTTTGACCAAAATCGACAGGTCCGGGGCTTAGGGAATTTCTCATGTGCCACAAAACGGTTGAAGCTCCTGTTCAAAAATGATGCTCCGAAATCAACTTCTGTCACCTTAGTGATACATTTTGGGATAGTACCTAAAGTTTAAAGCAGAAATTGGGACACTTTTGAAATTTTCATTTTTGACCAAAATCGACAGGTCCGGGGCTTAGGGAATTTCTCATATTACACAAAACGGTTGAAGCTCCTGTTCAAAAATGATGCTCCGAAATCAACTTCTGTCACCTTAGTGATACATTTTGCGATAGTACCTAAAGTTTAAAGCAGAAATTGGGGCACTTTTGAAATTTTCATTTTTGACCAAAATCGACAGGTCCGGGGCTTAGGGAATTTCTCATGAGCCACAAAACGGTTGAAGCTCCTGTTCAATAATGATGCTCCGAAATCAACTTCTGTCACCTTAGTGATACATTTTGGGATAGTACCTAAAGTTTAAAGCAGAAATTGGGGCACTTTTGAAATTTTCATTTTTGACCAAAATCGACAGGTCCGGGGCTTAGGGAATTTCTTATATGCCACAAAATGGTTGAAGCTCCTGTTCAAAAATGATGCTTCGAAATCAACTTCTGTCACTTTAGTGATACATTTTGGTATAGTACCTAAAGTTTAAAGCAGAAATTGGGGCACTTTTGAAATTTTCATTTTTGACCAAAATCGACAGGTCCGGGGCTTAGGGAATTTCTCATATGCCACAAAATGGTTGAAGCTCCTGTTCAAAAATGATGCTTCGAAATCAACTTCTGTCACCTTAGTGATACATTTTGGTATAGTACCTAAAGTTTAAAGCAGAAATTGGGGCACTTTTGAAATTTTCATTTTTGACCAAAATCGACAGGTCCGGGGCTTAGGGAATTTCTCATGTGCCACAAAACGGTTGAAGCTCCTGTTCAAAAATGATGCTCCGAAATCAACTTCTGTCACCTTAGTGATACATTTTGGGATAGTACCTAAAGTTTAAAGCAGAAATTGGGGCACTTTTGAAATTTTCATTTTTGACCAAAATCGACAGGTCCGGGGCTTAGGGAATTTCTCATATTCAACAAAACGGTTGAAGCTCCTGTTCAAAAATGATGCTCCAAAATCAACTTCTGTCACCTTAGTGATACATTTTGGGATAGTACCTAAAATTTAAAGCAGAAATTGGGGCACTTTTGACATTTTCATTTTTGACCAAAATCGACAGGTCCGGGGCTTAGGGAATTTCTCATATGCCACAAAATGGTTGAAGCTCCTGTTCTAAAATGATGCTCGGAAATCAACTTCTGTCACCTTGGTGATACATTTTGGTATAGTACCTAAAGTTTAAAGCAGAAATTGGGGCACTTTTGAAATTTTCATTTTTGACCAAAATCGACAGGTCCGGGGCTTAGGGAATTTCTCATATGCCACAAAACGGTTGAAGCTCCTGTTCAAAAATGATGCTCCGAAAACAACTTCTGTCACCTCAGTGATACATTTTGGGATAGTACCTAAAGTTTAAAGCAGAAATTGGGGCACTTTTGAAATTTTCATTTTTGACCAAAATCGACAGGTCCGACGCTTAGGGAATTTCTCATATGCCACAAAACGGTTGAAACTCCTGTTCAAAAATGATGCTCCGAAATCAACTTTTGTCACCTTAGTGATACATTCTGGGATAGTACCTAAAGTTTAAAGCAGAAATTGGGGCACTTTTGACATTTTCATTTTTGACCAAAATCGACAGGTCCGGGGCTTAGGGAATTTCTCATATGCCACAAAATGGTTGAAGCTCCTGTTCAAAAACCATGCTCCGAAATCAACTTCTGTCACCTCAGTGATACATTTTGGGATAGTACCTAAAGTTTAAAGCAGAAATTGGGGCACTTTTTAAATTCTCATTTTTGACCAAAATCGACAGGTCCGGGGCTTAGGGAATTTCTCATATGCCACAAAACGGTTGAAGCTCCTGTTCAAAAACCATGCTCCGAAATCAACTTCTGTCACCTTAGTGATACATTTTGGGACAGTACCTAAAGTTTAAAGCAGAAATTGGGGCACTTTTGAAATTCTCATTTTTGACCAAAATCGACAGGTCCGGGGCTTAGGGAATTTCTCATATGCCACAAAACGGTTGAAGCTCCTGTTCAAAAACCATGCTCCGAAATCAACTTCTGTCACCTTAGTGATACATTTTGGGATAGTACCTAAAGTTTAAAGCAGAAATTGGGGCACTTTTGACATTTTCATTTTTGACCAAAATCGACAGGTCCGGGACTTAGGGAATTTCTTATATGCCACAAAATGGTTGAAGCTCCTGTTCAAAAATGATGCTTCGAAATCAACTTCTGTCACTTTAGTGATACATTTTGGTATAGTACCTAAAGTTTAAAGCAGAAATTGGGGCACTTTTAAAATTTTCATTTTTGACCAAAATCGACAGGTCCGGGGCTTAGGGAATTTCTCATATGCCACAAAATGGTTGAAGCTCCTGTTCAAAAATGATACTCCGAAAACAACTTCTGTCACCTCAGTGATACATTTTGGGATAGTACCTAAAGTTTAAAGCAGAAATTGGGGCACTTTTGACATTTTCATTTTTGACCAAAATCGACAGGTCCGGGACTTAGGGAATTTCTTATATGCCACAAAATGGTTGAAGCTCCTGTTCAAAAATGATGCTTCGAAATCAACTTCTGTCACCTCAGTGATACATTTTGGGATAGTACCTAAAGTTTAAAGCAGAAATTGGGGCACTTTTGAAATTTTCATTTTTGACCAAAATTGACAGGTCCGGGGCTTAGGGAATTTCTCATATGCCACAAAATGGTTGAAGCTCCTGTTCAAAAATGATGCTCCGAAAACAACTTCTGTCACCTCAGTGATACATTTTGGGATAGTACCTAAAGTTTAAAGCAGAAATTGGGGCACTTTTGAAATTTTCATTTTTGACCAAAATCGACAGGTCCGACGCTTAGGGAATTTCTCATATGCCACAAAACGGTTGAAGCTCCTGTTCAAAAATGATGCTCCGAAATCAACTTTTGTCACCTTAGTGATATATTCTGGGATAGTACCTAAAGTTTAAAGCAGGAATTGGGGCACTTTTGAAAATTTCATTTTTGACCAAAATTGACAGGTCCGGGGCTTAGGGAATTTCTCATATGCCACAAAACGGTTGAAGCTCCTGTTCAAAAACCATGCTCCGAAATCAACTTCTGTCACCTTAGTGATACATTTTGGGACAGTACCTAAAGTTTAAAGCAGAAATTGGGGCACTTTTGAAATTCTCATTTTTGACCAAAATCGACAGGTCCGGGGCTTAGGGAATTTCTCATATGCCACAAAACGGTTGAAGCTCCTGTTCAAAAACCATGCTCCGAAATCAACTTCTGTCACCTTAGTGATACATTTTGGGATAGTACCTAAAGTTTAAAGCAGAAATTGGGGCACTTTTGACATTTTCATTTTTGACCAAAATTGACAGGTCCGGGGCTTAGGGAATTTCTCATATGCCACAAAATGGTTGAAACTCCTGTTCAAAAATGATGCTTCGAAATCAACTTATGTCACCTTAGTGATACATTTTGGTATAGTACCTAAAGTTTAAAGCAGAAATTGGGGCACTTTTGAAATTTTCATTTTTGACCAAAATTGACAGGTCCGGGGCTTAGGGAATTTCTCATATGCCACAAAATGGTTGAAACTCCTGTTCAAAAATGATGCTTCGAAATCAACTTATGTCACCTTAGTGATACATTTTGGTATAGTACCTAAAGTTTAAAGCAGAAATTGGGGCACTTTTGAAATTTTCATTTTTGACCAAAATCGACAGGTCCGGGGCTTAGGGAATTTCTCATGTGCCACAAAACGGTTAAAGCTCCTGTTCAAAAATGATGCTCCGAAATCAACTTCTGTCACCTTAGTGATACATTTTGGGATAGTACCTAAAGTTTAAAGCAGAAATTGGGGCACTTTTGAAATTTTCATTTTTGACCAAAATCGACAGGTCCGGGGCTTAGGGAATTTCTCATGTGCCACAAAATGGTTGAAGCTCCTGTTCAAAAATGATGCTCAGAAATCAACTTCTGTCACCTCAGTGATACATTTTGGGATAGTACCTAAAGTCTAAAAGCAGAAATTGGGGCACTTTTGACATTTCCATTTTTGATCAAAATCGACAGGTCCGGGGCTTAGGGAATTTCTCATATGCCACAAAATGGTTGAAGCTCCTGTTCAAAAATGATGCTCGGAAATCAACTTCTGTCACCTTGGTGATACATTTTGGTATAGTACCTAAAGTTTAAAGCAGAAATTGGGGCACTTTTGAAATTTTCATTTTTGACCAAAATCGACAGGTCCGGGGCTTAGGGAATTTCTCATATGCCACAAAACGGTTGAAGCTCCTGTTCAAAAATGATGCTCCGAAAACAACTTCTGTCACCTCAGTGATACATTTTGGGATAGTACCTAAAGTTTAAAGCAGAAATTGGGGCACTTTTGAAATTTTCATTTTTGACCAAAATTGACAGGTCCGGGGCTTAGGGAATTTCTCATATGACACAAAATGGTTGAAGCTCCTGTTCAAAAATGATGCTCCGAAAACAACTTCTGTCACCTCAGTGATACATTTTGGGATAGTACCTAAAGTTTAAAGCAGAAATTGGGGCACTTTTGAAATTTTCATTTTTGACCAAAATCGACAGGTCCGACGCTTAGGGAATTTCTCATATGCCACAAAACGGTTGAAGCTCCTGTTCAAAAATGATGCTCCGAAATCAACTTTTGTCACCTTAGTGATACATTCTGGGATAGTACCTAAAGTTTAAAGCAGGAATTGGGGCACTTTTGAAATTTACATTTTTGACCAAAATTGACAGGTCCGGGGCTTAGTTAATTTCTTATATGCCACAAAATGGTTGAAGCTCCTGTTCAAAAATGATGCTTCGAAATCAACTTCTGTCACTTTAGTGATACATTTTGGTATAGTACCTAAAGTTTAAAGCAGAAATTGGGGCACTTTTGAAATTTTCATTTTTGACCAAAATCGACAGGTCCGGGGCTTAGGGAATTTCTCATATGCCACAAAATGGTTGAAGCTCCTGTTCAAAAATGATGCTTCGAAATCAACTTCTGTCACCTTAGTGATACATTTTGGTATAGTACCTAAAGTTTAAAGCAGAAATTGGGGCACTTTTGAAATTTTCATTTTTGACCAAAATCGACAGGTCCGGGGCTTAGGGAATTTCTCATGTGCCATAAAACGGTTGAAGCTCCTGTTCAAAAATGATGCTCCGAAATCAACTTCTGTCACCTTAGTGATACATTTTGGGATAGTACCTAAAGTTTAAAGCAGAAATTGGGGCACTTTTGAAATTTTCATTTTTGACCAAAATCGACAGGTCCGGGGCTTAGGGAATTTCTCATATTCCACAAAACGGTTGAAGCTCCTGTTCAAAAATGATGCTCCGAAATCAACTTCTGTCACCTTAGTGATACATTTTGCGATAGTACCTAAAGTTTAAAGCAGAAATTGGGGCACTTTTGAAATTTTCATTTTTGACCAAAATCGACAGGTCCGGGGCTTAGGGAATTTCTCATGTGCCACAAAACGGTTGAAGCTCCTGTTCAATAATGATGCTCCGAAATCAACTTCTGTCACCTTAGTGATACATTTTGGGATAGTACCTAAAGTTTAAAGCAGAAATTGGGGCACTTTTGAAATTTTCATATTTGACCAAAATCGACAGGTCCGGGGCTTAGGGAATTTCTTATATGCCACAAAATGGTTGAAGCTCCTGTTCAAAAATGATGCTTCGAAATCAACTTCTGTCACTTTAGTGATACATTTTGGTATAGTACCTAAAGTTTAAAGCAGAAATTGGGGCACTTTTGAAATTTTCATTTTTGACCAAAATCGACAGGTCCGGGGCTTAGGGAATTTCTCATATTCCACAAAACGGTTGAAGCTCCTGTTCAAAAATGATGCTCCAAAATCAACTTCTGTCACCTTAGTGATACATTTTGGGATAGTACCTAAAGTTTAAAGCAGAAATTGGGGCACTTTTGACATTTTCATTTTTGACCAAAATCGACAGGTCCGGGGCTTAGGGAATTTCTCATGTGCCACAAAACGGTTGAAGCTCCTGTTCAAAAATGATGCTCCGAAATCAACTTCTGTCACCTTAGTGATACATTTTGGGATAGTACCTAAAGTTTAAAGCAGAAATTGGGGCACTTTTGAAATTTTCATTTTTGATCAAAATCGACAGGTCCGGGGCTTAGGGAATTTCTCATAAGCCACAAAACGGTTGAAGCTCCTGTTCAAAATTGATGCTCCGAAATCAACTTCGGTCACCTTAGTGATACATTTTGGGATAGTACCTAAAGTTTAAAGCAGAAATTGGGGCACTTTTGAAATTTTCATTTTTGATCAAAATCGACAGGTCCGGGGCTTAGGGAATTTCTCATAAGCCACAAAACGGTTGAAGCTCCTGTTCAAAATTGATGCTCCGAAATCAACTTCGGTCACCTTAGTGATACATTTTGGGATAGTACCTAAAGTTTAAAGCAGAAATTGGGGCACTTTTGAAATTTTCATTTTTGACCAAAATCGACAGGTCCGGGGCTTAGGGAATTTCTCATGTGCCACAAAACGGTTGAAGCTCCTGTTCAATAATGATGCTCCGAAATCAACTTCTGTCACCTTAGTGATACATTTTGGGATAGTACCTAAAGTTTAAAGCAGAAATTGGGGCACTTTTGAAATTTACATTTTTGACCAAAATCGACAGGTACGGGGCTTAGGGAATTTCCCATATGCCACAAAACGGTTGAAGCTCCTGTTCAAAAATGATGCTTCGAAATCAACTTCTGTCACCTTAGTGATACATTTTGGGATAGTACCTAAAGTTTAAAGCAGAAATTGGGGCACTTTTGAAATTTTCATTTTTGACCAAAATCGACAGGTCCGGGGCTTAGGGAATTTCTTATATGCCACAAAATGGTTGAAGCTCCTGTTCAAAAATGATGCTTCGTAATCAACTTCTGTCACTTTAGTGATACATTTTGGTATAGTACCTAAAGTTTAAAGCAGAAATTGGGGCACTTTTTAAATTTTCATTTTTGACCAAAATCGACAGGTCCGGGGCTTAGGGAATTTCTCATATGCCACAAAATGGTTGAAGCTCCTGTTCAAAAATGATGCTTCGAAATCAACTTCTGTCACCTTAGTGATACATTTTGGTATAGTACCTAAAGTTTAAAGCAGAAATTGGGGCACTTTTGAAATTTTCATTTTTGACCAAAATCGACAGGTCCGGGGCTTAGGGAATTTCTCATGTGCCACAAAACGGTTGAAGCTCCTGTTTAAAAATGATGCTCCGAAATCAACTTATGTCACCTTAGTGATACATTTTGGGATAGTACCTAAAGTTTAAAGCAGAAATTGGGGCACTTTTGAAATTTTCATTTTTGACCAAAATCGACAGGTCCGGGGCTTAGGGAATTTCTCATATTCCACAAAACGGTTGAAGCTCCTGTTCAAAAATGATGCTCCAAAATCAACTTCTGTCACCTTAGTGATACATTTTGGGATAGTACCTAAAGTTTAAAGCAGAAATTGGGGCACTTTTGACATTTTCATTTTTGACCAAAATCGACAGGTCCGGGGCTTAGGGAATTTCTCATGTGCCACAAAACGGTTGAAGCTCCTGTTCAAAAATGATGCTCCGAAATCAACTTCTGTCACCTTAGTGATACATTTTGGGATAGTACCTAAAGTTTAAAGCAGAAATTGGGGCACTTTTGAAATTTTCATTTTTGATCAAAATCGACAGGTCCGGGGCTTAGGGAATTTCTCATAAGCCACAAAACGGTTGAAACTCCTGTTCAAAATTGATGCTCCGAAATCAACTTCGGTCACCTTAGTGATACATTTTGGGATAGTACCTAAAGTTTAAAGCAGAAATTGGGGCACTTTTGAAATTTTCATTTTTGATCAAAATCGACAGGTCCGGGGCTTAGGGAATTTCTCATAAGCCACAAAACGGTTGAAGCTCCTGTTCAAAATTGATGCTCCGAAATCAACTTCTGTCACCTTAGTGATACATTTTGGGATAGTACCTAAAGTTTAAAGCAGAAATTGGGGCACTTTTGAAATTTTCATTTTTGACCAAAATCGACAGGTCCGGGGCTTAGGGAATTTCTCATGTGCCACAAAACGGTTGAAGCTCCTGTTCAATAATGATGCTCCGAAATCAACTTCTGTCACCTTAGTGATACATTTTGGGATAGTACCTAAAGTTTAAAGCAGAAATTGGGGCACTTTTGAAATTTACATTTTTGACCAAAATCGACAGGTACGGGGCTTAGGGAATTTCCCATATGCCACAAAACGGTTGAAGCTCCTGTTCAAAAATGATGCTTCGAAATCAACTTCTGTCACCTTAGTGATACATTTTGGGATAGTACCTAAAGTTTAAAGCAGAAATTGGGGCACTTTTGAAATTTTCATTTTTGACCAAAATCGACAGGTCCGGGGCTTAGGGAATTTCTTATATGCCACAAAATGGTTGAAGCTCCTGTTCAAAAATGATGCTTCGTAATCAACTTCTGTCACTTTAGTGATACATTTTGGTATAGTACCTAAAGTTTAAAGCAGAAATTGGGGCACTTTTTAAATTTTCATTTTTGACCAAAATCGACAGGTCCGGGGCTTAGGGAATTTCTCATATGCCACAAAATGGTTGAAGCTCCTGTTCAAAAATGATGCTTCGAAATCAACTTCTGTCACCTTAGTGATACATTTTGGTATAGTACCTAAAGTTTAAAGCAGAAATTGGGGCACTTTTGAAATTTTCATTTTTGACCAAAATCGACAGGTCCGGGGCTTAGGGAATTTCTCATGTGCCACAAAACGGTTGAAGCTCCTGTTTAAAAATGATGCTCCGAAATCAACTTATGTCACCTTAGTGATACATTTTGGGATAGTACCTAAAGTTTAAAGCAGAAATTGGGGCACTTTTGAAATTTTCATTTTTGACCAAAATCGACAGGTCCGGGGCTTAGGGAATTTCTCATATTCCACAAAACGGTTGAAGCTCCTGTTCAAAAATGATGCTCCAAAATCAACTTCTGTCACCTTAGTGATACATTTTGGGATAGTACCTAAAATTTAAAGCAGAAATTGGGGCACTTTTGACATTTTCATTTTTGACCAAAATCGACAGGTCCGGGGCTTAGGGAATTTCTCATATGCCACAAAATGGTTGAAGCTCCTGTTCAAAAATGATGCTCAGAAATCAACTTCTGTCACCTCAGTGATACATTTTGGGATAGTACCTAAAGTCTAAAAGCAGAAATTGGGGCACTTTTGACATTTCCATTTTTGATCAAAATCGACAGGTTCGGGGCTTAGGGAATTTCTCATATGCCACAAAATGGTTGAAGCTCCTGTTCAAAAATGATGCTCGGAAATCAACTTCTGTCACCTTGGTGATACATTTTGGGATAGTACCTAAAGTTTAAAGCAGAAATTGGGGCACTTTTGAAATTTTCATTTTTGACCAAAATCGACAGGTCCGGGGCTTAGGGAATTTCTCATATGCCACAAAACGGTTGAAGCTCCTGTTCAAAAATGATGCTCCGAAAACAACTTCTGTCACCTCAGTGATACATTTTGGGATAGTACCTAAAGTTTAAAGCAGAAATTGGGGCACTTTTGAAATTTTCATTTTTGACCAAAATTGACAGGTCCAGGGCTTAGGGAATTTCTCATATGCCACAAAATGGTTGAAGCTCCTGTTCAAAAATGATGCTCCGAAAACAACTTCTGTCACCTCAGTGATACATTTTGGGATAGTACCTAAAGTTTAAAGCAGAAATTGGGGCACTTTTGAAATTTTCATTTTTGACCAAAATCGACAGGTCCGACGCTTAGGGAATTTCTCATATGCCACAAAACGGTTGAAGCTCCTGTTCAAAAATGATGCTCCGAAATCAACTTTTGTCACCTTAGTGATACAATCTGGGATAGTACCTAAAGTTTAAAGCAGGAATTGGGGCACTTTTGAAAATTTCATTTTTGACCAAAATTGACAGGTCCGGGGCTTAGGGAATTTCTCATATGCCACAAAACGGTTGAAGCTCCTGTTCAAAAATGATGCTCAGAAATCAACTTCTGTCACCTCAGTGATACATTTTGGGATAGTACCTAAAGTCTAAAAGCAGAAATTGGGGCACTTTTGACATTTCCATTTTTGATCAAAATCGACAGGTCCGGGGCTTAGGGAATTTCTCATATGCCACAAAATGGTTGAAGCTCCTGTTCAAAAATGATGCTCGGAAATCAACTTCTGTCACCTTGGTGATACATTTTGGTATAGTACCTAAAGTTTAAAGCAGAAATTGGGGCACTTTTGAAATTTTCATTTTTGACCAAAATCGACAGGTCCGGGGCTTAGGGAATTTCTCATATGCCACAAAACGGTTGAAGCTCCTGTTCAAAAATGATGCTCCGAAAACAACTTCTGTCACCTCAGTGATACATTTTGGGATAGTACCTAAAGTTTAAAGCAGAAATTGGGGCACTTTTGAAATTTTCATTTTTGACCAAAATTGACAGGTCCGGGGCTTAGGGAATTTCTCATATGCCACAAAATGGTTGAAGCTCCTGTTCAAAAATGATGCTCCGAAAACAACTTCTGTCACCTCAGTGATACATTTTGGGATAGTACCTAAAGTTTAAAGCAGAAATTGGGGCACTTTTGAAATTTTCATTTTTGACCAAAATCGACAGGTCCGACGCTTAGGGAATTTCTCATATGCCACAAAACGGTTGAAGCTCCTGTTCAAAAATGATGCTCCGAAATCAACTTTTGTCACCTTAGTGATACAATCTGGGATAGTACCTAAAGTTTAAAGCAGGAATTGGGGCACTTTTGAAAATTTCATTTTTGACCAAAATTGACAGGTCCGGGGCTTAGGGAATTTCTCATATGCCACAAAACGGTTGAAGCTCCTGTTCAAAAATGATGCTCGGAAATCAACTTCTGTCACCTCGGTGATACATTTTGGGATAGTACCTAAAGTTAAAGCAGAAATTGGGGCACTTTTGCAATTTTCATTTTTGACCAAAATCGACAGGTCCGGGGCTTAGGGAATTTCTCATATGCCACAAAACGGTTGAAGCTCCTGTTCAAAAATGATGCTCCGAAATCAACTTCTGTCACCTTAGTGATAAATTTTGGGATAGTACCTAAAGTTTAAAGCAGAAATTGGGGCACTTTTGACATTTCCATTTTTGATCAAAATCGACAGGTCCGGGGCTTAAGGAATTTCTCATATGCCACAAAATGGTTGAAGCTCCTGTTCAAAAATGATGCTCGGAAATCAACTTCTGTCACCTTGGTGATACATTTTGGGATAGTACCTAAAGTTTAAAGCAGAAATTGGGGCACTTTTGAAATTTTCATTTTTGACCAAAATTGACAGGTCCGGGGCTTAGGGAATTTCTCATATGACACAAAATGGTTGAAGCTCCTGTTCAAAAATGATGCTCCGAAAACAACTTCTGTCACCTCAGTGATACATTTTGGGATAGTACCTAAAGTTTAAAGCAGAAATTGGGGCACTTTTGAAATTTTCATTTTTGACCAAAATCGACAGGTCCGACGCTTAGGGAATTTCTCATATGCCACAAAACGGTTGAAGCTCCTGTTCAAAAATGATGCTCCGAAATCAACTTTTGTCACCTTAGTGATACATTCTGGGATAGTACCTAAAGTTTAAAGCAGGAATTGGGGCACTTTTGAAATTTACATTTTTGACCAAAATTGACAGGTCCGGGGCTTAGTTAATTTCTTATATGCCACAAAATGGTTGAAGCTCCTGTTCAAAAATGATGCTTCGAAATCAACTTCTGTCACTTTAGTGATACATTTTGGTATAGTACCTAAAGTTTAAAGCAGAAATTGGGGCACTTTTGAAATTTTCATTTTTGACCAAAATCGACAGGTCCGGGGCTTAGGGAATTTCTCATATGCCACAAAATGGTTGAAGCTCCTGTTCAAAAATGATGCTTCGAAATCAACTTCTGTCACCTTAGTGATACATTTTGGTATAGTACCTAAAGTTTAAAGCAGAAATTGGGGCACTTTTGAAATTTTCATTTTTGACCAAAATCGACAGGTCCGGGGCTTAGGGAATTTCTCATGTGCCATAAAACGGTTGAAGCTCCTGTTCAAAAATGATGCTCCGAAATCAACTTCTGTCACCTTAGTGATACATTTTGGGATAGTACCTAAAGTTTAAAGCAGAAATTGGGGCACTTTTGAAATTTTCATTTTTGACCAAAATCGACAGGTCCGGGGCTTAGGGAATTTCTCATATTCCACAAAACGGTTGAAGCTCCTGTTCAAAAATGATGCTCCGAAATCAACTTCTGTCACCTTAGTGATACATTTTGCGATAGTACCTAAAGTTTAAAGCAGAAATTGGGGCACTTTTGAAATTTTCATTTTTGATCAAAATCGACAGGTCCGGGGCTTAGGGAATTTCTCATAAGCCACAAAACGGTTGAAGCTCCTGTTCAAAATTGATGCTCCGAAATCAACTTCGGTCACCTTAGTGATACATTTTGGGATAGTACCTAAAGTTTAAAGCAGAAATTGGGGCACTTTTGAAATTTTCATTTTTGATCAAAATCGACAGGTCCGGGGCTTAGGGAATTTCTCATAAGCCACAAAACGGTTGAAGCTCCTGTTCAAAATTGATGCTCCGAAATCAACTTCGGTCACCTTAGTGATACATTTTGGGATAGTACCTAAAGTTTAAAGCAGAAATTGGGGCACTTTTGAAATTTTCATTTTTGACCAAAATCGACAGGTCCGGGGCTTAGGGAATTTCTCATGTGCCACAAAACGGTTGAAGCTCCTGTTCAATAATGATGCTCCGAAATCAACTTCTGTCACCTTAGTGATACATTTTGGGATAGTACCTAAAGTTTAAAGCAGAAATTGGGGCACTTTTGAAATTTACATTTTTGACCAAAATCGACAGGTACGGGGCTTAGGGAATTTCCCATATGCCACAAAACGGTTGAAGCTCCTGTTCAAAAATGATGCTTCGAAATCAACTTCTGTCACCTTAGTGATACATTTTGGGATAGTACCTAAAGTTTAAAGCAGAAATTGGGGCACTTTTGAAATTTTCATTTTTGACCAAAATCGACAGGTCCGGGGCTTAGGGAATTTCTTATATGCCACAAAATGGTTGAAGCTCCTGTTCAAAAATGATGCTTCGTAATCAACTTCTGTCACTTTAGTGATACATTTTGTTATAGTACCTAAAGTTTAAAGCAGAAATTGGGGCACTTTTTAAATTTTCATTTTTGACCAAAATCGACAGGTCCGGGGCTTAGGGAATTTCTCATATGCCACAAAATGGTTGAAGCTCCTGTTCAAAAATGATGCTTCGAAATCAACTTCTGTCACCTTAGTGATACATTTTGGTATAGTACCTAAAGTTTAAAGCAGAAATTGGGGCACTTTTGAAATTTTCATTTTTGACCAAAATCGACAGGTCCGGGGCTTAGGGAATTTCTCATGTGCCACAAAACGGTTGAAGCTCCTGTTTAAAAATGATGCTCCGAAATCAACTTATGTCACCTTAGTGATACATTTTGGGATAGTACCTAAAGTTTAAAGCAGAAATTGGGGCACTTTTGAAATTTTCATTTTTGACCAAAATCGACAGGTCCGGGGCTTAGGGAATTTCTCATATTCCACAAAACGGTTGAAGCTCCTGTTCAAAAATGATGCTCCAAAATCAACTTCTGTCACCTTAGTGATACATTTTGGGATAGTACCTAAAATTTAAAGCAGAAATTGGGGCACTTTTGACATTTTCATTTTTGACCAAAATCGACAGGTCCGGGGCTTAGGGAATTTCTCATATGCCACAAAATGGTTGAAGCTCCTGTTCAAAAATGATGCTCAGAAATCAACTTCTGTCACCTCAGTGATACATTTTGGGATAGTACCTAAAGTCTAAAAGCAGAAATTGGGGCACTTTTGACATTTCCATTTTTGATCAAAATCGACAGGTCCGGGGCTTAGGGAATTTCTCATATGCCACAAAATGGTTGAAGCTCCTGTTCAAAAATGATGCTCGGAAATCAACTTCTGTCACCTTGGTGATACATTTTGGTATAGTACCTAAAGTTTAAAGCAGAAATTGGGGCACTTTTGAAATTTTCATTTTTGACCAAAATCGACAGGTCCGGGGCTTAGGGAATTTCTCATATGCCACAAAACGGTTGAAGCTCCTGTTCAAAAATGATGCTCCGAAAACAACTTCTGTCACCTCAGTGATACATTTTGGGATAGTACCTAAAGTTTAAAGCAGAAATTGGGGCACTTTTGAAATTTTCATTTTTGACCAAAATTGACAGGTCCGGGGCTTAGGGAATTTCTCATATGCCACAAAATGGTTGAAGCTCCTGTTCAAAAATGATGCTCCGAAAACAACTTCTGTCACCTCAGTGATACATTTTGGGATAGTACCTAAAGTTTAAAGCAGAAATTGGGGCACTTTTGAAATTTTCATTTTTGACCAAAATCGACAGGTCCGACGCTTAGGGAATTTCTCATATGCCACAAAACGGTTGAAGCTCCTGTTCAAAAATGATGCTCCGAAATCAACTTTTGTCACCTTAGTGATACAATCTGGGATAGTACCTAAAGTTTAAAGCAGGAATTGGGGCACTTTTGAAAATTTCATTTTTGACCAAAATTGACAGGTCCGGGGCTTAGGGAATTTCTCATATGCCACAAAACGGTTGAAGCTCCTGTTCAAAAATGATGCTCAGAAATCAACTTCTGTCACCTCAGTGATACATTTTGGGATAGTACCTAAAGTCTAAAAGCAGAAATTGGGGCACTTTTGACATTTCCATTTTTGATCAAAATCGACAGGTCCGGGGCTTAGGGAATTTCTCATATGCCACAAAATGGTTGAAGCTCCTGTTCAAAAATGATGCTCGGAAATCAACTTCTGTCACCTTGGTGATACATTTTGGTATAGTACCTAAAGTTTAAAGCAGAAATTGGGGCACTTTTGAAATTTTCATTTTTGACCAAAATCGACAGGTCCGGGGCTTAGGGAATTTCTCATATGCCACAAAACGGTTGAAGCTCCTGTTCAAAAATGATGCTCCGAAAACAACTTCTGTCACCTCAGTGATACATTTTGGGATAGTACCTAAAGTTTAAAGCAGAAATTGGGGCACTTTTGAAATTTTCATTTTTGACCAAAATTGACAGGTCCGGGGCTTAGGGAATTTCTCATATGCCACAAAATGGTTGAAGCTCCTGTTCAAAAATGATGCTCCGAAAACAACAACTGTCACCTCAGTGATACATTTTGGGATAGTACCTAAAGTTTAAAGCAGAAATTGGGGCACTTTTGAAATTTTCATTTTTGACCAAAATCGACAGGTCCGACGCTTAGGGAATTTCTCATATGCCACAAAACGGTTGAAGCTCCTGTTCAAAAATGATGCTCCGAAATCAACTTTTGTCACCTTAGTGATACAATCTGGGATAGTACCTAAAGTTTAAAGCAGGAATTGGGGCACTTTTGAAAATTTCATTTTTGACCAAAATTGACAGGTCCGGGGCTTAGGGAATTTCTCATATGCCACAAAACGGTTGAAGCTCCTGTTCAAAAATGATGCTCGGAAATCAACTTCTGTCACCTCGGTGATACATTTTGGGATAGTACCTAAAGTTAAAGCAGAAATTGGGGCACTTTTGCAATTTTCATTTTTGACCAAAATCGACAGGTCCGGGGCTTAGGGAATTTCTCATATGCCACAAAACGGTTGAAGCTCCTGTTCAAAAATGATGCTCCGAAATCAACTTCTGTCACCTTAGTGATAAATTTTGGGATAGTACCTAAAGTTTAAAGCAGAAATTGGGGCACTTTTGACATTCTCATTTTTGACCAAAATCGACAGGTCCGGGGCTTAGGGAATTTCTCATATGCCACAAAACGGTTGAAGCTCCTGTTCAAAAACCATGCTCCGAAATCAACTTCTGTCACCTTGGTGATACATTTTGGGATAGTACCTAAAGTTTAAAGCAGAAATTGGGGCACTTTTGACATTTTCATTTTTGACCAAAATCGACAGGTCCGGGGCTTAGGGAATTTCTCATGTGCCACAAAACGGTTGAAGCTCCTGTTCAATTATGATGCTCCGAAATCAACTTCTGTCACCTTAGTGATACATTTTGGGATAGTACCTAAAGTTTAAAGCAGAAATTGGGGCACTTTTGAAATTTACATTTTTGACCAAAATTGACAGGTCCGGGGCTTAGTTAATTTCTTATATGCCACAAAATGGTTGAAGCTCCTGTTCAAAAATGATGCTTCGAAATCAACTTCTGTCACTTTAGTGATACATTTTGGTATAGTACCTAAAGTTTAAAGCAGAAATTGGGGCACTTTTGAAATTTTCATTTTTGACCAAAATCGACAATTCCGGGGCTTAGGGAATTTCTCATATGCCACAAAATGGTTGAAGCTCCTGTTCAAAAATGATGCTTCGAAATCAACTTCTGTCACCTTAGTGATACATTTTGGTATAGTACCTAAAGTTTAAAGCAGAAATTGGGGCACTTTTGAAATTTTCATTTTTGACCAAAATCGACAGGTCCGGGGCTTAGGGAATTTCTCATGTGCCATAAAACGGTTGAAGCTCCTGTTCAAAAATGATGCTCCGAAATCAACTTCTGTCACCTTAGTGATACATTTTGGGATAGTACCTAAAGTTTAAAGCAGAAATTGGGGCACTTTTGAAATTTTCATTTTTGACCAAAATCGACAGGTCCGGGGCTTAGGGAATTTCTCATATTCCACAAAACGGTTTAAACTCCTGTTCAAAAATGATGCTCCGAAATCAACTTCTGTCACCTTAGTGATACATTTTGCGATAGTACCTAAAGTTTAAAGCAGAAATTGGGGCACTTTTGAAATTCTCATTTTTGACCAAAATCGACAGGTCCGGGGCTTAGGGAATTTCTCATATGCCACAAAACGGTTGAAGCTCCTGTTCAAAAACCATGCTCCGAAATCAACTTCTGTCACCTTGGTGATACATTTTGGGATAGTACCTAAAGTTTAAAGCAGAAATTGGGGCACTTTTGACATTTTCATTTTTGACCAAAATCGACAGGTCCGGGGCTTAGGGAATTTCTCATGTGCCACAAAACGGTTGAAGCTCCTGTTCAATTATGATGCTCCGAAATCAACTTCTGTCACCTTAGTGATACATTTTGGGATAGTACCTAAAGTTTAAAGCAGAAATTGGGGCACTTTTGAAATTTACATTTTTGACCAAAATTGACAGGTCCGGGGCTTAGTTAATTTCTTATATGCCACAAAATGGTTGAAGCTCCTGTTCAAAAATGATGCTTCGAAATCAACTTCTGTCACTTTAGTGATACATTTTGGTATAGTACCTAAAGTTTAAAGCAGAAATTGGGGCACTTTTGAAATTTTCATTTTTGACCAAAATCGACAGGTCCGGGGCTTAGGGAATTTCTCATATGCCACAAAATGGTTGAAGCTCCTGTTCAAAAATGATGCTTCGAAATCAACTTCTGTCACCTTAGTGATACATTTTGGTATAGTACCTAAAGTTTAAAGCAGAAATTGGGGCACTTTTGAAATTTTCATTTTTGACCAAAATCGACAGGTCCGGGGCTTAGGGAATTTCTCATGTGCCATAAAACGGTTGAAGCTCCTGTTCAAAAATGATGCTCCGAAATCAACTTCTGTCACCTTAGTGATACATTTTGGGATAGTACCTAAAGTTTAAAGCAGAAATTGGGGCACTTTTGAAATTTTCATTTTTGACCAAAATCGACAGGTCCGGGGCTTAGGGAATTTCTCATATTCCACAAAACGGTTGAAGCTCCTGTTCAAAAATGATGCTCCGAAATCAACTTCTGTCACCTTAGTGATACATTTTGCGATAGTACCTAAAGTTTAAAGCAGAAATTGGGGCACTTTAGAAATTTTAATTTTTGACCAAAATCGACAGGTCCGGGGCTTAGGGAATTTCTCATGTGCCACAAAATGGTTGAAGCTCCTGTTCAAAAATGATGCTCAGAAATCAACTTCTGTCACCTCAGTGATACATTTTGGGATAGTACCTAAAGTTTAAAAGCAGAAATTGGGGCACTTTTGACATTTTCATTTTTGATCAAAATCGACAGGTCCGGGGCTTAGGGAATTTCTCATATGCCACAAAATGGTTGAAGCTCCTGTTCAAAAATGATGCTCGGAAATCAACTTCTGTCACCTTGGTGATACATTTTGGTATAGTACCTAAAGTTTAAAGCAGAAATTGGGGCACTTTTGAAATTTTCATTTTTGACGAAAATTGACAGGTCCGGGGCTTAGGGAATTTCTCATATGCCACAAAACGGTTGAAGCTCCTGTTCAAAAATGATGCTCCGAAAACAACTTCTGTCACCTCAGTGATACATTTTGGGATAGTACCTAAAGTTTAAAGCAGAAATTGGGGCACTTTTGAAATTTTCATTTTTGACCAAAATTGACAGGTCCGACGCTTAGGGAATTTCTCATATGCCACAAAACGGTTGAAGCTCCTGTTCAAAAATGATGCTCCGAAATCAACTTTTGTCACCTTAGTGATACATTCTGGGATAGTACCTAAAGTTTAAAGCAGGAATTGGGGCACTTTTGAAAATTTCATTTTTGACCAAAATTGACAGGTCCGGGGCTTAGGGAATTTCTCATATGCCACAAAACGGTTGAAGCTCCTGTTCAAAAATGATGCTCGGAAATCAACTTCTGTCACCTCGGTGATACATTTTGGGATAGTACCTAAAGTTTAAAGCAGAAATTGGGGCACTTTTGTCATTTTCATTTTTGACCAAAATCGACAGGTCCGGGGCTTAGGGAATTTCTCATATGCCACAAAACGGTTGAAGCTCCTGTTCAAAAATGATGCTCGGAAATCAACTTCTGTCACCTCGGTGATACATTTTGGGATAGTACCTAAAGTTAAAGCAGAAATTGGGGCACTTTTGAAATTTTCATTTTTGACCAAAATCGACAGGTCCGGGGCTTAGGGAATTTCTCATAAGCCACAAAACGGTTGAAGCTCCTGTTCAAAATTGATGCTCCGAAATCAACTTCTGTCAACTTAGTGATACATTTTAGGATAGTACCTAAAGTTTAAAGCAGAAATTGGGGCACTTTTGAAATTTTCATTTTTGATCAAAATCGACAGGTCCGGGGCTTAGGGAATTTCTCATAAGCCACAAAACGGTTGAAGCTCCTGTTCAAAATTGATGCTCCGAAATCAACTTCTGTCACCTTAGTGATACATTTTAGGATAGTACCTAAAGTTTAAAGCAGAAATTGGGGCACTTTTGACATTTTCATTTTTGACCAAAATCGACAGGTCCGGGGCTTAGGGAATTTCTCATATGCCACAAAACGGTTGAAGCTCCTGTTCAAAAATGATGCTCCGAAATCAACTTGTCACCTTAGTGATACATTTTGGTATAGTACCTAAAGTTTAAAGCAGAAATTGGGGCACTTTTGTCATTTTCATTTTTGACCAAAATTGACAGGTCCGGGGCTTAGGGAATTTCTCATATGCCACAAAACGGTTGAAGCTCCTGTTCAAAAATGATGCTCGGAAATCAACTTCTGTCACCTCGATGATACATTTTGGGATAGTACCTAAAGTTAAAGCAGAAATTGGGGCACTTTTGAAATTTTCATTTTTGACCAAAATCGACAGGTCCGGGGCTTAGGGAATTTCTCATAAGCCACAAAACGGTTGAAGCTCCTGTTCAAAATTGATGCTCCGAAATCAACTTCTGTCAACTTAGTGATACATTTTAGGATAGTACCTAAAGTTTAAAGCAGA
The DNA here is from genome assembly GCF_028390025.1 of Pseudophryne corroboree. NCBI lineage: Eukaryota > Metazoa > Chordata > Amphibia > Anura > Myobatrachidae > Pseudophryne > Pseudophryne corroboree. The sequence continues at coordinate 134,287,994 of NC_086452.1, forward strand.
AATTGGGGCACTTTTGAAATTTTCATTTTTGATCAAAATCGACAGGTCCGGGGCTTAGGGAATTTCTCATAAGCCACAAAACGGTTGAAGCTCCTGTTCAAAATTGATGCTCCGAAATCAACTTCTGTCACCTTAGTGATACATTTTAGGATAGTACCTAAAGTTTAAAGCAGAAATTGGGGCACTTTTGAAATTTTCATTTTTGATCAAAATCGACAGGTCCGGGGCTTAGGGAATTTCTCATAAGCCACAAAACGGTTGAAGCTCCTGTTCAAAATTGATGCTCCGAAATCAACTTCGGTCACCTTAGTGATACATTTTGGGATAGTACCTAAAGTTTAAAGCAGAAATTGGGGCACTTTTGACATTTTCATTTTTGACCAAAATCGACAGGTCCGGGGCTTAGGGAATTTCTCATATGCCACAAAACGGTTGAAGCTCCTGTTCAAAAATGATGCTCCGAAATCAACTTCTGTCACCTTAGTGATACATTTTGGTATAGTACCTAAAGTTTAAAGCAGAAATTGGGGCACTTTTGAAATTTTCATTTTTGACCAAAATCGACAGGTCCGGGGCTTAGGGAATTTCTCATATGCCACAAAATGGTTGAAGCTCCTGTTCAAAAATGATGCTTCGAAATCAACTTCTGTCACCTTAGTGATACATTTTGGTATAGTACCTAAAGTTTAAAGCAGAAATTGGGGCACTTTTGAAATTTTCATTTTTGAATAAAATCGACAGGTCCGGGGCTTAGGGAATTTCTCATGTGCCACAAAATGGTTGAAGCTCCTGTTCAAAAATGATGCTCAGAAATCAACTTCTGTCACCTCAGTGATACATTTTGGGATAGTACCTAAAGTTTAAAAGCAGAAATTGGGGCACTTTTGACATTTTCATTTTTGATCAAAATCGACAGGTCCGGGGCTTAGGGAATTTCTCATATGCCACAAAATGGTTGAAGCTCCTGTTCAAAAATGATGCTCGGAAATCAACTTCTGTCACCTTGGTGATACATTTTGGTATAGTACCTAAAGTTTAAAGCAGAAATTGGGGCACTTTTGAAATTTTCATTTTTGACGAAAATTGACAGGTCCGGGGCTTAGGGAATTTCTCATATGCCACAAAACGGTTGAAGCTCCTGTTCAAAAATGATGCTCCGAAAACAACTTCTGTCACCTCAGTGATACATTTTGGGATAGTACCTAAAGTTTAAAGCAGAAATTGGGGCACTTTTGAAATTTTCATTTTTGACCAAAATCGACAGGTCCGACGCTTAGGGAATTTCTCATATGCCACAAAACGGTTGAAGCTCCTGTTCAAAAATGATGCTCCGAAATCAACTTTTGTCACCTTAGTGATACATTCTGGGATAGTACCTAAAGTTTAAAGCAGGAATTGGGGCACTTTTGAAAATTTCATTTTTGACCAAAATTGACAGGTCCGGGGCTTAGGGAATTTCTCATATGCCACAAAACGGTTGAAGCTCCTGTTCAAAAATGATGCTCGGAAATCAACTTCTGTCACCTCGGTGATACATTTTGGGATAGTACCTAAAGTTTAAAGCAGAAATTGGGGCACTTTTGTCATTTTCATTTTTGACCAAAATCGACAGGTCCGGGGCTTAGGGAATTTCTCATATGCCACAAAACGGTTGAAGCTCCTGTTCAAAAATGATGCTCGGAAATCAACTTCTGTCACCTCGGTGATACATTTTGGGATAGTACCTAAAGTTAAAGCAGAAATTGGGGCACTTTTGAAATTTTCATTTTTGACCAAAATCGACAGGTCCGGGGCTTAGGGAATTTCTCATAAGCCACAAAACGGTTGAAGCTCCTGTTCAAAATTGATGCTCCGAAATCAACTTCTGTCAACTTAGTGATACATTTTAGGATAGTACCTAAAGTTTAAAGCAGAAATTGGGGCACTTTTGAAATTTTCATTTTTGATCAAAATCGACAGGTCCGGGGCTTAGGGAATTTCTCATAAGCCACAAAACGGTTGAAGCTCCTGTTCAAAATTGATGCTCCGAAATCAACTTCTGTCACCTTAGTGATACATTTTAGGATAGTACCTAAAGTTTAAAGCAGAAATTGGGGCACTTTTGAAATTTTCATTTTTGATCAAAATCGACAGGTCCGGGGCTTAGGGAATTTCTCATAAGCCACAAAACGGTTGAAGCTCCTGTTCAAAATTGATGCTCCGAAATCAACTTCGGTCACCTTAGTGATACATTTTGGGATAGTACCTAAAGTTTAAAGCAGAAATTGGGGCACTTTTGACATTTTCATTTTTGACCAAAATCGACAGGTCCGGGGCTTAGGGAATTTCTCATATGCCACAAAACGGTTGAAGCTCCTGTTCAAAAATGATGCTCCGAAATCAACTTCTGTCACCTTAGTGATACATTTTGGTATAGTACCTAAAGTTTAAAGCAGAAATTGGGGCACTTTTGAAATTTTCATTTTTGACCAAAATCGACAGGTCCGGGGCTTAGGGAATTTCTCATATGCCACAAAATGGTTGAAGCTCCTGTTCAAAAATGATGCTTCGAAATCAACTTCTGTCACCTTAGTGATACATTTTGGTATAGTACCTAAAGTTTAAAGCAGAAATTGGGGCACTTTTGAAATTTTCATTTTTGAATAAAATCGACAGGTCCGGGGCTTAGGGAATTTCTCATGTGCCACAAAATGGTTGAAGCTCCTGTTCAAAAATGATGCTCAGAAATCAACTTCTGTCACCTCAGTGATACATTTTGGGATAGTACCTAAAGTTTAAAAGCAGAAATTGGGGCACTTTTGTCATTTTCATTTTTGACCAAAATCGACAGGTCCGGGGCTTAGGGAATTTCTCATATGCCACAAAACGGTTGAAGCTCCTGTTCAAAAATGATGCTCCGAAAACAACTTCTGTCACCTCAGTGATACATTTTGGGATAGTACCTAAAGTTTAAAGCAGAAATTGGGGCACTTTTGAAATTTTCATTTTTGACGAAAATTGACAGGTCCGGGGCTTAGGGAATTTCTCATATGCCACAAAATGGTTGAAGCTCCTGTTTAAAAATGATGCTCCGAAAACAACTTCTGTCACCTCAGTGATACATTTTGGGATAGTACCTAAAGTTTAAAGCAGAAATTGGGGCACTTTTGAAATTTTCATTTTTGACCAAAATCGACAGGTCCGACGCTTAGGGAATTTCTCATATGCCACAAAACGGTTGAAGCTCCTGTTCAAAAATGATGCTCCGAAATCAACTTTTGTCACCTTAGTGATACATTCTGGGATAGTACCTAAAGTGTAAAGCAGGAATTGGGGCACTTTTGAAAATTTCATTTTTGACCAAAATTGACAGGTCCGGGGCTTAGGGAATTTCTCATATGCCACAAAACGGTTGAAGCTCCTGTTCAAAAATGATGCTCGGAAATCAACTTCTGTCACCTCGGTGATACATTTTGGGATAGTACCTAAAGTTTAAAGCAGAAATTGGGGCACTTTTGTCATTTTCATTTTTGACCAAAATCGACAGGTCCGGGGCTTAGGGAATTTCTCATATGCCACAAAACGGTTGAAGCTCCTGTTCAAAAATGATGCTCGGAAATCAACTTCTGTCACCTCGGTGATACATTTTGGGATAGTACCTAAAGTTAAAGCAGAAATTGGGGCACTTTTGAAATTTTCATTTTTGACCAAAATCGACAGGTCCGGGGCTTAGGGAATTTCTCATAAGCCACAAAACGGTTGAAGCTCCTGTTCAAAATTGATGCTCCGAAATCAACTTCTGTCAACTTAGTGATACATTTTAGGATAGTACCTAAAGTTTAAAGCAGAAATTGGGGCACTTTTGAAATTTTCATTTTTGATCAAAATCGACAGGTCCGGGGCTTAGGGAATTTCTCATAAGCCACAAAACGGTTGAAGCTCCTGTTCAAAATTGATGCTCCGAAATCAACTTCGGTCACCTTAGTGATACATTTTGGGATAGTACCTAAAGTTTAAAGCAGAAATTGGGGCACTTTTGACATTTTCATTTTTGACCAAAATCGACAGGTCCGGGGCTTAGGGAATTTCTCATATGCCACAAAACGGTTGAAGCTCCTGTTCAAAAATGATGCTCCGAAATCAACTTCTGTCACCTTAGTGATACATTTTGGTATAGTACCTAAAGTTTAAAGCAGAAATTGGGGCACTTTTGAAATTTTCATTTTTGACCAAAATCGACAGGTCCGGGGCTTAGGGAATTTCTCATATGCCACAAAATGGTTGAAGCTCCTGTTCAAAAATGATGCTTCGAAATCAACTTCTGTCACCTTAGTGATACATTTTGGTATAGTACCTAAAGTTTAAAGCAGAAATTGGGGCACTTTTGAAATTTTCATTTTTGAATAAAATCGACAGGTCCGGGGCTTAGGGAATTTCTCATGTGCCACAAAATGGTTGAAGCTCCTGTTCAAAAATGATGCTCAGAAATCAACTTCTGTCACCTCAGTGATACATTTTGGGATAGTACCTAAAGTTTAAAAGCAGAAATTGGGGCACTTTTGACATTTTCATTTTTGATCAAAATCGACAGGTCCGGGGCTTAGGGAATTTCTCATATGCCACAAAATGGTTGAAGCTCCTGTTCAAAAATGATGCTCGGAAATCAACTTCTGTCACCTTGGTGATACATTTTGGGATAGTACCTAAAGTTTAAAGCAGAAATTGGGGCACTTTTGAAATTTTCATTTTTGACCAAAATCGACAGGTCCGACGCTTAGGGAATTTCTCATATGCCACAAAACGGTTGAAGCTCCTGTTCAAAAATGATGCTCCGAAATCAACTTTTGTCACCTTAGTGATACATTCTGGGATAGTACCTAAAGTGTAAAGCAGGAATTGGGGCACTTTTGAAAATTTCATTTTTGACCAAAATTGACAGGTCCGGGGCTTAGGGAATTTCTCATATGCCACAAAACGGTTGAAGCTCCTGTTCAAAAATGATGCTCGGAAATCAACTTCTGTCACCTCGGTGATACATTTTGGGATAGTACCTAAAGTTTAAAGCAGAAATTGGGGCACTTTTGTCATTTTCATTTTTGACCAAAATCGACAGGTCCGGGGCTTAGGGAATTTCTCATATGCCACAAAACGGTTGAAGCTCCTGTTCAAAAATGATGCTCGGAAATCAACTTCTGTCACCTCGGTGATACATTTTGGGATAGTACCTAAAGTTAAAGCAGAAATTGGGGCACTTTTGAAATTTTCATTTTTGACCAAAATCGACAGGTCCGGGGCTTAGGGAATTTCTCATAAGCCACAAAACGGTTGAAGCTCCTGTTCAAAATTGATGCTCCGAAATCAACTTCTGTCAACTTAGTGATACATTTTAGGATAGTACCTAAAGTTTAAAGCAGAAATTGGGGCACTTTTGAAATTTTCATTTTTGATCAAAATCGACAGGTCCGGGGCTTAGGGAATTTCTCATAAGCCACAAAACGGTTGAAGCTCCTGTTCAAAATTGATGCTCCGAAATCAACTTCTGTCACCTTAGTGATACATTTTAGGATAGTACCTAAAGTTTAAAGCAGAAATTGGGGCACTTTTGAAATTTTCATTTTTGATCAAAATCGACAGGTCCGGGGCTTAGGGAATTTCTCATAAGCCACAAAACGGTTAAAGCTCCTGTTCAAAATTGATGCTCCGAAATCAACTTCGGTCACCTTAGTGATACATTTTGGGATAGTACCTAAAGTTTAAAGCAGAAATTGGGGCACTTTTGACATTTTCATTTTTGACCAAAATCGACAGGTCCGGGGCTTAGGGAATTTCTCATATGCCACAAAACGGTTGAAGCTCCTGTTCAAAAATGATGCTCGGAAATCAACTTCTGTCACCTCGGTGATACATTTTGGGATAGTACCTAAAGTTAAAGCAGAAATTGGGGCACTTTTGAAATTTTCATTTTTGACCAAAATCGACAGGTCCGGGGCTTAGGGAATTTCTCATAAGCCACAAAACGGTTGAAGCTCCTGTTCAAAATTGATGCTCCGAAATCAACTTCTGTCAACTTAGTGATACATTTTAGGATAGTACCTAAAGTTTAAAGCAGAAATTGGGGCACTTTTGAAATTTTCATTTTTGATCAAAATCGACAGGTCCGGGGCTTAGGGAATTTCTCATAAGCCACAAAACGGTTGAAGCTCCTGTTCAAAATTGATGCTCCGAAATCAACTTCTGTCACCTTAGTGATACATTTTAGGATAGTACCTAAAGTTTAAAGCAGAAATTGGGGCACTTTTGAAATTTTCATTTTTGATCAAAATCGACAGGTCCGGGGCTTAGGGAATTTCTCATAAGCCACAAAACGGTTGAAGCTCCTGTTCAAAATTGATGCTCCGAAATCAACTTCGGTCACCTTAGTGATACATTTTGGGATAGTACCTAAAGTTTAAAGCAGAAATTGGGGCACTTTTGACATTTTCATTTTTGACCAAAATCGACAGGTCCGGGGCTTAGGGAATTTCTCATATGCCACAAAACGGTTGAAGCTCCTGTTCAAAAATGATGCTCCGAAATCAACTTCTGTCACCTTAGTGATACATTTTGGTATAGTACCTAAAGTTTAAAGCAGAAATTGGGGCACTTTTGAAATTTTCATTTTTGACCAAAATCGACAGGTCCGGGGCTTAGGGAATTTCTCATATGCCACAAAATGGTTGAAGCTCCTGTTCAAAAATGATGCTTCGAAATCAACTTCTGTCACCTTAGTGATACATTTTGGTATAGTACCTAAAGTTTAAAGCAGAAATTGGGGCACTTTTGAAATTTTCATTTTTGAATAAAATCAACAGGTCCGGGGCTTAGGGAATTTCTCATGTGCCACAAAATGGTTGAAGCTCCTGTTCAAAAATGATGCTCAGAAATCAACTTCTGTCACCTCAGTGATACATTTTGGGATAGTACCTAAAGTTTAAAAGCAGAAATTGGGGCACTTTTGACATTTTCATTTTTGATCAAAATCGACAGGTCCGGGGCTTAGGGAATTTCTCATATGCCACAAAATGGTTGAAGCTCCTGTTCAAAAATGATGCTCGGAAATCAACTTCTGTCACCTTGGTGATACATTTTGGTATAGTACCTAAAGTTTAAAGCAGAAATTGGGGCACTTTTGAAATTTTCATTTTTGATCAAAATCGACAGGTCCGGGGCTTAGGGAATTTCTCATATGCCACAAAATGGTTGAAGCTCCTGTTCAAAAATGATGCTCGGAAATCAACTTCTGTCACCTTGGTGATACATTTTGGTATAGTACCTAAAGTTTAAAGCAGAAATTGGGGCACTTTTGAAATTTTCATTTTTGACGAAAATTGACAGGTCCGGGGCTTAGGGAATTTCTCATATGCCACAAAACGGTTGAAGCTCCTGTTCAAAAATGATGCTCCGAAAACAACTTCTGTCACCTCAGTGATACATTTTGGGATAGTACCTAAAGTTTAAAGCAGAAATTGGGGCACTTTTGAAATTTTCATTTTTGACCAAAATTGACAGGTCCGGGGCTTAGGGAATTTCTCATATGCCACAAAATGGTTGAAGCTCCTGTTCAAAAATGATGCTCCGAAAACAACTTCTGTCACCTCAGTGATACATTTTGGGATAGTACCTAAAGTTTAAAGCAGAAATTGGGGCACTTTTGAAATTTTCATTTTTGACCAAAATCGACAGGTCCGACGCTTAGGGAATTTCTCATATGCCACAAAACGGTTGAAGCTCCTGTTCAAAAATGATGCTCCGAAATCAACTTTTGTCACCTTAGTGATACATTCTGGGATAGTACCTAAAGTTTAAAGCAGGAATTGGGGCACTTTTGAAAATTTCATTTTTGACCAAAATTGACAGGTCCGGGGCTTAGGGAATTTCTCATATGCCACAAAACGGTTGAAGCTCCTGTTCAAAAATGATGCTCGGAAATCAACTTCTGTCACCTCGGTGATACATTTTGGGATAGTACCTAAAGTTTAAAGCAGAAATTGGGGCACTTTTGTCATTTTCATTTTTGACCAAAATCGACAGGTCCGGGGCTTAGGGAATTTCTCATATGCCACAAAACGGTTGAAGCTCCTGTTCAAAAATGATGCTCGGAAATCAACTTCTGTCACCTCGGTGATACATTTTGGGATAGTACCTAAAGTTAAAGCAGAAATTGGGGCACTTTTGAAATTTTCATTTTTGACCAAAATCGACAGGTCCGGGGCTTAGGGAATTTCTCATAAGCCACAAAACGGTTGAAGCTCCTGTTCAAAATTGATGCTCCGAAATCAACTTCTGTCAACTTAGTGATACATTTTAGGATAGTACCTAAAGTTTAAAGCAGAAATTGGGGCACTTTTGAAATTTTCATTTTTGATCAAAATCGACAGGTCCGGGGCTTAGGGAATTTCTCATAAGCCACAAAACGGTTGAAGCTCCTGTTCAAAATTGATGCTCCGAAATCAACTTCTGTCACCTTAGTGATACATTTTAGGATAGTACCTAAAGTTTAAAGCAGAAATTGGGGCACTTTTGAAATTTTCATTTTTGATCAAAATCGACAGGTCCGGGGCTTAGGGAATTTCTCATAAGCCACAAAACGGTTGAAGCTCCTGTTCAAAATTGATGCTCCGAAATCAACTTCGGTCACCTTAGTGATACATTTTGGGATAGTACCTAAAGTTTAAAGCAGAAATTGGGGCACTTTTGACATTTTCATTTTTGACCAAAATCGACAGGTCCGGGGCTTAGGGAATTTCTCATATGCCACAAAACGGTTGAAGCTCCTGTTCAAAAATGATGCTCCGAAATCAACTTCTGTCACCTTAGTGATACATTTTGGTATAGTACCTAAAGTTTAAAGCAGAAATTGGGGCACTTTTGAAATTTTCATTTTTGACCAAAATCGACAGGTCCGGGGCTTAGGGAATTTCTCATATGCCACAAAATGGTTGAAGCTCCTGTTCAAAAATGATGCTTCGAAATCAACTTCTGTCACCTTAGTGATACATTTTGGTATAGAACCTAAAGTTTAAAGCAGAAATTGGGGCACTTTTGAAATTTTCATTTTTGAATAAAATCGACAGGTCCGGGGCTTAGGGAATTTCTCATGTGCCACAAAATGGTTGAAGCTCCTGTTCAAAAATGATGCTCAGAAATCAACTTCTGTCACCTCAGTGATACATTTTGGGATAGTACCTAAAGTTTAAAAGCAGAAATTGGGGCACTTTTGACATTTTCATTTTTGATCAAAATCGACAGGTCCGGGGCTTAGGGAATTTCTCATATGCCACAAAATGGTTGAAGCTCCTGTTCAAAAATGATGCTCGGAAATCAACTTCTGTCACCTTGGTGATACATTTTGGTATAGTACCTAAAGTTTAAAGCAGAAATTGGGGCACTTTTGAAATTTTCATTTTTGACGAAAATTGACAGGTCCGGGGCTTAGGGAATTTCTCATATGCCACAAAACGGTTGAAGCTCCTGTTCAAAAATGATGCTCCGAAAACAACTTCTGTCACCTCAGTGATACATTTTGGGATAGTACCTAAAGTTTAAAGCAGAAATTGGGGCACTTTTGAAATTTTCATTTTTGACCAAAATCGACAGGTCCGACGCTTAGGGAATTTCTCATATGCCACAAAACGGTTGAAGCTCCTGTTCAAAAATGATGCTCCGAAATCAACTTTTGTCACCTTAGTGATACATTCTGGGATAGTACCTAAAGTTTAAAGCAGGAATTGGGGCACTTTTGAAAATTTCATTTTTGACCAAAATTGACAGGTCCGGGGCTTAGGGAATTTCTCATATGCCACAAAACGGTTGAAGCTCCTGTTCAAAAATGATGCTCGGAAATCAACTTCTGTCACCTCGGTGATACATTTTGGGATAGTACCTAAAGTTTAAAGCAGAAATTGGGGCACTTTTGTCATTTTCATTTTTGACCAAAATCGACAGGTCCGGGGCTTAGGGAATTTCTCATATGCCACAAAACGGTTGAAGCTCCTGTTCAAAAATGATGCTCGGAAATCAACTTCTGTCACCTCGGTGATACATTTTGGGATAGTACCTAAAGTTAAAGCAGAAATTGGGGCACTTTTGAAATTTTCATTTTTGACCAAAATCGACAGGTCCGGGGCTTAGGGAATTTCTCATAAGCCACAAAACGGTTGAAGCTCCTGTTCAAAATTGATGCTCCGAAATCAACTTCTGTCAACTTAGTGATACATTTTAGGATAGTACCTAAAGTTTAAAGCAGAAATTGGGGCACTTTTGAAATTTTCATTTTTGATCAAAATCGACAGGTCCGGGGCTTAGGGAATTTCTCATAAGCCACAAAACGGTTGAAGCTCCTGTTCAAAATTGATGCTCCAAAATCAACTTCTGTCACCTTAGTGATACATTTTAGGATAGTACCTAAAGTTTAAAGCAGAAATTGGGGCACTTTTGAAATTTTCATTTTTGATCAAAATCGACAGGTCCGGGGCTTAGGGAATTTCTCATAAGCCACAAAACGGTTGAAGCTCCTGTTCAAAATTGATGCTCCGAAATCAACTTCGGTCACCTTAGTGATACATTTTGGGATAGTACCTAAAGTTTAAAGCAGAAATTGGGGCACTTTTGACATTTTCATTTTTGACCAAAATCGACAGGTCCGGGGCTTAGGGAATTTCTCATATGCCACAAAACGGTTGAAGCTCCTGTTCAAAAATGATGCTCCGAAATCAACTTCTGTCACCTTAGTGATACATTTTGGTATAGTACCTAAAGTTTAAAGCAGAAATTGGGGCACTTTTGAAATTTTCATTTTTGACCAAAATCGACAGGTCCGGGGCTTAGGGAATTTCTCATATGCCACAAAATGGTTGAAGCTCCTGTTCAAAAATGATGCTTCGAAATCAACTTCTGTCACCTTAGTGATACATTTTGGTATAGTACCTAAAGTTTAAAGCAGAAATTGGGGCACTTTTGAAATTTTCATTTTTGAATAAAATCGACAGGTCCGGGGCATAGGGAATTTCTCATGTGCCACAAAATGGTTGAAGCTCCTGTTCAAAAATGATGCTCAGAAATCAACTTCTGTCACCTCAGTGATACATTTTGGGATAGTACCTAAAGTTTAAAAGCAGAAATTGGGGCACTTTTGACATTTTCATTTTTGATCAAAATCGACAGGTCCGGGGCTTAGGGAATTTCTCATATGCCACAAAATGGTTGAAGCTCCTGTTCAAAAATGATGCTCGGAAATCAACTTCTGTCACCTTGGTGATACATTTTGGTATAGTACCTAAAGTTTAAAGCAGAAATTGGGGCACTTTTGAAATTTTCATTTTTGACGAAAATTGACAGGTCCGGGGCTTAGGGAATTTCTCATATGCCACAAAACGGTTGAAGCTCCTGTTCAAAAATGATGCTCCGAAAACAACTTCTGTCACCTCAGTGATACATTTTGGGATAGTACCTAAAGTTTAAAGCAGAAATTGGGGCACTTTTGAAATTTTCATTTTTGACCAAAATTGACAGGTCCGGGGCTTAGGGAATTTCTCATATGCCACAAAATGGTTGAAGCTCCTGTTCAAAAATGATGCTCCGAAAACAACTTCTGTCACCTCAGTGATACATTTTGGGATAGTACCTAAAGTTTAAAGCAGAAATTGGGGCACTTTTGAAATTTTCATTTTTGACCAAAATCGACAGGTCCGACGCTTAGGGAATTTCTCATATGCCACAAAACGGTTGAAGCTCCTGTTCAAAAATGATGCTCCGAAATCAACTTTTGCCACCTTAGTGATACATTCTGGGATAGTACCTAAAGTTTAAAGCAGGAATTGGGGCACTTTTGAAAATTTCATTTTTGACCAAAATTGACAGGTCCGGGGCTTAGGGAATTTCTCATATGCCACAAAACGGTTGAAGCTCCTGTTCAAAAATGATGCTCGGAAATCAACTTCTGTCACCTCGGTGATACATTTTGGGATAGTACCTAAAGTTTAAAGCAGAAATTGGGGCACTTTTGTCATTTTCATTTTTGACCAAAATCGACAGGTCCGGGGCTTAGGGAATTTCTCATATGCCACAAAACGGTTGAAGCTCCTGTTCAAAAATGATGCTTGGAAATCAACTTCTGTCACCTCGGTGATACATTTTGGGATAGTACCTAAAGTTAAAGCAGAAATTGGGGCACTTTTGAAATTTTCATTTTTGACCAAAATCGACAGGTCCGGGGCTTAGGGAATTTCTCATAAGCCACAAAACGGTTGAAGCTCCTGTTCAAAATTGATGCTCCGAAATCAACTTCTGTCAACTTAGTGATACATTTTAGGATAGTACCTAAAGTTTAAAGCAGAAATTGGGGCACTTTTGAAATTTTAATTTTTGATCAAAATCGACAGGTCCGGGGCTTAGGGAATTTCTCATAAGCCACAAAACGGTTGAAGCTCCTGTTCAAAATTGATGCTCCGAAATCAACTTCTGTCACCTTAGTGATACATTTTAGGATAGTACCTAAAGTTTAAAGCAGAAATTGGGGCACTTTTGAAATTTTCATTTTTGATCAAAATCGACAGGTCCGGGGCTTAGGGAATTTCTCATAAGCCACAAAACGGTTGAAGCTCCTGTTCAAAATTGATGCTCCGAAATCAACTTCGGTCACCTTAGTGATACATTTTGGGATAGTACCTAAAGTTTAAAGCAGAAATTGGGGCACTTTTGACATTTTCATTTTTGACCAAAATCGACAGGTCCGGGGCTTAGGGAATTTCTCATATGCCACAAAACGGTTGAAGCTCCTGTTCAAAAATGATGCTCCGAAATCAACTTCTGTCACCTTAGTGATACATTTTGGTATAGTACCTAAAGTTTAAAGCAGAAATTGGGGCACTTTTGAAATTTTCATTTTTGACCAAAATCGACAGGTCCGGGGCTTAGGGAATTTCTCATATGCCACAAAATGGTTGAAGCTCCTGTTCAAAAATGATGCTTCGAAATCAACTTCTGTCACCTCAGTGATACATTTTGGGATAGTACCTAAAGTTTAAAAGCAGAAATTGGGGCACTTTTGACATTTTCATTTTTGATCAAAATCGACAGGTCCGGGGCTTAGGGAATTTCTCATATGCCACAAAATGGTTGAAGCTCCTGTTCAAAAATGATGCTCGGAAATCAACTTCTGTCACCTTGGTGATACATTTTGGTATAGTACCTAAAGTTTAAAGCAGAAATTGGGGCACTTTTGAAATTTTCATTTTTGACGAAAATTGACAGGTCCGGGGCTTAGGGAATTTCTCATATGCCACAAAACGGTTGAAGCTCCTGTTCAAAAATGATGCTCCGAAAACAACTTCTGTCACCTCAGTGATACATTTTGGGATAGTACCTAAAGTTTAAAGCAGAAATTGGGGCACTTTTGAAATTTTCATTTTTGACCAAAATTGACAGGTCCGGGGCTTAGGGAATTTCTCATATGCCACAAAATGGTTGAAGCTCCTGTTCAAAAATGATGCTCCGAAAACAACTTCTGTCACCTCAGTGATACATTTTGGGATAGTACCTAAAGTTTAAAGCAGAAATTGGGGCACTTTTGAAATTTTCATTTTTGACCAAAATCGACAGGTCCGACGCTTAGGGAATTTCTCATATGCCACAAAACGGTTGAAGCTCCTGTTCAAAAATGATGCTCCGAAATCAACTTTTGTCACCTTAGTGATACATTCTGGGATAGTACCTAAAGTTTAAAGCAGGAATTGGGGCACTTTTGAAAATTTCATTTTTGACCAAAATTGACAGGTCCGGGGCTTAGGGAATTTCTCATATGCCACAAAACGGTTGAAGCTCCTGTTCAAAAATGATGCTCGGAAATCAACTTCTGTCACCTCGGTGATACATTTTGGGATAGTACCTAAAGTTTAAAGCAGAAATTGGGGCACTTTTGTCATTTTCATTTTTGACCAAAATCGACAGGTCCGGGGCTTAGGGAATTTCTCATATGCCACAAAACGGTTGAAGCTCCTGTTCAAAAATGATGCTCGGAAATCAACTTCTGTCACCTCGGTGATACATTTTGGGATAGTACCTAAAGTTAAAGCAGAAATTGGGGCACTTTTGAAATTTTCATTTTTGACCAAAATCGACAGGTCCGGGGCTTAGGGAATTTCTCATAAGCCACAAAACGGTTGAAGCTCCTGTTCAAAATTGATGCTCCGAAATCAACTTCTGTCAACTTAGTGATACATTTTAGGATAGTACCTAAAGTTTAAAGCAGAAATTGGGGCACTTTTGAAATTTTCATTTTTGATCAAAATCGACAGGTCCGGGGCTTAGGGAATTTCTCATAAGCCACAAAACGGTTGAAGCTCCTGTTCAAAATTGATGCTCCGAAATCAACTTCTGTCACCTTAGTGATACATTTTAGGATAGTACCTAAAGTTTAAAGCAGAAATTGGGGCACTTTTGAAATTTTCATTTTTGATCAAAATCGACAGGTCCGGGGCTTAGGGAATTTCTCATAAGCCACAAAACGGTTGAAGCTCCTGTTCAAAATTGATGCTCCGAAATCAACTTCGGTCACCTTAGTGATACATTTTGGGATAGTACCTAAAGTTTAAAGCAGAAATTGGGGCACTTTTGACATTTTCATTTTTGACCAAAATCGACAGGTCCGGGGCTTAGGGAATTTCTCATATGCCACAAAACGGTTGAAGCTCCTGTTCAAAAATGATGCTCCGAAATCAACTTCTGTCACCTTAGTGATACATTTTGGTATAGTACCTAAAGTTTAAAGCAGAAATTGGGGCACTTTTGAAATTTTCATTTTTGACCAAAATCGACAGGTCCGGGGCTTAGGGAATTTCTCATATGCCACAAAATGGTTGAAGCTCCTGTTCAAAAATGATGCTTCGAAATCAACTTCTGTCACCTTAGTGATACATTTTGGTATAGTACCTAAAGTTTAAAGCAGAAATTGGGGCACTTTTGAAATTTTCATTTTTGAATAAAATCGACAGGTCCGGGGCTTAGGGAATTTCTCATGTGCCACAAAATGGTTGAAGCTCCTGTTCAAAAATGATGCTCAGAAATCAACTTCTGTCACCTCAGTGATACATTTTGGGATAGTACCTAAAGTTTAAAAGCAGAAATTGGGGCACTTTTGACATTTTCATTTTTGATCAAAATCGACAGGTCCGGGGCTTAGGGAATTTCTCATATGCCACAAAATGGTTGAAGCTCCTGTTCAAAAATGATGCTCGGAAATCAACTTCTGTCACCTTGGTGATACATTTTGGTATAGTACCTAAAGTTTAAAGCAGAAATTGGGGCACTTTTGAAATTTTCATTTTTGACCAAAATTGACAGGTCCGGGGCTTAGGGAATTTCTCATATGCCACAAAATGGTTGAAGCTCCTGTTCAAAAATGATGCTCCGAAAACAACTTCTGTCACCTCAGTGATACATTTTGGGATAGTACCTAAAGTTTAAAGCAGAAATTGGGGCACTTTTGAAATTTTCATTTTTGACCAAAATCGACAGGTCCGACGCTTAGGGAATTTCTCATATGCCACAAAACGGTTGAAGCTCCTGTTCAAAAATGATGCTCCGAAATCAACTTTTGTCACCTTAGTGATACATTCTGGGATAGTACCTAAAGTTTAAAGCAGGAATTGGGGCACTTTTGAAAATTTCATTTTTGACCAAAATTGACAGGTCCGGGGCTTAGGGAATTTCTCATATGCCACAAAACGGTTGAAGCTCCTGTTCAAAAATGATGCTCGGAAATCAACTTCTGTCACCTCGGTGATACATTTTGGGATAGTACCTAAAGTTTAAAGCAGAAATTGGGGCACTTTTGTCATTTTCATTTTTGACCAAAATCGACAGGTCCGGGGCTTAGGGAATTTCTCATATGCCACAAAACGGTTGAAGCTCCTGTTCAAAAATGATGCTCGGAAATCAACTTCTGTCACCTCGGTGATACATTTTGGGATAGTACCTAAAGTTAAAGCAGAAATTGGGGCACTTTTGAAATTTTAATTTTTGACCAAAATCGACAGGTCCGGGGCTTAGGGAATTTCTCATAAGCCACAAAACGGTTGAAGCTCCTGTTCAAAATTGATGCTCCGAAATCAACTTCTGTCAACTTAGTGATACATTTTAGGATAGTACCTAAAGTTTAAAGCAGAAATTGGGGCACTTTTGAAATTTTCATTTTTGATCAAAATCGACAGGTCCGGGGCTTAGGGAATTTCTCATAAGCCACAAAACGGTTGAAGCTCCTGTTCAAAATTGATGCTCCGAAATCAACTTCTGTCACCTTAGTGATACATTTTAGGATAGTACCTAAAGTTTAAAGCAGAAATTGGGGCACTTTTGAAATTTTCATTTTTGATCAAAATCGACAGGTCCGGGGCTTAGGGAATTTCTCATAAGCCACAAAACGGTTGAAGCTCCTGTTCAAAATTGATGCTCCGAAATCAACTTCGGTCACCTTAGTGATACATTTTGGGATAGTACCTAAAGTTTAAAGCAGAAATTGGGGCACTTTTGACATTTTCATTTTTGACCAAAATCGACAGGTCCGGGGCTTAGGGAATTTCTCATATGCCACAAAACGGTTGAAGCTCCTGTTCAAAAATGATGCTCCGAAATCAACTTCTGTCACCTTAGTGATACATTTTGGTATAGTACCTAAAGTTTAAAGCAGAAATTTGGGCACATTTGAAATTTTCATTTTTGACCAAAATCGACAGGTCCGGGGCTTAGGGAATTTCTCATATGCCACAAAATGGTTGAAGCTCCTGTTCAAAAATGATGCTTCGAAATCAACTTCTGTCACCTTAGTGATACATTTTGGTATAGTACCTAAAGTTTAAAGCAGAAATTGGGGCACTTTTGAAATTTTCATTTTTGAATAAAATCGACAGGTCCGGGGCTTAGGGAATTTCTCATGTGCCACAAAATGGTTGAAGCTCCTGTTCAAAAATGATGCTCAGAAATCAACTTCTGTCACCTCAGTGATACATTTTGGGATAGTACCTAAAGTTTAAAAGCAGAAATTGGGGCACTTTTGACATTTTCATTTTTGATCAAAATCGACAGGTCCGGGGCTTAGGGAATTTCTCATATGCCACAAAATGGTTGAAGCTCCTGTTCAAAAATGATGCTCGGAAATCAACTTCTGTCACCTTGGTGATACATTTTGGTATAGTACCTAAAGTTTAAAGCAGAAATTGGGGCACTTTTGAAATTTTCATTTTTGACGAAAATTGACAGGTCCGGGGCTTAGGGAATTTCTCATATGCCACAAAACGGTTGAAGCTCCTGTTCAAAAATGATGCTCGGAAATCAACTTCTGTCACCTCGGTGATACATTTTGGGATAGTACCTAAAGTTTAAAGCAGAAATTGGGGCACTTTTGTCATTTTCATTTTTGACCAAAATCGACAGGTCCGGGGCTTAGGGAATTTCTCATATGCCACAAAACGGTTGAAGCTCCTGTTCAAAAATGATGCTCGGAAATCAACTTCTGTCACCTCGGTGATACATTTTGGGATAGTACCTAAAGTTAAAGCAGAAATTGGGGCACTTTTGAAATTTTCATTTTTGACCAAAATCGACAGGTCCGGGGCTTAGGGAATTTCTCATAAGCCACAAAACGGTTGAAGCTCCTGTTCAAAATTGATGCTCCGAAATCAACTTCTGTCAACTTAGTGATACATTTTAGGATAGTACCTAAAGTTTAAAGCAGAAATTGGGGCACTTTTGAAATTTTCATTTTTGATCAAAATCGACAGGTCCGGGGCTTAGGGAATTTCTCATAAGCCACAAAACGGTTGAAGCTCCTGTTCAAAATTGATGCTCCGAAATCAACTTCGGTCACCTTAGTGATACATTTTGGGATAGTACCTAAAGTTTAAAGCAGAAATTGGGGCACTTTTGACATTTTCATTTTTGACCAAAATCGACAGGTCCGGGGCTTAGGGAATTTCTCATATGCCACAAAACGGTTGAAGCTCCTGTTCAAAAATGATGCTCCGAAATCAACTTCTGTCACCTTAGTGATAAATTTTGGTATAGTACCTAAAGTTTAAAGCAGAAATTGGGGCACTTTTGAAATTTTCATTTTTGACCAAAATCGACAGGTCCGGGGCTTAGGGAATTTCTCATATGCCACAAAATGGTTGAAGCTCCTGTTCAAAAATGATGCTTCGAAATCAACTTCTGTCACCTCAGTGATACATTTTGGGATAGTACCTAAAGTTTAAAAGCAGAAATTGGGGCACTTTTGACATTTTCATTTTTGATCAAAATCGACAGGTCCGGGGCTTAGGGAATTTCTCATATGCCACAAAATGGTTGAAGCTCCTGTTCAAAAATGATGCTCGGAAATCAACTTCTGTCACCTTGGTGATACATTTTGGTATAGTACCTAAAGTTTAAAGCAGAAATTGGGGCACTTTTGAAATTTTCATTTTTGACCAAAATTGACAGGTCCGGGGCTTAGGGAATTTCTCATATGCCACAAAATGGTTGAAGCTCCTGTTCAAAAATGATGCTCCGAAAACAACTTCTGTCACCTCAGTGATACATTTTGGGATAGTACCTAAAGTTTAAAGCAGAAATTGGGGCACTTTTGAAATTTTCATTTTTGACCAAAATCGACAGGTCCGACGCTTAGGGAATTTCTCATATGCCACAAAACGGTTGAAGCTCCTGTTCAAAAATGATGCTCCGAAATCAACTTTTGTCACCTTAGTGATACATTCTGGGATAGTACCTAAAGTTTAAAGCAGGAATTGGGGCACTTTTGAAAATTTCATTTTTGACCAAAATTGACAGGTCCGGGGCTTAGGGAATTTCTCATATGCCACAAAACGGTTGAAGCTCCTGTTCAAAAATGATGCTCGGAAATCAACTTCTGTCACCTCGGTGATACATTTTGGGATAGTACCTAAAGTTTAAAGCAGAAATTGGGGCACTTTTGTCATTTTCATTTTTGACCAAAATCGACAGGTCCGGGGCTTAGGGAATTTCTCATATGCCACAAAACGGTTGAAGCTCCTGTTCAAAAATGATGCTCGGAAATCAACTTCTGTCACCTCGGTGATACATTTTGGGATAGTACCTAAAGTTAAAGCAGAAATTGGGGCACTTTTGAAATTTTCATTTTTGACCAAAATCGACAGGTCCGGGGCTTAGGGAATTTCTCATAAGCCACAAAACGGTTGAAGCTCCTGTTCAAAATTGATGCTCCGAAATCAACTTCTGTCAACTTAGTGATACATTTTAGGATAGTACCTAAAGTTTAAAGCAGAAATTGGGGCACTTTTGAAATTTTCATTTTTGATCAAAATCGACAGGTCCGGGGCTTAGGGAATTTCTCATAAGCCACAAAACGGTTGAAGCTCCTGTTCAAAATTGATGCTCCGAAATCAACTTCTGTCACCTTAGTGATACATTTTAGGATAGTACCTAAAGTTTAAAGCAGAAATTGGGGCACTTTTGAAATTTTCATTTTTGATCAAAATCGACAGGTCCGGGGCTTAGGGAATTTCTCATAAGCCACAAAACGGTTGAAGCTCCTGTTCAAAATTGATGCTCCGAAATCAACTTCGGTCACCTTAGTGATACATTTTGGGATAGTACCTAAAGTTTAAAGCAGAAATTGGGGCACTTTTGACATTTTCATTTTTGACCAAAATCGACAGGTCCGGGGCTTAGGGAATTTCTCATATGCCACAAAACGGTTGAAGCTCCTGTTCAAAAATGATGCTCCGAAATCAACTTCTGTCACCTTAGTGATACATTTTGGTATAGTACCTAAAGTTTAAAGCAGAAATTGGGGCACTTTTGAAATTTTCATTTTTGACCAAAATCGACAGGTCCGGGGCTTAGGGAATTTCTCATATGCCACAAAATGGTTGAAGCTCCTGTTCAAAAATGATGCTTCGAAATCAACTTCTGTCACCTTAGTGATACATTTTGGTATAGTACCTAAAGTTTAAAGCAGAAATTGGGGCACTTTTGAAATTTTCATTTTTGAATAAAATCGACAGGTCCGGGGCTTAGGGAATTTCTCATGTGCCACAAAATGGTTGAAGCTCCTGTTCAAAAATGATGCTCAGAAATCAACTTCTGTCACCTCAGTGATACATTTTGGGATAGTACCTAAAGTTTAAAAGCAGAAATTGGGGCACTTTTGACATTTTCATTTTTGATCAAAATCGACAGGTCCGGGGCTTAGGGAATTTCTCATATGCCACAAAATGGTTGAAGCTCCTGTTCAAAAATGATGCTCGGAAATCAACTTCTGTCACCTTGGTGATACATTTTGGTATAGTACCTAAAGTTTAAAGCAGAAATTGGGGCACTTTTGAAATTTTCATTTTTGACCAAAATTGACAGGTCCGGGGCTTAGGGAATTTCTCATATGCCACAAAATGGTTGAAGCTCCTGTTCAAAAATGATGCTCCGAAAACAACTTCTGTCACCTCAGTGATACATTTTGGGATAGTACCTAAAGTTTAAAGCAGAAATTGGGGCACTTTTGAAATTTTCATTTTTGACCAAAGTCGACAGGTCCGACGCTTAGGGAATTTCTCATATGCCACAAAACGGTTGAAGCTCCTGTTCAAAAATGATGCTCCGAAATCAACTTTTGTCACCTTAGTGATACATTCTGGGATAGTACCTAAAGTTTAAAGCAGGAATTGGGGCACTTTTGAAAATTTCATTTTTGACCAAAATTGACAGGTCCGGGGCTTAGGGAATTTCTCATATGCCACAAAACGGTTGAAGCTCCTGTTCAAAAATGATGCTCGGAAATCAACTTCTGTCACCTCGGTGATACATTTTGGGATAGTACCTAAAGTTTAAAGCAGAAATTGGGGCACTTTTGTCATTTTCATTTTTGACCAAAATCGACAGGTCCGGGGCTTAGGGAATTTCTCATATGCCACAAAACGGTTGAAGCTCCTGTTCAAAAATGATGCTCGGAAATCAACTTCTGTCACCTCGGTGATACATTTTGGGATAGTACCTAAAGTTAAAGCAGAAATTGGGGCACTTTTGAAATTTTAATTTTTGACCAAAATCGACAGGTCCGGGGCTTAGGGAATTTCTCATAAGCCACAAAACGGTTGAAGCTCCTGTTCAAAATTGATGCTCCGAAATCAACTTCTGTCAACTTAGTGATACATTTTAGGATAGTACCTAAAGTTTAAAGCAGAAATTGGGGCACTTTTGAAATTTTCATTTTTGATCAAAATCGACAGGTCCGGGGCTTAGGGAATTTCTCATAAGCCACAAAACGGTTGAAGCTCCTGTTCAAAATTGATGCTCCGAAATCAACTTCTGTCACCTTAGTGATACATTTTAGGATAGTACCTAAAGTTTAAAGCAGAAATTGGGGCACTTTTGAAATTTTCATTTTTGATCAAAATCGACAGGTCCGGGGCTTAGGGAATTTCTCATAAGCCACAAAACGGTTGAAGCTCCTGTTCAAAATTGATGCTCCGAAATCAACTTCGGTCACCTTAGTGATACATTTTGGGATAGTACCTAAAGTTTAAAGCAGAAATTGGGGCACTTTTGACATTTTCATTTTTGACCAAAATCGACAGGTCCGGGGCTTAGGGAATTTCTCATATGCCACAAAACGGTTGAAGCTCCTGTTCAAAAATGATGCTCCGAAATCAACTTCTGTCACCTTAGTGATACATTTTGGTATAGTACCTAAAGTTTAAAGCAGAAATTTGGGCACATTTGAAATTTTCATTTTTGACCAAAATCGACAGGTCCGGGGCTTAGGGAATTTCTCATATGCCACAAAATGGTTGAAGCTCCTGTTCAAAAATGATGCTTCGAAATCAACTTCTGTCACCTTAGTGATACATTTTGGTATAGTACCTAAAGTTTAAAGCAGAAATTGGGGCACTTTTGAAATTTTCATTTTTGAATAAAATCGACAGGTCCGGGGCTTAGGGAATTTCTCATGTGCCACAAAATGGTTGAAGCTCCTGTTCAAAAATGATGCTCAGAAATCAACTTCTGTCACCTCAGTGATACATTTTGGGATAGTACCTAAAGTTTAAAAGCAGAAATTGGGGCACTTTTGAAATTTTAATTTTTGACCAAAATCGACAGGTCCGGGGCTTAGGGAATTTCTCATATGCCACAAAACGGTTGAAGCTCCTGTTCAAAAATGATGCTCGGAAATCAACTTCTGTCACCTCGGTGATACATTTTGGGATAGTACCTAAAGTTAAAGCAGAAATTGGGGCACTTTTGAAATTTTCATTTTTGACCAAAATCGACAGGTCCGGGGCTTAGGGAATTTCTCATAAGCCACAAAACGGTTGAAGCTCCTGTTCAAAATTGATGCTCCGAAATCAACTTCTGTCACCTTAGTGATACATTTTGGTATAGTACCTAAAGTTTAAAGCAGAAATTGGGGCACTTTTGAAATTTTCATTTTTGACCAAAATCGACAGGTCCGGGGCTTAGGGAATTTCTCATATGCCACAAAATGGTTGAAGCTCCTGTTCAAAAATGATGCTTCGAAATCAACTTCTGTCACCTCAGTGATACATTTTGGGATAGTACCTAAAGTTTAAAAGCAGAAATTGGGGCACTTTTGAAATTTTCATTTTTGATCAAAATCGACAGGTCCGGGGCTTAGGGAATTTCTCATAAGCCACAAAACGGTTGAAGCTCCTGTTCAAAATTGATGCTCCGAAATCAACTTCTGTCACCTTAGTGATACATTTTAGGATAGTACCTAAAGTTTAAAGCAGAAATTGGGGCACTTTTGAAATTTTCATTTTTGATCAAAATCGACAGGTCCGGGGCTTAGGGAATTTCTCATAAGCCACAAAACGGTTGAAGCTCCTGTTCAAAATTGATGCTCCGAAATCAACTTCGGTCACCTTAGTGATACATTTTGGGATAGTACCTAAAGTTTAAAGCAGAAATTGGGGCACTTTTGACATTTTCATTTTTGACCAAAATCGACAGGTCCGGGGCTTAGGGAATTTCTCATATGCCACAAAACGGTTGAAGCTCCTGTTCAAAAATGATGCTCCGAAATCAACTTCTGTCACCTTAGTGATACATTTTGGTATAGTACCTAAAGTTTAAAGCAGAAATTGGGGCACTTTTGAAATTTTCATTTTTGACCAAAATCGACAGGTCCGGGGCTTAGGGAATTTCTCATATGCCACAAAATGGTTGAAGCTCCTGTTCAAAAATGATGCTTCGAAATCAACTTCTGTCACCTCAGTGATACATTTTGGGATAGTACCTAAAGTTTAAAAGCAGAAATTGGGGCACTTTTGAAATTTTCATTTTTGATCAAAATCGACAGGTCCGGGGCTTAGGGAATTTCTCATAAGCCACAAAACGGTTGAAGCTCCTGTTCAAAATTGATGCTCCGAAATCAACTTCTGTCACCTTAGTGATACATTTTAGGATAGTACCTAAAGTTTAAAGCAGAAATTGGGGCACTTTTGAAATTTTCATTTTTGATCAAAATCGACAGGTCCGGGGCTTAGGGAATTTCTCATAAGCCACAAAACGGTTGAAGCTCCTGTTCAAAATTGATGCTCCGAAATCAACTTCGGTCACCTTAGTGATACATTTTGGGATAGTACCTAAAGTTTAAAGCAGAAATTGGGGCACTTTTGACATTTTCATTTTTGACCAAAATCGACAGGTCCGGGGCTTAGGGAATTTCTCATATGCCACAAAACGGTTGAAGCTCCTGTTCAAAAATGATGCTCCGAAATCAACTTCTGTCACCTTAGTGATACATTTTGGTATAGTACCTAAAGTTTAAAGCAGAAATTTGGGCACATTTGAAATTTTCATTTTTGACCAAAATCGACAGGTCCGGGGCTTAGGGAATTTCTCATATGCCACAAAATGGTTGAAGCTCCTGTTCAAAAATGATGCTTCGAAATCAACTTCTGTCACCTTAGTGATACATTTTGGTATAGTACCTAAAGTTTAAAGCAGAAATTGGGGCACTTTTGAAATTTTCATTTTTGAATAAAATCGACAGGTCCGGGGCTTAGGGAATTTCTCATGTGCCACAAAATGGTTGAAGCTCCTGTTCAAAAATGATGCTCAGAAATCAACTTCTGTCACCTCAGTGATACATTTTGG